>NC_084668.1:36071746-37272996 GCF_028389875.1 Rhea pennata | reverse complement strand
AACAGGGCTGCTCTCGCCACTACAGGAGCTTCCTGAAATGTTTGCCAAAAAAAAAAAAAAAAAACAAAAAAAAAAAAACACCACACTTAAATACAAATGCATTCTAAAAGCTCTCCAAACGTTAGAGGTTTGACTGCTTCAGAAGGTTATCACGGAGTCACAGATCGAGCAATCTCTCCAAAGTCTGAAATCAGGATCTCTGCCCTCTCTGCATGAGTCTCATCTCTAGTGCTAAACTCAAGACCCATAAACACTGAACAGCTATACTTAATCCAGCCACTAGAGGGGCAAAAGTGCCACATTATAAGCAACATTGTATTTTGCTACCCCTTTATAATCCATTCTTTATAACTATCAAAAATGAAAGCACGCAGCTGACACTTTTACTGGAGGAGTGAGTCCAATTTTCTTTAGCACAAATGACAGTATAGGCACGTGAATCTTAGCTTTTTCATGCCACGATTAGTTTCTGTCAGTGCAGCTTTGAGGTGGAAGTGTGAATGGATGCTTGCTGAAATTAGAAACGGTACTACTTTGTACTAATAACAATCAGATATGGAGGGCCAGATTCTTTACTGGTGTAAATCAATATAATTTTACTGGCCTAGCTTCACTGGCCTTAGCAGGCATTGGAAAATTTAGTGCTCAAGTTCAATGTTAGGTTTAGGAGTTTGAAAGCAATAGTCTTCGTTATTTTTTCAGGATTCAGAAAAATTATGTTCCGTCTACGTTAACATATGTACTAATTGCTTTCTCATACAGCATCCTGTTGCAGCTTTTTATTCATGTTTTATTCAAACGAAGGAAAAAAAAATAACAATCTTCTAACAGTTCTATTGAATAAGAGTAACATTACAGCTGGCCCAAGATTGTAACCCAATACATGACCAGGAAGGCAGAAATTCAAAGTCAGATGCTCAGTGACAGCCAGAAACAAATCTTGTATCTAGCACCTGGGAAAACCATCACAAATTACTTGTTGCCTGCATGAAATACAGGATGCAGGATAAGTGAGGATTTTATTTTATCCTTACAGAGTAAAACCTTATCCAGACCTGGAGATATGTAAGCGTTGAGAAGATGAAGCCACAGCCTTAGTCTCCTATTTTAGTTGATAATATAATCACAGTTTCTTGCCATACAGGAATCTTGTAAAAATACATGTTGTAAAGGTTATGGAATCATTTAAATACTAAACAAAAGGCGAGTACATAGGATTAAAGGCAACAGGGAGGAAGAACGTATGCTGATACAGGAGTTCCACTTAAAAGACCCTATGCGTGAAGGAGAAGTTTCTCAACATCACAGGGCACAAGCTCCCTGTGATAGCTTACCTGAGGCTTAGAGCAACCTGAAGCAGCAGCAAGAGAAAGATGAAGATGTAACAGAATGGACAGGGATGAACTCACACCACAGAGAAACACATCACAAATGGAGATAAATGAATCAGGCAGCGATACATAGCTGAAAAGAACACAAGTTACCACGGTCACTGTCAAAACTCAACACAGTAACAGTAATCTCACAAGACTCTCCCTGTGTACGAAACCATTCAAGATCTACTTTCTACATTAGATCTACCATGTTGTTTTGCCTTTTGGAAATTGTTTTTACATTGTATAAATTGACATGAATAAAACCACATTTTTCTTAACAGCATTTCAAGTACTCCCACTGGAGCTTTTCAATACATAATAACAAAAAAGGCAAAGACCTGAGTGAGAGCATATACAGAATGAATTTGGAATTTTATAGCATGACATTACTGTCTAAATACATATGTTCTGGAGAGGTTTATGACCAAAGAGCTTTTAGATCTGGCTCTCTCTTCAAGGACAGTAAATTTGATAAGACCAATTTACCAGTGCTAATTTTCTTTGCCCTTCCTTATCCTCTTCAAGGCACTTTGAATAAAAATTCATTTCTAACCACCCAATCTCTTTGGGGGTGAGGGGGAAGCAAAACAGCAACAATCTAAAGTAAATAATGTAAATGCAAGTACCAAAGATGCTAGTTAGATAGCTCTGCTCTTTGTCTAGCCATAGAGCAAGTCTGGCATGAGAAGCAGCTGAGGACATACATGCAAGAAAGGTCATGAGTGAATTATTAACCACTGACTAGGAGAATTACCTCAAAAAAGTTAGTTCAGCCTCTCTAGTTACGTTTAAAAAGAGCCAGATAGAAGCCATGACATATCTCCTCATTTCTGTTTCCACTGATCCATAATGCATGACCTGCTCAGTGCAATTTCTGATTTCCTTCCAGGTTGCATATCCTCCTATGAGCATATATTCCTCATACGGAAAAAGGGACAGGGGAGCAACAGAATCTTCCTAACACCTTTGGTATCATTAAGCCAGGACATTAGCAAGTATTACTATTCTTCCAGCTTAGGCTTAGCTTCTGTTCTCCTACTACTTGGTAGAACAAACCTGCTGTAAAGCACTCCCATTATGACATTTCAACAAGAGGTATACATGTTAGAACAGATTAGCTCACACATCTTAGAGGACGTATTGGAGAGGTCTAATGGGGATAAACTTCACACATGTTCTAAACTGGCCAAAGGAAAGCTCATATTTCTCCACCCGAGTCCTTAAACCAATCAGATGACACTAGTCTAATTAGGCTCATCTTCAAAGATAGTCTTCTTAAAGCATAAGAATGGTCCTTCCAAAGTGCAGCAAGTTAAGCATGGCAGAAGCCCAGTATGGATGGACACGTTGGTCCTGACTGAGCTCAAACACGAAAAGAAAGGACACAGAAGGTAGAAACAGGGACAGACTACTTCGGTAGAATACAAACACCTTGCCCACACATGTAGTAATGAGCTCAGGAAAGCCAAAGTTTAGCTGGAGCTGAAAGCAGCAAGGAAGGTGATTAGCAACAAGAAAGGTTTTAAGTGTATCAGTAGGAAAAGAAATCAGTAAAGAGAATGTGGGCGCATTGCTCAAGGGGGCAGGAGATCTAGTGACAAGCAACAGAGAAACAGCTGAGATCAGTAGAAAACATACTCAGTACAGTTTTTGCCTGTCAGGCTTGTCCTCAGGCCTTCCAGGTCCCTGAATCTCCTAGTAAGGTTTAGGAGAGTGAAGTAATACCCACAGTAGAGAAGAAATTGTTAGGGATCCTTAACTTGGACTAACACAAGTCCATGTGATCAGATAGGAGGCATCCAAGGGTGTTGAAGGAGTTGGCCAATATCATTGTTAGGCAGCTTTCTATCATCCTTGAAAATCATGGCAATTGGGATAGGTTCCTGATGACTGGAAAAAGGCAAATTTCACACACATCAAGGAGGGCAAGAAGAAGGGTCCAAGGAACTATAGGCTGATCAGCCTCACCACAGTTCCTAGGAAGGTGATGTAGCAAATCCTCTTCAAAGTCATTTCAGGATGTCTGAAGAACAAGATGATGATGGGGAGCAGCCAGCATGGGTTTACCAAAGGCATATCCTGCCTCATTACTTTCTATGCAAGTAATAGGTCTTCACAGTCTTCCAGCAGACTCCTTATCATCACACTGGTGAAATAACTGGCTGTTTAAGTGGGTGATGAAGTTCAGCGAGTTATGATCAGTTGTACAAAGTCCAGCTAGTGGCCAGTAACTGATACGATCAGTACTTTTTAATGTCTTCATTAACAACCTTGATGATGGGATGGAGTGTGCTCTCAGCAGGTTTATGGATGAGACCAATTCAGGGTAGCAGTCAATATGGTTGAGGGCAGGCCTGACATTCAGAGAGATTTTTACAGGCTAGAGAAATAGCCTGACCAGAACCTCATAAAGTTCAGCATAAGCAAATGCAGAATCTTACACTTGGGATGAAAAATTCCATGTGACAGTACATGCTGGGAGCTGACTGTCCTAGAAGACAGTCCTACAGAAAAGGATCTGGAGGTCCTAGCGGACAAACTGTAGGCCCTTACAGCAAAGAAGGCCAGTTGCATTTTTGGGCTGTATTAGTATGTATTAGGCTGTATTAGTATGAACGTAGCTGAAAGGTCCAGGAAAGTGAGCCTTCCCCTCTATTCAGCACTTGTGATAGCACAAGAGAGTACTCTATCTGGTTTTGGGCTCTCCCATATAAGAAAGATACTGACATATAGGTTCAAGTCTAGCAGAGGACCATTAAGCTGGCCAGGGGACTGGAGAAGATAACACTGAAGGAGAGAGTGGTTTTGCTCAATCTTAAGAAAAGAAGGCTAAAGAGAAGACCTTGTTGCAGTCAACAGTACCTGACTGGAGGATACAGAAAAGACAGAGTCAGACTCTTCTCAGAGGTGCACAGTGATAGGACAAGAGGCAACAGACACAAGTTGAAACATGGAAAATTCCAATAAGATATTGTTAAAAAAATTACTATTACAGTGAACAAATACAGAAACAGGTTGCCCAGAGAGATTGCAGAATCTAACCTTAGAGGTGTTAAAGACTCAACTGTGTAAGTTCCTGAGCCACATTATGTAATTAAGACTTGTTTTGAGCAGAGGGCTGGACTAGATGATCTCTGAAGATCCCTTTCAATCTAAATTATTTTAGGATACTTAAAGTAACATCTTAATGCCAAGCCAGGGAGTGGTTTCTTGGAACCCTGTGCAGAAACTTGACAATAGACTGAAATATTGTATCACTTGCCTTTCAACCTCTGAAGTTTCTTCTAAAGGGAAAGAGATTCAATTTTATTATTACTATGTCTGGATTTCAGTTGGGGATATAGAGATCAGCCTGCAAGGTATTATAAATTGCCATTAAATGTTTGCTAAGCCATAAACTGCTTGTAGTTTTATAAATTTCAATCAAGGATGTTACTACATAGTTTCTAATCCTAAAGCAACACCTAGTTCAATACATAGGTTGCATCCATTATGGAGGTAATGATTTATTTTTGTTTCACTACTTTCTTTAAATCACTGTGGCAAATCTGTATGAACATCAAGACTAATCAGAAATCTTTAGGTTATTGTAAGAATGGAATTTCTTGTGAAAATGTGTGTGAAATGCATGCTGAAAAAGCTTAAGAACTGAAATTGTAGCTGTTTTCCTTTCCTTTTTAAAGGTTGCCATAGCAACTAAGACAGGTAAAATGACTTAAGTAGCTTTTAATTTGCATCAAACCTGACTCCAACTATTATTTCAAAAGCTTGAAAATAGAAGTTAAAAAAAAAACACAATACTTTGTTGGCTACGCTCTACTGAAATAAAATGGGAGAATTTTCTGTAACAGCATACATTACCATTAGTAATGCAGTAAAATGACAAGCTGTCACCTTTTGAAACCTATAGTACAGGTGACTTAACTTCCACATATTTTCAGTACTTTGTAGACAACTTGCCAGCTGAGCAGATATTTGTAAAAGGTCTCCCGAGGCTGTGATTAAAACAAGGTTTCCTTCATCTTTAGCTGCAAGCCTTGTGAAATTCTCACCTCGGTTACTTGAGCTCACATTAACATCCACAGCTACCTTCAAAATGAGACCACTGCATAGAGCAGCTCTCTCAGTCCAGAGGATATCTGCAGGCAATATGATTAGAAAACAGAGAAACAGTCCAATTCAGGCCCACTGAAATGACAGATTGTAGTTTAAGTTGTGTCATTCTCAGACTGCTCATGTTACAAGGAATATACAGTGAAAGACAATAGAGAAAGTGTGTATGTATCCCAGTAGGTGTTAATAATTTCTGCTTTGTGGCATATATATCCACTTTGTGCATATCCTCTAAAGGGGTAAGCTACTCAAGCCAGCTTGTCTAGCTCTCCTCTATTGGGTAAGGGAATTACAAATCCACGTATATAAATGTTGTGCTTCATGTCTCAAGTCACACCTCTCTGAGAACACACAGCAGAAGTCCAAGAAAGCACGAATAGCAGGACTTCAGGCAGCTTGAATACTGCTTTTCTGCTCTGTATCGCAGTCTAAATTACAGGTAGCAAGTCCTTGGCCCAGAGAGTCCACTGTAATAACCTTACTGGTTATATAATCCTGAGAAACAGAGAGTCTTCACAGCAAATGCTGTGATACAGTCCTGTTTTCACTAGATGATTATAGACTGAGAGTAAATATATAGATATGAAATGGAAGCGGTCTTAGCCTGAACAACTCCAAAGTTAGCTTGTCAAAACAGAACTGAAATCTGTCTAGAACTGAATTAAAATATGTTGAAAGCACTGACTTGACATGAGAATATTACTGAAGTCCCTAAAAAGTTTATCTAGTGCTTTATATGCACAGAAGTACTTGTATGAATACAAGTAATGCAATATAATACGCTTTTTACATAACATATTCCTATTTGTGAAAGCCACAGTGAAATCAACGCTATTTTATTGACTGTAATAATTTCTACTCTAATTCCAAATGAGTTACTAGGGGCTGACAAACACCATATCCAAATCAGATTCCATACCTAAACTTTAACAAGAATGCCCTCTTACCATGTGGTCTGGCTAGAAACAACTATCTTAACAATTCAGTCCCTCACCAAAACCTTTGGCATCTTTCAGTGGGAAATGAAACTGTGAAGTTCCCTTAAGTCAGCTCTGGAGATCAGAATAGACATATTCAAAAAGTTTACTACCACCACTAGGCTTTCAGTTGACTTCATATATGGGCACACAGTAATGGTCTGTGGCTTAAGCATATGGCATATTTTAAAAAATAAACAAGGTATTTTCAGGCAATAGGGACATCACTGTCAATCCAAGATTTACAGTCTGATTTATTAGCACATACAGAGTACTGCATCCCCAGAAGGAACCTTAGTGACATACTGCAGCTCATAATCGGCAGTAGTCAGCACCTCCCTGCCCATGCACCTCACATTCCGTGTGTTTGATAATTTAGATTTCACAATATGGTGGCAGCCTGACAGACTTGGAGAATTAAGTTCTCTTTGTGTAGCACACACAGTAGAAGTGACTGCCTCCCTAGGCTACCTTCCAAGCTTGCATCAACACCCTCACTGGTAGGAACCATTTCTGAGGGTGAGAGCGTAAAATGGGCTTCTATATGAACCACTGCTTCCACAGCTTCTGGCCGAAGGGTCAATTAACGCCAACATAGGTGCTAGTACGGAAGATGGATGGTACCAGTCAAACTACTAAAGCTGACGGTGAACAGATAGTAACAGTGACTTTCAGCCAGTACTAATGCAGACTGGACTTGAATCTGCAGCCTAAAAGTGCAAGGTTAGGAAGAATGTATGAAGCAGTAGAGCACAGAGTAAATCCTCCCTAGACGTGAAAAAGACACAGTAGCATAGCACTAGCAGAACGGGAGAGTTCATGGGCCTGATAAATCCAGCAGTGAGTAAAAAGTGAACGTAAGCAGATGGCACAATGGTCAAAATGTAAGAGCTGGGGAGACAAAAGGATAGAGAGGATGGAAGTTAGAGCAGTAGCTTTCAACCTTCTTCAATCTACACGCATCTAAATATTTATGAAGTGGAAGACTACTGTGCAGAGAAGTTACTAATAATGGGCTGATTATTCTTCACTATCTTTGCAACACCCTCCAAAAAGCATTTCACTGACCCCACTGGTCCAGGAACCACAGGATGAAAGCTATTGCCTTAGAGACTGGAAGGAATGTTAAAAAAGAATAAAAAAGGAAAAGAAGCAGAGAGCTGCAGAAATGCAGAGGAAACGGTCTGTGTCAGGAAGAAGGGACTGACCTGTGTCACTTCTGTGGTTTGGACCTGCAAATTAGCAGTATTTGCATCTAACAGCATGCACACTGACATTTGAAGCTTTTCCATTTACTGGGTCTAGTGACTAATAGCTCACTGTTGCCTAATTTGTTTAACACCCTACCAGAATTTCTGAGTGGAATTACCATCCTTCCCCAGGTAGTTATCCAGTCTTCATTCTTTATCCTGTAAATTATTCCTGTAGGTTAGTGTTGACAGTACAAGAAGCAGCTGAATGACTGTGAGCAGTATTTTAAGTCTGACAATAAAAATTTTGTGCTAGGAATAATCTGGTTATGAGGAGCCATATAATAAAAGACCCATTTTCTCTGAATACTGATCCAGTCACTAAAGCTACTAAGATCCAGACACGAATCTCCAGCTAACGACACCAGCAGTTAATGTTTTACTTGATTGCTGCATGGGCATGACCAACACTACTAGAATGGACCACTGCATATGCACACACAGTCACTCAGTAAGTAAAAGAAAAAAAAGAAAAAAAAAAGTATCAGTCAATGACTTACAAGATCTAGGGCTGCTGCCAAAATGGAGGCATCAGGGATAGTGCCTGGTTCACAGCAGTTCAGGAGAAACTGAAAGCGCTTCATGCCTTGGCGGATTGCTCCCAGGTTCACAACATTCTTGGGTTTTCCTCCTTCTTGGTTGGAGGTCAAGTGATCATCAAAGCTATGGCAACCTAAAGAGGCAGGGTGCAGAGAGGGGATGCAGGGCAGGCAGAGGAAGAAGGGAACACAGTCTCTCACCAATAAAAAAAAAACGTGGCACAGAAGTCCTGATGAGTACAATTTTGATCCAAACCCCTTCCTTACCTTAATATGCTATCTTGAGGATAACAGGGGCATTTCTACAGGATTCATGACTTAAATGAGAGAGGCATACAGCAAGCTAGAACCTGGTCTTTGCCATACCAATGTCTGCCTAAAACTACATTCCAGTATACTTGATATGGAAGCTCAGGAACTACTCAAATATGGGGTGAACTAGAATATGGCACTTCCTCCTCACCTCTTTAACACAAAGCTGCAAACTTACTATCTCTTTTTCCCGAATAATCTGCTATCTTTTTTACTGGCTTCTAACTTCACCTTACAGTGGAGCATGCATAAACCCTATTCCTTATATATTAATTTAATAATATCATACTACCTGGTACAACAGAAATATCAGTAGCAAATACTACAAATGTTCAATGTGGGAATCAACTACTGTCCTTTCTTTACACTCCCCCCAAAACAAAACAAAAACAAACCCCACAAACTTTAAACTTAACTACTCCTGCAACAACCACAACAAACAAAGGGAGACTGGACTCAGTTCCTGGGTATCACCCAGCCTCTCTCCTTGAAGTGTCTTGCATACTTTGGGATGGAAAGCTCCACGTAAGAGTTGCTTCTGAAAAAATCAAGCTAGCTACCCACCCCTACCCTCTCCAGCTTCAAGTGTGATTTTAAACTCTACTTATTGAGTTCAAAAAAGTAGCTTCAAGGCCAAGATGCCTGGCCAAAGCAGGAATGGCCAGCTTCTGGGCTTTTTGTCTTTATTTGTAATACTCTCCCCATTTACCTGTGAAAGTATGTAAGTTTAGAGAATACTGAAGTGTAAAGCACCAAAGAGCAGAACACTGAGTGAAGAGTTCAAGGTTAGTTTTAAACATAGCGTTGGAAGACAAGAGGCAAAACATCAACTGTGCAGGACTGACTTCTTCCTCAAGAAAGAAGAATGACTGAAAACTCAAAGTTCCTTTGTGATCTTACTCCTCAAGATCACTTGGCACTTGTGTAATACAAACAATAGTCACAACAGAAAAGGACAATATGGATCATCTTTTTTTCCCTACTGAAGAGGGAGGCGGATCAGATTTCAAGAGATCTCTTTAGGATGTCTGCAACATTTTCTCCAATGAGGCTATACACAGTTTTCTAGTAAACAAAACGTTCATATTTTAGGATATATTGCATCAAGATGGAACAAACAAACAAATTTAAAAAGCAGAAAGAACAGGTAAAACACTTACATAAATGAGTGGGTGCATCCCTTTTTTTCCCAGCCCCTCCTGTTTACCTGCTGCGTGTAGCATGCTATCTGAGCCCAGTTGCTATAGCTGTCGTAACATGTTTATTTGAAGAACAAGCAAATGTTTCTCATTCAGGGCTCATGTTAGAGCTATGCCTGTACAAGCTAAAGAACAGAAACTTGACTTTTTGTTACAAAGTCTAAGTTTATTGTCAAAGACAAGCTCTCTAATCCCCAGTAAAATTAAGGATTAGCAGAGAGTTTGTCACAGTGATAGCAGACTCCCTTGACTTTCTCTGTGATCAGCAGTACTACCTACAATCAATCACTACAGCCTTTTGCAAGTCTTCACAGTCCCAGCCCTGCACTTTGCTGAAGTTTTTCAAGAGAATCCTCCAGAGGCAGCTGACAGATACCCTCCACAAAGCCTGTCTGGGGGAAAATTCTGCTGTAAGCAGGGGAACCCTCACCAGGTTACAGAGGGTTAGTGTGACTCAGACCTGCTGACAGTCTCAACCAGTGAGCAGAGACCATTTCCTAACCCAAGAGGACACTGCATGTTCAAGAAGTTCCCACCTTGCAGTTGCTTCTTCTGTGAATCTGACATCATCCCTGAAAGCAGGATTTGTGCTGTAATTCAGCTGTGCTGTATGGCTTGAAACTTTGGCAACCTCTATGGTCACTCAAATTGCCTTCAGTAAGTGCCTGAGGAAATCATTAAGGCTCTCATAAAAGCACACTGCTGCTTACTTCGTATATATGCTATCTTCTTAGCATAGGTAAAAAGAAGATTCAAGAAAACATTTAGCTATGCATAAATGTGTATATATTTGTGTGTATACATGTATACATATACACACACAGATTTTACACACATACATGTGTGTATAGATACACATATATACACACACATACATGCATATCTGACATACACAATTTCCAGCGGTCTGGATGATGCACCATGATGAAGATTACATTTCATATTTTATGATGGGACAAATTACTCTTTTTTTTATTCTAAGGTAATTTTTCCTCTCTCTTTTTTCTTTTAAACTAGGTCTACAGTATTAAGAGAACCAAAACACAGAAGGAAGAACTACATGGAAAAAAGCATGAGCATAGCAATGGCCATAGCATCACAAATGACAAGAAGAAGGCTGAAACACATCCTGAAGCAGTATTCAAAGATCAGATCTTGAGGTCCCTGATGCCCATCCACCCTCAACAGCCTTCTACTGTCTTCTCCATAAGCACATATACCCTAACAGTCTCTATGGAAGAAACAGAAGCACTGTAAAGTTCAAGGCTCTCTGTACGCTGCTGTTCTACTGTATTATTAAATCATCCCACCCTGAAAAGGTCTCTCAGATTTGATTACACACATGCCTGTATGTACACATGCAGGCATGTGCAACTAAACTAACATTTTTGCTATTGGTATGTGGCTTTTATTGTGTACCAGAGATCCCTGAGGACAGGGACATGTCTGTTACACTTCACCTTATAAACCTGAAAAACTCCCTTTAATTCAGATAGTGATCAGGCAGTGTCCCAACACTCACCGTCAACATCACTAGACAATTTGCCTGTTTTTCATACTCACATGCAAGGGTCTATTTCTTTAACTCATTGCATTACTTTTATCATAGTATTTTTAATACACATATCGTAAGTCAAAACCAAGCACGTCACATACGTGCCTTCTCTCACTGGAAGGTGAAAGAGATCAAGGTCTCCTCGTTAAAGCAATTACATAAGTCTGATATTAATCACAGAAGACTGATATACGGACAACATTTTCAAAATTCACAGATGGTAACAGGCATGTCATTCCAGCTTTGTAAAGACATAAGATGTGCCACACATGCTGAACAATGCTATTGCTGCTCACAGAGCCAAAATTAAGCCTGTGCCACTAGACCAGGAAGATGACAACTCTAGACAGAAGCAAATTCACACTGGTGTAAAATCAGGATTAGCAAGATGAAAAAATTACTTCCTGTAAGAAAATACGAAGGACACCATATGAGCATGTGAGCACTGCAGAAACAGCTGTGGCAGTTTAAAGATCTCAGCGCCCTTCAACTGTTTGTTCCCAGTAAGAGCTGTGGCAAAAGATGGGGGGAGCATTCCAGTTTTACTTCAGCACAAAGTAGTGGATGAGGAAAACAATGCAGCTCCTTCCACTGTGGGAGTAGTTTCATCTACAAAGCAACAGCATGTTGCTGGTCTAGTGTATTGCCTTGTAAAGGAATAACAACCTTCATCTAGGAGCTACTTTAAAACCACCACCCGTATTTCTGCAGTGGTAAAATGATGGGCAGTTAACACTGGCAAAATGTGCTCAAACTCTGCTATCTCACTTGCCTGAACAATGACTTGTGTGCATTACGTTGCAGGTCTGGGACAGATGTCAGTGAAATACATGCATTGCAGTGCCACAGTGAGAGAATAAAAAACAATGCCAGAGAACAGAACAGAACATACTGTAAAAGCTGCAGAAACCATGCTGGGGAAAAAAGAAAAAAAAAAAAAAAAAAAAAAAAAAATCTACTCCTTTTGTGTTTTTGGATTTTTTCTTTTTGAACAGAAATGTAACTTGAAGATACGAGGTTGTCTCCCTGGCAACAAGGATGAGAACTCTGAGCTGAAGACATGAGCATATGAATGGCTGCATGACATTTGAAAAAGGAATATATTATGACCTTGTACTATTTATAAAGGCACTTTTCAAAGATTGTTGATTAAAAAATGCACTGCAATTAAATATACTTCCTTGGAAAGGAAAATTAGTTATTATTACACTGTAAGCTAAGAAAAAAGGGACAGCATCTGTAACGAATGGTATGCAGACACTAGACATGCAAACACAGAAGAAAAGAGATAATTATAACAAGGCTTGTGCAGGGCTTTCCATTTCATCAGTGTTGATCTCTGCTAAAACTGTCAAATGGTCACAAATTGGAAAAAAAAAACAAACAAACAAAACAACTGATGGAACACCCATCATTATACTAGGCAATGAAAGATTTACGCACCTAATTTTGAACTGAATCAGTGCTTTGAAGCAAGCATTAATTTTTCAATGTGTTGATCAAATTCAGTTTGATTCAAAAAGCCCAAATTTCACGTTTGCTTAATTTGGGTAGACTTTCTTTCTTTTCTTTCTTTCCTTTTAAGAATTCTACTTCACTAGAGCTTCTTCTAAATCAAAACAAAAGGAAGGAGGAAGGGAAAGAAAATGGTTACGAAGACTGAAAAGTCAGAGAAGGCTAGAATGGATACATAAACTATGGAGAAAGCAGGAAAAAAGGGAAAGGGGCAAAATACAGAAAGAAAGAGAAAGATTAAAAAAAAATAAAGAGAGATAGAAAGAAAGAAAGAAAAAAAAAAAAGGAGACGAGAACCCTGATTTCTAACCATCTTTTTCTTCTGTGTGATGAAGCTTGGATGGGTGTCTTCGGCAGGTGCGCCATTTACCAAGACGCTTGAAGAAATTCTCCTCTTCATCTCGACCATTGTCCAGGCCACCTCCTGGTCCCCCTCCTTCAGAGAGCTTCACTGCACTGGTAAACTTCACCTGTGCAAAAACAGAAGGCTAGGTCAGGCTACTCTATCCCATCACCTCCTGGTCTTCCTTGCCTAGACACAAAGCATCTACAGAATGGCTGCAGCACAGTGGACCACCATAGCAACACAACTTTCAAGGTTTCTACCTAAAAGGTTGGTCTTTCACAAGGGGCTGTAAAGGCACAAAGAAGGAAGATGCATTCTGATCAATTAAACCTTAGATGTATTGACAGGACTTGTCCATCTGTCCTCGTTCACCGAGAGAGAAATACAAGTACACCACAGGTTTAACCTAGTCTTCTGTAGATTCTAGAAAGAAGTCTTCAAGAAGCTACTCTCACACCACAGCCTCCATTATCTTCTTCATGCATAGAATCAGTTCCATCATTTCTCCTGATAAAATCATGTCATCTTGGGACCTTATCCTCCTGTACTGAGGCTGTGTTTCTTACACATATTTCATTACGTTAGACCATATACTCAAAACACCAAAAGATATCATTGGTGCCCAAGTGGCCTGTCTACAGATTTGAAAAGAACATAGAAAGCTGCTACTTTCTGTAAGACCACTCTTTCTTGCACGGCACTGGAGGAGGCAAAACATGCCGTGCCTTATGCAGGGGCAACACGTAGGCATTTGGGGATGGACAGAATTTGGAAATCCTGCAATATGGAATGGCAAATCGTGGAGCTCTGCAGAGCTTTTGCCCAAAAGAAAGGGAGTAATGGAACAGCAGAAGAATGAACACACATACCCCACAACATAAAATGTAGTTTCCTCTAATGTGCAATGACTGGAGCAGAGAGGAAATAAGCATATAGGGAAAAAAAGATGTTCTTGCTTCCAGGGAACAGCAGTGCTATAATACTCATTGCCTGAAAGAAGGCTTTCCTTCTTGTCCTTACCCAGGAGCCTTTCAGTACCCAACACTGACTCCAGCCCCTCTACTCAGCCCTGGTGAGGCCACATCTCGAGTACTGTATCCAGTTCTGGACTCCCCAGTACAAGAGAGACATGGAGCTACTGAAGAGAGTCTAGCATAGGGCTATGAAGATGATCAGAGGACTGGAACATCTGCCCTAGGCAAAACAGCTGCAGGAGCTGGGCCTCTTCAGCCTGGGGAAGAGAAGACTGAGGGGGGATCTTATCAATGTGTATAAGTACCTGAAGGGAGGGTGTCAGGGGGAAGGGGACGAACCCTTTTCAGTTGTCTCATCTGACAGGACAGGAGGCAACAGGCAAAAACTGAACCACAGGAAGTTCTGCCTGAACACGAGGGAGAATTTCTTCACTGTGAGAGTGACAGAGCACTAGAACAGGTTACCCAGAGAGGTTGGAGACGCCTTCTCTGAGATAGTCCAAGTCTGCTTGGATGCAACCCTGTCTAACACACTCTAGGTAACCCTCCTTGAGCAGGGAGAAGTTGGACTAGATGATCTCCAGTGGTCCCTTCCAACCTTATCGATTCTGTGACTCTGGGAAGTGGATCTGCACCTAAAAGCAAGACTCCTTCACTTTGCTGTGAACTGCAATAGCCCAATATCAAATTCCTATAGCAATCTACTCCAAAGACTCTCTCTTGATTCATTTACCTTGGAACTCTGCCTGATGAAAGACAGGCGGTCAACAGAGCTGATATCTAGGAGGTCTTCCACGCCATCAGCAAGGCCAGAGAGGGAGGAGCGCTTCAGCCAGTTCCCTGTTACAGAATAAGCCACTGAGGACAATTCTGAAAATGCCTTCCAAGCAGAATCTATTAACAATTCTAGCATATTTCTCTGAAGTGGCCATGCTAGGGTATGGGAAAAATGGGAGGAAATGGGAAGGCAGCCTCTTCATTTTACATGCATTAACTATCATGCAAGGCAGGATCTTGTAAAGGATCCTTCTTTGTCTATCAAATGCTACCTGGAATATTTCTCATCTATAGCAAGGAATAATGCCTAGAAGATTAGGGTACTGCCTACTACTTTGGAGACACAGGTTCAATATTTTAGTTTGCCAGAAATACCCTCTGTTACCTTAGGCAAATTGCTTGCGTTTCCCTCTGCCTCAGTGCCCCACCTGTGAAATGGTGAGAGCAGCATTTCCCAGCTTCCCTTGGGAGAATATACAATACATTTGGACCATGAGGAACTACGATACAGTATGTCTTAAGATATATCTGTGTTTCTCTCACATGCAGTATATATATATAGAGAGAGAGAGAAAGAGAATATGCTGAGACATACATTTACCTATGGGGAGTTTGAGTTTCTTTCGGAGGGAGATTCGTCGGGAACGGGAGCGGGAGCGCCTGTCTGTGGTGGTCCCAGAGTGAGCAGTGGTGCACTCAGATGTGTCCTGCTCGGACTGGCTGCTGGTATCACTTGCTGCACTCTGTGACTTGAACATCTTTCGCCAGAAGTCCTTGCGTCCCAGAACAGCCCCTTGGATTTGCTCATCACTAGAAAAAAAAAAAAAAGCATGCAAACTGTGAACTGCATTTCAGTGAAGTTTGGATGCTGAGGGGAATGAGGCCTCTATCTCCCAGCCCCCTACTAACCTCTGTGCTCTTTGAGGTTTTTACATTTTGAATTCCAAACATTATTCTCAGTGGGACATAATCAAGTTTGACTACATACTTGATATTGTTCAAGGCAGAAAATAATCATCTTTTCTACCTGAGGAGCTTGCCCATTGCAGCAGGTCATTCCAATTTTTAGTTCCTACAAGTGAACAAACATCTCATCTTCTTGGTCAAAATGACCCATATTGGACAAGACTACACTAGTGCTTTCTACAAGTGTGTATACTAAAGAGCTTTTGGACATCATGACAGCCATTTAGAAACCTGCTGGAGTCACAGTTCTCATTACTGTATTGGAACAGGAACAGTATATTTGCCTATAATCTTGACACATTCCATGGCTGTGGCAGGGCTTAGAGCAGAACAACCTGCTGTAATTCTGCATAGTAGTAAATAGTTTTCTGTTCTTGCAGTTTCAGCAACAGTGAGACTCTGCAGGCTCAGTTCAACAAGAAAATATGTAACATAGAGCTCTGGGCCCTTGGGTAATGTCTTCCAACAGTGCATCTCTAAAACAATTTAGCAAGACATATGCGGATTCAAAGGCACAAAGAAGTTAAATAGCCACTGGTTTTGTAACAAAGCCTGGACAAGTCATTTATAAAGTCTTCTACAATTTCACAGAACATTGATTAAATTTACTTTAGTATTAAATGGTAGATTTTTGGGGGCAATAGATACTTCAAGCATGCGTAACACCTAACAACAGGTTGATTCATTCATTAAGAGAATTGCTAAAGCATCTCTGCTGATGAAGGAAATGCAACACTCTCAGGAGACTGCAGATCCAAGTCAAGTCAGAAGTAGGCTGACTCCTGGGAAGCAGTAAAAGGTCAATGACCTTTGCAACAACTTGGAAGCTGAAAAGGAATGAAATCACTCCCTAAAACTGCAAACAGAGCACGGTGAACAGCTGTGATAACATCTCTATTAACACCCTATTCAAAGCTATCGTAGCATGAGATATTGACAGATCTACTGCAGTCTTATTTGAGAATTTCAAATGGTTCCCCATGAAAATCAAGCAGAGGCCACTTTGCGGCATTGAAAATAGTAATTCCTGGATGTAACTAGCAACTTCTGAACAGATGCTCTACGCAGTTGTTGTACCATCCAAAGAGAAGAGTCTTTGCGGCCCTGCCCACTTGCACTAACCCCAGAGAAAGCTGTTAGCAATAATGCAGTCAAACTATTCAATATATACTTACTGTTCTGGAGTTTGCATCGGACGGCTTGAGATGCAACTACGACATTCATCAGGGGCAGCTGATGCCTGACCTTTGTCAATGATGACGCTTCCCACCTCAGATCTACATAGACAACATAAACTGTCAGCCAAAGCAAATAGATGTCCCATCTCATGATCATCACATAGCTACACATCATGGAAACTGGCTCTGCTGAACAATGAAACAGCTTCAGAGATCTCTCCACTGCTTAGCAGCTTACTGCCTTCATTTGTATCACCTATCAAATACGCACCAGGTCTTAGAAGCAAGGGCAAGACTTCTAGAGCTTTTCAACCCTTTCTGATCCTTCTTTCCTACACTGCAGTATGACAAGCCTCAAAAGAGAAAGTTTCTTTGCGATAGAGAAGCATGTCAGAACGAGATTTCTTTTGGCCTTGTTTTGCATACCAGAGCGTGTCTGTCAGATAAACCGCACTAATCTTGCCCAGAATCTGATACACATTAAAAGCTGTGTCGCACACTACTTTTTACTTCTCTTACCCTTTCCTCCTCCCAGTGCTTCCACTGGGTTGTTTTCTTGGGTCTCCTGTATACAAGGGCTAACACTTTTTGCTGCAAATTCACGACAGTCTCAGTTCATTAACTTTTAAGGGAGACTGCTGCCACACTACACTTTGAAGATAAAACACACAAGCCCTCAGACTTCATGGATTTGTGTTCAGTGCATGTAGTCATACAGCCGTATAGAAGCCACGTTTGCTTTCTCCTTCCCAGACACCAACCTTTTGCTCCCAGAAGGTTTCGGCTCTTGCTCCGTTTCTTCTGCTTTTTTCCCTGGTATTAACTTTTCTGCACTATCCAAGAGGGCACTGAGTGCAACTCTCCGAAAGACATTCCCATGAGCCTCCTTGATAAACTGAATCAGTTGTCGGATATCACAGTACAAGCCCTGGTTAACAAGACATCACAAGAGGGAAACAGAATACAGTCTGCAGTTTGTGAAGAAGCAACAAGATCAGCAGTTTCTAACGTGCCACTGTAAAGCAGGCCATTATTTCCTCTGGCTGTTGTATGATCTACTCTCCATGTATAGAGTTTGTGTTTTCTGTCTGGGATCAAAAGCTGGGAATTCTATTCAGTGAACGTAGAACAAGGAGGCAATGAGGAACATTACTGTTGTGGAACATGCTCTGAAGTCAGCTAAAGCAGCTGTAGAGGTGTCAGAGGCTAAAACAGCTGCAAGATGAGGGAGCTGCAAAGATGACTTAAAGCCTGCTTTATCCCGTTTATCTAGCCATAATATTAAAAAGCATGAAAAAGACCAAATGAAGAAAGAAAAAAAAAAAAAAAAGCAGAGTGTAAGAAATTGCATGTTTTGTTTCAAAATCTGTGGGCGTCTTGGGATTTTTCTTAATTATTTTAGAGCTCTGTATCATGGGAAAAGAGGAATGACTCACTCATTCCCCAATCTACTCCTACACTCAAGGTTCTTTATAGTTCCAAACATTCACTCACATCGTGACATGCCAAGGTCACCTTTATCTCTGGGGGCAAGGGGATGGAGGAAGACTTTTACAACGTCTGACTTTTGATCTGCTAACTACCCTAAAAGATGATGCATTACTCTGAAAATTCCCAAGCAGGAACTACAGAGCCAGCATTCAGCAAAGAACGCATAAGTCTATCCGTATTGCAAGTAAGGCTCTTCTTCAGCAAGACATTAGATACGATTGACTTCAAAGCCGCAGAGTGACCCAATGACAGGGAATCCTCTAACACACTCCCGATACTATGTTCTCTATACAGACACACTTGACAGTGCTCTGCTTAAAGATAAGTGTGAGCTCATGCACTAGCTGAAATGCGGTCTAGCGCTCTAGCCCTGTTGCCTCCAGAAAGGCATACAATTTTTATGGGGAAGTACACACAGCAACAATAATCTCGGTTCCAGCAATGATGCATGTTTTTCTGCATCCCACTGTTGAATCTGCTGAGAAACATTCCAGCAGAATCTACATCAGGACAAGTGGACGTGGACATGAGGAGATTATGCTGCTGGTTTAAGGTGCTGCTCCGTCCTTTCCCTCTCCCTGCTCTCCTTGGCAAAGGGTTATTGCCGCTTTAGCTGGACTTTAGTGCTTCTATAGTCCTGCCATCAGGATGGAGTACATGAGCATTTCTTGCTTGCTTTCACAAAAACGTAAAATAAATTAAAAAAAAAGAAAATCTAATTTCAGATAATAAAGGAGGTGGTTTGAAACTAACTGACAGACTCTGCACAAGTTTGGAAGAAGAGAGCTCAAATCATCCATTCTGCTGACTGTTCTGGAGGAGACTACACATAGCCAGGGGCCAGCGATATTTTACTCTGCTCCAGCTGCTTAGTAAATGAACGCAGGTCTAAGACCTGAGAACACCTACCAAGTTGCTGTTAGGAAACTCAAATAGTCCACAATTCCTGGGCCATATCCTTTACTTGGTTAAAGATGCGGCCCACCAGTGGCAGACTATGTGAGTCTTTTTGATGAAAGTTGATTTATGCTGGATGTCGTCTTTTCATTAGTCCCTCATTCCAGCCTAGTACCAATCCATTTGGAAAGGGTCAAATTCACGGAAAAAAAACTCTCAAAGTGGCTACTTGAATAGAGATGAAACCACAATTCACAGTTTGTAACTTTGTCCTGGCTATGTCAGACTCCCAGGCAGGAAGGAAAAGAAGGCATGACATTTTTGTCATGTTTCATCCATGACTGCATAGTTTGTTCTACCCATAGAATTTCGCTAGACTGAATTCAGCCTTGACTGTAAAGCCTCACTGGAGACACTCAAGGGAAAAGGCAACTTTGCAAACATGAAATCAAGTGCTTACCAGGTTTTCTGGGCTGTGCAGTTCATGTGTAGTGGAAGCACAGCGAGTTATCAATGATTTGAACATAGCGCTGACAATAATACCTTCTACATTCTGGGCTGTAGACTTGTTGTCCACTGTGGTGAAGTTATTCCCAAATCCAGCTCTGTCTGTAAAATTCAAGCACAAGCAAGCCCCTCTTGTTAAGAGCAATTTAAAACAGATGGCTCAATGACAAACTTTGAGGTATTCAGATACATCAGACATGGCAAGTCTCCACCTAAAATCCTGTCCCCATCTAAAATCCATAAATAATACAGCAGAAGGGAAGGGCAAAGTAAATGAGAAAGATGGAATCTTCTCAGAAATGATTATAGAATGAAAGTGGATCGGAAAAGACCAGTACCAGTTCAGCTTCCCTTTATCCACCTCTCATTTAGAGGCTTACAAAATAACACACTAAATACCTCCACCTTTTCTGTTTACTATTTCTAAAGAACAAGAGATGCTTGATTAAACTGAGAAGAGGCAAGCTTAACGCTCATTTAAAACAAACAAACAAACAAACAAACCCCCAAAACAACAACAACAACAAAAAACTTCTGCACTCAAAAAATGCTGTTCTAAAAAGGTGCCCAAAGAGACCAAGCTCTGAGAATGATTTAAAAAAGAATTACACATTTATATGGATAACAAGAACCACCCCAGTTTTATTAGGTGAGAAGACAGACTTTCATGAGCATGGGCTGCCAAGCTTCAAAGCAAAAGCCAGTCAATCATCAATGAATACTTGGCAAAACTTCCTAGGGCTATCTTCTTCACAAAAGCCTGCTACATAGTTTCTCTTTATGCTTTCTTTGAAATGCTGTGATCTGAGCTAGGTCAACAGACGAGGCAGACTTGTTTGCTTTGGAGCAGCTACTCCTATATTGCAAACGGTCACTGTAACTGCTACTGTGTGCAGTGACCAAATGCAAGTATTTGGTCATTCTAATAGCATCTGGAATCATTTTCCTAATTTAGAAAAAGGAAAAATATATATCCATATATATACACACACACACACTGAGATTCATACTGCAGGCATGTACATTATTGTGGTCATGTTCCTGTTTATGATCTGTTCTTGCTATTTACTGCCTCACCTGAGGCACTGCAGAGGGTTTTAATGCTCCATTGTATCTCTATTCAGAATAAAACGTAGATTATACAGGCCATTCCAGCTGGCGTCCGGTCATGTCACGAAGCAGAAAAGTTCTTGCCCGAGGCATAGTTGAGGGAAAACATTTTCTTTGGGAAACCATAAACAGCAGGTAGATTGAATCAAAAGAGAAGCTTTCAATTTTAGTTGCATTAGGTGATACAGTTATCTAGGCCAGATCACCGAGTGGTCAAATCAGAGGAGTTTCAGCTCCTTCACTGGAATCACCTCCACTGGCTGAGGATTTGACTATTGCATTTTGATGGTAGAAATTCAGAGGTTTTTTTTTCCTTTTTAAAGGAAGACAAAAAGGCATAGTTTCCTTCTGACAGTACCAATTAGGAATATCCAAGAGCTTTTGATGCCAGCTATACTTACTGTCAGTGACTGGCTCCATGCAGAATCCCAGCAAAGCATGCAGAAAATCCACCACGTTATTCAGAGAATCCCTGTTCACGTAATCTCTCATGGTCTGCCGGAACTGCATCTTATCCAGCCTGTACAGCTTTGTGAGGCAATTCTGAGCCTGCAATGACATTCATTGAATCAAATAGCATCAAAGTATATGTTCAAGTTTTGTTAACAGGAGTATTTCAGGGTCCCTCTTCTGCTCTAGCTTTGTCAGTGCTCCACTGTGTTGACAAAAGTAACCTCCTTTAGCAGTCAGAAGGTTCAGGTCCTTTAACAGAACACAGACTCATATCTGAAGCAAACAAGAAATTCAGCACAAGGAAACACTGCATCAGTATGAGTGCCACTGTTTGGAGGTGGTATGCCAAAGTTACTCCTAGCCATGTATCATTGCCTTTTCCCCTCCCCCTTTACCCACAAAAGTAAAATCTCGCTGAATATGAATGAAGTAGGAACATATTACATCACTCATGACTTACTGCCTTGGTGAAACAGGTTCTCAGCCACAGGCACCTGATTTTCAGCCTATAGCTCAGACCTCATCCATTTGATGAACCTGTTCTCAGCGATTAATTTATATTACGCAAACCAATCTTTTTATTTAAAAGCTATTAACCATCAACTTCTTATTGTAAAAGTACCCAACCAACGGGACCCAAGTCGGCTGGAATTAGAAAGTCCGAAATATCAGCTCTGGGGGGGGAGCACGAACCCTTCCCACTACCTACAAAAGGGTGCTCAGCCTTTCAGTGAACTCAGACATGCATTTGTGCATGCAGTCAACACAAATGGTGCATGCAAAGCAGTCTGGACAGACACACAGAAAAGAGCAGCAGACTTAAAACTGTAGTAAAATTTCTTCCCATGAAGACTTCAATTCAATGAATCTTGCAAAAACTTTGGCTCCAAGAGGCCTATTCATTTATGCTTAATGTTTTCCATAGGCCTAGATGTTTTGCTGAGTCAGCTCCAACACAATGCAGAACCAACATCACTACTGCAGTCTCCTCGTTACCCGAAAGTCTAGCTAACAGAAGAATGCTGCATGATACAGAGGCAGCTGATCCATCTCTGAGCAAGCTAGCTCAGATCCCAAAACCAAATTATAGCTCCATCTGCATGGCTCACACTCACCAAAGCCATGGAGAAGAACCTGGCTCCCATTCCCACTCTCACTGTGGATGGGCACAGTGTAAATTCTCATTACATGCATCAAAAATGTCCACTGCTGCAAGCACAGAATGCGACGAAGAAGCATGTGCTGAAGACAACCTTTCACAGTTTGACAGTGCTCTGGACTGATTTCAGAAAGATTCTTAAGGCCTAGACTCAAAACACTTCTGGAAGAAGTCAGATGTCTAGACTATATCCTGGGCACTTTCTGCCGCTCTAATTTGGGCAGAATCAAAAATGTCAGGAATCAAAATATAACCACCTCCACTCTCCTTCCATAGAGGATGAGTGTTCTACTTCCTTTCAGCACATGAACATGCCTGCACAGACAGTGCACTCCAGTTATCAGGAGCTGATGGAGCAGCCCAGCAGCAATCAGTTGTAATCACCATACGGAAAAGTGAACACAACTATGCTTTGGACTTCTGAATTCAGATATGCAACTCAAAATAGCTGCACCTCTTGTAAACAGCCTACTCTACTGGGGTACTGCCAGCGTAAGAAATGACTTGTAACTTCCTCACACAGGGGCTTTGCTCCCATGCATTTGTCTCTTCCAGACAAGCCATCCATTGGAGTGCTCAGAAGCACCCTAACCTCAGGCTTACTCCTGACAAGCCCAGGAGTCTGGAAAGGAAGAAGATAGCTGAAAATCTCCTTCAGCTGGGCTGCACCACAGTCTGCAAGCTGAGACAAACAGCAACAGATCTATTGCCAATATATAGGAAGCTACAGAGGGGGCAGACAGTGATCTCAGGCAGCTGATGTCAGAAGTACAAGGAGGACACTATAATGAGCTTTAATTTCCTTACATTCTCCCGGAATACCTGGTGTCTCAGGCGATCTCCAGAGAGCCCTCGGTGTCCTTCTCCACAACCATAGGCACAACCCAGGGATTTCACAATTTTGATCAGCATTGTGAGTGCCAGTCTGTGGGTGCTGACAGATGTGCCTTCATCCTGAGAATCACAGAGGAAAACATGGTGTGAAACCCATGGCACAACTACTGGCATTTATTAGTATTTCACTCTTTACAAATTACTCCTCATTTCTCTTCTCAAACACTTCATTACTGAGCTATTACTCTTGAAACGCCTACTGCAATTATTATTAAGTTTAGGGACTAGACTCCTCCCTTTCAATTCCCCTCAAAAAATCATGCTATAAATGGGAAGCCTCTTATAAGCTGTTAATAATATTCAATGCTTACTACTTTTTAAATAAACTCTGCCTGAAAAACAGAGAACTGGTTTGCTTAAGCAGAAAAATCAAGTCTATTTTTAAAATGTCTAAGGTACTGTGCTACTATGAATTGCAGTAACTTTGGGGGTCAGCAGCAGCCTGTCTTGGCCAACTCTCACAGCAACATTGAAAAATTTATGATTTATGGTCAAAGAAAAAAACCTGTACTTGCACACTAGATTGTTTACACTTAAATTTGCACTATACACCTAAAATATCAATGCAATTGAGGATTCCAGGCATTTGACAGGATATTGAAAATGTCCATGCCTACAAACTCTGCTTGTGGCTGCTGCTTTGTTGTAGTAGTTGCAGTGCCTGAATTCCCAATTGTGTTTCTTCAGAGGAACCCCTGTGAGCACCAGAGAAAACCAAATTAATTTGTCATTTTGGTGCAGATTAGTAAGAAAGATGGACAGAAGGGCAGTTGCATATGCCATTCTGCATACGCAGACACGCTCAGTCTTTAGAGACCCTACAGTATGCACAGAAACTTAATAAAGGGAAGGAAGACAAACCTTTTCTTGATTTTTGTCATTCTTCTCATAGGGCCCTCCTCCTCCTCCACCTCCTCCATCGCTTCCACCTCCTCCCCCTTCTCCACCTCCTTCTCCTCCATCTCCATCTCCACTGACTGGGGGAGCCCCAAATCCACTAGTTGAACCTCCAGAAGCAGCTCCTTTAAGCTGGAAGGATCCTTCACTTGGTCGTTTTTCAGGGGCTTCATTTTCTTTATTCTCACTCTTCCTCCGGACTTTCTCTACACAGGGCACCACTCCAAGCTGAAGCAAGCACTCAACAATGTTCAATGCCACATCACAGATCCGGGAGCTAATATCATGGTTCAGGACCAAATAAACTGCCTTCAGGACCACCTGGCAGATTCAAACATCATATTCCAAAGTCAGACTTATTTTTTCTCTTATTGCTACTTAGTGCCTGGAAATTTCAGTCTCAGACCAGAAACTCATTATAGCAGGCACTGTACAAACTCAGAATGAAGAAGATCCAACCCTCAACCCCAAAAGCCTACAATCCAAGTGTAAGACAAGAGACCACAGGCTGGGCACAGTCAGGCAAAAAAGGAAACCATGAGATGACATCTGTGAACCTAAGAACACTGCTTCAGTGCACCAGGAGCTGTCAAGTCATTAGGGGGAATGCAGCAAAGGTGAGTTTTAAGGTGCCATTAGAAGAAAGGTGGTGTTCAGTTTTATGCTCTTTTAAAGGGAACTTAGTGCATGCCCCAGGAGCACAACCATTAAATAACAGCACTCGAAGGCTTGATGTGTGCATTCCACATGCCCATGCACTCCTCCTTGTGAGGAGTAATTGGAGTTGCACTATCTCAGAAGAGACTTTTACAATATGCACAAATTTATCTGACTGACCTTTACGTATTGCTGAGAGAAGTCATATAAAGAGGTAGAGGAAAAGCCCGTCAAAACCCTGATCCCAGTGGTACAGCTATATTGACAGAAGAGGGACCCGGCTTTTCTCGCTCCTTGCCAATTACCGAGAGATCCAGCATGCCGTTCTTGTGGACAAAGTTGTTGGTTCCATCAATGTGATCTGTATCCTCCAAGCAACTGTAATTGATGCAGGAGTCTGTCAGGCTCCGTGGGAGGTTGGTACATGCCAGTGGCTCATGAGGCATCTCTGGGATGGGCACTTGGTTGCAAAGTTTCCTCATGTGCTCACTGAAGAAATCAGCGTACCCCACGTTGAATGAGGCCAAGGTAGTGTTGAAGGTGGCCACCGTGATTGTGGAGATCTGGGATCGCACTGTAGGGAGGAAAACCGCTACCTGTGAATTTCCTTCTCTAGGGTTATCAAAAGACAGACTGAGGCTGTACTTACTTGCAACAGGTGAGCAGCTCAAAATGCAGCTTGCAATGCAGAAAGACATGACAGGTTCCTAATTCTTGCTGTAGGTACAGGAACAAAAGTACAGATACATTTCTTTCTTTAAAATATTACTCTTGGTCACCACTACAAGTTACAACCACTCCAAGGTTGCTCTAACAGTTCAGTTTCATGGTATATCAGTTCCATGGCCTCTCAGTCAGAGATGCCGTTATGGAGATCAGGCAGCTCAACCAGCTTAAATCCACCTACCAAAAGGGCAATGAGCTTTTGGTTAGCTCAGCTCCCCGTACTGCTCCAACGTCTGGTCTCATAAGCAGCAAGGGAAAGGGGAACTCTGCAGCTAGATGTAGGCGTGAAGGTAGGATAACAGTAGCAGCAATTCAGATCAGCTTTCTAGGTCATACCAGTGTGAAAGAATTTGTCACATTGGTTTTTTTTTTTTTTTTTTTTTTTTTTTTTTTTTTTTGGGGGGGGGGGGGAGGGGGCCCGAAGAGCCATGTGCTCCTAACACTACCTGTGACAGTCTAAAACACCTCCAGAATGCAAAGCTGAATGATGAGAAAGGCAACATAGTCTCAGTTCACAGCATTCAGAGAAGGGTTCTCAGGATATGGCCAAGCTTAAACTGGTTAGCACAGCTAGTGAGAGCATTTTGTACCAGGTTAATTTAATCAGGTATTCACCATAGTATTACAACTTCATAAGTAGGTCTACACACACACACTGTAGTGTTAACAGACCCTATGCCTCCAAGGTACCCTATAGTGTTGATTAGATCACTTTCTGCCAGACAGTACCATGGAATAACAAAGAACCTATACTGAAGACTATATAATGTGTTACGATGAACAAAATAATGTAAGCTTAATGAGAATCTTCAAGCACTGACCTAATGATAGACTTTGGCAAGTTTTTACTAGCACAATACAACCAGAGTGGTGACTATACTCCCTCACAGCCTGTGCAGCCCTGCCAGCACTGAACTAGTACTATTTATTAAGAGAAAAGTCCTAAGGTTAATGGCCCTAACTGGAACTAAGCTACAAATCAGGCAACAATCAGGCCAGGAAGTACCTGCTGCACCTAATATGAGATCACAGGATTATTTCTTGGCAAGTGTAACTTTTTAATGACAATTAGCAATGCTTGCATGATAAAGATGATGATAAAGAAAACACGGAATTAGGAAATTTTGTTCCTGAGACAGCAAGTTTGACAATTATCCGAGAGTAGCTCTTTTTTGTTTTGCTGGGATTTTGGCTAGTTAGTTTTGAAAAAGTTAATGAAAACCTACATTCAAAATCTGCATAAAGTAATGTCTCCTGTGCTCCATCTTTATTTCATAAAGAAGTTCACTGGTAGAGCTGACCTCTGGTTGGGACTCACAGAGGTAGGGAAAGAGGACTGAGGACCCTTCATTTACACTCATGCATGCCTACTCATGCATGCCCATGACTCCTCTTAAGCACGCACATGGATATAACTGCTGTTTCAGCTCTGTTTTTCAGTGTATCAGCCAGAAGAAATGAACTTATTAACAAGTTTCTTCTGGCCAGGGAAAGTAAACAGATGAAGAATTATGAATGAACAGGATGCTTGGATATAATTGGCCACACAAAACAAGAAATACATAATATTTGTATTTATTCTCTGATTACAGAAGCATTCCTTCAAAGCCATAGAGCATCACTGACAATAGTATAATTTGGTCTAATATTCATATATTTGCAGTACAATTGCACCTGGGGGACCAATTAGAGAGGCACGCATTGACTGTGGCTAGCTTCTAAAAAATATTTGGCAAGGAAGCTGGTATAGTGAATGGGATTGCTGTCCTACAGAAAAAACGCAGGTCAAGACGACACTCTGCAGAGCTGATCCCAGAGAAGAGCTTTGCCTGGCAGTCAGAAATGAAAGAGATGTGCCTGTGCTGATTACAGCTGATGCAAATCGGTCCTCTCAGGCTACTCAGATTTTCTGTGCTAAAAAAGCAGATCTTTGGGAGCTCCCAAGATTCTGGCACATATTATGCAAGTGCATCTGTAACCTCCTAGATAAGTCTGTCTCTGTGCAAACTGTCAGACAACAGTGCCCTGCTCAATGGGGTTTATGATGCCTGCTCTCTATCTGAGTTTTAAGGTTGCACTTGGGCCATACCACAAGTGCGGCCTCATCTTAACGATCATGTATTGCCAGTAGCACTATCCACATGGGAGAAAACAAATCCATTCTGTATAAGCAGTAGAGCAGTGCCAGCAAAGCCCTTGGTACAAACAGCTCTGCTGACAGAAGAGAGCTTTCCCCATCTTGGCTAATGTTGTTTCACAAAGGTAGAGCTGCCAGGCCAACAGAAAAACTTCTGTCTGAAGCCTGAAGCACACTTCACCCCACTGGGGGCTCTCCCACTGTAATCACACTGGCATCGCCATTTCTGCAGAGGGCTCTAAAACAGAAGGGCCTCAGGAACACTTCAGAGTTTCAAGTAAATTTCAAAACAAGGCCTCTATTGGGAACCAGGGAAATTAAGACAAAAGTGGGATTCTGAGCACAGCCCAGCAGCCAGGGACGGACAAGGGACTTTAAATACCACAAGACTTCCCATGAAATTACTAAAATTGCCTTCATTAAGAGTCTGCCTTAACTTCTGTGCCGTGTTGTGTGTGGTAAGGCAAAAAAACCTGTAATTCTCCCAGCTGATGGCTGCCAATTTTTTCAACAAACTGTATGAGATAAAGAAGAAAGGCTCAGAAGATATTTCTACATGGAAGAAAAAGAATTCAAGAGATACAGGAAAAAAATAAAAAACGACACAAGCAAAAAATGCAGATTAGTCAGATACTAACATATGGAAACAGCAACACTTTCTCAGCTTCTTGGAGTTCGAGCTCCAGCAAAATGTTTCTTTCTTACTGGGTTAAGCTCACCTTCTTTGACTGTGTTCTCTCCATGGCTGTTTGAGTGGTCTGGCAGTTCAGTGACCAGGGTGTGGTGAGAATGTGAATGCCGAGCACTGAGACTTTCCATCTCCGTTGCTGTGTCAGAGCTCCCCCGTCTGGTAAACTTTCCTAGAGTGAAGTCAAGAAACAGATACTTGGCTTACACATCTGAGAGGTGCTTAGAGGCCAGAGACAGGACCTGATGTTAGAAATTGAAGCATTTGAGTCAACTAAGATCAAGGCCTTCCAGGACCCTGTGAAGTAGATCCAAACAGACTCTAGTGGGATGGCTCATAGGGGCTCATCAACATAAAGACCGACTGTACAAACTCTCCACAAGGCTCTTTGCCTCAGCACATGCCGATTTAGCTGACACAGACCCATTCCTTCCATCACCCACCAACAGGTATGGGAAAATGAGACTGGTCAATGCTGAAAAACTCCCCGCTTTGTGGCGAATTATGGGAATTTGGTTTTTGCTCCCCTTTTCCAAAGACAATAGGTATATTGGGATGAGGTTTGCTGAAGCAAAGGAAGCTCTTCAGGAATATAGTAAGTTACATATTAGAAGACTGTGATGAAAGAGGGGTACTGTCTCTGAACTGTGAAGGATATGTTGACCATCAGATCTGAACTACATGACTTCACTGAACTGTCAGAGGAAAAAAAATGGAAATTAAGCCAGGACAAGCAGATGAAACCCTGGAGATCAAAATTTAACAAACTTCTTTGGATGTTGACGACATGGTAAGGACCGTTTTGGAAGCTAAGTCTGCTATTCTTAAACAAAAATGTGAATGTCTATATATTAGCCGTTGGAAAAAAAGTGAGCGTGAAACTAAGAATTCACTTGGATAAGCTCATTGTCATGTGTCCCAAAGAGGAACATGTCTTCACAATGAAGAGCTTAGCAGAAGGATGCCATCTAAACAAGTGGACATGAGAAGGCTCCACCATAGCATTAGACCATCATTTTGCTGCTTACCATATCCAAAATTTATGTCCTTAAGAGTAAGTCAGTGAAACAGAAACAATGCCTAGATGTTGCTCAGTGAGCTCAGAAGCCTGACGGAGGCAATATTTAGATTTAAACACTGCGTCTTAGCACTATCTGAGGCAATGCCACATTTATTTTGTATCCAACATTCACTCAAGGAAAACTGCGAATATTTTTTGCCATAGTCCTAATGACCATATTGCTGCCTCTCCAGAGATTTCTTCTTAGAAGAGGATGCAACCATTACTTGAATCAATTTTAGGCTGCAGTTATCCAGTGCCTGCAACTACTCAGGGAAAGTGCATTCAAGTGGTACAGTGATGACAACAGGTTGCTCCAATAGCTTTTTTTCCTCAGCAAAGATGGTAGTTTTTCAAAGAAAAAGTGAGCTAAAAATGCAAGTCATTCAAGGCCTACTGTCAGCACAGTTGCCATTTCTGCAAACAGGTGTGCAATGCTGCAAAGAGAACTAAAGACATAAGCTGGCAATAGGACTGATGGAGAAAAAAAGAGCCTCTGCTATTCTCTGAGCACAAACGGCACAGAACCTGGGCAGAAATAACAATGTCTCACCTAATATAGTGGTCTGCCATCCTCCCCTTTCAATGCCACGACGGTCCTCTCCAATTCCAGAGAAACTGCCAAAGGAGAAGGTGCTGCGAGTGGGTGAGACATCCAGATGATCCTCATGGAGGAGGAATGGCACCCCCATCCTTCGTTGCCGCTTCTTCCCAGTATGGTGGAAAGGAATTGACCCTTTGCGTTCACGCTCTCTGTCTTCTTTACGGCTCTTAAACTGCAGGAGAAAGAAGAGCATAGATGAGAGCAGGTAGAGGCTTTCAGGGATGTAACTGCATTTGAGAGAAAAAGACAAGTGTGTGTAGCCCAACTGTAACCTTCCACTCTAAGCTCCTATCAAAGTGAATAACCAAGATGGAAGGCTATCTGTGCTCTGCGACCATACATGCATTTTAAGGAACTCATGCCTCAGGAGGGTATAGATGCCTTCATATAATTTTATGACCTTCTAAGATTAACTAGATTCATACAGTCCACAAAACTGTGCTAAGTATCTTGGGATGGCTGCAAACCCAGATCTGCACGAGATAAAAGCATCAGAAAAAGTTCACTAACCTAGCTGGACTACAGTGAGTAACAGCACTTAAACTGGGTGTTAAACAGCACTGTTTGAGTACCCTCCCTCAGCTTAGTCTCAACAGGAGAGTTACCTGTGTAAAGATTTAAGTATTGTGGTTGGAAAATGTATAAAAAAAGCCACTGTTATGACAGACAAAATTACTTTAAATAAAAAGAGAGGCAAGTCTCTCATACAGCATAAATGCATAGTCCACGTAGAATTTCAGCTGCTACTTATCAAGATACATAGGTACCGAATCATAGATAAATCAAAGTACAATTTTCTTCCACTCACCTTTTTGAAAATGTTCATGCCCAGGTCAGTGGAAAGATCTGGAACTGCTGGCCTACGCAAGTTGGTCAGCGAAATCTTAGAAAATGCCTCAGTGCTTAGTGATTTTTCCTCCTCATTACATTTCATTGTAAGGTCCTGCAGCTCCCAACAGAGCACAACAAGCACAAGGAGAAACAAAGGATAATCAACTTAAAAACAGAGCTAATTGCAAAACCTAAGAGGATTCTAAATGAAAAGACCCTTCAATTCATCACATAAAATTTCATTCTTACATTTAAAGAAAAATGAAATGGTTTAGAAGCTTCTAAAGTTATGGACCTTGTCAAATATTCTAGTCATCATGCAAAAGAAAAAAAAAGCCGACTATATTGGCCATTGTGTTGTCACACAAAGCCACAGGAGTTGCAACAACATGGTCTAGCAGCCTGAAAGACTCAAATTCTGTTCTGATTCTGACCCCAGGTATGACCATGGGTGTCAGACGATCTTCTTGAGGCCTTGTTTTACATGTATAAGCAATCATAACAGCTACCCTTTCTGAAGTACTTTGTTCAGGATTCAAGAGACTATACCTTTAATAATGTATTCCTTTAATAATGTATTTTGGAATTAAACTGCAATAAGCAGCAAGGTCCCTTCAAGAAAAACTTCATTTGTAAAAATATTTGCATTATACAGTTTCATAAATACAAGATTTCCTATCAAAGTTGCAAACTTTTGTTGTTGCCACACAGATTGTTTTGGGGGAAAGAAGAGAGACAGGAGTGAGGCAACAGTCACCTTCAGCTTTGTTCATCCACTTAAGAAACCTAAGACTTTACTTGCAATAACAGTGCTCCAGGATCAGATTATTCATCCATACCACAGTTCTCTTCCCATACCTGTGAGGTATCTCTATAGCACAGAATATCCCAAGACAGCAGAAACCTTGACAGGAACTTACTGACAGTTCAGTAGAAGGCACTCTACAGTCCTTCTGCATGGAGCCAGGCACATTACAGCTGCCTAATGTAAAGAAAGGCTTTGCTACAGAAGGTGGCATAAACTCAGCTCCTGGCCATCTGTTCTCATTAAAGGTCTGATGCTGCTTTTCATGAGACGTTTGTGCAGCTAACCTGAACAAATTCCCTCAGGATAATTTTCTTCTGCCTAAATATCAGCTTGTTTCAAATGGAGAGGTTGTTCTTCCTTGCGTTCCCATGAGAAAGGCTGTACTGAAGAACTGGATCATGTTAAAACCCCTCTTGCTTCTCAATCCAGAGACAGCCATATGAGTGGCAGATGAAGTGACTCCTTTAATAGAGAAGGTTTACATGCAGGCTAACTGTTTCCCAGCTCAGCAATACACATGAATATGCAGTTTTATGCATATGAAGGTCCAGAAGAAGCCAGTAATAGTCTTTGCAGCAGAAGGGTTAAGCATCAACTGCAGTATTTGCAACACTGGCATACTGGAGCCCATATGTTCTTCCAAGACTTTTCAGACTAGTGAAAGACTACCCCCTTAAATCCTTCTAACTTATTTTATCAATGCAAGAATGAAGAAGACACACAAGAGAGTCTTTTTCAGTTGTTTTCAGTCTGAGTTAGTTGATATATGCTTTTAAGCCATTTTGCAAATATAATTAAAGATTCAGGAAAGAAGTCATATGCAAAATCCAATAGACAGGAAATCATGCTTCAGCCCTGGCCATTCTCAACATCAAGGCCAGTCAGTACTTCACATAACTCGATTCTTGGCTTTTAAAGCTTTCTAGCTCCTTCTGTCTGGAAAAAAGATCATATGAATTTAATCCAGATTCATTACATTTGTCTGTTAGTTACTACAGTACTGTTTTACTAAGTGGCTAATAGTCACCAAAAGGACTGAGACACGCTACACAAACACACAAAGACACGGTCCCATCTCTGAAAACTCCTTAGAGTAGGTATCCAGCAAACAACACTTAAAATGAATTACAGAATCAGTTTTTCTCTACAGTGTGGTATATGATCTATTTTAACAGATTAAGCTAATATTCCTGCTCAAAATTGATTAAAAATGTGGCTACTACATCCATGCAGTAGACTGTGACATTTATGATATGCATAAGATGGATATGAAAGCAAAACAGTTTTGAGACTGTTACTGCAGATCTTTTCCTTCCTGTTTTCTATTGCTTTTGCGTGACTCTGCAGATACTTACTCATTAATACCCTCTCAACTCTCAGTTTTACACTTGAGATTCCTGGCTTTATATTAACATGGCACCTACTCATTACAGCAGCATTGGTCTTATGTTTAATTTAAGCTTTGGCTCTTTGCCCCAGCAATTCTGCTGCAAGACTGCAGAGGTTTGTGAGCCTCCAAGGGCTTCATTTCTTAGACCTGTCCTTGTGCTGAATTCACTGCACACAGGTGCAATGAAGATTTCCCTCGTCATGTGTTGCCTGGTCTGAAATACGTTCAGATTAAAGTCACTTTCTACAGAAGTCAGCATTGATCTTATTCACACTTCATCCAGTACCCCTTTTGCTTTGCAACAAGGATTGTTGGTGTGCTTCGTTGAATCTTCTCCTACTCTGCTCTTCAACTCACTAGGCAATGAATGAAAAATATTTCTTGGGCTCTCTTAACAGTTGATTCAAACTCATTTATCCCAAGATTATATTTAAAATGTGATTTCAGGCACATAGACAACAAGAAGTGAGAGACTTCTGCTGAGACTTAGGCAGATGCAGGAAGTTGACCTGATAAATCCACATTCTTCCTGTTGCTCTGCAGTTTGTCACAAATTCTACTGCTCCATCCCAATCTGATCTAGATGCAGTTATTTTTGTCTTTAATCAGTCTCTGGCTGCCACTCTAAAACTGTCCCACTGAACAGTAAGTGCCAGTATTTTTTGAGAACTCGATTTCCTACTGGAAGAGCATTAATTTTACTTGCATCAAACCGAACAAGAACAATGATACCTGCTTAGGAGTTTAAGTCCTAGACTGAAGATGCAGGTTTCCAGCATATCCTTTGTTTCTTATTGATGAGTTGGTAAAGTCAGTATAAAAACCCTTGTGTTGATACAAAGAAACGACAAACCTTAGGAACATTGCCTTGCCCTCCAGAGGTGGTACTCTCTCCTCTGACTAGCAGAGATCCTTGAGTGATGAAAGTCCTAATTTAAGAAGCTTGGTTAAGTGCCTACAGTTAGTTGGGATGGAACGGGGCCTAAACGTCTGTGTGCCGTGCAGCTTTCAGTCTTCAATGTTGTAAAGAAGGGAGAAATGAGCTGAAACTTCTGCTGCATGGAAGATCCTTTCACGTCCTCTATCACAGCTGCTCTACTTAATAAATTGGAAAGCTTTTTAAACAGGATTCCAATTTGATGAAGTACAGTAAGAATACCCAGGACTGACACAGAGGTTACCAAAAGCAATCAAATCTAGCCCTGAAGGAAAGAACGCCCTGGACAGAATCCTCACATTAACAGCTAAAAAGCACCTAGTAGAATTGCCAAATGGATTTAACAGAAAAAAGTTAGTGAAGAGCAAGAGAAACAACTTGGAAAAGCAAGAAACAGCCAAGTGTGTGAAAGGAGAAAAGTCTCCCACTATACAGAGAAAAACTAGCACAATCCTAGTGCAAAGAGTGCCTATGAGGAACAATTCCATTTACGCTGCTGCTGTGTGCAATCACTGCTCCACTAGTAGCAACGATGTTATGTGCAAAATAATTCAGCTAATCAGAGGAAAGGCAAAGTGACAGTACATGCATGGATACAGTGAACTACTTCTATAGCAATATCCTCTAATGTACTGTTCCGGTAACTGGCATTTCCTCTAAGAGATAATATTACAGAGGATTTTCTGTACACACACAGCAATCCTACAAAATCCCCATGCAAAGGTAGATTAAGACTAAATTTGTATCACCTGGCCTTTATGGTGCTATGTAAAGCTTTTACAGGGATGAAAGCAGCAACGATTTATATAAATGACACTAAAATACAGTATAGTTTAAACAGTACTGCCACGCAAGAGACTAAGATCATGAGTAACCACTAGCCTTCACAAAAATCATGTGAATGGTTATAAAATCATGAGACTTAAAAAATCATGAGATTTAAAATAACAACAATAAGAGTGTTTATGTTATTTATATTTGTTTTCTGGTCTGTGAGCATCTGAGCTGTACAGGAAAAAAGATTCCACCTCTCTCCCTTATAAAATGACAGCTCAAAAACTGCCAGATCTCTACAATACTGAAAGCAAGGATTTTAAGAAAAAACATAAAAAAAATTGAGAATTGTCTGTAAAAACATTTGACAGCAACATTAACTGTAAAAAAGTGGATAGCACAGATAGAATCCTTATTAAATTCTGTAAAGCAGTTCTACCAACTTAGTAAGTCAGAATTTGCTCTTAAAAATCCACAACAGGAAAAGAGTTTACAAGCTAGAAGTAGCACAAATCAATGAGAAGATTAACTGGAGCTGTAGCATCATCCTCTTTTTATCCCTGGATCAAAAGTCAACTACCCAAAATAATAATAATAAAAAAAAAAACAAACCAAAATTATGCTCTAACACAAAACCCTTTACTGTATCAAACTCAGGAGTTCAGGTTTCCTCTTCCAGTAAAACAGGAAATAAGTTTTGACCCCTACAGGATAGTTTGTCCACTGGAATCTTGCTGGCAAATATAGCTATAAGAATAACAGAGAGGTTTTGCTCACTGTCACTGCTTGCAAAATCTGCTCCAAGACTTTATCAAAATTGGTCATGTGGAACGTCCCGTGCTGTACCAAGCACAATTTCCTTTCTCTCTATTGTGAGTTTATGCCAAAGAGAGCCTGGGGAGTCCTGAGCATTATGCTGCAATGCAAAGGCAGTATGATTTTTTCGGACAACCACATTAAGATATTCACACACTACAGATTTTTAAATCACAGTTCACTCTAGATGAATTCTCTCAAATCAACTCACAAGCTTCCAGTAATCATCAGCTCCAAGTTAGATTCTGCCTCCAAACCCTCATTATTATAAGAGTCTTTTTCTGAACCAATGCATGTATCTGATCTGTAGGCAATTTAACTAATACCAAAGCTGTGCTTTTTACTAGTCATCCAACCACAATTCCCCAGGGCCAGCACAACAGTTGCAGTTATTGATGGCAGCTGCTTACCTGAGTTTTGTGGGTATTCACCAGAGAGGGTGCAGCAGCTACCATGGAGCTGCTGCGAGGTCTTGGCAAGGGAGCGATTTCTGGCTCAGGTGGTTTCTCCGGCTTTTCCTGTAGCATATGCCTCAGCCTCTGCAGGTAGTACATCAGTGACCACTGCGTGCCCTCCTCAGACCAATGCGGCTGCAGCAGACAGCGCAGCACTGCCACATCAAAGTATGTGGCATAGCGAGACTTCTGGCATGGTGGGATCACCACAGACACCCTGTTTCAAATGAAACAGTAAAAGTGTGAACAGTGAATCTTCAGGGCCCTAAAGTCCTTCCTAGAGTCTCAGCTCTCTGAATAAAGAGCTGCTCAAGGAGGATGCATCAGGTTTGTACGCCCAACTGTTCTAAAGGGGTCACACTTGATACCACAAGCTTTTCTTTGATAGCTAGAAGCCAGTTCTATCCTGGCACACAAGCTTATCCACCCCAAAAGACCCTAGAGCTCCACTACCAGGCCTGGAATCTGGCCACTCACTAAGAGCTGTCCTGCTCTTCTGCCATCTGCAGAAATCACTAGGATGTTCACACAGCTGTGTCTGCTCGAGTTTACAGGGACACTGAAACTGACCCTTTGGGACTCAGGCCATGATGAAGGAAAGTGTTACTGATGGCATTTAAGTGGAAACTTAGATTTCATGCTCCTAGAGAGCTCAGCACACACTCTGTTAAGCATTTTCTTGGATAAGGTTGCTTTCTTGAACCATGTCTGAAGATAACCCTTGAGGAAGCAGTGTTGAGTGAATAATTTGTCTAGCCAGCAACAGACTACTCGATCATCTGCTGCTCAGATACTAATAACATATATTAAGGAACTATTTACACTTGCACATCAAGTAGACAGGACAGCTAAATTAACCAATCATTTAATCCAATTAAATTGACACTTATGCAAGTAGAAGCTACTGTTATGGAAATTCTCTTTGCCAAAGTGTGCTGGAGAACAGGATAACATTTCAGCCTTCACTATGCTGAAGGTGCTGTCATTTCCTGACGGTTTCTGGTATGGAATTTCTGAGGTATGGTAGTCTACAGGCTTGAACTTAGTGCATGCAAAAGCAAAATGTCTGTGGTAAGCCTGAAAAAAAAAAATGAGACTCCAGAGATTCCAGAAATTAGAGATCTTTCCAAGGGATTATATCTTTCTTCAGAGCCAATCTTATTGCAATAACATGCCCAAGTTTTTTTTTTTTTAAACCTAAAAATACTACCATCCCTACATAGAAACTATCAAGAAACATTAGATTACACTTCTTCTAAACTCCTCTCCCCTCAAACAAAAGTCTAAACCCAGGCCATTTTATATACAGAGAATCTGCAATTTCTGGCTTGGTCTCAAAGTAATCCTTCTGCTGGTGACTCAACAGTAAGTGTTGACAACATTCTGCTTTGCTGTAGACAGGTTCTTTGTAGGCCTATATTAAGCTGTAAACACCGCAGGACTGAAGATAGAGGCCTGTTTCCTGGAGTCAGGTGCTCACAGCAGAATCCCGGGTGACATTTATATGTTGCATTGATTGTATACTTTGCAGGACTGCAAAGATGATTTGACTAACTGATGCAATACGCATACGTCTGATTTTTTAAAGAGCCTGAAAACAAAAGCTCTAAAAGGAATTAACTATCCCTGTCATAAATCTTTGGAAGACATCTTCTCCATTTCCTCTCCTAGTAGAGCACTAGCCCGATCTACCTTATGTATCTAGCTGCTAGGAGACAATCTGTCAGAAGAGAAGTAGTGAATAGGACTCAGAGGAATGAGAATAACATGGCAAAAGGAGGTGTGAAGTGCTGGGGGACAAGGACTGATGAAGATCTGTCCCCTCCCCCCCCCCCAGATATCTCCACTCAGTATCTTAGAAATATACCCCTGTGAACTGGGTACTCCTGCAATTTTTAGACTCTATAAAAATCAATACCAATTCCATGAATTGTATTCTGAGGCATTTGGGAGACATCACAAGAACACCAAACTTCTTAAAACACCCCCCCCCCCAAAAAAAAGAAAAAAAAAAAACACACACACACACACACTACCAGCTCTGCCAAAAAACACGCAGATGACATTGCCAGGCACCCCCTCTCCAGCTGGGTACCATATTCGGAACAGAGTCGTCCAAAGCCACAAACCAGCAGCCCATTAGACAGTAAGCAGCAATACTGACTTCAGTGAAACTCCAGGTACTTAAAGTTAACTGTGTACTTTGCCAGATTGCTGCCCAGTGCTACAGTTACCCTGCACATGCAAGTACAGGACTATCAAGAGAAAGAAATGTGCAGTGAATATTGACATCACTTAGAATCACATGAGTCTCTCCGTGTTGCACACTTGGAAACGGGGGGCAGGTGGGAAGGCTGGTCTTGGAGGAATATGTGCATTTAGAACCTGCAGGAGCTGGTTTGCTGCCAGCCCCACAGGCCAATGTTGAAGGCACTTGGACACTGCAGACCAGCCCGTCTGTGTCAGCATATGTCACTACATTCATCCTACAGATTGAATGCTTTTCCTTAGTGCTGTATACAAGGTAAAAATGTAACAAGTTTGATGACTTTAAAGATGAACAGTTTTTTTAAAAAAAGAAAAAGAAAAAGGAAAGACCTAACCCTGACAACTGAATTAGGAAAGAAAAAACAATGATAAATACATGCTTCCCCCTTCCCCCCGGTAAGACTGATGGCGAAGCCATCATTACAGTCAAGATCGCGTCAAGTAAGTGCAGCCTGTACAAAAATAAGAGCATAGATGGGGTACTCAGAAGTATCCCAGCAATAGAAATAAAGCTCATTACCTCAATAATAAATGTAAAGGATGATGCATAGCTCCCCAGTCATACTGCAAGACCCAGATCAGTGTCTGTGTATGAACAGTATTTTGTGTTTTCCTGTATGGAGCACAGGCATACTCAAGGCACAACACAGCCTGAAGCAAGGCATGTTCTCCTTATGAAGTATTTGTCATTGAAGTCTATTTCCAAGGCAGAGTGTTCAAGGCAGCCGCTGAATAAAGGGCTGCAGATTTAATTGCTCTCCAGTGTTAAACTGTATCATCTATAAATGGAGAATTTCACTGAGAGGAGCAGGGATCCCAGGATCAGAGGAATCTTAAGAAGCATCTGAGATGCTAATAATCAAAATCCGTGCTTCGTTTAGAACAAAACCTAGTGTTCATTCTATCAGCTCTCGGTTGCCTGTGACTGCAGAGGGAGGGGAAAGCAGCCTTCCTTCCACTCTGGGCCCAAGGACAAAGGAATACAGCAGCTGCCTGTCCGTAAGTGGAGTAAACATTTGTTCCCTAGCTGTCTGTTGCTTGGCAACCAAAGCTCCCTGTACAGTTTTAACTGATCAATGAGTCCTGCAAATGAGGAGACATAATGACACGTTCTTCAAAGCCTGTCTGAAGCTTCATCTCCATAGCAACGACCAGACCGAGCTTGACAAATTGATCACCTGATTCTGTCTTCTTAAGGGACTGTTTTTTTTTTTTCCTTTTATGTCTGTGCACACTCTGAGCAGCAGTGTTCACATACACAGAAAGGCAATTCTGAGAACCAGCCGCCCAACTTCACTTTCACTGGCTCACGCTAATACAAACTAATAAATACCCAGAACTGGCAGCAGGCCTGATAGAAAAGGGAAGCTTCCTAACAGGATCAGAACCATGGAGAATAGCTTTGCCCTCTCCAGTAACAAAATGGTGCATCAAACCTCCATTGAGTAATCAGTTAGAGCTGTTTCTAGATCATATTCAGAATCCCACTCCATCCTACATTTCTTCTGTTTCTGTAATCAAACTATTGAGTGTGGTAGATAATGACATTTCCCAAAGGAGCTAAGCACCAGAACCAAAATTTAAGAGGAGTTTCATACAAACTCTTGAATCTATAAAGACTAAAAACACAGCCAAGGCTTTTCTCCCTCTCCACCCCCCGAAAGTGTTACGTAGTCAGCAGCTTCATTTTCTTCATGACACCAGCGAGCATCCAGCACTACTGAAGATCTAGCTCTATCTTTACCTGCCCAAATCCACAGTAAATAGGCGTTACAAAGGCAACAGAGAAAAGAAGAAGGAAGACAGAAAAGATACTAGCCTCTGAGGCTGAATCCAGCTAGGGAGGGCTGGAACTGCAGGTTTTTAGCCTCTTTGATTATGACAAACTAACATATTAGAAAGATCAAAGAAACTGCCACATCAGTCCAACTGGAGATTTCTCCAATGAAAGTAGCATTGAATATCAAGTGGAATATCAAGCGTCACCATCTTGTTCATCACTCAGATGTTAGAACTGACATTTGTTAAATTAAGAGCTTGAGCTAAGCAATGTAGCACCTTCGAGGTATAGAGATAACAGCAGATCGAAGATTTGGACTTCTGTGGAGATTATCATTGGGTTATATGATCCTAATTTTCTGCTGAAGGGGTCTGTACCTGGGATGTGGGGCACCTCTCTCCTGAGACGTTTGGGAGGATATGCTTCCATCCAAGGAATTTCCACGATGACATGCTGAAACAGTAGCCTTTGGAGGTACAGAATCTGGCTGGGTTGTCTCGCAGACCACTTGCAGTCCCTTTGGATAGTTTTAATAAAAGGAAATTGATACATAAACATCATAATCTCTTCCATATTAGCTTTCTTACTGCAGTTTGTCTATACCTGACTATTACTTATACTGTAACACCATGAGAAACTGATCAAGTCTGGAACTTCAAAGTGCTAGGCTCTTACCCAAGAAAATAAGAAAAGATAAGCACCAATCCTGTAAGTTAGAATATGACTAAGAAGATCCAGATGCCTTTGGTTCCTCTGCAGGTAGTGCTGGGAGCCTTCTGGAGAGCTATGAGAAACTGCAAGTGGGAAGGTGGGCCACAGAAGCAACTGGAATTTCTGAACGTGGAATAACTGAGGGTAGTAACTGCAAGCACTGTTTCAACATTTGAATGAGAAAGACTTCTGCCATCCTCCCCCCCCTCCAATTTTCTTTACCCCTCCCCGCCCCCCACTGCCACCCTACAGCTTCCTATGTTAGCTCGTTTAACCTTAGCCCTGAATTTACCTCTGTATGTCCAGTGTCCAGATTAGGGGATTCACAAGTCACAGTCCTATTGTTGGTAGGAGAACTTCTCTTAGCTGATAAAAGAAAACAAGAAGGAATCTACTTCAGTAAACTTCTCTAATACTTAGGCCATACCAACTGAAAAGATAAACCATGTGCCCACTAGAAAAAAAAAGACAAAACAAAACATCATCTCTATGTTGTGACAGACTTCTTAGCCATTAGCTGCAACCATTAAGAGCAGAAAACACACACACACACAATACCACACACACACGCAAAAACAGTTTTAATTTTTCCACAATTCTTCTCCTGCATTATCAACATCATTTACAGAAAGTCATTGTTCCTTTAAAAATAAAATTCAAATTTGAATGTAATGCTAAGTCCATCTGACATTGAGTAGTGCCTTCCTAGTGTGTAACAGTGCCTTGTCTTTTAGAGATCTGCCTCCTCCTTTTCTCCTATACATTCATCTCCTTTTCTAGTCCACATCTCACAGACTGTATTGTGAATTCCAGTGTGAACAACTTCTGCATCATGAATGTCATACTGAAAGTCTTATCAGTGATACCATAGAAAAACAAGGACATTGCAGGGACTAGAATCATAATTCCTGAAATTCTGCCACATAGCAAGGTATTCAGATGCAACTTATCAAACTCTCTCCAAACAAAACATTGTAAAGCTTCTGAAGTAAAGTTTTTTGCATTTCTGGTTTGAAGGAAAAATTTAAGTAAATTAACCTTTTTCGTCCCAAACTGAGACAACAATGCTAAGATACTAGGCTCTCCCATGGCATAAAGCAGCTCATTCCATATTCTATTACAGTTCTGTATAAAATATTCTGCTATGTTTTAAAAACATTTTCAGTTTCAGACTTTATTTCTGAAGTTTTACTTCTCATCACATCCCAGACCCACAGAAAAAATTCCAATGGTTCAAGAAAATTTAGGACTAATTGCTTCTGTTAGTTCCAGCACTGAAATCCTATTCTTATTTCCAGAGGGTGAAGCCTACTGGAGAAAGGTAGGCCTACATGTCAAAGACTATTTCAAAGCAGTTGGAAAACTTCAGTCTTTCTAGTTCTGGATTGTCCCAAAGGCTAGCAAAATAAATGGTGGTATCCAAAATACCTTGTCACAACAAAAAAATCTGATTTGGCTAACTAGTGAAATACTGAGAATGAGCAATGCCACAGTGATACACCCAGCGCACTTACAATTCACTAACTTGTAGGAACCATGCAAAATTATTGTGTAATATAACAGCAAAGAAGATTTTATGGGAGAACTAGACAGGACACAAAGGCTTGGGAAGCCTATGGATCCTACTCCAATCTTGCTACAGCTGACATACAAATGAGGAGGAACCCCTTCCAGTATGCAAAAGCAAATCCACACCCTAAGTCATCAATCTCAGGGCCTTTCGAAATTACCTTGTTTAATTTCATAATTCTAATTTAGGTAGGAAGAGAACCTATACTGTTTCCTGTGTGTTCTTCACTGTTAATAGGTCCATTGCCAGTTTAGATAAGCCTTTCCCACCAGTATTAGACTGGGGCTAGATACAGCTTCTACCTTTCTTAGCACCTAAGGAACAGATAGCAAACAGAGACAAGGTCAACAGGAAGTGACTCTACTAAAGAGCAAAGGATTTCTCTCCCATCTTTTATTTAAATATTGTGCAAATGTTGATTGACTCAGGCAAAATAGCCTTAAACTACCACCTGAAGGTTTAACCAGTTCCTGCAATATTAGCATAGTCCTCATATACGACGGCTACACAACACACAGCAGCATCAGCCAAGGGAGAGAGATCCCAGTTCTCAATACCTGCATTACTACCATAGTAGTCACAGACCTGTAATGATGTTCCTGATTGGTTTAACCAGGGCGTTGAAGGCAGAAACTTCAGGCTGCCTGTGTTCCCACATAGGCTGCCAAATAACAAGGCCGCTAGCCAACCGAAATGTCAGGTCAGATTCCTACAAAAACATACAGAGGTTGTATCATACCAGCCCAGACAAAAGACTATTGTTTCCAGTTTGAAAGGACTGTCTTTCTGAGGCACAGACCTTACAAGATACAAGTAATATTGATTGCTTTACTATTGTCCTTGTAGGCTAACTCAGTGGCCACAAACACTACTCAGATAAGTATAGCTATTAAAAAAAACAATATGAAAATCTCTATAGAAAGCTATGCAAGAAGCTTTTTTTCTTTTTGGTGAAACTGCCACTGTAGTTAATAAACCTTGTTTTTCCCAGGACCTTAAGCTACCAGAGAAAAGGCTACTTCTATGCAAAAATCTCATTATCCTTTCTGGCCATATATAATAATTCTATATGTAGTATTCAACCTCAACTTAACCTTAGCAAGCAAAAGTCTGAGACCCAAACTTCTTACCCAAAGAGAGCAAGAACACTAAAATATTGGTTAAAAGTTGAGGAAACACAAAACATGCTACAAATTAATATGGAATACCAGTATACAATACTGCTGTTATTAACGGTAACACTATTGCTACTCGAGAAATGTCAGTTGGTACTAGACTTGTGCCATCATCATTTTATACATGCGAATAGCGAAAAATCACATAAATTAGCACACAGGTGAACCTTAGCAGGATTAATGTACAGGTATGCACTTACTTGAACAAACCTACCAGATCTACATTAGGAATCATTGGTGTTTGTAGCTCAACTGCCCCCCACAAGCCATCACAAACACTGTTAATGGCACAGTTCTGACAGCATAATTATAGCTACACCAGCTTCTTCTGTTGGCACAGCTTCATAAGCCTCAGTGGTTCAAGTCTGCGGTGCAGACAGAGGTAAAGGAACAGTACGACTTGATGGCTTGCAGCTTCCCAGGCCTTCTATTCTCTTTTTTTTTAAAAAAAAAAATCTCCTCTCATTAGAAGGGGCTCATAGAGCTTGTCCCCTCCTAAGCTTTGTCACAAACTGAGCTTATTGTTTTTTTAATTATTATTTTTACTCAGGAGAACCTCACAATATTTTTGGAAATAGTTGCAGTAACGTAAATGTTGCAATTTTGCTCTGTATTGATAGCTTTTGGTGGCACACCAACACTTTTCACTACAGTTACGTATTACAGGATTACATGCCATCTCCCCCTCCTCAGACCCTCCGAACACCTATGTTAAAGAACATGTTACTAAATACGCAAATCCTCAGAAGTCAGAAAACCCCAGCATTCAAGGCTGCCTGTACAAACATTTGTTGTCATCTTTGAGCACATCCATTATTTTAGTTATCTGATCAGATAGTATTCTTCCACAGAGACCTTTGTCTCCCCGAAACGCAGAAGAGACAACTGACAGTGAACTAAGTTATACGCCTCACTTACCTCATCTTTTTTGAGCCTTGCTTTCATGACAGAAGGGGCCCATTTTCATGTTTTTTTCCAGTGTTCATCACTGCAGTATCTCAAAGATTCATGGATATTTTCCACATTTTTTCAAGGTGAAACTGAAATACTGTTATTAACCTAATTCTGAAAATGGGAAACTAACCCTCAGAAGGACTAATATAAAAAACTGGGAACCCAATCTTGGATAGTCATGGCCTGCCTCCAATTTCATTTCATTCATTCAAAGCGCAGCCCAACTCAACATTTCATCCCGTCATATCCCAGCAGTTCAAATAGCTTACAGAGAAACTGGGAAACTAGTAAACATGTATGAAATGCTTGGGCTAAATGAACTGAGTAACACTGCACAGGAACTCAATAGTAAAAGCAGGGGAAGAATCTAGCTTTCTAAACCAACTTTCACCTGTCCTAGCTGAAAGACTATGCGTTCTCTACTGTACTTTATCTCCTTCAACTGTTGCAGCACACAAAGCAGGGTTAGCACAGACATCCTGCATCACTGCCTCTGCTTCATCCCCAGAGAAAGATGGAACACTTATGTCAGCTATTAATAAAGCTATTGGTAAACAAAGGGAAAAATACTGTTTCTTACTGGATAATATTTCTCTTTCCTAGACTGATTTTACTCTAACTGCCTTTGTACACCTGCGCAAACAAACAGAAAGGGACCATTACAGTGTGAAAAATGGGTGGGCAACTAACAGGGCACAACTCTGGTTGCCTTGCTCCTAGTAACATACTTATACCAAATCATGCTCTGCTGTGCAAGTATTCTCCTGCCAGCGTAGCCAATTATAATGTCTCTTTTAGGAGCTGATCATACTTTTAGAGAGGTTTGACAGAGGCAGAGGGAAGCTATTCAAAGTGTTTTTTCTTTTCTTTTCCAGACTTCTCCTGAGCACCTACTTTCCAGGGCCAGTTTCTCTTCTGAGGCCTAGCTGAAAATGCAAAGGCTGAAAGGCAGCAGTCCTCCAGAGATGCTGAAGACAGGAGGCAGGAGTCAGAGCATGCAGAAAACATCTCATTACACAGCTCTGCAAAGCTGATGCACTCAGCATAAAACGAAGAGAGGGACTTTGGCAGACAGGAAGCCTGCAGCCTGCTTCCAACTTCAGAACAAAAGAATTCTTAATTACCTCTGCCACTGCCATGCTTATACCACTATCACACATTCCTGGTAATTAGCATCAAGATGATTAGTAATGACAACAACAACAAACCTCACTGGCAGCTCCATGGTGGAAATCCTGAAAAGCTAGCAAGGCACTTCTGAGCAATGTCTGAAAAACCACTGGAGCAAGCTAAAGCTCACAGTCCTTTCTGCAGGTCTCAGGCTCCCAAAGTCTTCACAAGAGCCACAGACCTTTGACATTCCTAAGGGATGAAAAATGTTTCACTTCAGATATTTTGCCTTTGTGTCTGCCTAATGCTGTGACAATTGCTCATGTCACTGGAATTATTCCTTATGGCAGTGGTATTGTCCCAATGTACTAAAGCATCTGCAGTTTTAGCCCAAGGAATGCTGTACACTGAATTACCTGGTCAGTTACAGGACCTAAAACAACCATAAGACCAGAATCATTCTCTTTAACTTCCCAGACATGTCTTCGCACAACTACCTTATCAGTGTTCCACTTACTTTAATCCTGTGGACTAGAGGAGCAAAGAGAAATACAAAAAGCTCCACTGTGGCCATGGAGTTCTGGAAGAATCTCCTTCTGTTATTCTCTTCATCATCATTCGTGGTGCTGTGCTGGGGATGTCCTGGTGATCCCTGGTTTTCAATCTGGTGGATAAAGCCACTACTGCTTCCTCCCCAGCTGGAACCTCTATCTCCTCCAAACCGGTCATTGCTACAGTCCTGAGGGGCCTCCAGCAGCATCCAGTGAAGAGTGTGAAGAAGCTTCGTCTCAGCTACTCCAAGCTTATCTTGATGTCCTGGATGGAAAAAGACAACACAGTATCTCACAAGTTTTCCACTCGTGGTACTGCTTAGAATTTCAGAGCCACATAGAAAACTAAGCAGCCATCCAACTTCCTGGTGCAATCCTGAAAACTAAAGTTCTACCACTAAAAGTATTAGCATTCTGTTAAGTTGTATTCAAAAACTCCTGATTTAAGTCTCCATTCACTTCACAGCACTTACAGTTCAATCCCTGAAGTGTCAGTTGCATGGCAACTGCATGCACAGACATACAGTGGTCTTAAAAGATGGTGGCTTGAAAATCTTATCTGTTTGACCCTACTGAACAAAAACAAAATGCAAGTGAGCACTGCAAGCTGCCAGAACCATGTCCTGTTAACATTACCTACTAGTGTGCCTCACAATGCAAACTTCTGTTGAAATCAGTAATCAGTAAAAGACTTGTAAAGCATGTTGGATTTAGACCTGGACCTATCCCAGCTGACTGACTGGCTTTTCTGCTGAGGATCATAATTGAAAAATCAACTACTTTATTCTGGGAGAGAGAATAAAAAAAAGTTATTAAAAGTACCTGCTGCAATTGGACACTGCACCATGTCTTGAAGGAAATACACATTCTTGTTAGGTGGCAAGGCCTATGCTAAAGCTAGTTCTAGTAAATTTAGAAAATAACTAGCAAAACATTATTGGACTAATTTGACTGTTAAGCTCATAACTTCTAAGGCTAGTAGAGGTCCATTAACTTCACTGAGGAAGCTCCCCCAGTTTACCTGCTATAAATGAGAACAGATCAAGAGATGTAGCCCACAGCATGAACTAACATATAATTTAGAATTTGTTGTGTGGCACCCTGAGAATCAGTCTGTGATGCTTTGACTGTTAATTTCAACAACAGGGAAAATCAAACTCAAATGAGCACTAACCTAGCTTGTTTCGGTTGGAGAGCAACGTCGCAGTGCAGTGCAGCACATGTGGGAGCGCAGCTTGGACTAGTTCCCAGCGAGAAATGCTCTGGATGGCTTCGGAGAGAGCTGGAGAAAGGCCGTGCAGCTTGTTTTCTACTAAAACTCTTTCGAAAGACTTCAAGGAGCAAAAAAGAAAAAAGACACCATATATATATTCCTGCACATGCCTTCTAGGACACGCGACATGTTGCATTAAAAACTCATAATCTGTATGCTTTCATTATATCATTCTTTAGGGTCAGTCTTTTGTCCTGAAAGACAAAGACTGTCACTAAAGCTCAGACATATGAATGTACTTGACCAAGAAATAAATGGGTCACTCAATATATTTTTCTCTAATAAAAAGAATTAAAGCAGGCATTACATGCATATAAATAAGTACCGAGATCAAGCCAGACCTGCAGTTGTGCTGGCTATTAATCTGAAACACCATAAATCCTGTTGGAAGTCACAGGAGCTAATTCAAGTCTTCATTTGTGGACCCGAGTTCTCAATACATTCCTTCCCCCCTCCCCCCCACCCGACACACATAGACACACACATATATATGCACATACTCTATTCTCTTTCAGTTAAGTGTAACATAAAGGGCAACCCATTAAAAAGGCACAGGTGCCTTAGGAAACGTTTTCACGCCCTGCCACAAAAAATAATCAGCGCACAAGATCTGTCGGTGAGCCATGAAGTAGTAGTTTTGTGAACACTTAAAAGAGCTGATGGCTGTACTGGATTCGTTATTTTTGCCTCGAGCAACACAAAACAGACTGCCTTTGAAATCCCCAAGGAAGTTCTTTACTGCTAGTTGCTCCAACTGTTTTGATAAGTGCTTCCTCTGACCAGGTGCAAAGATCTCATTATAGGTCACAAAAGCAGTTACACTCCTATACTGAGGTTCCTAAAGCTAAGAAACATATTACTGATACTGCATGTTCTTGCCATTCTCTAGATTAGCCTCCTGGCACTCCACTCATTCACAAATTGTTTCACCAATTTCATTAGACTTAGGGCAAACAAGTAACTGTAGGCATTTGTGACCTAGTGGATGCTTCAAATACCCTCACCTCAGATTCATAAAGCTTATCCTTCAACACTAATCATAAGAATTTTTTTCCTGTGAAAAGGAGCATGGCACTGATCAAATTAGTCATAATCAGAAAGTAAGAAAGCAAGAAGGGCAGCAATCATCATCTAGTCCTCTTAAATGACCATCCACTCCAACACATGGAGTACCGACCAGTCACATATTCTCCTGCATATCCAAGCAGTTTTGCACATTTGTTCTTTCAAGTCACAGCCACATCCACCGGTGTAGACAGATATGAGCCTCTCTACTGAGAGGCAGGATTTGGTAAGTCAAACATAGTGCTGCACTAATGTAGCTTTACTGCACCCCTGGAACAGCTGGCTCTGCTCTGGTCAGCTTGGAGGCAGACAAACATGCATTTGTCTGTATTTACAGGCTAAGACAGAACCTCCCCAGAAGCAACAGGCAAAGACAATAAGGGAAGTAGAAACTGGCCGTACTGAGTGTGCCTATAGAGACCAAGCTTGCAGCAATGTAAATTGAACCTGAGGAGGTATCAATGAGAAGTGTGAGATCTGCCAGTAAATACAACTCCGTGGAAAGTCACACTCCCCACCCAGCAGAAAACCCCAGTTTCATGCCAGAAAACTCAATCAAGTTTCTTTACGGAGCAATGGCTGAAACCAGGGGGCATTAACTATAACATGTGGACAAAAAGGCTGACTTCACTGAGGTTGGTCAAAAATAACAGGACATGGATTAGGTTGCAGTAATGTATGCTTCTCGGCACCAGGAAGGAAAGCATCAGATCACAGAAAGGAAAAGCCAAATCACTGTTATGGTCAGAGATCTGTTGGGAACCACCCTGAGTGACAGAAGACATTGTCACTGTGGCTTTCCATTAAAGGTTATATTTTCCAGTACCTCAATGGCATTAGAGAACAAGTCCTCAAGGAGCTTCTGGAAACTGTGGCTTACACTCTGAATATTTCAGAAATTCAAGAGGATTACTTATTTTAAAAATTAAGCTTGTATTCATCCAATATTTCAGGTTTCTGAGCCACATGCAGCTTTTCCTATGGGGCTAGCCACCAGATTCCTCTGTTCACTTCTGGCTTGAGTAGGAAGCTGGGTTAATTTCTTTAGCCCAGTTAGACTCTGGAGCAGCATCTGTGATCACAAGCATCTGAGATAGAAGGGCTGTAGCTTGCCAGAAAAATCTTAAGACAGATTCTATGTATGGAAACCACTGAGCGCCTCTGTACACTAGAGGCACTAGTTGGTACAAAATTGCTGTTATGTATGTACCTATCAGCATGGGACCTGGTTAAAAGTCAGTCCCAATACTGATAATGACTACCACAAGCAGCCCAACAGCAACATTCAGTTCTTCAGATAAGTGTTCTCATGGGATTCGCCTCAAGTTCTCCACAGAGATTCAGCTCCCAGCAGTCTCTGCCTAGGCCAGACATTCAGGATGCAGGGCTACAGGTTATCATTTGCTCCTCTAGAGAATCTTTTCTGGTCTGGACTGGCTCTATTCTTTCAGATATGTACAGAGAATATACAGACATTAAGGTGAAAGACCCAATTTCCACCTTGCATGACCAAAGCAACTACTGCTACAGCTGAGGGGTGTTACATGCTCCAGTGAAGTGACTAAGATTGTCTGAAGTAAGCTTCCTGTAAGTCAGTCAGAAAAGTGATATTGTACTGATAAGAATAGGTCTGAAGCTGCAGTCTCAGAGTTGCCACTTGGCTAAGAAAACAAGTCACCTACCTGCAGCAGGTTAGTCAACGACTGCAGCACCCCACGTGCCAAAGGAGGCTAAGGACCATCAGCCAAGATAACAAAGAGGAAAGCCTCCTGCCTTGGCTGGAGAAAGGCCTGTCCCGACAGCAGTGCTGCCCTTGCTCATGGCAGGTGGGTAGGTGGGTTTGTGTGTACACATACATGTGTGTGCAGCTGCACAGCTCCCTCCAAGTTATTTATACTAGCATTTCTTTCTGTGAGCCTGATGATGTCATCTGGCACTTCATCAGTACTTGATGTACAGGGAATAGCAATCAGTCTTGTCTGGCAGCATTCCCACTGCTGCTGCTATTTTACCCTCCTCTCAATTGAGAGCTAAAGGGGCTGTCAAATACCTCGTGACCAGGGTCAGCCTGTACGTCACTTGCCTGCTGGAGAGGAAAGAGGTAGCTTAAACCTAGATAAGCCAGATAGAAGGAAAGAGCAGCTTCTAGTCTGTCTTTGCCATGGATCTCCTATACAGGTTTGCTCAAGTCATACGATATTTTTCTGCTTTAAACCCAGGGAAGATGTACCTGCTACAGATGGCACTAGGAAGCACGAGGGTCAGCCAGGCCCCTGAATGCCCACTAGACAGTTAAGACTCTGGGAAGCTTTAAATTTGCAGGTTTCTCCAAAAAGCATCTGGGTTCTTCTATGCCCAATACAATCAGTGTATAAGTTAAAAACATACCCTTGAGTCCTTCCCTCCACCTTATCAAAAGGATTAGCTTTGTCTACCACTCATACACTTCTGAACATGAATCAAATCTGTAAGTGATATACTTTAGAAGATTCATATGTTAAAAGCAGAAGACCTTCAGAACAGGGGAAAAGGAAGAAGGGAAAACTATACAGAGACTCAAGAGCATTCAGATAGAGCAAGAAAATGGGGAAGGGAAGGGAGAAGATTATTAACTTCTAGTATAAGGCCTATATTCATGGATCAATTTAAGCCAGCGCAGCAGTTCAGGTTAAGGAAAACAAAGCGAGAGGGATAGGTTTTAAATATTAAAAATTATAAAGCATACAGCGATACCTCTGCATTCTACCCCCCCACACACAAACACAATCTTGTCACGTTAAATAAAGCTCAGACAACCAATGCAATCTGCTGTAACAGACCAGACCCTATACCTACTGAATCTAGGCCTCATGCTTTTGCTTTCTCAACGAGCAATATTAGCACATTCTACTGCAGCAGGTTTAGAGGTAAGAAACAACAGAATACTGCACAATGTTGCTGTATGCATTGTCAGACAATTAACAGCCTATAAACATGCCTAAAATCATTTTGGTCAAACTTCTCAAAAGGACAGACCACAACATGTGAAGTGTTTTTAGGTATGTTAGTCAATACAGTGATGTCAGATAATCAGCTTGATGCTTCAGGAAACAAGCTGACTACATGTCAAGTTCCATAAACTTTGTGTCGCCCACATGCACAGCACTGATACTCCAGAGGATAATATGGAAGGAGTTGATGCGGGCAGGCATTCCTGTGCCGTGGATGGGAGTAATGGGTGAACAGAAGAAAATGGCAGATATAACAGCTCAGGCTGCATCCCATCAATTACTCAAAATTAAGCTCCACCTTTGGAGGTTTTGTATCATAGTTAATGATTGTGTTAAGAACTGGAGAAGGATCAAGTTCTCTTTCAACCAAGCGAAAAGTGCACTGGATTTTCATGCAAATTAGTTACGGTTGCATCAAAATCCCGTGTTTATATCTGCAAGACCTATACATAACTGACAAGAGCCTTTAGCAATTCCAAATCTTTTCCAGATGTGGAAACAGTCTGTGTTTGTTGTAAACAATTCTGATTAAGGAAATAAGGAGAAAGGAGAAGAGGTAAACACTAAGTGCCCCTCCTCCTTTAGGCATTAGGGTTTCTACCACAGCATGACACCGCAGCCCTTAGGTCACAAAGTTGGGACTAGTTTTAAATAAAAACTCTGAGCTCATCAGTGCCAAAGCTGCCAGACCTCAAAACTGCAAGTGAGGCTTTGGGCAAAGCCTACAGAATGTAAATATGCAGCTGTAACTCCGCTGGCACAGAGGCAGCTGGGTAATCCAAGGCAACCAGCTGAAGGACGGAAGGAAGCCTCCAAGCCTTAGACGCAGGTGTTGCTGCACTGTCCTGGTACTAGCTGTAGGCCCGCCCAGCACCAGCAGTCCCCTTCTTCCCAAAGGTTTTAAAGCTCCTTTTCCTTCACCTAAAGGAAGTGATTTATGTTGTTTTTGTACTTTTTACGCCTTGAAAATTCTGATACGTGCTTATAAGAGAAAGGTGCCTTTAGACTCACGCTGTGGAGATAGAGCAAGAGCTGTTGCCAATACAGCATAGCATTAAGCCCAAGAATATCACAGATTCACAGGTTGCTGCATCAAGGCGAACCCATGCAGAGGGCAGCTCTGTCCCTCTATCCAACAGTAACCTGATCTCACAGGTGGGACCACAGCCTCAGAACACTGGTATGAGGAGGCACAGGCCCTGCACGTTCCCGAGGCTCCTGGAAGGGTATGAGGCAACAAGCTCCATTTTGTATCCCTTGTACAGCCAGGAGCTGTCAACAGTATAACCAGCAATCATGTTCTGAGCTCCACACGGCAAAACTGCAATGCGTTTTGCCCATCAACACACTGAGACAGCAGGCTTCTATCTGTATTTGCCATCTAGCAATAACACTAAAAAATTTAGACCTTTCTTAGAAGAAGATTAGTCAGTAGTGGTTAGGGCTTCTCCAGCTTAACATCTTATGAAAAATGAGCCAGAAAATTGCTGCAGAGAGACCTAGCTACTTTCAACTATTAAGATACATGTCCAGACTGCATTTTTCCAGTCTGTCAAGTTCGGCTGCAATTACTTAATGTACTTTAAGTCACCCAAAGATCAGCAACAGTTCAAGGAATTTTAAGGTTTCCTAGATATCCATGTAATTCAAATTTACTCAATGTCCTCCGTTTCTGCCCCTTTAGAGACTCAATTTTGAGATTTTATTCTGAACACAGTTAGAAATAAAGATTTATTAATAACCTGCATAATAACCTCTCCTTGATTATGCTGTTAAGATAAGGTATCCTCTGTTTTCTGACAGATGGGGTATTTTTCTCTTGCACAATAAGAAAAAAAAATATATAGTTTAAAGCCTATTGTTGGAAACTCTTATATTTTCAGTCTCGAATTCTGAAAAGCTCCATTAGTCACAGACTAAAGCCACATTCATCTCATCTGAAATTAAGTATACACACAACGGACTGCAAGTCTAGACCCAAGTTGCCTTAGCTCACTCTGCCAGTTGAATCACTAATATTCAAGGCTACATTTTTGTTGTGTCTAGAGATGTATATAATATCCAGATTCTCTAGATGGGGAAAGGTTCCCAATCCTTCACATGATAAAAGTAATAAATCAAACTGAATGGACTAAATCTACTTCTCATGTAAGCTGCGAAGCCTGCTGATCGGCCATCACAGTTAGATAAAATTGCACAGAATGTTACTTATTAGTATGAGTTGAAAGACAAATAGGCACCTACCACACAGGAAGCTTCATACTGTTTCCCCAATTTAGGTCTTAAAAATGCACTGAAAGAAAAAAAAAATCAAAAATGTTAGAGATCTAGCATTTAAAGTATGAATTTTGTTCAGTTATGTTGGGGATTTTTTTTCCACATGTCACATGGCTGGAAGATAGCTGAAACTCCAAGAAAAGACAGATATTATGCCAAAATAAGTCAGACACCTGTTGATGGCATCTGGCAAAATACCATTACCTTTTCTGGAAGACAGAAGTACCCACACTACTATGCCAAGAGACAGTTTATCTATGGGGAACAGGACATTTCTTGAAAGTAGATTAAATCCTCCATTAGACAGTTTTCAGCCATTTTACTTCAGTGATAGATTTCTCACAGCACTGCATTTAAAATGTGTTAAATATCACTGAACTTCATAGCTTTGCATTTAAAACATGTTAAATAATGCTGAACTTCGTCTTGCCTGTATTTTGAGCTAGGGATCCATTTATCGGTTGTGTATTAAGTGTTTTCCTCTACAACTGCTGGTCTGGAAGGTTTGTGATGAAATGCAGGCCTGTACCCTGTAGCTATGGAACGCCCACCTCTGCTATCATTCCCCTCCAAAGAAAAATCAGAAAATAATAGCAGCAATTAATCAGGTCACCATTTTACAGGATTTTCCTTGGAGGTCACAGAAACTTGTCAGAATAAAGGGATTTTGCAACTGAGGCCTTAATTAAAACCACAACCTTAAAACCACAACTTCAAACCTTCTAATCTCTCCCCCCCCCCCCCACAATCCTGCAATGTTTCAGTCTAGAATTCTCTCAAGACAAGAGACAGCCAGGATTTGGAAGGCACATAAAGCCCAACCATACATTCAGCCTGCCCCTCACACATCATTACTCTCCAATCCAATGAAATAGGGTGAAGTGTTGACGTATCTGTTTGCATGCTGACCTCTCAAAGCATAGATTACACTTCCAGAACTGTTGCAAATACAGATAAAAGTAAAGCTGCAAGTATGGTGTGGCACTGTCTAACATTGTTTCTGGTGCCAGAACTCCAACTGATTTAAATCTTATTAGAAGTGGGAGAGGGAGGGCAGGAAAGAGGGGAGAGGTGCATAGAAACAAAAATGCATGGGTGTTTTAAAATCAACAAGAAACTGTCTGGGTCTGCCTCTGGGTTAAGTGATCTTTAGTGTACCCCCCCCCAATACACACAAATTGTTCTCTCTGCACTCAGTATAGAGCAGCTTATTTCATACCTTCATGTTACAGCTGCAACAGCCACTTCCTCCCCCCGCACTGGGCAGCGGCTGGCCAGCCCTCCCTCCCCACTTCCACTGCCCTGTTGCAGCTGCATCCTAAGCACCCAGGGCTTGCTGCTCTCACCTGGTTTGCCTCCATAGGAAGGTCTGGATGGGCAGAGGGATGCCACGGCCACTCTCCTGCTCCTGGCCCTCTGAGCTTTTCCTTTTCACCATGTTGCTGATGACAGCTGCAGCTGTGAGCCAGTCTTAGCAGAGATACCAGCTGGGATCCCTCATAGCTGCCTCTTTGCTCTCTGTAACTCTTCACCCGCTTCCCTCCGCCCTCTGCAGTCCACCTCCTCCCTCCCCCCCCCCCTTGCACCTCCTTTAGCTTTGCTGGTGCAAAATGGCTGCAGAAGGCAGGGAGGAAATTAGGGGGAGCGAAGATGTCCGCGTCCCTCTGCTTCCTCCCTGCCTTCAGCACCTCCCTCTGTGGACAGCTCCCAGCACCGAGAGCCGCGCCGGCAGGCGGTGACGGGAAGGGCGGGCGGGCGGCGCTGCGGAGGGGGGAGGCACCGGCCCGGCCCGGCCCGCCGCCCGCGACTCCCTCCGCGCCAAACTTCCTGCCGAGCGCCGGCGGCACCGAGCGTCTCCTCCCGCAAGCCCCCGGAGCAAGAGGGCTCCTCGCGCGTCTCCCTCCCTCCGATACACCACGCACCGCGAGAAAGTTTCGAGGCAACGGCAACGCGCGGCAAGAGGAGGATGCGAAGCAGCTGAGGGCGGGTCGGTTCAGGGAAGCGTCTCTCCCCTTCCACTCCCCACGCCTTTCCGCTCCCCCGCAGGGCTTCCAAGTGCACACGGGCTGCCCCTGCAAGTCACAGTCTGGCCAAGTTCCACCCCAACTGCAAAGGGGCAGACTTGAAAAGGGCTTTTTTTTTTTTTTGGGGGGGGGGGGGGGCGGAGGGAAGCTTGTTAGTTTAAGGTCAACTTTCCTTCTGTGCGCCTACAGAGGGGAAAGCCCTTGAAGTGTCTGATACTGCATGGAACAGATGCCTGTTTATATCAAGAAGTGGAGACAAGGGGAGCAAATAATAAACGCAGAAGCAAGTGCATCACTTGAGCATACTCCTCTCAGAAAGCGGAGTGGGGTGGCAGGAGCACGGGAAGCTGGGTGAAGTTACTCTGTGGCGTCCCTCCCCACCACCACCTCAGCCCCATACCGAAAGAGTCAACACTGAGGTAGCACGGATGGCGACTGGCAGCTCAGGCACCAGGCCATACCTGAGGACAGGAAAGTCCTGTATTATAGTCTGAGAGCAGTACTGGATTTACTTGTGTTTCCAACTAGAAGCCAGAGAGGTTTGTCTTTAACAAAGATTAAAGTCAGGATTAAACAAAAATTTAAGTCAGGTTTGCTGGAAACATTTCTCAGTTCTAATCACCATTAGATTAGCCCTTACATACCAAAGGATATCAGAAGATGCTACACTACAAATAATTCTTAGAATAGAATGGAAAACCAACTCACATCCACTACTATCAGTTAATTTTCAAGAGTTCTTGTGAAATTCCATTTTTAACATATATAAAAACATAAAACCAAGTTTAAGGAGAGATGCCCCAAAAGGCCAAAGCCATACTTCTGACAGTCTTTCAATCCTTCCACTTAATACTAGGCATTTAAAGAAAAACGCCAATACTCACCTAAGCCATTCCTTTCTGGGATATGATATGGACTGATGAACACCACCTATTTCATCCCTTGTTGGTACTTTGAGGAACAGATTTGCTGAAAATCCAGTGCCATCACTTAAGCAACCAGCACTTAATACTTCCCAGGATAACGTTTTTCCTGGTGTCCAGTTCAATGCTTCCTTACTGTGACTTACACTGATTCTGTTCTCTGCTCATGGAGAATAGGACCTGCATAGTCTACTTTTTGCCAAAATTTTCCTCTCGCACAAAACAGAATTATTAGAGTTAATTGGAAAGTATTCTGGTAAATAAAATCTAAGCAGTATGTTTGTAACCAGAAGCTTATGAATTAAGAAAAATAAAATCAAAAAACCCTCTACCTAAGTGCTGAAATGCTAAATTATTTTTGCTAGCAGTAACTTTCTACTGATGTACAAAAATAAAATCTGTTTAGTCCCAGGATTAGTTTGCTCAGAAAGGAAAGTCTTTTCAAGTATTATTTTCTTGCCTTCAATTGAGTTAGGCCAGATGGAAGTAATTTTTTTTTCTTAAAATTTTACAGGACTAGCTACAGAGAAGAAAAACAGTTAAAAACAAGTTAGAAAAATTCTTTAATACATACCTTCTATTTAGAACTTTCTCTATATCCTCCCAGTGGATCCAGGACTATGTACATATATATGTATGTACATATATAAAAATACAAGTCTTTGACTAGAAAGTGAATTTGAGTTTTAATTCCTATCAGAATGCCACTTTACAGTCAGAAGTGAAACAATGAGGTAGGACTGGTAAGTATATTTTAAAATAATTGCTTTTTCCAGTCCTGTTATGTTATGCAGTTACTGAATAAAGCACAGTCTCCCTGTTAACTGAAAAGATGAAGTCTAATTTTAGTCTGAGTTTTAGTAATTACCAAGCAACGACAATCAGTCTTTACCAAAAAAAAAAAAAGTATGAAGATAAAGAAGTTTTAGTGGTATTTGCAATTAACAGGGATGGCGGGGGGAAGACACAGAGACACAGATCTGGTAAATGTCTTAAGTACAGTGTCACCTTCTACCTCATGAACGTTCACAATATGCATAAACAGAATCCATAGCATCTACTGGGCCCAACAGTTAACAGGATCATCAAGCCTCAGCTAAGCCCTTCCAGGCTAAAGATGGTATACACAGATGTTACCTGAAGTGTCATACAGACTCACCCTCAAAACTAGCACCATCAAGCATTTTAAGTTAGTTTTAATATTAATATTTAATAATGTTTAATATTAAATTGGCTCAACTTGGATTCTCTCAGTAACTGGTAAGTACATTTAAGGCTTGTGTTTTTAAAATGGGTATCTCTCCTTATTCCTGCATTCAAGAAGTAATCATTTACAGTAATTCCCAGTTTGACGCTCTGAACCAAAGCTCATTATTCTTATCCTCTGCTACCCAAAAGCAAGCAGATGTGGCAAAAAGAGCACAGCAGCTTAGTTACAGACTGCAGCTGAAAGATCTCACGCAGGTTCTATGGACCAGCAGAGATACCCAGAGACACTCCTCAGGGTTAGTCCTGGCCAGTTGCTTATGGGTAAGCTGATGTGGCTTATGGGAGCCACAAACACAAAACTTAACAATAAACAAGTTCCATAAAAATAAACAAACACACACACTCCAGTACTATTAACTGGTTTCAAACCATCCAATCCCAGTCAGTAGTGCCACCTCTGAAAGGAGGCAGCTGCAGGAAGGAGAATTCAGAAGCCCATTGCAACCGTTCACCAAGCCTCAGAAGGGGAATCCAAATACCTTCTTTTCTGTCAGACATGGAGCACGGCTGGAGTACAGGCTTGGCCAGTACACTTTCGCTCCACAACTTTTCACATTTAGTGCTAGCTCTTGCTCAGAAAGTGGGAGGACAACATATTAGTGCATCTGCCTGCCTTTCTGTCACATCCTGGAAGGAATCTTGAGGAGAAAAAAAGCTTTGAAGTACAGTATTTTCCTTATTCTTCCTTTAGGCACAACCAGCAATGCATACCGTCACATGAATGGTAGCAAGCCAAGCTCAGGTAGCCCAAGATTCAGCTGTGTGCTGGGAACAACTCTGTTCATCTCCAGTGTTTTGGCAGCAAGAAGGGGCCAAACCTGGCTGGCTTTGCCAGCAGGGCAGATAAAAAAGAAAAAAAAAATGTAACTTACAGCCGTAACAAATACATACAAGGTATCAATCAATCTAACTGATTCAAAGCCATTCAACAACAATGGCTTTTTCCAAATAAGCTCTTTGCACCACAATCATTTTTAAAGACTGTCTATGAAAGCAGGTAGATGAAGAGGAAAGCGTGTATTTGATGCATAAAAATTGAGAAGGAAAGTAAAAGCAAGACTGAAGAGACAGATATTTACCAAGTATAAGTTGGTGCAATTCAATCATATTACTAGTGAACTCCATCTGGAAACACCAATGTAAACAGTCAAACTTTCCACTATTAAACAAAACTTGCCATTCTGAGTTTAGAAAACATCTGTCCAACAACAGACTGCCACAGGAGAGGACACCTAAGACCCTCTATTTGTACTGAGATTTGAGGTTAAAAAAAAAAGCTCTTACATGCTTACCAAAAAGAAAAAAATAAACTAAGAGCAAAGAAAAATACCAACAGCTGGCACTGCTCTAAGAATCTGTTACAGAAGTGCAGATTCTAGCCAGGCTGTGACCAGCACTAAACCAAGGAAGTGGTAAAGCTGATTTATTTTAGTTTGACAGTTGCTAGAGGCTAATTTTGTTCTTGTCTTGTTTCAGTGATCATCTTTGTGCACCCCACAAATGGGGTAAGTGACCTGTTACCAGCACAAGTGAACCAGCCTGCACCTTGGGAATGGCATGTAAAGAGGAGGGACCTATAGCTTGGAAGATTTTACTTATTTATATACTGGAACTTCTGTGCAACAGGTGCTGTCAGATTTGCAGTCACCATTTGATTGTACCTAAACATTAACACTAAAATGCTGTTGCAAAAAGAAAGGCTAAAACCCTGTCCTCTGAATTCTTAAGTTCTTCATTAACATTGTACATCTGGCTTTTTGTTTGAATAACAACAATAAAAAAACATTGAGGAAAGAGTAATATATAATATTTGACAAAGTTTTCATGGAGACCTCTCTTTTAAAAGCATACTACGAGATAGCTTTTCTCTCTGGTGCAGCTTTGCAGATTAGACATGCAGGAAAATCAGGGTAAGCGACAAGCAGTTGCTATGACACCTACTGGCACAGCCACAGCAGTCAGGATCAACCTGCCTAATTTCTTGAGGCATAAGAAATGTCCATAGCTGATTCATGACTGGAGTAAAATGAACCAACACAGTAGCTGCATCTCAGAGCTCTTGTAACAGTACGCAGATGGGTACACAGCATCCTTGCAAGCCACTATCCCTGAACTGGTGCTTTCAACTCTGTCAGTGATGCTGTGTATACCCTTCATGCTGCTCTGAGATTATCCTGGCTCCAGGACACACAGAGGTTGTCCCCACATCCCACTCTGTATTTTTCCAAGAGGCTATTAAATTTGTCCCATTTCCTTCTAAGCTTGTAGATTCACTAGTGAGACAGAAAGCTCTTTTGAATTCCAGCCTTTTTCTGTTCCTCACCTCAGTTAACTGGACACTGGACAGTCAAATTGTTCTCTCACTTCAGCCCTCCTGGGAAGAGGAGCAGTCGCCTGGAAAACTGGACAGACGGGCTGCAGCAGCTGACTCTGCAAAGCTGATCCCCACTTCATCTCCACACCCTTCCCACAAAGGGATGTGGCATCAGAAACTCAAGAAAGGGGGATGGCTACACCTGCCTGAATAAAAACTGGGCTGACTGAGGAAAATCTGAACTAGGGCAGCAGCAGCAAGAACATGCAGAAGACCTTAATTTGATCTTCTCACAACCTACCATTTTGCTCAGGGAAAATGATTTTATCACATCTGAGTTAGACTGCTGCCTTGTAATGCTTCCCAGACAGCCACCAACTCCAATATAAATGGGTAGGGCAGTGGGAGAAAGGAACAGAAGATACTGTAATTATGATTCTCTTTAGAGAGAGCAAGCAAACGTATCGAGGAACTCATAGCAGGCAACAGCAAGGCGCCCTGAAGATTCATCTACATTCTGTTTACTAGGCTACACTGGCACCTTGGGCTCACACACACTTACGTCTGTTTGTCTGCACAAGAAAAAAAAATAGTGCAAGAAGTCACTGCTTCCAGGAAGCAGGCACAGGGAAGAGCTGAGATGGCATCATTAGCTCTGTTACACTCCAGCAAGTCCCCACCCACCTAAGTGGTTGGCACAGAAGATTCCCATGATACTATTTTCTATTTCTTCTCTCACTACAGGCAAGAGTTGTCTGACATCCACCTGAATCACATGACTCTAGTTGGTTACTACTTCTGGTGCTGCACAGTTGCATTCACACACCCAACAACACAAACAGGATTCAGTCTTGATCCTGGGACAGTCAAAGCTGGCAGCAAACCACACATCAAGAACACTGAGAACCTGAGCATAAAACCCCGGCCAGTGTGCAGACTGTCAAGAACCTACAGGCCCTCTAAACCTTACTGTCCTGACCTTATTTCATGCTGGTACTCTCCAAGTCCTCTGCCTCAGTCACACAAGCTCTTAAGCACTCACACCTTTACTTTACCTGTAATTCACTTGGTTGGGAAAGAACCTGAATCCAAACTCCCTGTCTCTCAAGCCTTTGTATTTTGAGGCAGCCTTTCTGAGAGCAAAGGTCTAAGTAGCTCCAGCTGTACACCACTAAGTAGCTCCAGCTGTACATCAAGCTGTACACTGCTAAATAGCTCCAGCTGTACACCAAGCTTTTTCTCTACACTCTTGGGACAGACAGATACAGGAAGTTAGCACTGATGGATGCCATTCACTTTATCCTGTTCTCAGAAAGGTCTGTCAGATAGTAGCAAAAATCATTTTCTCATTTATCCACCTCTTTCTAAGATCTCTTTCATGGACCTTATAAATAACTGCATGCAAACAGGGCAAGAAAGTGTCAGCAAAGAGTGGGCAAGGAGGACTTTCTGTAGCAGTGTTGTCTATGTAATCATTTATAACAGTGTAAAGAGAATATCAAAGACTACTAGATTACTGTGGCAGCATTATGCAGCTTCAGCATAGGGCAGTTTAAAAAGGCTGATTCTCTCGTTTCTCTCAGGTGTTTTGTAGAAAAATAAGAGACACAGGAAAAGCTTCATACTTTCTTTAAGGGCTTTTAAAATCACCATGAAAACTTTTTTGCTAGAATTCTTCAGATGTCTCACTCACAGCTCTTGTCAGTTTTGCTCAAACATACCACAGTTATGCCTTCAGAAACAAAGATAAACAAACCCCTAGAATTATGCAGTGGCCAAAGTTTGCTGCTATATGAATTTGGGCTAGTGCGGACTATAAGTTGGCTGGATCATAAGGATAATCAGATGTTTAATCTCTTAGGCCACACAGAGCTGAAGAAAGTAGGACTACTTAGTACTCCTATTTTCCAATGACAGTGTTTGAAAATTAAGCAAAAAAGAAAAAAGGGGGGGGGGGGAAGAAAAACCACTCCCACACAAGCAACCCTCCCTCACACACACTCACTCTCCAGTTACAGCAGGAGAATTCTCACCTTCGTGTACGCTCCAGTAACTGATCATATTCCAGAATCATTTAACAACAATGAAATACAAAATAGACAGGGCCTATCTAAATAAGTTATGCTCCAACCAGATAAGGTGAGGGGCTGCAACAAAATCCTAGGAATGACAGAGGGCATCCGATGAAACCTGGGGATCAGAGAGGGGAGGAAGCTTTCACTGTCAAATCAGAACATTGTCCCTTGCATCTCTCCAAGCTGCAGGATACAACTACTTAGGCAGTAGCTGCAAAACTGATTTTGTTTGAGAGGAGAAGGGGGGGGGCGGAAATCAAAGTCCCTCACTGTTTTCTTGAAGGAGAAAGCGGAAATTTCCTGTTCCATTCAGATATGAAACACCTCTTCCTTTCCACTGCCTCCAGCACGCACTTCTCCTTCCAAAACCAGAACAAACACACAAGCCAAGTTTGGAGTCCGTCCACTGGGCCACAACTTCTCATATTTTGAGAGCAGTAACTGGGACTCTCTCCTGGCCACACACCCATAGATGAAAGGCCTGTCACGCCACACAGTCGAGAGATCTGATCCGTTTCTCCAACTGACTTGTATTCTTTTTGCCATTTTCCTGTACTACACAATGAATGCCACACAAACTGTGATATATCCTAGATGAAAAAGAAGGAGCTGCCTATCTTGTAAATGCTGTAGGAGGATTCCTAGGTTACCACTACTTTTAACACACTAGTTAAGAAAGATTTGATTCACAGCTTCTTCTCCCCTCAGTACTCTAACATCAGTTTGTTAAAAAAAAATCACAATACATCATCTACCAAATGCTGCTATTGAGACAGAGAGTTCCTTAGAAACACCACCTCTCCTTGCTTGCTCAGCTGCTCTCAACCATTGCTGTAGCTTCAAATGCTTAGTTTTTTTTTTTTTTCCCCACAGCTGATACATCAGCTGTGCCTTGCCTCTAGAGCACCCTTACCACAGGGCTTCTAATGGATGATTAACAGCACCTACTCCATTGTTCTTCCAGGTGGTCTGACACCATTTATTTATGAGTATTGCAGCATGCGGTCAAGAGCCCAGCCTGCTCAGGGGCTGAGAAACTACTCAGTTATAGCTCCCTCCTACAGCTGGGACTGTAACACAGGTGTGTTCCAGACACCCCAACTTTCTTCAGACAGTTTTGTTGGCAAGTCCCACTGCTGCTACCCCATTCTGTGGTACATACAGGGCTTGCAACAGGGCTGATACAACAGATCTCATTTCACCTCCCTTATCTCATTTGGGCCACAACGGCACCAGCCCTCCCAGACAGGGATCAGAGCAGGCAGCAGGGCCAGTGCAAAGGCAGCACAGCCCCAAAACCAGGCTTTCTCCATTTCCTCACACCACAGCCCCACACTGAGAAGGGACCAGGGCAAGACACACACATTGGCTTGGGTCAGTACACAAAAGTCTGCTGAAGTTATTTCTGTACTCCACCTGCAATAGAGCTGTGCTTCCTCCTTGACCTGAGCTAAGGCAAGGGCTTCAACACCCACAGGCAGGTCTAAATCCCCCTTCAGGGTAACCAACTACCTCAAGCAGCCCTCAAATTTCAGGCTTTTGCTTTCTCTGACAGTGTTCAGGGTAGTCTAAAAGCCTACCACAGGCAGGTGTCGTTACCTTCAGTCCACGCAGTCCTCCTGTCCCCAGCAGACTCCGTGCTGTCGGGAGCCGGCCAGGCTCTACGCTCACCCCTCGCTCTGCACCGGGTTGGGCCAGTACCACACGGAGGGTCCAGCGGGGTCCCTACCGCGGAGCCCATCTCCGAGCCCGAGGAGCGAGAGCTTGGCCCGGCCCCGGCTCCTCACAGCGCCGAGCGGCTCCTCCAGAGGCGAGCAGCTACCGCACGCGCGCGCAGCACGAGACTAACGGCCACTCGGCGACCGTTAACGGCCGCGCGGCTTTTAAACGCGCTAACGGCCGCGCGCGCCCCCCTGAGGGCGCGAGGCGCCCGCCGGCGCTGCCCGGCGAGGGGGCACTGGGGAGATGAGCTGCCGGCTCTCAGCCCCGCACGGCGGAGCCGCCGTAAGAAAACGCGCCACCAAACGGTGACAAAAGCGATGGCTCCGGCCGTGAGCGACGTCTTCGGCCCGCTCTGCACTGAAGGCAGCCAGAGGAGGCACCATGGAAAGCAAGGGGAAGCTGGCTTATTCATGGGATCAGTTATCTGCCTGGAGGGTTTAACTGTTCAATGCACGGTGACACTAAACCTCGCATTCAGGCCAGGACCCAAGGGCAAATCACAGGGTAATTTATTCCTACAGATCTGGGGAATATTGCCCTGTGGACAAGGATGCTAGCTGTAAAAACTGACTCTTTTCACAAGCAGTAACAGGGACTAGCTGAGCACTTAATCTGCTCTGACCTTTCTTGGCAGGACTGACTGTACGCAATACCAATAGGTGTATGATACTTTTTCTTTCAGGCAGTGCAGTGATGTGTAGTGGTTGAACACAGGGAAAACTGCGCCGCAAACAGCAGAAACAGATACACGCCATTAGATGACAAGCGATTTTATTTTGCAAAACAATCACTATACAGCAACAAATACAATTGCAAATTGGATTGAAAAACATGAACTACCTACCACCAGCCATTCAAGAAATGCCTCTTTTATGGTAACAGGCTCTAGAATTATCAGAAAAAACACAGGTTTGTAACAGCAGACTGTATTCCTCAAAATCCCAGCATACAGCATGTTCATTTGTTGGCTTTTTCTCTTTGCTAAAGTTGAAGTGGCTTTTATGCTTGACTTTTCCACGTGTGAAACTAATTTACCTTCCTGCAGTGGGAATTGCTTGCGTTGCAGAGGGAATTGCTTTAGCAATTGCGCTAGTGAGTGAACGCTACACGCACCTAGGCCAGAATTCTATCTGCTTCAGGTTTTATAGCAAAAGTGATCTACTCTTCAAGGCATTTGCCTGTGAAGGGACTTTTGTACTTGATTTTCCAACTGTGTTTGGTCCAGCGGGGCAAAACTTCTGCTCACGTGTGGTGTTCCACACAGGCTGCCTTTCGACTCCCCTTGGGTCGTGTATATAGGCAAATTTATATTTGTAAGCAGTCGTGATGAGGTTACTACTGTACCTTAACAAAGCATTGAATGGATAATACCATTTACTGCTGCACAGTGAAAATATACACAGCCCTAGTGGGCACAAAATTATCCTCATCAGTATTAGTTTTACCTTTACTGTTGCTGGACAAAGGTTTGCTCTACTTTGATTTTTTTCTGCTTGTGGTTACATAGAATTCTGCAAATGGGGCAGAAGCACCTTTTCTTTTGTCTATACAATTTGACAGATTATTAATTTGAGGCGCTCCCCAAGCTATCCAAACAGGGTTAACTGTTCCATCTGTCTGGATTATCTCTGCATTGCTACAAAGTTGGTCCTCAGACACCCAACATACCTGCTGGCTCAACATGCCTGCGGAGAAGAAACACAACAGATGCAGTTTCCAGGAAGCTGGCTCTACTGTTAGTGGGCATTACATATTTACAAAACTGTAATTTCTTGAGAAGTAAAGATTAATATGAGCTTTTTCAGTGAACATCTAGAGTCATGTAACATAACTTGTTTTTTATTTAACAGCACAAAACTCTTGATTTCTTTTATTTTCATCTAACTCCACAGCATTCTAGGATTCTTTCTATGGAAGGATGATTACGATTACAAAGGTCTGGCTTTGCTTGAATCAGGACAAGAAACCTCATTTTAATGCATGAAATAAATGACTTGGTGTGCTACACCAATCTAACTTTGGATTTGGTAGGTGTATTAACTAAGCATCATCTAGAGTACGTCAATTTTAAAAGCAAAATAAAAACATTTGAGTCACAAGTTAACACTGTTCTGTTAACACTATTAACCACCTGGCATCCAGCTTCAGAGAAGCTGAGGTTCAGTAGTACCATAGACTATCTCCCATGTTGGCAAAAGGCATTAAAAAAAAAAAAAAAAAACTGCAAGGCTGATTTTTGTTAGTTGATGGTATGATCAGAGCAACATGATCAAAATATTGTTTTGTTAATTTTTCCTTTCTGTTTTTGTTTTCCTGGAACAATGGAAATGGGCTTTTAATGCACGTCACTCGGCATTGTTTCCATGTGAACTCTTAAGCAATTATGCTAAGGGAAGAGTACAACAAATACAAGGCAGAAATCAGAATCCTCCAGATGCACTTAGCGCGGTTCTAAACTCACTGTCCTTTGTATAAAACAACTGACTTACAAACAGTATTAGGAACCTTATAGTGTGAAAAAGCTTTTCTCAAAGCTGAAATGTCATGCGTGGGGCTGTTAGGAGTTCATCTCAGTAAATCTTTGGGAGTTTTAACCATTCTGCTTTGTCTTCATACTGCTGTGACAGCTTAGCTAAAATCCCTGTTCAGTCCACTGAAAATCTACTGCTTAGGAACTGTGCATTTACTACCTGAATTTGATTATATGGAATTCTGTGCTATTAATTCTAAGAATCCTTCTCCACAGACATAAAAATCTTCTCTATGTGTCTTTTCAGATCAAACCCCAACACACACACGCATACATACAAATTAAGAAGTAAAAAGAACAGATCAAAAGCTTCCAACACACAATGTTAACCTAATACATGGATCAAGTATAGCTCAACTGACAGTGCAAAGTTTAGAGATTTCAAAAGGAAAAGATCAAAGAATCTGCAAGAATGTAAACTGGTCATTTCATAATGTCTTCTGTACATAGTATCAGCAGATTACTACCTGCTGATGAGTAATACTACCATATTACCTTCAGTGTTCTCTTAGTGTCCCTAAGATAGTGTTGGAGTTCTCACAAGTAACTCCATTTGATTTGATGTTTATATATCTCTGCCCTTTACCTTTTATGCACACTTTTTCTTATACTTTTTATAGTCAATAAAGTCACTTTGTTCAGTTTTTAAGATGCCCTATTTATAGATTAATCACCACGGCAACCTAGTCTAAGGAGCTTATTTTATTTATTCATGTACTATAATTTACAGGCATCTCTGTTATGTTTATCGTTGTTATCCGAGTGCCCAAGTGTTTATTTAAGACATCACTGAAGGAGTGGAAACAACACTGTAATACTTTTTTCAACTTTAGCAAAAGAAAAAAAATAAATAAATCTAACATTCACTGTTACTACAGGAGTTAAAACAAAAAACAAACAAAAAAAAAAGCCCAAACCAAACTATTTTGGATTTTTAAAAAATCCAGAATCCAAACCCAACCACCTTTGGAAACCCTCTTACAAAATTTCTGGATCCCACAAAAATCAATCTTGGTGAAGAAAGGGAGGGAAGGGAAGGAGGGAAGGAATCTTTTTTTCTAGCATCACAGAAGAGACTTGCATCTGGCACTAAAACAGGGTAACGGCTTTTAGTTGTTACAGAAAGCAACTTCATGCTGAAAGTTTTTGTCTTCTTTAAATGTATTTTTATGAATAGGGAAAATAACCCTGCTAACATCTACTTTTACATACCTAAAATTGCAACACCAAAGGGTGCAAGAGACACAGATACTGTGAATAAAGTAGAATATTCAAGTATATGAGGAGGGCGTATCACAAATGGCCACAGAGAAATATATATATCTATAATACTGTATCAAACAGATGGAAAGGATGTGAAACCGGTAGTGCGTACACAAATCTAGCCGCTTAACCAACATTCTAATCAGACACAAGTCATTAGGATGGAAGTGCTTCCTTTAGATAGCTTTTTCACGTCACTTCCCCAAGCATGGTTCAAATGTTTTTCAACTACTATTTTTAGTTATTAGTTAAATAATTTATTGGCTTTTCAGCTATACACTGACATAATTACCCAGGTCCAAAAAATGTTAATAACTTAATTCAGCTTTTGTTCTACTCATTTATATAAAATAACACTTTTTTTAATTAAACTTGAATTTCTCTATATGCCCGTCCTTCTGGTAAGAACACTCTTAATTTAACCTGTAATAACTTACAATGGGCAACTTTTTCATTTTTTATTTCCTCATCTATCAAGAGAACAGTGAAATGAGCAACTTGGGATATTAACAAGGCTCTTCAGAAAGAGGTGGATGGCCTTCAGGCACATGAAAGGTAAAAATGCATTTTATCATAGTACAGTACTCCATGCAAGACAGAGCAGAGCAACAATAATTGTCCAATGTAACATACTGCAATTTTATACCCATATAAAGCCAGTGTCTTCCTGTTGTAAATGGAGATCAGGCCAATTTCTGCATCTATTTAATTAATTTTTTTCTGTTTTTTTATTGTATGGTAACTACAAGTCTTGGGATATGACTTAGTTTTAGACATGGTAAAGAATGAATGTAACACCTGCTCTGAGCCCATTCCTGCCAAGAGCTCATGCCTAAATATTATTACTTCATACAATGTAAAATGGAGCAAATTCATAAGCCCTGTTTAGCAAGGGCTGCCGTGACATCTTCAGCAAGGGTAGCAAGCTGGGGCGATTCAAGCAGGTTGATACTTCCAGAGGATGAGACGTTGCTGAGCCTGCGCGGCGAAGCCACGCTGGACCTGCCTGGTGACTGTGTGATGATCTCAGCCCCATGGTCGACACGGGCTTTAGCATGCTCTCTGAAGTTTAGCTTCTGGCTGTCAATCTGTTCCAGGAAAGCAAAGAATTTAACTTGGGATGGAGAGTTGTTGTTTAAAAAAAGCCCTCACTGACTGAGTGCTCAGTGCTAGCTTCCTACAGCAATGATCACCCCACCTTTCCTTCCAAGGCCAATCTTCCTTTCCTTTAGGAGAACTGATCCTGAAGAGCGCCCTTTCTTCTTTTCAAAATCAGCTGCTCAGCACCTGCCTCAGCAATCAGGCAGCTCAGGTCTTTTGAGTCCAGGACTGGACTCAAAAATGAATCGCAACCTTTTCCGTTTTACAGAAGCAGGTATCAGCTGGAAGCATCATCTAGGCAGCACAATGTCTTATATTCCAACCTACCATTCCCGTCAGTAACAGCTAAGTTCAAAATTCACAGTGCACCAAGTTAATTTAGACACCTAAGAAAGTATCTCCCACTGACTTTCAGCGGCATTTGTTCTTAACTTCTTCACACAGAACTGAAAACCTACCTTCAGCTTCCCTGTCTGCTACTGAATGTTGCTGGAACACATTACATATTCACTAAACTCACCTGTTTGGATGTGATTTTCTTTCGTTTATTTTTAAGAACTCTTAGGAAAGTATTGAAGCTTATGAATTTCATCCTGTTTAATGTGTGTTGACTTACTATGTTATAACCTTTCTCACTGTTTCTGTCTTTGATAGATGCTCTAATAAGCAATAGCATTGTTCCTACCTGTAGGATTTAATAGGCATTTTATGGGCACAGTGAATTTGATTCTGAAGTCTGTATTTTCAAATGTTTGTGGGAGTGACCTTACTTTCCAGGTGCTTTCCTCATGTTTCATACTGCAGTCCTGATTCTCTGGAATACTCACAGTACAAACTCATTATATCATACCTATGCTACACAGCTGTCCAAAACAAGGTTTTCCCTTGGTGGGAAAGTCAGTGCACAGATTATAGGATGTTTTATTTCAAGGTCCAAACTCAGCCTAGAGTGTGGACGTAAGCATGATCATTCCAAATTCCATAGTGAACAAACAGCATAAGTGTGCTTGAAGAAAAACAAGCCAATGTTTCCTACTCAATTCAGAGCCATCACTGAAGTCACAGGTCTAATAACTTCATAGCTGACTTTGGGCCAGAGGCACAGTGATGGCTTTTTCCCTGAGACTTGTTCTCTTACCTTGACGTTACCACCGCCAGGAACATGATGTGCATTTTCAAGTGAACCAACTTTAGCCTGAGCTTTTTCTTTGAAATCCAGTTTCACACTTTCAATTTTCACACGTCCTCCACCTACACAAAGAAAGGAAATGAAGATTAAGAGGCTGAAATCCCCCAGGAGAAAGTCTGACACAATATGCACGGGTGCATTTGTATTATTTCACTTGAGGGATAATGATGTTAGAAAAGCACCAAAAATCATGCTCCACATTGCAGGAAATACAAAATCTTTTACAAATATTCAAACTTGAAGCATGTGCTTTAGTCCTACTGATTTTGATGGCATTTAAGCACATACTTAAGTACTTCGCTGACTTCAGTTCACGTTTCCCCATCTTATCAAACCGACATTGTGCCCCAGCAACATCCTTCTGGGTCATTATTTTATCTATCTCATCTCTAATTTGGTGATCCTACACACTATCTCTCTCTCTCTATAGTTAAGTAAAATTAAGAGTATTATTTCTATTATTAAAGTGTATTTACTTTCTCTTGGACTATAAAAGAGAATGGTATTATCCATCCATGCTTTCTCTTTTCACATGCAAGGAGCGGGTCCTTGCTTTGTCACACATCTCAGAAAATCCTGTAATACCTGGCTTGTGGTGGATGTTCTTGAGGGAGCCACATTTGGAAGTCACATGACTCAAATCTATCTTCTTGGTTACAATTTGTACCTGTCAAAATCACATACAAACACAAAAAACATTACAGGAATGAAAAGAATAAAATAAACAAAAAGCCAAACCCTGCAGAGAAACAGCCAAAGTCTCTACAAACCACTGGAAAAGGAGAGATGGTTAGTAGAAAACAGATCATGCCACAAGGGAGGAAACACCTGGATTATGCAACAAGCTTCCTTTCCACCCAGGAAGATGACGGAGCAGGGTTAAGTTTTTCCATTAATAAAATGAAGAGGAGGATGAAGCAGATTGGGTTGTGAGTTCTTTTCTGAAATATCTATACGCTGTCCCCTCGAGGTGGGAGATTTGCAAAGCCCTGCATGCAGCAGGATCCAGCCCATTTGGTTCTGCTTTTCAATGTGCCTCTAGGAAATTAGGAATAGTCTGGTGGCTGCTTCTTTTCTACCATCTGTTTCATTTTGTTTTTTTTCCATCTCAGTACAGTGACAACTTTCAGCTCAATCCATTATGGAGAGTCTGATGAATCTACAAATGCGAGCGACCTCAGCAACTATACCTGCACTGCTGTTGGATCAGGCAGCCAGATGCTGTGGCACTCGGCACTCAGCCAGGCTGCAGCACGGACACCGGCATCTCCAGTGGCTCTGCCAAGATCTGTGTTGCCATGACTACGCCGACCCAGCCTGGGAACGGCCACGAGTGACACTCCGGCTCTGCTGCACTCTGGGCGCACTCCAACGTGTGGCTGGCTTTCACCATTACTGCATTAGCAATTCTTTGCAAACGCAGCTGCAGCCCCTCAAGGCCAGACAACGCAACTCATCATTTGCACATGAGCTCCAAGTTCACTGCAGTGCCACCAGTTTGCTCATGTCGTCAGCAACAATTTAAGCCAGCAATGGTGGCTTTAGTGAACCTGTTTACTTCTCATTACAAAAGATCAACATACACCCACCATCAGCGCTTGCTTCTGAGGGGAGATCATTTCCATCAGAGGGGTCAGTGCCATCTTAAACCATTCTAACATCACTGCTATAACTGACTGGTATCTGATCAAACCCGGAGCAGCCTCTGGTTTTTTATACTAGAGTAATAATGTGCTGAAGATGCATTAGCACTCAGCACACTGGCAGATCATATCCTCCCTCTGAGTTCTCTTTGTCCTTATGTTTTATTTTTCCTTTTTTCTGTACATAACTGACAAGATTGGCTGTGGAAAGACTGTGACATTACAAGATTTCCTGCTGTGTGGCTGGAGTCTCAGTGGGATAATTGGTACTTTCCAGAAATTACTTCCATGGGCCACCGAACCACCTTGGCTCCCACTGGGCTTCTACTGTCAGCATCATTGGGTCTGAGACATAATCATGCTTGTCTGATTTCCTTTTCCTGCCCAAGTCCTAGAAATGTGTTGTGCTCTGTGGAGAAAGATCAGAAGGCCACCACCACTGCATACACAGGACTTACACAACTACCAGACCAGACTCACATGTGAAACAGTAGCAAGGAGGAAAATAGTGCTCAGAGGAAGGGAGACAAGAGAGGGGCTGGCTGTGCAAGGTGGGTCACCACAGTGGAGGCACCTGATCATAGTGTGTCCGTACTACTTACGTTTCCTCCCCCTGCAGAATGTTTGATGTTATCTCTGGAACCACAGCGGGACTGAATATCACTAAAATCGATCTTCTTGTTTAAAATCCTAACCTAAAAGGAATCGGAGGTAACTTACTATATACCATATGCACACTCCAGTCAGGGAGCAGGGCAATTTTGCCTCCTGCTGTGACTCCTTCTGACACTTGCATTGAAACATGAGAAAGTCAATCATGCCAGTCTCTGTATTAAATGCAGTATGTTGCTCTTTTTTTCTACCTCATGAGTTTGTGGTGAAATACAAGGGGGAGCATTTTTATTCCAGCAGACATGAAAGGTAGCTTTTCCCTGACAAGCTCCAATAACTCCTTGTTTGCCTGGATTGCACATAGCTCTTGGAAAGCTTGTCTTAGACTCTCTTGTTTCTGCTGAACTGGGCACAAGCAGAAGATGGGGACCATTCATCTCAGTTCAGTACTCCAGCCTTTGCTGCAGCAATTCCAGATCCAGACAGCTCAGGCACTGTTTGAAATCCTGAGGTATTTCACCCGTCCTTCTGCCACACAGCCATAACAGCAGCTATATTCACACAACAGACCTTAGTGATCCCTGTGAAGTGACTAACAACCATCGACAAATGGATTAAACTGAAATCAGAACTCACTACTGCTCTGACTCCCTGTTGTCCCCTATTAAAAGACAACACTGAAAAAACAATACCTGGAACCTGTGACTGCTTCTTGACTTCTGGTGCTGGCCAGAGGATTTGCTGGTTACAGCAGCTTTCTGGGATTTTTGGTGCTGGCTGCCCTGTGCACCTTGTTTCTGACGGAACAAGTACGTGACTTTCCCTTGATGGTGCCAGCCTCCCTCACAGTTGCCAGGAGCCTGGATTTCTTCTGTACCAACTTAGCCACGGACACAGGTACAGTCCTGACAGTGCCAGCAGGTGAACTCTGTGAAAGGCAGGTCCCACTGCCCCGTGCTTGACCCTATGCCAAGCTTGCCTCTCCACCTGGCAGATCTCAGGTGCCAGCAATGCTTGTCCTCCTCCCAGGAACCATGTGCTGCAGGATGGGAGTATGCCGGAGCACCTGGGCACAGGGCCTGCCTCAGTGCACACACCTGGGTGACATTACTCCAAGACTCCTTTCTGAGGAAGGGGAAGGCATCGTGCTGGCCAGTATTAGGCTTTTCAGGTGTGTGAAAAGGCATCTCTGGAATAGGCTTCACCTGCGTTCTTTGCACCAGGAGCTTTCACTCATTCAAATGTGCAGCATATTCTCTTCTCTAAGTTAAATATGAAGTCTTTACTCAAATATTATGGTGGATTTTATTCATCCCTATGTTACTAATATACAATATAAATTTACACATTCATTTTACTAAATGGCATTTCTAGAGCCTTCACTAACGTATATTTAGCCCAGTCTTGTTGGCAGATGTTGAAGGTAAATCTACAGTGACTAACTGATATTGAGATGAGAGAGGAACAGATTTGCAGGTTTTTCTTGCTTCTTTTTTACCACGACAGTAACACAAAGCAACTGCAAACCTATCTGAAGCAGTCAATGAGAGGAAGAACTTCATGCAGTCGCTGCTCCCCAGTTTCAGTTCCCCAAACTGACCAAAGCTCCTTATTAAATCTGAGCCAAACCTCTTCCTCTGTGCCTCACCTCTCCAAACCAGGAAAGACTGTTTGCCCATCTAACAGGGAGATCATGCAGCTCTTGCCTGTTGCAGTGGTGATAATGTCCCATCCAGAAAACAGGTCAAATCTTCTGGCATTGAACAACTAGAGTGCACTCTTGACTCAAGCCCAGTCTAAACTCCAACAACAAACTTCAGCATGCCATACTTTGCAGCTAAAGAACTTCTTCACAGCAAGCTGTTCCCTGGATCCTCCTCATCCCATGTAATGTAACCACTATGTCTGCCAAAACATTAAGATGTGCTCTCTCACTTAATCGGCAAAAATCTGTGGAGATGGCACACTCAGCAAGGAAGGTAACGACAGCATCAGAAAACTTCACCACTGCTAGGTCACATTCAGCTCTTCAGAAGGGCATCGTCACTAGGCAAGCTGATTTCTTTCTCCTTCCTATCTGCTTAGCCCATACAACTAAACTGATGTATGCTGAAACATGAAAGCCAACAGCCCTTGGAGTTTTATGCTTGTGCTTTATCTCAATATACTATTTGCTTAAAAAATGTACCCCAGTACTGTACAAGACAGGTGTCACATCAGTTACAGAAATGCACATCAGATGTGCAGTCAGACCTGGTTCCCACAGAACTTTAGGCCAGACAAAGCTGGGCAAAACACAAAACCTTCCTAGTGCTTTCTGAGCACATCTCAGTGACACATCAGCAGCACCTCTTAGCAATGGCCACAGGGATGTATTTGCTCTGAAAATGCCCACTTACGGGTCATAACAAGACCTCAGTGCTGTGGACTGGGGGCCTGTGGCTTAAAATGAAGCCAAAGCAAGGTGATAAGTTTAGAGGATGCTGTTGATCAAGCGCCCAAAGGTTGATTTGCACCCAGAAATCTGACAGATTACAGATCTCATGGCCCATGGACCTGGCTAGCAGATACGTAACAGAACAATCATCTCAATTATCTTCTCTGTCTCACTGGGTGACATATGCCCCGTGTAGCGGGGCCAGTGGGAGACCTACGAATCGCTTATGTCCTATGTTGATGGCTGAAGTGAGATATGAGTGATGCAGATGTGTTGTGCTGGTGATCCTGCACTGTACCGATCCCGTTTCTTCCTGATTATCTGCGTCTTCCTTTCCTGGAATATATCAGTGTCCCTGCACATAGTTCGATCATGACTGCCCTCTGTAACTAGCTGTTCCATGAACTAATAAAGCCTTGTTTCCTATAGGTTAATGCCTTAAACCTCTTAATCCCTCCATCCTATGTTCCTGAGGAAGCCCTATCCCCTCTTGCCTGCAGTATCACCTTAGCTTTCTCCCAGTCTGTTAGACTGACCAAATAGGAAACAATACACAGATGCCAACTGGCCAGCTATTTATTATCTCTGGTTGTGGAGAAGGGGCTTAAGGGCCTTTCTCCTCAATTACAGTGTTATCCTAAGTCTCTCCTTTGTATGTAGTCAACAACTGCAGGGACTGCCTGTGTTTCCAACCCCTGCTCCTTTGCCAGCGCTGGTTGAAACTGGCCAACGAGTGACAAACGAGTTGAGGAAGACTGAGACTGCCAGCCAGACAGCATGACCGCCTGGGCTTTGTTTCTTTAGGAAATCTGACTGTAATCAGAGGGAAAGAACCAGAGAGGGAAAGGAACTATTCAGGCTAAAGAACAACTTTGGCTTGCAAACAAAGAGTGTAAACTGACTGTGTAAATAACACAAGATGGAATCTAGAGGGAAGCTTGTAACTATCTGAGCATGGAGGCTCTGGAACAGCCTCCCAGGGGAACAGAGCTACGACAAAGAAAATGGAAAACTTTTATGATGGCGCTTTATAAAAGGAATTAGATGATGCAGCTGCCTGCAATAGAGGGATTGCAAACACCATGACTCACCAAGAAGGTCTCTATGTTCCTGAATGTGCCTGTGCATCTTGCGTGGGGATGGGGGTGTGGTAGGGATGTACGTATATGCACTGTAATTGTGTTGCACATTAAATGAAAGATCAAGCCTGCTCATGCTCACAGTCAAGAAAGGGAGTATTTGCTCTGTGGAAGAAGCAGAACTGATTTCTATTTACCCTCACTAAAAATCTCAACAGGCCAATCTCCTGCACAGACCTACTGGCAGACTCCCTCATAACCTTCGCACTGGCTTGCCAGTCTGAGATGGGTAAATTCCCTCCTACTAACCTGACTCTGGATTACCAAGGTATGCTGCACAGGGGCTGGAAGTTAGTATTCTGTCCAGGGCCAAGGAGAGGTTCCTTATGATTTGTTGTGATAGGGTGAAGTTAAGCTACACTGGGCAAGTGAAGCCTATACAGAAAACGCTAGCTTTGCTCCACAAAACTGCAGCAACCAAATGGTAAAACTGACATCTGACTGAAGCCCTGACAGACTGACTGCTCTGTGGCATTCTCTGACAGCTCCTCAGCAGCGATCCAGAAGTGAACCCCAGAGCAGACTGCACTGACGTACATGCAGTGTAACCTCACTGACTCACACTAATTCTGGGTAGTCCCCAGCAGGAATCAGCCACTGTGCTCCAACTGCTTCCCAGTTCTTTGAAAGCTGTTTGGCTAAGTGCTGCGAGATGCAATGCAATTCTGGACAGCCTGCTAGGAAAGGAAGCACTGACGGCATTAAGGCATTTAGTGATCTGCACTTAGGTGAACTATAATTCCCTCCCTACATCCAGTGGCTCAACTGGCAGTCTAAATAGGAAGGGGCTGTGGTCTGAGGACAACATCTGCACAAGACCAGAGGGGATGTTTCTGGGTTAAGATGGCTGATGTGCAGAGAAGTGACAGAGGCTAGCAGTACCTGTGAATCTCCCAGTTAGACATATGTCTCCCTACGGCTATGCTCCTCCCACAGAAGGTGATTTCAGATTTCATATTTTTCATGTGCAATGGCCTCCAGTCTCGGGGTCTGGAGCAGGCCCTTCTCTGTCAGTACTTCACCTTATATTCAAGATGAGCAGAAATATGTGAAGTACTGAGTGGAAGGCTAAGAAACGCATGAGAGAATTTAGTTCAGTTTTGCTGCACTGTTAAAGACAGCATCTATGATTGACAACAGCTTATGAAAAAGAAAGAATTTTTTTTTATTGCTGCCTATACGCATTCTGTTCAGCTGCTGTTTACAAGAACAGATAAAGCCTCTAACTTTTCAGCCACTGGCTAGATAATCTATAAACAACGTCCCTCCTATGGCTTACTACCGTGGTACACACCAAAACAAAGATAATCAAAGAATAAAAATTGAGATACTAATAGAATTAGATTCTGAACACATTTTCCACCAAGCTGATGATCAACCTTGCAATTACGGCCTCTGAGAGGCTCTACCACAAGCTCTGTGCCTAAGGCACTTAAAGTACCCTAGCTAGGCCCCACTTCGTTCAGGTCATGGTTGCATCAACAGAGGATGTTATTCATGTATTTTGAGCCACCATTTACGACTTCTCTGTAGGACGGGTCTACGTGTTAGCCCTGATACCTTCCCAAGATCCCTTTGGGCTCCGTTACTCTGCTGTTATGGTACGTTTCCTCTTAGACTTTCTGTATTTCAGATTCTGGCTACAGTGAGGCCAAAGAGACTTTCAGAAATTTAAAGTTGAGTCATTTGAACATGCTGTGGGCCTGGGATCTTGCAAAAAGCTCTCAGGCACCTAACAACTTATCAAAGAGGGCACGTTACTCCTACTTAGCCCAGAATCACATTAATCTGACAAAGTTACAACCTCGAACTAGACATTATTTCAGTGTTTGCTCTCCTGGTTAACACAGAGATTGAGACAAGAACTGTTCTTGCACCAGAAACAAGGTTAAGGTTAAAACCTGATCATAATCAAGAAGCAGTTCTAAGCACTTCCAAAATTTTATGCTGCCAAATACAGATGATACTACAGTTTTTATACTCCTGGCAGAGGCTGCTTGTAGAGGAAAGAGAAGGAAGCCTATTTCTCTGGCCTAGCGAAGTCCCCAAAGAGAAAACATGCCTCAGACTTTCCATATCTACAAACAGAGCTTGAGATCATATTCTGATTTTGCACTGCTGAATTTACTGGATACATACACTAGTGAAGCTGTCAGGCTACATGCTAATGAGATTCAAAACAAAAGGCTACACTGGAGATAGCATGGATAAAATAAAGTATCTCTCCTCATCTTACTCTTAGTAAGGGTAAAAAAGATAGGTTCAATTCTGACCTCAAAAAATGAAGCCAGGGCACATAATATTTTGGCCTGAACAATTAAACTTTAAGACGATTCTAAGCAACTGAAAATAGATCCTTCCAATAGTAGGTGTCAGGAACATTTAAGAGGTGCCTTGCAATGAACCATGTCTTTAATACTTGCATAGGACAATGGTGGCTGCTTTACATCTCCCACTGTGAAGAACTTACAGGCTTCTTTTTACCTATTTGCAAATCACTGTGTCTAATTAATAAGGTGACCACATTGAACAAGGCCATGTCCCTAATAATAGAGAAAAAGTCTACATCATTAGAACACAAAAGCAAAAGAAGTATTTTCTGAGGGCATCTCTTAAAATCTTGTACTTCAAATACATTTAAATATTTAATTTGCATCCATTAATTAAGTTCACATATGTTATTAATTGCCCCAAGTAACAGATCTGTGTTAGATGATGTTGTTTTTATACGTATTTATATATATATATATATATATAAACATTTGTTTCTCTCTCTGAAATTAATCACAGGAACAGAAACTAGCATGTTTCTTAACATACTACTTAACAGCTGGCACTGTAATGGTTATATGAAGAGTTTGCAGTCAAGAGACAACAATAATAAACAGCTCAAGGAAGTGCAAGATCCAAGCGAGATCAAGTGTAACAAGTGTTCTGCAACCATACTCATCACTAAATGTGGGGATCTGATCCAAAAGAATAGTAGAAGAAACTAAAGTATATTCATGCATAAACAGAAAAAACATGCTGTGAGCTCCATTAAATCAGCTAAAATCCGAGATTACACAGATCTTTGTTTTAGTAGTCCTTAAACAAAGAAACAAACAAAAACCTAGATAGATTTTGCTAAATTACAGAGTTTGATCCTGAAATAGTAGCTACACTCCCTACTCATGGAAAGGGTATTAATAGCTTCAAATATCAAGTAACAAGGTTTTTAAATTAGATCGAATGTTTTTAAGAAGGGATGAGTTTTAAGTCACTAGACTCGCATTTTCTTTACTTCAGCCTAATAGAGAAAATTAGGTCATTCAGTTTGAGTTCAAAATGTATCTTGCTTACCTCTCCACGGAAGCTGGCTTTCTCAAATCTCAATAGATCAGCATGTCTTTTTCTTGCTCAAATCCAAATTTCCAAGAAAAAACAAAGTTTCCTTCCTTTCCTGTCTAGCAAAATAAAATTCCTTCTTCTCATCTCTCCATCCAAGACAGAACATCTATTATATGACTGAACAGCTCTGATCCAGATTGGAAGTCGCCTGACCATTTTTCCCACAAGAACTAACAATCTGTTCCATTGCATTGCCAGAAGGTAGACTGCTTAGTGCTCAGCTGAAAATACCTCCTCTGCTGAACCTGAGGACGGGATGAGTCGGGCTTTCACAAGAACGTATATCCTGGTAGTTTCAACCTACTCCAGAAAGAAGTACCTTCTCTCGATGATATTAATAAGAGACCAATAACCAATATTGCACACTGCGTCTGAGATCAGTCTCCTCTAACTTCAGCGAACTAAGAGTTTCAGCTGGTTACACAACCTGCCACTATAGTCAGTGGAGAGATTACTGGATCTCCAGAAAATGGTACCTTCAGTTCCAGCTAGACAGATCCCTCACAATCCACGCACCAGCAGACTGTAGCTCCGAAACAGCAAAACCTGTCAACCTACAGCTATTGCAGTCAGTGGAAGTTTTGTTACTCACTGACTTCAATAAACTTTGGCTAGAGCCCCATCACACAGCTTGTGACCCTCCTGGTGAGTACCTACGGTTTGCAGTCTGTCCTCAGTGAGCGTGACGCACGTTTTACAGATTGCTGAGGCACAACAGCGACGTTACTGTGCCCCAGACACAGAAAACATGAATGTCATATCTGGATAGAGAGTCCCAATTCCCTGCTCATTTCTACCAACCAACCAACTTCCCTCAAAGATACATTCTGAAACTGCTGAAGCCTGACAGTGATTGTTTCATTTTTCTAAAATATGACTCAGGAAGAACGATCTTTCTTTTTATCCAGAATAATTCAAGGCTTAACTGTGCAGACTGTACTTGGGCAAGCCTTTCATTAAATGAGTGGAACATGAACACAGGAGCTGCAAGATGTTATTTCTGTACAAATCTGCAGTGATGAGCCAAAATTCTAAATTTCAATACCCTAAAAATTATGCTTTTTGAGCTGTAACAGAGTTTTGAAATTGTGCCTGAAATCTCTAACTTATCTTTGCATCTATGGATCTGCATTTTAACACGGGATGAACCAATTTCTAATTTTCAAATTCAAGCAGGCAAAAAAACCGTTTACAAACAATAGAAACAAACTGTTTTTAAGCTCCTACATTTCCCCTGCTTTTCAGTCCAAAACAAATCTTTCCAAATGTTTTCTAAATCCACAAAAGCAGGAATGTATACAGGCAGATTTTACATATAGGATATATAGAGACAGGCTGCAATAAAGGCAGACAAAAGCAGACTGACAGAGATAAAATTGTCTTACAGTTATGAACTGTTGCCTTGGTAAATTCACAAACTTATTCCAATGAATGAGGCTAACAGTGTGGAAACAATTGCCTTCTAGTCTCTCATTAGCTAAGTACTTTAACAACAGCCATATTATAAAGTCGATCCACATCTTCCTTAACTTGCCTCCTGTGGCCCTGGTTTGGGAAAGCACCAAAGCCAACATTTAGCTTAAAACTTCTAGCTCATTTATGTACATTGATTTTGTCCTGGACAGGGACATTCTCTTAACTTAGGCCAACATGTTTATGGCTTAGTTATGTCTCAGGTTACAGTGGAGCAGATGAAAAGGTGAACAATGTGCCAGAAAAAGATGGGAGACAAAATGGGACCTGGTAACAACAGCTCAGATGGCACTTTTTGTTATGCCCGTATTCTCCACTGTCTTTTAGAAAGCTCTTCATTTGCCAATGCACCAATAGCACATTACTGAGATCTCTGAACTAATTTTTGGGTCATCATCTGCATAACTTGGTGCAAAGACCTCTGAAATAGAAGAAAGAGGAGAGATGCTGTTTCTATGGGAACTTGCTGAATATCCATCTGACCTGCAGCTCCTCCAAGCTGTGCTCCAGCTCTGCTGGCCCCCCCGGACTGTCGGTCTCTAGACAACCCGTGCATCTTGTCAGGCTGCTACTGAGGCAGAGAACACAGGAGGATCCTACTATATTACCTGCAGACAGGGATGTAAATTGTCATGATGGGGCCACACGTGTGTTGTGTTGCCATACAAACTGATCTTGAAGCCAACAGGGCTGGACCCAAGCAAAAGAACTGTGCAAAGAAGAGAGACATCTATCCAAGCCTCTTTCTCTGCCTAGCTCTGAGATGTCTTATCCTTCCCTGTGCTGCTTAATTTTATCATTTAATGGAAACACCTATTCTCTTTTGACAGCAAACTTGCAGGTGCTGAACAAGTTCTACTGAATATCAGGGTCATCAATTTATTCAGACTCTGATCCATGACCAAATGCTCTGTGTTTCCTACAATTTAGGGTATACAGTGAATTTTTCTCTTAATCTTCCTAAAAGCCTTCAAGGGTCACTTCATCCTCTGACATTGCTTCGGTATTTTGTTTTTCTATCTACCATCTTACCCTTAGAAGGCGCCTGGCTTTTACTGCAGTTAGTGCTATTTTACACCTTACCTGTAAGTTGGCTTTATCTTTGGCTGCTGGCCTCCAGTGCTTTATAAATACCCTGCCTGGTCAGTAGCAAAAAAAAAAGATTCAACCAGTGCACTTTTGTACACTGATATGGTATCGATATGGTACAAACCACATCCATAGGCAGAATTTCAAGAAGAAAAAACTCCCAACATAAAAAAAAAAAAAAAACCCTCCAGTCCTGGCATCTGAAACTGATTTCCACCCCCACCCCCTCAATTTTCCCTCATGCTTCCCTTGGGCTGTCTGAAAAATAACAGATGCAAATGGGTTACTTTTGAAAGAACAGCATTTCCTTCACAGCTGATGCAGTGCTAAAATCCATCTGAAGCCCAGCAGACATACCCATGAGCAAGTTGCCTCTGAGCTTTGCCAAGAATGATACATTTCACCATACTTTACTCTAAAGAGAAAACCAGACAGCTGCCTACCGGCTGCATCGCAGAGCAGAGAACCCTTCGCTTCTCCAGACTGCAAAATACCAATTAGACACATCTCAAGCCATCTATTTCTAGTAGGAACTTAATGTAGGGCAACATTAGTTTGCTTCTTCCCCTAGAAGGATGGTCTTTTCTCTTTCAGGTTGAGCTACTTCTCTCTTTTTTCCTTTTTTTTTCTTTCTCTCTCTCTCTCTTTTTTTTTTTTTTAATGGGGCTGGCAAGACAGCGGTAAATTAAAATCAATCTGTTAGCTGATGAGCTTTTGATGAAAGCAAAGGCTGAATCCCTGTATTTCTTGATTTATTTAACATTCAAAAATGCCATGCTTCTTTAGCTCTTCACCTCATTCTCTGGCAGTTCCGCAGTGCTGCTGCTTTCTCTGGGACAGCTATAAGCTAAGACAAGACCTTGTGCTCGGTTAAGATATGCCTCTGGTAAAAGGATAGTCTGTCTCCAAATGACGCTTTTGGGTTGCATATCTGTATTCCTTTAGTGACTTGCATGTCAAGCTTATGTACTTAACTTGCCCAGATACATACTGGCTTTTTGTCTGCTTGTTTTTCCTGTGGTTACTGCTATCAGCATTCCCAGTTCAGGCTATAAAACTTGAGCAGCCTTCTGTTCATTTCATATATCATCACTAAAAGCAGATAGCAGATAATAGCTCATTTCAGCCAATAGAGTATTTGCCACCAGACAAAAAGCAAGCAGACAGAAGGGAACTAAACTAGCTTTCATATGTTTCTCTGATAGACTAAAATTCAACTGCAGAAACAAGAAAAGAATTAATCCCAAAATGCTCTTACCTAGACTGAATAATCATGCTATAAAGGAGATCTAATGGAAGAACTCAGTGAGTTGCTCTTTGCCCCAGCCACAATTCAGTGGTTACATACCAGCAGGAATTAAAAAATGCTTTAGCTTCATTGATCTCATTACGTCCTCCCAGCAGTTTTCCTCCATCATCCCCCAAAGGGATGAAATGCCAACTGCTGTGTCAGTCTTCACTGACAAAGACCACGTGCAACTTTCCAAAAGTCCTAAGGAAACGTAGCTTTCTAAGCATGTTATTTACAAACGAACACAGTTTGCTGTGATCCTCTAGTCTTGCGTGGTTCTTTTGATCCACGGGGAATAACGGGGAGGAGGAGGAGGACAGGCTAACACAGCACTGGTTTTAAGCCCCATCTCCAGCATCCAGGCTCGTTACATTAAGAGGAATGCTAACCTAGATGCACTGTCTGAAATTTTGTTCCAAATCTCCTAGAGCCCTGTGCACCCTGACCATCTGCTCTATAGTACGTCAAATGGGAGATGAACTCCCATACCAAGTAATTATGCAGACACTTAACAAAACAAAGGTAAAAAGAACCTTTGCTGAAGCATTATCTTCCTGACTTTATCTGAGTAACTGGCTACTGTCGAAATCCTGGAAAGCACTGAATGTGTTAACTTACCATGAAAGCAGGATCAAGGTCTAAGAGATGCCTTACTGCTTAATACATTAGCCTATTTTTTTCTCTGTGTGACCTACAGTAGGCATAGTTGAAATGTTAAGTTTTGATTCAATTCCTTTTTTTTGAGAAAGCACCAGGAAAATCTCACTGTTTTATATATTCCACTATGTATTCCAAAAATCAGACATTTCTACAAGTATCTGATCTGGAAATACAGTGCAAATCAGCTTTCTAGAATGTCCTGTTTTCTGGACAGCTGAATAGGTGAGCACCTCGTTCATCACCCTGACGTCCTGTCCCTGCAGGTAGTTCAGAAATGGACCCTTCCAGAAAAGGCAAGCATTCACACTGCCACTGCTCTAAGTAACTTGGCAATCTCAGCTTCTACAGAGCACAAGAGAGCTGGGGACACAGGGGTTTTTTTGTGGTAGGGTTGTGATCCAGAATCAATATGAAATATAAATGACCTTTTAACAAAAAATAAACTAACCAATTTCTTTACACTCATCATAGTCATTTCCCTGTATTTTTAGCATAGATCTTGGTAAGCTATATTTTCTTTCCTCATTCAGCCTCTCTGTTTCTAAATGAAATAGGACTTCTTTCAGTTTATAAATGGTTTTATAACCATTAAAATATAGTAAAATGAACTGCTTCATCCTGCCAGCCGGAAAAACAGTTCTTCCATGCAAAAGGCTTGCTTGCAGATAATTTTGGCTTTTAATGCCATCTGCACGACCAAATCTGCAATGCCCTAAATGGAGAAATGACTACTCCAGGTCTGGCCATAGCTCTGCTTGGTGAAGCAGAAACTCTTCAAGGAAGGTATAAATTCCATACCCTAGGAAGATAGAGGGTACTCCTTATCTGATCTGTCCTCACTCTCCAAAAGTGCAAGCTTAGCTTACAAGCCTACATGTTTACTGTTCTTTCCCAGGTTTTGGTAAGTGCAGTCTATAGTAATAGGAGATTTGTTACTCTACACATATGTCCCTTCCTTAGAAGAAGGCAGTCCTCAAGGTAATACGTTTCACAGCATAACTGTGCAAGGTACGAAGAACTATCTCCTTTGACATTTTCCATCTTTAAATTACATCAGCTTTTCCTGAATTCTTGTGTACTCATTCAGTGAGAACAGAAAATCATGATCTGCCTTCTTACACATTCACCCTTCTTATTTTTCTTATTATACCTTCTCTGGTTTATAATTTAAGCCCTGTTCTTGCTTATTCAAACCCTACATCAAAAAAAGCAGTTGAGTCTACCATCTGCTCCCTCCCATCATCTTTAACCAAGGGTAGATCTTTCTGGCTGGAGGTTGCAACCCTCATTAACACCACTCAACACAACGTACACCACATAATATGACACAGTGAAAAGTCATGGTGCTGTGCAATCCTGCTCACATCTGTCTAGGTTGAATCTAAAATTGCTTGAAGTAGAGAGAACCTCTTTAACTTGCTGATAAGCAAGCAGCAGCTGCTAAGATTCAGGCTGAATGTATCTGTGGCACAGAGTACAAACTTTTGTTTGCAATTTTGCACTGATCTCAGTGAGGCAGTGATAATTTTCAGGTGACAAGACACTTTTCTGAAGGTAACCCTACTCCCTGCCATTTATCATCACTTAAAAACAACCAATGTCTATAGCAGTGACAACAGAAGTAGCTTTTACAAGGCAATTCAAGATGACACCCATCCCAGCACTGCACTGTACACATGAGAATAAATCAAATATGAATGAACGTAAAGAGTGGAGTCCTTACCTGCCCTCCTTTAGGCTGGTATTTGATATTATCTGTTGAACCGATTTTGGACCTGACATTCTTGAGGTCAGGCAGAGGCTGATTAATAACTCGTAGTTGCTTCGGAGTGGCTGGAGATTTGGGAGGAGTGCGAATGATGGCAACTTTTTTCTCAGTGGGTACCAGGATGGCAGATTTGGGGGTACCAGGAGTGTGTGGGGTTCTGGAATAGCTGGGGGTCCCCGGAGTGCCTGGGGTACGGGAGGAGTAGCTAGGCGGGGTGCCTGGAGTGATGGCAGTGGAACCAGGAGTGGTGGGAGTAGAAGTTCCACTTTTTCCCGTTCTGCTACGAATTGGCTCTGATCCTATATGCAAGAAAAAAACAGCATTAGACCCAAAGAGATACAGCTCTTCATCATACTGTACCTTCCAAGACTGCAACCCTCCGAGATGCAGCTCTAAGATGGCTCTGCCTGTGCTAATGCTGGAACAGCAGAGTGGGTGTCTGTCTCTGTGTCTTACTTAGCTAGCCAACCCTGCCAAGAGTTAGCTCGTTGCCTGTGGTTGAGCTGGTAAATTCACCCACATGATGACCGAGGTCTCCATTCTGCAGTACAGACGTGTTTCCCAAAATGCCTATGCTTCCTGCAAAGCTGGCTAGACAGGGCACAATATTGAGATATTGATTTCCCTCTTAGGAAAACTAGACACACCATCTGAACCTAATCTTTGCGGCTTGATGCAATAACCTTGTCAGCCAGTGACAGTGTTGCCACCTATTTCAATGGAGTTCGAGAGTTATACTAGATAGAGGTGAAAATTCTGATCTTAATCCTGAACTATACTGTCTGAATGCCTGGCTGCTTTTGACCACGTACCATTGCTGGTAATCTAGCTGAATCCTTGCTCAGGATGAACAAGAGTCATGGTTCTATTATGAAGATGGACAGATATCCCCCAAGACAGAATCATGGTTGAGACTGGAAGGGACCTTTAGAGTTCATCTGGTCCAGCCTTCGCCCTCCTCAAGCAAGTTCACCTAGTGCAAATTGCCCAAGACCCTATCCAGTCAGGATATGAGTATCTCCAAGGAAGGAGACTTCACAACCTCTTTGGGCAACCTGTTCCAGTGCTCAATAGCCCTCACAGTAAAGATTTTCCTTATATTTGGATGGAACCTCCTGTGTTTCAGTTTGTGCCCGTTGCCTCTTGTCCTGTCACTGGGCCCAGCTGAGAAGAACCTGGCCCCTTCCTCTTGACACCCTCCTGACAGATATTTATGCACATTCAGAAGATCCCTCTGAGCCTTTTCTCCTCCAGGGTGAACAGCCCCAGCTCTCTCACAAGAGGTGCTCCAGCCCCTTGATCATCTCAGCAGCCCTTCACTGGACTTGCTCCCGTAAATCTGCGTCTTTCTGGTACTGCAGGCCCAGAGCTGGACACAGCACTCGAGGTGCGGCCTCACCAGTGCTGAGCTAAGGGGAAGGATCGCTTCCCTCGACCTGTTGGTGACACTTCTCCTAATGCAGCCCAGGATACTGCCGGCCTTCTTGCTGCAAGGGCGCGTTGCTGGCCCATGCTCAATTTGTTGCCCACCAGCACCGCTGAGTCCTTCTCTGCAAAGCTACTTTCGAGTAGATCAGCCCCCAGCCTGTTCTGGTACATGGGGTATTCCTCCCTAGATAAAGGACTCTGTATTTCCCTTTATTGAACTTCGTGAGGTTGAAGTTCAACTATGCAATTAGTACAGTGAAAGAAGGCAATTACTGAAGGCAACCTTGATTAAAAGTTATATTCAAGTTACATTCGCATGCAAGTTAAAAAAAAAAAAAACACAACATTTTGTAGGGCTCCATTCAGTGTCAATGGCATTGCTAGTCCTTTTCACTTAAATGTAAAAATTAGTTTATTAATGGCATTGTGCTTTCTGCAGCTGACTTTGTTTTTAACTCTCTACAGCAAGCAAACAGAAGAAACTGAGATATCTCCATACAACGTTTATAGCAATGGTTGCTGAGAGCACTCAAAGAAAGAGCAAACCAGCTACTAAAGCCTGAGAACCCCACTGCTGAATGGATCCACGTACGTGATTTCACCTTTAAAATATTCAGGAACGATACATCCAATGGACCCCTCCAGAATATCCAGTGGGACTAATCAAAATCCCATTCAAGCTAACTGGTAATTATTCTGCTTGCTTAATGGTGATGGATCAAACTCAATTCACTGCTGCTCCTGGGATCCATGAAAAACTGTATTTTTTCTACATGACACATTAGACTGAACATATTCCATTCTTACCTCCAGTTTCCCTGAATGGTTTCTTTCTTCCCCAACCAGCCCTCACCCAGAACCTTCTCACTGTACCAACCGTAGTGGAAAGGCAATGGTTTTTTTTTTCTAGTTCCCTGCAGCTTTGGTATATTTATTTTTCATTGCTCAGCCCTTCCATCACATTTGCTAATGCTCAATGGCCTCTTGCTCCTAGTCAGCAGAATGGGCTGCTGTGCCACCTGGGGGTCACTCCGCTTGCAAAGGGTCTCTGTTTTACTCTTGGAGCATCTGCCAAGAATTTCAAAGGATTCCTTTGTAGAATTTTAGCATCTATTTCCCTTAGCTTCTTTTAAGAAGGGCAGTAATTGATTTCTAAAGAGAGAAAGCCAGAATAACTCCCATGGGAGAGCAGGGAACCACACTGCATTCAGGTTCTGAAGCCTGGGCTGAAGGCTCAGCTAAAAGTTTTGGGTATTTGGTAAAATTCTCTTTGTCCTGCAATTTCTTTTTGCTTGCATTTTGATAGAATTGATCCTCACAAAAGGACCCTGCTGGTTAACTACCCTAATTCCCCCCAGTGAGCCACTCCACCAGCTAACATTGTCTTTGCAATTCTCAGAATAAAGACCTTTTACCTTAGACTAGAACACAGGGAGGTCATTACAGTTAAACAGCAAAAAAATAACTATTAGGTTCAATGTTTTCAGATCCATCAGTATGTTTTTAGTGCCTACTTCAGATTTACCTCATTCTTGTTGTTTATAAATATCCTGTGTCAAATATCTTACCCAGCTCTGTGGCTCCTGTTAAGACATTTTCTAACACAGGTGGAAAGCCTGAACTGCAGTCCTAGCCCCGGGCTTTGCAGACTGTGGAAAGGACACCTCTATGTCTGTTCTGAAGACCTTGCTGCACAAGCACTTAATACCTGAACAGAAACAATCTTTGAGGCCTCAGACCTACCCATCAATGCTAAGGTCTAGGGATACACGATGTAATGACAGTGGCACTAATCTAACAATGATGGGAAACAACCACAGCGGTAGGAGAGAGTTAGTATGCAAAGAACATACGGGTAGTGCGTCGTACTGAAGAAGAAAGGGAAGTTGTGAGGGAGAGAGAGTTCTCCTCTCGGTCTCGGTCTCCTGAGACACCTCTTCGAGGAGGAAGTATAGAGGAAGGTCTTGGTAGAGAGGAACGCTTTTCTGGACTCTTGCTTACTCCATCCTAGTAGCAGCAAAACAGAAAAGGAATATTTAGTTTTCAAAACATCACTCTCTGGGTTCTGATTTCTCTCTCCCTACTTACAGGGGGACAAGTGTCATCCCATGGGCCCAGATTACTACTCATGCAGGAAGCTGTGGGGATCTAGCCACCTCCCAAGCTCTGCTTAGCTCCCTGGCACTTTACTGCAGCCAAACATTCAACCGAAAGGACGGACTGTGGCTCCCATTCCTAGTGGGAGATTTCCCTGTGACTTCCTCAAGTGAGGAATTCTGCAAATCTCACCCTAACTTAAATAACCTACTGTTTCCTCAAGGTAAACTTAGGTTCTGGTGCTGGCAAAGCCTTTCATCTCCCACTGCTTTGACCAAGCAGGTATTAATGACTGGTTTTATTCCTACTGAAGTCAGAGTTCCCAGTGACTTCAGCAGATGATAGGCAACTACTAGACTACTATTTAAATCCTTGTGAAGCCAGCATAGATCTTTTCCATGAACACAACAAAGGCAGCTGTCTCCTGAGCTACTTCAGACAGATACTCTTAGATCTAAATATGGATAGCTTCCAGATTTGATTCTTATTGAGAAATAAGTTTTACTTTGTTCAAGTTGAAAGTAAAAAAATCACCTAGGACTCAGGTGTGAAATTCTCATGTGAATTAATTTGCAAAGTAACTGCAATATTTGTGCCTAGAATATACTACACACTATATTATTAGGTAATGTGTGAATTTTGCCTGTTCAAACATTAACTTGTAAGTTTTTTAAGGAGAGACAATTTTAACTAGTGTTTAATTTTTTTGAGTGCAGGACTGTTAACTCTGATGTCTCCTCTTGCTCCTTTCTATGCTCCTCTTTTCCTGTTTTTAGTATCAGTAGATATCTGTTTTTTACCCTGGTTAGAGCAGTGGACATCTGAGTACATTATAATGTTGTTGAACTTCTGGCATGGGCAGTCAAAGACATTCTTGTATAAGCAAATGGTCCTCCCAAGGCCAAATAGGATGATGGTCCAAACCAACAGCAGACTCACCAGGCATAACATTAGACAGCAAATGGAAGTCAATAGGGAAAAGCACTTTTAAGTAACATAATAGTCATTAAGTCAGTATCAGGCAGATATGCAACACAAGAGGAATGTGAATATCGGGAAGCTATGATGGAAAGCTGCCAACCAGCTCTTTGAAGTCTTACTACAACTTCTTCATCATGGTGCCATGCATAGATCAAATTTGGTTCCTACAGCTTTAGCCTTTATTTCTAGCCATGAGAAGTGTACCCTCTTACATCAGCAACTGAATTTCTTTTCAGGGAGTATTAACTTGCTGAAGTTACTTTTTTAGCTTTTAAACTTCTGGAAGGCAAATTATTATTGCTATTTTTCACATTTACCTACATGCAAATGGGTGCAACTTCTTAGCAGTCAATGAAGCAGCATCCATATCATCAATAGAAGGATTACACGTCCTTTTATGTATAATTTATTTCACTTATGTCTCCTCTGGAGAACCTCCTTTGCTTTTATTGATTTTGCAGCATGCAGCTTGATAAGCAATTTTACTGCCACTGGATCTAAGTAATACCAGGTTAACTTCACAGAGATTTACGCAAGCTCAGTTGAGAGAGAATATGATCCATGGAATTCACCTACACATCTCTGCGCTAACTCTTTCTACCAACTTGGCTACCTTACCTTAGTGTCTGATTTTGAGTAGGGCAAGCAGTCTCTCGGGCCCGCTGAGGAGGGCCGTACATAATAACTGTCTGTATCGAGAAAAGTGGCCCTTTTAGTAGTTAATGAGCAAGCTGAGCTGGGTCTTGGAGGAAGCAATGACTTTGCTCTAGACTTTGAGGCAGGAATCTTTGACAAAGAGGCAGTCTAGTCATGAGAAAACAAACAAAAGAAAACAACATGAAGCTGAACAAAAGGAAAACACATGCAACATGGACAAAAAAAAATAAAAAGCCAAGCCACGAATTAATACTTTTCCTTTGTCTGGTAATGGTGTGTCTGTGGCAGTTCTCAGACATGCAGGGAAGTTTTAGTTCTGTGTTATTTGACTGAAAACAACTGAGTCTGGTCAGAGTTACTGATTCTAGGGAATGCCTTCTTCTGTGGATACTACTTTTGCCCTGTATTAATACAACAAAAATGGTGCCAGACACAGCAATTGCTGGCTGGCAGCACTAGAAGCAAGTGCAAAACTATAGGAGCACAGACATATCCTGGTCTTTTTAAACCAAGTTATGCATTTGAAATAGGGTATCTCTGGTTATGCTCAAAAATAAAACAGTGGGAATCTTAAAGAAAAGTTACAGTAGTATTCTCAGAATAGTAGAAGGATGTGATAGCAATATCTCTTATGCCACTGTGTATACACAAACTCCTAAAGGCACCACAAGAGCATCTGGTGTCATGGTGGAAATCTGCAAGTCTCTGTTGACAATGTGGAGACCTGGGATAAAACCCTTATATGCTTGAAATGTTGACATGACACGTCATTGTGATCAGATGCTTGTCTGATTCTGAATACTAGTAACACCACATTGAAAAAGCAGTTAAACATCGGCAGGACACATTACAAATACTTTGCTGACATCTGACTGCCCTGCAAAAAGGAGTTACTTTGGAAGAGAACAGGGCCATTTCCTTAAGAAACACTTTTCTTTCTCCCAAGGGTGTAACTGATGCTACAAAGAATAACTGCAAGGCTGTTATCTTGGCAATGCAGTCCTGATCTCTCTGCATTCACACAAGCATGAAATTACTCATAGAAACAATCCCAATGGGAGTTTAAGTATGGGATTTGGTACAGAACTTTAGCCATGAAAAAAATGGCATTTAATCTAAGCCAGTCACCTAGACTCTCTCAATGTTCAGAAAAGGTGTATGAGTCACCCCTCAAGTTCTGCTTTTTCAGAAAATGAGCAAAAAATAGGATGAATCATACCCTAGAGTTGTCCAGCTCTCTGCTGACAAGCATCTGGCCTAGACTAGACAGTCAACCTACGGAAAACTGAGGCTAGGGTGCTGAATGTCATCCATAGTACATATGTACTAATCAACATGATTAAGAGTTGCAGAACATGATTAGGAGTTGCAGAACTGAGGAATAAACAATTTCAGTCCTGTAACAGAGCTGAGCTAGACTTCTGTTGGATACCACCGTATCCAGTATGGATAGTACCGTATCAGGTAGTTCTGCTGAACACGCATTTGTTTCAAAGGACAAAGATGCTTTCCTAGGAAGAATATATTTCTAAATCAGTTCTGCAAAATAATTATGACCCTTTCTTAATAATTATTTCACTTTATGTGAGTATGTAAATACAAACTGAACAATATTAATAAAAAGGTTTCTGTCAAAACAAAGGCTTCTCTAGGCTTAGCCCAATTTGTCGTAATTAAATTTTGGGTCCCATCCAGTTGAGAAAATTTGGGCTGGATTTACAAAAACACTACAGTGTTTAATAGTGCTGAAACTTTGTGGAAGCTGGGTATCTGTCTCAGGTGGTTCTGAAAAGCAGACATTACGTAAGCACTTTTCACCTGCTTTACTGAACTTGAGGTAACTCAGCATCCACAGTTGGAAGCCCAAATGTTCATTTAGCAGTTTCAGCTTTTTTTCAGCTTGTGGAGTGTCACTCAAAATAATTCCCCTAGTGAGGCTAAAAAACCCTTACAGGTTAAGAACTTCGCCCAATGAGGAGACTGTCCTTTTCACTCATATTGCATATCAGTGTCCTCCATGAATACACATATCTAATGTGGATCCTGAAGATGGACACGACCAAGATCTTTTAGCACAACTCCTCAGGGGAAGGCACGGCCTCGAGCTAATGCAGCACTCTGGCATTACTAGTCTACACCTCCTTGGTGTGACTCAAAGAGCAGGTCACTTTCTAGCATCAGTAAAAGCAGCAGAATCTAGCCCAGCCGACCTCAGTGGCATGCTCAAGGAAGACTGGTAGAGCAGGTAAAGAAACAAAATGCATCAGTCCCAATCTGTGCTTTACCAGAAAATTATTCTCATTCTCTGTTAACTATATATTACCTTTGACCTCTGCTGTAATTCATGTGGATGGAAGGGACAGATGCCCTTGGGATAAAGATCAGTGTAGCCCTAAGACTCAGTGATTCAGTGATTGCTGGAGATGGGATGCAGAAAGCTCACTTTATTTCAGAGGTTAGCTAGGGAATACACATCCATAATGCATGGCTGATGTTCTTAGCCCGTGTTCACTGACACAGGTACACAGCTCATTCCAGCAGATGGAACTGCTTGGCCTTTCCTGAACTTGTTCTGAAATGCAATATGCAAACTGTGGTTTGAAGATGGATGACAAACTGAGGGAGCTGGATGGTATAACATTACCACTGGACAGGAAAAGGTTGCACTTGAAGGATAGAAAAGCTGGAGGACAGGAACACACACAGCAACAAGAAGGGAAAAGTCCTTAGAAAGGTAGAGATGAAGACAGGCCACAAAGAACAAAACCTCCAAGGGACGGGTGAGTGTTGCAACCAGAGAAGTGAAGCAACAGGGAGAAAAAGTAAGCAGGGGACAGACTTCTGATCTTTGCCCTAAGGTAAGAGACAGGAAGAAGAAAGATGTATAGAAAGCAGACCATAACAAAGAATGATTATAGAAGTGCTGATACTTACAGCACTCCAGAAGTATAGAAGGTTCTGAAAATGGGCTAGTACCGATTTCTCTCGGGTTGGGTTCATCACCCCCAAAGAAAAAACAGTATTAAAGCTTACTGTTGACTCAGACCAGAAGCCTGTCTAGGTATTTCTTACTATTCTAGTAAAGAACTGCTCTAGCAGTTCCTCAGTTGTGAGCTCAAATAGGCCAGACTTAAAACAGCACACGGAATTCCCCAAACCATGGCTGAATTCAGGTATAAATTCCACAGCTCCCTGCACAGCCTCAAATAAATTACGCTGTTACCGTTATTACTGATTTCTTACAATTTGTCAGTGACGTGGCTTTATGAGACGTAGTTTTTTTGTTCCACAAGAAACGGACAATCTGAGTAGACAGACGAAACACATCAGCCAGGGGGTGTATTAGGAGATAAAAGGGGAATCTTAAGGAACTTCTATGTTATTGTTAACAGTTGTTAACAAAGACCAGTAATTGCTGTGCTGAAGTTGTGAGTTAGCATGCATCAGTGCCATGGGAAAAAAAAAAAAAAAAAAAAGAGCTGCCTAGGGGAGGATGAAAGGAGGTTTCATGGGGATTTTAGAGAGGTGAGACAAGAGGAGTGTAAGGTTAGCGTGGGAGCAGAGCAGGAGGTACTGCAGTATTTGTTGAGGGAAACTCAGCAGAGGAGAAGGAGATGCACGGAGTGGAACGGGCGGCAGAGCAGCTGAAGGCAGGGCACATAATTACTAGGTTAACACACACACAGATCAGTGGCCCAGGAAGCGGCCAGTGAGCAGTTATTCACATACGAACGCTCCTGGCTAATGGTTCCTAAATAGGCACGAGCTCAGTGGAACACGTGGAGATGTGAGGGTGCATCACAGCCCTCCAGCCAGTCCTGTGGCAGGGATTTCTTCATATCTATCAGTCAAGAAAGGGGTCAGGTGCTGCGAAAAGGTCCGTGGCATGCGGTTTTCCCAGGAGGAGGCCCAGGCTCAAAACGCTGAACAACATCAAACTCCAGGAGTCTGGAGTCTGCCTGCCCCCCATGGATTTGCAAACTGTCATCATGTACTACCTGTGACTGTAATTCAGGGCTCATTTAGGAAAGATGGCTTTAATTACCCTTTTAAATGAATAATGATATGGAAAAAACATCCTAAAGGGAACACACAATTATTTACCAAATTAACACAAAAACAACTGAAATGATGACAAAAAGGAGATTATAAAAATGGATGATGAGAAGATGACTTTACTCACTGAGAGTTTTTCCTTTGCTTGTTTAAATACACCAGGAGCCTGGTTTGTTTCACCACCTGCTGCTGAGAGACCCAGACAAAGACTTGATGGTTAAAAAATATACATATAAGCATTTCCACTTAGTATACTATTAGAATGATTAAATGCCTTGGAAATACTGTACAAAGCAATTACCTTATGAATTACTCTTAGTAAACTATATGCAGAAAGGCACCTGCCTTAAAAATGCTTGTATTCATTGAGATAAAATAGTATTCTACACATTTCAAACAAATCAGAATTTTGTCTTCATGTTCCTAGAAGTCTAGAAACCAGGGTAAAAATTTTCAAAAATGGCAGACAATTTTAAGGGCCTGTAGTTCTGAAGGTCTAGCCTGAGACATCTTAAGAGTCCTGATTTTCAGAAAGCACTGACCAACTGTCCCTTAAAAATCAGACTCCTTGAAAATTTTAAAGTGAATGCCCCTCAAATCACCAACCACTTTTCAAAATATAGCTAAAATTTCTAAGAGAAAGAGAAATGCCCTGCTGAGTTATCATCCCAGTAGTGCCCAAAAGCCCAGTGTGCTATGTGTCAACCAAGCCATCAGACTTTAGAATTCAAATTAAATCTGGGACAGCAAGTGTCTTAATTCAGTATTTTGCTTAGCTGTTACATGATTTGAGGTAAAGCTTTTTTATCTTTGACTTAGATTCCATCCTTCGGGGAAGTTTGGGAATTGGGGAGCTTTTCATGAAGCAGATTATTAGTTGCATCCCACTGCTGCTTTTCAGGAAGCAATTTGCTACAGAAAGTCCTTTAGCATCTGTGCAGAAGCAGGACAGTGGGCACAGATGACATTCTCTAGCTATACTCCTGATCGTCTTCCAGCTACAAAAGCAACCCTAAAACACTGTAGAGGACTGTACTGATGAATTTTCTCCTTCCTTTGCATAGCTGCAGCGCGCACACGTTTGTACCAGGCGTGGGGGAGATCCCTGTTTTTCTGCTACAAGGCTGAATTTCCCACTCAATAGCTCTGTCTTCCTAATATTGTTACCTTGCTGTTTCTCTTTAGCTCAAATGAAAGAGTAGGAGCAAAAGAACATACAACCGAAGCTGTAATTCCTGCATCACATTTTACCACATCTGTTACTGCTGTTTTGGGCTGTTCTGCATCTCTTTTAAGTCATTGCACAGAACGCCTCTCCCTCTTCCGCTGGCACTAAGCCCCGTGCCGCCGCCGCGACACGGCAAGCAGGCCTGTGCTGCTCGTGCCGACTTACCTGCGAGCACCACAAGGCCTCCATCTGAACAAAAGACCTGGATCATGACCTCGCAGTGCCTCTAGGCGCTCTGCCGCCAGCGTAGGTCGAGCATGTTTTACCTGGGGGCGCTGGCCCCGGAGCGCGGGCACGGAACGCCCGCCCGCCCCTGCCACCTCACACAGGGCCCGGCGGGGCCCCCGCGTCCCGGCGGGCCCCACGCAAGGGGGAGCCCCCGAGCAAGACGGATGATCGAAAGTCCCTCGCTTGACGATACAGTGGCTAAGTCACCAGTATCTGCCCGCTCCTGCCTCACGATTTCTGGTATTGAGGTAGCAAGGAAGTAATTCACTTCTGGGGCCAGGACACAGAAAATATGAGCAAGTTTTAACTCCATGATGTAGACAGCTGTGTCTTACGACTGGATGTTTCATCTTAAAGTCAAAGAAAATGTAACATGGAGGTTTGAACTGATCGGAATATACTCAAAGCAGTACCGACTAGACGGCAGAAGGACTTTCGGTGGGGCTCTGTTGGCCAGGTATCACTAAAGCTGACAAGACAATTCTGGAAAATGACCACTGAAACTGGCTTCAAGCAACGACCTTATATTTTACATAAAAGAAAAATGAGAGATGGAGCTAGAAAAACAATGTCCCTCTGAGTTTCAGATCCTGAAAAGATCTTGATGACTGGTTCAGGCTCAGTGAGATGCAGGTTAACACACGGCTGCCTGCACTCTTGGTGTGCAGTACTGTGTGACATCCCTTCCACATGGCCTCCCCTCAAGTCCGATCCATAACTAAAGAATGGGGAGATAGAAGAAAATCAGGGTTATTGCTAATTTTCCAACAACCCTGAGTACAGTGAAACATTTGCAGAGATATTTTTGTTCACTTTGTGATATGATTCAAGATACTCTGCTTTAGAGGCTAAACCTCCAAGTTCTGCCAAAACTAACACTGTTACAAATTTAAGATCGATCTGGGTCCACCATCCTGGTTCACTACAGTACAAACACCAAAGGATTTAATTCAACTGAAACTTTGCCTCACTCCAAGAAGGATTTTTGTTTTTAATTTGCCCTCCACCTTTGTATTTAAACATACAGGGAGGTTGTTCTTGTATTACATTTTTCAATTTGACTAATATGTCTGCCTCACTATGTATTAAAGAGACAGAAAAAACCCCGACTGCTGACAGGCAGCAGACATTTAGAGCATCCAGCAGATTATGTGACTCAGGCCTCTCTGGGATGTTACCAGGCCAGAAGATTTCAAGAGTTGGTGGTAGAGTATCTGAGGGCAAGACAGCACTGACCGTGTGGCTGTAGAAGTGTAGGGGAAGACAAGAATGCTACAAAGTCAACGCTTTCTTCATGACATGAAGGTTTAACTCCTCATTTCCGCTGCTTATTGAAGCCCCCGGGTCTTTTAAAGCAGCTGTGAATTATGGGTCATAACTTTTGAGTTGATCAAACTGCTTCAGGAAACAATGAAAAAGGTGGCAAGCAGTAGTCCAGGATCTAAAGAGCAAGCTAGCCCAGAGACTGCTGGCAGAGGAGGAGCCGTCCCTGCAACACAGAGGGGCCCAATGAGCCTTTCCTCCCCGGCTCCACTTCTTGTGACCGGAGTTAGTGCTAGATTCCCTCGCGTCAGCAAAGACGAGACCAAACGTTTAGTTGTGTTTTCCTAATGGAATACAACCTGTAGATGATACACACTTTATACTGTTGGGGTACGGTATTTACGTTACCCTCAGATACTATCCTTTTACTGCATTGTCAATAGTCAGACCTCCATATTGAAGATAGTGCAAATTTAGCACAGGGGTGATCACCGGTGCAAAACCTCACGGGAGCGACTCGTTAGGAACACTTTCGGCATTGCGCTGTGCTGTTCTGTGCCGGGTAATAAATCCTGTTCCTAATTTCCAAATCATTAGAAGCAGCCTATGACTGTACAACACAGTAGTAACTCTACATTGCTGGGCATGATTCTTCACTTGATAACCCTAGTACCGCTCATGAGCAACTACACTGCAGCATGCAGATGTGTTACATGACAGAAAATCTGACCTCTTTTAACAATTGTTTTTTTTTAAAAAAAAGATCAACAGTGAAGTCAGAGATGATATTTCTTCCACCCTGAACTCCTAGTAACAGTAACAGTAATATGATGAAAATTTTGAAAATGCTCTCATTTTGTTCCTCTAAATAATGATACATCTATCGAGATGTAACAGGATTTTTTTTCATCTTTTCATCATCCTCTACCAAATATTAAGATTTTTGCTTGCAATGAATTTGTAGTGTGAGCGCAGATTTCTTCTCTTTCAGCTTCGTATTGCTTGTGGCTGGTTTCCCCCTGTGAATTTTGACTGTACATTATAAACATCAGTAACAGATTGGAAAGTGTCAATGCAGATAACATCAACCAACAATATATAAGTCTGAAACACTTCTTATTATGCATGAGAGTAAAAAAGCAAAATAATGGAAATGCATACCATGGTTTAAGCTGTCAACATTTTCCCACCAGAAAAAAATAAAAGCGCAATTAAAAAAAAAAAAAAGATTAGAAATTCCTCCAACAACACACTATAACCACGATGCCAAGATACAATCACAGCACTTGGAGGTCCAAGCAATGACAAGCATACATGATCATGGCCTCCATTAAACAAACAGACAAACACTGGAAAAGAAAAAAGAAAATAAAAATGACACAAAACATTAAAAAAGCAATACTATTTGTGAAGACTGATATTCTTACAGGAAAAAATAAAAAAAAGAGAGAAGCTGCTATAGCCATGAGATTTATTAAAAAAAAAAAAATGTCTATGTTTGCCAGCCACATTGCATAATTGAACAGAACGCAGTCACCTGTCTGCTTCCGTTTAACACAGGAGAGATGAGTTGGTCTAGTGTATTTGATAGCAGGTTTTAAAATGATTTTCCTGGAGGGAGAGTGGGCCTGAACTTCAGTTTTTTTAGCAAGTTCAGCTTTCTTATACACTGCTATGGACAAGAAAACACAAAAGCATAGAATCAGGAAAAAACACCAAACAGTTTGATATGACAATACATCAAGCAGCAGGCCCACTGCTCCACAGCTCCAGCCCGACACCTTGATTCTACTGGGGTGAACGAATCCTAAGACAGAAGAGGGGAAGCCTTGGAGCAGTAACCTCAGATGTGCTCCCCAGTGCTGGGTGGGAATGCCTATAAAAAGCTAGACCGATGGAGCAGTGAGCCTTGCACGTAGCTTTTCATATAATTGCACAACGTCTAATTAAAGTGCATTGCAGTTAACACTAATAAGGTACACATCTTCTACAGAGTAACCTGATAGTACTGCACAGTAGTACAAAAATATATATATAATATATAAAAAAATATATATTGTAATAGGGAGTGTTAAATGAACCTTTTTTCCTTCTCACTTCATCTCTGGAGAGTGTGCTAGGTTCCTTTTTAGCTATTTTCCTTTCAGGAGTAGAAATCCTGCCTCGCCCAGTTTTAAAAGGTTTCTCTTTTTTATGCTTATCAAGAGATGATCTTCGCAATTCTCTCTCTGCCTTCTCCTCTTTAGGAACAGTCTCTAACTGTTCAGTCATGATGCTCCTATCATCATCTGTAGGATCAGAGCAAATTATAACAACAAACAAAAGATTAGTAACAAATGTTAACAACACTGTGGAGAAGCATGGTAAAAATAGTTGAAGACAGTAGATTTAAGAAAGGCAGACTGTTTTACCACATTTCAGAAATATGCTGAAATTACTGTTACTATTACAATAATTTTGCTTTTTGATCACTATGATTTGGAAGCAAAAATATTTAACGGATAAAACAAAAAGGATAATGCACACCTTGAGTATCCGCCCAGAGACTGTCTGTGTCCATGATGGAGTCATCGATAGTTGTTTCATCTTTGTAATCATCACAGGTCTCTGTCTTGTAGTCAGTGAGCAGAATTTCTTCTCTCTCAGGTGTAGCAGGAGCTTCTGGGGAGCCCTCCTTGGGCTCACCATGAATGTCAGCCACTTCCTCTATCTCCAGTTCCTCTTCAGCCTGGGAGTCGCCTGTTTCCATGTCTTCCTGGGTAGCAGCAAACCTCACGCTGTGAGAAGCTGATTCACCCTCATCAACTGTTGTCTGCACCACTGTGATAAAGTCATCCTCTACTGTCACCACAGATTCAATAATGCCTTTCAGTTCAAGTAGTGCTTCTGGGCCAGCCTTGGCTGGCATTTCTTCACTGGTAGGCTTCCCTAAGTCTACTTCCGGGGGCACTTCTGATATAAGTTGCTGTTTATCTTCTTCTTTTTCTTCTTGTCTTCCTTCTCCCTCTTCTTCCTCATGTTCTTCCCTTTTTGTGGCTTCAGCTGTCACTTCACATGGCAGCAGCTTCTGGATTTCCATGGGTTTCACGGCTGCATCTGGAATCTTTTCAGCTCCCTCTGTAGGTTGTGGTATGCTCTCCATCTGAACATCAGCAGTTTCTTCTTGCAGAGGCTCAGCTTTTGGAAGGGGTAGCTCCACAGAGGGCTCCTTTGCTGGTAACTCTGCAGGAGTGTCTTCCCCTGACACAGGAGGTTTTGGAGGCTCTCCTTTGATAACCTCTGTTTTCAAGGATTCTCCATTCAAACCTTCTTGGGCTTGATCATGCTCTCCACTAGATTCATATGATTCCTCTTTATCAACTGCCTCTTGATGCACCAGATCAGGCTTAGTTACTTTTTCCTTAATTTCTGTTTCAGTCAGTTTGGTGCTGTCCTTCACATGACTAGGCTCAGTCTTGGGAAGTACATCTGCATCCTTTGTTTCTTTGGACAAAATGGTCTGATCTTTCTGCTGAGTTTCTTGAGGTTCGGGCTCTGCTCTTTTAACAGAGGCTTTGTCCTGTCCTGAAGGTAGAGAAACAACCTCATGGATCTTAGTATCTAATTGACTCTGATATTCTTGGTTTGCTCTCCTTGCAGCCACTTCCAAATCATGCTTTATAGCATTATAATCTGGTTTTATTGGAGTGTCTATCTCAGCCATTTCTGGAACAACACTAAGAGTCTTCTCCTTCTCAATCAACAAAGAAACAGCATCTTTTTCTTTTGCTATCTCTGTAGCTAATATTCTGTCATACACAGTATCATCAGTTACCTGAACTTTATCAATCACACCTTCTTCTTTCACTTCTAAGATTGCCTCAGGTCTTCTCTTCTCTGGCTCTGTACCTTTAATGGGATAGAACTCTTTAGAATCAACTTGATCTTCACTTTTTTCTAGCACTGTATCCAGCTTCTCTTTTTTCTCCTGTTCATACTCCCTCGCCAGAACAGATTCACCAGTGGCATGCTGACCTAAATCTTTTTCACTGAGGAATTCTTCTTTTGATTTTTCAGCTGCTGCCAGCTTCACTTCTATTAAAGACAGATCGGGAGCTAGGCCACGTCTCAGTTTTTCATCGGTGCCTTCGTAAAATGGACAGGTTTCACCTGTTAAATTCTCACTATCCTGAACTGGAGAAGGGAGAGGAACTGTGTACTTATTAAAAACACAGTAGCCTAAGTCTTCCAGCTGACTTTCAGCTTTTAGAGTTACGTGGTTTTCATCTGTCACAGGTGGCAGGGCTGTGCCGGTGTCTTCCACAACAGTGTCAGAAGGAACTGACTTCTTTTGCACCACCTCAGCATCTGCACTCACGGAGGCTAATCTCGATCTTGTCCCTGCTAAGTCTAACATCTCAGGGAGATCAGGAGCCATTACAGCACCATTTTTGTAATAGTCTTTGGCTGGGAAAGGTGACTCAACCAAGGTCTCAGGCTGGACATTTTCTTCAGGCATTGCTTTTTCCTCTTCAATGTGTTCATCTTCATCTCTACTATCAATGGGGAAGCAGGGAGCCTTCTCCAGTGCTGGTGTGGTTGCTGGTAAGTAGTCGTCACCTTCATCCATGCTTCCACTAGTGTTAGTTAGAATATCTGAAGCAAGGGGAGAGAGATCATGTGCACGACCAAAGCTAAATCCTAGAGCTATTGAATCCAGGCAGGACATGGGCAGGTTAATAGACATACTTCTCTGTTCAATTGCAGATCTACCCCCAAGTCCCAAGCTCCTGCTCAGAGTTAGGTCATCTTTATTTTTACTGTGGAGCTCTCTCTTATCCCCATAGACCTTGGGGTCAATAGTGAACATTCTCTCTGTTGGGGAACTTGGTTCCTCAGACTTGTCTGGTGGAAAGCTCTGAGCAAGGGTACTGTAACCTACTTCATGACCAGGCACACACTGCTGCTGATCCACTTCTGTCTGTAATTCTTCCTCCTCTTCCTCTTTGTTTTTAGGTATTACATGATCTACCTGATAAGGCTCGTAAGCACTCTCTTTAGTGTCACTTAGCTCATAGTAATCACTGCCTTGTTTCAGAACATCTCCTTTGGTTGCTTCCTCTTTTAGAGCAGAGGTTTCAAAATACTTTGACATTCCTGATCGGTCCTCTTCTACTGTCGTTTCATGAGTAACTGAATCCAAAACACTTATCTTATCCTCCTTAGTGTCTTTTTTAACATCTTTTGCTTGAGGAGGTTCTAGAGTAGAAGTCTTGTCACTAGTTAAACCTGGTGTCTCAGGGGCCTTCTCCACTGTTGTGGATAATTGAGTGGCATCAGGGTGCTCTGTTTTCTCAGGGATCACTTCTTGCCTTAACTTGCCTGGTGACACCACTGTGGTTGGCTGCACCTCCCTTTTTGCCTCTACTGTTGCTGGGAGCCCCATTTGGTCCATGTCTTTTTCTGTTTTGAAAGTATCAGCTAACTTTTTAGCTTCACTATCCTTTTGAAAGTCTGTTTTGTCTAGAGAAAGTGTCTTCTCTTCAGGTTTTGTGATAAATTTACCATCGTCTAATATTCGAGCCTCCCCTTTATCGTAGAAGTCATACCTTTCCTCCTCATCACTCTCATCCTTGGTCATGTCCTTTTCCTCCCCCCAGGCAGGGATCTTCTGCGTACTCAGTGGTTTCAGGCCATCTACAGTTACTGCTGAGACTTCTCCTTGCAGAGTTGGTGTCTTGTCTCTGTGGATCTGTTCATCTTTAGTGAGATCTTTGGCAAACAGTTGATCACTGGATTCCTGTTTTGTTTTGGAACTGTCTTTGGGTGGAAGTCTCTGCAGGACAGAGGGAGATGGATCTGAAGGAAGTTCACTTTTGGCTGCATCTGCCTTGGGTTCAGATAGCAAGAGAGAACTTTCACCATGAGTGATGGCAAGCTCTTGGACATCTTTAAGGCCATCTTTAAATTCCATAGAGATCACTTGGCTGGATGGCGAGGGCACATCTGCAGTCCTTTCTTCTGTTTTGCTCCCTTTAGGCAGTTCAGATGACAAATCTTTCTGTTCTTGAGAAACAGGAGGCTTTGCAGCAGGTTCTGCAAAACTGGCTCCCCCTTTCTTTTGTAAATCAGTTTCCAAAATCTGTTCTGATAGAGGTGAAGGCATATTGTCTTTGCTCTGCAAATCCTTTTTATCTATAGCCTCTGTTTTTGCTGGCTGTGGAACTAAGGCATCGTGTATAGGTTGCTCACCAGTCTTACTGTCTTTCCAAAATTCATGTTCCTTTGTGTCTAATGGTTCTGCTGTGAAAGGGCGTGCGCCCTCCTGGACACGGTTTTCCATCTTCGTGGCTGTAAGTAAATCTGAAGTAGTTTGTTTGGGTTTTACAACATAATTATTTAAAGCACTTACAGGCAGGCAGTCATGTGGCTTAGAAAAACATCTTGGTATGAATAATGGAAGGGAGAGGGAAAAAGATGCAAACATGCAGCAAGGCTGTCCACCTAGAAATCTGCTTTGAAGTGTTAAATCCTGGTTTACTCTCAATATATGAGGTTTTACAGTGAAAATGTGAGTTGTACACACGTAAATTTGTGATCACTGAAATGAGATGACTTTATATGACTTCATCTTCATGGTTTGTATACAACAGTAAAACCATATATAACCCTCACTTCACTGGTATGCTTTGCTGGATGATGAAGTGTATGTTAGTTTCCCTTTAGTAAGGTCTTCAAGATTAAGTCCAATCAATAGTATCTTTGTGTGTTGCTAACACTTAGAATATGCACATTTATACATTTCTTTATCTTTTTTATATCAGCTTTTTCTTTTACACGTGGCCTAAACTAAAGAAATAATAGATACAAGAGATGTCTCAAATGTCAGAAGAGGTTACTTTTTTGATTGTATCAACTTTTCACATTTACTCTCCGGTAAATGGCAAAAATCTCATTGCTGCCATGAAACTGGCATGTGTAAATCATCAGTGGAGCTATTAACAGTCTCAAATCTTAGAGACCTCGTCTTCAAAATGGCCAGTCATCCTCAGTTGTAACTGAAGTCAAAGAGAACTGGGTGTGCTATAATGATCAGGCCCTAAGTTATTTTAAAATGAAAAATGCTACTCTCACAGTCTGCCACATATTTTTAGGCAGTAATACTCAGTTAAGGTTTTTATACATGCTCTGTAAATTAACAGCATGTTCTGTCATATGAAAAATATGAAGTATATCTTACGAAAAATATGAAAACTTATACTGCAGAGTATGATAGAACTTTCTGAAGTGAACTGTTAAAAAATGTTTTAGGAATTTTTCTAAAACTTCTCATAACAAACGCTGGGCCAAAACTGAACCTTCTTGTATCAACTACTCAATTTAAAGTCCATGGAGCCACATTGTGACTCTGATGACTATATATATTTTTAGAACAATTCGTATCAAAGTATTGACTATTATTTAGAATATTTGCGCACATTAACATTTAGTCAGAAAAGGTACATTGTCATTTTCCTGCATCTCTGCAGGAAAAACAAATAATCTATAACTATAGTAGTTTTACTCCTTTATGTTTTTATGTTTGGTGACTGGTGACTTATTTGGAGGCTGTAAAATGTACACAAACATGGCCAGTGAGCTGAGGTCATCAGTTTCACACAACTTAACTAGCTAGACTCATCCTCCTGTGATGCCAATGAGCAACAACAGTGGCATCAAAAGATATTCTGACTGCCGAAGTAATTTAACCTTCTTTAGCTGGGTCAGAATACCAGGCTGCCAAAAGTAGCATGTCTTAGCCAGGCAGCGAATGGGTACATCACTGTACAAAGTGTCTTTGCACGCTGTCTTCACCCTGGCTGAAGAGAAATACTATTAAAAGGACAATCTGGAAGCCCTGTCCTAGTTCTTATTTCTGGAAAACAACTGATTGCACTAAATATTTTGGCTAAGTAAGGAAATCAGAACTCCCTGTGCACCTAATCCTGAATTTTAGGATGAAGGCAGATACCTCAGTCGAAGCGATGGACATTTTGCCTAAACAAGGAACTCCAGCAGGGTTATACATTTGTAATACAGTAAAACACACAAAAAACCAGAGTTCTGGCAATGATCAAGGAGAGAGCGGGTGGATGCAATGAATGGCAAGGATATGACATAAGAAGCAATAGCTTTAGGGAAGCTAAACCAGAATGCACTGAAGCACAAAAAATACTGCACACTGCAAATGAAAACATTTCCACAGTTTAAGCCTCTTTATGTCATAGTCAAAGTCAATAAATCTACTTTTGAAAGAAAAGCAGATGAATCTCTGCACCAAAAACAAAAAAAATATACACAGATTAGCAATGTGACTGGCAAACACATCTGAGATGGGGGGAAAAGGCTTACGCAGAGGTATCAGCTTAGCTGCAAAGCATATTGTATCATGGCAAAGTAAAAATCAGGAATCAGCTGCAGTGGTGGGAAACCATGTTGTCATACAGCACCTATGCAATCAGATTATCTGCTACACACTCTTCAAGCATAATAACAAGAGCAGTCATACTAATAAACGGGAAGAACAGGAAATGAAGCAGCCTTGGAAAGCACTGGAGAAAGCTGGAGGAGAATTCACTGGCAGCAAACGCATGCAATCCTACGGAGGACACACCTTCCTCAGCCGAGGAAGGGGATGTGTCTTTCGGGGGCGTTTCCGCCACAACTGTTACACTCTCCCTGCTGGATGCCACACGTGGCACTTTGTCTTCGTGACGCACTTTGGCCTCCAAACCAGATTCCGGCTGACCCTCACTGAGGCCCTTTGCCTGGTCTGCAGGCTCTACAAGCCCCAGCTCTTTCCCCAGTTGCTTCCCAGGAAGAGCAGCAGGTTTCACTTCCACGGTCATCGGACTCTCTACTGCTTCTTCTTCTTGGGGGATGGAAAAAGGAGGCGACATCAACACCAACAGTAAACATAAAGCACAAAGCTCAACAGAAATGCTTTTACATAACACTTTCAGCTCTGAACAATTTAGATTAAAGCATGTCAAAGGATTTGTAGGATTCAGCCCATTTTAATCACTGTGGAACAGAATTTTCCATAGGGAAAAAAGCACATTTTCTCCCCCGGGGCATTATGTTGTAAGATGAGAGCTGAAAGTGTTTTATAGGTTTACCTCTCCCAAAGATGACTGTGGGTCAGATATTCATTGCAAATGGAGATGGTATTGGATGATGGATGGCTCTGACAACTTCAATACATTAGTGCATTCAAAAAGTACACTGATTTTTTTTCAGATAAATGTGCTGTTTTACCCACCACAGAACATTCAGTTGGTATGAGAGAAGGTATGTGGCATGAACTTCATTTCACTGACCTTGACTATTTTGACTGCTAAATGCTAGTGAGTCAATCTATCATTTGAGTCTGGCATTTCGCAAAATATTCAGCCACTTCCACGATCTTAATAAATCTTGTGCATAGCTGAACACTAATTGCTTCACAAGAAATCCTATGCTGAATAGGTTTATAAACCCTTTCTCCTTTAGGCTTCCTGATGTTTGAACTCTGTATGCGAGAATTACAGACTTAACACAAAGATTCTTCGTTTTCTTTTCTCTCTCCCCACTAGCCCCTAGTGCCTTCCCACCAAATAAGTCAAAGAAACGAGCGAGTACACTGGCCTTTCATCTGAATTTCTAAAATACATCACTTAGCCTATGGGCTGCCAGGATCAGTATTTAATACCAGTAGTAGTCTTGCCATGGCAGAAGAATGATTAGCGAAGCCCTCGTTATGGATTGAACTGTTGCCATTGCTGCTCAGACAGACTATGGCTTTGCTGTGTTGGTATTCCCTCTGATAGGGAATCAGGATGAAATCTGAAGGCTTCAATTCAGCAAAATACTTAAGCATCTGACCAGCAGCCATGCTGAAATCAACCTGTTGACCTCTCTGGGCTTAAAGCATGCCTCCCGTTTAGGAACTTTGCTGAATCAGGCTTAGGACAAAGTGGTTTTGAATGGAGAAGTGGCTGTATCCAGCCCCTTTGTAACAGAGTTAAATCTGTTTACAAGGGCTTGATTTTTCTCCTGAGACTGGCCTAGTTAAAAACAGCTCATCAATCACCTACTTCAGCTATGGCCTTTATAAAGTGATTTAAGGAACAAAAACACTGTATTTCAGGCTGAGAAAATATTATTATGGACAGTACAACACTATTAATAAAATATAAAAATGAAATTAATGATAGATACTGTGTCTTAAATGAACAGAAGGCAGAAGATTCAGAATCAGAACTGGACTGATGCCTGAGTTTTTTACAGGGATATTTACACACGGGTAGATTGTAAAAGCAGCCTAACAGAACGGTAGGTGTCCAGCTATAAGAAGCTCTTGCTCAAACAACTTGCTTCACTTCTCTTTTTCTGGTTTTATGTTCTTTTGTATGTACATCCCTTTCATTACAAAATATAAGAAAAATCTCTAATTTTACCCCATTTTTAAGGCAGAGTTGCTTCACACAAGGCCACGTGATTAATTACTCACCAAAGCAGTAATTACCTTCCAAAACTTTTTATTAGAAAAACGCAGTACATACCTACCTTGAAATATCTAAAGGTTAGGCATCCAGTGTGAAGTGCTGTCCCAGCTCCCTCTAGAGCAATGGAAAAAAGACTTCTAGAGGGCAAATCATCTAATATGTGTGAGATACTTGTCTTAGCAAGGCATGAACCTTCCTCTGCAGGTCTGTCTCTACTGACTGACTTCTGGAGGGGCCTAGGTACTCAGTCAGACTAGATGCCTAACTTTGAGATGGTTAAAATCAGGGGAGGTTAAACCCAACCTGAATACTAATACAAACAGAATGTAATGGTTCTCTTAAAATTATTACAACTTATCAAATAAACATACTGAATATACAGACATTAAAAAAGAAAAAAACATGGAAAAAGAATTTGCATGAAGTACGTAGACTTCATTACTGCAGCTGTAAAGGGCCGGACTACAGCTTCCAAAAAGATTTCTTGAATGGATAAGCAAACATATCTATAGAGGCAAAAATGTACACAAATGCACAAACACACACTGCTATGGGTATTGAAAGTTTGTATGGGCTCAGAGAAAACCCGAAAAAATCTCTTCAGGGCTGTTAACTACAAAAACATCAACTTCAAGCTGCTTATATTTTTCTCTAAGCATCTACTGCTGACCAGTGTCAACTAAATACCTTAACAGACTACTAATCTGAGCTGGACATCCTTCTCATGCTTCTATACATCTGCTCCTAGTTCTGCCTCACCTTAGATTAAATATTCAGCAATCTAATGACTTTTCTCCTAAAAATATATCTATTTGATCTTACAGATTGAGACACATCCTGTTTTCCCAAGCTACAGCATTAAGTTATCCACGAGTGATTGAAGGAATCCTGCAGATACTCCCTTTGTGTGGTGGATTCTTTTATGCCAAACAGACTGCTCACTCACAGACAGCAGAGGAGGAAGGGAGTTTCATTATGCCCTACCTTCTCATTGATGATTCAGCTTTTTTCTGTTTTCTCCTCAAAAATGTTGCTCTGAGATCTTCCACTTTCACTAGAGGTAAAGGCACATGACTGACAAGGATGGTGCTCAAAAATAAACCACTCCAGGAGTGCGGTAAGTACAGCTATGGGCACCCAGCTATAGTAGGGCTACCCCTCTGATGTTGTCCCCCCTAGCTGCTGGTAGACATCCCGACATTAACAATGTTCAGTTATTAGCACTGACCAAGAAGTCCATGCTACCACAATATCACGCTACCTTTTTCCAAACGATACCTTTTACACTGAACAAACTCAGTTGCCCGGACAATTCCAGTTTTCTAGAAATGACCCACAGAATAATTTCAGGTATACACCTCTATTTTCCTGAGACAAGAATCTCAAGACAATTCTGTAATGTTTTTAACTTTACCTCCTGTGCTTCAAGATTCAGTTAGTCAAATGCTGCAAGATGAAATGTCAGCTGTTCTGCCTTGGGTAAGAAGCCAGAACTTCTTTTTAGTTATTGAAGTAGGTTCTCCTTTGACTCCTCAAAACCTGTTTGACTCTTTTGCAACCTATGCTGATAAAATCATACAGCCACATACTTATTGATGCGCTGAGGTCACAGAAAGTGGGGAGCAAAACCACTGTAACAATAAACTTTCTAAAATGTCTGCCTTGTTTGCAACCAGCTGTCACAGTGTTAGCTAGCTGTATCCACATAAGAACTGGAGATCAAACATGAACCAACACTGCTTGAATTCACTAGTGTATACTGAGGAGAATTTTGATTTCCTTTGCCTACTGGAGAATTAATGACCCTCCACTGCTATCTTTGGCACGGACATGAGATTTTTTCGTTTGTGCTAACAACCAGTGATATCTCCAGTGATAGCCTTTTGGCCTGTCTTGCACATTGCTCTTGGCAGTGATTCTCTAACAGAAAGACCAGAATTAGTTTATGTTTCCTTTGACCAGCTGCTCCTTTTGCTTCTATTATAAACCAGACCAGTATACCAAAAGCCCTGATTCAATCAGGGACTTCAGATTCCCTGGCCTGGAGTTGCATTCAGCGCTTACACTGCAGCTTCAGTTTGAGAGGGAGAGACTCTGGAGGGGTGTCACTTCCATCTGGGGAGAAAAAGCAACTAGGTCCCTCCCCAGAAAGCAGTGGTCCCAGGCACATATATAATGGAACGGATGGCATGTGGCTGGGTAAAGGGGAAGAGGAACAAAATGGGACCATGCTCAGTTCACCTTCATCATGGCCCATCAAGACCTCTGCGCTCTTCACTGTGGCACTGGGACGTGTACTAGAGCCCGTCCACTCCGAGCTGAACAAAGGGTGTTCATAGTACTCCTCATCCGAATTGCAGGGCTCATCATCAGGAACAGACACTGAAATGGAGGGGGCCAGGTGCTTACGCCACTCCCAGCCGGCAGCAGGCCCACAGCCTGGGCAGTGGGGTAGCGGTCCCACCTTATCCTCGGCCCCTTCATCTACAAATAGACACACACAGACAAAAAGTGCAGGACAGACAGACAGACAACGAAAAGACAAGACAGGATGGACACATGCACTAGCAACATGAGCCACTATGTCGTATGACAGAGTAGATGAAATCAGCCAGGCTACAAGTTAACACAGAATGGAGAAATGAGGGTTCTACGCATTTTAACACATGGGCCATGTATGTAGTGCTTCCTATAGCATTTATGAACATTGGAAACCAATCATCAGAAGAAGAGAATTTCCAAATTATACACTCATCGTTTAGAGGGCTACATATTACACACAGCCACGTGTCACAACTTGCGCTGATACTCATCCAAATTACATGGTTGGATTGACTGTATTAAAAACTTCTGAGTATCCCAACACAGCTGCATCCTTCATCATCAGGTGATGTACTTGAAAGTATAAATTAAAAAAAAAAACTTTAATTAAAGAACAAATCAGATTACACTTTAGTCAATGATGGTTTTGTTTCTCATTTATATTTATTCCAAACTCCTACACTTCCTTTCCCTATAATTAAATAATATTTAAACAAAGAAAAAAAAGTCTTTAAATTGCTGACTGCCTTTTTTCCTGATAGAGGCCACATAAAGCTGCTCACAGCAATCTCAGTTAGTCCTATCTTTTTACATTGTTGTGCCACGTTTCTGTGGGTGAACTAGCTCCTGCCTAGGCATTTGCCAATGCTTTATTCACTCGTCATTGCAGCAGCACAGATAATCACATAATCATCTCAGGACCAGATCAGCTACTGACAGCTAGAGGCAGGGGGAGTCTGGGTTTGTTTTTGCAAGACAAAGAAAAATAACACAGCACAATAAAAGTGACTGACCTATCACCCAGCCCATGCAAACCTACAGAGGAGACTTGAGAGTTTGCGTAGGCTAAGGTGCCCTCCTACCATGAATAAAGCCATGAAAAACTAAACATCTGGTACTAGAGAAAACAAAGTTTAAGTCTATTCTCTGTGTATGACAGTTAGCAGCTAGGCAAACACTACATTTGTGGGTTACCTTCTTGCTGCCTTTAGCAGCTATCCCCTTAGATTTTTTATTGGTTTCAGAAAGGAGCTCATGTCCAGCGTCCCTGGCCTTCCTTCAGGCAATTACAACGTAAGAGTTTCCTCAGAGCTTCTAAAACTTTCAGTCCAAACAACTGAGAAAGCCATCCTTTAGCACAGACAGCGCACAGATATTAACCAGATCTCTTTGTGACCTGAAAACAAGATGGTTTATGAATGCTGCTACAACTACGGTAAATTTTGGAAAGCAATTTTTATCTATCCATATCACCTGGCCACATATTGTGACCAAATCAATTCCATCTAAAAGAGTTCCCAGCTTTTACCTGGTAAATAACTGTAAGTTTTAATTTTCCTTCCACAGCACACAGTAACAAGACAACCTCTGTATCTTTGAAAAAGGCACCTTCTGCTTTGTGCAACAACACGACAGCAAGTATCCTATAATATAATGACATGTATTTCTTCCTCCTGGGAAAGGGATACTGTAGTATCAACCTATTCAGGCTCAGTTACCCACAAAAAGGAATCAAAAATACTGTTTATAATGTTAGTAGCTCCAATATGTATCACTGGCCTATGAAAGGAAGATTATCCACAGTTAAGATTTTGTGGCAGTGCTGGAGTTGGCCAGGACTGAACATGCACTTATGCACACACAGAAATACCGCCAGCTCAATGCAGTTTAAGAGAACCATTTTAACTGTTTCTTTCAGGGTACACAGAGTGCTTGAAACACTGCAATTTAGCTGCTTTGCTTCTGTAGTGGAATAACCCCCAAGATTTAGGGGTTTATACATGCTTAAAGAATTAGATGTGGAAAAATAAGCCAGCAACTTGCCTCTGCAGAGCACTGCAAAAGCAGATGATGAACACAGGGCTGACACTCTGCTCCCTGCTTTTCCCTCGTGCTCAAGACCTGCAGCAAGATCACAAGGAAACATCCTGATCCATTGCAATGCAGAACTCAGGGATCTCTTCTCCATATAAGCTCCTACAACACTCACGGAAAGATCTGAAGAGACTCACTGTTAGCAAAGGACTCGTTATAGAGGCACAGAACATGTCTCCAGGATGCGAGAGACCAGGATGCAACTCCCTCTGAAACCTGAGAAGATTCAAAACTACAACTCCTGCTTCTTTGCAGTGTGCTCTAACACGAGGTTATGCATCACTCACTGTGGATAAGACTGGAAAGGAATGCAGTGCACTTTCTCTTCTGCTGGAAACGGGACATTGTGGAGAAAAAAAATACAAGGTAGATAGGACCAGAAGCAGAATAGGGAAGAGAGAATGTTCACTACAGAGAATGAGGTTCAACTGGAAAAGGGGAGGTTCTCATTCCAGCTGTGACTCATATTTGTCCCAGGATTTTTCAGAAGTAAAATGCATCAACAAGAAGACCAAAGATGAAACCTCAGGTTTACCTACTCATGCAAACAAGGCTGAAAATTCCTTCTTTACAGGGTCTGAATCAATTGTAGGCAAGAAAATACAGGCCTTGCTTCTTCTCTGTAACACTAGTAAAACTGGAAACAATACAAATGCTTAATGCATATTACTGTGATGGACCAAACTCATTAGGAGTGTGAAGTCTGGTATTGTTGAGGGCTCTTATATCTATGGCTACTGCAGATTTACATTGTTTATCTATCAGTTTTAATAAAGCTATTTTGAAACTTACTGCATATTCATTAACAGGATAATGATGTCTTTAAAGGAGAATATGCCTTTATTTCTGCAACAAGAAAAAAAATAATCCTTTCTTTGTTATTTTAGTCCCTTCTAATAGTTCTATTCATCTTAAACCCTGAGTAAAAAAACCCAAAGTCCAAGATTAAAATCAATTTTCATAGAGGCTAATTCTGTTCTGGCTTCTGGGTATCCTTTGAAAATACCTTTCAAGAAATAATTTTCACTAGAAATAGATCTCTTTCTATAGGACACTTGGTTCTTTTCAGTTTGCAAAATATTCTTATTTGGCATATAGAGCTTATCCAAATGCCTGTTTCAAAATGAAAGGCAGTCCATCAAAACCATTCTCCTTTCTTGGAACATGCATTTTTACATGAAGACAGTACTGACCCTTGTCAAAAAGTACAGCACACAAAAGAAATGTCAAGTTGGCAAAAGAATACCCCATCTGCCCTGCATGTCCAGATTCAATTGATAAAAGAATTAGACAGTGCTAAGGAAAATTTCATTCCCTGAGCAAAATCACGCTACAATAGTCGAAATAATTTAAACAATTCCAACAGGGCAAATTAGTTATCTTACCTCCTGCAGCAGTGAAAAGGGACAGGCTCATCTGAATGTTTTTCTGCAGCCAAATGAAAGAAAGAAACCTACATCCACTGACTCCTTTCTCTCATGAAATACACTTGACCCACAAACCTCCCTGTCTTTTCTACCTTTTTTTTTTTTTAAATTTGTGTTTGCTGCATGGCTGGCCACATCCACCTTTGTCATGTCTACACCAGTGATTTCCTTCCTACTATGACTGAAGGAAGTCTCTTTTGGATTCAAAGCAATGCAAGACACTGACAAGTGCATTAGGCAAATATCATAAGAGAAGGCAGAAAAAGGAAGCCTGAGGTAGATACAAACACCAAATCCTAAGTTTTTTTTGTTCAACAACTGTAGAATCGTGTTAAATTTATAAATTGTATTCTACTGAGCAGATAGACAGACAATGATATACTCATGTAAGGGTACACGAAGGATGAATAGCTAGATAGCATAGGGAACTGAAGGTTTAAAGAAGTACAGTACAAACTGGGCCAAGCCCTATTGAGGCAAACACTAATGAATGGGAGCTTCATCTGAATAAAAATGATGGGACAGGCTCAGTTAAGTCAGCGAAAGTTCAGTCTACCCACAGGAAGTAAGCACCACATCTTTTAACATGGATCAGAACATAAAATGTTTGTGTTTCCTTTAGCTCATGAACTACACTGAGCTGACAAGACCAGTATTTTAGGAAAAGCAAGATAAGACCTACTTCTGGAGAAAGCTTCTGCAAGAAGTTCCTTCCGTTCATCAACCAACCCCACTGCGAGCTACAGTTTCAGGGCTGGACATAAACAAGAAGCTTCCAGCTGGGTGCATTAATAACTGCACGTATTTCTGTCAATACATCATACGTGAACCTATGCTTTTAGAATTTATACAAGCCTCTGCTCTGAAAATTAAGAGTTGGGTGAAAATCTTGTTACGGAAAAGCCTTTTTGATTAACCTCATATGAAATGATTTGAATGATTTTAAGAACTGTAGCATTGTGTAAAGCATCCAAAATGTCCCAAGCACTGACCTTTCAGTCCCCACAACACCCCTGCGGGGTAGGTAAGTGCTATTATATTAACAAAGAGAAAAACAACCATGTTAAGTGACTTGCTGAGTCATTTGCACAGCTGGGAACAGCACAGTCCAGTAGTTCAGCATAACGTAGACTTGTATAGTATTTTGCCACCTTCTTGAGTTAATACAACTAGCAAGATGCTTTCTATTTGCTAAGAGGCCAATCTATAACATTCTGCCAATTAATCAATATGGTTACTTTATAAAATCCTGAAATACATGCAAATAACAATGCTGATAGAAACAGTACGCAAAGCTAATCCTAAACCCAGGGTAATGGAAGAAACTTGACACTTGCCTGAAGCAGAAGAACAGTCCCTTTATTGCACTATGAAAAATCAAAAAGCATACACTGAACTAGTCAACTGAACTACACACACACACACACAAGTGGTGAAAACCCTGGAAACAATTCTGAAAGCCTTTGTTAATGCCCTACTAGCTTCCTTTTCAGTTAATAGTTTAATCTACTCTACCTCTGGGTGATGTGTCGAGGAACTGCTATACTATTTTCAACACTCAATGGGCAAATGTTTTTGAAAAAAAATCAATTAATCAAATTTTATATACTAGTTACTAACCACATCCACTAGGTATTTCCAGTACAGTGCACTGCCAAATGGTGTTGTTAACACAGGCTGTAATTGCATTATCTCAAAAATGACCGGAGGATGGAACATGCCTAATTGCAGAGTGCCCTGATAAACTGAGAGTCAGATCATGGTAGTATATGAAATAGAAACTATCCAGCTGGAACATTAGTGGAGGCTCTGTGTTAAAATACCAACCAAGTTTGTTCAGCAGACAGTAAGAATTTATTTCCATGCACTCACTGAAAGAGAAGAAAGAGAAGAAAGAGAAGAAAAAAGGGGGGGGGAAAAAAAGGGGGGGGGGAAAAAAAGGGGGGGGGAAAAAAAAGGGGGGGGGGAAAAAAAGGGGGGGGGGAAAAAAAGGGGGGGGGGAAAAAAGGGGGGGGGGGAAAAGGGGGGGGGAAAAAAAGGGCGGGGGGAAAAAAAGGGCGGGGGGAAAAAAAGGGCGGGGGGAAAAAAAGGGGGGGGGGGAAAAAAGGGGGGGGAAAAAAAGGGGGGGGAAAAAAAGGGGGGGGAAAAAAGGGGGGGGAAAAGGGGGGGGGGAAAAAAGGGGGGGGAAAAAAGGGGGGGGAAAAAAGGGGGGGGAAAAAAGGGGGGGGAAAAAGGGGGGGGGAAAAGGGGGAGGGAAAAGGGGGAGGGAAAAAAGGGGAAAAAAGGGGAAAAAAGGGGAAAAAAGGGGAAAAAAGGGGAAAAAAGGGGAAAAAAGGGGAAAAAGGGGAAAAAAGGGAAAAAAAGGGGAAAAAAGGGGAAAAAAGGGGAAAAAAGGAAAAAAAAGGAAAAAAAGGAAAAAAAGGAAAAAAAGGAAAAAAAAGGAAAAAAAAGGAAAAAAAAAGGAAAAAAAAGGAAAAAAAGGAAAAAAAGGAAAAAAAGGAAAAAAAGGAAAAAACGGAAAAAACGGAAAAAACGGAAAAAACGGAAAAAACGGAAAAAACGGAAAAAACGGAAAAAACGGAAAAAACGGAAAAAGGAAAAAAGGAAGAAAAAAAGAAAAAAAAAGAAAAAAAAAAGGAAAAAAAAGAAAAAAGAAGCTAAAAGAAAATTCCAGATGGCAACTAACTCAGAAAAGCGCTGCTCACATGGCAGAGTCCCCCAGCCAGTCCCTGCGGGTTCTGGGCCCCAAGCCCTTTCCTCACATCCGTAAGATACGGCTCTGTTCTAGCGTATCGCTGTGTCCCCCTGTACTGAAGGCCCTGTTGCAGCAGTTTACACTTCTGCTGACCACCACACTGTGAAAGTGACACTGAAATCGGTGCTTACCGCTGAGAGCACAACTTCCTGGGATTTAGGCATTTGCTCAGAATTAAAGCCAGTCCTTAGGCACTTTGCTAGACAGATTTTAGCAAAAGGAAAATGCAGAGATCATGGACTACTAAGACTGACTATTCATTGTATAGAACAGCAGAAATTTACTTTGTGAGGCTACAATTTGACTTCTGTACTCTATGAGCAGAACCTCCAATACACACAGGCATTGAAGCACAAATTGGTAGACAAAGATCCAACTCTGAATCTCCTCACTTTCAGGCATTTAAGATCCAAAATAAAGTTAATGGCGATTAAAAAAAAAAGCTAAACAAATCCTAATAAAACAAAAATGACTCATATGGCTCCACAGCTTTGGTGACCATGTTGAGATAGTAGACACGTTGGATCATATTGTGTTTGACAAATAAAAAGGCTACCATCACCATCTTTTTTTCTTTAGTATGGATACACTTAACACATCCTGTCAGTTACCTCTGTGCATATGCTTCTACCTCATCCATGCATTGCAGCTGGTTTGCAGAAGGACAATGCCTTGTCTTTTCACATGAAGCTGGCAGAAAGTTTCTCCATTTTCCGATTCCCCCATCCTTTAGATTCCTGTCTCATGCCCGGCTGAAAGCCGTACACTGCAGTGTCCGGGAGACCCTTACCTTCCTCCAGAGTTCCCGTCTGTTCTGCAGCTGGCGACGGAGGCGGGGAAGGAGGCAGGTTGGCCGACTCTTCAACTGCTAGAAATTGAACGATGAAAATGAGAAACAGCGATTAATTCCCAGGAGGCCAATGCTCAATGCAAGCTGCGGTCAGCCTGCTCTGCCCATCATTCAACGGGGACTATGTTCAGTGGATTTTCAGATAGAGATTCTTTTCATAGAATCACAGAATCCGTAAGGTTGGAAAGGACCTCTGGAGATCATCTAGTCCAACCCCCCTGCTCAAGGAGGGTCACCTAGAGCATGTTAGACAGGGTTGCATCCAGGCGGGCCTTGAAGATCTTACAATACCTGGATTTTTAAAGCTATAATAAAAGGATTTTTTTTTTCAGACAGCACACACTATTTTCAAAATTCTAATCACACAGTACAACACAAAAACCAAGTACATAGTTATCTTTTACATCTGTATTGCTACTTAAGAAAACTTTCAGTCAAAAGGCAACAACAATAAAATATTAGAGAAACACAAATCCAGGCTGATTATCTGGAGCTACGAGAAACTGGCATCCAACCACTTCAGTTTACCTGGAACATATCGACAAAAACATTCTGCAAACTTTTTTTTTCCCCGCTTCCTTTTGCTGAGTTAAGATTAATCACAAAATACATGCAAATATTTCTTCTCTAAACAAAACACACTTTAGCTACAGGTACCACTCCAGGCAAGGAGAACATGACAAGAGCGAACTTACATCAGCCGTCCCACGTTAGTGATTCAGCTGAGAAAGGTGCTGTAAAGCAGCCTAACTCTACTACGGTTCTAGATTCATCCCCAGTCATGAGACTAGATGCTGAAACTGCATGATTTTTCTAGTGATTTCAACGGAAGTATGATGAAATCCTGAGCAAGGTGCTTTTTAAATCAAGTCAGCATAATCTCCACATCCAATATCCTACTAAACATTTTGATAAACATATTTTTTTTAACCTACTCTGGGGCTTAGCCTCCAAAAGAAACCCAGTCACTAATCTGTTTCAACAGATCTGTTACAAATGGCTCCTACTGACAGGCAGAGCTCAGGGCTTCTTCCCAAGCACAGTCAGGCCAGTTTCAAAGCCCCCGAAGAACTTCTCCTGGCCTCCTCTCTGTTGAATTCAGTGTGGTTTAGAACAGAGCCTTATGTGGCTTGCCGGTGAGACGCACTTTTCAGTGGCAGACTATTTATGCCTTCATTACAGTGCAATTCTACCTGCATTTATGTAACAGTCTCTGACCATGGGAACTGTAAGATCAACTGTTGCCAACTGAAGACGTGTTTCTCATAATGTGTTTAAAATGTCTTATCTAACTAGATATAAGGGAATACTCAGTTCTGCCTCACAAAGGCTCCAGTAAAGCACTCTGTGCTTACATATATATCAACCGCTTTGCAGAATTGGGGTCTTTCATGTAAAATTGAGACTCTGTAAAGGGAATTATCGAGCATCACATCTCCCTGCTGGACTTCCAGTTCAAAATTAATTCAACCAAGTAAAGGATCTTGGGAACCAACTTTTCAACAAACGTTTTTAATTAATAATTGACCTTAAATCATTCCTAAGTAGAGTCCAGCTGTTGTACCAAACACAGCAGAGTGCCTGTGGGAAAAATATCACAAGGCATCAGTTTGACTTGGTCAGAACGTATACTCTTCAGCACGATTTATGCCAGGGTAGGCTTACAAGCCTTCCACCACCTCAGGACAGAGTACAACCTTTCTCTGGCCTTTGGTGTACAAGTTTGGGGCTACCATGGAAGTTTTCCAGCAGGGAGGAAGGGCACATTACCCGACAGAATTATAAATATGAAATGTTTATAGAGCATATATACATAACATATACATACAGCATGTTTATATAAAATAAATGTTATATGAAATGTTTATATTTCAAATAAATTCCACAAAGGAGCTAGCAGCAGGGTGAGGGCACAGCATGGACTTTGTGAATGGCGGGGCCGTTCCCAGGCTGGCCCACCAGCTCTTGCTTCCACTCTGCGTCACCCCACCTTGCTCTGCCTGAGCATTATCTCCTCTCCCACCCTGGCTTTACGTTCCACATTCCTCTCTACTTCTTCCTGAGCTGCTCTTCCTTCATCTTTTTGAGTAGCTACCTAACCAGCAAAACCTCATTTGTGTTTTCTGTGCCTCTTATCTTTGCCTCCCCAGACATCAATCTCTCTCCGTGTACACAGCTGAACACACAGGGGCTTTGAGCACTGCTGGGTCCCACCAAACACAATGACAACGACAAAACTGCCACCGATAATCACATTCATAGAAGCTCTGCTCAGAAGTCGGAAACCAGGTGGAGAATTACTGTTGTGAGCATACAGTGAATGAGACAAAGATACATGGTGAACTGGGGAAACCAGAATTAATATTATTATAGGGTTTCAAAATATATCCAGGTTTACACATAACTGTGACCTACAGGAATACACAGTTATGTCACTTCTGTCCATATGTAGGTATATATTTAATATGTATATTTTACACATACATATAGGTATAACATCTTTAGACCAAAGGATACTTCTAACATTCTTCATCTTGTTTTACCTAAAGGTAGTGGTCCAGGCTGATCTTTGTGCTGGGCTTCTTTTTCCTGTTCACCTTTCACGACTGCTACAGCTTCAGCTGTTACTACTTGCACTATCCTTGCAGACACTTCTTCTGTGGCAGTAGCAAAAATAATAAAACAAAGAAAGGTATGTTAATGCAAAGGATTTTTTTAATTATAAAGATCAGCTTAAATTAAAAAAGGAGGCTTATATAATCCATTTTTAAAAGGTCATCTTTTTCCTGAAACATAGGCAAATCATGAAAAACAAAATGGAAGGACCAGATTTTTCAAAGATCTTAGTGCAAAATGCTGAGAATTTATGAATATGAGGACCCAAGCCTTTGCCATAAGATGCATACAGCATCGTCAGTAAATGCTCGCTCTTATGTCTGTTAGTGGGAATGTGCAGCAACTGCAAAAATTTAAGATGATTGTTCATTAAATGTCTAGAATCTTTTTTTTATTATTATTATTACTGTTTTGCAAACAGAGGCAGAAAGGCAAACTAAGTAATGAGATTTATCGACATTTACTATATGGAGGTCTCTGCATTCTTACATGTACTTTGGATGATATTACTTCTCCATCAGCATATGATTAGTATGCATTAAAGGCATTTCCCAGACAGACATCTAAGACTATGCTGATGAGGGACTTCAAACAGAAGGGCCAGATAACATTTCTGTATGATTAGAACATAGTAATTTGTCTTCCTCACCCTTTTAAGTCTGCAACATAAAGCTTTATTGGAACAGTAGGTCGGAACATCATGCGAACGAGTTGCAGAGGAGAACGTTTGTTAGGTGGGACTGAAGCTCGCGGGCACCTTTCTCAGGCGCAGGCTCAGCTCCAGGCTGCGAGGAGGTGCGCGGCGCCGAGACGCTGCGTGCTCGGCAGACCGGGGCGCGCGGAGGTCTGCCCTGGCTTTCGCCACCACCCGCACGCGCTGCGTGCCCGGGGGCACGGAGGCACTCGGCGCTCTGGTGAGCGGGAGGGTGTCAGCAGGCCTACGCAAGAGTAAATGCTCCCCGGGGGGAGACGGTGCGTGTCAGCTCCGCGCCCGCTCGGAGGCGCAGTGCCACGGCAGCAGGCACACGGCTGCAAGGGGAAGTCACCAGAGAGGTTTTCTTAAGCACAGTTCAGGCATCTTCGATCTAGCAAATCAAGAGGTTTAAGGGTTATCTGGCAGAACCATCAAAAAGGAATTCAGACAAGAAGGGTTTCATTTTCTTACCTGTATGTTTACCTGCCTTCCCTTACTCATTAATCAACAAATTCCATCCTCTCATAGCCAGATTCAGCATAAATAAAACACTCACCCCGCTATTTCTGAGTGCTGGGTGAGAGCTGTTTCAAAAGGGGGAGGGATCCAGCAGAGAGCTGAGCCTAGGGCAGGCAGCGAGCCGCAGCAGCCACAGGCCTGCTGCCTGCAGGGCTGCCGGCTGCCTCAGGGCAGGTGCTTGCAAACGGAACGAGAAACGCCAGTGTTGCTACACCCCACCGGTGGGGACAGAAATCTCCAATTAAGACTGCAATACACCCTTCCCCTCTGCCGAAACACCACAGAAACGCCATTAGTCGCCACCACCAAGGACAAGAATGAAACCTCTCTGCTCACCCATTGCTACTTCCTTCAGGCAACGACTGGCTGGGGAAGGAAAAGTATATTTACATCAGTGCCCTACACAGAACTCTACAGCAACCACCCTAACATCTACTGCTGTCCATTGGATTAATAATGAAGATCTCTTCTCACTGCTAGCACTCTTGCAGAATTCCTTCTTTGTTAATGTAAGGTTAATCCTCTTCATTCTTCCCCCAGCAAAGTAGATTTTTTCTCCAAAGCAGCGTACATGTAAGTTACTTGACTTTCACAGTCATGCTCGTCTAAAAACAAAATGCTCCGTTAATCTCTCTTTTGCATAAACAGAATATGTAATAAGGTATTAAAAACCCGCTGGCAAAGAACATTTCCTTTATAATTGCGTGTATTTATATTTTACAATTCACTTCCCTCTTGACTGGTAGCCAGGAGGGCAGTGACTGCAATACAGTTTTATTGGATGCAGCCAATAGTGAGTGGTGATGGATGAATATGTCAGAACCACCACCAAACAGTGAAAAAATAATCTGAATTAAAATATTGTTTTAGCCCAAGAATAAATGAGTATAAATTTGCCAAGGATAAATTCTGGCTAGAAAACTGAAGACATTTTCCAATTGTCAGAAGAGTGAAGCTTTTTTGAGATAGAGCCTGTTACCTTCATGAAAAGGACTACATGATATGTATGCCTGCGTTAACAGAAGACTGGACATGATAATGCTAGTTCTCTCTCCCTCTAGTCAATAGCACAAGCCCAATTTATTAGACGAACCTCCGCTTCATGGTTATCAAGCAACCTAACCCCCTAAATCAACTAATACATGTGGTTAGTTTGCTGCACCAAAGAACAGGAGTGTTGCTATGGAGCCTATCAATCTTCCCCGATGCCTTTTGGGGGCAAGTTTGTTAGGAGAGTAAGTTTTTTAGGCTTATCTTCACATGAACATTTTTAGAAAAGGCTACAGTTAATTTTTCAGATGCAGAATTTAACATACAGTAGATTTAGTATCCCGGGTTATCTCCAAAGGAGATCTACTTGATCACCTCCTCTCCATCATTCAAGCTACTGCAAGTTTCCTTCCAGCAAGGTAAATGAACTGCTACTAAAAACAATCACCTTTAGCATGGATTTTCTACTTGTTTACATCAAATCTGGTTCTAGGGTGCAAGTGGGCTCTTCAAAAGCTGGGAAGTGTTTCCCACCCTCTTGGCAATCTTTCTGATTTAATTTGCTAGCAACAAAGATTATGTTCAACAGAGAGATAAGACTAGGGGTGGAAGGTTACTCCTGAAAAATGGAAATTTCAATTTCAGAATATCCAAAATAAATACATAAAAATACAAATGGCCTCTGGGGATTTTTATCAAGAAAGGCTCACTTCTGAGCATTCTGTTGATGGATATTTTGGGTGACACAGGAGGCACAGGCAGTTCGCCAGAAGAGCAGTGCTTTTCCTGTATATAACTGCTGCAAAAGGACAGACATTTTTGTACTAATGGACACTATAAATAGCAGATGCAATGGGTAAGTCAAATCCTCACAGGGCAGTTATTGAGACTCTTCATAATTTCCTTATGGTTCAGTTAAAGTTCAAGGAAGCCTAATGATAAAGAACAAAAAAGAAAAAGGAGAGTTAGCAGGCTTGAATGCCAGGCAAATTCTTTACACACTAAAAGCTTTGGCTTCAATAGAGATAGTTCTGTTTGTACAGATTTATTCTCCCTCTATTTAACCAGGTAGACATGCTCTGACTCTACTTCTGTGCCATAAAAATAGCACTACCCAATGACAAGTAACACCAAATACGTGTGTCTTAACGGCGACATGGACTCTGGCTTCACGTACGACTCCAGCACAACGGAAGAATGGCAGCATTGCTTCTGTTAGTGTTTTTGCAGAGAGCAGAACGCTGCTCCTTTCTACCAAGGTGCTGATTGCCTATGATACAAGACACAGATTAAGAGTCTCCTAGTTTGATTTCAGGGAACACAGTACAGGCTACAAAAGGGGAAAAAATAAATACAAGAGAAAGACAGACAGACAGACAGACACCTTGAAATGAAGTCGCCAGAGCAGTCTCTGCACCAGCTGAGGAAGAAGCTTAGAAAACTCAAACTCATCCCATTAAGGCAGAGAAGACACATGAAAGTGGCCTGACCAAGTACTAGGGGACTGCAGCCGCAGCAGGATTACTTCTCGGGGACAGGCCAAACGGCAGTCCTCAAATGTGAACTCCCTCATGGAGAGAAGACATTGCGGAAGATCCTCAGACAGAGCTTTTAAAAGCTCCTTGACACCAGGCAGGCTCAGTTGAGAGGCCACGAACTAACAGGCACATGGACAGCACTTCTGCTTCTCCCTTAAATGCTGTCACTTCAGATCAAGGCCAGGCCACATCTGCCCAGGTGCTTCTAGCACCATAGCTGTTGTCTGCTGGGGAAGAGAGTACTCTGCTCTGCTGAGAGGACAAGCAGGCCTCCTTCATGAGTGTTACATTCATTTAAACCAAAATTAAAACTCAAACAAGTGAGTACCCTCTACTTCTGGTCTTGGAAACCAGCCTGATTCGTTTGCAATCATATTACAAACACCAGCCACCAGAATGCCAGATCAGGACATCTGGAGTCCCTTTGTTCTGCAGGGAACTCAGGAACAAATCCTTTCAGGGCAATAGGATGCAGAAGATGCCAGACAAGCTGCTGATGGCATGGGGAGCCATGACCTTTCCTCTTTGCTGGCTTTAGCAGCTCCAGAAGTTACCACTCCCTTTCTAGACAAGAGCTCACCCTCTAACAGACCCTGATGCAAGCCATAGAGCAGGTAAAGCTATCTGCGTCATCCAACGCTCTCCTGCCCCAGAGTTGGGAGCACAACGCTCTGCACACGGTGATACAAAATTGGGAGGGACCAACTCCTGAACCCTGGCCTTCTCCTCTCTAGGGCAGCTCAAGAAGGAAAAGATTACAGCGTGGCTTTATACCATCTCCTAATCCTGGGCTGACAGTCCCTTGGCTTACCCAAGGGCACAAGTGCTGCCTAATCCCCATGCCAGCTGCTCCCGTATCGCACAGCTAAACTGCAGTAGGAATCATACAGACATCTGAGAGATCCTCCTTCGTTGAAAGACACTCAGCCAGACACTGCTAAAGCAAGGTTACAGGCCAGGGCACTGTTGCAGTAGAGAAAAAAATCTGGCAGCAAATCCTGTAAATGGCCAGGATGGCATTTCAAAGCCCTCTGTTTCTTACTGATGTTGCTGCAGTTGTCACTGAACTGCACATGCCCCTGTAGGGTCCCCTGAATCCATTACCTACATTACTTTCATTTCCCAGGACATCTTTCTGTTCATTAAGTCTTTTAACACAGAGGTTACCAAAAATTAAGTCTGTGATAGCTCTCCCCAGTAATGCATGGTGTGTGGGTTCCTGTCATGCATGACCTTGTAAACTGTTTTATTTCATCCTCAGGCACTTTTTCTTTCTTCCTCTTCAAACCTACAATAACCTCAGGCTCAACCCACTGAGGAGCTGAGCTGGCTACGAACACCACTTTTTAGTGAAACTGCTTAGGCTCAAACATTTGCTTCTGAAAGTCCTCATCCAACAGTATCTTATACCTCTTCCTGTATTAGAGCAGAATTGTCCCTTACTCCTTTTAACATTTCCTGTCTCACACCATCACGCTGCAGAGCAGTAGCTCTTGAGTTTGCAGTAGCCATGGAAGATGCCATCTGGTTTCTGCAAAGCAGAACTTGTTTAGGGTATAAACAAAGTTTAATCTGCTGGAACTGCAGGCTCAACAAATGCTCCAGGAGAAAACCAAAGGAAAGGGATGCTAGGAAAGCAGCCAGAAAGGAAGAGACTGGAAACTTCACACACACACTCTCAGTATCACCTCTCAGACTCCAGCTAAGAAAATTAACAGCCAGCTGGGTTAAAGCAAAGAATAATTAATGCTTATGCAGGATAGAAGCTCGAACAGAGACAAAGAAAGATGCGAACAGATGGAGAAAATAAAATAATGTGTTTTCTTCATTTTGCTGCATTGTAGGCAAGGAGCACAGGCAAGGCATGTCAAAAGGATTAGCTACATGTGTGCTCACAGAATTAGGAAAACAAAACAATTTCAGTCAAAATGCTCCTGTCAAAAGCCTCAGCAGGGTGCAGACCAGTTTCCAAGGTAACCAGCACTAACTGTTGGCATGCCAGAATCAAGTCAACAACAAAAGCACAAAGTAATCTGCATTGTTTAGTGAGGTAAAATATCCCAAATACATTCCTTTAGGAAAAAAAAAAGATATAAAGTTGCTATTTGCAATCTTTGACAATTTTGAAAAGCAAAGAGGACTGATGGATTTTTCTCTCCCAGGACTACAGTTCAGGGTGCAGCAGGACTATAAGCCAAACAGCTCTTGGTTTAGAGGCATTCGGCAGTTCCCTGCGGGCAGGTCCTGCCTTCACGCTTGGCTCTCCCGCAAGCCAGTGGGACTTCTGTTGGAGCAAAAATTGATGACACTCCGGGGAAGAGAGACCAATGTTTGAGCCAGTGACACTTCTGACAGAAAAAACGAAGACGCAGCTTGGAATTCGTCACTGGGATTATGATGGCTCTAAGTATGGCCTTTTGCATTTGTGCTGAGAAAGAAATGTAGTAGTAACCAAAACAGGACGAACAGTTCAAATAAAACACAAATAATGCCAACAGATTAGTACTTGAGATTGAAGAAAAAAGCACTAACATAGCTTTACAGATTTCAAATATTAGCTCTCAAATGGCTTTCGTGAGCGTAAATATTTTGCTGTAAGTAGGTCCTTGATCTGGATGTTGGCAATATCAACAGTAATTGGCAGGAGGTATGAAGGCAAATAATGGGAACGTCAGCTTTTAAATTAAACTGCAACATAACTGACAAGTATTATTTCTCTAATAAACTCGTTGACTTTAACATCTTGTAGTATCAATAAGGATAGCGAGAGATGAATTAAGTCACCATTCTCTACCAACTAAACAGCTTAGGAACGGCTTATGTTTTGGGAAACTGAAAGTTTTGGTTATATGGTATGTTGAACTCCAACAGTACAGACACTCAAACGGATTATCCTTTGGCAAAAGATGTGTTATAGTGACTATGTAAAAACAGCACCTAGATGGATACCTGACTTGCTATGTTCACACCCTGGCGTGCCCCAGGGCAAATAGCTCACGTATCCATATTCTTGGGTTCTTCAGAGATTCAGCAGCCCCTCTCACCTACACCTAGGTTTAAGGTTATAAATCTGAATCACCAGCGTCCAGGCCCTTAACATATCTGTATCTGCTATGATAAACCCTAGTAAACAAGGCTGGTGCGTGGCTGTAACCGAGCTGGGTCCTACCCCTGCCTTGCCAGGCTGTAAGAGACGCGTGAGCTGCTGGGGCACCCGAGTCTGCTGCATGGCATTCGGGCCGCGCGCGAGAGCCCGGCCCCCGGCTCTGGGGCCTCCCCTGGGGCTGTCTCCACACCTTCTGCATTTACTTCAGCTCCATCACCCTGGTGGCATCTGCCAGGTCAGCTTCTTCAGCGAGGGCTGGACACACGCTCCCAGTCGCCACGGCTCACAAGCAGCACAACCCGAAATGGAGCTCCTGCCTCGAGCAGCAGCAACCGCGAGAGCTCCAGTTAGCCACCTCCCCCAGCTCCCCAGGCGCATCCCTGCGGCGGGCTCGGAGGCCTCTGCTACACTGCTTAGCAGCTGTAAAACACAACACCGCGGGATCAGTTCCCACACCCTCTCCTTTAAATATGAAAGTCGGTTAAAAAGGAGGCGCATGAATGTCAGTACAATAAAGCAATGCTTTAAAAATGAACCCTCATTACTGCAAATGTTTCCTTCCTATGCATTTCCTAAGTCGCATCTTCTCAAGTTTACTGACTGCAATAAAATATTTACCACCATCAGCACTTCCTAGCCAAATCAGAGGTGGGAAGAACTAACCGGGTTCTATTTTCTCTGACGCATCATCAATGCAATTTACAGCTTGTGTGCAATACCGAAGCAGCCAAAGGCAGAACCTCAGCCAGTGTAACCCAGTGAGGTCCCCTGGCTTCCCCAGGGCTTGGTATCAGCTAAAAACTTCACCTGCATGTAAGAAGCAGTTGTATTTCTTTTTCATTAAAACACAGACTCCTCAGGACTCAGGCAGGAAGAAGCATGTTGGCTTCAAAAGAGAGAATCTGGTATTTAGTCCTCTGAGTGTGAACAAATACATATAACAGGCAATTGCTTTTAAATCAGAATTTGTCTTTGTCTTGAACGTAATTATGTGCCAAAATTTTAAATAAATTGAATTTTAAGAACTAATTCACTTTTGATATAAATAGGAGAACAGCCCACAGAAGTCAATGGAGCTACAGCCACCTACACCAGGAGATGACATATCTCCTGGAGTTCTTTTTTAGCTCCTTTTGAGCTGATTTTAAACACTTGCTACAGTGTTTGCTATGATTTAAAAAAGAAAAAAAAGGAAGACAAACTGCTGAATTTAAGTTTAAAATTAACATTAACCTGTGTGTGCATTGTGTGGGATTTATAGTCATGCCTGATGCAGTGAGTGAAAATCATTCCGTCAATGCAACCGAATTTTGATTCACGCCATTAGGGACCATGGTAACACCTAAGTGCAGCAATACGGTGCCCTTTTCCCCTCAAGGCTCACGCTGCCAGTCAAACACCGCTCAAGCAACCGGCTCTGCAATGCACCAAGTGCTGCACGGCTCAGCCGCTCGCAGCTTTACTTTCGGTTGCTCCTCTTGGCTGCACCCAGACACTGGCTCACTGGCTGGGAGGAGCGGTGTGGCGTACTCGCACGTGCACGTCCGTGAGCGCTCCTACAGACACACAGAGTAGGAAAGGTCCTGTGGCACATACACATTAACCAAGTCTCACGAAGGACTTGATTTGGGGATTTTCAGAGCTGTGCGTCCTTCTCAGCCATGCTGGTCTCCCCCCCTCTCTTCTGGCGCTATTCCAGAGGATGGAGTCACATGGACTTTTTGAAAAGCCTCGTCTCTGCCAAGCCACCACCACTGACCCAACTATTCCTGGGGCCTTCTCCTGTCTGCTGCCCCTCTACCCTTGGAAACTACTGTCCCCCACCTCTAAATGAACAAAATCACTAGGGAAGAGAAATGTGCAGCTACCCATACAGAAGTGAGGTACAGGAGATGCACCGAAAGCATGCAATGCACCTTCTGAACTACTTCCTGGCAGAGCTGTCTGCCCTGAGCCCTTAAGACACGTGCAAGCTTTCACTACCTGAAGCCGGGGGCACCAGGAGCTGTGGGGACAGCTGAGAGCAGGGCTGGGACCACTGCAGCCATCAGGCGAGGTCTGCTGCCACAGACACAGCCCTCACATCTGGAGAAGGAGAGCAGCTATGCAAGTTCAGGCCAAAAGGTGGCTACGCTGCAGGGCAGAGGTAATGCAGAGGGTACAAACAGGGAGCATGAAAAAAAGCCAGGTGCAACTTAATGGAGGAAAGAGAGGACAAAAAGAAAGAGCTGCTGGAGCAACTGTATAGAAGTACAATACTTTCTTAAATAAGAAAAGTGACAGTGAAAGGAAGGAGAAAGGAACTCAGAGATAGGCACAGCTAGAGCTCACTGGCAACCTGCATGGGCTGCATTACCCTGGACGTGGCATTTGGCATCTGCCCTGGATGTGGGGTAACATGTAACAGTCACAGCTGAGGCCATTTTCTTCTCTCATATACAGCGCAAGGCTACGGATGAAAACAGTTTTGGTTTCTGAAACCTCTGCTCCTCTTTATTTATCTGTCTCTCCAGCTGTGCAGCGGCAGGGACAGAGGAACAGCCTGCCGACGACTTTCAGCAGAACTGCCATAGCCAGTGTAGGCTGCTGGGTGCTATACCAAACTGATCATGTACTGCCATGAATTAGTCTCAAGGAATGAAATACGAGCAGAAAAAGTGAAATACATCGAGTTAATTTTCTCCTCCCAGAGTACATATTGCCTCTAAGGGAAATGTATTTCTGTGAAGCACTCTATCTACCCAGTCCTGAGTGAAAATGACCCTGTGGAAAGCAGTTAATAGGTTCTCCTGCCTTGGAGATAATGATATCTCACAGCTATTTGCCATATCCTACATGCAATCAAAGTTAACGCACTGAGGTTTTTCCATGGGTAGGAAAAGGGCTCACTCACGTAATCTACTGTACCAAGTTGGTGTACCTCGAGTTTCCTGCATTTTTTGCATGTCCTGTGGATGCTCCAAAGACAACACAGAACAACCAAGGCTGCATTTCTAAACCACCACCTCCGAACAGGCTTTCCGAGCACAACTGCCTCTGCTCCACAGCAGGTCAGTGAGACTGCACAAGAAAATGTTAATGTTCTGCTCAGTATCTCCCAAGAAATGAGTAACAGAGTCAAAACCGGGACATAGCCCTCTCTCTGGGTTTTGCCTTTGGATTCCCAGATCAGCCTTTCCACAGCTGGTACGGAGAGGCCCTGCCTTATCCGCGCGCATCTGCTGTCTAACACCAGTCACGTTCTGTGTATTTCCATTCCTCCAGTTGGCAAAGGCATGCAAACCTCTACTCATCATCATTTAATTTAAAGCAAGCAGCTATCTACCAGTAGTAACACAGCTAAGAAGAAAAGAAAAAAAAATTGAAACGCCGCTTCATGCTAGATGCTGCAGTCGTTACTCCGAAGATGAACACAGGAAGAAAAGAGACAAGTTCTTCCTCTGTATTTTAACCTCACAGACTAAAACAGCAGCGAAGATGAAGATGGTGGGTTTACCCCTGGCTCCCTTCTAATCTTTCATTCCAACTCCTTGCTTGAATCCAAGCTCAGACTGCCTTGCCTTCCCATTTTAATGCAGAGTAGCTCATCAGGGTTAGTGAAGCCAAGAAAGCTACACACATACATACATACCACACACAGATTTTGCACCCAAAATACCCCCCACCCCCAAATCCCTGCCACGTTCTGCGAAGCCTTGCTTCAGTGAGGACAGCAGAATGACAACTTGAATTGCAAAGCACCCCCGGTCTCTGCCTCCCCGTTTCCCTGTCTCCCTTAACCTTGAGAAGCAACTGCTGGAGGAAAGGAACAACAAAAAACGCTCCCTTCCTTTGGGAGCCAGCCTGGATGCGGCTCGGCAGCGTCAGAGATGCGGCGCCCTCCTGAATGCTAACTAAGCACCCGGGCTAGGGGCTCGCTCTCTCCGCGGAGGTCTCGCTCAGCACATCCCGGCGTTGGCATGGCAACATGGAAAAAACCCAGCAGCGCCCGGCATCGACAAGGGAGCGCAGCGGGCTGGCGGTGCGGCTCCCCGACAGCACCCATGCGCTGGCCGCGGAGAAGTTAAAGCCCCCGCTGGCCTTTGCGCGCCCGGCCGGGGGTCTGAGGTGCGCGCACGAGGAGGGTGGCGGACTGGAAGCCAGGCACCTCGGGGCCACAGGGGAGCAGCGGCTTCGTGCCGGCTTCGGCACCAACGCAAGCGTGCCAAAAGCACACCCTTTTTGCCTTTCCAAGGCAACTTTGGAGAAAAAGTTGCCGTTTTGGCTGTGCCTGAGACAAGAAGGGCTCGTGTGGCTGCAGAACAAGGCTCTGCTGTTTGTTAGCGAACCTCCTCCCAGGTTCTCCCGCTCTCACACAGATGCGGAACAGAAAAGCACAGTCCAGCACAGTCCCCTGTGACAAGGCCGCCCAGCTGCAGTCACAACAGACCTCTGCCCACGGCCAGGCATTGCCCGGTGGGCCACGGTTTTCAACAGGGCCTCTAGATACAACCATCCCATCAGTGGTACCACCAAAGCCAGTATGAGAGCACAGAGCTCAGGCCTGCAGACGGGGCCAAGGGAGGACTTACAGCTCCGGCAGAGCAGCCAGAGGATGCTGGGGATGAAGTGCTACAGGCAAACGGCAAGTACTTGACCACAAAAAGTGGAGACCAAGATAAAAACATAACCCGCAGGACGGGCATTCTTGATTCGATGGGATAGTCATCCTTCGGATAAGGAGCAGAGGTGCTATCCAGAACGCAGAGCGGCAGAGACCCATGGGTTTGGCTCCCAACTCCAACGTGGCAACGCCAGCCTGAGAAGAACGCCTGGAGCTATTTTGAAAAGGCAATCGCAATAAATAGCAATCGTAGCATACAATCTGAATTAGCAGCGTGGTTGGAACAATATGTTATCAGAGATACTTCATCCGTATTCCAGGCGCATTGTTCGATGCCGCAGCTCTGAGGTCGGCATCGATTACGTTGTCTGGCAACACTGCCGGCGACAAGTCACAGCTCCCGTTGCCAGGCCAACCCGGCAGCAGCCTTTCACTCTTCTTCCTTCAAGCAGCGCAGTTGCTAATGCCCTTCCCTCTTCCGACGCTCATACCATAACGCAAAAACACCAAAGTGACTCAAAACAACAGGGAGCACAAGGAAATAACCGGTTAACCCCTTCTCTCAGCCAGACGCAACCCTGATGCGGCATGAATGCAACTGTGTTGGTTTCAAGGGTGTTACTGCACCCAGTCTAGTTTAATGAATCAGATCTATACACCGGCGTTTTCCAAGCAGCTTCAAGGACAGAAGAGGCTGGTGGCTGAACTTCCCTGGGTGGCTAACTCTGCAGCCCTAACAGTCGATGGCAACCACGCAGCACGAAGCTCACCCTACTCCCTTCGGGGCAGCAACTTCTGCATGCCCTTGGCGCCCGAACCAGGGGCCAGACCCGCCGGCTCCTGCCAAAGCACTGCAACAGGCAACTGCGTTTGAGAACTTTTCACTACATCCAGATGCTGAAAGGGAGCCGCCAGGGTCTGACCTCTTTGGTAAATCTGACACCAACAGAAGCTGCTGGTTTGAGCTGCAGACTTTTGAAATTACATCTCCTATTACAACTGCTATGTCCTGGCAGATACCATCCAAGTAACAAAAATGGCCAGCAAACAGTTAAGGAACAAAGAAAGAGCTGATTGACTTCTGAAGCCCCCAGAGGGGACAGAGCCAACACCTGAAAGCAGGTAGGAGGACTGGGCAAGAAGGAACAGCTTACTGGATTTAGTGATTGATAGTGCCGGCCACAGGAAAATCTGCCCAGACAAGGACAAACATGTCCACAGTAGTTATGGAATATTCAGAGGAGAAAGATAGCTAGGGGAGGGGGATGCGTGGAAAAAGACGGAATTTCTCTGGCTCCATTCCCAGTCCTCTGCAAAGGAACAACTGTGGAGCCTCCCCACCAGGAAGCTTAAAAGAGAATGGTAAAAATAACATTTTCTAAAAGTCCCAAAGAGGCTTTGATGCCTCTGCCTATGCTCTCTTCAGCAACATAATTGGATCGTGTCTAAAATATTCCAATTACGTGTCCCAGCAAATAACACTTGTATTTCACTTAACATACAGAAGAAGAGTTTCAGAGGCCTGGTACATTTGCCTATATCTAAATCAGCAAAGATGTTGGTGCATGGTGTGCAGCAATTACTATCACATTTCCTGGAGAAAGGGAGGGAGACCAAAATACCTAATCAACTGCTCCTTTCCTAACAGACCTATCAAGAACATGATGATGCATTCTTCCAACTCTGTAAAACAAAAAACAGAAACTAGACAAACATAGAAATCACATTTATCTTTGAATGTCACTGATTTTGCATTCTCCTATCTATTTTTGTCTGCCTTTGGTATATTACTTGGGACACGCCGCTCGCTGAAAATGTGCATCTGAAACCAGGGCTGGGAGGCTTCCTGGGCGCTGCGGCACCGCGAGCAGCTCCAGGGGGCTCTTTTGATTCCAGCAGTGCTGGGTCAGCAGCCACACAGCCAGCACAAACAGCCAGGAGAAAGGAGCTCTCTGACAACGCCGTCCTGCCCGGCAGAAAGGCTAGAAAGGCCTTTGCAGAGAAAAGGCACGTTTGCTTGTTTATTCCTGTACTGCTGAAGTGTTGCTGCTTAGATATAAGAGGAGGAGACACACACACACGTACACACACACAAGGGAAAGGCAGATTACATAAGAAGTCCCTAGAGGGGCATAAAACACATGAGCGTGCCCAGGGACCAAGCGATGACTTGTCCGGCTGCCTCCACGCACAGTGCTGCAATCCTCCCCCGCAGCTGCCGATTCCCACGACACACAGGCAGCAGTGGCGGCGTACGAAGGGGGCTCTGCTTGGGAAAGGGTTGTGCGGCCCTCGGTCAGACCGGCCGTCTCGTCTTTGGAAGGTCTCTGCACCACCTTCCAGAGGGGCTGGATCAGCCTCTCGCCAACACAGCAACTGCTTGTGAAGGCTGGAGCAGAGAGCTGCAGATCGCCGGCCCGCCGCGGGCTCGGCAGACGCGACGGCAGGCAGCAGCCCTGCCCAAGCGGGGCTCGGGCCGCCACGACGGGCTCCCCACGCTCCGTGCTGAGCAGCGGGAGGCTCCGCAGACAGCGAGAGGAGATGAAAGCACGCTGCTGGCTGAAATGCAACCCCCCCTTCACCGTGGCCTCTTTGCATAGCCAACGCAAAGGCACGGACCCCCACCTCTGCTCACCTAGTTACCGGCTAGGACAGCGCAGTCTTTCAGCCTCACACATTTCCCTTCAGCTCACCTGCAGGCTTAACCAAAATGCTCACTTAGAGAGCAGCTGGTCACAGAAACACATCTGCTGACCCTCCGCTGGGTCTGTTCCCCACCTTCTTCCCTCCAGCTGCGCTCCCTTCGTTAGATCCTCATTCCTCCCTCAGTTCAATACTGCTACTTTTTCACTCTTCTTCACAGGTCTATGGCTTCCTCCTCTTCCTGCTTCACCCACAGACTAACACGTAGCAGCCCCTGAGACCCCATAACCACCAGAAATACTGGTCATGGACTCCCACTCACCCCGCTTCCCTATGATTCAAAGACCCTGAAACACACTGCAGTAGTGCTGCTCCACCTGTGGCCCTCCGTGCCGTGCCATAGAGCCTGCTGCCGTTTTCTGGCAGTCGCTTCATATCCCAGACGGTTTGCAAACTCTGCCAATTAATGAAGGGCTCCGTTTGTCATTCTGGCTGGAGATACTACTGTCCTTAACATCGACTGACACGAGGAAAGACTCACTATCCTGACTCTCTGATAATAGGATTTCAAGAGATGCTTTCCCTTAATCTGTCAAAAAATATTTCATTGAATAACTGTGTGGGTACCAAATCACCCTCTGATGATAACCCTGCATCTGGCATATAATGAAGAAAGCACTCAGTCAGCTGAGTCACTGTACATGAAGACATATTGTGGAAGATACATCTTTACAATACATCTAACTACTCTTCCCCTAATTATTTAAATTTGACAGGTTACTCATTACATTATTGAAAAGAAAAAGAAATGCATTTTAAGTGCAGAAAAACAAACCTTTGTACCTTGCTGTCCCTTGCAAATCAAACACGATGGATTGCATTGAATTGCTAGTTTCCAGAGAACGCTGCAGCGTATTTGTACAGTTCTTCAGCGCTTCCTTCCACTGCGCTGACCATGGGTTTCCAGTAAGCAAATAAAAGGCTGCCAGTCTCACATTTCACTGCAAGTCAAATACATCCTGTGCTCTCTCATGGGGTCCAATCCAAAGCTTTCCATATCAGCCCACTTCAGAGTGAGTTTCTGAAGATTACGCTAACACGCCTCCTTTACAGCACACATCTCGTATGACACAAAAATGTTTGCCTTGACAAGAGCTACAGATCTGAGCCTCCGCTCTTAATAATTCCAACATATTCACTGAAGATGCTCTTTGTGTGTGCGTGTGCATAAGAAAGAACAAGAACAGGTAGGGAACAGTGAGAGTACATTAAAATGCAGTGGCTCCGAGGCAAGGGGTGCTGTAGAGCACCCCAAAGGCAAGGTGTTTCTGTGAGCAGCATGGGACACCCTTTTGGTAGAGGACAGAGTGGTACTGAGCTGGTTTATCCACACTGACGTATAAGAAAATATACTTATATATAATTATAAATCTAGCTATCTGTAAATAACAGGACAGTTGCTTTACCTCCCCTACTCAAACCGCATCCGTAAGAGCTTTCTACGCGCTATGCCAAAACACTGGCCTAGTCCCCCACACATATTTGCCTTTGACTTGAGCGGCTGCCGGATCAGGCCCCGAGGCTGCCCTGTCCCCCAGCGCTGTGCACTCTCCCACGTTCCCGTGAGGCCATCTGAAAGGAGGGCATTGATGTGCCTCAATAATGCAGCCATTACCAGTGCGATATGGAGACAGATCAATCAAAGGCAGCACAACAGCCAGATTCAGAGGATTCCAAAATTGAGGTCAGACTCAGTAACTCTTAGACAGATGCCAAGAGAGGGAGAAACACACATATATGCAGGAAGGCAAATTTTAACTGTGCAAACCTAAAACTGTCACTCGCAGTGATGGATTGGATGTGTTTTGGCAAGAACTGTTATTTTCTCCCTCAATTCCACCCCTTGCCTCAGCGTCAGCATTGGCATAAGGTACCTTCAGCCTGGTGGTCTGATGTTAACCTTCCTCTTAATGCTCAGTCCTCAAGTTTTCCAGCATGAGCCCTGCAAACGGGTGCCCCGCTGCTTTCCTGTGCCCCCAGGGAATATTCCCCTGCTGCAGAATACCTCTCCCTAGGGGAGGCCCATTTCATGAATAAATCCCGACTCCTGAGTTAATCAGGTGCAAAAGAGCTTACTTAGGCTAAATGCCTCAAAACACAACTGAATGCTCATCAGAAGGGATCAGGCAATGGGCAGCTGCCCAGGGAAAGAGCCTGTTTATACTAGTGCTTTACTTCAGTTGAGCTTGTTGCTGCTGCTGTGGATTTACAGACTTCGATAGGCAGGCAGAGAAGCTAGAGATTTTCCTAGTTTATGGTGCTGGACTTGCACCAGGGAAAATAAAATCCCTGTAAATCCACAGTTTGGCTCAATTATCTCGGTTGACCTTGACTTCCTATGCATTTTCTCCTCAGTTGTTTGGACTCTAAGCTACTACAAATGAACCCTATGTCACATTATTGGTAATTATTTGCATCATACTAGCATTTAAAAGCTCTTTCTGATGCAACATCCCACTGCAGTTACAATGTACAATTAAACATGGCAACAGTACCTGAAGGTGGTTGCAAAGGGCAAGCCTGATTTCAAGATCAGACTCTCAATCAAACACCCAAAACCCACCTCCAAACTTCCTGCCTCGTGACGCATTAAGTACATCCAACTAGCGAGTACTATCGTAACTCTGGCAATGCATGTTCCCTTCTCGTTCTGTCACCACAGTGAATTGCTGACAAATTCCTCCTGGTGGCCTTTAAAAAGAGAAATGATTAAAAATATATCTTAAGTATTCAAATGTGTCTTATGTTACATTAAAGAGCACAGATTAGATATGGGTTTAACTAGGATGAAACTGTGCAATTCACGCTTACTTACTGCCTGTGCCCACCTTGGACTGGGGGGCAAAGAGGTGCCATGTAAAAGCTATGCACAAGGCAAAATGGAAATGTCTTGCCTGCCAGACTCCCACAGAAACGAAGCCTGGTCAAGAGTCCTTCAAGTCCTTGGCGCTGTCTCCCTCCATACAGCACTACATCACGTGGCAGGACTCCAGCTGCAGCCTGGGCTGATGTTCCTGATAAGCTAGAGCTCAAAGGCTGGATTCAAGTTTTCAGTAAACTAGAGTTTTGTGTGTGAAGACAAGTAGTTTTAGGAAGCTTCCTGATGTTCAAGCACAGACTAAGATGCCACAGAATAGGCTACAGTAAGTCTTCCCAGCAGTAAGTGTACAATATTGACACACACCAGAGATTTTGCAATCTAAGCAGTGTGAAAAAAGCATAGGAGGAGGAAATGAGGCCATAAGGTGCTGACTGAACTAACCTCACACAGATCAAGAGCCCCCTTGCTCCCCAGGCAAGTGTACCTCCCCAGCCCCACCGCCTCCCCTAGACATGCTGCCCCAGTTTTATCTCCTCTGCAGCCCAACCTCTTGCCTGAAGAGCAACATGAAGCCACACTGCTGCAACGCTAGCTGACAGGCAGCACTAGGTTCCTGCCTTCTGCCACCCACTGACTGTAAACTCTTCAATTAAACATTCAGGTCTCTTTCAGACACTGACCACCGCTTAGAGCCTGAGCTTTGTGCATGATTTCCTGTATTTCTTTTTGTAACGGTCTTTATAAGGAGGGGCCTCTTTATTCTCTAAAGTTATTCCCACTTTGTGATGTGTATGGGCGTGAGACTTGCTCAAGATCACGTGAAAAATCTGTGGCAAAGAGGAAAAATGAACCCATTTTTTCCAAAACCCAAGCCAACACCTAAGAACTGCATGCAGCACCTTACCTTTGGGACCGCTGTACAGCTGTTCAAGCTCGCATACTGGCTAAGTACACTATACAGTTAGGTTGCAGCAAAGAAAGCAGCTCTTGTTATCATCCTCCCAAACAATCATCAAAAATGTGTTTACGTGAATGCTTAAAAGACCTCTCTTACCTTTTGCTTTCAGGTTTTGGCTATCCACAAGAAGACACTCTTAAAATCTAAATCTATCCACTTTTAGCAGAGACACTCATTTCTAGTATAATCACTTACGAAATCACTTCAGAGTCTGAGAGACTTTGAATTCTCCAACTGCTGAGAAATTATGGATAGCATCTCAAAGTGCTGTCAACAGCCAACAAACATTGCTAGAAAGATCTCCTTAGCATGCATGGATGGATGCATCAAGGGCAGTAGCGCCTGTACAAGACAAATTCCTCTTGTACTATGCATTTGGGGTTTAAAGTGGGAACTCTACACAGAGAGAATTAGCATTTACTGCTAAAACAGGAAACTTGCTTTGCATATCTCTTTTTGACACAATCACACTTTTTTTCCCCAAATAACAAGACAGTTCCTAAAGTCCTAGTGTAGTTTACAAACAGACAAAACCCCAGTGAGTATCCAGTGAAATATGCCTAGGCAACGGTAAGTAAGTGCTGACGCTGAACTGTGGTATTTTCGGTCAGACCGAGCAACACGTTGTACTGCACATAGCTGGTGGGTTTCAAGGTGTTGTTATTGTGGGAAATACCAGAGGAATCCAGCCTTCTCCCTTACCCAAACACACAGAAGAGAAAGGGACTGCCCATACACAACAGCTGAATGTGGTTTCCCAACTCCTCCCAGTCCCAAGTAGGTGACCAGCTCTTCTACACCAGCACGTGCTCATGACCCCAGTGAGGTGAACCCTCCCATCTACCACCCAAAGCCACCATCACGCTTTTCCTAAGGTCTTCTCAGAGCATGGCCCAGAAGCCTGAATTAGGATCAGAGGGCGGCTGTGCAGACCCGTGTGAAAACAAGTCCCTTGCTAGGAAGAGTTAGTGCTCTTCAGAGCTGCACATCCAGCTCGCTCCCTTGTGTTAGCACATCCCTGCAGGATAGCTGGCAGACCACCAAAGGAGCTGCTGCGCAAGGGGCCTCCCTGGCTCCTGCCTCAGCCAGCAAACATTTCACCATGGGGAAATACAATCCGGTGGTGTGCAGAGCCAGGTGTTTCAAGGCCAGGCCCTGGCGAGGCTGGGTGAATTACCTGCAGTCTCTCTGTCTCCCGTCGACAGCTCCCCGTTGATGCCGTTCTCTTTGGTTCGAGAGTATGTGCCCTGCTGCTCCCGTCCGCCCGGCCCTGACTCCTCGTCCTCGCGAAAGGGAAATCCATTGGCGCTTCTGACCAGTCCAGCACCCGTGCCACCCTGGTCCTTAAGTTCAGGTGAGTGTGGGTGTGAAGCAGCTTCTGTGAGCTGACTTGAAGTCCAGTGTGGTGCCTTGGCTTCATCTTTTCTCTCCTCCGCCATTTTTGCTCTCCTTCACTGCTTCTCCTGTAACGACATGAGCCGGGGAGATGAGCACGGACAGCAGCCCAGACCCAGCACACGCACGCTGCCCCACAGCACTGCCGGGCAACTCCACCGGCATGTGAGAGAATGTTCAAACTGTCCTGGGCATCAGTGAACCACTTTAAATCCAAAATAAACCACAACTAGTAAAAATTACAGATCAAATCCTGTATGATGCCTGTGTGCTTTGCAATTATTAGCACTAGTTTCTTGAGGGTTGCCCTTCTATTAATCTGATTTTAATTCACTAATTGCAGTTAAACGTAAACTCACTTAAAGAGAAGTGAATCAATCTTCATAATGACATCTTCCAGGGGTGACAAAAGAGAAGAATGCAAAAATTGCTTCAGTAAGTGTAGCTACTATTAAAAAACAGTCAGTGCAGTTGCAAAGAGCAGGCTCAGTCCTGAACGAGGCCTGCAGTGAACAGGGCGCTCGTCAAGCACAGAACGAAAAGACGATCCATCCTCTGCAGAGTTTGCAATCTGCTGCTAGCCATGAGAGAAACAACATCTAAGAACATACACTGGGTTCCTGAACATATGTGCTATTTGACCCTGTTTATATTCCTTCTTACTTGTTATTTTGTGCACATTCACACTCATTCCCTTTTGTCCAAAAACAACACGTGGGGAACAGTTGCTCTTCACACAAGCATTTGCATTCTCTTATGACTATCACTATTTATACATAAACAAAACTAATCACTATTTGCTACTTCACGTCTTTTACTCTTGTTACTATTAATAAGCTCTTATTTGTCCAAGCCAGGAAAAGAAGCCATAGGCTTTGGCTATACCTCGCAGCAAAGCATAGTAGTAGCTCCTCAATATATAAACCTAATAAAACAATACACTGTAATCTGTGTTTGGATGAGAAGGTAACCTTGGCAGGGGAGAAAATAAAGGCTTGATTTAAGCTAGGTACATGGAACTAAAACCCAGCAGCCTGAAGTGCTTCTGAAAGCACTTGCCGCATTTCTTTCCCCGTGGGGAGGTAGGGGGGTAAGAAAAAAAAGCTAAAAGAAACAAACTGCAGAAAACAGTCAACCAACCATGCACTAGAGAGGCTGAACAGTCTAGAAAAGAACGCAGAAAACTGGATGTCACACATACTCTGCAGTTATTTAATAAAAATACAGAACATCCATGCAACTAGATCAGTTCGCAATAAACCTCTAAACATGACAAAAAGCTGCATTTGTCTGACAGTTATTCACAATTGATAATACAACCTCCCCTTCTGATCAGATATTATTATTTAATAATAATGGCTTTCAGAGCTACTTTTACTTTAAATTAAAAAGTCATGGCGAGTCATGAATATTAGATTTCCTTCACAATAAAAACATAACTCAAACGACGTAACTCCCCACAAGGCGACTAACGCACGCAGCCGCTCGCCGCCCTCTCCCCTCCCTGAGAACCCAGGCCGCTTCGGGCAGAGCAGCTCCGGAGGCTCCCGCGCCACGACCCGCTGGCGCTCCTTGGGCAATAGCAAATTACCTAAAGGCTGTGGGAAGAGGTGAAACCTTGGGCCTAGCGTGTCCTCTGGACTGAAATAAAAACAGTGGCCAGAGCAGAATCGCCAGGCGCAGCGGCACTGAGACCAGCCTCCATCAACTAGAGACAGCCAGCATGCTCCACGACCCTTTGCCTCCTCCTCCTCCTTCACCCCTGACAGGAGATCTGTCAGCAAGAGACTCTGCGTACGGCGCCTTAACGCCGTCACCTCAGAGGGTGCCCGGAGAACTGCGGAGGAGGGAGCCCGAGCGGGGTGAAGACACCTCCTGTGTGCCACCCCAGAGACAACCCTCTGCCCCTAGGGCTGCTTCCTGCACGACACTAGAAAACCTTTTCCAACCAGAACGTGAGGCCATGTGACACGTATTTCCTCTGAAAAGGCCTGACTGCCACGCAGCCATGGGACCTGAGAACAGGATGGAGCCTCCTCTGGGCAAAGAAAAGGAGAGATTATCACGTATGTCTCTTAGAAAGTTCAAAAAAGGAAAAAGGAAAAAGAAGCTCACACAAAGCCTTCCCCCACCAACCCAGTGTATTTCCCAACCATCCAAGACAGCAAGAACCTATCCACCCGCTTCGGCAGCCGAATGCCAGCCGTGCCCAAGGAGGAGCGCAGAACCGCCGCCGCGCGAGGGTTATACAAGGCCCGATCGCGGGCAACGCGTCTCTGAGAATCACTTGGACGAAAGCAATGGTGACTGTCCCCCCGCAGCAGTTCTGGGGTTATCATCTCCAAAGCGCCCTTTGCGGCGGGCGGCAGACGCCCCCGCCTTCCCGCCGCGCTCTTGAGGGACGATATTCACCTCCTCACAATGGACGCTGCCACACAAGTCCTCTGTGCAAGAAACAGAAGTGCTCTTATTTTTAAAAATAAATACAGCGGGCAGGCTTCAACGAGAGCTGTGTGTGTCTGGAGGCAGGGTTTGGCTTCATACTCATGATAGATGGCTGCAGAGCGAAACACGGATGAATTCATTCTCGACTCTCTTATTCATCAAGTGCTCTCACAGTGTGTAACGCGAGGAGAAACACTGCAAGCGCCTCACGAGGCGGCTCAGCCGCCGGCTCGCGAGCAGCGGCTGCCCGCTGCACACGCTGACTCACGCGGGGCCCCGGCCGAACCCTCAGCGCACGCGGCCGCCCCGCACCGCCGGGGCGCCTGCCTCTCACATCTCTGAATTAACTTGCTCTGGAATAAAATTAAGCAAGTAATTCAAAGACTGACACGGAAACACGTATTGCCAACACGTATTATGGCCATATTTACAGGAGTATTAGATATACAAAAGAAGTCCAGAATAGTTTTGACAGTGTAGGGCAACATCACTTCAGGGAAACGAAGCTGTCCTCCTCCTTCCTCTTTCTTAGTCTTTGCATAAACTGCAATAAAGGTCTTTGAAAAATATCAGAAAAGGAAATTAAGATGTCTTCAAAATGAGCTATATTTTTTTAAAAAATCCTTCTTTAATTTTAAGGTAACAGATCAGACACTTGTGAGTCTGGTACACCTTTGTAGGGTGTGATCTGACTCATATTGACAAATAACAGCTGACAAACAACAAAGAAAACAAAGCTTTAATTCATGTCCGTGTACCAATAATTGTGATGATGTGTCTGAATATTAAATATCAGGCACTGCGGGTGAAAATGTCTCAGGAGAATTTGCCATTCAACTTCTTGACTTACTGACAACTATGCTCAGAAAACTCAAGGCAAATGGGCGGGCATCAGGAAGCAGGAATTGAGACAAGAGCCAGAAGACAGAAGATGGAAAATCTGGATGGACAATTTCCAATGCTCTCCCGCCACCTTCAAAAAGCTCAGCCTTAGCTCTCCTGTGCTGCACACAAGTACTATTGGTAGCACTGTCTCAGAAGGAATCTTCAAATATTTAGAAAACAAGAGGGCTAATTCCAGGTACAACAAACATATGAAGAGCTCTGCAGCTGCATTTTACCCTTTCATTTCATTTTAACATGGATCTTCTCTCCAACTAATTCAATTTTTTTTAGATGTGAGTGGTCTGCATCACAGTGATCAAAAAGAATCACAGCAAACATATCATAAATGGAGAGAAAGCCTAATGGTGTCTGACAGGAATCATGCTAGCTTCCACCTTATTTAAAATGGTTGGTCATGGTCCACGAGACACTAGATGACTAACAAGATATCCTGGTTGGCCCTAAATGCTGAAGTACCATAATTCTAATAATACAGCCTATGACTGGACAGAATTGCACACCTCAGTGTGAGCCACTCACCCTTCAAGCCTAACAGAGGACAACGAGCAATTTTCTGGCAATTCGTAGCAAACAAGATCTATTTCTTCCTTGTCCACTGTTGAAGTTATCAGCTTGCAGCTAAATCCCTCTATCTAGACAATGCAAAAAAGATTATTCTCTAAAATACAACCTCGCATCTCTTAAAAACACAGGCAGTGTTCATCCATTCATCCCTGCATTAAGGTTTGGGGGCTTATAAAGGTTATTCCTACATGGCAAACAGTTAGTCAATAGCCACATAAGTTTTGTGGAAAATCTTCTGACTCATTCTTTTGATTATACCTTGGACTCCAAAACGGCTGAAAAAATACGGAAGGTGCCTGGAGCACAGGCGGAATAAAGGCAGCTCCCTGTGGAAGGACCAAGAAAATTTACTGCAGTCCTTGCCAGAGCTGAAAATGAGGACTCCTAAGTCTCCTAAGCAGCGGATCAGATCACCTACAGCACCGCCTCTGCCTCTTCCACTCCTGCCTGCACGGGTGCCTGCTGGCCGGATCCCAGGGCTCAGAGCCCTGGGGCAGTTCCTGGGCTGGATGCCGGGAGCAGCCTCCCGGGAGCTTCCCAAGGCCTGCGGTGACTCACCGCTCAGGACATCCTTATTTTACTCACTAGGAGCAACACAGAGGTGCATCTCCTGCTAATCACCTCTGATTTCACAGGTCACATGAGAAGCAAAACAACATTCTTGAGCATCACTGTGCTCAAGAGGAGAACAAATAACAGAATCTATAAAAGGCTAGAAGCATTCCCACTAAAGGGCACAGATACCTGTCTTACCTATTTTCTGTTGGTGTCAGCAAAACATTTAACTACAGTGCAGTGTATTTGCTCTGTACAACTGTTTTTCATTCATTGCAATAAAACAAGTTGAGCCCTAATTTTGTCTTGAGTTCTAAGTCCAAAGGGCCTAATTCAAAACCTACTTAGTTCAACAGAAAGATTTTAATGTGCACCAGACCAGGCCAAAACTGAGCATATTCTTCATCTAGCCAAGCATAAAAAATGAGTATCAGCTAAGCTAAACTTAAACTCTATGGGAAGTCTTCCTCCCAAAATACAGAATTCAAGTCACAACAGAGAAGTCACTTATAAAACGTTTCCCCAGCTTAGAAGTACCATCAGATCTAGAAATTATCTCTGACCAACTTCATAATGGAAGAATCGCTCTAAGAATTACTCTATTCACATACCAGACCTTTACCAGTCCCACAAAAAAGATACTAAACCCACCATGTAAATCAAAAGATGAGTTAAAGAAGCTGATAAAGGTCCATGAATGGTCCAAGTACCATCCAAATTGGGAATGGTCATGTAAGCAGCCAAAAAATGAGAGTGGGTTTTTTTTTAAATGAAGAAAAATTCAGGGATTCAGGGTAAAACAACCCACTCCCCAACACCAGCCTGATGGTTTAGCGGCTAGACTGACAGAAGCGTAGCTCGCGTGTTTTAACAGTAACAAGCAGAGTAAGACAACCGATACGTATCAGTCTATAGGCTGAATGTCGCTTGGGGCGGATCGCAGAGGAAATGCTTTCACTCCGAGCAACAAGAACTTGTGTCGAAGCGTCGCTGCTCTGCGCCACAGAGCGTACCTTGACAGCCCTTTGGTGCACTTGAGGGCCTAGACGCAGCAGCGCTCTGTTTCCCTGTGAAATGAGATGCTCAGCAGCATAGAGCCAGGCTCCCGGGCTTCGGCATGCATCACTATAACAGATCTGAGGCACACTGGCCAAAGCTAACAGACCACAGGAGCTTCGTCCTGCCCTACCTTTTTTACAGCTCTGAAAAGGAACAGAGTGAGGAGAAATTAAGACAGGGTCTTTGCCCAGTGAATAAGGAAGCTCTCTATAAGGGATTCTGCTCTAGCTCCTTCCGGGGAGCAGAATACAGACTAGCTTGCGTCTGCATTGGTGGCAGATAAGTCCACTCTGCGGCAGGAATTTAGGAACAACTAATACACGAAAACGAGCCTTTCATCCACTGCTCCCGACTGACAGAGCTCTTCCTTTCTGGAGGATTTTCTAATTTCTCTGGGAAAGCAGAGCGCTACTGACCCAACCTGCCCCAACACATCCCTTTGCAGTAGCCAGGGTTGGCCTCATCCTCATGCACAGGAATTTCATAAACATGCTCAAACTTCCAATATCTAACACGGCGCAAATTTCTTTTTCAGTTGGGAAATAATAGTAATAGCAGCTTCTGCCTTAAAAAATAACATCTTGTTTACGGCTCACTTCAACTTAAAAAAGACTGGAAGATCTCCGCATATCCATTTCCACTCCAACACCACTCCTTTTTGACGAACAGCTTCTACGCACAATGCTACCCAATATACCATTCATCAAATGCACTAACACACACACACCTATCACTAAGCATCATCTCCTCCTGCAGGAGAGAGAGAAGGCATTTTAGCTGGTGAAGGAGACGGTAGCCATAACAACAGCACCATGACAACCATACCTGATATCCGCAACATGCGGTAAGGCAAAATTTATTACCAATAAATTCAGTCCGCGCTAAGGATGGCAACAGCATTAAAGAAGCAGTATCAGTCAATAAAGCTGCAAATGCTAAGGGAACAGAGATCTCTCCAGCTTAAAACACATGCAATCCTTCAGCAATTTTAAGCAGCCTATTAAGACGAGGCGCGGTGACAGCCTTCTCTTCTGAGCAGCGGCAGAGGTGGCCACCACTGCTCCATCCTACCTGAGCTCTCCCTTCTTTCGTGCCTCAGGGAGCGGGAGCCACGGATGCGCTGCAGGAGAGCCACCAAGAAGCCGCAAGTGTTTCCTAGCTGCAGAAGCCTCCCAGATTTCTCAGTGGAGTCTTTCGTTTCCAGGAGACTCGGTGAAACCAGCTCTGAGTAAGGAAGAGACTGCTCTCAAGGGAGCACCTCAGGGTCAGGCACACAGCATCGATTTTTCCACCGAGCGCAGTTTCAAATAGGCATCGTGAGCCCTGTCTGTGCACTGGGGAAAACGGACTGCAATTGGCAGGCTTGTTTGAAACACGTGGCTCCGCGCCTCCGCCAGCCAGCAACAACTGCTCCTGGCAAGGCCCCGGCTCACAACCCTGGGCAGTGAAAAAGATCCAAGTAACGTTTGTGGCCACCCTGGCTTTCCTACCCTCAATACAGGAGGTACCGAGAGCAGACCAAACACCACAAATGACCACCACCAGCTAGAAATGCTGTGTGCAAATAACACGTGGTTGTTCGGAGGGCGACCAGAGAGCACGAACAGCCACAGACAGACGCACGTTACGTGATCTTTAGGGTTATTTTCAGAGGAATTTTGCCAAGTGCTTTGCTACACAGGGTTGCTCAGGGAGGAAGCACCAATGTGAACTTGCCTCATAAAAATGTTTTATCACCTTTGAACAGGTTCTCTCTTCTGACCTCCTTGCTTTCAAAAGCCATAGAATACTATGATTGAAAATTAAAACTTTCTACAGGATACACTTTGGCTCTTCCACAATATGAATAAACAGAGATTTTCAACTGTATATTAAAGTCTTACTGAAATACACACTTGTCTCAATGTCTTAGTCCTTATTTGCGTTTTTATGGTGTGTGTTTCACTACCAAAGTAAATAAAGGATTTCCCCTCACTCATTACAAATACAAATCTCCTTTTATTTAAGGAGATGGTTTCTGGGGAAAAGCAGCATCCAGGAAACATGTCTCCTACAAGAAAGCTGGTTTTTTGCACATTTCCCTCCTACCCCTGCGGTCCCTTCAATGCTTGGTACGATGCAAGTTTGAAATCCATAGTAACAACACAGCTGAGCTGGAGGAAAAATTCTTCATTGGGGGGAAAAAAGTGTATAGTTTGAAATCCACACTGCATACTTCAGAAGAGAAGCGAGCATGGAAAAGAAATCTGTACTCGAGAAGAACAGCGTCTTATTTCAAGGAAGCCCCGCTCTGTTTAGGGAGAGAACGTAACTACTATCATTCTCTATGAGTAAAATCCAGCTTCCTACGCAAGCCAAGCTGCTTAAGGCAGACCTGATGGCCTGGCAAAGTCCGTACCGCTTCCTGCGGCCCCTCCAGGGAGGGAGCAGGGGTCCGTAAGGGTGAAAGTGGGACCTGGCAGCACGTGGCCGGCAGCAGTGCTGGGCGGCGACAACGCTGACTGCAGGGGCTCAACGTCCAAGCTTCCAGCACCGCGCGCATCTGGCTCTTTGCAAGGGCCTTCAAATTTAACCTCGTCTCACCAGTTCTTAAACTACAAATTCAGGAGCCTTAAAGCCCACAAGAAGGTCAGATCGAAATTTTGCAGGATTTTTCCCCCACATACACACCAAGCTTGTTAAGACACACCGATCTGATGCTGCCTATCTTTTCTCAAGAGACTCCATGATGGATGACTGCTCAAATTAGGCAATAAGGAATTTAATTAATTATGCTAATATGTTACTTGGATATTCTCCATGCAGGAAAGGTCGATGTTCTTGCTAACTTCAGTGGAGCTATGCTGAATGCAGACAGGCAAACTGGACTGCTAGCAGAGAGGTGCTACACGCTTAGCTGCAAAGCAAAAATCCCCATAACCAGAACCTCACTTATCTGCACCAGGCATGTTAACAGCACTCGGGGCTTTCCTCCTTCTTCACAAACGTGAATTAACTTTATATCCTCTATTTCTTTCAGTTTCACCAAGATCTCATTCAACATGACACATTTTCACATGATCTAAACTTTACTCAGTGAGTTTTTTTTTTAACTGCCTCTACAAACACGTCTGCATTTTGGATTTTTCAGAGGTCCTGCCTAACTTTCAAAACTAATTCCACAGCTGCTACCATAACATCCTTCGAAATACCCTGACACCATCTCCGGGAGACCTATGAAGATCATCACGTCAGCTGCTATGAATGGTAAAGAGGAAACGTGTACATCAGGCTGATTTCAGGCTGATTCTTCCATATAAATACATGCAGGGAGCACAGCCCACAGCACCAACCCGGGACGCAGCTCCTGCACCCCTCTGCCAGCCTCCAGGGCTGCGCACCACAGAACAACGGGCAGATCAGTAACTCCGGGGGAGGCTTTCCTGACCCAGCCACCATCCAACCTTATTTCTGTCCTTCGGTACACTGAAGTAAAGGGATACTCTCAATTATTCCACTAAGCAATACAGGGATCCTGACACGAAATGAAGTACAGAAGAGATAACACAAAAGGATCGTCAAAGCCCTGTGCTGCTCCAATGTTTTGGGGCAAAAACTCTTGCCCACATGAAAAAAGATTTTCTCCTCAGGTCAAGGGCAGCAGGTTATTCTTTTGCTGAGAGCGCTTTTAGCCTCGCTTCGCTATACCAGACACGCCAGGGACACAGTGGAAGCGGCAACGTCTGATTGTCTAACAGATGCATTGTTTATTCATGCTGAAAAAGAGCATCCGACAGAAGAAAGCTTGTTCTGAGGTCCCTCCATCCAGACCCACTTAAGCATCTTTGATTCTGAGTTTCATAGTCAGAAAACCTAAGAGGCAAGGGTCCGCTAACCCATTACAGCCAACAGTAGCCAGTGCTTTTAACTGTGGCCCCAAATATCTAACCATAAAGAAATACAAATAAGATGATGAAGCGTTGGAAAATTAGAGGTGAAAGGAGTTATTTGCAAAGTCCGTTTGCTTCTATGTTTACAGCACACTTGGCACAGGTTAGCTACTGCTGGAATCTTCTTTTCTGGGGAACCTCTGAGCAGACATTGTCATGCTATGAAATCTTGGTCCTACAAAAGCAGTAGGATTATTTCATTCCTTCATAGCATTTCCTAAATAAAAAAGTTAAATACAAAGGACTTTCTATTACCCATCTATACACTCACACTTGCCTGCTGTAAAAATATACTGTTCACACACTAAGACACCTGCTCATATGACTCATGACTGTATACAGAGGGGGGAAAAAAAAATTCTCTCTCCTTACCTGGAAATGAGAATACCTAGAAATCTTTTGTGCTCATAAAAGCTCTAGACAGTGAAATCACAACATTTGGGGTATAACTTTATCATGAGATAGCCTTTCTCTGTCAAATCTTTACTCACCCAGATCTACTGCCTACTAAAGGAAAAAAATAAAGCGCCACTCCTTCAGGGCATTTCAGCATGGGGGGAAGGCAGGCAGGGAGGACGGAGCAGACAGAAGGGACCTGCAACCACAGCAGTTGCTTGTGAGGCCCTCACGTTCACTGGAAGTTTTTCTTTTGTAAGGACTTAAGATCTTGGGATCTTGCACCAGAACAAAAACAGAAGCACATGTGTCTCCTGCTCATGTTCTAACTACAGTAATAGTCTTTTTTCTTTTTTTTTTTTTTAGTTCAACTTTCAGTTCATTTTTTTTTAATTAAGAAAACTAAGGTATCTAAAGTGTGAAGAGGAACAAACTCACCAAGTCACACAGTGTTTCTGAAATCTTAATTATAGGGCTTACTGTCATAGCAAAGGCCTACTTCTAAGACTCGTTTCCTCTACAAGCTCCCAGAGGTATATGCGATTATCTGATCTTTCCTTCAAGTTGGAGTTAACCGTGTCCTGCTGCCACCCCTTTTCTCCCAACCCAGTGCCAAGGGGCTGACATGTATATGGGAAGTCAGTGGTGTTCTCCAGGGACAAGAAGGGGAATGTATAGGTTTGGTGGGAAGGAAGGAGCAAGTCCAGGGCCAGAGAGTAGGGAAGACTAAGAAAGTTGTATTGAATGAAGAAAGAAGCGCATCTCAAGAATGATAGGATGTGACTGATGAACAAGTTCAGTAACAAGTTCAGGAAAAAGCCTGGAAAAAACCCATGGAGTTGAATACATGCTGTTTTAATACTGAGAGACAGCCAGGAGGAAGGAGAGGACCTAGGATTTGCCATCTCCAGTCAAAATGTGCAGTTTAGACTTGTGCCACAAGCAGTGGTCAGCACAACCTGCTCCACACGAAGAGGTAAGCAGCTCCACAGAGCATCAGTCACACGGTCAGCCTGTTCTCAAGGCACAAAATCTCCATGTGGTGACACGGACCCACTGATTTCCAGCAGATCTGGGTGCCTACATGTCTATGAGGACCCAAATCACCACATTTTTTGCAGTATGGGAAGGGCATGGAGAAAACATCCTCAAAGTCTCTTTCTGGACAAGGGAGTAGCCTATCCATGAGGCAGCTCTTCCACAGACTCAGGTTCCAGGTTCCCATTTGAAGAGCAATAGGATGCAAGGAGCATAATGGGATATCTGACATACAGATTGCTGATGGACACAGAAAATTCACACATGCACTTATGTGTTTGGGTGCTTCTGATGTGTTCAGGAGGCACCCGTAATCTAATGTACAATGGTTTACATCACTCTTGAATACCTCTCTATCTTTTCTTTTGTAAAGTCTTGCAGTGGCATTAATACTGATACTGGTTTAGGATGCCTGAAAGCATTAAGCGTTAATCACAAATGAAATATAGTAGACCTGGAAAAGGTACAGAGAACGTAACAACGATGACCAAAGATCAGGAGCAGCTTCTTCACCTTGGGAAAGGTGAATGGAACAGAGGTCTACAAAATCATTTGCAGCATGGAGAAAATGAGAGAAGAAAACAGATAATCATCCTCTCCACAGAAAGCTACAGTGCATTAAACAAAACTAGCTGGTGGCAGGCTCCAAACAAATGAATGAAGGAGATTCTTCCCACAGTAGGAAATTAAGCAGTGGGAATTAGCTGCTGCAGGAAGTTACATATGATAAAAGTTTACATAGCTTCAGAAGGCAAGTGGATACATTTTTCTTCCATTAATTTGCCCCCAGTTTCTCAACACAAGAGAATTTTCTGGGAAAGGACTCTTTACCATGTAAATAACAAAGAACAACTAGATCTACCCTGGCATAGAGCCTTTACTTGTTAATACAATACTACCATTAAATAATTGTGTTGTTTCCTGTCATTATTTTTAAAGGGCTTTCCTTCCCTATTTAGCACGGTGGAATGTCACAGACACCTGCTGAGCATCACAGTATTTAAGAATGCTGCTTGCTAAATCCCCACAAACTATAAATGAAAATATATTATATGATATAGACTGGATTATACTGTAAAATACTGTAAATAAATGTAAATTATACTGTAAATGAAAAGCACCTATTATACTGCTAGGCTCTAGCAAATCAAAAGCTCTGCTGGTCTCATAAGTGTCTAAGTGGAATATTACATTACGTTCCAGACATGTGTTCCTCCATATCCCTCTGCTGATGCAGCAAAACTGAGCTCTGCAGACTATGTCCTGCTGCTTGCATCCTGGCTGCCTCCCCAGATGGAGAGAGTGCTCGTTTTCAACCTGCTCCGCAGTGTCAGCGTGCCCTCCTCAAACTAAAAATCACAGACATTACACAATGACACTGAGATAATGATTTTGTTGGGAACAGAAACAGGAAGATCAGCTGAGAGAAACATTTCGGGGTAAGGGCAGCACTGAGGAGGAAAAGCACATGAGCAGACAGGAAGACAGATGGCCCTCCCAGAAGGACCTGGTTACGCATCCAGAGCTGCCACTTACAAGAGGTCTCATGAGATGCTAAATGTGAATGTTTTATAGATGAGATGCTTGAAGCTGCAACAGCATAAGTAAAGTCTTGTATGTTTTCTTTTTCATTTAGGGCAAGCAGTCTGAAACACATGCCCTACCACTGACCTCGACTCTGACCCAGAGGGACTGTCTCTGGTTGAAAAGATGATTCATTCACTCTGCTAGAAGGGCTGAATGAATAGGCAGTATTCAGGCTGCAGAACACTTATCACTTGGGATTCCCTCAAAATTTAGGTCTGACATGACTGGGTCAGTAACCATGCACTTTCGTTCCTACCTCCTTGAACAGAAATGTCTCTTTGCATCCTTCAGTGCTTCCCACAAATCAGGTCGATTTTTATGGCTTGCTAATTATTACTGCTAGACTTCTGCCGGGCTTCAGGATGAAAAGAAGAGCTTTTCTGAAAGCTCAAGGCACAAAACTTACAGAATAAATCATTGTCTATCTGGCAGCAACAAAATCCAGCCATGGCAGCCACTTAAATATACACATCTGCACAGTGCTGAACTTTATTTGTTTAGGAATGGAAAGTTTTGTTCTACTTTTGTTGACAGAGAACATTAGAGACAACCAAGAATGCAAAAAAAAAAAAAAAAAAAAAAGCAACTGTCAGAAACTGGATTTTGTCTAAAGTGCATCTACATATCATACATACAAAACTATCTGAAAGGACATTAAAGTTACAGGATTACACCTCAAGAGTTTGGATGGGGAAGAAATCAGAGATGACTACATAGCCACAACTAGGTGCCCTTGCGCATATGTACTCAGCTCCTGCCTAGTTTAATCAGCTCATATCATTCTTCCTTTTCCCTTCCCCACATTAGTCCAGTCTCCACTGCTTCAGCTTCTTGCCCCAGTTTCAGCCTGTGGGTTCCACCCTCATCCAGCCTTGAGGTCCAAGTTACAGTTTTCGCCACCACACACATTGAGAGTTTTCTCCTCGTACTCATGTCTAGTTTCAGATCCACACCAGCATTTTCTTTGTTCTTATTCCTCCACTAACTCCCTGTCTTCCCCCTTGGATTTCTGATCCAGTCTGGTCTCCACAATTCGCCTCCATCTCACTGCTGAGCCGTTCCCACCTTTCCCATGTACTCCTTATCAGAGCTGCCTCTTCCGCCCTCAAACCCCTGCTTCCTTCCACAAGGTCTTAGCCAGGTTTTCTAGCTTTGTTCACCTCTGCATTTGAAACTGGGAACTTTTGCCTCTCCTAGAAGATTATAAGCAAAGGAGAGGCAGATTCTTCTCTTTTACAGTAATATCATCAGTGACATGACATGACATGACATATGATAAGATGTAATATGGTATGATATGCCATGATATGACACAAGTAGGGCTGGCCAGGCTCAGGGAAGCTGGAGTCAGCACAGACTTGAGCAATTCTCTCCTGACTTTCAGCGAAGTTTGCAAAGATACAGGATTCCGCGACAAAACAAGACGATACTGAAGAACTTCACTGAAAAGATCCTGAGATGGCTTCCCTGGAACAGCCAGGCAGGCAGCCGTACTCTCGAAAAGGGCTAAGCAGCTCAGCCTGAAACCCGCATACACGTAGAAGAGAGACAAGCCCAACTCCCAGAGCAGAAATCACAGCCTAACAGCCTAACTGCAACAGTTTGGCAAAGTGATAATGGAAACAGGATCTTATATCGGAAAGTAGCAAGCCATCTTGATTTGCAGCCTCACCTCCAACACCATGACAAGCAAATGGCCCGTATGGGAACAGATGAAGATGTTATGCTCAGAGAAGCACCAGCAGGAAAGCTCACTGCACCGCAGTGATGACTGGTAGTACACTAGCTGCCATGTTGCAGGCCAGAGTCCAATGGTCATATTTAAAGCAGATGGTATAAACTGGTCTGGAAAGACTTTCTCTGCAATGCAGCTGAAAGATAACTGGAGCTCCTTGAAAATCAATACAAATACCTGTTCATCTTTCCTGCTCTATGCTTTGAACCTGATCTGCAACCTGGAGAGGCAGACAACCCCTCTTCATGCTGCCTGAAGGAGAATATATGTTCAAATCAGGGAAAGCGTAAAAGCTCCCGGCAAAGGCATCTCAAAGGCCTCTCTGTACCCTCTTCAGCAACTCAGGAGCCGCCTGCCATTCAGGTTCTTGATGAGTCCCTACATTTGTAGCTAGGACTCACAAGCCCCATGCTTGAACCTCTGACAGCCCCAGCCAGCCGCCAGGCAGCAGCTGGTCCCCGTGCCGAGCTCTGTCCTGGCCAGGACCCAGGCTGTGCCCATAAAGTCACGGTGAGGTCCTTTGCAGCCCAGAGGGACAGTGCTACGCACGGAGACAGACCACATGCAGCACTACACGGCACCTTGCTTTGAAGTACAGAAATGCCTCTCTGCCTCCAAAGAGCTCCTGAAACAAGAACAGCCATTACTTCCTCTTCATTTAGACTGATATCACGTAGTACCGAACAGCCCCCACATCAAATGCTGAGCATCCTTTCAAAACTGCTATGAATGAATGAATTCATGAAGAAACACACAGGACAGGACATGCACTAAGATACCAGTAACTATGCAACCGCACCAAAGTGGAACCGTATGGACCCAGACCAGAGAGTATTTCTTCGATCTCATTCTTCTCCTGTCCCTTCTCAGGGCATGGAGGAAAAGACAGGCCACGACCTGTGGCCCAACTGTAACTCTATGTCCAGTCTTCCGAAAAATCTCTATGACCAATGCAATTTGCTCACTGAAGAAAATACTGGTTCAGGCATCAAGACTCCCTGCTCAATTTACAGATCATGAAAGACTCCTCTTACCTATACCTGTTTTCTGCACTGTATTAGGCTGAGCTTAGAGCTGGGAGGCTTCCAGAAGTAAGGTATTAAGATATTTTCCAGCATTTCTGGGTACGCCACAGGTGCACTGTCAGGTACAGAGAAATGATGAAAAGCATTTTTTGACACAATACATATTTAAAAAGGAGGACTCCTTTGCTGTCCTTATTCCTGCTTCCCTTTTGAAGCAATTTACATGAGAGAAGCGGTAGCACCAACTAGAAGAAAGAATAAAACCCTAAAGCTCCATTTTCTGAAGCAATGCTCAGATCAAATCCTACTGTGCACATGCCAATCAGCTGAGGTTTTCAGTTCAGACTTTCTCTGGTGCTTCGTGAGTGCTCTCTGGGAATATTAAAGTCAGGAGATTTTTCTGGAAGCTTTTTTTTTTTTTACTTGTCCTTCTAAAAGGCAACTTATTTGATATAGCAGGATTTGATATGGGAGCACACTCCAGAACTGCAATCCTCATCATATTTGAAATTTCTTTGAAATTCTGAGCATTTTGAAGGGGCTTTATTTTGTGAAAAGGGAAATGTTAACATCAGACTAATAAAGACTACAGTATTCACATCATTGTATTTGACATAAGGCATATGATCAATTGCAAAAATTACCATTTAAAAGATACAGTTGATATTTCTCAAATAGCAACCATCCAAATGATACACTCCTTTGAAGAATACATCGTGCTTTCCTTTGCTGTACTGCTTCCAGGGAGTATTGCTCATAACCATTTGCAGTTTTGAAACAAGGATGGTATTTGTTCTTTTTCCACAGCAAGAAATGACTATCCAGACAACATTTTTTAAAAACAGAAGGCCTATTTCGATCAATACCAAATGCACATAGAAGTGACAGAAGTTCCAGTATAATCAATTCTCTCCAAATACCAAATGTCTCATTGCTATCTGTTTACCCTCCCCCCCCCCCACACACACAAAAACCGCACTATTTTCGTTTGCTCTTGACATTTTACTGCTTTCTCTACCCCTTCACTTGTTCGGAATTTAAGGAAGTCTAAAATGAGAAAGATTTCCACAAGCAACTGGAAGATTTATGAACACTGTGCAACTGTCCACTGCTCTTCTGAGGCCTCATCAGGCCAGGACAACCTTCGGCAGCAAGGAACAGAAGGCAAGGCGCAGGGGATCTCTGGCTAGCGAGGACCAGTGCAGTATTCGCAGTCCTCTGCTCAAACTCCCAGGCCAGTTGTCAGTCAGTAGTATGGAAAATGATCAGAGAAAATATTCTGATGACCTGGCATTAAGACACTTTTCACTCCAGATGGTCTTAAAAACCACATAAATAAAGCATTATGACTTAGTCCCTAAAATTCACTCTCCACTTCAGCAATTGCTGAACAAGGGAGTTATGAGATTATAAAAGTGGGGGGCAGCGTACCAAGGCCCGGCGATGTGGGCAATACTAGAAAATATCTTAAGGTCCCTGGGCTACGTGTTCACACAAATCATTGTGAAGTGTTTATGCAAGGCCAAATTAGACAGGGAAGGGTAAAACTGAGCTCTCATACATTAAAACAAATAACTACTCCCTTTGTAGCATCAAGTCTAAGCAGCTTGTACAAGCCTGAGAAAAAGGCAGTCTGGCCTCGCTGCACAGTGGATAAATGATCATGTGGAAGGTCAGGGCAATGTAGAGTACTCCCTTCCACATAGTTCCGATATTTCTGTCCTTTCCCAAATCCTAATTACTGCAAGCTGTCCTAGTGGCAACCCTGATATCTCTGTAAACCCTACTTTCAACACTTCTCTGAAGGTGTGAGCTTGGTCTTACTGTCAAAACCAGATACACTTATTCTGTGGAATACCAAATGTGCATTAGCCATCCCAAAATAAAGCTCTCAAGAAAAGGCTGTGGGTTTTCTCCGGGTAAGTTAGGCAAAGACACTTGAGGATAAAATAGTAACCTCTAGTAGGTAAGATGTAGTAAAAAGAAAAAATTACTAGAATTTCATTTTCTCAAGTAGTTAACAGCAGAAAATAGCCAGTATATTTTCTCATTATGAAATAACATCTCTCTCAGCAGCAAAGAGTCAGTTGTATCTTACATTTTCTGCCATCCCCAGAGGATTACTGACTTGTATTCCCTTATTCACTGCATATTTGCAAGACCGCAAATACACTGTAGTAGAAATTCATTAAGTGTAACATAGAAAGCATCAAATGCAATTAAACACATTTACCTTAGACACTGCAAAGAAGCAGACAACCTAAAGATCAAATAGGATTACCTAATTTCCATGAGTTACCATGTTTCAACCATGTGATGCTTTCAAAATCAATTCATTAACAGAAAGTGAGGCATTCAATTTGGATACTCCCTAATATCATTTTAACCCCCTCCTGCTGCTCTCTGTACATCTGTTTGTACATACCAAAACAAACGACGACAGCATATAGACTTCCCCCGATTCTCATGCATTTACACGCGTGTGTTTGATTCCGGGAGGTGAATCAAAATACCTGTCAATAAGCCTGCTGCTCCTAGGAATTACAGACGTGACATACTGTGATGCCAGAACACAACTAAAAGATAGGTAAGAAACGTACAGAGCACATTACGGATTATTTTAATTGCACCTTTTTTTTACAGAAAAGAACACAATAAAACCTGAGACAAAAATGATCAAGATTTTCTGCATTCAGCAGCACTTCACTCCATTTTCCTTTCCTTGTCATCTCTGCACCAGAAACACTGAAATAACCAACATCACTGCAGTCGTAATGACTTAACACCCACCTCAAGCACATATAGAAAAAGACTAATTTTGTAGGCTTCAGTGCTTTTAAATTATGTTTGTTACCATGAGAACTTGATTAAAATGCCACCCACAAGCTTGCAGAAGAGGGGAAACAACAACAACAACAACAAAATCTACTTTTAATCAGTGGTAGTACACTTGCTGCAATGCAGCATTTTCATAAGCTCCACAGCCTTCTGCAGTAAGAGGCGGCAGAGATGCCCAGACTGATCCAATTTTGCTGAATGCCTTCTTTCGGAAAATATTTAGCTGACAGTACAGTTGTCATCCAGTACTATTACAGAATATTCCACTGAAGAAGGATAAAGTGCCCATATGTGCTCTGTTCTGTGTTAAAAGGCTCAATCTGAAAACTAGAAAATTATTTGTACATGTAAGGTAGGGGTAACTCTGACAGCCACTTGGAACAAATGTGTATTTTTGGTGAGATAAGAGATATATCAAAGCTTTCAAACACTCCAGTTTCTTCTCCATTTGCTAGTTTCTACTGGTTTTGGCTGATTTTACATACATACATACACACACACACACATATATATATATGTTTATGGAAACCCAAATAACAGTACTGTATCTGCTAGGAAACAATCTTTGGGGTATTTTGTTTGTTTGTTTTTAATTTATACTTGCATCATCTTTTGATTACTGGATATAGATGCCCCATTACTGTGGTCTGACTAGGGGGCAGAGCTTCCCACGACCGCAGTCACCCCAAAGTAGGTAACTAGCACTGCGACTGAACCGAGAGCCAGGGATGAGCTCCAGAAAGTCGCTTGTATAGCCATGCATGTTTTAAATGCATGAACTGATGCATGCAAGAACAGCATGCAGACAGTGGTGGGCTAGAAAAGGGGAGGAGTTTTACACCTCAGATGAGAGTAACCAGCAAGCCACTTACTCAAGCAGTCACCTCAGACACGTCTCTTCAAAAAAGACATTTACTTGTCCATCAGAGAGAGACTACCTCTAGTCTAATTAAGAGAATGGCCAGACTGTCTCCTATTTAAGGTGAGAACAGAGTGAGTTTCCCCAGGAAAGATCAATCACACTCTAGAGGACATCATCCAAATTAGAGCATTAGGTATCCTCTACAGGACTTCAAAGAGATCAGCTCAAAGAGCTGAAGCATATCCTCTGGAGTGGGGTGGCATGCACTAAGCCTGAAACCCTGGGAACAGCAAAAGAGCTGCAAGAGGGGGGAAATGGACTTTGTAATGTAACTTCAGTGGAGCTGGTAGCTGTCATATCTTCACCTTTATCTTTCATAAACATTTGTAGCTGTTCACCTGTTTGGAATGGTATGAATAAATGTGTGTATTTGCAACTGTACTTTGACCTGCTGTGAGTTAAGCATTGCTAATAAAAACCAAGGCATCTTTCACCAAAAGAGGTAACAAACCTGTGAACTGGCAGCAGGGAACATCCTAAAAGACAGTGGTCTCGCCTTTGTATTGCACAGGCTATATGGAAGTCTTGTATCACACAGGCCAGAGGAGGCATGTACATGCTCCAATGACACTGGAGGCTCTCAGACATGCAGTAAAACAGAGGTGTATTTACTTGAAATCCAAATGTCATGGGGCAGTGTGTCACACATCATATTGTGCAAGGTCCTAAGGGATTTTCTTTAAATACTGCCAATAGAGTTTAGAACACACTAACTTTGGGGGGAGGATTTTTACATGGCATCCATCATGCAACTGATTTCAGTGATGTCCACAGAACTACACTTACTCCAGCTCCGAATCTGGCATCCGCTGGCTGCTTGCAGCTCCCACCTCTAGCACCTTCTGCTCCTACACACACACAGGTCTGATTTCCACCAACTTCCATGGCATATACACACTGCAGGCGAAACATGAGCCAATATATATTCCATATACATCGAAGTCAATAGGCAGATCATACCTTAGGATGGAACACGGCGCACTGAGCAAAGGAGGCCAGGTGGGACTAGCAGAGGAACCAGAACTGCAGTGGCGGTACAGAGTGACCCAGACTGTCCCTACAGAACTGCAGGGATTTCCTACAGCCTGCTTTCACACACGAGATGCCCAGCACCATGCCGATGTGCCAGCTCAGGTCAGCAGTGCCAGCTCAGACAGCCCCACATCACTGTACACAGGTCAGTGACATCATTTCCCCCCCCCCCTTATTTTTTTTTCCTGGTAATTACAGCGAATCCAGCATCACGTTCCTGTGGGATTACCAAGAGAGAAAGAAAAATGTTACGATCATCCAAACCTCCCAGTGACAAAACATAAAAGTTCTTTCCTTTGTGTTCAAGGAAAAGATTGGCTTGTTTTTTAAAGGAATGGATTTTCCAGATTAATAACATCAGCAATTACAAGGTACTTTAAATAAAGAGATTTCCTTTTATTATCTATAGACTGCTGAGACTACAATTGTCTCACCTCTTCTCTGGATTACTGTAATTTATTATTTGCTAGTAATTTGTCTTCTTCTATAAGGTATTAGCTGCTCACAATTTGCCAAAATTCACCTGAGAATGAAGAAATCCTTGCACTGATTAAAGTGCCTTCAAGATTATCTCACTTGAAGAGTTTTTTTTTCCTCCTAAAACTACAGTACAAAGCAGAACAGCCTTATGGTTAAGGCACTGAACTTCCAAGATCACTCTGCTGCTAGCCTGGCTCCATGACCTTCAACTTTTCACTACATCAGCCTATTCCTCAGTTCTATCTGTAAAATGTGTATTATAACATTCCTTTGGTCTATAACTTTTCTATTTACATTGTAAATCCTGCAGGGCAAGGGCTATTCCTTTCAATACACGTGAGGACACTTGGGCTCCCAAACGAATACGAAGCCTTCAGGTTAGGGTTTCAGGGAGTTTTGTTCAAGGAAAGACCTTTACCAGATACAGCATCTGTTTGGAGGCAGCATGACAACCTTTTTCAGCAGTGCAAAGGAGACCAAAAAGGAGAGGATCATGCCACCGCCACTCTCTGCTCCAGAACCTCAGTTGCTTCTTGACTGGTCTGGGCAAACAGAGGGAGTCAGGACCCTGTGGGACCGGCTTACAGCTCTGGGAAACGAGGTAGACCTGAGCTTTGGCTGTCCAATCTCTCTGGCCCTTGGGCCACAAATTCTTCGAGGCCCCCAGCCCTGCCAAAAGGGACTCTGCCCCTATAGAGTCCTCAACAATTGGCTGGAACTGTCCAGAACAGCCACAATTTAAAATATGTATGTAAAGCCTCTGATGAAGGTTGCAGCCCATGAACTGCATGAAGGAGTCCCTGCATTGATGTTACTGTAAAAACAAATGAAAACACTGATTTTCAACTCTGTAGGGCTGCTGGCCTAACCAACTGGATTATCTCTAAATGACTCATTTTTTTTCACAGAATCTCCATAACACATCCCCCCCAACCCTCCCCTCCAGGGACCTATATAAAGCTTTCTACATTTCATCTGATGGATGCTCCTTTCTAAAAATACCTTTACAAAGAACTGCCTTTGGTAGCAATTAAAAATGTGACACAGTGTAGTGCCACATTTCATTTAAGAAAACATAAATCACAAGGTATGCATAAAGTTCTTGTTACCAACTTGTCTCCACAACTACGTAATAAGTCCTTAAAATTTCTCCCTGACATTAAAGCAGAATTGTCAATTCCCTACTTGATTCTGCTGATTAACTTAACTGAAGTTTTATGAATGCACAAAGAATCCAAAAATATTTGCTCCCTAATTCTGTCATGTCATTGCTCTAATTTCCTGTCTCTCTCTGCTTGGTGTCTATCCACATACAATAATTGTGAATCACACTGGCCAGACTCAATCATGTTTGACGGACAACACGATGCTCCTAGCTACCTTATAAAAATCCACAGATAAGTAGAGGGGAGACACGGTCTTAACGCTGCTATGGAGGGAAAGAACCCAGTTCTTATTCTCCTGTTTGGTGGCCACGCATCCTGAGGCCGAGGTGCATAGATGCTGAGCTCTCATCCAGCCAAAGTATACACTATTTCTGGCCTAATTAATTGCCTAAGCCAAGACAGGGGGAGAATGAACAGGTGCCCGTTATGATACAGTGAGAAGAGACAGTAGAGAGGACCAAGGAAGAAACTAAGGAAAAGTGCTATGGAACTGAAGCTACTGTGATGGACCCCAAGGCCCAAAGGGTAAACGTAGGTATTTTGGTGGAGAAGCAGGAAAAACATGGAGGAAGACAGCTGGGGATGCAGGGAAGAACTGCGTGTTGTTGGTCAGAAGCATGATAGGCAGGAGCCTGAATTTTTCATAGGGCATTGTAGGGATGAGAAAACTGGTGGTACTACAGGGAGGGGGGAATACAGGGGTCTTGATAGTAAGGGGGAGACTGAAGGGAGCGTGGTGAAAATATCAGAGAGTAATGAAAACATCTCTTTGAGATGACACAGGATATAAACCCACACTACCAAATAATATCAAATATTTTAATCTAAAATTTACAAAATAATCAATTCACAACACCACTTCCAGCAATGAGCTGAACTCAAACCAATATGAAGATCTGACTTCAAGCATTTCAGAGTAGAGATCTGCTCTGAAAGGTATAGACAGATTTTAGATCCAACAAGAAGGCACTTTCAACTGGAGTCAAACTAGTTTGTCCACCTCTGCTGTTTGTTACAGTGTGCAACATGCAGAAGTAGAGAGCTGTACTACTGACTGGGTTGTTGCTGTCTTAGAAAAAACTTATTCTCGGTGGAAAATGTACTAGAAGAGTGGAGATAGACTAGAGATGAAGTTTATCTCTTTATAATACACTGGATTTTAAGTCAAAAATCCCAGTAAAATAGGACTAGATTCCATATTGGATTCACTTCATACGTTCTGACTAGCTGCATAATGTATGCGCTTTCATGCTGCTATGTCCCTGGCAAACTGCATCATACGTGTACAGATTTCCATCTAAGATTTCCCAGCACGAACTATGGAATCTTTAAGCTACTAATTACACTGAGAAATATGGTCCGTCAGTGTATTGTGTCCATCTCCCTTTGTCTTTTTAGATTTAACTGTAAGCGCTGAGGCTCTGGAACAACACTGTTGTTTGAGCGCACAGCATCTAGCACAGTAGTCATCGAATCCAGGCTTGGACATCTAGTTACTATTATTATTGCAGTTACAGTGACAAACTCCAGAACATTAACAAAAATCACAGGTGCCCCCTAGCTAGTTCCCAGGCATCCCACCATTAGTTCTAGCCTCGATCCTGTTGTGTCTAATTATAGACACTGCTATATTTCATTATACTCATAAATGGAAACGTAATTCTTCTGTGCTCCTACAACTTTTTTTAGCAGCAAGAGTGGCGCAAAGAGTATTTGCATAAACAAGCAAAGCATTTTCTCCATGAAAAAAATTGTAATTAAAATAAGGATACCAGGAAGTGGTTATTAACACAGAGCTGCAGAGAAGTCTGATAGATACAGGTAGCAGTAACATGAATTAATCATTAGGAAAGGGTTATCAATCAAAGTGCCTTAAAATCTACCCCAGCTATTTCACATGGACATGACAAAGGGCAGGACAAAATAACATAATTTTATTCCAGAAATGTCCCAAAGCCGTTTGATTTATTATTTGAGAATATCTAGGGAAACAGAAGAAAAAAACAGGCTGTGAGGTCAGTATCTCCCTTTACAAACAACGACCTCAGTTGGGCTCCTAACACGTGGCATATGCACCTACTCCAGTTCATTCTGGCTGCACGGCCGGTCATAGCCAGAGACAGGACTGAATTATAGCTTCCTGCTTCAGCAGCTACCAAAGTTTGGGAGATATTAAAAACGAGGGAAGAAAATGACTCATCTTAAGGATGACAACTAAAATATTTTTGGGGTCATGATTAAGAAGAGTTTTCTTTCATCAGCTGTGCTGAGGAGAGTGTTATGATTCAAACATCTGTTCTTCTCATAAGTTTCCCTCCCTAAAACAACGAATCTGTTCCTCTCACAAGCTCTTCTCACGCTAGAATGCTCACAAGCACTCCCATTACTCCCACTATCGGTTTCAGTAGAGTGTTTACTAACATAACTGCTCAAATACATGTAACTCAGACTTAATTTTAAGTGTCAGGCTTTATAACACTGATGGTAACGAGGCTGGTAATGCTTCAGCGTTCAGTGATTTACACTGCAAAACTATTTAAAGTTTCCAAGTTGGAACAGAATCGCTTCCTCCATGAGTTTCACTCTCTGTTTTGCAGACAGTGATGACTTCCATTCCCCAACGCTGACACTCAAGAGTAAATCCTCCTGCCCTGTATCCCAGCCCTGTCAACAGTCAGAACCAGACGCTTCAGAGGAAAGTTCACCAGAACTGGTAGCAGGAAGCTATGGATAAAGATGGTTTTAGACAGCAGGAGGGCTTCGTGTGGAAGATAAGCAGAGGGCATCTGGTCCCAGGAAGAGGGGTCAGTAATAGAAAGCCTTTCTGAGCAGGTCACCACCTCAGTTGCACCCGATAGATGGCATAATCTGACTCATGCAGAGTTGCCCCCCAATTCCCATGAATGAATGTATGGCTCACGCTGAAGCAGCGAGGACTGTATACCAACCAAAATTGCAATATATCATTACAGAAATATTATAATTTTTATATTTTTAGGCTATTCCTTTTTCATATAAACACAAAGCCACAATCTTCGGCAAGATAAGCTATTTTTAAATAGGCAAGTTAAAAAAAAAAAAAAAAATCAAAGGTCCCACGGCAGTCAGTGGCGAGACTTCAACCGACTTCAGGAGAGCTGAGCTTCTACTCCATGATGTTTAGTCTTCTTTCTGGCTATGTGATTGAGGGAAAGAAACCCATAGATGTGAAAATTCAACATTAGCCCACCAGACTGCTTCCTGATCTGCAGAAAGTAACTTGGGGACATTACTCTTGAGAATGCAAAAGAAAATCTAGTTCTCAGCTGCAGCAACTCTTCACAACAGCAAAAACTAGCTTTCCAGCTCACCTTGCTTGTGCTTGCTCCTCTCTGCGGTCACTACGCACTGCCCAGGAGTGAAAAGCCTAGTGCTCGAGCTGGCTACTGAAGCTGACCAAAGGACTGAGCACTGCTGTGACGGTGAATGGTGCAGCATCGCTCCCCTGCTATGCTCTTCCTGAGAATCAACTCGACTTTGCCCACCATTACACAGACGAAAGAAAGGACTATGAGTACCTCCAGCCTCCCAGGCCTGCCTCGAGCTTCCAGGGAGTTGGGGAGGCACTTACTGAAAAGCTGCAGCATTTCACATAAACTCTGCCTGATGATTCCAGTCCGAACAATTCTGCTTCTTGGCTATAAACACGTTTTTAAGAATCTACTAGTGACTCAGCCTGCTAGGTAGGATTATTACTAACACCACCACCACCACGATTTACTAGTGACAGGGGACATTCTCCTTCCTTCCCATCGCTTAACAAGCACGCCTAAGCCCTTTCAAAATGTGGCAGATGCCTGGCTGCAGTTGAAAAATACAAGTAATGCGGTGTACTGCTTTTACTGCTCATGTTCAAAACAGGTGTTTTCAGCTGAGAGAGGGTGCAGATAACAGCTATTAAGATGATCAGAAGAAAGGAGGAAAGAGGCAGATTGATTATAAAATTGACAGTAGTTCTCCCTTCAAAGGAAGGAGAAGGCAGACTGACGATAAGGGATAAACAAAGGAGGGAAAACCAAAGGCTAGTTTGGCACAAGAACACACTGACCATTGACAATTTTTAGCTGGAAGTTAGGAAGAGGTTTCTAGCAAACTGTGAGATTACAGAACAGCCTACTGGTCAGCAGGAGGGAGACTGTTTTTAAGAGGAAGATTCATGAAAGAGGATTCAAAGCCAGAACGAGCTGTGAGAGCAGATGGGGGGGTGCCTCCTTACGACCTTACCTTTGCTGAGAAAGGGACACACAAGACGGCTGCATGAGAAAAGAGAAGACAGCATGAACACCACCATTGATTTATATTTTGCACTCCATCCACTTTTGATCTGTCCCTAGTGCCATTTTCCCCCGTTATAATGCAAAAGGTGTCCATCAAATGAAGCATCACTACAAAAATCACTGACAAAGAAACAAAGCAAGCAAAGAGGAAATGGAAAGGGAGGAAAACAGCATCTCTCCATTGGATTACTCAGGAAATCAAGGTGGCATTTCATCTGTGGGTACCACAGGAAATCTTTCTAGCTTGTATAAATCAGGACCACTTTACCTGAAAACTGTTATCATTGCTCACCAATATCTTCCTTTACAACATGAACTTCCAACCAAAGATAAGGGGAATTTCTAAGCCTGAAATAAAAGTTATTGCGAGTTGCTCATTTTAAGTGCATGCAGTTCTCTACAGAATACATTTAAGAAGCACTTGCATCCAAAGAGCTTCTAATCTAATCAAACAAAATACCAATACAGAAAAATTCTGAGTATAGCAGCAGGTTCACCTTGGCCTTGTGCTGTTTCCAAGCCTCCGTACAGAACAGCCACTCCTATCAGCGTGCCTGTTCTCCGAGTGGCACGGGATTCACAGCAGAGAAAGAAGGGCAAGTATAAGTAATGCTTATACCCACAACACTACCCTAAATTACTAGAGGTTGTTAGAATTTGCCCTCCTATTTTGAAGCAGCTGTGCACCGGGCCTAGAGAGAGCCAGGTGAGCCCAGACGAGCAAGCCATGTTGGTACCCCCCTGCCAAGCAGCACCTTCAGTCTTTGCAGAATTAGTTCGCGTACAGCCACCGCACGTCGACAGGCCTGTGCCGAGTTTGTTCACACCACACGAGCAGTCCCGGGGGCCCATGGCTGGACTGAACAGGCTGCAGCAGCTCCCGAACTGCCGAAGCAGAACGACACTGTCAGGAACAGTTGTACAGCTTTCAGAGCCAAGCCCTTGGCTTCAAACGCTGCAAGGCCAGGCTGCGCAGACGTCCCAGCTCAGAGACCTGTAAGCTTTGCCATCGCTGCCTCGTAGCCCCCGGGGCTGCACTACTGGTTCTGCTGCTCCCTCTCCCATCCAACAGCCTGGCTTGCAGGATGCTCCTCAACAAGAGGTAGCAGGATTTTCTCCTTTTTCTGAGCCCAACTTCCCTGTCAAAGTATGCCCATGTCGAACCTGCTGCACATCATTTCCACTTCTAGCTTTCTATTAGTCACTATGGAGAGAAAGGGACAAATGACAACTAATGCTCATGAGATGTTACTGTCCCCTTTTATCTCCCCTAACCACTTACGCAGTTGAGCTTATGTAGAAAATGCAAGCTCTTATGTACAATTCTTTTCCTCTCTTTTCAAACAGACTTGCCCACTTCTTAAACTGTGGCATCCCAGCAGCGTCAAGTGGCTATGAAGTGCTCCATAGATCTCCTCTTTACTTCACAGACCAGTAACTGATGCCTGCCAATTAGAGATGAGACCTGCAGAGACAACTTCAGATTTGCATACCAGATGTCAGAGAACTTACTTTACGGCCAGTGGAATATTTGCAAGGGAGAAATGGTGAATGCAATAAAAGTGCCTGTTCTTTAAGTCTTAAAGGCTAATTTTATCCTTCATTTTGTACTTCTATGCTGCTGCAAGGGTCTTCTGGGCCATGGGAAAATTCCTGAAGTGGGTAGGGTCACTGTAAGCAGCCTTATGCTGCCCTCTGCCCTGGCAGCCACTGGCCCAGAGCCAGGCACATAGGGCCTCTAGGTTGCTTGCTGTACCGGCTGCCCTGGGGGAGGCTGACGTGAGCCAGGGCAGAGGCTGCTAGTGGCTCCTGCCCCGCCACAGGCCAGAGTCCAGAAGATGAAAGTCTTTCCCAAACTGCTGGGCTGCCTGTGCTGTGCTTCCCAGGAATAACGCTGAAAAGAGTAGTGCCAAAATTGAGCGTAACAACAAGAGACTCCCTAAGCGTGGGACACAACAGCTGCTTCCATCGACCAAGCCTCCTGCCCACCGCAGGGCGAGAATGTGCCTAACAGGCACAAACGCACGCAGGGGCACGCGAGCCCGCGCCCCCTCGCCAGCAGCGCTGCTCTCCGAGGCAGGCCAGGCTGGGACACACAGCCCTTCGCCGACTTCCACAGCGCAGGGCAGGGCTGTGGTGCCACGGCTTTCCAGGGAGAAAAGCCCATAAATGAGAGAAGAACTGCTTGTGTACATGCTTTATACAGCCTAAAAACAGTCAGGGCCAAATCTGATCCTTGATTTCAAATTCCTCCTAACTCACAGGGCCAGGAGAGACTGCACGCACAAGTAAAGTAGAGGGTTTTGATTGGGAAAAGGATTGACTTACACCCTTATAAACAGTTCCAGAAAATGAAGACCAGTCTCGTATCCAATAAATACATTTCCAAGTACAAGTGTGTGTGTGTGCGTGCACACAAAGGCGCATAGATCCCAAATCTTACATTATTAGCGTTTTTTTTCCACTCTCTACTATCAGCTTGCCTTCCTTTAAAGCTGTGTGATATCTCCCCCTTTTTTAAAAGATCTTTAAGTATCTTGGCAGCCTCAGAAGCCTGGCACAGATTACTTACAGGGAACAGTGGAGCTCCACTTCAGCCACAAAAGAGCAGAAAAAGCATGGAAGACCTAAAGTGCTCCATAATTCTATACTGCATTATTTGTAAACCAAAGTCATGCTACATTTTTCAAATGTTAAAACAGCTTGTCAAATTTCAGTAAAATAAGCTCCAGAGTGACTGCCCACTGATAGACAAATATTCCCAATTAATCACTCTTTATTAAATGCCCTAATTTGTTCTTTCATTAAGTATATCTCACAGAAAAAAAACGTGTCCTTAACTGGTATAACCCAGCATCTTTTAATTAATGACTACACAGAGGGGGTAATTTTCACCAGCTAAAGACCATGTTTCTTTGTTTTTACACTATTCCTCAAAGGGTGCAGAGCCTGAACCTTCTCGAACCAGCTGAGCCAACAGGAGATACTGGGAAGGCCACAGCCATCCCCGTACGCCTCCCACCCTTCACTTTAATACACCTCCGTGACCTTCTGTAGGCATCTCCCAAACTCACTGAAACCCTCTGGTTTTGATTTTGTGTTACAAGGCTAGAGTGAGCAGAAAACTGCACCCAAAGGGAATGGCAGTCTTTCGCTCTGCCTTGCCCAAGTACATGGCAGTATTTCACCCTGCCCTGCCTAACTGTAGTTCTGACAGCAGAAACTTGGGCTTTTTGCCACCCTTCTCACTCTGTCCTACTGCATTTCCTCCTTAGGCTTCATATGAGGTGTCTCAAACTCAAACCATTCCCATATCCCCAAGTCCAATATTCTGCCCTTTGCATTTCAAACTCATTTGCTAGGGCAAACAGGAACTACGCTCACTTTTAAACTAAACTGAAATGAATAAATTTGTATAGGGAAATACTGGAAAAACAAATACCTGTGCTCATCTGCATGGTAGAGGCAGCACAGGTTCTCTATGACACTCATTTTCAGCCTTGTGAGATGGAAGTCTCCTGAAACTTTCTTCTCTCCCGAAGAGGAGGAGAAGCACATTTCTTTGCTCTGACCCAATCATTCAAATTCTGGAGATCAGGCAGGATTATATTTGCCCTTTCTGTGCCAGACCATTCTTATCTCTTCTACAGCACAACTTACTGCAGCGGCAGGGCATGACAAACCCCAGCTGTGCGTGGTAACAGTATCATCTCTCTCAGATTCTCCCTTTGTTCGACACCGTCTTATGCCCTTGCTGCACAGGGCTGCACGCAGGGTCTTGCTAAGCTAAAAGAAGGAAGACAGCTGCTTAGACAATGGTACGACAGCCTCCCTCAGATACAAAAGGCTTTTAAAATAAAACGAAACGGAGGATTACCAAAGCGGGATCTAATCCCAAGAAAATAAAGTATCCCAAAAGTTAGGAGGAGTTTTCTTCTCGTTCTTTTCTCAAAGTCTTTCTGGTCTGTTGAAGCATCCCCCGGTGAAACTATGCTAACAAGTAAAGAGCTCATACCTGATTAAGCAGATGATAGGATGCCGCAGCTGGTTGTTAAACAAGGAAAACTTTCTGTTCCTACAAAGAAACAGAGAAATACACACTCTATTAAGTCTCTATTCCGTGAATTTAGCATAAAGTCAACAGTGTAAGGGCTGTAAGATGCTACCTGTGTGTAACAACACCTATGACCAATTGTTTTTCTCCCAGCTTTATTTCCCAAGGCTCACCTGAGATGTCAACCCAGATCCTCTTTGGTATGCAGCTTGCTTTGGGACCACCAAGGACCTGCTTAATTCCTAGACTTGCCCTAGGAAAAGCCAGCTGCTAAAAGCTTCAACAAACCATCTCCAAGGGCAGGTAAATGGAGCACAGCGCACTCCTGGCCGACCACCCTCCACTCTGAGGTCTGGTGGGGCTGGAACGTGCACTGTCCCTGCTGTGGGAACATCTCAAACACAGCTGACAAAACTGGCTGCAAAGTCACCCAGAAATGTAATGGAAGAACAGCAAGACAGTGGACGATGTCCCTTAGCAGCCTGACAGTAATGTTCCCTGCAAGCTTTATCTCTGCTTCCAGTATCCAGTGTCCTTCCGCTCGTGCCTGAGACAACTGCACTCCATTTCTGCACTGCTTAGCAGTGCTTTGGGGAGGATAATCTAGAGGGCTTTGACTCATATTCATAACCCCACAGAGAAAGAAGGAGCTGGATCAGCATACTGGAATTCAAGACTTCTCATGGGAAGGGACAGGTCCTCCTGGGACAGGCACTGCTGCTGTGCTCTAATTCACAACTGTCCACGAACGAGTCAGTCACTGCTTCTGCCAGGCTCAGAGCTAAAAGCCTACAGTACCTGATACCCAGATAGGCCTTGCAGGCAGGCTCTAGCCAAGCAAGGGCCCTTGCTGCCTGGTTCTGGTTACAGCGCAGCATCAGACCCAAAGACAAGAGCATTGCTTTGCTTTGCTTTGCCCATCCATCTCAGACTCTGCAGATCCCTTGCTGCTCTTCATCATCTCCATGGACTTGAATGCCAAATCTTCAAAGACTTTCCCTCTCTCTGTTACTCTTCTGCATGCCCTTCACATTGTCTCACTACTGCTTTCTTTTCTGCATCCCCCCATCACTCTTTCCTGCAGTCCACACCTCCTGACAGGGGTTAACCCTCCCACAGCTAACTCTGAGGTACGCTATTTCAAACAGCTGAGGATATTGATGTAGAGAACAACTCCCATTTCTTCGTTTATCTGTTTGTTTTGACTGACTTGTACAGCAGAAGGTCCTAAACCTTCTGTTTATCTGGGACAAACAGTAAAGGTTATCTTAGATCTTACTGCACCCTTTTGAGATTATCTTTATGCAGTGAGAAACGCTTGGACAAGATACTTTACCCTGTTTAAACAGCCACCTATGCATGTCCTGCTACAAACCCTCTCTCCTGATTTTAAGTCTCTGATCAGGGTAGACTAGGGAAAATATTACAGATGCCAGCAGCAGACAGATGCCAAAATGGTTGCAATGAGAGGAAAAGGTGCCTCCTTGCCACATGTGCCTTTGAGCTTCCTCTAAGTATTATGGAGAAGTTGGTAGCACCACCTACACTTAAGGCTGACCCAGTTCATCAGCTCTCAATTGCTTGTAACTTTGTTGATTTTAGTTGTTCAGAAATTAAAGCCCCATATAAGACAGCTGACCCAAGCTAATGGTGTGCTTGGGGTGGGTTTATTTGTTTGTTTGTGCAAAGCTTCAGCAAAAATGGTCTAGCCATTTTCAAAAACTAAATTGTTGAGAAATACTCAACTTCAAACCAAGTTAAAAAGAAGGATGGTATCAAGGTAAAGTTAAGAAAAAAAAAAGAAATGGAATGCAAATACGCAATTAGAGATGATCATAATGCATAAACACAGAGTGGACTAACTTTTATTTGGACAGCAGCTCAGGCATTTCCTATTTCCAAGCCTAGGCGCTCTCATACTTTGACATAGAGTTACTCTCCTTGTCATCATGTCACTGGCATGGGGCTCTCCTAACTACAGCTTTTCACCAGTTTGCCAACACTTCCCTTTTGTTCCACAAGAGCTGAAAAATTTTGCTACCTTCAAGGGGAAGGTTTCATACAGTACTGACAAACGAAGAGCAACCGTTCCATCTTACCGCGAAGACTGCTGGCAGCGCGTACCCTTCACTTGCATGCAATAATTAGTTACATTAAATGAGCCATGTCAGAAAGCAGCTCTGGTCAGCATCAACTCTACCCACCTGTCGGATGAAGAGGAACGTTAAAATAAGCTAATTAAATTTGCTCTGGCTTAGCAGAAAGATTGATGTTCTCAACAGCCAAGTGTTCAGCATTCAGAATCCTAACGGTCTTCTGATACCTCACCAATGCTAAATAATGCCACAGAGTCAGGTCCAGAGGAGGTGGATGCACTCCTTTCAGGAGAGTTAAATACAGATGCATCCAATGAGGACGTTAACAGAAGGACAGACACGTCCACAACATATATCCCAGGTGACTGCATGGCATATTTTTAAGCAGAGGGAGGACTGGCTTAGTACTTTCACGTTGCCCACTTCAACCAGCATTGAACATAGGCTCTAAAACTTGTACACTGAAACCTCATTCACCTCTCTGCTAATGATCTGCTGCAATAAATGGGATATTAGCTGGCAGCAGAATACAAAAATACCAGACAATCAAAATACAACATGCCAGAAGCAGGAGGCAGTTTTGTTGCCCCAGCAATTTGCTGAGGACAGATTGTAATTGGCATTTCTACCCCTTCCTGACTAGGAAGAAAATGAGACGTTTCAAAGATTCTTCCCACAGAATACAGAAGAGACATTCACCCACACAGAGGAACCAACAGCTCCACACTTAGGGCAGTTATCTCAAACGCAGGAAGTTAACCTCTAAGTGCCTGGTCAGAATCTGCCATTACAGACAGGAATGGGGCTTTCTACCTCCTATGGGCGACTTCTAATAATGACATGGCAGAACATGCTAGAAGGGATTTCTTTTTGTTTTTTCTTTTTCCTTTTTTTTTTCCCCTGTCCTCCTTTTTTCAGCCTAAAATCCCTGAAGAGCCTGTCCCAGTAAGGAATTCACTGGATACAGTACGGCCTTTAGAAAGCTTCGTGCTTCGAGGAAGTGACCTCCAGCTGCTGGAACGCCAGGCCACCGTCCCCAGGGGCACGGCCCAAAACAGACCGGCCAGGGTGATGCCACAGGAGACCCTGCAACCTTGGAAATGAAAACCTTCACCAGGTCACACGTGCTTACCACAATGCATAAAACTTGCTCAAGTCTTGTTCACAGACTGGTAAGCATATTTAACATACATTTACCTTCACTTGAGTGCAATGCATGGTTTTTCTGTTGATGCAGATTACGACGGATCTAGACAGCTTTAGGCTGGATGCTATGTGAAGCACTACAATCTAACGAGTAAAATGGATAAGGATATCTGTTTTTTTTTTCCTGGCTTGGCCATTCACCCATGGGTGGATCACATCACTGACTATATCCTGTTTAGCTTGTATATATATTGTATTTCCTTCTTCTTGTAAAGCACTTTGAGATCTACTAAGGAAAACTAACAGAAGAAAACTCAACATGTGTATACAAACACACACACAATGAAGGACTAAGGCTTTCTTTTACACACAAGTTATTTATAACTATTCCTCACTAATGTGCACCTACTCCTGCTCCTCCTCTTATTAATCTTTTAAAAATAACTGGCTTGCTACACATCTTACTCAATACAAAGAAAGAACCTGTTTTTTACACGAGCCGTTTCTCTATATTTTCATCTTAGGGGGCTTTTTCAGAGACTACTGCATGCCCCTATCAAACAATGCACCTGCTCAGCTATCTACGACTAAAATAAGCCCTAAAGCGCATGTTTTTCCGAAGCTGTCCCATTTCCCCCCCTTAGAGACGAGCTGTGCCGTTACTCAGCAATCAACCTGTCGGCAAGGCCCTGACTGCCTTATGCTCCTCTGCAGAATTACACTTTAAAGAATATAAACTCTTCAGCTTGGGAGCTTGTCTTCTGCTTGCTACATTATCCCCATAGAGCAGTATACAAGCAATGATAAAAACCTAAATTGCAACAAATCACTTCTAAGCATTTAGTGTTTTGCCCACCAATGCATTATACATGTTAGTCTGCAAACCAGAAGGCTGAAAATGGATCTGATCCATTAGCACCTTCCATGTAGCTTCTTCCTTTACAGCACACACTGTTCCTTCTTTCCATTTCCTTCCCAATGCTTTCCCATCAGCAGGAGAAGCTTAACAAAAAACGATAAACATTTTTCAGAGATGCACAAGAAAAGAAAACCAACTGATATCTGAACTGCAGAATTCACTACACAGTTATTCTAATTCAGTTTCCAAAGTGCTAGGAAATGAAGGTCAAACATAACGAAGTTTCAGCTGGTGATGTGGAGAGTAAATGGGTTAAAGCACTCCAGCTGAAGACGGCAGCCCAGAAGCCCGAGGATGCCGATGGAAAGTGCTGGCAATCAGCAGCTCAGAGGCTTGCACTGGCTGTGCGCTGGGCCAAGAAGCCGAAAGGCACTGACGGTGGCTGAGTTTGAGAATCAACAACGAGTCTTGATTCCATCGAGACTGAGAAAAATCCATACTGAAACTTTCATCACAGGTTTGCTGTAGAAGCGAGTTCGAATGGGTTCAAGTATATAGTTTAGTCCTCTTGCCACTTCTCTAAACATTTGTGCCTCTGAAAGCTGGATTAGCTCCCTTAGGAACAGTACCCTTTGCTGCCCAGATGATTTATAAAAGGCTTTAATGCTCCAAAAATAAGCAATGCTGATCTTGCCATCACAAACTTTTAGAATAAATAAGCTATTAAATTGCTTCTGTAATACAAACAACTTCATTACTCTTAACTTCAATTCCCACCAGTTAAGTAGCACCATTTTGTGACTACAGAAATCCCCTTCCCACTATAATAACACACATCAAACTCTTAAGTTAAAAAAAAAAGTTAAAAAAAAATAACCCTAAGACTTTTGAGAAGTCTTCTCATGGGGGAAAGTACCTTGGGAGTGCTACTGCTAGTCTGAGCAGCTCATTCGCAAGGAAGTGAAGGAGACAGAGCCAGGGCTGGTTGCGACTGTGAGGCTGAAATGGGAAAGATTAAAAGCGCTCTCAGCTTCCAAGAAACATGGGTAACTGGAGCCTGAAATACGCGGCAGCCAGGAGCCACTGTTCAATCACTTTCAGAAATCAAGGTTAGCAGTGTCAGCGCAGTTGGCTTTGGAGGGAACAGTTTCCTCATCCCCTTGGCAGAAGCAGCTTGGCTGCATTTGCAGCTGCCAATAAGAACGGAATAAAGAAAGGAAAGTGAGGAGGGCAAGGAAGGCAAAGCGTAAAACAAGCACATCAGTATTTTCACAGCTTGCATACAGCAGCCCGGCTAGCACCCCAAGGGGGCTGATGTTTCAGGAACCTCGGAGACGAAGACAATTGCTACATCTGATGAGAATATATGGTGTCTGGGTTTTACTAATGGTGTCTCTAATAGCGTATCTGATTTTATAACTAGCAAGGAGAAATTGTTCTGCTGACAATTATTGCCGAGGCATTTGAAGCGTTTTGCCGAATTTACTGGTGTAGACCTGTCATTAACATTCCTTTTAACTACTACTTCCTTCCTTTGTAGTTGGCTCAGTGAAGCTAGGTCTGGGGGCTGTTTTCCTGATCTTGTCAAGATGAATTTTAATGCATGCTGCTTGAAAGATGTGCCACCTGCTATTTTATGTCTATAATTTATTGTATAACGAGTTCCTGTAAATTCTTACGATGGCTTAAGAGACTTGTAAAACGCATGACTGGCCTGTTTTTAGCCAGCTCCTCAGCAGAGCAGGCAGAGCGCAGGTCGCTGGCTTCTCCACACGGCTCTGCCTTGGTCACAGATGCCCCTTTGGTTACAACTCTGGCCCGCTCGCTTACCGGACGAACTCGGCCTCCCACAGAAGGGCTCCGTAAGACTCCCACGGCTAACCGAGAGGTGCTGGCACTGCACTGTACCACACCGTTTGCCAATCGCTTTAAGAAGCCTCAGCTATTTCAGACATCCGTCACGCTGCTGTGCAGACAGGTTTCTATCCTCACAGGCTGGAGAGGAAGGGCGCACTAGGGACTACTTGTCAGACACTGACTGTTTCCTACAAAGTCCTGTCTGACAGGAAGCTTTTAAGATCTGAGATTGAGAAATGTTTAGCCTAATAGGGGTGGGCTGTGCCCACCTCAACATCATGTGCTACAGGAACATATGTTTCCACACTTGGGCCTAGCGCTGCTAGGCACCTCGCCGAATACTAGTAACATTAAGTTTATAAGATGTAATCATAACTTTTCCCTTTTTATCTTTTTGCAAATGAACAGCATAAAGAACCCCCTACTTCAGAGTAAACGCGCTATTACTTGTCTTAAACACCACATTTAACCTTTCCTCGGACTAAGAGCACCTAAGCCATAGCCCTCAGTCAGCTTCATGGCTGCAGAAGCAAAAACTTGTTTTGAAAGGAGCACGTTCCTGAGCAGAGCTCTCGTGGCGCGAAAAGCCAGGCTGCGCTACGACTGCACCGGGCTTTCCGCCTCAGCCAGGAGCGACAAATACAGCTGACAGAGAAAATCAGCCACCACCTTCTACGTACGAACAAAAGCGTCGAGAGCCAAGCCTTGTGCTGAAAACCAGCAGCAAAGCCTTTCCCTTGGCTATCACTGTGATCTGGGGGAGAGATGGAGGAGGGGAGGGAAGGAGGCAGCTACAGGAGCTTAGACAAGGCATCGCAACAAAGCGACACAATGGGGAAAGACCTATGGCTGGGCAGAGCGGCTTCCACCTTCACTAATCTCAAGATCAGACTTGCAGGGGTGGAATTAGATAAGCTCAACGCATGCTGTCTGGAGCCTGCAGGACCCTGCCCTCCGAGCAAGCCTGGCAGCAAGCACACACCAGACAGGCTCTCTGCAGGCCGGCAGCCCAGGACAGAGAGGGCCAGGAGCCTGCACATGCTGGCAACACAGCTGCTCCAGGACACGCTTCCAACACAGCGGCAACATGGCCACCTTCTCAGTCACTGTTGCCGAGTCCTGCCCTACTGCCGTGGTAAGAGATTCATAGCAGAGAAAAAAAGCAGCAGTACATTATTCCGAGCTAGGCTCTACGCTGCTCCAGTTTCCAGGCTCTCTTGTCCAATGTTACTGTGGGTATCTCTTCCCTACAGTCCGTACACTCGCGTCTGGAAGTGGAATGTGGATACAGCCCATAAGAGAGGCGGAGGTGAAGAGGGTGGTCTGAGGGAAGTCTGCCAGACAAGGCAGGTGTAGCAACAAGCTACAGAGGACAGCAGAGAAGTCACTACTGCAGGTCTTTAGGAGGGAGGAACAGGTCTTGCTGCAGCTGAGAAACGAAGGAGGACGTTAGGGAAGAGGTTAGAAAACAAGAGATACTGCACTGACTCAGCTCCTTCCTCTTGCCTCAGAATCCTTTTTGAATAAACCAGTGTTGCTCATCCTGCAGAGATTCTTAGGATTTGCTACAGAGGCAGAAACTTTTCTTGATATACCCTAACCAAGAGTTAACAGTATTTCAGAGATGCAATGGAAACGTAAAGTAAGACACAGTAAAAATGTTACATTTTTAGACTTGGGTTAAATTTACTTTTCTTGTCAGTGTGATACTATACAATTTAAGAATATCAGATAAATTTTAGAAAATGGTTCAGATGAAAAAGTAATATAACCCCATTTTACAGGTTTGTAGACTGAGGCACCTCCTGTGGTTCACAGAGTGAGCTATTGCCTGAGACAGAGTGAAAACCAAGGTCACTCAGCTCCTGCTCCTCTGCTCTAATATGCTCGAATGTATAATCCTGGCACTGCCGATGATGCAGCGCAGTGTGCAGCTCCACACTCCTGCAGTAACGAGGTGCAGCCTTTTCCCAATGTGCATGTTAACACAAACTGCACTACGCCAGGAGAAGCGAACAACGTTTCAAAACTTAGCGCTTCCGTGGGGACGCAGGAGTAAGCCACCTCAGGCTATGGTTCCTGCGATCAGTTGGCTATCTGTTACCTCTAAGACCTGGGAAGTTACCTTTATGCAATGGTGACCAGGCCGCGTCATTTGAGCAGCACCCGCGGCAACTGAGCTTAAACTGAGGCTTTGCGCTGGGACTCCTACATCAGAGGTAACACGGCCCAAAGCATCCGCTTAGAGCATCTTAGCCAAGCGCCGGTGGGGCAGTGCTGAACACATCCCACGATGTGCCACAGGTGGTTATGGCCCCCTCCAGGAAGGAGTCACACCGCTTTACTCACGAGTGTACCCACTGTCCCATTTCAGGCACATCCCCGTAACATCTGCACCTCTCATGCACAACACAGCAACTGCAGAGCAAAAGGTCCCAGAGCCTTAAACCCTTTATCTTCTAAATCACCTCTAAACTGCTTATCTCCATTAGCAATCTGGAGCGGCCAAGTCACCTGTCACAGGGCGAAGGGGAGTTAAGTAAAGCAAAGTCCTTTGCTAGTTGAGAACTGGAAGTTTTTTGCTTTCTTTGTCATGGATTTAGAGCACATCACCCGTCCTCATTATCTCTAGGATTGCCTGAAGTTCTTGACCTTGCTGGTGTGGAGAAATCCCCATTGCCAGCTTTACCACACCGTGCATACAGGCACCTGGAGACAACCGCTGCCAGCCACTACCACTCTCACTAGGTCACACTGCACGAGCTCAGGAGCTGAAAAGGAGGACACCCTGGCACACAGGTCCCTTGTTCAGCCTTAGAGTCTTTTTTGAAACCTCTGAGGTGCCAGATGCTTTCACACCAGGCATCAGACAGGACATTAACCTTGGGAAGTGCTAGCCTCACTTTTATGCTAGGGTTGAGCTCGCTGGAAGAACTAGAGATCGTGACTGAAATCTCATCTGGGCCCACAGTGTGACTACATGATGACAGAGACAGCTTAGGTGAGGAGAGGGAATGAGAGCAGCCCTGGCTCACAGGATCACCAAAATCTCCCAGCTCTCCCAACTCTGAGTAGACAAAATCTAGCCAAGTCAGCTTTGAAAGTTAAGGCACAGTTGTCCCAAACTGTCCATTTAATCCCGCTGTAGGAGATGACCAGCCTGATAGTCAGGGTGACAGGGAAAAATACCAACCTACGCCTTAGCTGTTTGAGCTTGTCACTCCTCTTGCATCTGAACTCAAAGTCAGCAAGTCAGCACTACTTCATCACCAGCTAATACGGTGAGCTGTGAGCTGAGTCAGCTGCAGCCCTGGGATACAGCTTGTTTTGCTACCTCTCCGGAAGGGAAGACAGCCACAGACGTTTCGAGAAAAATGTCTGAGATCTAGTACGCTGCTAGATTTTGTCCGTCAGCCATGCACGGAAGAACCACCACGCACAGTATCGCCACTGAAGACTGCACACTCCCTGAAGCCACCTCTAGCGGAAGGAGACACAGACCGGCCTATATGCCTTCCTGTAATTCAGTAAGGAACTAGTCAGTTCCTTGGTAAGAAGTAAAAATCTCCAATAAGATTTGGCTCCTCCTCACTGAAATAAGATGTATCCCCAAATTTGAGAAATGGCATGACTTTATTTTCTGCTTTACCAGTGTCAATGTTTGTAAAAACAGACTGCCTCCTGCAGCCCACGGACTGCTCTGGCTCCGCACTGCTGAAGTCACCATGCCTGCAATAAAATTCCTTTAGCATGCATCTGGTTCCTGCTTTGTGAAAAACTAGCAACATGCTGATAGCTTAGGTAAATGAGTAATACTGCATGCCAGAGAGAATATGATGCTACGACCAATCACTAAGAGACATTTACGCTGTGAAACAGGACTCGTCAGCAGTGGTGCAGACAGCATCAGAACCAATACACTGATACATCGTATCACTGTATTGATACCTATCAATACATATCATCGTATTGGCACCAGCACATCTCTTGTACATCCAAGTGCAGTTTTCCCCTGTTCTCCTGATTTTCCCTCAATCTACTTTCTGCCCATGCTTTCCCTCCTCTTTGCTGAACTCCCATGGCCATGACTAGCAAACAACACTGATATTTGCCTAACATCAGGCACTTAGCAAGAAATGTCAGCTTGTGGAGGACTGCACATTCTTAGAAGATTCAGTGATGCTTACGGGCTGCGGCTCCCATACATGCCACAGCCGCACGGTCCCCAGAGGTAAGACAGTAGGAGAATTGTCTGAGCAGGCTGGAAAACGATACTTTAAGTCTCTAACAGTCTCAGTCTCTGAATTCCCTAAAAAACCAAAGCTCTTACTTTTGTACCTAATAAATAAAGAAAGAACATACTGGCTAAATCTCTTTTCCATCTGCTCCCCCTCATTACACGAAAGCCCTGTCTGTTTGCAATAGAGCACAGGTGGGTTCAGCCGGTACGGTTTCAGGCAAAGCTCCTTCTCACCGTACGTAGGTAACAAATCTGTGACTGTGCTGTTAGGACTGGGCAGAGGGCTGTCATAAAACACAATCTCAAGACGGGGGTAAGGGCTCCAAAGCAGACCGTGAATCCTTCCTGAAAGGCTGTGGAAACATCTAGTCACAGAGTTTAGACCGCTGTACTTGGCAGTACAGACTCGCAGCAGGTACCTCGGACTTCTCCATTCCCTCTGCCGTGTCCTTGGGGCCCACAAACACTCATCGCCAGCTCGTCTGCCCTCCGCAGGCTCCGGGAGATGCAGTCCCGCACAGCTGCCTGCCAACTCCCCTCGTCCCCAGCCAGGCGGGATGCTAATCAACAGCAACATTATCATCTCTATAACCAACGGCACAAAGGGACAGCCTCACAGCTGGGAGCTACAGCCACACTTCCCAGCTGTGTTTGGGGTTTGTGGGCACTGGGAAGTGCATCCTGTCATTAACCCACTCTGCCTGTCTGCTCAGCTCTCATGAGAAAGCCTACTTCATTTTCAGCGCTCTTTCTGCTAAGTATGCGGCCAGCAGCGGTGGAAGGAAACAATGTGCCATGAACAAAGCTAATGACACAAGTCTCGCTGCTACCCGGCTGACCAATAACATTTGTTTCGCTCATTTGTTAAATTTGCTGACTCTCTCACTTCTAAAGAAACCCTGGACTGATCTATCTGCACGCTAGCAAATGGCATGCACTCCACCATTGCCGGCACATGCTGCGGATGCTCTCTCAGCTCCAGCAGCCACCACCCCAGTTCACCCTGAGTCAGTAGTCCACACCCCGAGTCCCTCAGCCTTGCTGACACATGGAGCTTTTTAGCTGGGCTAAATTCATGCAGTGCTATTTTCCATGTTTTAAAAAAAACATTAAAAAGACCTCCAGTTAGCTCTACTTCCTAGCTCCAATATCAACTCCAAATCTAAATTTGTGAAATGAGTTCTTCATTACTCTCACTAAAGATAAGCCAGGAAAAAAATGACCTGATTTCATCTGTGAGGAGAGTTTGCTGTATGGATTCTCTCATGCAATGTATATATTCCAGCCAGTTGTTTAAAAATTATGTAGTTCCTATGAAACCAAGTGTTCTGTATTTAATAGCTTAAGCCATAAGTCATAAAAGCCAAATTCGGCAGACTACACTTTATTAAGAAATAAGGTTCCAGATGGCTAGCTGAGGTCAAGTTGAGGCCAGTCTACCCATAAAGAATACATGCTTATGTGTCCTTATTCAAGTTTAAGGATTTAGTAAAAACAGGAATGTTTTCCTTTTACAGCATTCATTTCAAATAATTTTGTTTACTTAAACCAAGAAATCACATCTTTCACAAAGTTTAAAATAACTAGAAACTGTCAGGAGCAGAAGACCACTATCTCACGGTTTCATGAGGACATGTTGCACTTTTTTCTTTTTTCTTCCTGCCACTGAACACAAAAACAATAATGCTAACTGGAACCTACCTTCCTGCTGTAAGTCACAAGTCATGGGGTTCCTGAGGTTTTGGGAAAACCTCCTGTAATTCTAGTGTCTACAAATTCTTTAGAGGTCAGTAATGTCTCATCTTGTACAGCCATCTGCTCAACTAAGATAAGCTTCTGATGGAGACTGCCTCTAACTGCATTAGATTTGTCATTATTCACTGCTTTGCAAAGCTTCAGGATCTGATACCTGTGGTTGAAGTCTGTGCTTTAGGCCACTGTGGGCACCGCGGAGGAATCACACCAACCAAGGAGGTTGCCTATCGGTGCTCACTATTGCCACTGCACGCTGCTCTCCTAACACGGGAGTTGCCTATTAAGACCAGGAAATCGCCAATCCAAAGGCAAACTGTCTGTTGCAAATTACTGAGGTTTCGAGCATCAGCCAAGACCAGGTTAATCTGAAAGGGCCTGGATCCTTCAATAAATTTAAGAGAACACAGTTTGTGTGTAAAGGTAGGCATTTGCTAAGTGCTTTGCAGGATGGGGAGGCAGGAGAGGAGGCGAGTTCCTCCAGGAGCTGTAACACACTTCACGTAACAGAACCACTACGCAGCACTTTCAAAGGAGATTGAGGTGTTTACACAGGGGCGTCCGTGTCACAGCATGTAATAGAGATAGTCAAGCCAGAGCTATTTCTGAAATCAGGCCCGTAAGGTTAGCTGTCTTCTTATACCAGATGAAAGAACAGCATCAAGGTCCACCCACGTGGGCAGAAATGGACCTGCGAGGACCGAGCTGCTGATCCTTCAGCGCCTGCAATGTGAACCCCTGCACTTCACCACAGGCTTCTGAGCTGCGACAGGATGGACGGTCAGGGAGATCCTGCCGAGTGAATTCGCTATGACCTGTGCCAAATCCTGTATGATGTCAACTTTGCCTAATAACGAATTAATTACCAGCCCATAATAGCATGCCGTGACACCAACACCGGGACGTTCCAAAGGTTCTGGTGCTCTGTCAGCTCCCCACGGTATATCCCCTGCCCTCCTCCAAAAATCCTCGTCTCAGTGACAGGACCAAACGAGACAAACTCACCGGGAGTGCAAACGGCCAGCCGAGCAGGGGGGCACAGAGTATCCTGCGCGGGCCCAGCGCTCACCCCTCCTCCCCTCAGTTTTCTAGCACCATCTCTGATGGGCCCCTTTACGCTCAGCTCAGAAGCGTGTTCCATCATTATACTTGAATTGGCTTACGATAAAGCAAACAGGCAGCGCTAAGGAGATGAGAAGCCATGGTACTGTGGAGTAGGAAGTACTATATGTCCCATTTCCCTGCTCAGAAAGAACTGTATAGTGCATCTGAAAATGCTAAGCAAGTGGCTAGCCAACAAGAAAACCAGGGCAAATACAGATTTCTAACCTCTTGAAACTAAATCCCTGTAAAGAAAATTATTATTCTCTCTCAGCACCACATGCTTCTGATTGTATCAAAAAGCATTAAAATAACAATGCTTTTTACTAAGCTGAGCAATCTCAGGAAATGATTCGTGGGCTGAAAACTATTTCACTTGTTTGAGTCCACGTAAGTACCAGGCTGCACTGTTTATTCACAGTGCCACGCTCTTCCCAACAAAAGTCAATACCGACTGCTTTATTGTCACGGAGATAGACAAGTCAAATACAGCATTTTGACCTTAAGATTATGGATGTTATGGTTATGTTCATGCCAAATGTTATGTTATGTTATGTTCATGCCAAAGCCATTAAACCAAAACTTCCACTTGAACAATCTCAAACCCAAGTATTTTAGTATTTTATTTATCCAGTGACTTTCCCTCTTTTTTTTAGAGCTAGTATGTAGATCTTGGAGCAACTTTTAAAATAGAAACTCATCACTCAGAAGTGCATAACAGCTTCCGTAGAAACACTATGCTGCATTATGTAAGTACCTGAACAGAGATTCATAAATAAATAAATATTTTTTAAAAAAATCAGAATCAAGGGTTACTGATCCATTTGACCACAAGGGCTGTAGACTTCTGTAACGGAGAACTTCAGGTACTTTAGCACAATTTAGACTACATGTCTAAATGAATCATGTGTAATGTGTAAAGACCTAAAAAATTCAGTTATACACAGACCAGTACTTCTGCTCACCGGGTAGATACTTTCCTTTAAATTCCTGATCAACTTTCAATTCACACATTTGAAAATGAATTCACGGATCTGGATTCAACATTATGGAACAACAGAAAGTACGTTTTCAATTTAAAACCACTCATGTATAGCAATGATAATCACAGTAAAGAGAACATTCATTTCTGCACTGACATATTTAGTAAAAAAAATTTATACTTTCTATTTTGAGTAAATTAAAATTTAAAAAGATATACCATATAGCTCAAAATCCACATCCATAAGTGAAAAGAGCTATTAAATCTCAGGACAGGAAGACTATACTGCTCAGGGATATAATCCGATGCCACCAGTAAAAGCCTTATTTTCCTCTCTAGAAGAACTCTCCGCGCAGCCATGAGCGGGTACAGATCAGCAGCTGGAGTCGGTTCTTACGGCCCCAGCATATCCTGGGCTTAGGATATGCTTAGGATGCTTCCTGCGTCGCTTTAGGAATCAGTTCTGCAGTAGAATTAAACTAGCTCAAGTTTTTATAGCTGTCTTATTGTAGCTGAGGATCAGAGAGTAAGAGGCATGAACCATGAGAAAAAGGAGATTTTCCTTCAGCTCACCTTCGTTCTTTCAGCAGATTGCTGAGAGTTACATATCCCCCAGCTTCCTCAACTCTAATCATCAGAGCAAGCACCAATGACATTGTAGGATCCAACCTTATTTACTTCTAGTATATACCTAAGTGCTAAAGTGTATCCTTAGCACATGCACCCTTTGACTGAGAGTGGGACCCACGACAGTGGGCAGGTCATACATTGAGAAAAGGGTTTAGTCCTTGAAGAGTTTATAGTCCAATACAGACAGACAGAGGACAGGAAAGAAAAACTCAATTATTACCATGTTCTCATATTTATAATAGAGGGATTCTCTATCATAAATACTCAAACTGTAATGCAATACAGTGCAGGCTATGAGCCTATACAAGTAACATGATGGGAAGCTTATCTGCCTTTAGTCTTTTATAGCTTGCCTTCTCTTTCTCAGCTGCTGGGCTCTCTCCTACTCCCTGCCTCTGATTTTTGAGGGTGATCTGTGGATTCATTTTTAAGGAAAATATTTCTGAAGAATCGTATAGTAGTGTGCCCATTTTTGTATTTGAAAGATTGTGAATTGAGGCCAAGGAAGATAACATATCTTGCCTGAAATCACACGTGGGCTCTACAGCAGGGAAGGAAAAGCATGCAAATTTTCTAAATTTCAGTTCAAGCTCTAATGACAGAATCACAACTCCTGCTTAGCTAAGGATTGCAGCCTCTCTGTATACAGTAAACAGATCATACAGGCCACAGGTCTGAAGTTTATACTAAGCTTCTTTAAAAGCACTGCTCCTCATTCAAAGGAAAATGTGTGACCTTCTGTGACATCTCTCTGGAAGGAGCTTTCATGTTGGCTGCTTTGAGATGATTAGAAGACACAGCCTTTGAACGCAAACTGAGGAATCGCAGTGCTCCGCTGCCTCTTATTCTCAGGCATTAAAAAAGGGATTTCTCCACGTTTTGTTTGAGTTGGGGAAACACATCCAAACAGGAAACGAGCTGTGATACAGCAGCGAGCTCTCTCTGGCCTTTCCTTCCTCTCGCTGATGAAACTCTTGCTCGTTTCTTTTCGGGTGCCGAAGAGCTCCCTCCAGCCGCATACTGCTCAGAAAAAGCGGCCTGGAGACTGAGAGGCAATAGCCAAACTGGAGGCGCCCTTGCTCAGTCATCTATTCAACCTGGGCAGCCATTCCTTAGGCCACCCTGTCCCTCCGAGTACAGACTAGGACATTTTGCTGTGAACACCAGCTTCTCTTCCAAAAGCAGGAAGGAACATTTACCTCCTCATCAGACTGGCCGTGATGTGCTATGTTTTCTCCCTCCACCGCAAGTTGAGGACCCAGCTGGGCAGCGACAGGGAGTATCAGGTGACAGATATCTAGTACATATGCTTCTTTCTTTGGGGGAGACAGCCTCCCCACTTCTAAGTGGGCTTGATGCCCTAAGAACGATAACCACAGGACGATGCCATAAGAATATGAAAACAAGACTGCCAGAACCATGAACAAAAGCATTATGTCCTATCCCGTAATGACATCTCACAAGACACATACAGCTTATATATATATATAAATACCTTATTAATACAACTGCATCTAACTTAATCACACTTGCACTCCTGTAGGCTTACCTGGCCAGAATTACATCGCTGTCTGAAGAGGTACATCATCACCTCACCTGACTTGAAACTGCTACATTGATTTAAATGGAACAACTCTAGAATATACCAGCCAAGAATATGATCTGAAGAAGGAAACTATTTTAGATAGATGTCAACATTTGCTCACTAATACCATACCATGTCACACCAGGAGAACAGTCAGTATTCCTGGAAACCACATAGCATCTGAACAGAGTCACCTTGAGGTTATTCAGATATTTATCAGTCTTCATTAAGCTTTCATTCCTTCAATTCCGTTGCATCCACATGTTCTGTGCCAATTTTCTGGTGGCCTCTTATTACTAAGCTGGCCTCTTTCCCAGAAAACATATGCCATGTGAAGCAGCTCACCCCAAATTACTCTGAATGAATTAAAACATTTTTCAGAATGAATTGCCCCTTGGCTGCACATGGTTTCATGAAGCTGTAGGTTGCCCTGCTGATCTAGCCATGGCCTTTTATGCCCCTGCTATACCCAGTCATGGAGCAACAGCAAAGGCATTAGCCCAGCATTACTCCGGTGGAACTACAGTCTCCAGTAGCCAAAGAGTCCAAGAGAATTGCAGTACTGCAGATGAGCACTGCTGAAGCCACAAAATCAGGAGAAGCCATTGCCAAAAAAACACTATTGAAAATTTGTATATGAATTCTTTAGAGACAAATGCAGTCCTAATAAAAACTTCCACGCAGAAGTAAAGATGGATGAAACTAATTCTGAATTTGAGCCACAGTGTGGCCATAAAGTCTGGAAACCAGAAGACAAAATGAATCTCTTGTGACACTGAGTATGTCTACCAGGTTGCAAGCCTGAACAAAAACACTTGATTTGCCTTAATTAGACTGCATCCTCCTGCTGTCACGCAGCTCCTATTCAGCACCTGAACAGCTGGGTGAAACCAACCTGTCCATATCAGTAATTACTAGATACCACCTTAATTCTGGTATATACTCACACCTGAGTAGCTCAGTCTGAAATGTTAGCCATGGTATTCTTAATTCAGGTGAAGAGAGGAGACAGCATACTGTATTCTAGCATACTATTACAAGTAACAACTTGAACTGAATTGGGGAAGAGGATTTAACTGATCGGTACAAAAACCACCCCAAGGTAACAGAAACAAAGCAGCACTGAGATGAAGAGTCAGCATACATTTGGTATGAATGTAACTGTTTAAGACAAGAAAATACTGCTAGTAACTAACACAAAACAACTTCCCATACATATGTGCACTTTTAACATTTCCAGAGAAACATTAATCATCATCATCTAGGTTTTCTTGAAAATGCGAAAATAAGCTACTTTTCAGACACTGATGAACAGGTTTGTTGACATCATGAATTGTTCAAGAATCCATGATTACACAGAAACTGTTGCTGAAACACTTATGTAGGAGGTATGGGCTTCATGGTAACAGCAACAGCTTTCCTCTACATTTACTATTGCTTGACAGAACAAACAGTTTCACTAACACTACTCCATGTGACTGTTTTAATGTTAAAAGACGAATGTTTCTTCATATACCTCCAGAGACTGGGAGAGAGGATGTGCTTTTTTTGCATAAACTGCATGTTGCAAATTACTTGTTTCAATCTTATTATTGCTAAGAAAAACAAGGTAAGTGATTAAAAGAAACAAAACAAACCACCCTCACCTTGCCACCTACATAAAAAGAAGTCTTGTAAAAGATATTTTAGCATCTAATTGGCAGCAGAAAGATGCATCACTCCATATGCTTCCCAGGCTGCTTGCAGCTATCCTGCCCTGTGCCATGGGGTAGTTGCAATAGGCACAAGATGATAGGTAACTTTGTACCCATCTGATGGTGTCACATCAGTCACAAAGGAAAGAGCTTCTTGATTATGCCTGAGCCAAAAGGATCCCCCCAATAGAAGATGTTTCTGTAACATTAATTTTTACTACTGATTATTAATAGATCCAGCTGATGGAAAAAGATTTCCAGAAGTGAGATGGAAAGTTTAACGGGAAACTACCACAGCATGGGAACAGCTAATAGAGCTCACAAGGGAGTGAGATAGGGGATATTAGCTTTGGTCTCTCCTACGAATACCCAGTTCCTGCTCTTAGCCATGTGCTTGCAAGCTTCTGCCCAACTTCCAGCATCCCCCAACATCTGAGGTGGTGCCCTCATGGGGACTAATCTTTTTAGCACCTTCTGCAATTCTGAAAGCAACAAGAAAGCTGTACAAGAAAGCTAGAAGGTATCTCAAAAGTCTGTGCTACTTATACATTGTTAATAAGCCCCGTTCTGGATGAAATACACATCCTTGGTGGGTTTATGGTGAACATATGTAGGGACTTATGCTACTGGGATTTCCCTAGACAGAAAAAGTAAATAATATGCAATAAGGAACTACGCTGTAGGAAGCAGTGCCCTAATTTTGATGGCATATGTTTTAATACACTGTTTGTAACCAGTCAATAAAACCACACAAATCTGTTTGGATATGGAAATGAAAGCATTTCAACATGAGTTTAATTTCTAAGGTTGTGCCTACACAGTCGCATGTGCTGTTATTAAACTATACAGAAGAAATACAATTTATTTTAAACAGCCTTTTTTGTATTCCCCCCCACCATTCTTACCTTTAAACATTCAAAGTCCATCACAATTACTACCTACATATTCATTATAATTATGCAGATATGCAAACTAAAACATCTTCATTTGTATAAACATAGCATGCATCTAAACACCTCCACATTCACACCACAACCACACCATAGCAGCAATGCATGGACTGTTATTATACTGACTTACTCTGCCAGGGAAGATCAACCAAGAAGCAGACCCACCTGCAAAACGTGGATGTAAATTTAGAGCTCTTGAGATGCAAGTGTTTTATTATAAAAGTATCTGTAGGAGCTATACATATTTTACAGGAAATGGCAACTCAGGAACTAAAACAAGCCAGATCTCTAGCAGCTCAGCATGAGTGAATAACTGGAAGGTGAATTTTCATAGTTAATACTTAACAATAAATTGCCCCATGCTGCCAACATCACTAATGTCACTTTTCAGCATAATGACAGCCTCTGGCAAGAGGCTGCGGTGACTATTTCAATTAACTTTCCTCATCTTTATCTCATTGGTCACCTGATAAAAAATACATGTTTACTGTATCTTCTCTCAGAACAGGATTGACTGCAGTGGAGGTGAAGTGTTCTTCTAAGTCAAGCAGGTCATGCAGTCTCAGTCCCAATTGCACAAGACAACTTATACAACATGCAGTACAACATCCAACACGCCTTAAGCCCTGAAGGGGATTGCTCTCCTCTTAGCAGTGAAAGTGTCCTCAGAGAGCCATTGCCTTCATGTTTAGACCTCATCCAAAAGTGCTCCCACCAGCAACACTAGCCCTTCACCTTAAAATGTCAGTATCTAATAAGCCCAGTGCAGTCCCTTCATGGACTAAAGCAGCCCTTTACACGCTCAATCCAAAACCCACTGAAGCTGATACAAATCAGCTTGCATCGGTTTCAGCAGGCTTTGGATCAGGTCTTATTGACATCATCATACACTTGGGACAAGATACACAAGCAGAGGCAGGGAGGGGCCCTCCTTTAATCTACTCTGTGTTCCTCTGATCTTAAGGAAGGAGTGGTCAAAAGAATTATTCTCCTGTAACAGGGGTGTCTAGGACCTAAGAAATTATTTTAAAATCAATTACAAGTTGATTTAATGGCTGTGGTGCAAGGTTCAGTAACAGCTAATTACTGAGGAGAGTCAATGGGAATGTGGGGGCGTCCTTAGAGAATGCAAGCCTGATGCCCTCTTGGATGCTCTGGTGCACAGTGGTTCTAGGAGTCAAATACTTGTCCCTGAGGACACCATCCCCAGTCTACACATCTATCTATCTCACATAGGACTCTGCCTGTGGAAAAGAACTTGCGTATCAAGACTGAGAATGTGCTCCTAGAGTGGTAAGATATCAACCAAGAGGTCTCGCACAGCATGAAAATCTCTAAAGACCTGAACAGCTAGACAGGCTGAAAAGAGGAAGAGGGACATGGTCCCCAAAAGAAGAACATTTCAGAGTTTCTTAGACCACAGAAACAGCAGGCGTTCTCTTTGTTAGCTGCCCACAGCACCTTAATGAAAGCCAAACACAGCACTAGAGCAAACATTCCCAGCACAGTCATGCTCGGGACATACCACTTTGGACAGGAGTGACATGGCTTCAAATGTTTTTTGCATATACACACATGACTTCCACCACTAGGTAAGGGATCCCCAGATCCCTGCTCTAACTTTGTAGCTGCAGGAGTTGATTTCTTCACAGATACTCCTTCCCTCCATTGCCCCAGAAAACAAGCGGGAAGCAAGCCCACTTGTAAGCAGAGCAGAGGTGCATGCCCAGCTCTTTCAAATTACTTCCACCCATTTGCTACGGTGCAGGTGAAGGAATTGGGCCTTTTTCTGGCTCTTCGGCGAGTAAACAGAAGCAAGGCAGCGGTTCAAAGAGACATGGCCAAAACTCTGCTTACATACTAGTAGCAATCTTGGAGGTCAGCCAGGCCTATGCACAGCATTTCTCAGAACAACCTGCAAGTGTAACAGCTATCTGGAGGGTATCTCTTAAGGTGGACACAATATCGCTACTGAAAGGTGCTTTGTATCAGTATTATTTACTCCCCTGTACAACTGCTTCTCAACTCAGAGAGCAGATAATGCATGCATGAGTCAAATGGTACGGTTTTTTTGCAAGGAGACAAGCAAAAAAGAACTGATTGTGCATACACACACACACACACACACAGAGAGAGAGAGAGAGAAATTCACCCCACACTCCTGCAAAGGTTAGATGACTCAAAAATGAGGGCAAACAAAAAGGTGAAGTTATCTTTTAAAGAACTAAAATCAAGTGTTAGATCTGAACTCTTGGAAGCACCACAGTAAACAGCAGTGCCAAGTTCATTGCCTCAGATCCAGAAGCATTATTCTTTTTCTGGCCTTCAGTATGAACAACTAGGTCTTTATTAGACTAGCAAACAACTAAACTCCAGCACCCTGACAGCTCTGCCTTCAGATAATCAAACATGATTCACCTTTGAAGTTGCTTTTGAGGCAGTCTGAAGATCCAAGATGCCCGCACCAGTTTCATAGAGCAGATACTGTACAATAGATCTTTGGCCTAATGCCAGGTTTTACGTACAGTGATTTTTTGGAAGTTAAAATGTTCTTTCCTGGTGTTTTAGATATCACTGAATAAGCAAAAATAGCAAATACTTTCACAAGCACTTGCTAGCACTGCCTTTCCATGCTACAGACTGCAGGGTTTTATTTGCTCCAAAAACAAAACACTGGCACTTTCTTCTTTGCACTTATTCTATCAACAGCACATTCACACAGCAGCGCCTTCAAGCTGTGAATCCCCTGGGAGGACTGCAACCCTGCCGTAAAATCTAGGACCAACCTTGGGAAGCGACTGACCCAGTCACCCTACTTTCAAGAGAATGTAGGGCATGTACAGTCTTTGGCAACTCTACAAATACCTTTATTTTAGGTATCTACCTCCTAGCATCCGGAGATGTGAAGGTTTAGGGTTTTTACACCCATTTTCTAGGTAAGAAAGCCAAGTAATACTGGCAGGTGGGAGGGTAGGAATTAAATGACTCGTTCCAAGTTACAGTACAACATCCAGGATGAGAACTGCTTTCTTGAAATCACCTTGATATCCCAGCATCTAGGAACATCTTTGGATTAAGTACTGAAGAGCTGCCTCATCACACGAACTACTTTAAGTTTGTGAATTGCTCTTTCATCCTCATCCTCCTCTCCCCCCTCCCAGAAACTGCAGTTGATACCAGGAAAGCAGAATGACATCCCTGGGAGTCGCAAAGGATCACCAACTGCACGACGGGAGCCTAAAAAAGACAAAACCAGACATGTAATAGTAAAAGGGAGACTGTTATAAAGGCAAAGTAATACAAGCAAGTCAGCAAACATGCAATGCCTCTTAGGACAAAGAACATCCAGGGTCAGCCAGAGCAGGCACGGAAAAACTCCAAACACTCATTTCCAAAAGCACACAGATCTTCAAAAAACCCCTGCCAATGCCCTGTGCCAGGCTGTGCTGCTCTGAGCACTGGCTTCCTTTAGCAGTATGCGATATACACCACTGAATCCTTACTGTAAATGCGTATCTCCTCCCCCCACTTTTTTTTTTTTTTTTTTTTTTTAACCTGAAGGTGTTTCTTTTAGTTAATCCCTTATTCTCTCTGATGGTACTCAGTATGTTGCATTTCTTTGAAGTCACAACTAGGAAAATATACTTAATATGCAAGAAAACATTTTCATACGTTCAGTCATGTTCTGTCTCAGCATCCCCAGACACCAGCTTCACAACTCTCCAACTATTTTATTCAGGGTGTCTAACCATCTATAATCATCCACATTTTCTTTCACAATGGACCAACTGCTGCTTAGTTTTGCTTAAGTGAGTCTGCAGCAGTGCCACCGTCCTCCCTCTGCCCATCCTGATGGGATGCGATGACGCAAGGGATGCTTAGTGCAGGAAGAATAAAAGCCCATTTTCTGCAAAGATCAAACTGCTAGCGACTGCAGCAGAACAAAACCAAAACCACACTAACAGAAAGTTTCTACAGGAATTCAAAACAGAAAAGACACATCTTTTCTCTTCCTTCCACCCCCTTTTAAGGGGCTGCTTCATGGTTAGGTTTGTGTATAAATGTTGCCCCTCCAGCAGCTCCGTTCCTGCAAGGAACACGTGCCAGGCTGGAGCTGCGAGCAGGCACCACTTTCTGGATTCCACTGTTCATCCTGCCCTTCCGCCTGCCCACTGCCACCTGCACTGACCCAGCAGCCCAAGGCCAGCACTCTGCAACAGCCCCTGCTCTAAGGTACATTGAGAATGGATGTAGGTAGTACTTTTGTAATTTGAAGTGCTTCAATATTTTTGTGTCAACTCAGATATCTATGGGACACAGACTGGAAATTAGCAGAAGCAGGCCAACATAAAACACTGAAGAGCTCAAAATTCAACTGTTTTTTAACCCTTTTATGCTCCAGTCACCTCCCAATTTTCACCTCCAGCAAAGAAAGTAACAATCTGAGAATGCTGCCACGTTTCCCACCCTGGAGGACTCACCCCTGTCGCAAAGCTGTCTACAGCAAAACCTTGTACAGCTTTCTGCTCTTAGTGAGCTAAGACGTCGTTCGATTTTTAAATCCCAGACATGGACTGACAAAGCAACAGACTGCACTAAGCACCCAAGGACAACTCAACGCCCTCCCGTCGCTGCAAAAGCCACTGAGCCAGCCCGCAGCTCGCAGAGCACAAAAGCAGAGGGCTCCTCCAACGGCAAAGGAGGGACCCTGAGCTAGCACTGCCTTAATCCCTACCTGGGGATCACGAACACCTTCAGAAACCTTCCAGAATACTCCTGTTTCTTGCATTTACTGATGTTCTCATGACTTGGAGAGCTCATCAAAGGGAAAATTTTCACCTGGGCACTTCAGTGCCTGCAGCTCCTTAAAATGTCTACGTTTCTTGACGTGGAGAATGCCTAGACTAAATATATCAATAAAATATCAAAGGGCCAACTCCGATCCCCACCTGTCTCTGAGCAGGCTTGCAGCCCTACCGCAGGAGCCTGCACGCAACGAGCCCCGGCCGCGGCCCAGAGCAGAAGCACTGCAGCCTGCGCACCCCCGCCACGCACACGGCAAAGCGGCCCCGAGGCAGCTCCCGCTAGGGATCGCTAAAGGCAGACTGGCTTTGATACACACAGGCACACAGAATACCAGTGTCAAGATACTGTCGCATCCCCAGTATGTTATATTTTGACCATTACATTTTTTTTATTACAGTTAATTCACTTTTAAACTCCTTCAGTGCTCTCATCCCTGCTAGCAAAATTCTTCAAGTGTTCCCTGAAGTGTTCCCCATAACCCATGCCCTATCCCTCATCTTCTCCAAATCTTGCATTTACCTCCATGCTGAAATACTCTATCATAAAATGTATTTTGGCTTAAATGTGTTCTACAACTACTGTTTAAATGGCTGCTGTTCCCTCTATAAAGCAGGGTGCACGGTTGAATCAGGATGATAAATGCTGAGGTAAGTTCCCTGCTATCAAGCACAATTTTTAAGTAGAAAGTTGCTCACAACAAAAAGAAGGGGGAAAAGGCTCATTTACCATTATCACAGTCAGACTATATTTTCTGTTAAAGAAAAAAAAAAAAAGTTAGCAACTCCTATATCCCACAGTGAATGGAGACTGACCAGTGGCTTAAAGGCCCAGTAAGATACGGTTCAAGATAACAAAACAAACTTATTACCATGTGCAAGAGGGCAGATGGCAGCCACACAATAGCCATCAAGCCTATTTAAACAGAAAAGCAGCCTTCCTCCGCCCACCACAGCTCTGGCCATGTGCTGATTCAGAAACCCATCCCCAAGCCTCCAGCGTGGGAGAGGCGCAGGGTCACGCTTTCTCCTCCATGCTACTATTCACCCATTTGCCCATCCTCCCCAGCGAGCTCAAAGCGAGGCCCGGGACAGATGCTCCTGAGCGGCAGCAGTGAGCTCTGCACGTCTCCTGCTTTCGGGCATGTGCGTGACACCACGGGACAAAGCAGCGCGGGCGGCTCCTGGAAAGGCAGAGCAGCGTGGCCTTAGAGACGCGGTGCCTGGCCTGGAAAGCTCCGTGTTTCATCACATTTCTGAGTTACAAAGGAGACAGCTGCCACGCAGAGGGCAGAGGGCTGGACAAATGACTGCTGCTTTCCCTGGAAGGCACAGACTGTCCCCAGGCAGAGCGTGGGTACCGAAAGAGATGACCAGGACAGAGACGGGGAGAAAGAAAGAGCAAACTGCCAGTGCCAGCCGGGGTGGTCGGAGCGGGCAGACCGCACCGAATTTTTGAGTGACACGGATCAGTGCCAGACTTAATTCCACTAAGTGGCTAAGTGTCTTGGATCCAAGGCTAATTTCTGCTATGGAAAGCATCTTACTAAAAGCAGGAGGTGCTGAGGAACCTGAGAAATTAGGAGCCAGAGAGGAGCGCAAGAGCTGGGGGGTTGCCGAGGGGCCAGCGAGACCCACGACCGCAGCAAGCTTCTGCAAAAACATGGCACAGATCCTGCAGCCTGAAAGGCCCTACCACCACCACCACCCCCAACACTGCAGGGCTGTGGGTTTAAATATTGCAAGGATTACTTCAATCCACGGGCTTAACCTTCCCCAGCGAGCCCGCACAGAGGCCGAGCGCCGCTGCCTTGCTGGCGCGCTGCGGTCTATCAGCGGGGCCGACTGCAGCCGCAGCACGGCGAGTCACCGCTGCAGGCGCTGGCAGCGGCTACGGCTCCTCGCAGGAGCTGACGGCTACTGCTTCACACTTGGCTTACGGTCTGTATTACTTAATCCTATATACGCCCATCTTCCGACGATCTTTGCAAACAGGATCACTGGAAAATGAAAATGCTCTGAGTTCAGCTCTCAAACGCTCACAGCTACAAATCCTCAAAAGCCTTTCTAAGCTCAATCATAACACATGACTTTCCATCCCGAGATGTGGTCCGTTATATGACTCTTTCTTTCCCTTGTTTTAAGAGGAAATGAGACCTAACTGTGAGGAGGAGAATCGGCACCACAACATGAACTGAACCCAAAGGCAGGAACATGTTTGCAGAACTCATATGAACAGTTTGTGCCTCTCATTATTTTGTTTTACTTTGTAAATCAAATAAACAGAGAACTACAGCTGGAAAGGAGATGCCCACGTTTGTGATCATTGCTCACTGCTAGCCTAATGTAAGGCCTTTTCAAGTCAACAAGTCAGCAGATGCTGGATTGGGCACACTATCAGTATTTTTTATGATTTTATCAATTTACTTCAGTAACAATATTTCAGAATATCTAAATAACCTTTTTCTGTTAAGTGATGTGAATAAACGTCTCTCTTCAATAAACGTCAGAAAGAAAAAAAAGATAGCCCATGCACTAGGTTCTATAAATTGAGTGAAATTCCAAGTGAATGGAAAACGATGTACTCCTTTCTGCCCCACCAATATTATGGATTTAAAAATCCATAAAATTTTTCTGTATATTATGTATGATTATAGGCATATACATACAGAGGCCATATACATATTCGGTTACTGAAAGAATCTAATTTGCTCCAGAAATTTGTTTGTCCACAGCACTTTATCTCAGCAGACTTCCAAAAGCCCTGCTAACTCCAATACTCCTCCACTGTCATAAGGAAGAAGAGTTTATATTTCTCTTGCCCTTTTGGACACTATAGAGGGGTATTTCATGGATTAAAACAGTGTTATTGCAAGGGTTCTTTGTAATAAAGGCAGCTCTGGAAAATGTAAATACAAACACTAACAAAACGTAAGTGAACACTTGGACACAAATGCAACGATCTGACAGTCTCTCCTTCCCCATGATTCACTACCTTTCTTAATTTTTAATTAGAGACTGGCATGTTGGGGGAGAGGGGGAAATTACAGATATTTTGCAAAGCAGACACCATGTATACATGCTTGCCCTGCTGGGCACAGATTAAGCTTTGTGAAATAGATCATCATGAAAAATAAGTTTCGGTCCCACAGCCAAGAAGCAACTTGGAGAGGAGTCCTGAGATCAAATCTCAATCCAAAAGGCAGCTGAGGTAGCTCCAGTGCCCGAGAAGTCCCTCAAGCACCACCAGAATCACCGGCGAAGCTGCCTACAGAGGACACCGCAATCTCAAGCGCTTGCCATCCGACTGCTCAGAGGAGCAAGGCATCAGCCTGCCTCGGCCCCGAGGAAGATCCCCGTCAGGAGCGCGGACAGCACCTCCGTGCCACTGTGCCTGAGCAGAAGCCGGCCCTGCCTCTGCCCACCATCTCCTGGCTGCCTGCTTTCACTAGGGAAAGGGCTGCAGACACCTCCCACTGACTTCCTTATCAGAAATAGTTTAGCGTCCCTGTGCGGCAGCTCGCCGTGGGCCGGCACCAGCAGGCGTGCCAGGCTGCAACGAACAGTCACAGCCAGGGGGCCACCCATGTTTAAATTGTCCTTACAGCATGAACAAGGCCCCAAAATGCATCTTTCTGTCATATCCCCTTTTCTCCAAAGCTAGCTCTTCTTCCCTGCTGCCAGCCAAGGCACAATACAGCAGAGCTGGTTTGGGGTGAGGTTTCCTGGCTCCTCCAAAGCTTTCAGAAAGCAGCTCTTACAAGGAGCCTGGCCATTCCTGTAAAGCAGAAGTATCTACAGGCATCCAGGCTTCAGTTACCAACCTTTTTGTGGAGAGATTCCATGATAAAGGAGGAAAGAGAACAAAAAACCCCACGATCTAAGCACCAGTAGATCTGTAAAATATCTATTTGAGGAGACAGAGTTACAGGACAAGAACACTGAAAATGATTTATCTAGATTTCCCTCTAATTATAATGTAGCAGCTCAAAAACACCCAAGAACTCTTCCTAGCCAATCCAACCGTACTCAGTGTCAAAGCAGTGCACCACATAAAAAGCTCTTTGAAGCTCAAAATCTCTGACTACCTTGCTCTCAACTCCCACCTAGGCAAACAGGATAACAAGGGTGCAAAGCAGACCCCGTGGGGACCAGTGAGACTGGGCAACAGTCCAGGACAAGCCTCCTTGCTTCCTTTTTCTTCTGTCTGCTTGTGATACAGCCACAAAGAAATTCTCCATTTGTTTTTAAATTCAAATACTCCTCAGTGAATTATTTCAGGGAGTTATTCCTGGTTTGTAAACTGCTCGCAAGCTGCATGGATACGTTACCTGTATCACAGAGCAGTTTCCATTCCCTGCATTCAATAATTAACCAGCTAAAGTGCTCTTAAGTTTCTCGCTTGTGTGTACCACACAAAACAGTACTCTAAGATTTTCACTGCTGCTAGTTAGCTCTACAGCTGTAAAACTACTTTTAGGTATTACTCTGACAAAACAAACGAGTCTTAAATTTACTTTTCATAATCACTTCCACAAGTATTCACTGGGATATTTTGACTAATGGACACTAAATGCAAAAAAGCTAAGAATAAGCACATTCATTTTATCTAATCCAAGGGGCATTTTCTGTATTTTGCAGGCAATCTTACTGCCTAAGCAATTCCACCAGCCTCTCACAGCTGCTGTTAAAAACTCTGCTGCTGGTATTAATTACATTACACCACTGATAATAATAGCAGCAATTCGTACCCCTGTGATTATTAAGGTACTTAGTTGCATTGCAGAAGCGGTTGGTGGCAACTTGCCAAAGCGGAGGATTCAATTCTCTCGGGCACTGCGCATCCACGCAAGGCGAAGGCGAGCTCCTGCTCGGCAGGGCCCCTGGCAGGGGCCGCCCCGAGCGCGGCATGTTCCCGGGATCGGTGCTCGCAGCACCGACCTCCTCCGACCGCAGCGGGCTCCGCAAACGCAGAGCTCTGCCCGCAGGCCTCTTGCTCTGGGGACGGGAGTCAGGGGAGCCACAAAGCTCTGAATCTCTAGTTTCCATCTTCTCTGATTTCTTTCATCAAATTACTGATAAGCCTGATTTGTTGCTTTAATTTCTTCTACTTTATCATATCTGAATAAGAAAAAAAAAATCTCTCAGTGCAATCTTGACTCATTCTTTGGCATCTAAAGTTCCTTTAGTTCTAGCATTACATTGCTCAAAACAAGCCAAAGTTACTCAGGTGATGTCTTCTGTCCTTCTAGAGACTTGGAGCACACAGCGTAGCAGCTCCCAACTGCAGGACAGCAGGCGCTCTCCAAGGGAACCCACAGCCCCGCACATGTCAACTGCCCTTTCAGGCAAAACAAAACTCGTGCCTTTCAAACGTCGCACGCATCGTCAAAGCGCGCAAGGTCAAAAGGCAGGCGAGGCCCGACTTCACGGGGAGCACGAGCAGGTCCCCGCGCTGGGGCAGGGAACACGCCGGGTTCAAGAGCTGGTGGGAGAGCAGCTGAGTGCCCCCGGTGCCAGCAGAAACCTGCCCCGCCGGGCCCCGGAGCGGGGCTGCCGCCACGACTCGCTGGCAGGCACCGTAACTGCAGCAGTACCTAAGGCGTGATTTAACATCAGGTCCTGAGCACAGGTACAAGCCATCTTGAATCATCATAAATTTGGGCTTTACTGCATTAAGTCAGTCTGCAGGGCTCTAAGGACAGACAAAAAGCTGAGCCAGCAAAATCATGTTAAGAAGCTCTGAAAAGTGTTGCGGACTGAAGCAAGCAAACCCACCCTCAACACCTCTCCAGTTAAACAGCTGTATTTGGGGGAATACGGCCATCTTAAAGCAGGCAGTTCTGCCCTACATGGCTCTGTGCTACTGGCGTTTGTCCCCAGGCTGCCTCCAGGCAGATGCACCACTTCAGGTGGACCGGGACAAGCCCCCGGGTTGTTGCGCCTTTGCTTTCAGACAAACGAAAGCAATCGGGCTTTACCGACGCGCCTGCCACCTCCGGTGCCGTGGGGCTGGCCACAGAGGGAAGCGGTGGCAGCTCTTTCCCTCCTGTGACCGTGTGGTTTCCAGGCCTACGGCGTCCAAGGGCAGGACCTGAGCAATCCTCAACTCTTTACAGCCCTCTGTTTTCCATTGCTGCTGCCCTTCTTCCTATACACCTCAGTCACAAATATCTAAACACACATCAAAGCAGGGAAACTTGGAAACTCCAGGCTGGCAAGAAAGGCTTCCAACCACAGGAAACTCCAAATCAACTCTAATAAATTTTCATCTTGGAAATTATCAGCACAGAAATGACACTATAAACAAAACACTAACATTCCTCCTCGTGCTCATAGAGGATATAAAACACAGCCGCAAAGAGCAGTCGCGGTTAGCCCACGCATCACTCCCCTACTGCTGGAAGTGCATCCGGCATGCACACCGTGCTCTGACACAAGTGCGCAGTGGCAAAAGGATACACTAAGGTGGTGAACTCCTTGCTACAGGACAGAATTAGGTGCTTTCTATAGTGCACAAATCAGATACAAGTTTAGCATGTTTTCTTATCTGTTACAGTATGACATCTCGGCATCTGCAAGACACTGGGAATTTTATATTGATATTTAAATATACGGCTCTACGATCTCTCCCCCACTGCTCTCTACTCCTGTCTTTAGCACTCATGAACTTCTTCCCCTTGATGATGAAAATGCTAAGGAAAGACACTTTCTTAAACGTGACTCATTTTCTTTTAGTCCATTTAGGAACACATTTGCATTTTTAAGAGTCAAAGTACACATTTTTTGAAAAAAAGATGAACCCAATTTACTAACTGCACACATTGAAAAAACTACCTTATCGCCAGAACCAGGATGACTCAGAAAACAAATGCAAACAGCTGCTGTGATTTAGCATCGACTGTCCCCCAATGTATTAAAATAAATTGCCCATGATTTCTCGCAAGCTCCATGCTAATGCACTCCATAAAGCGTCAGTGGAAATGCAGCAGTGCATAACTATCTAGAGGCTTCGCTCGGTGGCAAGCACCCCAGAGAACCGCCCCCTGCCCGTGAGAGCGAGCGGAAGCTCGCCTGCGGCTCCAGCCCTGCAGGGAACGTTCCAGGTTTGCAAAGCGTGAGTCAGCAGCAGCCCCGTGGGCAGGTTTTTTCCTAGCACGCTCTTGGCAACGCAGTCTCTTTTTGGTTTTCCCAGCCTTGGCGTGCCAGCTTAACTCTCCATCAGGGAATAACTAGGTTTTGGATAAAACAGGACAGGTGAACTGATTGCCATTTACTCATCATCGTCCTAAAAGCCACCTTCAAGTCTGTAAGATCACAACAGAACTTTCTGCAGCAAGGAGTTTCACAAGCAGAAAAAGCAAGTTAATGAGGGAGAAGGGGGAACCAAGTATATATTTTAGTAGATATATACTAACCTTTTTATTGTTACTATGACTACACTAACACCACAACCATCTCAGACACTGCAGTCAAGGGAAAAGCCAGCGCACTAAGTACCATGATTAAACTTTACACATACCCAGCTTCATCCAAACAAGGACTCAAGTATTTTGCCATGTTGACAAATGCCTCTACCGAGGAACATATCGGTATTCTTGCTTTATAAGAAAGGGGCAAAAAAGGAGGAGAAAGATGACCCGAACCTGCAGAAGCAACACTGGCAGCACCAAGCCCTTCACAGGAACTGCAGGCCTGCGCCTGATCCCGTCGCCGGCCTCCCGTGGTGCCCCGAGAGCCGAGCTCCTGGCCCAGCTCACCCTCCATCGGATTTCTGTGCTTTGATGCTCATGCTCTTGATAGGTCTTACCTGGTACCCTTCCTCAAGTTTCCTAAACCTAATTTCTGCTACTGTAACTGCTTTACTGTCCCTAATTCTTAATGTTTAAAAACCGTTTGACAGACAATGAAGAACAGACAGGCATTTTCTTCCTAGAAACGAAAAACAAAGCAGAAGAGAGTCTTCCTCAAAGGAGAGAAATGCTAGCATGAGCTACCACTTACTTGCTGCCTCTGATCTTCCACTAGCCGGTGCACACACACACGGGCCAGCCAGCCCTCGCGCCCAGAAGCACATGCTCATTCCTGTTCAGCTGATAGTGAAGGACCATTGAAAAACTGAGTACTCTGGTGCAAAGGTATTGGAAGATGTGGTGGTAGAAGAGGCATGATAGATGTAAACCCATAGGAAACCAACTTTCATCACCATGAATGAAACCACTACCCATTCCCTATACCGTTTCCCACAGAAAGCAAGCCTTACCGGGATTACACCCTCCCCAACTAGTAACTGTGGAATCCATTGGCCATTTTCATCCTGCTCTGGCAGAGCAGCAGAGATGACTTCCTGCAAGTCACAGGGAAATGGACATCTAAGCAGAAGAGACTGACCCTGCAAATGACCCTCTCCATTGCCTCAGCAGAAAGAGGATCATGACAGACACCTTATTTGCCACTGAAAGATCTGCCTAGGGAAGAGCCTTTCTAAACATTCACTGAGAATTTGTCATCAAGCACAAGACATAAATCAAAAGGAAAGAAAGCATCGACTGATTCTGATGCTCATGAACATGCTTGCCTCATGTAACCACGAGGAAAGACAGTGTTAGCACTGGTGCTCCAGCCTTGACCTTGGCAAGAAAGCTGAAGGAGTTGAAACCCAGCCTAGGACAGCCAGAAAGCAAGACTGCTACTTACCTCCAAGGCACAGCTACAGAAAGGCGCCCTAGCAATGGGCACAGCGCTTTGCACTGCCCCAGAAGCAGAGCCAAGAACTGCTGGACGGTTTCAGGATGGAGGCAGATGTTGGGATCGAGCCTGCTCCTGCTGCTGCCCCTGCAAAAGCACCCGGGGCCAAACTGATGCTGCACATTTCCTTTGAAGGCCATCAGCACGTTTGGGCACCATGTCATTTGTTTAAATGAAGGAGAGATGCCAAACATCACATCACTCTGGGAGTGTGCCCTAGAGTCCACAAACTGTAATCCAACACACCTCATTGCTGCTATTAACTCTGGCTTCTGTTGCTATTTTCTATTAGTTCATAAAGAGAGGGAGTTTTTTTGGTTTGGGTTTTTTTTTTTTTTTTTTTTTTGGTCATTCAAAACAGCTTATTCTACTGCTGTGGCCGTGGAATTTTAAACGCTGTCAACCTAGGATAAATTTTCTTCTTAAAGAATAAGTGCCTCTTACCTCTGCTTCAAGAAAATAATATCATTTCAAGTGATTTCCATTTTTGCCTGTATAACATCTTATTTTCTTCTTTGCAACTAGAAAGCAAAATCTGACATGTAATATGAATCTTAACAACTCAGACCAACGCAGAAGGTTAAAGTGGCTGATAAATTAGAGGTATAAGAAATGTACTTATACTATTCACATCAAAAAGCTGTGTCCCCTCAGCAAATTTATTTTTAACTAACGGTTGACACCACTTTTTTTTTGTTTTAAGGAGACCACAGAGGTCTGATAAGAAGCTATGCACAGGAGATAAGAAACATTTCTGTAGGAGATGAAAAACATTAATCCAAGGGGATCACATTATCAAACATTTTGACTCATTATCCACTGATATTGCGGAAAACTAGGCAATTCTACTTGCCTGCTAGCAATGCCATCACCTCTATTTGTGAGAGAACTCTCCTTTTCTCTTCTCCAGTACTGCAGCAAAACCTTGGATGTTGACATCAAGACCAGCAAGCAGCGTTAGTCCTTGAGACAGAGCTTTGCAAAACATTAATGAAATCAGAATGAGACTGCAGTCTGGCTTGCTGCCCTTGGATAATGGAAGTGAAATTAAAAGTAGAGGAAAGGAAAAGCACTTCTTTCCCTTAGCTAAAAAAGAATATAGAATGCATTTTTCAAGAATTAAAGCATTTTATACACTATTTACTTCATGCCTTTCTATTTTAATGAGTCTAGTGATAATAGATACCAGGAGGAAATAGTATTAAAAGTAACTTATAAAAACTAACAAATAAAGGATTCTTTTAAAGAATTTTATTTAGCCAGGAAAATCCAGAAGCCAAGAAGCCTTCTACCAGAGACAGAAAGAACAGAAGGGCCTAGAGAACAGAAGGATGTGCAGAACAGGAAAACGAGAAATAGAACTACCTGCAAGAAAAATAGGAGACAAAATACCTGAAAAAAAGATCACTAATGTTTTCCCCCCAAGAAGGTATCTATCAATCAGCTTTATCAATTTATTGCCATGAAACTGCTTATGCACCAAATTTCACGGGCACCCACTGCTGCCAGCAGTGGCCCAAATTCTTGCCAATCCTGAAGTTCTTCTGGCTTGAGGTTCCTGCTTGTCCAGGGAACCACACCAGACATTTCCAAAGACCAGGCTTTTCACAGAGCTACCACTATTCCTCTTTATCCAGGCTAGAAATAAAACATGATCTGTTGTTCCTGAAGAATTTCTTACCATTTTTATTCTCCTTTTGAAAAGGCACCCTGAAGCTTCATACTAAAAAGCATATGCAAATTTTGACTGCTGCTCTACAAACTACTTTTAAGTCTAAATACAGAGCTATCAGTTTTGTGACATCTGAGAAGAATGCACATGATTAAGTCTGGTTTGGAAGGTACTGGGAGAGAAGTGGCATCTGAGAAGTGAATAGGTGATGGGCATACTTTTACCTCTCTCCACCAAGGCAGAAGGAGATTTTAAATTCTGCCTAGTTGTCGGAGTGGGGTTTTTTGTTCTGTTTTTCTTCAAAAGGCACAGTCCCTACCACAGATCAATGAGATCTACATTCTTTAACTACTTGAACACATCTGAAAGACCAATCCAGAGAAAATCACCTACTGGGTCTGATTCTGCAGGGTTTTATTCCACATTCTCCCTTTATGTGCTTAAGCCATATTCACTGCATTTACAGTCTCAAAGGGTTAAATCAACCAAAGGCAAAAAAAAAAAAAAAATATTAGAATGAAGAGGACAACGAGCTTCTCTTGGGAGCTAGAAATGGCATTGTCATATGAAACAGGCTGTTTCCTTCATGTTGACACATAGAAATAATTTCTGAAATGCTGGTGATAGGTCAAAAAACTCATCTGATAGATGCACTTCCAGCACTGCCAGGTCACTGAAAGGCTGTGCACCAAAATGAGATCCACACAGTTTTTTGGCAGCAGTGAATGGGTTAGAAGAAATCTCCCTCCTCCACGAAAACAATACAGTATGAAACCACCACTATGCTTTCTGCTCTGTGCTGCGATAGACTGTACCTGCCCTGAGCAAGCCGGTGAGTTTAACCCTGTTCTTGCTAGCCTGCAAAGATCTCATTGATGCCAAAAACTATGTTAAAAAGAATCAATGTCTAAAATGGATGGAGATGCTTTGATACCCTCAGTATATTAAATCAAGACAGCAGGTAAGCACTGAAGTTTGTGTTTTGCCTTTTGGTAGCCACTGTAGCTGAAAGGGCTCCTTAAATAGCTGGAGCTTATGCATACATGTCAAAAATACCGAGACAATTTGAACACCTATACAAAGCTGCAACACAGACGAATAGATAGATGAGAAAGAATACCTACTGTTTAAAACAAAAAACAAACCCAAAACCAAAAAACCACACACCCACAACATCCATCAGGATTTTTCCTTCGCAATTCCAAATTCTTTAACAATATATTCAAATATAGAGGTGTCCTACCTGTGAACAAGCAGATTCCAGTCAGTGCGTCACGTCCAAGCCTATACGCTGGAGAATCTGTTAATATAAACAAACGATGGGGGAAAAAACGAAAATACTTTATTTTTGATGAAAAACAGTTTTTCAGCTATGAGAAAAGTTTTTTTCCCCCATTATACAAAGATATAGATGCATACACATAAATATACCTTCGTGAATATATGTGTATATGAAGGTGTGTGCACATATATATTATACATGCAACACAAATATATATTTACAGACACACAGAAGTTCATTACTTATGCATTTTAATTCACTCAATGCGCAGCACTACAGAATTTAATCTACAGCACACTAAACCCAAAAGGCTACCGCACAAAGGTGGTACTCTTTCAGCTCTTCAGAAAGCAAATAAAGCTGACATTTTTAAAAGAAAATCATTACCAGCTCATATGTTGCCATACCACAAAAGCCTATCCTTAAATAACTGCTGCATAATCACTCTCCTGGAGTGTTGTTATCCATCGGCTCGCTGCCTATCTCCAGACAGACGCAGTCTGCAAGCCACCAGCTTGTATCTACCATGTGTACGTCAGGAAAAGGAAAACTGCAAATTAGGAGAAGTCCCCGCAGTGGTGAAAAGGAAAAGAGGGTGAGTGGGAGAGGAAGAGGGAGTTCACTGGCCACCGAATTTTCGAGAATGATGACAAACCAGCCGGCTCCGCCATCAGCCACTTACAATAGGATGCTGCACCTCGCCTCTGCTTAAGCAGTTCGTCAAGGAGTTGCTGGTATCGAATGCCTGACAGGCATTTTAATTGCATCCAACCAAGTACGTCCCCAGGAATCAGGCCTTTAATCCTATGAATATCATCAACTGGTTTCTTTTGTGCTGCTGCCAAAGCACACGCAAGCCCGCCCTGCACACAGACAGCAGTGCACCCGCTTTCAGTTGCTGCGCCAATCCCAATCCTAAACAGGTTTTACGGATGGTACACACTGAAAAGGCGGTCTCGAGGGATTTACCGATTTCTGCATTACTGATTAGGAGGGTGATTTGCTCTCTCCCTTTATTTTCTACCTACCACTTCTGTTTTCACTTTGGAACCAGCTCGCTTCTGCTGTTATTTGAGCCTTGAGTTTGCTCACTCACACCGGTGAAAAACACAGGGGAAATTCAGAAGTGTTGCAGGATTTTAGGGATGAGTAGGGACCCTGCAAGACTATCACAGTGCTCACTGCACAGTTCAGCTCACAAGTGAGCATCTTTCAGGGGTCCTGTTTTACCACCACTGTGCAGTCCCAGTCTCCCCTGACTATTTTGAGGCTTTCTTCCAAACAACCTACCCGTGAACAGGACAAGGGGCTTGGGAATTATAACCCCCTCCGCCCCGCTAAAGGCGGTCTCAGAAATCAGCCGGTGTTTTGGGGGGAGACAGGGCACAACTGGGGAGGGACAGGAGCCAGAGAGAAGAGCAGGAAGAGGATGAAGGAATTAAAAAATAAAAAAGCAGTGAGGAGGGAGGAAGAGAGCACACGCACACACGCATGCGTGTGTGAAGGTTGAAAGACGAGCTCATGCTCTGCTACCTGAAATCAAACAGCTGAACCCAGTGCTTCACTAGGATCAGACTCTGAGCATATTTGAGAGATTTAAGTTCGGTTTCTTTTTGAGCTTTGTAACTCTATGATGAAACATCTGCATCAGCACGTGGTGACTTCTAGCAAAGGGGCAGCCAACAGAAACCAATGGGAGCAACCATCTTGGGAAAGCCCAAAGACGGGCTTCAGTGTCCTGCCGGTCAGGACACACAAGCCAGCTAGATCCAATTCCCAACATTAAGTTGTTGCGTCTCTTCCCAGAGGGTCACTACGACAGTAAACCCCTCAAGAGGGAAAGCTGTCAACAGAAGAAGGAAACGTCTTCCCTCCACAAGAAATAGGAAGAGATCCAACAAATCTTTGAGAGGGACGTGGGACTCGCAGGAAGCAGTAACAAATCTCCCATGGACTCCCAGGGCTCCTCTCCACCAGCTTAGGGTGGCAGACTGTGAAGGGAGTCAGTACTCTCCCCGCTTCCCCCACAGCCATGGCTACTCTAGCGAAAGCTTTCCACCCCGCTGTCAAACTTCCTATCAACAAAAGGGTGTTCCTCCGCATGGCTGTATATAAGCAGATCCAAGTATCTTCATTAATCGCAACTGCCTCGACCTGACAGCTTTCCCCCACTCTAATCACTGCAGCAGTGAGGAGGAGGAAGAGGAAAAAGACGACGCTAACCCCAAAGACAGCCTGCACGAGACAAGGAGGATGGTGGAGCGCATATTTGCATGGCAGTGAAAAGGCCTTCAGAAAGGACAGAAAAACAAGTCAGAGCAGTTCCAGCACAATTCTTAGACCCTTCCTCTGAGAAAGCCTCCTGTGACTCATCGAAAGGGGTGCCTGCTGCTGCCAAACCTCCCACCACAGAGCTGATCTGCTGCAGAAACTAAGGAAGCTCTAATGCTGCCCTCGTCCTTCTCAGCTCCACCATTTCACTGTTGGGGCTGTTCACAGCATCACTGTGGTCTCTCTCTCGCTTCCACAGCTCTTTTCCACCACCTTCTCTTTCCCCAAAGCTACTAGGACCTCTGGGAAGTCCCAGAAACAACAGCACAGAGCAGGCAGAGGGGAAGGATAACAAGAAGTCCTCAAAATTGTCCTTAAATTTCTTTCAGATGTTCCTGACAGACCTCATGCGGTTCACCATGGAGTGACACATTTCCCCAAGCTGTGTCCTACACTCTGGAGCCCATGACTGAATCTCGGGCAAGGAACTAAACCACCTTCACTCTGCCCATGCAAGGATTACCAGGGACCCAATCTACTGAAACAGTCCTTGGCAAACAGTTTTGTAAGAAGTTACAGCAAATAGAAGACAATCTTAATTATAAAACTTGTCCTGGCTGCTCTCCCATATGTCTTTTCATATTCCTGTAAAGCTTTGCAAAAGCATTTCATACATTTCTGACAAGACAAAAAGCCCAAGAGGAGACAGTGATAAAGGGCCTAATCCAGCTAAATGCTGGAATACAGAGAATGCTTAGTTCTGTCTTAGATTTAACTGTAAGTTCCCTAGCTCAAAAAATTCTTCAAGGATCAGCTACAAAGCAAACTCATCACATGAAATTCTTGCACCACACCACAGTGAAATAGGAATGCTTCTAAGCAAAATGAAAATCAAAACATTACGTATGTCAATAAATCAAGGTACTGGAAATGCTTAAACTATCAAACCAATGCTAGGTAGCACACATGTTCTGCACCCTACCTCTCAGAAAGGAATAAAGAAATTTAGTCTCAATAAACAGGCTTGTGAGACCAAGACTAAACTTTAGTCTAAACTTCAAAGATCCTGTGTATGTATAGGTGGGATTTTCTCTTTAATTTAAAGGTTCGTGAAAGTCAGTGCACTCAGCTTCATTTCTGTATTGTAGGAATGCCTGGAAAATCCAGCCACATGCTGGGTCCCACTGCGCAAGGTGCTGGGTAAAACAGGAGATGATCTAACAGATTATTTAACAGAGCAGAAACACAAAAGGCAGGCGGTAGCGTTCTCATTTTAAGGATAAGGGAAGAAAGACTGCTGAAGGTCACACACACAACCTCTGCCACCAAGGCAGGCTGGAGGACACTCCCAGAGCCTCAGCTCTGGATCGTTCTGCTCAAATCACTGCTGAAAGCTTGCGACCAGCCTGTAACAAAACGCTTGGGAGTTGGTCGCTTCCTTTAGGCAAAGACTGGGTGAAGATCTTATGCAATGCTTAAAATAGCATCCAATATGATCAGTACTGTAGATTAAGAGGAATAAGTCTGTTGAACAGAAACTGCACGACTCAGGTAAAAATAGCCCTGGAATAAGGAACTTTTCTTTTTACACCCTATTGTCTTACAATTCACAGCAGTAAATGGGGACGGCTGCCTGCGTGGGGAAGCTGAGAGAAGGTTGCTGCCCCATGCTCTGCAAGCATTGCCCGTTTCTCCGCTAAACATCTGAGTATTCTATTTTACCAGCTATCTGAGGAAGAACCTGTTTTTTCTGGTTTTTCCGCTTGAGGAGGAGAAAATAGAACACAAGGAAATTAATCAGTTGTGGAATAACCCATGCAGCATACCACGCTAGCTCTTCCATCGGGGCTCCACAGCAAGGAGGGCTGAGGCTGGAGCCGCCGTCGGCATCTCTATGGTTACTGATACAGAGACGACCATGGAGGGGAGGAGCTGGGAAAAGCTGCAGGCTGAGTTAGCAGCTTCTGCGGGTAGCAAGGTGTAAAGGATTTTAAAAGTCAGGGTAGGAAATTCCAGGGTGCAGGGAGACCCTGGTTTTGCCTTGAGTCTCCTTGTTACATTTTTTCCCCAGAGAACAAGTGTATCACTGCTTACCTACCCATCTCATGCAGGCAGCCTATGCAGAGCCTTTTGATTCACACTATTTTCCTTCACACCCACCGGGTCCTCCAGCTGTGCATCCTCAGCAGATCCATCATCTTGGCGGGACTTACCTGTCCTTCCTCCCAGCCTATTGATAAACTGAGCTTATTATATGTAGTGGCGACACAGCCTCCATGCAAAGGCACCTTCACACTGAGCATCGCAGCTCATTATTTTGCACCAACTGACTTAACCTTGGCTTCTGTATGGCATGATTATAAAAATGAGCCTTCAAAACCCAGGCAAATTATGTCCACTCTTTCTCCTTGCCATCACAGCTTGTTACTTGTTTTAAAACTGTCAGACAGATACTTTCAGGCATGATCTCTCTTTTGTGAATCCAAGCTGAATCTTCTTAACTAAATAATACATTTGAAGAATACCTAGAAAGGTAGCTCCAATTTCCATTTTGCTCTGCGCCAGCATGTTGCTGAAATCAAGTTGAAAGATACAGTGTATTCAAATCCTTCCAAGCCTGCTTTTCAGAACAACTAAAGCTGCACAGAACCCTTGGAAGCTACAAGAGAAACATATTCCTGGCTTTCTTAGGGAATCCTTGGTTTCTAGCTTAAATCCCAATGAGAGCAAAAGCGTACAAAATCAAAATGCAGAAAAGGCTCCTGCTAGGCCCCCAAACTCCTATTTATATATGATAAAGCTACTAATAACAGCTGCAATGTAAGTTTTTGTATAACCCCATAGTAATCCACCAATCCTGCCCTGGGTGCAGCACATGGAAGGGAGCAGTTCAATCTCACGCAGCGCTCGGCTTCAGAGGTGCAAGGGTCAGTGACAGTTGGTCAAAACACCCCAAGCTCAAAAGCCACCCACAGAGAAGTAGAAAAAGCAAACAAATGAGCAAGTAGAGTCACAGTCCAAATTTCAATGTGGCAGAACACAAATCACAGGAGCAAACCTCAGAGAACCACGAAAACATCTGCCAACTCATCTAATGTCTCCCCATCGGCGCAGCCTGCAAGCGCCTTGCCACGAACCCGCTGGCCATGAAGACTTCCCCAGTCCCTGGAAGACGCCTGCACTTTCCAGTCGCTTCCACGAGCCTGAAATACCAGAAATAATTGACGGTGTCAACACTGCTCAAGAAACCCATGCCCCTTGAGAGCGCCACGGCTTTTTATGAAAACAAATCGCTGAACCGTACACGTACAGGAGCACAGCGTCTTTGGAGGCTGAGAAAGCAAGCCATGGAGTCAACACTGCACTAAAGGGAAGCTCAAAGATCAGACAAGCTGACACAAAACTCCTGCCTTACAGCCCAGAGCTACTGCAGTGCCTACACTACACTTTCCTTACTGTTTCAAACATGCAGGTAAAAGAGATGAGTTATTCTTCTTTTCTTTTCATTTTAATTCCATTTCCTGCCAGGACACAAATTGCCTAATTTTTCATTACCACATAAATGATAACCACAGCAACCAAAGGATACAAGGGAAGTCAAGTTCTCAGGCAAACTGTCTTTTTAGAGCAGTGTTGGTGCACACAGCAGTCAAAGCACAAACAGTGATTAATCCTCTGGTTTACTTAAAGATACCATTTCTCCTACAAACACTCCCTCACGCACAAACAAGTGATGGAGACAATCCACATGGCCACAGGCAATCACACAAGTGCTTGGCCCTGTGAAGGACCCAGGATTCACCACTGCCCCCTTTTTAATTCCGTTTCTCACAACCTCACTTCTAATCAGCTGTTTGCTCCAAAGCTGCCTCCCAGCTCTCTTCCAAGCACTGCTCCATTCTCATTCCAGGTGTTCCCCCCTTTCACTTCCATTACAGCCCATTCTTCATTTTGCATCCTTCATTTCACCTCGTTCTCTCCAATATCTAACAAGCCTTGACTCTACCCAGCAGGTACAAGACAGAGAAAAGCTGAGAAAAGCCCAAAGCATACGTGCAGCTCAATGTCCTTGACCTCCTTGGTTTACTCTGCTTGTCTGCATTAGTCCTTCCTCCTTAACCTTGTCCTAGCTTCAGAGGAAGCTCTGCCATTTCTTCTTTCTTGTCAAGTCTCTAGTAGGAAAGCGGTTGTCCAACACACTGCTGAACCAAACAGATGCTTAAACCAAGCCCCTGAAGTTATAGGATTCAAATTTGCCAGTTAATGTTGAAAAGCAAGATCAACTTTCCCATTATACCTCAGCCTTGACTGGGAATGGGCCCTTCAGAGACTAGATAATAACGAGTCGTCACCTCCAGGTTCAATCCCCAGCCTTAACCCTCAAGGCAGCCCTGGGTGCGCTGGCGCCCCTCAGGCAGGGTGCCAAGAGAACTGCTCTGGGCACTCACAGGACCTGCCTGTCCGGCCACCCTGCAAACGGCTGTCTCATGACATGGATCTCAGAGGCACTGAGTATTTCTCCGTGCTATCCCCGGCTTATGACTAAGAAAATACTGCAGATACAAAAACTACAGCTTCTTCTGCTCATTTCTGCTCATCCGACCAATGGATGATGAGTCAAGACACAAATTTTGCTTATACCAAAATATCATAGTTACTGTGATATTACTCAAATGCCAGTTTGTACTTCACTTAATGGAAGAAACACTAGATTACGTAGTTAACTGTTGTGTCACACTTCATTACAAAAGCTTTAGTTATTATTCTGCATTAAATTTATAAGTAACATTTTACAATCATGAATCATTTGTTGAATCAGATTTTGCATGGCATGCAATTAAAAATGTAATCTCTGAGTGCGCATGGTCTTAAATTTACATCCAGCAGTAACTGCAATGTAAAATATACAAATGATCTATTGTGCTTAATTGTGGGTTTTGAACAGTATTTCAATTCCATTTAAGTTCAGGACTGTGTGTGAGCAACAGCCTAAGTCTGTTTGATTCTGTGGCATGCAAGTGAAATGCACTACTGAAAACAGGTTTTGCTGAAGTGAGTCTGTATCTGCATGCCCAGAAAAAAAATGGCATTACATTCTTCATTTTCACTATGCTAATAAATGAATTTTAAAAGCAGTCTTTCTTCAGAGATATCTTTCCTAGTAGCTAAATCCTGGCCTTCCTAAAAGCTGCCATTAGAAACTAGCTATTTTCTCCACTAGCCACACTGTCATTTAAGAAATCTAAAAATAATTGGTCAGGTCTAATAATTTGCCACCTCCTTGACATCAAATCTAGCTACCCAGACGATAGAAATTGCAGTAACACATAGTAAGGTACAGCAGAATTGGTTTGAACTGCTTCTCACTTAGCAATTCTTCACGTATCACAGGCAGCTAGGCAGAAACGCATGCAAGAACTACCAGCAGCTCAGGCGGGCGCAAAGGAGGCGGCTCCGTCCTCCCCGAGGAGGTGAGGCAACAAGAGTCGCCGTAGGAGAACGCTGCCGACTAGCCAGCCTGACCCACGTTCACGCAGACGCGACACCACGCTGGGACGAGGCGACGGCGCTATTCCGCGTATGCCTGGTAGCCTCAGTTCTCTGCACGGAGAGGAACCTATCCAACAGCCTTCCTTCATAGGCTGCACATTTTCAGTGAAACTAACCCTAAATTAGCCACCTGGCTATTATTATTTAATTAATTAATAATTAATGGCATCTAAGACAAAACCCAGCTAACACAACCAGAAGCACTTCCATGACTTCAGGACACTTGTATCAGAACTTGTTTTTTATGCATACTCTTAAAGCACTTTAGCTAAAGAGGTGACACATAGCGAACGCTGCACACGTCCTCTTCGCAGAGGACCCCTCTGCAAAGCTCCTAGCGGATTCTGTTAGGTTTGCTGTGAAATGAACACAGCAGATACTGCAGGCTAATTTGTTAGCTACTCGTGCCTGATTCTTGTTTTCATCACCATAAAAGCACATTTCCCACGGGTAACACGATGATGCTGATTCCCCCTTCGCTTAGACACTCTTAAATCAGCCACAGCTCCATTGAGTCAGGAGCCGCTACACCAAGACTAAAATGCGTTTGATGACTGGCGACTTGAATTTGGTAACTTAAACATTGGTATCATTCACTCTAGTTTCAGAGCACTGTCTGAAAGGACTTTGAAGCTCCCTCTACCCGAGAATTACTTCACTTGTCTCTCGGAGGTAGTTGCCTTCAGGGCGAAAAGCAGCAGCTGTTTCACAGCGCTCAGTTACACTGTCCACCAGTTCAGGGTAGGAAGTCGAAGATGCCAAATCCAATTGCCATCACCAGGGAAACTTCTGGAAGGTGTAACATAATTACAGTCAAACCTTGTTTAACAGAACAGGATGGAAGACAAGAAAGCCATTAGGCAAAACGGTATTTCAGATAAACAGAGGACTTTGAAATCTATCTGATATACCTCAAGCATCCTCACAATGTGACCTCCTTTTGGATGAACAAGTACTCTGCTCAGTGGCAGCCCAAACAGTAGTACTGCCAGGAGGCCAGGGAACCTTCCGCACCGTTTCTTCAACCACCGTGGAAATTCTTCGTGCTGTAAGCCATCTGGACCCTGGCTTACGCTACATTCAAAACATGGTACTACCGTTCACTGGAACGGCGACCTAAAGCAACACCAGAGTACTGACAAAAACAACTTGAAAAGGTTCACTGCAACCTGAAAAGCAGATAGGGAAGTCATGGATCAGCAGAGAAGCATAGCAAACATGCACAGAAGAACAGCACGAACATCTGCCTTCGTTTTCGTAAATAAGAAGCTATGAACAAATACTTTATGCAACAAATTTTAAAATGAAACAGAACCTTGGGTCAGAATAGGGAAGAATAGGTTAAAGAACGCTCAAATAAGACAGACATAGTTCAGGGAATTTTGAAAGTCCTTGCTTACTGAAGAAGAGCACGTAAGATTTCAGAGCAGATTCAGAAAAGATCAAACATAGCAATATCTTTTAAAAGGAAGTCATGAGAAATTATAAACCAGTCAGCTTATCCTCATTCCTGCAAGTATTTTGGAACAAAATATTAAACAAGCAATTTCCAAACATCTGGAGAGGAGTAACATGACTAAAAAAGATAAAGCTGCTGAGTTTGCCAATAACAAATCCCAGCAAACCGATCTCATTTTTTCCTCTGCATTTATAAAATATAAAATTTACATATGATACCAAGTATGAAAGAGCTTTTCCTACTCAGGAAAGCAGGTCCAAAACCTATGATCACAGTATACGGCAAAACATCTCCTGGATCTAAACGTCAATAATCAAGAAAAAGGCTTAAGAACATAGTGAAAAAAGAGGCTCAAATATACAACTAGACAAACAGGAAATCAGTAGCTAGGCAGTAGCTTAGCAGGAAAAGGTTCACTGTGCGCAAAAAAAGACAAATCACATTTTTATTTATCTTAATGGGGATGCTGTACCCAAAACACTGATAAAATTATTCCATTCTCTTTGTGGTGGTGATGTCTCAGCTGGAGAAGTGCCAAAATTAGGCTTGTGCACAGTAAGAAAGATGGTGGCAAACTGTGAAGAGTCCAGATACAGGCAAAAGGAGAGGAGAGTTTACAAAAATATTCTTTTAATCTTTCCTCATAAAGATTAGCAAAACTTATCTGAAACCCTAAAGAAGAGAAAACAAAAGAGCAACAAAAATCTTCTGGAGTATATTGTTTAGGAATATGAAGCAATCAACAACATTCTAAACTGACTTGGTCAGGAGAGGAAGAAGAATTCACTAGGTTAAGTAACAGCAATGGTGATGCATTAAAAAGAAATAAACAAACAAAAAAACCTTTCTAATGGTAAAGCACCAGAAAATGCAATGAAGGAGGGTAGGTCAAGCTGAATGATGGTCCAGGTGTCCTCCTATGGTCCTAGCTTATATGTGCCTGGTTCCAGGAACTGTGCAACCCAGATGATGCATAGAGTGGGCACCCAGTACAGTCCCCGCCGCCAAAATCATGTGAGCCACAAGGCAGGTCTCGTTTATATTGCCTTCTTTTCATCTGCCAGAACCCAAGTCAGAAGCCACAGTGCTGAAACGGCTCCTGCCACATGAAGGTTGGTCTCCCTAAGGACACAGCCGGTAGCCCTGAAGTCAGGCATGACAAGCCCTGCAGCTCTTCCGCTAGCAAATTCCACCTCCTGCTCCCCTCTTTGCTGCCGGAGCACCTCTGTGGGCTGGGGAGAGGACCAAGACAAGGCCCTTGCCTTTTCAGAGTGCTGCTGAGATATTAAGTTTGGGTCTGGGAACACAATAGCTCTATCAAGTTGGTGACCTGCCATCCCCTAGACTTCCAGCCAGTCCACAGAACGGGACTGGGCCAGACAAAGCTGTTGGTCCACATGTTAAATTCCAAGAGAAAAATTCAAGAATACAGGTGCTCGTAGCACTGACAAGGAGCATCCTTGCTTCTTTGTAAAGAGCTCATAACCAAAGTTGGTCTTTGGGCACGATGACTCTGAAATTTGAGCAGAAGCCCAGAGCAACGATGTGGAATCTGCAAGCAGAAAACCCGGAGCACTGCACTATTAAAAAAGACCACAGAAGGAAAAATGATGATATAATAAATGGAATAACTAATACGTATTTGCTCCAACGTTCTCTCTGCACCAATTGGCAAAAAGAATACAACTGAATCATTAATAATTGAAGAAAATCGAAGACAAAGACATTTTCAGCCAACATCAGATACAGGGATGAAAGAGGGCTGTAATGAGAATTCTGACGATAGTATCACTGGGGGTGCAAGATGGGAAGGAGGGCGTTATATTTAAAAGAAATAGTTCCTTTGTAAAATGAGAGCAAGTAAACTCATTACTAATGCAGACAGAGGCATCTGAAAAGCCTTATTCAGCTGATGGTGTCTGAACACCCTTTTGGAGGCAAGTTCTCCACTAGCAACATTAAACAAGGAGAGGATACTGCAGCAGCGAAATACAAAGTGTCGCATTTTTTAGCCTCATAAATCATTAAGGGATGAATATTAACAAGCATCCATCCTGAGCTGCTTCCTAACTCTGACAGTTCTCTGCAAGTGGTTGACAGGAGGTTTAAATAAGCTTGAGCTCTCAGTTCTTTTACAAGTTGGCCTTGTAGACAGAATCAGCTCAAACATTACCTGCAAGGTGTACCATGACTGTCCCCTCAGGACAGTTCAGGCGGCTAATCTTGGACAACGGGATTTCCATAGATACCTTTAAAGGCCATCACCACTGGACTTAGGCACATTTATGTCAGCCTCTGGTTCAAAGTCTTGAGTATTGCACAGGTTTGAGTAATCAAACTGTGTAAGAGACAAACAAAAGGCACATTAATTTTACCAGCTCTCTGCCATATTTTGGGGGAAAAAAATGTTCATGAAAACCCAGTAGGAATGAAATGCCTTAAAAAAAGGGGGGGGGGGAATCCATGCACTGTCTGCACAAAAGACTAGCAGCAAGCTGCCATGAACCCAAAGCACACATACTCTCAGGGTAATCACCTCCAAATTAACTGGATGTATTCATGCAAAAAAGTTAATCTGTGTAAACCTTTCCAAGCCTGAGGAGTATGACAGTGCAAACCACAAGACACAGAGAATTTTTCCAAATTGTATGATACTTTGCACTATTCCATTGTAAGTCACCACAACTGAGGTCAACGGGAAATAATCAACCAGGCACATCTCATCACACAGCAGCCAAATGCAAAAGCAAGTAAACACCTCATTCCTTCTTTTCCTCTAGGAAGTTAGGGCAGAGAAAACACAAGCAACCTGTTGGGCACAGCATAAAGGCACAACCTGTCTGCAGTCCCACGTAAACAGCAATAAACAGCAGAAGGGGAGCCCACTTGCAACTGCTCCCAGCCAGTGGGCTTCTTCCCAGTTCCTCATTAAGGTTATACTAGCTGTTCTACCAGATTTATTCAAGCCACCTTCTCCTGCGTGCTGTGAGTATCCCACCTGAAACGAATGGGACCACTTGCACCGCAATCGCTACTCAACTCAGGTAATGCGGCAGATCAGCGCCCTCAGGAGCCTATTCCTGGCTGCACTTCGCAGACAGAAGCACAAAGCTGTACAGGCTTAAAAGGTAGAATTCAGATTACAAAGACAGTGTTTCACCTTTGCATTAGTCACTGCAGGTAATGGGGATCCCTAACACACGTAGTGTCACCTTTGTAATTCCCAGCTTTTGGGCATTATGTTATTTGCTGATACCTTCAATGACAGTCTTAACTGAGTCTCCCTGGAAACAGCTTTTCAGTTCTTGATCAGAGTGGGCTATTTGCTTGGCTTGGAAACACCTCCACAGCTGTGCCACAACTGGAGGCTTTTCAGCACACATCAAGGCCATCCCCCCACCTGGCTCAGCATGACAGATCACCCCAAAGGCACCCACCTATCTCCCAGCTACTGAAGAGCCTCGACACGCGCTTATACTAGAGAGCAAACCCCAAGACAGCTCGAGTACACTAAGCATGGCATTCAGCTCAGCTAATAACAGCCCTTATTCATATGACTTGCAAATTGCCTAATATTTTGTGCTGTCCTCATTAATCATTTTTAATTGCTTTCCAGTCAATGCAAACTAGAAACCTCAGAACTTGGATAACTAGCAACATTTCATTGTTTACACTCAAATATAAGCCTTCTGCCTGACAGAGCTTTCACAGGACAATAGATTAGTGAAAAAGGAATGGGTTTCATTATAGGATTGATTTTCTGTTCATTGTACATGTGATGTTCTTAAAGCACAAAATCAGCCTTTGTGTTCATTTGGAAAAGAAGTGTCAGCTCCCTCTCCAACCTCATTTCTTTTTTATCCCTTCCTATTTAGAGGTTTAACTTTGAAGAACAGTGAGAGAAGTTACTATTTCATTCCTTAATAAAGGGAAACAATGAAAAGTTATTAACAATTCGTGAAAAGCTTTAATAAACAAAAATTATATATATTTTATGCCAAAATTTCTCATGCAAACGAAATACAAGATACCTGCACCTGCTGCAGAAAGTTGCGAGGTCGAAAGTCAGAAATTTCACAGGTGAAAAGACCCTGCTTGAGCCTTTGTTAACACCCAATATTTCCCCAGGATATTCTGATTCTTTGCTGCAAGATATCATCTGTTAAGACCAACAAAGGACCAGGAATTCTGGAAAAACTCACACTAAGTCTTTCTGGTTACATCTGGGCACTAGAAATCCAGGCACCTGAGCTTTAACCATTGCAATGCTGTGAAACATGCTTTTCCTCCATTTAGCCCCTTTCTCTCCCCCCCCCCACCCCCCGACTGTGTTTGCTGGTATTTCTTGCTGGATCTAGGCCACTTCCAGTCGCTGACCCTTTTGAGTCTGCCAGGATGGGGCCCATAATGAAATCAGCCTTCTCATAACACATTTTCTTCTCGCTGCTGTTCCCCACTGTTATATTCACAGATGTCTTCTCTGCTCTCTCCTCCAGCTGCTCGCTAGGGCAGAGTTCAACATTACAGAGGCAAATCACGTAAGGAACATATGCCAAGGTTCAGCAAAAGACAGCAGCAGTGAGAAAGGGCTTGCTTTTACCTCTACATTTTGGAGTGGCTGAGAAAAGCATCTCAGTAAAAATACATCTCTCTACATGCCCCACCTATCGACTGTTAGACTGACTGACTCCTGTCTCCCACCTTTCCCAAATTCCAAAATATTCTGTTATTCTGAAAGTTTAACTGTTTTTTTCAGTCATTAAACACACTTAAAAGCTGTGGTAGTCTTACAAGTATTCAAACCTTCTTTAAAAATGCACAGGCTTATCTTATCCTCTGATTTCCACTTCTTCAGTCACTACTCGCAGGCCACATCTGGTCTGAAAATCTCTGATCTGAGGCTCACAAAGGTTTAGAACTATGCAAACACTGTATTCTCCTGAAATATTTAGAATTCTGAAAGGTTTTTGTATTTATTATAAATATAGAAGAAAGCTCAAATAAATATAAATTAGATAAATACCAGCTTATATTACTAGCGCTCTATTTCTTCCATCCTTTTCCCCTTGCTCCTCAACCTATTTGCTGTAATACTTAATAATTTTTTCTCGCTGTTTTGCTTCTTTCCATTTCTTTCCCCTTTCTGCTTTTTCTTTGCATCTCTAAACCCTCTTCCGCTCAGTTTCCCCTCTTCCTCCATTGCCACTCAAGGACTGTGCTTGCTGACGCGTCTGCTCTGCCCCAGCACACGCCACCTTGCTCACCCTTCCCACTGCAAGCGTCCTGCTTGCACTGCACCCAGGCCCCTGCTGGAGGCCCGTGACCCTACCAGTCTGCCAGAGCATACGGCTTCCACAGTCGTATCACCTTCCTTCGCACGCTGCTGCCCCAGCGTGAACACTAAATGTCTTGCACGTGGCATAAGTGCTCCCTCCCTGCTGAACCCCAAAGCTGCACAGACCCCCAGCACATCCTTTACTGCACTGCTCCACCTTCTGGTTCTCATTTGCCCCGTCCGTCCCAAGTGGACCAAATGGTGCTTACTCGTCTCCCAGCGGTGCCAGGAGGCACATGTAATTATCGCTTTGCAACGCATTTCTCAATCCTTAACTGAAAGCTGTTTAGTACCTGTGATGAACTGTTTGTCAAACTGCTTTCAAGAACCCAGAGAACATGTCATGGGTGTAAGCAGAACAGAACAGTGCTTTCTTTTCACTTTCCCCACCTGTTCTTAAAGCCTTTCTCCTTGTTTCTTCCCTTCTCCTTAAACAAGAGAGAAACCAAGTGTGGACGCCTGCTCTATATAAGCTGTTTTTCACTTGCATGTGTATACGTACCCATTTGTTCAGCTTGACTCCAACATTTCAACAAGGCAGAAAGAACTGTATACTATTTTTTATGTCTCAATACAAACAATTTTACATTTCAGGAACTTGAAAAACAAGTCACTGTGACCAATAAACGGTCAAGTTGCCCACAGAAGTTGTGGAGTCTCCTTCTCTGGAGATACTCAAAACCCACCTGGACATGATCCTGTGCAACGTGCTCTAGGCAACCCTGCTTGAGCAGGGGGTTGGACTAGATGATCTCCAGGGGTGAGTCCCTGCCAATCTCAACCATTCTGTGATCCTGTGAGGTGCTTTCTACTCAGCAACGCGAAATCTGATGAGCCAAAAGCAGAGCACAAAAAAATAGGTACCGCTTGAAGATAAAAGTCTCCTGACAGCATGTCCCCAATATCTATGCACTGAGCAGGTGTTTACCATCTGATAGAGAACTCTGAGAGCAAGACAAGCTAAAAAGCTTAAGGCTTTTTTTTTTTTGCTGTTCCATTTTACTTTTATTCACTACAACTCCACATGTCGCTATTTAATTTTTGTGGCTTAAGGTTTTGTCCCTTTAAAAGACCAAAAGAATCTCCCATTCTGAATTAATCTTTCATTCATTCCTGAAAAGCAGTGAACTGAATCTCCTTATTTCTCCCTGAAAAAAACAAGGCTAGTGATGACTGATGCTTGCCTGCACTGCCCAGTTGACTGTTTTCTTTCCACAGCCCACAAAGACTCCTCGTGAGCAGAAGCTCCTTCAGTGCTACTGCACTGATACCCTGTAAGAAAGGAGCAAGCGAGATGAGAGGTGGGGCAGAAGGGGGAAAGAGGGCCATGACGGATCACTTGAGCCAGTTTACAATTTATCTACACCGCAGCAGCCCGAGGCCTCAGTCCCAGAGCAGCCCTGGCACACCAGGTGTCGAATGTGCTTGCAAGATGCTTATCAGCTATGTATCACACAAATGGCGACGTAAATACAGTCACGCAAGGCTGAGCAGAATGATGAGACATCATCTCAGCTCAGACCTGTTGATGCATTTTCAGTTGGCTTCACACAACATGGGAATAGTCTGGAGGCAGCGAGTCGGCTTTGCCGGAAAGCTTGGGGAAAGCTTCCCCACTCCTGCTGCTCCCAGTCCACATGAAGGGGAAGCCAGAAAGCAAGCAAGGGTGCAGCTTGAACATCTGCAGCAAGCGGTGTACGGGCTGAGAATAAGACTAACACTGAAAAGCCCAGATAAACAAAGTCTCCTGAAGGCAGAAAAAGAACAGTCAAGTCCAAACCACTTACAGTTCATATGGACCTTGGCTGAACAAATCTAATGTCTCTACCAGTCTCCTTAAGTGAAGGACAGCCAAACCCCTGCTGCAGCCAGGTTCCATCAAGCTCCTGAAAACTAAAAGCTAATCTACAGTATTCTTTAAAAAGAGAAAAATGGATTTAAAGAGAAAGAACCTCTCTAACGACTTACCTAAAGATTCAGAGAAACAGCTATGCAGTAAGTGGAGCCTAGCCCTACATTAATGCCCTGCCAAAAGCCCATTTGCTCCCAGGGAAGAGCTCATCTGAGCAAAGCCTGACCGGAGGGACAAGCCTTTGGAAAGAGGCGAGAGGCCCTCTAAGCAAAGCTCGGCCATCAGCAGGAGCAGAGCATCCAAAGGCGAGGCCCAGCACTCTTCAGCACGGGACAGACGCTGAAGAGCAGAGCCCAAGCTCACAAACACGCGTATTCGTTTGCTCGCTGTTCATTACGTACAAGCACTGCGCCGTCTGCTTCACTCCCTCCTTTAAAAGGCTGTAGCAGTGCGGAGGAAGGCTGCCTGCCTGCCAGACTCCCGCTGCTGAGCACCGGGTGCAACAGGCTCCCCCGCAAGGAGGCGAAGCTGCCCCTTCCCCAAGGGCATCCAGCGCACCGCGCTGAAGGCGCCTCTGGAGCCCAGGCACTCGGCAGGCGGAGAGGGACGGAGCCAGAGAGGAAACAAGACCAGGACTGAGAAAAGCAGAGAGCTCTCACGCAGACGGGAAGGGGGAAATACTTGTACAGACCCAGAAGCTGTTACAGGCTAGAAAGCCACCAAGCTGCAGGACTGACAGCAGGCCCGGGACAAGAATTGCTAGAACAGAACAAGTAGGCTTCATCCATTAGGTTTTCCTATTTTGTCTTGCCTCTCCTCTTTGGGTTCATGGTTCTGTTTCAGTGTAACCCACCTCCAGGGCTTAAAAACTCTTTGATGCATTTCTGAAATGCCAACACCTGGGCAAAGCTGCAAGCAGATCCACTTCAATGCTGTGATGGCTCAGTGGCCCATCACAGGCTTGCTGCTGGCCCTGCAGCAGCCCCTCCACTGAGGGGGGGTGTGGAGACTTAATGGTCAGCAATGAAGTGGGATTTTAGTCTGTACTTGGGAAAACAATCAGTGCCTCTGGCTGCAACTAGAGCACTGCCTGAGCTGCACAGTGCTTTGGGCATGTGGCCACAAGCATTCTGGTTGCTCCAGAAGCCTTAGCAAGAAGAGGGAACCCACAGTGCTGAAAGCTTTGCAATACCAAAAAAAAAAAAAAAAAGGTTGCTGCTTCCAGTGCTTCCAGAGTCAGTTCTCTTCCTTTTAAAAAGGGTCATTCCCTAAAATGATATGAACAACTTTGGTATCACTAAGGGAAATGAAGGCCAAGGTCTACGAAAAAGTTTGTTTGTGGATTTCAGAGCTGGTGGCTACAAATTAGGAGACAAGACACTCTTGGAAAGAGTGCCTTGAGGTTGCCACTAAATGCAATAAAGCTGCAAAATATGGGACTATTCCCTGAAAATGCACACATTACACAAGGTCTAGGGCAAGCCAGTATTAGTTCAACCACTCACCCACCACTGGTTACTGCCATCCTCTTCCCTTCACACATCCAATCTGAGTGTGGCTGGTGAAGTCTCAGTGCAGCCCTATGCAATCATGTGCTAGAGAATTCCTTTTCTTTTTTTTTAAATATATATATATATATATATTTATATATGTGCATATATATATATATACACACATGTATATATCACATAACTGTGAAACACCCCATCTGCTCACGTTACAACACTTTAAACATGCAATTAACTGAACTGAAATGGCGTAAGGATCTGGATCAGGCAGTGTCTTCTTCCCTCTTCCCGCTAGTTCCACCTTCCTCTCACCCTAACATATGGAGTGCCATATGAATTACTGAATGGATCATGCTAAAACTGGGGCCTATAAAATCTATTTTTAATGCAGATTACGGGGGGATATTGTTAGTCCATGCTGCAGCACTGTTTGCCTTAAAAGCTTGGTCTGTCACTGTTTCTGGCAAAGCCCCACTTCCAGCTCTGACAACTAATCTTCAAACTCTAAATATTTTTTTCTTCAGCACTCTGAATTCAGCCTCATTTTCCCTCCAGGTTCATCAGCTGGAAGTTTGCAAGAACAGTAGGTCGGGTGAGAGTTAGTACACTACAGGTTTTCCAGCTTGCCACTGCAGCTCTGGAATAGCAACGTCTAATAAGGATGCCCAGTTTTTATTGTCAAAGCCACCAAGGTACCTAGTAATCAAGTGTGCAGGGCAGCTCATCTGAGGTTTCATGAGAAGAGCAACAGAGGAACGAAACCTCAGGAAGAGAAGCACAAATCACATGCTGCCCCAAGAAAGAGCCAGAGCAGAGTCTGTATATACTCCTGGTCTCTGGTATGAGCTGGGAGGGTACAGGTTTTCCCCCTCACAGAAAGCCTCTCCACTCTAAGAGGTCCACAACAATGTGGTCATGGTAGGAGAAAAACTGGAGCAACCTGGTTTGTCTTCATGCTGGTAATTGTATCCTGATGCAAAGCTAGGGGGATACTTGCAGTAGAAATCCAGCTGCAAGAAGACATGGACAAAGATACAAAATCTATTTACAATACCACAGTGAGCTCTACTGGGCGTTTTAAATCCAGGGCAGGGCAAAGCAGCCAGGTCACTATTAGCGTTTAGTAGCCCACACGTCAGCTTTAGCATGCATGACCTGAAGCTGCAGCAGTTCAAGAAGTGCATTTTCTCCCGCTCTTGAAAAATCAATTAAATCATCACCCATCTGATCTTTGCAATCAAATGCCCTGCCAGCAATTGAGACTCAATCCCAACCCAGTGTCAGAAGAAAGGCTTCAGGTCAGGTCATACAGCTTTAAAGTGAACACGTCAAGTGCCAAGAGAAAGTGATTTTTAGGCAGTAATCATTTCTCTCCTTTTAACCTATAACAGGCTCATCAGAGTCGAGCTCCACCGGAAACATTTTCCTGCACAACGATTTTAACAATTAGAAGAAAAGCAACTGGCACAGACAAACACACACACACAGACACATGTGGATACAAAGTTCCTAACCAATGCCCAAAGTGATGCTCACATTTGCTTTTCCCTTTTACCCGAGGAAAGGCAGGTGCTGCCTAGGGAAAAAGGGAGAGTGGGAACAACCCAGCCTTTGCTGCTATGGCTGCAGCGGAGATGAACCAGCCGGTGGTACAGAGTTCCTAGCAGTTCGGGAAGGGAAGCCGGGTGCACTGAAGCAGCTTTAAAAGTGTTTAACAAAGCAGAAACTGGAACTGATGCATCACAAAACACTATAAATTACCATGAAACTGTTACTTCATTTTAACGTACAAGAAATCTAAGTCTGCCTCTTCCGGGTACCGTCACTTTGTAAGTAGAGCTGGGCACGGTGGCAATAATGGCATAACTCTGTAGGCAGCTCAGATCCTCACACATAACATGTTTTCACAGATTTCCCCTTTTTCCTCTGTGAAAAAGAATCCTCAGTCACTCCTTCCTGGTTACTCTCTGCAGGACTCGGGAGCTTTGGAAACTCTCGCACAACTTTCCCTGCAACTTTGACATTCATTGACAGGGCTCTGCCTTCCTGTTGCACGTCTGCAGCATGTCAGACTTTCACCCTTAATACAAATACTCTTCCTCAAAACACGCTTCTTCGCCACAAACAGCTTACTTTACTTCCCTGAGGTACCAACAGATCAAAGGACCTGAAGTACTTTAAACCTGGGCTAGCATCTGATGTGGATTAGGCATCCGGGTACAGGAACAGAGGCCTTACGCTCCCACATGAGCTGTCTTCTCGTTGGACTGAGGCACACGAAAAAGCAGTGGCCCCAGACGGGGGGGAGGGAGGAAAAGGTGGACACCATACTGCTTCTGGTCAAAGTGGCGACACTACACAGGGGAAGAGGCCCAAGCTGAGAGGCAACGACCAGGAAAAGGCAGCAGGAAATGAAACGCTTGGGAAGCAGCAGGGCTGGGCAGAGGCCCTGTGCCTGAGCCGGTGCCCAAGGAGAGCGGCCCCTTGGCCCAGGTGCCCAGGCACTGCACCTCACATCGCGGCACGGCCCTCCTCTCGTCCACAGAAGCTTCCCCAAGCCGCACGTCACGTTGGCTCAGGAGCGCGATACGCTGTTCCTTTGCTTAGGCAATGGAAAGGGGGGAGGGAGAGGGGCAGATTAATTCAGAAGCTCTTGGCAGGCCTATCAGTAGTAACTACATAAAGGCAGAAGTTATGTAGAGCTGGCCTACGCTGCCAAGTGAAGTCACAAGTGGCTTAGTTCAGATTTGAGTCTTTTTATTATTATTGTTGTTATTATTATTATTAGAATTTGGCAAAAGTATCCAGGAAATACCTTGCTGGTGATGTCTGCTTCTCCCAGCGTGAGTCAGTTTGGAACGCTGCGTGGCTTACCCTGAGAAAGGGACAACGGCACCATTTCCTAGTCACCAATTTAAAATGCCTTTTATTTAAGCAGCATTGCAACAGGCTTTTCTGAGACGTTAATAAGCGATGGGAAAAAACCTTGCTAAGAATGTTCTGTTTTCCCCTCTCTGCGACCTGGACATTGTCTCCTGAAGAGGGAGAGATTTCCAAACACGCACACCCACACACTGGTGAAAGTCAAGTTCCTATTTAACAGGAAAAGGCCTCTGTTCATTTAAAAGGCCTTATAAAGAAAAAGAATCTTGAAAGAATCCTATCTTTCAGATGTGTAAACACAAAGCCAGAATTCACTGGTTCCGCTGGAAAGTGAAATACATGATCCCCCCGCAGGATATAAATACCTCCCAGGCAAGTTAACATGAACGACTTGCTCCTTGCAGCGGCAGAATGTATGGTCTAACAGGGCATCTGATTTTGAAGGAACTCGTTTTTAACTTCTGAGCAAATAATAAGTTTAAGCATAGGAGGATGTAAAATCCTATATTTCACTTAAAAAAAAAAAAAAAAGCACAGTTCAGCAATATAGAGAATATTTATTGAATTCATAGAAAACTATGCAAGCTACCCACAATTCTCTTGAAATAAAAGCCAAAAATACAGATATCTCTTTGACAGAATGTACCCTTCCATTTGTCCACTGCCTCAGGTCAGATTAAATATTGCAGTTTTCTGATAAGCTAAATAAGCCTTACCTGAAGGGACCCTCAACACACAGACAGGCGACTCAGGCTGGCTTCGCTCACCCTCTCCAGAGTTTAGAGGTGCAGAGTCCCGGGCTGCTGCCGAGACTCCCCACGCTACCCCGAGGCACCGCTCCCTCACACCAGGTTGTTGTGCCAAATGCTACACCTTTATCACGGTACCTAAAAGCAAACTGGAGTCGGAAGCTTCTCCTGAGTGGGCGCCAGGACCAGCCTTCCCTATTTTGCAAGCTGAACCTCTCTCAGAGGTGTGCTTGTTGGTAGGAGTCAGCTCTACGGTTAGGCTTTACCGGCCCCAGCAGGGTCCCATTTGAGCCATCACACGCAGAACAAGCGCTTCGTCCTCTCGCAAGCAGAAAAACCTTCCAGCATCAACTAACCTTAAATCCAACAGCTTGGTGCCAATACTTCATGAACCAACATAATAAATATTCAGGTAACTGTAGTTACTGCAACTGTTTCTCTCACACATTCTTGAAAAATCAGGACTCCAATTCCTTCAGTTGAAAATACAGAACATGGGGCATCTCAAACGATGGAGAACTGCAGTTGCTCGCATTGGTTATTATCTGCCCAAACTGGATGGGACACCAGCATTCTCCACATTGTACACCACACTCACCGCTATATGTCAAAATTCAATTTAACTCACTCTTCTATGCCTGTCCTAATTTGCAAAGGAGGGCATTTACCTCTCTTTCCTAACTCCTCGCTAAAAGCTGACAGTTGTTTACATGACTACATAGAAGACTATTTCATAACATACTGGATTACTGAAGGAATGAGCTACTTCAAGATCATCTGCATAATACCAGGGCGCCTTAAATGCAAAATTAATCTTGCCAAAAAACATCCTTACTTAAAATCTGTAGTAGACACAAATACTTATAAAACTTGCAGTAAGAAACACAGAAGAGGCTTGAGAAAGGTATCTGAAACATAGTGTCTTTAAACATCCCATTTAAATAGTTGTTTCAGGAACACTTCCTATGCAGGACTGTTTAAGAAAGCAACATTATTTCCGAGATGGCACTACATGCTCTGCAAGGTTACATGCCTGAATCACTTCCATTCTCACATTTTACGAACGCACAGATTCATTGCTGTTCTTTCCTCCACCACCATAAATTCTTGATGGAAACACAGTTCTGGTAACCAGGCATTTAGTTTGCTATTTCATATCTCAGGTTCCCGTTTTTCTTATAGCTGTGGCTGACAGAAACCACAGGTGTAGGCTGTATGTGAGAGCAGGAATTAGCAGATTTATAGTCATTACTAAAACAAATGAAAAGTCAGTGAACAGATCAGGGAACCTGAGCTGTCATAATGTCTGCCAGGTCGTGTGTATCTCGGGCAGTTAGCAGAAAGATAAAACTTAAATCAGAGCAGCTATCCAGTTCTTCAAGAAGAAACAGGGCAGAGAAGCAGCATAAAAGCAGTAGCCAGAAACAAGCTAGATGATGATACCCACAGCCCTTCAAAGTATACTGTTACAAAACTAGTGTCAAGTACACCAAATTACTTTGGAGTACTTGCTAAATAAATGTCAATCTTTTTGTTTGTTTTAGCAGCCTTTTTCACCCTCCTGTGACAACGGTGTAACTGCACTCGTGTACAGCAGCTCTTGCAGCCTGACCACAGGACACATGCAGAGAACAAGGTTTGCTCCTGAAGCCACAACCTAGACCCTCCCGAGCAGCAGCGCTCCCAGCACTGCTGACCCAGCCGTGCATGTCTGCACCAACCCAGCCTTCAGCCCAGAAGAGCAAGCGTGGTAACCAGCACGCTGCAACGGCTCGGTGATTCTCTAGCCTCTCCCCCGAGCATGACAGCAAGGTGCCTGTGATCAGTTCACGTACAAACCAGTAAACTAATATGTAACACAACGTAGCTTGCTTTTTTAAGCAGTCACTATACTGTTGCACGCTCCGCTTACTGTTAAATCATCACTCCTTTTTATCTCTATAGCTGAGATGCACGTCTACACATATAAACAAACCCTAAGTATCTACAAGACTGTGGACTAGTTCAAGAGTCATAGTGCCCTAGCCCAGGTAGGTTTTTCATGTGCCAGGAGTGCAGCACTCGTGTAACAGGAAGACAGAGCTCGCAGTGCTAAGCGGCGTATTCATTCATTCACACGTCCTCAGCAGCAGGTGCCACCCTGCACGACGAGCAGCAGGACAGCCACGTTACAAGGGAGACCAATACGGCACAAATAACTCCATCAGCTCTATCCTTTTTCAGCTTTTGCCTTTCCATCCCCTATTGTCTCTCCGAGCTGAAATATAAAACTACAGTTTGACAGAACCACAGGGAAATGTAAGGACACAGTCAAGTTATTCACAATCCAGAAAATCTGCCTTCTGAATTAGATGCAGCCAAAGGCTGAGCTCTCCAAGGCATCTTGCTCCAAGTACTTGATGTGGCTAAGGATAAAGCTGACAGAACACAACAAAAACTCAAATTTAAGCAATCAATTGCTGAGCCGCTGAACTGAATAGGAGTGCAGAGAGGACTTAAGAACATTACTAGACACACTTTGACTTAATTTCTGCATCAGCAGCTTCCCCCCATGCCCACCTAGGGCATACAGCTGCAGTCGAGGTCAGCAGAGCTGTCAAAGCCAATGCATTGCCTCTATAAACACGACAGACTGCTAGGCATTTCTTTATGAGGATTATTCGGGCTCATTCACATTGGCCATCCATGAGCTCCGGTTTGCTGCAGAAACCAAAATAATCTTATTGAAATACAGCAAGAGTTGAGTGGAAAGATTAAATTAAATGGAGTTACATTCAGAGAAGACTGAAAAGAGAGATGATAACACACCATACCCAAATATTTAAAAGATTATTACACACTGCAGGGAATGCGCAGTATATGAAAAATAAGTCTACCACAGCCACGAAGATTTAGATTAGTTATCGGGAGAAACTTTCTACCAGTAAGGACAGTAAATGAAATGGAAAGCAGCATTGGCAGTGGTTTACGAACTGTATCCCTGAACTAGAGCGAGGCACCTGGGGAACAAGTTCTAACCTCTTGCAGCCAACACGCTTCCTTCAGCCAAGCAAACACTTTCATTTGCAGTTTTTGCAGCTCCCAACCCTGCTGCTTCTCCCCTTCGTTACTACGATTTTCAATTTCATACACCATCATTCTCTGTCCTGCTATGTTCCCCGAGCTAACAGCCTGCTGCGAGGGACAGCAAAGAGCCTTTCTGTTAGATTTTAAGCTCCCATTTTCTGTGAAGTGCAATGCACCATGGAGTGTATATTGCTACACTGCAGAAAGTTTTAATTTAGAAGCAGTCCCTTCTGCACACTAGCTGGATCGTCCAGCAAGAAAAGGCAGCTTAGGAAAGCATGAGAAAAAAAGACATTCTGCATACGCCAGAAAAAGACCAGCTATTCCCCAAACTCTCCCTTCCTACGCGCAATCAATCCATCCACGTCCCCACAGCCCAAGTCTGAAAACCTCCAGAGAGGAAAGCTCAGAACAAGAGGCAGGAGCAGCATACGCCCACCTGCAGCTCTGCACCCGACCAAGGCTGCTCCAGTTTCCCCTGGGAGACAGGACTCACGGCTTGCAAAGCACAGCCTAAAACCTCGCTAGCAAAAGCGGAGCCGTGCCTTCTCCGAGCAAGAGGTGCTCTGAAGGCTCGTCTCCCCTGCGCTGCTCGTTGGCAGGAACGGGGCCGCAGGAAGTAGCGCCAGCACGGACCTGCCGGAGCCGCGCAGCTCGGGGCCAAAACCCACCGCTTAGTTCCCCCGCTTTCCAACCCCTCCGTAGCGGATCCCCGTTAGGGTTACTGTAAAAGGCTCTGTCCCTACCCGCTGAGCCCTGTGGTGGTGAGACCGCTGTGTTACGTAAAGCACTTCCCAGCCTGACAGAGGAGCCCTTCAACGTGTGGGGATCCCATCCAATCCTCCCAGCAAAGGGCTTAATGAGGGCCATTTTCTAGCAAGGTTGGGAAGGAAACAATTATCTTTTTTAGCTGTATGAACACAGAAGCCAATTGAGCAGAATAAGGAGGGGTGGGAGGAGGAAGGGAGAATACATGTCTTTTTTGTTCCTTCTGCATATTGCTCTGAGCCTTAGAAACACTGGTAAATGATCCAGTCCAAGGGATACACAATATCTGAGCTAGGAAAAAAAATGTAAGAAAAGAAAGGGCAAATAACCATTTGAATAAAAAGCAGCAAACTTGACCTGAACAGTCAAGTGAATGTTCTCGTCCCCAAAATTAAAAGAGAAACTGCAACAAAACAGAAACTCTTTGTCTAAACAGTCTTTTTTCTTTCCTGAAACCTCTTGCACTGCACTCTCCACACCAACATGAAGAGCATTTTTGCAGGGAGCAAGCAGGGAGCTAACAGTTTGCTCAACAGGGAAGGCTTTAATTTGCCTTCATTGCACCAAAACTAGCTACAATTCAGGAGTACCAAAAAAAAAAAAAAAAAAAAAAAACCACAAGCAAGCAAGCAGTAGCTCTAAATTTCTCTGCAGAAATGCTCCTCTCATCTAATACTATGCTCTGTTTCATCCCTTTACTGCTACAGCTTCTGCTTCCCACTGATGCAAGTTTTTGTTCTAACACTAAATTCCCCAAACTCTTTTTTATATCATATCCATATATAAAGGCAGAAATCATTCCTATTAGGGATTTTCTGCATGATAAAATATACAAGAGTTTTAATAGCAACACTGTCTTTTTTCATGTGATACCTGAAGCCGCTGAGTGCTGTGTGAGGTCTCCCTCTTTCTCACTCACTCCAGTGGAAGTTCCACAGCATCCACTGGGATAAAGTCCTTAAACGATGTGTTTACAAAGCATTTAAGCATCTGTGTAACTGTAAGCACTTGTACAATCCATCCTTATTTAGTGAAGCATTTAAGCACTTACAGTAAATTATGTGCTTGGTGGCTTTGCTGATTCGAGGCCCTAATGTTATGTCTTTATAGAAATATGCAGCTTCCACGGTGCAACTAGAATACACAGCCTACAGCCAGAAGTCGCAGGTCTAACTTGGCTTTGGTTTATGAAAAGAGTACGGTTAACAAATAGAGCATCGTGTACCAAAAGCCTAGCACATGCAGTACACAAAAAGCTGTGATTGGGATCCATGCTGGCAGGTGTCATTAATTTGCGTACATTTATTTATTTTAACAGCATTATAAAAGCCAACTAACCTTTGGAAATCAGCAGTAAACAAAAGTACTCTTCAGAATGAAGGAACTGACTGAACACCAATTAATGACAGCAGTAGGCTCAGTACTACGTATCTGAATACCTGCAAACACCAGTGCTGGAGCCTCTTCTTCCGACACCCTTCTCAGCTATATATTAGTCCTGCTTTTGTTCGAGTTTATTGGCTGCTGTCACCATGGTTACACATCCAAAACCAAGAGATGTGCCTCTCTCTCCTTCCCCTTCTTTCAGCTGATTTGGACTGGATTTAGAGTGGTTTATATGGCTTTTTACACTTACACCTACAGCCCCCCAAAGCTGGGTCACCAAACAGTGAGGCTCAGTATTTTGCCCTCAGCAGGTCCTAACGATCACAGTCTGTACGATTAACTGCTGCAACTGATTTCTGCATACAAGCCAAGCTGTGTAGAAACCACTTTTCAGCTTTCATCATGAGCCCACCACAGCTGATGGCAGGCTTGCTACTGATTTAGTTACTGTTGTTCCCGTTTATGTCCCAGCTCATCGTCAAGTTAAATAATCTTCAGTTTAAAAAGAAACAGTCTTCATATTTCAAGCCATCAAGAGATTTTGGTGTAACGATCCATTGTCTATTTATCTATTTTGATGCATAGGATTGAAAGTTTACAATAAAATCCTAAATGATAATGAATCACTTTCCCCAATTACAATACTTTTTCTTCCCCTAGACAAGCAATAGAAAAACCTGTATTTATTAGTATCTGGAGGACAGTAAGATGTTTCTCTTTCAAAAGAACCCAGTTTTTGTGTACACAAAAGAAAGTTAACTAGGACACAAGAGAACATTTGCTGAAGAGGAAACTGAGCCAGCAAGATGTGCAGGCAGGATCAAGCTGTCCTCAGAAAGCCCTAGAGGAACAGAAGACACTAAGCACCCGTCTACACCATCGGTTAAGAGCCTGCTGTCAGATCAGACTCACCTGCCATCCATATTGCAAATCCCTGGTTCATGCTAAGAGCATGCTTTGAACCAAGCTCTCTGGACAAAGAGATCAATCATTTTCAGCATCTTAGCACAGGACCAGACAATCAATGTGATCTGGGCAGCTTTGGCATGGGAAAGGCAAAGCAAGCTACTGAGAGCCCACTAGACAACTGGAGAAGATGGCTCTCCCTAAGCGCACTTTCAGATGCTTTGATGCAGACATACAGGCAGTCTCTAGTCAGCCACCGTGGGGACTGACATGCCGTAGCCAGCTTCATTCTTCACAGTGTAAACCTAACTGGAGGGAAGAGAGGTGCAACAACTACCATAAAAAGGCAACAGCTCCCTAGACCACCATGATGAAACAGCAACACCTGAGATCAGGCCTAAAGGAAGGAAGCAGAGAGTAAGGAGGAATTTGAGATGAGGTAGTTCACAGGACTGGAAAAGTCCCAAATGAAACATGCTTGGAAAACTAAGCAAGCTACTTTATAAAAAGCAAGAATCCTTGTGCCTTCACAGAACAGAATCACAGAAGGGCTGAGGTCAAAGGGACCTCTGGAGATCATCTAGTTCAACCCCCTGCTCAAAGTATGATCGCATCTACTCATCTCAGTGCACATTTATCCAGAAGCAAATTATTTAAAGTAACTCTTTGGTCCAATTTCATTAGAAAGACAACCAGAGAAACAGAATCCTGCACATTAATTGGTCAGGTCAGCGGATGTTAGACTGCAGCCTTTCCTGTTGAAAAACTGACGTTCACCTTTGTTATGAACCACATTGGAAGTCCCTGGGTTTGCACAGCCTTAAGCAAAACTTGTATCTTCACTTAAACTTCATATTCAAGGCACTTGTCTGATGCATTCCTCAGGGGTACCCTAAAAGCATTTTCTGCTACATAGAGTCTGAGCAAATGAGTCAGCACACGCTGGGTGTGCACTTGTGTTGCTCTTTTTGAGTACATGAGTACTCAAAAAGAGTAAATGAGCAGTACTCCCTGCTCATTTATCTAGGTGTAAGTCAGGAACAACCCGACTGCTATCATCTGAATTACATCAAAGAAAAAAAAAAAGAGAAGTGAACATAGCCTTCTAAATGGAAGATGCACTATCATGTTTTGTAGTCTGCCTACAACTCTGCAAGTCATTATAAGCTCATACAAACATGAACATTTTAAGAGCTATTTATTAAACCGTACTTGCTGTCCTTACACAAGAACAATGCAAAACAGGCAGGGACGAGAGTGCTCCATAAAAGCACAAATCTTGCTGCTGCTCGAATTCCTGCCAACACACAGGTGCACACGCACACACACCATTAAAGGGGTCATGAGAAAAAGAAAAAAGAATGAAATGGAAAAGGCTGCAAGACAGATGTCCAAGATGCGCAGCATGTAAGAAAACTAAGTCTAAACACAGGACCCAGGGAGCAGTTCTCAGTGCCAGCTTCACGCCAGAGCAGTCCACTTGGGGCACAGTCCACCTGCTGGTCAGGAAGAATTGCTTTAGCAGAGAAGTCTCCAGCAAAGTGGCCAGTAAAGCTGGCTCCTTTGAGAGCCACCGCCCACAGACCAGCAAAGTGGGGCTGGGGTTCACACCCCTGGAGTCAGGTCTCATCATTGTGCTCTCTGCCATGAGAACTCGCATTAGGCTAAAGCAGCCCCCTGGCTGACACCTGGTAAAACTGGAGACTTCCTCCACTCTCCTGCCTGAGAAGTGTCTAGAATCTTTCTTTCCTTCGCAGGAGCAGAGGGCAAGGGAAATCAGTAAGTGAAGGGCAGCTGCTTAAAGGCCAGGACCTGGCTACACAGTACATCCCATTCAGGCAAGCCCTACTGGCATCACCTGGTTGCTACTTCCGCAAGAAATCAGAAGCCTTGGAGAACACAACCACTCAAGGCCATTGATGCTCCTCAGTTAACTGAAACAAAGCTAGTACTGCCTTGAAAGAATTGGCGCAAACTGGCTTCCACCCACACAAGCACAAGAACAACCTGTGCTCTTCCCTGCTCTGGTATTGCTCAAGCACCTGAAGAATCTGCCTGGACGGCCTGGTCCACACCCTTGTCACAGACGTCTCCTGGATGGCTCTGACATTTAAAATCATAGCAAGGGAAAAACAAACAACCAAAAAACCCTGTAGCTCAAGTCCATCTTGCCTTTTCAAAGATGGGGCTAATGTTGATGATCAGGTTAGTTTTTCTAAGGAAAACACAGCTGTACAGACAAATGTATGTACAGCCCTGCACCACGATGAAGCTTAGAACATTTGAGCTACAGCTAGCAGAAACGGTCTCTTTTCACCTGGTTCATAGCTGTAGAGTCCCTCCCTCATGTAGCATTTACAAACTTTTCCTTTAGCGAGATGCAATCTGGGTCTCCCCAGCACGAGAAGAGAGCAGTAAGACAAGCATATGGTGTCCCTCTTATGCTTTCAGTGCACTGCACAGATGACAGTAATAGGACCACAGTTGTTACCAGACTGGATGGGACCAGCATTCCTTATAACCTTGTATCCTATCCCCTATGGTGGCAGATTCCAGACATTTTAGCAGATAGTCTCCATCTCAATTTTTTTGCACACTTCATTCCACTCATTCTGCAAGGTCACTGACCATGAAGTCAGTATTCCTGGAACTGGAGGGGAGCTGAGTAAAAAAAGGTCTTATGTAGGAGCAAACCTAGGGTCTATTTATAGGCTTGGAAGCTGAGATTGCACTTGACCATTTTTCTGGAAGAAAAAAGTCTATCATTTCCTAAAGTAATGGGAAATAACAGTGTTCCAAAGGAATTTTATTTACTTTATTATTTAATATCCACATTCTTCAGTTTACTACTTCAAAAATAAATGCCCTTAAATAATCTACTTACAGCACTAGTTATATGATTAATTCAACATTTTCCAGCTACCCACAGTTATTTAAGGGCAAAATAGAATCAAAACAAAAACACAACAGAACTGAACAACTCTGTAGAGTTCAGAAACAACAAAAAGCCCCTCCTGTTCTTTACAATATTTTCCATACATATCAATCGTATGGTATTCTGCCACACAACTGTTTCTAAATGAAAATGAATGAGGCCTTTCAGCCCCAAAAGTAACTTACAAAACAGTTTATGGAAGAAAAAGGAGAGAGCAACGAGGAAAGAAAGAAAAAACGAGGGAATCAGAAGAGAAATGTCATTTTCCTAATAACCGTCATTTCTCTATCAAACAGTTGCTTTAGTGAGGCTGCATCACAGCAAACATCATTTTTACTGCCAGCCTATCCCCAGCAGCATTTAGTCAAACGGACATGGCGGTCCTCAGGGGTAACATGAAATCCCCACAGGATCTCCTGCAAGGCAACGCCATGCGCCACGAGCCCAGCGCCACGGCACGAACCGGGCAGCCGAGCCTCACGCAGCAGGGAAACCGCCCCCCACGCCGGCCCAAAGCAGCGCCGGCATGTTGCCCGCAGGGCAGCAGTCGCACCTTTCCTTAGATCTGCCCCGCTCTGCTGAACTGGTACCGCAGCAGAAAGATTCTGCGAACACTTCAAGGGAAAAGGGGCCATTTCTGCACACACCTTGCCAAATATAACTTCTCTCTTCGAAACATAAGGAAGCATTTGTTCACCAAAAGCTAACAAGTAACTAAGTAGTTTGAAGGACCAGTACCCAAAAAACAAGGAAAAAGCCTCAAAGCAGTTTGACAAATACTTCCCCTTTCCAAGATCAGAGGACCAGATGTGTTCATCCTTGAGCAGCCAGGTTAATAAACATTTAAAACGTAACCCAAAACCATTCAAGACACCGATCTAATGGGAGCAAAATACCACTGTTGCTAGACCCGACTTGAGCAGACTGTGCTTCAGATGTCAAACGACTTTGGAGCTAAATTCTCCATGTCTTTTCTCAACAGTCAGCATCTTTGAGAAACCAGGCATGTTCAACTTCCTAATTAAGTATCTAATTATCTTACTGTGGGTACAAACCATGCCGATTCATTCCAAGCACCAAAATATACATACACTTTTTCCATAGCTAGAGAAGCAACCCTTTGCTCTGGATGTTATGTTCTCCTAGCATTTTGACTGCAGAACATACATCTTTCTTGATAACACATTTCAGATCAAGTCCAAAGATGTGATTTACAGTGCTAGGGAGGCAGAAGAAGAGCTGAAGAGGAACCTTTTCTGAATAAAAGCATAACATGCCAAAGCTTACAGTATTCTGTCCAGAAAACAATAACTATCACAACATTGCCTTTCTTTCCTCCTTCTGTATTTCTAGGAATCTGGCTACCAGAAAGCTATTCAAGCAAAATTTCTAACATCATAAAGTGGTATCCCCTACCCAGTGTCCAGCACGACATTAGCTGTTTTTTGAAAGGTTCCCAGACTCCTGAAGTCTTGGGAGAAAGTTCAAACAGACTTGAATTGGTTTTAAAATCACACATGACTTGCAGCATGTAACTACAGCCAAGATTTCCATTTACTTTAATGCAAAGTGACTGTTCTCAGTGATGGCAGACCTCTGCCATCCTGCACTCTTCCTTGGCTCTCCTTTTATTTCCTCGCTTTGCCCGTGCATTCAGGTTGCTCTCTGCCCGTTCGCTGACAACGGGCTTCAGCCTGCTGGGTTCCTCGGCACCCTCCAGGCCAGTCTGCCCACCTTTTAATCACTGCAGCCAAGCGAATTTCAGGCCTACTACTGCACCCACTTACGTGCACACGCATCCGTACTCACATGAGTAAGATGGTCCACAAATACAAGTGTCTGCAGCACCAGGAACTAAGCAATTTTGGCTGCAGTAATTTGGAGCTACCTGGTCTCTGTTTTAGGCTAGTAGCGATAGATAAGAGCAGTCAGGGTTCCTCTCTCATCTGCTCCCGTGTGCTGAGGCTGACTTTGTTATGTACGTTCTAAAGCTCTAATCAAATTGTAATCAGGATATACATGACCTTCATGGCTTTTATTGGTGCCTTTTAAAATTCTAGCCTGGCCCAGCTGCAAGAACCATTAGAGTCAAAGAATGCCAAACAGAAACATCCTTTTTAATAAATAAATAAATAAATAATAAAAGGTAGTAAAAAATAGAACTGTCTGGAAACCAGAAACCACAGGAAGAGCCAGCTTACAGGAAATTACCCTCATCAGTTACTAGATTGGAAATTCTTTCCCATGTATTACATGGTCCGTTGCTGAGACAGGAGCGACATACACACACATATACCAAAGAAACTGCATCATCGCAGGACAAGCTAGGTTGCTATCTCATATGCTAGCAAAGTTGTGGAGTAAGCAAAAAGAGAGGTTGTTTCTTTTTAGTCCATACCAGCAAAGCAGAAAGGGCCCAGGAATATTCTCTGGCCAGTTCATTAGCTAAGTTTCAGTTAGGTAGATGAGTTTTAAAGCATAAACATTAAAATGTCTCAGCCAACATAAAGCTTCAAAGTGATGTCAACAAAACAGTACTACGCACCCGTGAAACCCAAGTGTATTCAAACAGGGGAACATTATTCATGTTCATAATGCCTCCTTTGCTCAGGTCTTAACATGCTGTTTCACTGCAGAAGTATTACACCTATGTTCACTGCGCGACTCTAATTGAGCTATTAATAGCTATTAATAGCACGCTACTTTATCAGGTCTACAGCTCAGGCACAATTTACCTATTGCTTTTTAATACGAAAATGCTAACTTTCCTATCCTGATGACACAAATATTTTGTAAGAGAATAAGCAGATGTTTGCACAAATGTGGCTGCTCTTGCACGATGGGGTCTAGGCCATGAATGAACTCACACAGCTAAAATCCCCTCCCAAGCAGACAGCTTTTGTGACGTGCAATCCTAATCACTGTTTGGCTCTAACGTCTGGCTAGGACTTCAAAGAGCTTTTACTAGTTAATTTTACATTTTCTTCAGTGCTCTGCAGGCAGTAAACTGCAGATTTCTCTCAGAAATGAACTATTCACTGATGATTTGTTTTTGTTTATGAAACCAATTCTCCTAACAGCAACACTGCTAATACACCCTTACAGCAGCACGCCTGCTCCACACTTCTGAAGCACGTTGTTACTCCTATTTTTATACTGCTTGAAGTCGCCCAGGAATTCAATAGCAGAGACTGGGTTTTGAGCACAGCTCTCCTGAACGTCATTCACCGTTTCTGCTGGCCAGGCCACAGGGCTGGCATGCCCAGAGATATTATACCGTGCTCCGCCACATACTGCAGTGCCCAAAAGCCTGTCACTGGCACAGTCACAGTGACAGTCCTTCTACCCACACAGCAAACTTTGGATCAACCCTAGTATCACCCTAATGGGGAATAACAGCAGCTAGGGCTGTTCTCCATCACATGCCAAGCTTCCGTCACCTCACTGACTCATTTTTACGTTGCTCCTATTATTTCCACTACGTGGCTCAAAAAACATCGTTCTTAGAAGAACCATTTAGCATCCTGGATCAGTTACCTCCCCTGTCCTCAGCATCTTTTTTTTATTATTCTTTATTTACTATTATTTTTTTAATCCTTCCCAAGGGTTAGTATGCATTCATGAGACTGGGCAACCTTCAGCCTCATCTTTCTCCCTTACCTGCAAAACAGGTACCGTAAGGGCTTAGGTACTATCCTTATCACCTCCCCATGCTTCTCCTCTCTCAATAAATGAGTTGAAGTACAACAAAATACAAAACTCGTTCACACTCTGAAAAGAGCTCCAAGATCCCATCTCTTTGTCATGCCAATCTTTGTCACCAGACACAGGCCTTAGAAAGTAGCTCTGGAAACACCATTTGGAATAGAAGCCTTCTTAAGAAGGCTCTTAGCCCATTTCTCATGGGCAGATGCTTGCTCAGGTTGCACAGCAGTGAAGGAGCGCTCTGAAAGCCTACGACTGTAACAACTGAAGTCACTGGCTGCCTGACATGCTTTGGCTAAAGCAGCCAAGAGCATGACACTTGCATTTGAATATGCCCAAGGAGACTGCAATTGAAAAAGACTGGTAGAAGTATGTCAGCGGTCAGTGATTTGTCAAACAAATGCTGCTCCTAAACAGAGGTGCTTGCCTCCTCATAATTTATCCTTCACCTGGCACCATATCACACACTTCCAACACACAACAACCGTACCCTCTCCGCCAACCAATGGTTCATTCTTTTCATGATAGTAAGAACCTGTGAAGAAGGATGGGTGAAGTCAGCATGGGCCTGGAAGGGAAAAAGAAAAAAAAGTTTGCCTCCTCCCCCAGATGAATTTCTCCAGCGCACAGCTGGTCTAAGCAACTCATGGAGTCCAGATGCCACAACCTCAATGAAACCCAAGGCACCCCAAAAATGCATCCACTTCCCTACCGTTCAACTGAATTTGAACATTTCTGCCTCAGCAGACCAGCTGAGATGCCCAGCTTTAAACCCGCTGCTTCATAGCAAACGTTTAACAGCAAGGAGCTTTCAGCTCTGGGAGTCCTACCAATGGCGACCGCTCTGTCAGGAGTGTGGCTGTGGGACCTCCCCATTTCTCTCCAATTGCTTTCTGGCTTTTCCAGTTAGGAAGGACAAAGTGCTAGGACAGTATGAGTGCAGCAAACAGTTCCAAGCTAGGAACTGGTAAGCAGTTTTCATTTGCACTTTTTGTTTTCATCATCTCCCTGTCTGGATGTTTTTGCTCCATTACAGCAGCGAAGACTAGGCAGAACTGCTTCAGCAAAGGTGCAGCAGAACTCCTTTCTTTTCCTTCGAGTGACTGCAGTTACTCCAGAGAACTAATGAGAAAATTAACACTTCCCTGCAGGAACACACAGGTTACAGGATTTTTCCCAACTACAATTCTATTTTATTACTTTCTAATGATTAGGAGTGCTGTAGAAACAGAATACAAACCCAAAATTCAGCCCTACACTTTGCCTTGAATTATCTCTAAATGAAAGAGTGCTCTGTACTGCACTTATAAGAAACAGAATAATTGTTTATTCCAAGTCAGACCTCAAAACCATAAACAAAATGGGAAGGAATTAGAAAAAAAAAATAGGAAGAGGTAGAAACAAACAAGCAAAGTTCCTGTGATACAGTTTTGTGAGACACAATGACAGATGAACACTGAAAACAATTCTGCATCTTGTTCTGTCAGCAAATCAGATCCCTAATAAGCCCCAAGGTGCAGAAAACACCCCGAAGGCTTTTATTCCTGTTTTTTTTCCCTGCATAATTATAGGCAGTAGTTGCTACACTAATGCTACCTCATTCCCTGCCCTTGCAGAAATAATAGGCAAAAAAAAAAAAAAAAAAAAAACATAAAAAATCCAGGGAAAAACCTAATTGCTACATTTTGTGCAGATACAGGACATTTTCCAGACATCTGGCTTGTACAGGATCTCGTGCTATTCTTTACAGATGTAAGGATGGCTTGATCCAAGTAATTCATTTTCTTAAATGGTCTACTTGCATAAGACTGTCAGACACCTGATAGCAGGCAAAAACCAGCCGCAGCAGCAGGTGCTGCACTGATCTCAGGCCTCAGTGTTGATTAACATCAGCTTAGATGCTGACCCCAAGGAACACACAATTGCCGCTAGCAGTCCGTGACTATTTTCCCAGCCCCGGTACCTCACTCTGCTGTGCACAGAGGCACTTGCATCCCAGCAGAACCAAAGGGCCTGCTCTGCGACGGCAGCCTAGCAAGCTGCGCTTCTGCTGTGCTAGCAGCCCCCAAGCAGCGTAGCTGACTACTATTCATGTGCCTCGACGTTTGATAAGTCTAACGCACGGGAACGTCTAGTGTCCTGCCGCAGCACTGTGTCCGACAGACAGCAAGGCCTGAGCACAGCCTGAAGAGTGTTCTGCAGACCTGGACCCAGCAAGGTCCAGACCTGCTGGTAAAGATTCTGGTGGTTTCAGGGAGGCTACACTTCACACAAGAGAAATATTAATGCTGTGGAAAGCAAGAGGAGATCATGGAGACTTCACACTGTGTGATGTCTTCCTGACCCTTTGCACTGATCCCCCTGAACCAAAACCGAAGCTCCTTCTGAAAATGTTATAATGGGTCTCATTCTAATTACAAATAAAAGTTAACTTTGTACTTGTATGTGTTCACACTATTCCTGTTTACACTTTGGAGCTATTCCTTAAGTTTTAGATCAGCAGAAGCTGTTATTTAAGATGTATAGTGGAAACAGGCACTTTGATGGAAGAAACGACTAAGACAGTGCACTAGGGCTCAGGAGACACGAATGCTAATCCAGTCTGGACCACAAACCTGCCCACTGTTTGCAGGTAATATTAATGTCTTAAGATAAAGATTTACTCACATGCAAACAGGGGATGATGACGTTCTCTTTGTACTTCAGAAATGGATAACCAAGGATGCTCCCCCTTTGCCACCTGCCTGCCTCACTGTTGGCACTAAACACCTTCTCAGAAGAGTAACATGGACCTTTTCTGGCTCCAAAGCTTGCTCCCACCCCAGTCTCAGAGAGCCAGAGTAAAAAGATAGGGCTGTACAGACTTGGGGAATGTGCTGCTCTCTTCCCACAGCTTTATCCCATGAGCTCAATCACATTTGTGACTCAATGCAGGCTTGGGTTCAGGAACAGTCGTCCCATGCACATTCCCATTCGCATCCCATCCCATTTCCATTGTAAGCATTTTTGGTCAGGCTCTATTCCCTAACCGATTTCTCCAAACCTGTCCCAAGTCTAGAAGCCATCTGCTAATGCAAATATTTAACTAAAAAGACCCCTTTCCCTCAGCTGGCTCCTATCCCCTGGAAGAACTGCACTCATATTCCCTAAATCCTTCCTACAGAAGATCATTATTTACCTTGGCAGGTACCCTAGGGTTAGAACAAAACTTTTTAAAGCTCTGTACTTCACATTCAGTACAGTGATGCTCTATACCCTCCATTCCCCTAAGCTTTTTTTTTTTTTTTTTTTTTTTTTTTTGAATATTTGGGAAGGGTAGTCTTTTTATTTGACAGCTGAACTAACAGCAAAGAGATAATTTCAATTCTTGCCTATGGTTCAGCGCCATGTTCAAATTTCTCCCAAGACTGCACTATCGATTGAGGATTGTGATTTTTGCATTTTCAGCCACACAATTACCCTTAACTCTTGTTCGGGATAGGGCCCATTGGAAAACTCAGAGTAACAGATTCTGAACCACCATCACTGCAACAGGACAACAGGCAATGGACACAGGAGGCACAAACTGAAACACAGGAAGTTCCACCTGAATATAATGAAGAATTTCTTTACTGTGACACTGTCAGAGCACTGAAAAAGGTTGCCCAGAGAGGTTGTGGAGTCTCCTTCTCTGGAGATAGTCAAAGCCCACCTAGATGCAGCCCTCTCTCTAACATGCTCTAGGTCTAGGTTCCTGTTTGAGCAGGAAGATTGGACTAGATGATCTCCAGAGGTCCCTTCCAACCTCAACCATTATGTGTGATTCTGTGCGTGTGAACATCACAGCCTAATATTACATTTATATTATGTCTTGCAACCCAAAGCATTGTGTTGTACAGCATCCGGAATATAACTCTGTCTGACCTGGAGAAAAGTAGTAAGGTGTAAAGAGACCCCTGCAAAACAGTGGTTAAGTAAGGGCCACTATGACATGGACCGCTATACAAGCGTTTTCTTCTTCCATCAGGAACAAAACGCTGAGAGATCCCCTTCACGCTCTCCAAGCACAATGTGCAGGAGATTCAACGTGGCAGCTCTAAGATCTCTCTCAGGAACTTTGGCTCCTGAAATATCACAGAGAGACAGAAAGGAAGGGAGCTAACATGGGACTTTTCTCGTCTCATCCATTTAAAATTCAGACACGTTGTCTATGCTGGTTCTTATGGTCCCAGCAGACTGAAGTACAGAGAAGTGAACAGAGACCAAAAATCAGATCCGCCTCCTCAAACAGGTGGGATGACTCATACTTTGGAGGTGCCTAAGTTTCTTCATTTCTTTGTAAAGGGAGAAAGACTCCCAGACTTTATTTTTGGATGCTGAATGGCATGACTTGGCCATGATTAGACGGGAAATTGTGCACAGCAAGATCACTTCCAAGTTTCACAACTCTTAGGCTAACAGTCCACATACTGAACCAGCTTGCTTTCTGTAAAAGCATAGGGCTCACTTGATCGCATCAGGATTTGAAATACTGGTCCTAAGCAGACCAGGTATTATAAAATTAATAGCTTGACAAAGTTATGTCAGCTATGAATAAACATCCAGAGAAGAGGTAAGAAAAGACACGATCTGTGTATTCTCTAACCTGTGTGTTTAGTCCTTTATACAATAAAATAATCAGATGACAATAACAGTAAAAATTCAAACCAGTTCCAAGCAAAACCAGTGGGATTTTGTATGTAAGTTTTAAAATGAAGTATCTCTTGGCTTTGCACATTGCTCCGCCATCTGAATTGAAGCCAACATTTTACAATCCACTTTTCAAGTCTGGAATTCAAGAATTAGGTCCGTGGCTCCCATTACTATGTGCAATTCCCCAGGCATCCAAAGTGAGAAGCAACTTAGGAGATGCTGTAATGCCTTCTGGTAATGACGCATGTTTATGTTTGCAGCAGTTAAGAGCTGGAAGAAGAAGAACAGCCGATTCTTCCTACAACCATTACAACTTTTCTCTCACGATGCTGACAAGTCTGGCTGCACAGAAAATCCAACATTCACTCTCAGCACAGCTGCAGCAAGAGCCTTCATACTACTTTGTTAAGTAACTTTGACCCTGCGCCTACTGTTACAGATGTCCATGGAAAAACTGCAGCTGACTTCATAGGAGCAAGATTAAGACTTGACATATCACCTATTCACCGGTGACATTTCAGAAAGGCGTGAGGACAGAAGAAACGGAAATATAAATCTATGAACAGGGAATGAGCTGGGGTTGTACATAACAGAAGAGCTTCCATTGGTGAGCGCTATACATTCAAATGCTCTCCTACCAATGACAAAAACATGCCCAAGTTATAGAAGCCTTACAGACACAATGCTCAAGAGGTGTAAGAAGTGAAGCAAACCTTGGGGTAGAGACAGTATCTCCTGATGGCCAGCTCATACAGCTAATAAAAACAAGGAAAGCTTTGGGGAATAGAAGTCATTATCCAGGCCTTCACTATTCACTGAGAGAACTTGTCTGCTTTTTTTCATGCTGTATCAGACAGTCTAATATAAGATGTTTTCCCTCCCAAGGGACTTGCCTTGCTTAATTTAAACTTTTCAGGTTAGAATTAAAAGGGCATAATGTCTCTTCTTTAATACTGTCTCAGCAGACATTATTGTTTTACTACAAAGAAAGGGTCTGGTTCCTACTCCCACCGAAGCTAACAGCAAGACGCCCACTCACCGTCATGGAGGAGGATCTAATCTTAACTGTTATTATTATTCTGCCTCCCAACCTGCTGGTACAACATGCAGGAGGTAACAAGGAATGGTTTTTACCCTGCTGAATTACTAAAACAAGAAAAGAGTAGCATTGTAAGGGCCTATTGACTGATGTAGTAATTCATACCACACAAATGAATTGCATCAGAGAGTATTTGAAGATTGATCATTAAGTAGAAGCAGACGCTTGCATTTCTACAGTATGCTGTTTCCTTTTTAAAAGGTTTTGTTACCACCTGCTCCTTCCATTTGCTGATTTTTCCTAAAGACATTGCCATTGCTGGCAATGAAATCAGTCAGTAAAAAGCAACCCACAAACACATACTTGGTTAACTAACTAGCATTCAGTAGCTGCTGGCATCAGTAAAAACAACTTTCTCAGATACTCTATCAATAAATGTTTTCTGGTCCTGCCTCTGGGCTTCACATCTGGCGTTCAGTAGAACTCAAGCATTTGCTATTACTCAGAAAACTACTGCTTTTGCAACTCCACATCTTTATAAATAATCTCAAGCAATGAAAAACAAAGTCGCTGTTAAAAAGGCTACCCATCTTTGTATATTCATAATCTCAGGTTTTCAGTTACTGACATGACTGAGTAGGGCTTTGGACATGTAGTCCAAATGCCCAAATGCATCTGAAAGAAAAAAACAAGCCAGTTCTTCAGCCACACAAAACTGACATACCTGTGCTGACTTCAGCAGAGTCATGTCAACTAGAAACCCAGCCCATCAGACCCAACACTGCAAGCATAGTTAGTTCAACATCGTATGAGTGCCAGCTGTTTTGCCAACACCAGTGCATAAAAGCAATGGCCACAACTTTCATTCGGGGCCTGCCGCTTTCTGCTTCCTCACTGTCAGAGATCTGAGGGCTGATGAGCTTCCCTTGGTCTCACCTGCTCCTGGGCTTTTGAGGACGAAGATGTCAGGCTGGCACCCTTCCTGCTGCTCCATGTATGAACAAAGGGGATTCCCACACAGGTTTGCAAGGTGCAGTCCCAGTCCACAAGGCAGGACTGGTAAACACCACACTTTAACAGCCTCTACCCTGAATTGCTAGATCCAGCCTAAGACACATGTTTTCCTAATTCTTCAGTGTACTGGCCAGACCATAGCTCTCCTGCTGCCCAGGGCTAGCAGGAACATCTGCTCAGAGCACAAGGTAGTGTCACTGTGAAGTTCTGCTAGTGGGGCAAACACCACAAACTTCTAGATGGGGAATCTCTGCCTCTCTACCCCATGCACTGGGGCGCTCTGTCCTACAAGATGGAGCAGCTGCATGGAACAATGCTACTCCCAGTCACTGGGATTTTGTTTGGCAAGCTTGTGTCCCTTGCACCTTCAGCACAAGGGGTCAAGGCTCAGCCTTTCCCGATAGCTTCGGCCTCACAAGACAGGAAACATGCAACCTTTCTAGCTAAGCTATTTAACAATCTTCATCACCAAATCCAAGGATGCTAGATGTGTTGTCAATACTTTTAACAGGGAAGCGGTGGCTGTTTACAGGGCTTTTAATAACACTAGTTCACCCACTTTCTTCTTACCTTGTATTAGACAAGGAACAGAGGTGTCCCAGAGCCAAAAGTTTCTTCTAGAATCAATGGAAAGAGAAAAGTTTTCCAGAAAATGACTCACCTGTAAGACCTGCACAACTCTCTGAGTTGCTCATGTACAGACTCTGCAGAACAGCAGGATGAGGACATATACAGGTAACATTTATAATAGAATAACTTTTATATATGTATTACGTAATCTTCATATAAAGAGGCAATCATATGTATTAATTACAAAGTGCATAATAGCAACAATTACTGTATTTCCTGTCTTCTCCTCAGTTAATTCTGCTGAATTCAGACAACAGACTGAGCAAGTCAACATGTAACCTCGGGAACCCTGTCACTGCACGTGTATACAGTCCCTCTCAGAGGGGAACCCAAAGTTGGGGCTTTTTTCCTTTTCCCTAATATAATATAATGTCAAGAATACAATCATTCACCTCCAAACCACATAGTTTCATGCATCTGAAATAAAGCTGTTTGTGACTGGCTTTTAATAAGAGCAGACAGCACGTTCAACACCTACTATCAATACTTTTGAAGCTCAAAACTTGCTCCAGCAAATTAGAAAGCAGAAAGAACTCTCCTTGACCTCGCTATGAACAGCTTTATCCATGTTTTAGGCCCAGATCCTCAGTGCTTTCACTCCTGTTAAGGTTACTGGAGCTGGCTATGGTTACAGCTTTGAAAGAGCTGGCTCTTCCCAAACTTTTAATGTCTTGCCTAATGATTCATGTTCAATCCACTGAAAAGTCTTGACATGCAGAGTCTGACAAGGAATAGCTAAAAGAAAAGAAGAGTCTTGCACTCTTAAATCAAAGCAAGACCCTGCATCACTGGAAAAGGATTAATGCCATGAACAGGAAGGACCCTGGCAGTTTCATTTATGTCTGCTGACAACTGGAGGCTTGCTGAAAATTTTTCATGCCTCACCTGTTTCTCTCATTACCTTTCACAAACATACAAATGACAAGGCTTACTTAACTGCAGCATCTTTTTAGCATCTTGAAAATACAGTGTTGCTGCATCACAGTCTGTCACCGTTCATTACGCAGGAGTAATGCAGTATTGTGAGCTGACCACAAACACTATCTTCTGAAAAACTGAGCAAACACTGCTGCTCTCATGCCATGACTATGCTCTGTAGAGACTGCTGAACACAGCAAGGGAAAAAGATAATAGCGTGCCCCAGCTGCACCGAGTCCAGCAGAAAGCACACTATCCATGCAATGTGTTGCCACTGAGAGGCTTGCAATGTAAATGGCAAATAAGAAGGTAAGGGGGGGAGGAGAAACCCTTTTACGTCAAGATCTAGTAAGATCAACAGGCTGCCGTCAGACTCAGGAACTGGCCTACCTGCAATGTCCTCCAAGAAAGAAAGAAAGGAACTAACCAGGGTGGCTGCAAGAGGATGGCTGCAAGAGGATTGGCAGCACTGCAGCCAGAAGCAACTACCCTAGGGATAACAAAGGCATGACACACAGCCCAATTTTTATGCCATTCCCTACTCTGGGGGAAAAAAAAAAAAAAGGAGGGGGGACAACGCGACAAGAACCAGCTGCAGAAGAAACCTATGACTTAATCCTGGCTCTGCAGTGTCACTTGATAAATCTAGGGTTGCAAAACTTGAAGTAACTGAGATAGTACTCTTCCTGCCTGAAGACCAAGTAATTGTCCTTGTAAAAAATCACTGGATAACCTCAAAAGAGTATTTACCAGCTCTCATTTTGTTGTTTTTCACTTGAGTCCCTCAAATAACCAAAAGCTGCCTGCACATGTTACACAACCTTCCTCTGAATAGATAATGCCAGGGTGCAGTTGGAAATCCACGGATCAGCATTTCTTTGTGCCTGTGCTGTAAATTTGCACATTCTGTAAACAACCTCAACAACATTTCAACAAAGTAGAACAACAAATCCTCAAACAAGGAGCTGCATGTGGTGACTGACCTGTCTATCAGTGCACTTTGCCGAGAACATTCATGGCAACCACTAACCCTAAATTTGAAACGTGAGAAAAGAGAAATGCCACGTCACAGGTTCAGCTTACAGTGCTCATACTCAGCTGCGCTGGCATTTGGATAGCTTAAGTCTCTCCTTCAGCAGGACATTTCCTACATAAAACAAACATCTGCACAAAAAGTTGGCCAAAGTCTCGATGCCTTTTTAAGTTTCCACTCTGTGCCATAAACTCTTCCACTGTACAGCCCAGTAAATGTACTAACTGTTTTTTGTTCAGAGCACCATCAAAATACACAACACAGACAGGCACAGTAAGAGCCCTGTTAGAAACAATTTTTGTTTTGTGTGAACAAAGCTAAGAGATCTACTAGGCAACCCACCCTAGCAAAATCAGAGACGTGCAGCATTGCTGGTGCTCTGGAATGAGTGATGAGAGACCAAAATAAACAGAAAACCCACCTCTCAGTATAGTTGTCACGTTGTCAGTCGCAGTTCAGGTTCCCACAACCTGCAACAAAGCAAAATGCCTCAGTTAGCGGCAACTATTAAAGGAAAAGGTTCTTATATTTTATTAAATTAATTAAACAGTGATGAATTCCGTCATGCGATTAAGGAAATACCTTTGTTCTTTGCCCTTGGTAACATGTACAAAGTTATGCCAAACTTGCCTTTCCAGTGACCAGAACCTCCCCTGCCATCATAGACCATATCCCTTTGCATGCATCAAACCATGCCTCATCAAAGGATAAGAGTTTGGTAGAAATAACTAAAGCTCTTCTTTCTTTACAGAAAAAACAAGATCTACAAGTAGATGGCCTCTTACCTATTTAGATTCACCGTGAATTATTCACCAAAGATTACAGGAGATAGTAACAAGGACAACCAAAAGTACAAGGACTCAGCAAACAAATAAGAACATGGACAATACGACATATTCTATCAAAAGCTTCCTTGCTTCAAGGAATGCCATAGTTATACCTCACTATAAAAAAGATGCTCTCACAAGCTGCAGGCTGGACTGACAAGACCCTCAAATTGGGTATCATGTAACTGAATATTACATACCCCAAAAAAGCTTCAGTGGGGAAGTGCTGCCAACCCATGACAGGAAAGGAGCAAGGGCACAAGGACTCTTCAAATTCTCTTGCTGGTGCTACAGCTGTTTACTGCAAGACTTTGGCATATCACTAACTACTTTGTAGTCTAGTTTCTACTAAGATGAGCATAATGCCATCACAGCAACAAAAATGAGAATTAATGATTGCTTTGCAATTCCTGGGAAAGGTTGGGCAGTGAAGAAGCAACTGTACAATGCATATTATTGCTATTTATCAGTTGCCTAAGAATGAGGGCAAAAGGTAGAATTCCCTTCCCAGCTTTAAGCCAACAATAGGCAGCAAGCTGACCATCTTCCAGTACTGTCACCCTTGATCAAAATGCACCTTACCTGGAGAAGTAACTTTTGCAATGTGACTAACAAACAGCTGAACAAAACTTAAACTCTCCCAACTGACAGGGAAAGGGTGATGAGCAGATAAATGCTAACAGAAATAAAAGCACATTGTAATTTTAATCGACCTTACTATGTCTCACAGTACCCATGAATGTAAGCATAGCCACTGAGAGCAAGGAAAGTCTTGCCATTGACTTCAAACTTAAATATGAAGCATGCTGAAATGAAGTAAAGGGCAGATTCAGTGCCTGACCAGAGTTAACACAAGGCAGCGGTTGAATTATGAGCAGAAATCAAGAACCCCACCTCTACCTCCTCCTTTAAGCATGGGGCAACTTTCTGAAAATAAAAAAAGAGCAAGTCTCTATTACACACTGCTGCAACAACAGAACATAAAGATGAAGGTGCAGCCAGAAAGATATTGGAAGAACATAGCTTAACTGTTTCTTCTTTCTCCCCAATACCAGAAAATGAAAAGTCAGTTCTTACAGTATGCTAGCCAGGTATGGTTGCCATTATCTTTGGTTAATTCCGTATGTCTGAGAAGGAAATCAGCTCTAAGCTGGTTAGACTTACTAAATAGGATTTGTCTAAGGCCCCACCTCCAGATGCAGTGTCACACTCCAAAGAATTGGAGCTCTTTAGGAAGATGCTACTCATCCAGATGCTGTCGATAATGGCCAGTAAAACATAACTAACAATTTATATGTAATATTCCCTTCTTGAGCAAACTCCACTTAGCAATTCCTAATCTCAGAGCAGATCCCACTCAGTATCGAAAGCGAGAGATGACTAGGGTGTACCAGTAGACTCCCTTTTGTAACGTTTTTGATGAGGGTGTGACAAAAAGGCAGCTGACAGGGAAAAATAACTCTGGAGTCTCCAAAGAGCAGAACTACCCAGCATCTTACAGGCCTAGACTACAAGATTACTCCTTGAAAGAAGTCAGCAATCTAGACTTGTCCTAACATTCTGAGTCACAGTGAGATGGGCATGAACGACAGGAATCACAACAGCATACAAGGCTGTTGCTAGCAAGATAATACGGCTGTGAAACACACAGATCATGCACGTATTTACTTTTCCTTTCAGTTACACTCCATAGCCCCTTTGCTTTCAAAACTTAACGATCTTCAGAATCAGAGCCCTGACTCATAGAGCCTGGGTGAACACCCAGGACACATTTAGGAAAAGACTACTAATAAATAAAAGAGCCATGCCCATTATCTGACTCAGAGCAAAACTAATTAGCACTGCTACATGTTGACATTTTGTCTTCTGAATGCTTGCTGGTTAATAAAATCAGGAGTTGTTTTTAAAAGATCATGCCTGTATTGGAAAATTTATCCACTCCCTTCCTGTAAGTACAGTGGCATTTGCTAATGCTGTCAGTTTTTATGTGAAGCTGGTGTCCTAGCAAGGAGTCATACTGGCAGATCTGGTTGGTGAAGTCTTTCATTAACAGCTTTTCAGTAACAGATAATAGCAAAATGAAGTTGCCTGGTATTTGCCACCTTTCTGTCAACATCAGCCCGTGGAGAGATTGTGTGCCCACAGCAGAACTTGGTCAGAGCAGGACGCAAACTATGGCAGATGGGCAAGTACGACTGGGTGATGTGATCAGTGGTCCGCAGCAGCCAGGCTGGGTTTACCACACTGTGCTCACAGGAGGAATGTACCTGGCAAGGTATGACACGACACGAAGGCAGTTTTGTTACCCAAGCTACCTGCTGGTACTGCTGGACATATCAAGTTCTTGTAACATCCTGGAGACATTTCACTTCAGTAGACAGATTTGGTCCTAGCTAAAAGGGAGAAGCTGCTTGAAATTCTAAAGCTGGAAAATGGTTTGGGTAAAAGCAATCATGAATTGAAAGCACCACCTATTCCCACAGAAGAAAAGAAAACGCAATAGATTGCAGACAGGGAATCTCAAAAAAAGCTGTGCAGGACTGCAAGCTCTCCTAGGAGCACAAAGGAATATAAAAGAGCTAGAAGTGCTAGAGATGGAATAAAGATACAAAAGATAAACTGTTTTGTGGCATAAGAAAGCTGGGACAAATTACAGCGACGACTAAAACACAAAGAAATACTTAAAGAATATTGACAAAAGAGTCATGCAAATAATCAGCCAGACCAGACAGAACTCATCTTCACATGATTAAAAAAATAATAGTAACGGAACCAACTCTGAGAACTCATGGAAGACGGGGAAGTCCTAAGGTGCTGGCTGAAGGTGAGCACAGATTCACCTTCAGAACAGAGAGGATGATGACAGCACAAGGAACTAGAAACCTGTCAGTCTAACTCAGATTCCCAAATCAAATTTTTAATCGATCGCAAACACACAGATGAGATGATCAAAATCAGCAAATCTGCTTCTGTAAAGAACAGACCAAGATGTCTGTTCTGTTTTTCTTTGATAGTATAGCGTATTTACTGGAAAGAGGGTAGCACAGACATACTACATTCTGCAGGGCTCTGAATGAGCTCTCAGACAGGTTTTTCTGAGGCTCAGTTCTACACAGTATTTTCTGTGACTAATCAGAAGAAAGCACTAAGATAAGAGAGACTGGAAAAATTTTATTAGGTCTAAAATCAATGCCAGGAAATTCAGTGATGCAAAGTGCTATAGCACTTGGAAGAAAAAGAGGAGGTAAGCTAGCACTCCAACAGCAACCCTATGAGACCACCACTGCACTTGCCTGCAGCAGTCCAACTTTGGACAAGCAAAGTCTGGAAAATCTGCTGCTGTGATTCAAGAACATCTTCTGCTGCAGGGAACTACTCTAGCTGAGCCAGCAAAAAGAAACATGTTTCAGCACAGAGCTTCATCCTCCACGTCTTAGCTGAAACCCAACAGGCTGAGCCTGGATACAAGACTTTGTACTGTACAGGCCGAGATGCAAATCCAGTCTCCTTTCTGCTGACTCTTACGTGGAGTCAAGTCATTTGTGGCAGAAAAGCAAAGTGAAGAGCCGGATATTCAGCTTCCACTGACAGATTTTTCCAGAGCTCTTTGGTCAGAGTCATCGACCTAGTACTGCTAACACTGTGGTCTGTGACACAGACATGCCTTAACAAAGGAGATAATCCTCCAAAGTATAAAGCTAGCAACTGCTGAACACATCTGAAAGACTTGCAAAGGAGATTTGGGCTAATCTAACCAAATTAGTTACCTACTAAGGCTGTGTACCACCTTCGCTAGACAGTCTAGAAAGCAGATAAACAGGACAGGGATCCTTCCTACACCCAGAGACCTGCACGGTCCTTCTTTCAATTCCTTCCAGTTCTTGTGCATCTCTCTCTGATCTGCCTACAGCAGGTTACAGACGGGTCCAAGATTTTTGCTTGTCTGCCTGCCCACATGAGATGAAGCCAAGCGACAGGAGCGGAAGACGTGCTCTGAAGGCTGCTTACCAGGAAATACACCAACATTTCAGACTGAGGCTCACATCTGAAGCCCACTGCTGCAGCTGTGCTCATAGCAATCTATATGAAGACAGAACAAATGCACCTTCTGTTTCTTTAAAAAGCCGGAAATTTCAAAGTACACTGTATTGCTAATTGAAGTAAAACTAATCCTCATCTGCTGCAGTACTTTTCATAGTATCCATCACCAAGTCTTATGACACTAAAAATTTAATGAGTTCCAAAAACCTCAGAATATTTTAAATTGTTTACACATGAAGAATGATCCACAGCTCAGAGTTAGAGAGGTGAATAACATAACAGTTATGTAGGGCATTTTCCCTGCAGTGTGAAAAAAGGAATAGATACACATTCAATACTGTTAATGGAAGCTGAGAGCTTAGTTTCCCAGGAGCTATATGGAGCACATACCCTCTAAACTTTCATCTGCCAGTTTCCGGGACAGGAATTCATGCCAAAGGTACACTGCATGCAGTCAGGACTTCTGCAGCAACAAAGCCTCATAATTTCTATTTCTTTATTTGATTGATCCCATTATCCTTTTGCCATTTTTTAGTTTTTAAATAGATTTTCAAAGATGTGACTCAACATACTGCAAGGGTAACAACAGTGCAAAAAGCAGGCAATTGAAAAAAAATTGACTTGATTTTTCAAGAGCAGTATTGCTCTAACTCTGTCACTACTCAAGTCGGTCCTGTATCGTGCCTTGTCAAGGCACTTCCAAAAATATGAACCTGAAAATTTTGAATTGATTTTTATGCTCATTCATAGGCAATGCCTTCCTCAGAAATTCTGATTTCCAGGGAGTTTACCCTGAGTTTAAACAGTTGCAAATAAATTTAACCACATCTTTTTATTACCTCATTAGCCAATTTTCAATTAATTGGTTTTAACACTCTAAAAGATAACACGGTAGGAAGCTTTCAGTGACAAGAGAATTGCCTGAAACTTGTTTTTTCTTCCACAAGATTTAATATTCATAAGTCAGATCCCTAGTCATATATCTTGGACATTATCTCAGAGAATCTGAGCATGAGCTGTTCCTTTCTCTGTAGTGATGAAAAGACACTTGAAACACTTTTGCTTCCTTTCGCTGTAAGGGAACCTACGTTCTCTCATTTTCTCCCTAGAGCAACTCCTTGAGTGTTTCTCCTCACAACACCTGGTCCTGAGCCCAGAGTCAATGAGAGCTTTACCACTGACCGCCACATGTCAACCACATTACCACACTCAGCCCTGCCAACCACAACAACTTTTCAAGAGGAAGTATTAAATGAACAGTCCTCCTCTCACAGGCTCCTACTATCCAAACATCTCATAGTAACATCCTCATAATTCTTCTATGACATGGCAAAGGATTAGTTATCCCAGTACAGAAGGGTAATTGAGGCACAGAGAGATTATTTACTCCATATTCCCAAGCAAATATATGCAAATGTGCATGGATCCGAATTCAGCTCTCCAATATTTTAGGCTCCAGCTTCCTTTCATCTGAGAGCAAACATAGCCTGAGCTGTTAGAAGGGGAACTCCTTTATTGGGTAAATGAAACAGCTATTGCCCAATAGGTCTCCTTTCCAAAAATCCCTATCTGCCAAGACAGTGACCTCATGAGACTGAAATTTCTATCGCTCTCTCCCAGACTTTGTAGGTAGCACCAAAGAAATCACATCTCACAAGGGTTAAGATCTAATTTTGCATGTAACAACTGTTTGGCTCAATTAAAGCACTCACTATCCTGTGAAGAATTCTTGTTCTTCTACACATCCTAGGAATACATGATCTTTCCCATACTTCTTTCCTGCATCTTTCCCTACCTTCCCCATAAAGGATGTGTAGAATGAGGCACCACAGAGAAATCCAGTTGGGCATTACAATAGGAATAGGAAAATATGAAAACCTTGTCTGGAGCAAGCACAGACACCCAAACCATTTGGGGTTTTTCACACCCTGGAGACACTAAAGAGAAAAACAGGCCCGTGCTCTGTCATGTGATAAGTCCAGGTTTCCTTCCACTCAACACTGCTTAGTAGCTCTCATCCCTGCCATCACCACAACAATAATAGATGACTGCAGGGGCACCCTTAGCAAAGGCTCTCTGCCCCTCAATCACCTCCCAGAGTAAGCTGCAGGCCTGTAGCGCTCTGGCAACGGCAATTCCCAGCACAGCTGACTTGGCCTCTGGGCACCTGCAGTCTGCACTTTGCTCCACAACATTACACGCACTCAGCTGACACCACAGGTATTCGTTAAAGAAGCTCAGAGCAGCTGCACAAACAGCCCCAGTTAAGGGCTAACAGTCAAGAAAAAACTACTGAACTATCACAGACAGCTTCCTTTCAACAACCAGCAAACTAGAGATGGAAATAACGCCAAGCTTGTATAATGCAGACCAGAAACCCAATGGCAGTCAAATTATGCTCTTTTCTAAAAATGAAGTTCTGTTTAAGATAATCATATCAGAAATCAATTGAGGTTTTTCTGGAGTTTCTAAATGTCACAAGTATGAAGGATTATTTGGGGAAAGTGAATTTTTATCAGTTCAATTTGTGGTAACCTTACAAATCTGAAGACTCAAATGAGCTGATTTGGTGTATGTCACAGAATCACAGAATGGGTAAGGCTGGAAGGCACCTCTGGAGATCATCTAGTCCAACCCCTCCCTGCTCAAGCAGGGTCACGCAGAGCATGTTAAACAGGGCTGCATCCAGGCGGGCCTTGAAGATCTCCAGAGAAGGAGACTCCACAACCTCTCTGGGCAACCTGCTCCAGTGCTCCGTCACTCTCTCTGTCCAGTCCTGCGCGTTCTGAAAGTCTCCGCCCTTCTGGATCAAAACACAAAATTATGAAGTTAAAGAACTAAGCTTTCTGAACAGTGTGAACTCCAGCTTCTTGATGCACAGCTTTTACCTGTACACTCACAGGATGACCTACTCCTCATACACCTTTACCAGAAAATAAGCCTACTCCAGGGATGAAGTGAAGGAGGTCACCTCTAAGACAGCTGTCTCTAACCCCAAAACTACAAAGTACATAATGAAACAAGGAGTGCAGATGAGGAAAGGAGTGTACAGGTCGGGTCGGGGAAGGATAGTCTCACAGTTAAAGCAAGATGATCTACACAAGTGTTTCTACCTCAGCCTCTGCCGAGGGGCTGGTGTGCTGCTTTACACCACCCTGCCCGAGCTGCTCCCACAGGGTAAGACCAGAGCGCTACCCATTCCAGAGTAAGTCCAAACAACTTCTACAGGACACCTACGAGCAGGGAATGCCTGGACTTTAAAAAGTCTGTTCCATCTCTAAGGCACAAACACACCACCATTTCACAGCAGGGCTCTGAAAAGCAATATACGCTGAAAATACAGCAGAAAAGCTAAAACGCTGAGTAGCTAGTCCCAAATGAAGCTATATGCATAACACACAATTAATGACACAGGAGTCCTATGGAAACAGGTAATACTGTGATTAAAGACTGCTTTATAATACATACACAGAAGGCAGCTACAAAGACTGCAAAAGCACCCTTTATTCCAGTATTTTCTGAACTGAGCCATTTGACTTGAGATGTTAAAAGGTTCCTTTAATATAGCTTTTAAGGTCTGTGATACATGAACTAGATACAACTGAAGTCAAGTGGATTAAGGATCTGAGTATAGTTTTGAACAGCAACATGATAAAAAACGCACTGTCCCAAATGCAAGGGTTGACTAGCACTTGAACTATTTCTACAGCCATACTAGACTTTGATCAAAGCGTACAGGACTTGAAATTCACCAACCACCAGCTTACCTAAAAAGTTTAATTCTGAAAAAATATACAGAAATGCTAAGTCTTTGGAGACATCTTGGTGCCTGTACAAATACCAGTTATAACACAGAAATGGCACATTTACAAATGCTTCCCAGGAAAACGGTTAATTGAGGAATGCAGGGCCACAGCAGCGCTCTCTGGGTGCTTCACTCAGAGACTTTGGTCACAAATAATAAAAGCAAATTGACTCCAATCTAGCTTAATTTCTTTTTTTCTTCCTCTCCCCGCCCCCTTTTTTTTTTAAAAAAAAGTTTTAAATAATCCTTCCTTGGGAAATGACATTACCTCTATCGTATCTGCATTTTAGCCAGAAGAATATACTTCTTCCTCTATTAAAAGGACCAACATCTCAACCAGTGACATAATTAATGAGTAGCTTTGAATAGCATCTCCTTTTAATACCTTCTATTCAGGATGAGAATACTATTTGTAATTACAGGTATTGAACAAAGAACTTGCCTCAGTACATTTCAAAACATTAAAATATGTAGTTCATTCTTCAGCCTTCTTAAAGGGTGCAAAGGGTTCAAAGGGCCTTTAAGCACGGAGTGTTTCAATTTAACAGGGCTGGTCACTCAAAGCACATACTCAGAAAACTGCTCCAAAACCCCTCAACTGACCACTGTGGCAACTATTCTTAGGAGCAAAAAAGCAAACTGGGCTCCGACCCAGCAAGCTGCGCTTCTTGAAAGTAGTCCTTCAGCACGCAAGCAGCCCTGCTAACCTCAGGGTCTTACCACATAACTGCCTGTAAACCAAGACATAACTCCGCAAACAAGGCATGTAGGGCTTACAGGATCCAATACACCATTTCAGCTGTCACTTTCTGGTTGTGGAACAGTCTCCTTGACAGTGTGTTTTTTTCAGAAGAGTTAAGGAAAGGACTTGGGAGCCAGCAAGTGCAGCTGCAGCATTAACAAACTCAAACAGCCACTGCAGAAACTCCAGAGTGTGATTTCAGACAGAGGAGATGCGGACAGGGCACCCGGTGTTACGCTAACCACACAGGCAGAGGCAACGTGAACAGATTCAGAACCCAAGTTAGAGAGCACTGGGATATGGAAAAGCTGCACGTGTTCTGGTCTTTTCAAGGAAAGTGGGCATAAAAGGAAAGCAGATGGAAAAGAAAGGCAGTCACCACACAAACGTGAAGAGTAAATGTACTGATAATGAAACATCCTTTTCAATTACAGTAGGTTTTCTGAACATTTTCTCCTTGACATTTACAAGCGTGAGACACTGAAGCAAAATGACCACCTCCACCCTGTGAGGAAACAACACCTAATGGTCACAGTCCTCATCTTGTGTCAGTCTATACTTACAAGGCATGTAGCCACTTCGTCCTATTTTCAAACAGGTTTGATTTTTAAAGAAATCCTGTATCACAGTAACTTGGATGCTGAGATCTTCTGCAGTAGTTAGAAGTGCTCAGCATCTCTCTGGTTAACGCCCTGTGCTGGCTTCCAGGTGCTGAATCAAGCTAATAGGCCCTGTGCTGCTGAATGCTGATGGTGGCACTTCAAGGAATCACAAAATATTCCGTTCAACTCATTAATCCTTTAATGCTGCCTCCCATCTAGCACAGAGCTCACTGTAATCATCAGAACATTCTGCTGCTGCTTCCCAAAGCCTCAGGGAGCAGGTGAGCCATGCGCTGAACCAACTGGGATTACCACCATCACCACCACCACACAGGACAGAGCAGGAACAAGATCCACAGCTTTTCCCCACCATGCCCAAGATTCCTTCTCTCTGCTTAGCACTGACAACATCTTATCTCAACTGTGCCATCTTACAATTCTCAAGACACAAATGCTCATATTCATACAAAGGTGACCTTCCCCATCAGCTGGCGGAAACAAAATCCTGCCATGTGTAGCCATCAGGCTACAATCAGGGAAATGCACTCTAAAGGCACTATTTCTCTGCTAAAATCCTGCAGATAACACCATATAGACATTTCACTGAATCTATAATTACTTCATGTAGGACACTTCTGCACTTGACCAAGGAAGAAAAGATCATTCAGTAGAGCAAATTATCAAGTAACAATCAGCAAACAGTACTTAAGTCAAACACAATCATGGTTACATACATGGGTACATTGAGTTGATAATGTCTTTAAGGCCTGTTTTGCACTGCCCCCAGCTGAAAGACAAATATGCTAGCAGTAATGGTAACTAAACCGCTGAACTGGATAATTTTGCCTTGAGGAAAGACTATTTGGCAAAAGAGTGCATCAAAACTCAAACATCCCTGGCAAGAAAAAGCTTCAGCACCTGCAGGTACCTGTACTTCACTTCACCATTGGGAACAGGTCTCAAACACAAAACAGATTTCATTAACTGAGGATGCACCCAATTTGGTGCAATACAGGAAGCGACCATGATAGTATGACAGGCGAACGTCACTCAGGCAGAACGTCAAAGCAATTCTGCAACAAGCACGATAATCAAGCACACATGCAGGACACCAGAGGAACCCGGTTGTGTGGTCACAGCCTGTGTGTTTTCTTTCATTCGCATTTATTCAGCAAGTATATCAGCCTTAAAACAAAAGCAAAGAATCAAAGCATAGCTTCCCACCTGGAGTCTATAGGTTGCAAACTAAACACGGCAAATTAGACAAGCAAGAACACCACTGACGGAGATGGTGAGACATGAACACATTTATTTTCATTTTCTGGAAAAACAATACGTAAATAAAACAGTATCAATGGTTGCTGGGTTTTAAACCATTTCTGTATGTGTTTCATCTGTAAAAGAAAATTATCCTCAGCTTCTTATGCAGAGTTAACTCTGGCACGTGAATTCATAGCTTTGCTTTCACCAACCAGACTCATCCTGGACAGCAGTTCAGGTTCATATCCAACAGTTTAAATCATTCAGCCATCTACTCTATCCCTGATAATCTCTGAAACATCTTAATTACTCAGTAATCTGCCACAACAAGGATTTCTTTGGAGAAGATTTGATAACTATGTGGGTCTTGGTATGTTTGGAACCTATTTCACTAAAGGATTGATTTTCTTGGCAGATTATAAAATACATTGATAAAAATCACTCATGCTTTCCAAGATAATGGGCATGTTACAGCAATTCCTTAGATTTAGGATAGAAATTTTCAAAAACATGGTAGCACTTGGACAAATTGTGGAACATCACTTCTTAATCACCTTTCAGAAGAAAGATAACTTGACATTTTGCATCCTTTTAGGAGATGGTAATACAGCCCATGATACTAGTTATACCCAGAACAAGGTCTAGGGCTGGTGACTGAGTCATATTCTTTGTCCAAGCAACGTCTAAAACATTTCTCAACCAAAAAGAAACATGGAAAAAGCTAAATCCTGCTGCAGAGAGATCTTTTCCTTGCATACTTCTAGTTTGGATACTTTACAACTGATCCACTAGGAAGATCTTTATATATACATATAGGCATACATACACATACATACACGCCACAGAATCACAAGCTGGATATCTTCCTCTCTTCTTTCCTCCCTTCTCAGATGCCTAGAAAATTCTTCTGGATTTACAACAGCAGAGACAGACCACAGCTGTTCTGTTAAACACACAGCAGCAGCTTTTGGATGACCACTAAACGCATCTTCAGCTGGGCCAGGAGAAACTGCCCCGAACCCAGCGCAGGAGCCTGCCCTAGCCTGAGACTCTGCGTTTTCATCACGCTGCAGGTACGCGCAGGGCTGCTGCAGCACAACATTGCTGGGCGCAGGGACCGGGCAGCGGGGAGCAGCCCCGGCCCACCGAGCGCCGCCGGCACCCCACGAACGCAGACAGGCACTCGGCACGCCAGCACCTGCTGAGCACATGGCAAAGGCAGCAGCAGCCTCCAAAGGGAAAATAAAAGTGAAAAGGTGGTTGTGGCCTGGCTAATCCTGTAATCAAATAAAACCTTAACAGCTCTCTGGTAATGAGTAATGCTGGCGGAAGAATTATGTTGCCTTTGTGAAAAATTATAAATGAAATCTATTTTTCTCCCGGTGTTTTGCACAAAATTTGCACAAATTAGTTTTCTGCAAATTGCCAGCACGGAGTTTCGATTTTTCTTTAAAATACTTACATGAAAGCTTAATGTTTAGTTCATCAAAATGGCAATCTTCCAATAAAAAGATATTCTTAACTGAGTTGCATGGATAAACATTTAATGATTACTGAGATATTTAACAAAACAAAAAACTTCCCTGCTTTTTGCCTTTCAATGCAAGTATTTCACTGTGAGCTTCCTAAGCCTTCCTCATCTACTGTCACAGTAGATATTCCTTAACAAGCAGCTAAGCGTACTTCAAATTACTCAGTCCTGCAGGAAGGTGTGTGCACAAGACCCATGCTTTGTAACAGGAGGAGAAGGGGCTACAAATCGTACCTCCGATTTCCAGAAGATTATAGTCAACATAAAACATTGAGACAACTGTTAAGGAAGAATAACCAGAATAACTAGAACATGCACACAAACTGTATGCTACAAGGGGAAAATAAAGAATTTTAATATGATATGATCTGTGTACAAGAAATAATATAACCTTCAATGTTGTTTTCCAGACAATATACAGGAAGAAAGGTACCACTATATTTATTATTACACTAAACACAATGTCTGTGTTTACAATGTAGATGAAATATTGGATCACTCTAGATTTAACTAGATGGGAAAAAGCAACTATGGGAATATATCCTTTTGTTCCTACATCTTGTCTGCAGAGTACAATAGGTCAAATCTTGTAAAATTACTCAACAGCATAAACTAGCAAAAAGCCTTACGTTTTGACTCAAGTCCCCTTGCTTGTACTTCTTTGACTAGCAGTAAGAGATTGAGATTTTCTGAATTTCAAAATAATATGAAAGGAATTCAGTCAAAAGGAAGAAAAATAGGCATTTTTAAAATATCTATTTAAATATCATATATTTTAATTATATGTTGTATTATATATTTATTATATATTTAATTCACTAAATATATTAAATGTATAACAGATATTAAAAAGTTCTTTTAAAGTTCTTTTAGTAATAATATGATCCTGTTGTCAGGGAAAGATAAATTTTAAAACACTGTGCCAGAGACAAGTGTCTCAGATTTGTTTTTCTAGGTTAGATCCTACAACTGCATAACCAATTGTGAAAATATTCCTGACAAATTTGTGGCAGAGACGGTTGCAGCTCTGCTAGACCTTCTCTTTTCTCTCAGCATGGCAGATGAGGACAAAGCAGGGCACTCCACCCAGAGAACATATCCAGAAAAAACAGATACTCCCCAAAGCAATCACTGCAGTGCTGGGAACTGGACCACATCTCCATTCTAAAATGGGAATCAACGTAGGGAAAGATCCCATTTACATCTCTTAAATGTAAAATCTAATGTGAATACGTGCCCTTCTGAGAAGGGCCACATCTTTTATGGTACACACTCTTCTAAAACATCTGGAGTTCTTGTCTCTATCATGAGAATGTCTCTACAGTCTCAACGCTCAGACAACTAGGATACTTCCTGCCTGCTTCACTTTGGGAGTCGTTTCTTGACCTTCTATATTTTTCCAAGCACTTGGTCTAAGTTTAGTTGCGTTGCCAAGCTCATGGACTTTGAAATTAATCCAATAGCACAGTTACTGTTATCTATTCAGTTAGCCACAGTATTTCATGATCTTATTTCCATTTATTCTCAAGTGATCAAAATGGCACTTTGAAAGTACTCTCTCAATGTTCATGTTGTGAACAACAGAAGTTTAAAGAGATAAAAAGAGCAGAGGTACTGTTCCAATACTGTAACACACCATTCTGTTTCATTTTCTGGTTGTGATAAATACAGGATGTGTATCTGTTCGCAAGCACTGCTTACACCTTCAAATGGTCTTCTCATCATGTTACTGTTTAAGTAGTTTGATTTCACTTCAGGTTTGTTTGAGGAATAGCCTCAAATACAAACTGTACTGATAAAAAGGGTTTCAACTCTCAGTTCCTGAAACCTGAACTGAAATTTCGCATTTGTTAAGCTCTCCCTCTGTACTTGCAGCATATGCCTCCAAAACTAAAAGAAACGAAACGCACGGGATTGAAACAGAATTGCTACTGCAGTGTTACCTACACTGTCATCAGAAGGCACCTACATGATCTCAAAGCCAGGGTCTGACGTGCAGCTTAAATAACTCCCCTGGATGTCGGTATTAACTTGCTGGCTTTCAGAGACCTAACCATAACAGTACCCAAGTGCCCCACTGCCACTACGTCATCGTCACAGCACTCCTATTTCAAAGGCAGACTGGACTAGCCCGGCATTATAAAATCCTAGCAGCTGCTGTGACTGCCCAGCGCACAACAGCCTCCAGCACAGCCACCCAGCAGCTGTGCAGCTGCATTAGTGCAGCATTTGCTCACATTTGCTTCACATCTCCACCAATTCCCCCCTGGCTGGGTCTACGACTACCTCAGGGGTCCCTGCATCACACAGCGCACTACACCACTAGCTACACATGGCCACCCAAAGGGAGTTCATATACACAAACACAGCCTGAACCTGGCTTCCCGCATTCCAGGTGCAAGTGTCATGTTTCTTAGAGCACTTCTCCCAGCTTTTGCTTTTATTATTTCATAGAGGACTAAACTTTAACAGAAATACAACCCCCTGTTAAAGCATACAGGCTGCTTTAAATAGCACTTGTCCTGGTTCAACTTAATTTGAAAAATCCCTAATCCAGTTTTGCAACCGATTTTAAATGCATCTGTCACCCAGTGGGCAACATCTGCTGCACATTCCCCAGACCTGCTTTCGCTATACAAGAAGGGAGTCTGTTACTGTTGCTTCCAGCTTTGCAGCTGAGGTGGCTTTCAGCTAAAAGCAGGTCTTGGCCAACACACAACCACATGGCACTTGCACAACTAAAACTAGTTATACCAATGCAAAACAAAGCACAGCAATAACTCAGCAATGCATAGAACATTTCACTTGAAAATATGACTCCTCATCCCGCTCAAACTACCATGAAAACCAGCACAAGGGGATTAAAGCGTGGATGTCTCACTGCCTTCCCCTCCCCACCCTTAAAATCCAACTACCAGACAGGCCTGATTTATACTGAAAGAGAATCCCCGTTTACCAGCATTTAGTACCTCTGGTGAAGTCAAGAGGTTGAGTCCACGATTCAAAGTTCATGAAGAAGGAAAGCAGGTGCGATGTTTTAATGAGAAACGCCTCTCCCTTTCAAATGCTAAGAAAATCTGAACTGATTTAAATTCAAATAAAACTTATTTAAATCCAGTAACAGTTAGGTTAAAACATTGTAAGTGCCCTCTTTAGGTGTCCAGGGCTGTCGAACATACTTAGGCTAATGAGCATCATTTATTACTGGTCGGCCTCTCTTTTCAAAAGAGCATGCAGACATGCTCCGCACATCTCAGCCCTGTGGGAATTAAAGGAAATGGGGCTATTCAACAGCATGGGACCAAACAACACAGTGGGAAGGGGGTTGGAACAGGGAGAGAATATTGCAAAAGAGGCAGAAACAAAACAATCTCAAAAGAAAAGGGTAAAAACACTTGGTTCAGGAAAGAACCAACTTCTCTAGGTCCTCTGGTAAGAAATATCTATTCTTTCAGGAGAAATACGTGCAGCAAGGATTAACTTCAGAGATGATCAGGGTATGATACAGCACGGTGCGCAGCTGGTACAACGTCACGCCTCATTACCTACCAGTGCCGATGTGAACACCTCACACCTGGTCCCTCCCCATCATTTCAGAACGGAGCTCCAAGTTTTGCTATTAACTGAAGAGCTGCTGCCACCCAATTCTTTAAAAGCACCTCTGAAAGATGTGCATTTTCCGCCCCTCTGAAAGAGGGACCAGTAAGAAATGGACCTAAGTGACGCAGAGGAGAAACTACAGCCTTCAAATTCCGCTATTCCCTTAAGGGGAAGGGCGAGAACATGTTCAGGTGGAGAGGAGTACAACAGAACGCAAACAATTCCCAGATGTACCATGTGTGCAGAGCACAGTAGCCAGCGGGCCTAACTGCTGCTCAACAGACCCACTGACTGGCTCCGGATGGATCCGTGCTTGACACCCCTCCGCTCTTCACCTGCTTTGATGTCAGCTGTCCAGGACAACAGCTTGCATCTTACTACATGCCTGTATGTTCTCTAGCCTTCACCTCACGTACTGTATGTAGGTGTTACCTAAGTGCAAATTTCACAGAAAAAATACTCAACATCCAGCAGCCACATCAGCAATGTGAAAACATCAGTCCCAGTTTCAAGAGTCACTTCACCATTTCTCAGGGTTACTGCAAGTCAGCAGGATCCACTGAACACTTCTTTGCAGACCAATAATTCCACAGAGCCACTTCATTTCTGCTATTTTGGCTGAATGAAAATGGGAAAGCTCTGTTTACGGAGATAAGCAACAAATTCAAGCTTAGTAACCATTCAAAAAAAAAAAAAAAAAAAAATCACACACTGTCACATAGCAGACCGTATTCCAAACACTGCTTAAGTTTGGGTTTTGCTGCCCTTAGTAACCTTCTGTCCTGAACTAGCTGCTGAAACCCAAGCTGATTTTCTTCTCTATTCACTTGGCTTTTAGACAGTCTTGACAGCTTCATTACAATCTCACTGTTTATCTCCCCCTCACGGATTTTCATCTGAACAAATATTTATTTCATTTCTTCTCAACTATGTACACTGTTTCCATCACCATCAGAAGGCTCTTCAGAAAGATTTTAAATAATTTCCTCACCTATTTGAAAGAAACACTGCTGTTTACCCTTCTGTTTAGGAAGGGAAAAAAAGTATTGATTAATGATTGTCGCTTGGTTTTCAGCTGCTCTCCCAGGAAACATTTTGTTGTCTTTCTTACAATAACAACCATGCTCTTAAGCCCAATTAGGAACAGACTTCACGAATAACTCCAAAAAGACCAGAATAGCAGAGACCCAAAGGAAACTACCATGTCTTTGAAAAACAGATCTTTTTCCAATCTCGATACACATATCTGGCACAGTCCTGTTGGTCTCAGTCAAGAATATAAAATCTGCAAATATGTTTATCTGTACAGACACACAGTTCCTAATTACGGTATCAGTAATACCCTAAATATTTTGAAGTTCAAACAGCCAATAGTTCTATAGGGCATCCCTGAAGTAATCCCTTAGTATTTTCAGATCAGTTCTCAGCAAGGGAGAAGAAACCCATCAGTCAGTCTTAAATACTGATTTTTAAACAGGTAGGAAGCACTTCTGGCTTTCCAGTTTTAGCAGAAAAATGTATCCGAAAAATGTATCCGGGTCTCACTGTTTTAAAACACATTTAACTGTTCAAGCAAGCAAGTAAACAAGAACCCCCAAAAGAAATAGTGGAACTCACTAGTCATTATTTTTCACAGGTGTCTAAACCAAAGTAAAAAGGCAGTGAAACAAAGCAACTGTATCTTATCTGAAATCAGTAATTAAGAGCAGAAAACAGCTAGCAAACCACGAACTGCAATACAGATAGTAAAGAATTATTTGATGCAAATACAATTCATTAGTGTCATGACACTTAAATTATGTTTAGCTTAACATTCACATAAAGATCATTTTTATTGCCTGTAATACACTTTTTCTTAACAGGCTCTTAATTTTTTTCCCACTGATACTGATTATATTATGATTAAAAAAAAGCTCAGTAGCACACAAGAACTTACCAGCTGTTAAAATAAAATGTCACCAGTCAATTTCTTTATATCAAACATGTCATGGAACCACAGACGAAATCAAAACCTGACTGAGCTATGTGCTGCATCATAAATATAATAAGGGCTTCTGTTCTGAAGAATTTCTCACTTAAATAGCTACTCCCCTGCGAGAGAAGTGACACAGCTTGCCCAGAGGACAGGGAGAGCTGGAAGCCAGTGACCCCAGCTGTAACTGATGGTACCCAAGCACCTTGCAAACCTTCCAGTTCCAGTTCCTCCCTCACAAGTACAGGCCCAGCACAGAGCCAGACACTCCTCTTGCTGGAGGCAATACTCACACACTACATGTTTAGGGAACAACATAAATATTTTTAATCCTGACTCAAGCACATTTGCAGGATAAGAAAGAAACCACATGGGAGAACCCATTAAACATCTCTAACCAGTATTTGAAACACAGTTGTTTGTTTTGTTCCATGCTTCCTTGTTGTTAGTTTGGCTGTTTTGTTTCTTTAATGTATATTTCTCTTTATGTGTGATTCATTATTCAAACAGAATTGCAAAGGATGTTTCAATCCTTTTCAATTGGTTTTGTGTAGTAACACTGGTACAGCAGAAACAAGTACTTTACTCTCAAACAATGTACTATCACAGAAAAGTAAAGCACTCCCAGCTGAACTCCAGTAGTTTCAGAAAACGGACCCTTACTAGTCTAAACAACACGCTGCCTATAAGCAACGTTGTCTGTGGGAGGCTCTTTAAAGCTTAAATCTGCTACTCCATCTCTCTTTCTCGTTCACCAAGACAGAGGGGAAACAAACACTTCTAGAGAATTATCACTGCAATACTTCTAAGACAGAGAAGCAATGGGACTTGATTCAGAAAATACCTGACAGGATTTTCCAGAACCACATTTTGCTGCACACGCAAGGCTTTCAGCTGGGGCTGCGCAGGGTCTGCTGTGCTGCAAGGGGACTCTGAGGCCAGCTGTGGCCCACAACATAGGGCTGAAGCTCGCTGACAGCACCCATGTGAACAGCCTCCTTTTAACCTACAGCATTTGCCAGTTCCAGTCCGGAGGAGATATACGTGAACCTAGAGCTACCAACAGCTGTAGCACTGACTTACACAGCCCATGGGTCTGTCTTGAGCCGCAAAATCTAAAAAAAGCTCAAAATAGCACCAAAGAAGTGATATAGACTAAGTCTGTTTGATCAGAAACTGGTAAGATTTTGGGGATCAGATAGATTTCTGCTCCACTAGAGTGATGGACACAAAAACATTGTGTTCATATGTTCACATGCTATGTTCATTTGCGGAGGGATACTGGGCTCTGCTCAGCCTTGGCAGAGACCCAAGCATGGTAATGCACTGGAACTGCAAGGTCACCAAAGCAAAAAAATCTTACTAATATTCTGCTAGTAGCTGCAAATGAAACAAGCTGTCTGTCTCTGGCACTTTTTAAGAGCTCTTGAACAGGTTTTCAATCTTTAAGGAAAGAAATCTCACAGTATAACCGCTTCCATGACAAATTCTCAAGGAGGTATTGACGCATGAACCAGAAGCTGATACTGCTTCCTTTGTTTTCTCCCAGTCTCATTCAGCTCCCATCTCACTAGTCAACCTTAACCAGCTAGAAGAGCTTTAACCTTGTAACACTTAGCTGCAAATCTACAAGAGCCAGCAGCCTGATCCTGGCAAAAGACATTTGTCATCCACAGACAGGCCAGAGGAGAATAAAAGTAACCTACGATGGGCAAACATGTTCTGCTGCTGAGAAAGAACAGCAGCAGCGCAGAAATAGCTGTTTTGGTCATGAATTGCATGTGGACCTTGCAGTTATCTAGTAACCAGACTCAGAGAGTCTAGTTAATCTCTTTGCTACTATCCTCTGTTGACCCACTTGGGCCAATCAGGCCCATCTCTCCAGCAAAGCACAGTAAAATTTTTTCCAAATACCTAAAACTGACTCCTTCCCAGGTGAAGACCATCATATAGAATACTTGTCCTTTTTACTAGGGGATATTGTGTACAAAGATGGGAGAGGGGGAAAAAAAAAATCTTTTTTTGCCACAGAAAGGTATTCTGCTAGGTTTGCACATCCACCCATGCTCCCTCAGCATTCTTCCCTTCCACAACTCCACTCCAATTTTTAAGTGTACAATTTTGTTCAACAGTTTACAGCAAACAGTTCAATCTTTAGCCACAATCAAAACAGTGGTCAGCATCAGTATAGCACTCACCTCCTCCAGCCTCTAGGTAGCATCTTTTTTCTTCCACTTCTAGCAGGAATCATGGCCTATTTCTCAGAACCAAACATAAGGGATATTTCACACTCTAAAAACTTTCAGTAGTGAATGTTGACAACAGCCACACATTTTGCCAACCCAAGCAGTAAGGAATGCCCATGGGAGCTGCATCTCACCTAGCCTGGCAAAATCCCAAACATACTGGTTTGACCTGAGAGTTAGGGTTACAGACAGTCCACAGGGCAAGCCACAAGCTGGAACAGGGGTTCTGGATGCCCAGCTCACTGGGGAGCACTCTCTGTGCAACAACATCTGAAGGGCTGAGGAGGCTGGTCTAATGCTGTGAGATCCATTTAGTCAAACATCAGTCTGGAAGAGGAACAGGTTTACCATGTATGATTTCAGTGACTGCACCCACTGTTCGTGTCATCACCTTCTTTAATGAATCTCCAGCATCATTTGGGCAACAGATGGACGCAAAAACCCATCTAAAAATCGTCACAGAGCACATTAGACTTTTTAGGACAATTGTTCAAGCTAGCTCACATGAGCCATGTCCAGTGCTGCCAGTGAACAGCTGACCTGCTGTATACGGTAAGTTGAGTCTAGGTATGAAGGGAAGGCCTAGTAACAGCACAGGGGATGAACTATGGCATAACTCCTGCTTGCAGTTAGGAATGTAGGTGATCCACCCACCTGTGAGATGCCAGTGGTTTATGTCAGCAGAGAATGCCCCGATTCTGTTGCCAGCCACGTGTAAGCCTGGTCAGCAAAGTGTAAAGCCCCGCAACTAGCTATAAGGCAGTTAATTGCATCCTCACATGATTACAGGTTCGACCAATTCAATTTCTTCTGGATTCACCTGCTGATTCATACCAGTTTTGCTAAATTTTCAGATCTCCCTTCCCAAATCCCCACAGAACTGAACAGGAACATAATATTAGTGAGTTGTCAGCCAGCATATACTGCCAGCAGCTCTGACTGCAAGTTCCAAAGGCTGAAATACAAACACTTACTCTGCACTGAGACCTGGACTTAAATTGGAAGAAATTTAGAAGACCCAAAACATTTAATTAAATATGCAGCTAGCCCTCCTACCCTGTCTTCAAAAGAAGCAGCAGCAATAGCTCTCCAGCCACTTCTCCCCAGGCATTGCAAACCCCCAGTTTCTCCCCCTTGAAGTCACCTCCCTGACAAGCTGTCAGCCCAGCTACTCACAGGAACTTGCTGAACAAGCTGGGTTAACACAGAGGTATCATTGCATTATAAACCAGTTCATCAGGAGCAAACTGGGAGAGGGAGCCTACACACACAGGTAGTTCAGCCAGTAACAGGTATCAGGGGCTGATGCATTAAACTCTGCCATGAATGCAGGTGCTGCAATAAGAGAATGAACAAGCAAATATTATTTCAGATTGTGCCACGACACTATTTGCATCACTCTTCCACAGGCCTCACTAGGATGCTCCACCCAGCTGCAGTGCAAATGACCTAAGTGAAATTTCTGATGGTGCAATCCAGCTGCTAATGGACAGAAACCCAGGTCACAGGATCCATTATCCAACAGCTGGCCCTTTCAGTGGCAGTCTCAGCAAAGAGCCAAGGCCTGAATGGCCACACACCTCAAATGCAAGCGGATGACTTGCCCCCAAGTACTTTATTCAGCTATTGATGGAAAAATATTAGTTCATTATTCATTAAATGTTATTTCTCCATCAGTGGGGCTAGATGAATAATGAAACAATGATTCACAAACAGTTATTGCCAAAACAGCAAAACAAACGCTGACATCTTTTGCAATGGATTGTTTCAGCAGCTCCACCTGAAAGTCCCAGGGTAGAGTCACCAGGTTGGTTTCTGCTCAGGAGGACAGTATCTCAAATGTTGTACTCCTGCTGCATGTTTGCTATTCCTGTTCTGAGTGCTTATAGGACTTTCAATACAGCTTTCAAAAAGGTGCAAAAATTCATTTTCAAAAAAAAACAAACAAAAACCACAGAAGAATTTCTCATATTAGAGGCAGATATTTCTTTTTCCTTACAGAATCTTTGCACTCAATATGCCTGACACTACTGCTAGCATGTCAATCATTCTGATTTAAGGAGAACATTACTGCAAAGCAAGTTTTGGGCAAGGCATCAGTTCTTGTCGTACAAGAAGGGGAAAATGGAGAGCCATCCCATCTGCAGAGTCCCAGCAAAGGCAGTTTCCCAGGGCAAACCGTTCTTCTTCAATGGACTCAAGTGGAAAGCAGACTGGCTCTCCACAGCACGTGCCGCAGAATCAGGAGCCGTATCCACAAACGTCCATCTGCCCGGCATTGCTATAGCATGCCTGAATGACCAAGAAGCCAGCTCCCACTGAAAGCCAGTGGCATACGGGGACACACACTAAAATGTAATTGTGTCTCTAGAGATGCAGGCAGATGCATGCTGGGATTTAACACCTCATCACCCAGTGCTTCCAATAACAGCCAGGATTTGTAGACACCAGTATGACTCTCTGCAACTATGTAAGTTTAAACACACTTAAAAAAGAACAAAAATAGCTGGAAATCACCAAATCACTTGAAGATCTATCCAGAAAGTAAAATTTCAAGGGGCAGTACCAAAATTTTGAAATGACAGTTCATGCTACAGACATGCAACTGCAAATAATAAACCGCTATGAATTTTTTTAATCTCACATAATCTAAATAGAACTTTTGTTATATATATTCTGTGGTTAAAAAAAATCTAATCTCAGGAAAACATATCCAAAGCCACATGCTAAACCCTATGATACTTTTTGTATTTTTTTTAACTACCAAATTATTATATTATAGTCCCTAAAGATACTAAAGGTCTTTATGACAAAAACAAAGCTTTAACGACAGAAAAATACTATTCTGGTATTTGAGTATACTGGAAACATTTTTGGTTGATATCAGATGCTAGACTAGACAAAAATCCTCATTTCCTAACACTGTATATCCTTCTATGTCAGAAAAACAGTTGTCCCCAAGAACAATCAAAAAACAAATAAAAAAAAAACCTCCTGTAAGTTTTCACCACTACAACCGCTTGATTTAAAAGTCATTTTTAAAAATCATTTTTAAATCCTAAATCAACCTCTATTAATCAGAAGTCCCTTCTTTTTAAGCAGCAAAATCTACTGCCACAGAAAAATTCTTACTTTCACAATGATATTAAAGATGAAAAATGGAGGAGAAAACAAAAGGAGCAATTGCAAGATGATTAGATAATCTGAACACAATTCAAATGCACTGAAGACATATTTAATGAGCATTAGGAAAAGTTAATGGAGCAACAAGCTCGCACATTCTCTCCCACTCTATTAAAATAAAAAACTTGACTAAGGTCATTGAAGCATTTTTCTATGAGGCACCCAGGAAGCCTGAACGCCCACCCTACACAGCTTCATACACTCCTCACATGATAACAGCGCAACTCAGACCTTTGCTTTGCATGACACGTGAGGGATTGCAGGAAGTGGGCAACAGCAAGCCCCCAGTATCTGCATGCACAACAGCTTAGAATTTAATGGGAGTGTGTATACAAAGAAATTTAGCATTTGTATGCGCCCCAATTCCCACTGCATTTCACAGACACACATATGCTAACTCCTTGTATCCTTTGGAAAATGCCAACCTTACAAGTTTTGGCAACTGCATCTACACCCACAAGCTCAGGGAAGGCAACAGATCAATTCATGTAAAACAACCATATATTTTTACTTGCTTTCTTCGAGGACCTGGATTTTTCAGGCTCTAACAGGAAAGATCTGAATCTTTAGATACTAACTTAAGAGGAAAATTTGCTTTACGATTCAACCTGTACAAGCAGTAGTCTACTCTGTAGACCCAACAAACTGGGAGACATATGACATTAATTCAAGATAGAGTAGAATTTTTGCTTTGGAATAGAATTAATTTAACAAAAACTAGCTCTTGCTATGCTATTTATAAAGGGAAAAACAAAGAAAAGCACGTTGGAAAATGGGAGCAAACCACAGTGGCAGCTTTTCAGCACAGCAGTTCTGATCCATGCACATTCTTCTATCATGTTAAAACGTCATCATTTGCCAGGACTTCATGCAGAGTATTTGAGGCTAATCAGTTTTCCCCTAAGCCGTGTGCCGAAGAGGTTTTCAGCCTATCTACCCTGCAGCAAGTTCACCGTACAGCCTTGAAGTATCAGTCTGTCACACAGAGCAGACAAAAAGAAAAAAAAGGAAAAAAAAAATAGAAAAAAAAAAGGCCCTTGCTATTCTCAGAAAAAAAAAAAAGCTGGGAATCCCAGCTGTACCTTAATTCCATTAGCCGCTCCATGAACTGTTCTCACAAGATAAAGTCTTCTGAAAAATAAATACACACTCTGATTAAGTAAATTGTGAATCCCCGAGGGACTCCAAGACCAATCTCTCCTGTGTTTCATCTACAGTAATTTAATAGTTTATATTGTAAGAGCAACAGTCTACAAGGAAAATACAAGGACAAATCCAGAGTACATTATTTGTCCCAGTCCCACTTATTCAAAGGCATTATTAGTGCAATTAAAACAAACAAGATTTAGCAGTTCACTACCTGGCCCAAAGATCAGTTGAATAAGCTGTTTCTGCTGCTGTAACAGCTTCCACTTGCAAGCACATTCAGAAGTGCAGAAAAAGGCAAAACCAAATGTGTTCTTCTATTCTCATTCCATTTTGCTTAAGTCACTACTCTTAAATTCCTCCCTCCCTTGAACAGAGGCATGCAGCTTAAGGAGGGCTAGATTCACACCTACCAGATGTTATGAGCTAAACTAAACAATGTGTCCTCTGCTCCATTTGGAGCTAGATTTTTTTTGTTTGGTCCCTTCCCTCTCCCCTTCCTCTGCTTGCCAGAAACTTCTTAGTTGATTGTTATTATTTCAAGTAATGTTGCATCAGCTCTGGAGCATCTCAGAGCTCTGCAGCATTGAAGCGCTTGTTATATGTACAGTGTACTTCGTAACAAGATTAGTAAAAACTACAAAGCATCTTTAAAGGCCCTTTTTGTATCTGCATAGTGAGAGCACAAATTGTTAACGATGGATCAACAGAAGGCAAATCAAATAGTACTAACAGTCCAGGTAGTTCTAAGTCTCTTCTGCTAATGGATCAAATCCAACAGCTTTGAAAAAGTTTCTCCATTTCCAGGTCCCACTGTGCACTGTGAAGTATTCAAAAAGTGACCGTGCGTGCTCTTTTAAGAAATGGGCGATGACCAGAAAACCATTTGCCCGAGTGTCATAAAAAGCATTCTATAGACAGGAGACCTGAATGAAAACCATCTTCCTTGGGTTGGGTTACATAGAAAATACATCTATACTGGGCTTGCCTGTATAATATTGAAAAGCAAGTGATTTGTATAAACTGGTGACAAGCATCCCTCCCATGTTGCACACTATAGCAGAAGTAAAAACAAATGTGGAGGTGTATTTTTCTCATATTTGATGATATTTCATTAAGGATGATTTTAGTCCAATAATCATTGCTCAAATAAGAAGTAATGCAATTGTAAAAAAATTGAGTTCCTTTACTAAAGGAAATGAAATGTTTTCATTCTAATTTTCAGTTTTTGCAAACCAAATACTTTGTCATCTCCAATAATACTGAGTTTATAGGTGAAGGGATACAACTTCAATGCTTTGACGCAAAATACATTCAGAACAACTGGGAGTATGAGTAATTTTGCTGGAAGTTCTGTGGAGGTGATAATCACTAGTAGCATTCTCCAACTGGTTTGTTGTGTACATGCTCCAGCTCATAAAACACAACTTACGTAACTAGGAGAGGACAATTGAGCAGTGAAGACAGTATAGGAAATGCCATGTTTGCCTTTAGCCAAAATGCTCATGTAGCATTTAAATTCTCAGAGAATCATGAGGATTTTTTTTTCTTGAGAACAGAAGCACAACTGTTTATAAGAACCAAGAACACCTCCTTTCTTCTCCACCCACACGGGACTTGGCAGCATGTCCCAGTATTTTGTGATGTCAGCACTGAAAACCTGCATTACATCGCTTCAGGGCCTCTGAGAAAATAAAAACAATTAAACTATACTCTGATTTAGGACCTGCCCTGCATTCAAAGGGAGACTTCTTGGTTCCCCTAATAAGTCTGGCTCCATTTCAGCTGCTGATTGGAGTTGGCTCATGGTCCCCGAGCTTAAGATGTGAACTGACGAACATTTAGGAAGCAAGGAGGTCTGTATGGTTACTTACGAAGTGAAGGGTGCCATATCAGCAATGCAGCTGCAAGAGCATTAGGGCTTTAAGAACCTAAGCCAACAACAATATTTATTCAGCTCAAAAACTGCAAAGGAAACAGCACAACCCCCCCACAAAACTACCCAGAGATCCTTGCAGGACAGGGGAGCTCTGACCTACCATTTCCCCCAGAAAAAGGAACTCTCCTGCCTGCCCACTAGTAGCTTAAGGAGGCAAGGCTGAGGAGACAGCGGCCATTTACATCAGCATTCACTTGCAAACTCTCAGTCCAACCACACAGCCAAGCACAAGTATCTACCTCAGAAGTAATGTCAAGAATCCAGTCCAGTGTGCAGGACTGGACCAGGGAAGCAGGCACAAAGCCAAAACATTCAGTTCAAGCATGCGCGCCCTCTGCAGATCTCTTGACATCAAAGTTCTCCCGGCATATTTAGGGGCATCCCTCAAGCTTATGTATGGCAATACCAACCGAACCTGCAAGTTGAATTGTAACCTGGCTTTTAAGTTAACAGGGCTATAATTCTGCAAACTGAAACCCACAGATTCTTTCCTAACACGGACTTTTCCGAGCAAAGGAAGAATACTGCCCAGAGGCTTATAAGCTCTAAGAACAGCACCACAACAGGGCGTACACTGTTCAAAGGGCAGCAAAGGGCATAACCACACTAATAAGCACATCATCATGCTTTAGTTGCTAATCCTGCAACATAATCTGCAAGCACAGACTCCTCTATCCCCAGTGAAGTCACTGGGGCATCACATGCTAGCACCGATGCCAAAGATACCTGTTTTTTGTTAGAGGACTAGGGCCTGAAACACAACTGTAAAAGCAAAGCAGATTTTAGTCCCAAATGGTAAATGCCAAAATTAAACTCTGACAGAATAAACTGAAATAGCAACCATTAGCCAACAAGTAATTCATACACAGATCTCACTAACAGCTAAACAGGAAATCTTGTTCAGGAGTGTTCAAGCAGGTGAACATCTATTGATTCATCACACTTCATACAGCCTAATAGCTATTTTACAGCAAAATATCTCCATCACACTCAAAAATATTTCTAGAAATTATAGACCAGGCTTAACTGTTGTACTATCAAGTCCTCATAATACCATATAAAGAAAGAGTAAGTTTAAATACGTTATCTTTGAAACCATGTAATCTGACTCTCAACTAGTACAAACTGATCTCTTCTCTCTCTGCTACTTCAACGGAAAACAGAAAAGAAATACCAGTGCTCATATTTGTGTATGCAAATGGATATGCTTACATTTTTACATCTACTTGCCTGCTTGCATTTGCATAGCCCAAACAAGGAGCAAACCTCCCTTCTCCCCAAAAGTCACTGATGTAAGTTACATGCAGTAAGTGGCAAGCAACGCCAGAGGATCTGCACTTTCTTCCCCTTCAAAAAGACATGGTGTTGCAGAGTTGACACGCCACTGCGCTACACAATAGCCTCAGTCCCTAAGGAATCCTTTCATGAATCCCCATGCATCAATAAATAAGCCATAATCTTTAGCAAAGCATGTATGCTACTCAGTTGTAGGTCGGTCACTCCAGAAAATTATGGAAGATTTATTATTTCTGACAGCTGTAGCAAATACAACTAAAAAAAAGATTTGCAAATCACCAACAAACCCATACAAGTCTTTACTGTCTTTCCCACAAACTTTGTAGAGAATACACACAAGCTAGAGGCATGTTTTCAAATAGGTGCTGTACTAACTCTTTCACCTTCACAGCTGAAAATAAAACATCCCTCATTTCTTCTGAGGATCTTAGGTAAAGGATATCTCAGTAGAAGTCAAAGATTGTATTAGTGATGGCTATAGGTTCTCCTGCAATACTGAAAAAAGCTTCAAAAAGCAGAATACACGAAAAGGATGCCAACTACGAACATGTGCTTCTCTTATTAAATCAAGCAGATTTCAGCCTTTATTCTGGCTCTCCTGAATTCACACTCAAATTGCAGGCCTGCTCTGCTGTCCAGGGCCCCCGGTGAAGCCTTATACGACAACTGCCCTCCTTAAGAACAACAAAACTGTCAGTCAAGAGGCAGAGATGCAGGACTGAAGCTGACAAACTTCTTGACAACCAGTTTACATCTCTGCAACTTCTTCCACTGCAAAGGGAAACCAAACCACGGAGCCTTCCTTCTTTCACAGCAACAAACAAAATGTACTTCGTCCCTTCAAAATCCACATAGTTACCAGAGGTTTGACCAAAAACACTACCAAGCCACAAGAGAAGGGAAATAAAGGTCATACTTGCCAATATACAGTATAGAAGTCATCCAGGTGTCAACAGTGGTGAGTACGGCAGAACAGGAAATGAACAAGATGATTTAATAGCTCTTTTCTTGTCAGTTGGTTATAAAGGTGATTAGAAGATGAATGTTTATATTGCAACACACATGGAAAGTTTATTCTGTCATTCTTCATATATGACGAGTTTTCCATTGAACTGACAGAGATTACAGATATTACATACTGTGTTTGACAGACTATCCAAAGATTCTCTCTACAACAATTTATTTTCCCATGGTGGAATGCTGAATTATGCTTACTGCAAAAGTCATTGCTGTCATTGGAAAAGTTTCCCATTTACGGTCCTTCTATATGTGGTGGATATAGAGCTATTGCTTTAGCACATAAATGCAATATACAGAAGGAATTGCAGTCATTCATGTGCATCACCACAAAAATCGAATGAAGTTGCACTGATGATTGCAAGTAAATCACATTTCATTCAAACTGTCCAGGCCCCACGTACTGACAGTAAGGGCCCTGTTGTTGACATTACTTCTATTCAGTATGGTTCTAATATTAGATTCCAGTAGTATTTGCATAGGAAGTCCCATTCAGCTCAATGGGATTATGTATATGCACACATATATACACATATGCATAGGTATTCATAAGAATAAGTATGTACAGAGGGAAGTTTATTGAAAATTAATAGAAGACACCTGCACTGACCACTATGGAAAAGCCTTGGGGAACTTCAAAGGGATTCAACTCAGTTCTGAAAGAAATTCTGACTTTGTTAGCACTTGAGGGCAAAAAAGATTTTTTTTTATGCACATTTTTGGTAACTAACAGATGACATTATGGGACAGGGATAATTCTCTAGTAAAGTACAGTTGTTGGTTTAAAACTTTCACAGAAATGAAATTATTCTCTACAAAATTCTGTCAGATTCAGCATTAGGCTGAAGATCCTCTCTATCTGAATCTCTTCACCACAAAAAAAAAAAAAAAAAAAAAAAAAAAAAAAAAAAAGTCATAGCTCAAGATTCACAAATAAAGGATTTGAAGTAGACCATTACACAGCCTCAGCAGGCTGCAGAAAGTATCAAGGCCATTTTCTTAGAACAAATCAGAGCATTAGCCCAGCCAGATGTTTTTCAGTATGTCAACTGGTATTTTATATAGATGTACTTTTCCATCTGACAAACAGCATGGTTTCACCAGTTGTCTCCGCAAAAACCAATACAGCAAAAACAAAACTAAACTACAAATTTTTTAATACAGAAAAGGAAAAACAATCATCATCCTTTTATTCTGCTGCAGTGCTTTGGGAATTTTTAACATATTAAGCTAGACAATGTGAAAAAGAATAAATAATAAATAATGTTCTACTGTTCTTCATTCTATTAGCCATCAAAATTAAATATCAATGCACAGAGCCATGCTTAAAACAGATGTAATATTACTTCATAACACTGTCTAAAAAACAGTGTAAAACAGTTTGTTGCTAGGTTTTTTCTTTTTTGAAACTGCAGGTTGGCCTTAGCAATAAAACTTAAGACCATACAAGATCTCTTTAGATCATGAATGTCTGTATCAAACTTGGCCCAATGACATTAAGTACCAATCAATATTTTGAATATCTTAATATTTTAGACATTAATTACTATTGGTAACTGGATATAACTTTGGAGTCTTCGACTTTTTCTACCATTAACTTGCTTCACAAAATTACACCACAAGTCTCCTGGGGGAAAAATAAAAATAAAAACGGGGAAAATAGGAAAAATACCCTAAACAATTATCAGACAGATATGCCAAAGCTGCTAGACAAACACATAACAGAGCTAAGCACCTTTCCATAGCAATGCAACTTTCTCAGTAGAGCTGATTTTACGTGAAAGGAGGCGTCCAAAACTTTTTTGGGGAAAACAACAATACTTGGCTTTCTGCTGAGAACAAGTCTTAGCCCACTGCTCCAAACCTTTTCCATCCACAACTTAGCTCTGATACGCTGTACTGCTTAACACCTACTCTGGCCTCCGTGAGGTTCCACACTGTGCCACAATTAATCGAAACTCCACAACAAAAAAGGGATTATTGAACCTAGTTTTCTGCTTTCAGTGTTCTGCAAAATATGCCTCTTCACAGGATTAACCGAAAGTTTAAAAAAAAAAAAAAAAAAAAAAAAAAGATTCCAACAATTTACGAGTAGTCTCACAGCCTGATTCAAAGTGGTTTTTACACCTTAGAAGAGCCCAGGCAGCTCTTCTGGAGTCAAAGTCCACCTAGGAGCTTGACACTCTCAATCTGCAGAAAGCCATACAAAGCTGCAACCAAATCCACACCGGCATCTTCTGCGTATTTTATGCCAATGTGTTACTAGAACAGTAGCTCTTTACATCCATAAGTACAAGTCATCATCAGCTTTACACATAGTAACAGCAGGACTTGCAAGGAAAAAAAAACCAGAGTTAGTGCTCTGTTCTTCACCACAACTTGCCCAAGCGAAGAGCACCATCACAGCATGCAATTGCCATTTGTTCCCTCTCTCATTCACTGCTTGAACACTTCATCGATTAAAAACTCTCCCCAAAAAGGGGAGCTGCCTGCATTAGACATTGTCTAAATCAAATGCCCTGACTATGCCTCTTTTAGCAATTTACATTTTAATTTCAGCTTCAAGACATCTGAGTTCCTCTCTGGGGAAGAAACAACAACAGCACAGTAAATCCTCAAAGTAGACCCCAATCCCCTCACTTTTCTTTCCAAGCTGCTGGCTGTGAGGTTTTGAACTGGTTCAAGACACTATCAGTGCAGAACAAAAGGATATTCTAGCCTCTCTGGGTAACAAACTGTTAACGTAAGCACTGCCTAACCTGGAGCAGTAGCTTTCTGTAACTCAGATGATTTTTCTCTCCCAAAGGTAAAATAAGAAACACCACATATTCTTCCAGATTCATAGAGATTAGGAAAAGACTTACTCAATGATTTGATCAAGCCTTTCAAGATAGAGTTGTTCCATATGCATGTGGCTGCCCCACATCATGTGGCAGAGTGTTACAGGCTTGCCTTCAATAAATATACCAAACATTTGCATTACATAATGCAAGCTAGCTTGTTTTTAACAAGAATCTCAGCTGCAGAACTAACCCCATAGGTAGAAGTACGATATTTAAAACATTTAAACTATTCTTCAGAACTCACTGCACAATACTCAAAGCAGACCCTGATAGCAACTATAATAAGTAATTACATTTATATTTGAATAAGCACTTTTACAGTTGTGCTTATCAACATTTTAACGTGAAATAGGGACAAAAAAGCAGTCCAAAGAATATAAAGATGATAACCAGTGATACCAGCCTCTTTTGCAGAAACACACCTCATTACTGCACAGCCTAGTGCCACATAATTTTTTACTGAGAGCACAATATAAAATGCAGAGTTATTTCCTGCCTTATTATTCCCATGACATATTAACGCCCTTCCAAGGCAAGGTCCTGAGCAGGTTCGCAGTATAAGATAGTAACAAGCAGTCCCAAGTCAGTACGGTGAGAGCTGGGAGCCCAGCACCACTGACTCACACAAACAGCTCCCTTAAGACACAGCAGCGTCCATCTTCCAGCACAGCTGTGCGCAGTCAAAACCTACCCACGCATCACAGTACTGCCATCCCTCCTGTACCTGTTAGGGTAGGCACGTGCACATGAGGGATACAGGAGGGAGAGCATTTTCTCCATCCACACCTTCATGCACCCACACAGAGTCAGCCTGAATTCCTGACCCTCCACATGTCACCCACTGCTGCTGCCGCCTGGTCACCGACACACGAAGAGTTTGTGTGTTAGCATGGTTCTTCCCAAATCTCTGCTTCCCCACAGATACTCTCACAACTCACACACAAATTTTAAAACTTCCCAAGTTTGCCCTTTCTGGATTGCAGGCACACTGAAGGAGAGGTAAAAAAGAAAATCAAGTAAAGGCAGAACATTAGTTTAAGATACTGAGTCAAGCTTATATAAATCACAGTGCAAACTACACAGTCCTATCTCACTATTGGTCTGAGCAGTCTGAAACCCTTATCTATTGCACACATAAATATTCAGAGATAAACACATAATGCCAGCTGCCTTCCGAAAGCAGAATAATACGGTTCCACGTTACTGCCCCTGCTCCCAGCTTTGTTCTCTCCAGCCCACCTGCCACCACACTGGGCTGCTTTGTGTATCTGACTGAAGCACATGGGCTCTTTTGTCATGTGCCTAGAAAACACCTCTGAGCCCTGACATTTCAAGTAGCTCTAATTCAGCTTCCAGCTCAGCTCTTTGTCCTCTAAAAATAACTTACGTTTAATTGCAACTGGCTACAATTTTCTAATTCTTTGTGACCCCAAACCTCTAAATCTATTACCCGGAGACAGCCACAGTAATCCTTAATGAAGGTGTGGGTATGATGCAGCATGCTAGGGGCCATCTGGTTGCCAGGTGTTTCCTGGCTTAGCTTTTCCTCACAACACACAGCCCTCCCTCCTCCTCTAATTCTAAGGCAGGCAATTTCCACCTCAGGACACTCCTCCGTTAAAGACATGGGCAAGGGCTTTATTGCCAGCAAGTCAGCCGCAGCACGGCACAGTTCAAGGCCTACAGCAGAAAGCCTAAAGGGCTGTTTATTGCCATACGCATCTCCCTCGATTACCAGAGAGAGACTGCACCAAGCGTACTGCTGATTGATAGCCGGACGGGAGCCAAGCGTGACCCTTTCACTGGAACCTTATGTCTTGTTCTCCACTCACAACTGAAACATGAATTCAAAGACAATAGGGCAGGTTTCTTAGAACTAACAAGCTCATATAAATGACGAAAATCTGACTTGAAAAGTACTAGGTAAGATTCTTAACTGGTATAATTTGCTGTCTTCTAGGTAGCAGCACAGTCTATTCAGGCAGGTTAGATCCCGTGATTTACTTTCAAAAGGGAGCACTGGCTTTTTTAAAATCTCTTCTTTTGGACAGGGCTTCTAGCTCTAGATACATGTTCCTGCCCCTTCCCTTCACCAGCACTCTGAGGTATTTTAGAGAACTGAATTGGTAGAAAGATATTTTTGCATACCATTAGTGCTGCACTGGCTCTGCCTCCTGAGCTGGCTTCCCACGGGGTCAGGCAAGGACCGGGCACTGTGGGAGCAAACACAGGCAGGACCCCCACAGCACCAGCTGCGATAAGCCTCAACTGCCAAGAAACTACATCCCAGACTAATACACTGGAAGGCTTCTTCTGGTTCCCACTATGGGAACAAGATCTTTGCTGCTGCTGCTCTAAGCTTTAGTTTGCATTAAGGATCTCACATTTCACTGTAAACCCAGTAAACTTGTTCTAGTACTAACAGTATATTCTTAGGTACAGTTTCAGATGGGTTATATGTACATACCACAGACAGGTTATATATACCTACCAGGGTCTATGGACATGCATGACCATTTTCTCAAAGCTTCTCAAACAAGAGGTAAGCAAAACCTATTTTTGATACAGCAAATAGAAAATGCCTCATGACTCCTTCCAGTGTATGGAAAGGGACAAACTGCTGGGGAGCTCTGCAGTGTCAGGCTTGATGCTCCTGCTGACATCAGAAATTCAGAGGATAAGAAACAGCAACTACTGCTGGTGAGCAGACACAGCCCAAAAAAGGCTGCTAGTCTGCCCTCCTCCCTCCCTTGGGAGCAAGGGGCTGGCTTCCCTGGGCTCTGGCACAGAGGAAGTACGCAGCGGAGCCGTGGCAGGCAGACCACTCCAACAGTCTGCTGCCTCTGGCAACTGCCTACACTGCCTACGGAGACACTGGGCTCTAATCAAATTACTGGTGGACACACAGAAGATGGTTTTACAAAGACAAGGCAGAAATCTGGCCTTTAAAGCCCCACATAAAACTTTTCCAAGCCAACAGGAGCCTCTGCTGACCTCATTCTACTTTGAATCAGGACCTAAGCAAATGGATAAGCTAAAACTAAAACCAACATCACATGCAATGAGCATGCCAGAGGCTCTCACCCCCCGTGAGGATGCATCGTCCATCCTGTGGCTATGCTGCCCATGCTCCAAGACTCCCAACGCCTCCTCACAAGAGGACCAACTCTTTATTTCAAAATGAGGTACAACAGGAGAATATTAGTTTGTCCTTCCATGCTTTCATTTAATTATGTGGAAAATGAGTATTTTTGTGACAGGTTTCTTATTTATGTGGAGTTCTGCACAGACCTGTGTTTCAACGCAAAATGAGTGACTCCAACCTAAAAAGTAACAAGCGGAAAAAGACAGGAAACACGTAAATGCAATAATTTTAAATTCGTTTCAACCTACATTGTTTAGAAGCCAGAACTACATTTGAAGCAGAAATTGCCCAGTACTGCTGCCAATTTTGAAGGATTTTCAAATTCAACTGTGAAGTAAATCCAACACAGAAAGAGAAACATTAACCAGTAATTAGAGACACAGCACCTTTACTTCTGCCTGAGGCATGCGTGCTTACTCATTTGACTATTTGCATATTTTAATATCTTTTACAAAAGAAAGTTTCTGCTACAAATTATTTTTGCAGGCCTCAAAACATTCTTCAAAGAGCTACTCATCTGCTTAGTGACACAGGCATGGGGCAGGGCTTGTTTACTAATCTAGGAGGATTACACTTCAATTTAGATCACGCCTTGCTCATAGGTAAGGCCAGTAGAGCAAACAATAAATACAACAGACTCCCACACTACCAACACAAAAGGGGAACAAAATCCAAAGGAAAATTAAATTTATACCATGCTTGGATGGTGAGAAGAGAGGAGCAGAGAGGGACAGCTCCTTCTTTATATCTACTGTACAACAGTCTGGAAACCCTGGGCAGGCAAACTCTACTCCTACTGTTGTGTCAGCTCTGAAAATAAACATAACAGTTGCTGATGAAACAAGTCCCCCAAATAGTTTTTCAAATAAAAACATAACACATGCATCAGAGCTCTCCTCCTTCCTTTTAAATTCATGCAGAAATCACTCCCCCATAGGAAGACAACTGATTTTTCTGCTTACCTTCTCTCCCCCCATGAGAAGGAAATGAGAGAAAGCCATTAAAAATTTGTCAGAAAAGGCACAAAAGAACACACTGCATCTAAAATATTAATTCTCTGAAGAAAGCACAGATAAGTGATTATGCAATATCTGCCATGGCATTGATTTTTATCAAAGTGGCATCCACAGTGGAAGAACGACTATGCTGTAAAATTCTCCTGCCCCTCCCAGGACAATGACAGATCATTTACCCCATCACACACTGGAATAAGCAATGTCATTGTGGTTGATTTTGCAATGATTTAAAATGCAGAAGAAATTTCACTCTTTAGCAAATTCTGCTACTCCTATGAGGACATAAAACAAATGAGAAGAAAATAACACAGCTCCTACAAATGACTGAAGCCTCAGAACTGAAATTCACCTGAGAACAGCAGAGCAATAGTGCTTCAACAAATCAGCAATTCATCCAGTCCTGAGCACAGCTGGAGAGATTTCAGAGCAATGACCCATAATGCCAACTCTGCAGTAACATGTCTTCAAGGAAATAGTTCTTCTTGATCCTAGCAGTAATCATAGCTTCATGTCTTGAAACAGGAAAACCATAAGGTTTGTCCAACTTTTTTTTTTTTTTTTTTTTTCCAAATCCTTACTCCCTCTTCCTATTTGTAATAGACCTTTAAAAAAAAAGAAGTCCTAAAACACTTAAAGTACAGGCAAATACCTTTTCAAAACACTGCTTTCACCATGATGTTCTGTCCCAATCGCTTGGAAAATAGAAAACTCATGACATCCTTCCCATCCCCCCCCAAAAGGAGCATCTATTTTATAACAATCATTACTATTTTTATAATCTAGTTTAAGATTAGTAAACCAAAACAACGCAGTCAGAACAGGCAGCTATACACTTCACATCAGTTAAAACATGTCATTGTCAACATCTGAAAAAAATTAGTTACAGACACTGAAAGGCTACTCTCATAAACATTCAGTTGTGCTATAAGGCAACAAGCAGAATCAAGGTCCTAAAGAGATTTCAAATCAAGATCTTATAGCTCACCTAAGCATCTCTGAAAGCAATAAACCTAGAAGACCAGAAGCAACTGACTTGAGTCTGAGGAAATTTGCGCTAAGAAACAGGACCACCGCACAAACCCAGTTCTGTCCCCTGGCCTCCATGGGCTTTGGCTAGGATGTTGTTTCAACAGAAACTGCTTACCACTTACTATTAGTGTCTCAAATTCTGAGTCAGCAATAAGGCCAAAGACAACTCAGTCCAGTGCAACCAAAAAACAGAGAAGCGCTGCGATTACAGCTCCCTGGCACACATCAAGCTTCACTGGCAGTACCTGTACAAATCACCTGAAAGTCAATCTCTAAAGGGACACTAAGGCTACAGAAATGGATGGTGGGAAACGTTTTATTGATCTTGTCTGTGCCAGCTGAAAATACCAAGTAAAAAATGCAAACCAATGCTGGCATCCTGATTCTAGCTCACACTGAGAATCCCAATGACTAAGCAAGCAAATAATCATTCAGGCATCTGAAGAATCAATACCATAAATACAGTAAAATGATAAAATGTTTTTCTAGTTTCCAAGTGACTGTAACTATCAATTAATTAAAGCTTTGCTATGTATTAACTCAGCTTACTGCTAACAGTCATGCTGTAGGTATATAGTGACAGGCCCTAGGACCAAAACAAGAGGACAGAAAAAATTCTGATGGAAATCAGGACTTTTTTGCCTACAAAAACAGTTTTGTACTAGAAGTTGTTTTAAGTGAATGAAATCTGACTATAAAGAAATTTTTTTCTAAATGTATTTCCCAAACTAAAGGTCTACATTATTTATACTAAAATATATTTAAGAGTATTTTAAATCATGCATTCCAAATACTGACAGTATTTTAAGCAGCACTAGTACCATGTCATTTTAAATGATTTAACCTAAAGGATTATAAATACTATCTATAAATCACTGCAACTAATTTTGGCAAACTATGTAGAACATAAAATTAGAGATATTTTGTCATATTACAAACATCTTTTATTCAAAGTCACAAACTTATTAGATTGCTTTAACAGATAGCATTGGGTAATATGAAATGCTTACATTCAATAATTTGCTAAGTTTTACTCAAAAAAAAAAAAAAGGCCTCTCCATACCCCAGAAAGCTTAACTTTGCAGAACACTATGGAATGAAAGCCCTCATTCACTACACTCTCTCTCTCTCTCTCCTTGGAATGAATAACGTTATTAATGTTCCCCCCCCTCTGAGTTTTTCTTTTTTAAGGAAAAAAAAAAAAGAAAGAAAAAAAAAAAGGAACAAGCTTTCCCCTATATGAGCCAACTCTCCCTTTACTATTCCACAAAATATATATATTTCATCTCCCTAAACCAAAAGAAATACACAACTTCCTTTCTCTTGATTAACCATGGGTTTTTCCACTGTCTTTCTTCCTAGAAGAGATTTTCTTTACAGAACATCTAAATCATGTTAGGAAGAAAAGAGGAGACAAAAACCCAACCTGCTACTTTCCTTCTGAGCATGACAGTAGTGAAGAATATCCTTGGGGCTGAACTTTGCCCCAACTGTACCACTGTAAATCAACGGTGACTCTAAGACAAACGTAGAGGAGCAGACTCTCTTAATATCGAAATCTCCCTGTGCAACTGCATGGTGTTAGGTCTTCCAGTCCTTCAGTTTTTGTTAGAAAAATAATTCTTCCATCCTGCTCTTGCCCCTGTCCTCCTGCAACACGTATTTTCTCTCTAACACAGGTGCAGGGAACACTGAGAGCAGCAGGGTAACTGAGCAGGTCAGCAAGCAGCTTAAGGCCTGCACACCTGGCTTCCATCTCCAATCCTCCCCACAAGGAGGACAGGATGTAAAAGACCCAACATCCAGCCCATCCCTTGCCGAGCAAGCCCTGCTCTCTATTTTCTCTGCAAATCATTTGCTATACCCATACATCTGTCCTTTTGGAGCCCCTGTACTTTTTCATCATCATCATTCTTGAACATTTGCTGACTGCTAAAGGAGATAAAAGCTGGTTTGGATTTCAGCATGACTCAAGGGAAGCAGGCAAATGCCTAACTGCATGAACACAGCCCTGCTGCAAACAGGAATGCCTGCCAGCCTGTGTGCCCACTCGCCACACCCTGCAACACAGCCACCAGAGAGCAGCTTGAGGCACCCGAAAAGCGCATCAGGCACCAGCAAATGTGGCTTTATGTCAGTGCAAGGCGCATAGCCCATGAACATATAGTTGCTGTTGACCACGCTCTAACTACAGTAGAGCAGCAAACAAAAGAGAGCAGCTCCGCTTTCTCAGTGATACCACATGCCACACCAGGAACAGGTACCTAACATACCTTACCTGATCACATGGAAGCAGCTACAAGAACAGGGTAGGGCCTTTATAAGGCTGTGGGGTCCCTCCATCCCACACATCAGCCAAGGAGCAGCGGAGTCATGTTAACATTTGCAAGCATGTTCAACAACAGTTCTCTGAGTCATCACGCTGCAAGGTACAGGCTCAGATCCAGAGTCCAGACTCCCCAGGAGGGACCAGATCTTTCTGGTCAGATGTGGCAGTTACAGAAAGACCATTGCACAAAACAGAGTAACTTGGCACAAAGAGAGGTGGTTAGCAAAAACAAGCCCTGAAACGAGAGGTCAGATCCTAACCTGAACAGTCATTAAAGTCAAAGGATTCTGAATTGCCATTTTAGCTCATTTCACAGCAAACACAGAATAGAGACTTTCTAACAGTCCCGCTCAGCCTCAGAGCTTTCCCAGAGGTTGGGGGAGTCTTTACACTTGAGGCTAGGCACCTTGCAGTAGTCTGCACTGGCTTAACAAGTTATACAAGTACCTTCTGTAGAAAATGGGGAGAGAAAGAGAAGAGCAAGGACCTAGCTTTCCTCGTCACACTCAGCTCAGGCTCCATCAGCCACAGCCTGGACAACACTGTGGATGAGTTGTGTAGGGAAGGAGGCCAATCAATGCCAACTTGCACTCACTGCCAGCAGATCCAGGTCTCTAGCCCAGTGTTAAAGCACCCAGCTCTCCTCTGGAGGTCCACAGCACTTCTGCTGTTCATCTCAGGATCAAATTTGGTCCAAGGCTTGAATTTTCAAAAGCTTTCATCTTTATACTGCTTCCAGCTCATCTACTCTCCTGGCCCAAGCACCCTTCAGCTTTAATGTGAGGACAATCACAGTAGTCTGAGCCTTAACAATATTCCCACCCTAAGTTTTTGTTTTTCTAACCTTCTTCGTCAGATTTACATCCATGACAGGAACATCAGGAAAAATGGCAAGTTCCACATGTCAAGACAGCTGTTTTAACAGATAATGTATATTCCTCAAAATAGAACTGACAGCTCCTAGTGTTAAACCAGAAAGCAGCCACTATTATTCTCTTCAGAAAATAAAGTGAAACCGTAGGGTTAATTGAATCAATAGTTCTTATAATTAAATGTTGCCAAGTTAGTTGACATGATTAGACTGCTGTTTTGTTTTCTCTTCAAAATATTGTTTATCTAAAGGAAGTATACACATTAAATAATACAGCTAGTTCTGCAAATGGATATTGGAAATTGAATTTAAATCTCCCTCAAGGGGCAAAACAATGATTTCCACAAACAAAAAAGTAAGTTTTCATAGATTCAACTCATTGAAAGCTCCTGTGATCTAAATGCAGTAGAGCTAGTAGAACTATTAGAAAACTCTTCTTAATTTTTTCTAGGAGGCTTGACCAACACAAGACAAGGAATATTACGCAGCTTCCAGCAGACATTAGTTTAAATTGTAAATGAAGGTGCAAAAGTTGCCAGCGGGGCTGAACTCTATCCACAAATCCGTAACACATAAATTCACGGGTATAAACTGATAATTTCACTGAAGCGGAAAAACATTCCGGATTTAATGAGAAAACAGATCTGAAACGGGAATGGTCTTTTTCCAGATGGTACGTCAGATGCAGATTCAAAGAAGTCAATGAAGTTACACTGATTTTCTCCACCTAACACTCTTGCTTGTAATAGTCCTTTTCTCCCTCATACTATATGAGTATACAGATACACACATATATATTGTCTGAAAGACAGTCAGCATGTGCTAAAGCAAACAAATACTGACCAGACTACAGAAAATCAGAAAAACAACATGTTTAAAGAACATACAAAAAAAGAAAGAGCATATTGTGATATTGGCCAAGATACTTGAGCAGAACAAAAAATCTGTCTCACAGAGACAGCTAAATGGAAACAAAGAGATTTGATAAATCTTTATGTAACTGAGGTTGCCTAAGTCTCACCTTTTCACAATAAATCCTTTCACACTGGCACACTAACAAAGACACAAGATACTCAGTACAAATGCCAACACCTGGAAAGCAAGTGTTGTCTCCTTATCATTTTGAAGGATTGTGAAGGCTCCCCCCCACCTCCCCAATCAAGATGAAAGAACAAAGATCAGTCTCATTTGCAAGACTGCTTTAGGGAAAAACATCAGTGAGTACAAAACCATAAGGAGCAACAGCATTAGCTCATCTTTTCTCCTTATTAAAGCAGCAAACAATTAGCATTAAAGTAAAATGGGTCAATCAAGACCTCAAATCTTCTTAACAGCTAGCACAGTCAATCCATGTGGCCACAGCAATCTAAATTAACCCCATGTACATCAGTCCTTTCTTCCAATACCTAGAAAGCAATTACAAACTTCACATTGAATCTCACTCTAAAATACCATCTTAGAGTTCAGAGCATAACTTGTGATGAGATCTACCCCCAAAAGAAAAGCTTTTTCTTCTACTGAAGCAGAGAGCTTAAGAAACCACCTCAATTTCCAACAGTCATTCCAAATCAGCTCCACCCTGTGGAAATCAGCCTCATGCTGTTTTCTCTGATCAGCTCAGATGCACTACAGATTTGCTGCTAATAAGCATCCCTGGACTTGATGCAAATAACTGCAAAAAAAGGACCAGTCCAAACCACACCAAGTCCCATATTACCTTATGTAATGTGTGTGCATGTGCTTGGGGAGAGATTTAAGCAATCTAGCAGTATCACAGAAAATCCTTCACTTCTATTCTTTTTCTGAAAGTGCTCAGAACTGCTAGACATCATCCAGGGATTTCCAGAACTGAACCCACATAGCTATACCTGGAATTCACACTCCCTTCAGCAAAACACTTAAAAACATGCTTAACTTCAAGCATACTTAAGGCTCACTGGTTTCAAGGACAATTAAGCAAGTGTTTAAGCAACTGACTAAATACAAATGGACCACAACATGCATCTCTGAGCCTTTGGGAACAATTCTACATAGAAACACAAGCATAATTTTATTTCTTAATCAAGTACACACATGGACTTCAAGATGACACACACAAAAATATCCAGATCATATAATAATTCAGTTAAGAAGTTATCTCAGGAAGTCATCTAGTCCTAGGACCCCAGAATACTGAAGTCTTCCAAATTTCTGGCTGTGACACATTCATTTACAGCTTAAATGCAACACTCTCTTAACCCTTCTAGGTAAGGCTTCAATTCAGCAACAAATGTCCTTGCAGGCAGGACTGTCTCTTAATGAAATCCCAATAGAACTGAAGAGTAGATTTTTTTTTTCCTGTGAGCCTGAGGATATACCAAATTAAGTTCTCAACACAGTCAGTACCCACACTATAGAGGAAAGATTCCTTCCCTCCTCCCCCCCCCCAAAAAAAAAATAGGAAGCCTTTGGATCAACCTACCTTTTTCACAGCATTTTCTTCCTTAAGCTAATAACCATTTGTCCCATCACAGTATATCAGATTTGACAGATACTGCAGCTGCATTAAGAGTTCTGTCATACCTTCTGAGTGTGCAGGCCTTGTAGTAATAAAGAGGTAACTTTTTGAAAACCATTATTATAACGAAGTTATCAAAAGTTAAGTGCTTTTCGATCTCTCCTTCCCTCTCTCTTCCCACCTCTCAAGGACAAACCTGTCTCCAACAAAGTATATAAAATGCCATGTTTAGGGATGACTGCTGAAATACTCCAGCAGGGTCTTCAATGGGCCTCACCTACATATTTCTGTGTTTAGGTATTTCTAGCAATTTCCATAGCTCAGACTGGCTCATGCTGTTAAGTAAGCACAGAGCCAGAGCTAGAGGTGCCAGAAAATGCTCTGGCATCAGTACAAATAGCAAGTGTTTCCCTTCGTGAATCCAGGTTCGTGGTTTAGCAAACATTGATACAGAAAGCAGCACGACACAGGCAGAAGGGCAAGACATGGCTCTGACAAAATCACCCAGCAACGAGGGAATTCTTAACCCACAGACTGCAGCAGCTCATTTAGGCACTGTTATGATCACTCATGCCCACACATACCACCTCAGGGGTCATTAAATAATGACTATTTCTTTAATGTCAGAAGTTATTTAAATACCCACAGCTAAGTGAGTACTGACATAATGTACCATAACAATCGCATCAAATCTCTAAAAATCAAGGGTGTAAATGCCACTTCAGATAAACTGCGCTGTAAGCTGTCCTCTGTTTTCAAAGTATGCTAACATTCTCAACAGAAGACCAACAGTAATTTTTTTTACTCTTGGGGCAACAGCTCTTCGGCTTCTCCCAAACATGCACAGGCAATCAACAATATGGGTAAAACAAACTGGAGACTCTCATTAACCAAATACTATCTCTTGGAGAAGAGTTGATGATGATGATGATGATGATGATGAGACAACTTACACCACTGCACCTCACTGCTGAAATCACCTGCACAAGGGCTCACTTGTATGTTTTTCATTTACATACTGAGTGGTCTCAATAAGCCAATGGGGCTATTTTCAGTGTGTAAAGCTCAGCTCAGCTGTAAAGCTCTGCCAGGTCGCAGCCTTCAGCTCCAGATTAAACTTTAGGTCTTGTCCACCATTGAGTACATTATCACAGGTGTAATAAAGAACTCAGTGAGGAATTTCAATAGTGCTACAATGGCAAGTTTTGGATTCGTGCTCTATTTTACATATTACACCTTCAGAACATTAACAGCAGAAACAGAAGCCTGCTGACAAACAAGGCTGTCTCTGCGCTGACTGAGGAGAACTTTTACCACACACAGGGAAGATGTCCATTCCCTTGTTGCTCGTGAATCACTTCACAGTGATCTATGAAGTAATGGCAGGCCCAATTTCACTAGGTAACGCTCTCTCAGCATATTTTCTCTCTTTTCCCAGCAAGGGCTGAGATGCTGTGATCACGTCATCCACAGTAGGCTGGGAACAGAGAGGAGCTAGAGCAAACACGCAAGTCCTGCAGCTAAGCCTCCTCTTGGATGCACTGGCTCCAAGAGCTGTCATCTAGACATCCCTGCAAGTCTAAACCCGCACAGCTGAATGAAACACATACAGTCACTGGGAAAAAAAAGACAAAGCTGTGGGGATGAGGGCAAAGAAACAGAACAGAAAGGAAAGGATATGCACTTCAATCTTGCAAAAATGAAACCTTTCTTAAAACAAAAGGGGCACATTTTCTGAATTGTGAGCTGTACTAGTGCTGGACAGCAATGATGTTTTTGAGAAAGAATAGAGAAAGATGACTTGACACAACCACAAAGATGTGACAAATTGCAAAGTACAATCTAGAACAAGACAGACTTACACAGTACCGACATACATATCCCACTCTACTGTATGATTTTCTATTAATAACCGCTTGTATGTGAAAGCCTGCTACTTTGTATCATAAAGAATCCTACATAAAAATCCACCAACAAAGCAGAGAAGATCTTTATTCAGAGAAAAACTGAAAGTTTCTGCTTAGAATGAGGAAATAGATTATTTGGTACAGAAACATAGAAAGCAATTCTCCCAGCATGTGACACACCCCCTTCTTTCCCAAAGCTGTTTCATAAAACATATCTTATTCAAATGGCAGATTGTAATTAGAGTCTCAAAAATATACGCAACAAATATGAGGCAAGCAGTCTTTATTTGGTAGATCGCATACACAGCAGCAGTATGGCACCTCCGAGCGGCATATGCTCCCAGCTTGTACCTGCAGCAGTCGGAGCGAGGCACACTTTGCGTATTTTTTTCCTTACATAAAAAGGCTTTGTTCTCCGCTGCCTCGCTGCGGCCACCAGCCTCCCCGTACACAGTTGTTTCCTCTCCACTGCCGAGCCACGGGAGATGGTTCCCCCCCCCCCCCCCCCCGTTCCCAACGCTAATTAAGAGTGCTAGCACCCATCGCACCCCCTTGTCTCAAACAATGTTCTTTGTTCAGCCTTACAGATCCTTTTAGAGGAGCTTAGAATAGGCGGCAGGACAGAACAGAAGGTTACATCCTTTAAAGGGTTTTACAGCCTAAAGATGCTCCAAACCCTAAAGCGAGTTGACAAAGGCCGGCCGCTGCTGCCAAGACCAAACAGCCCCTTCCCTTCAGTGGGGCCACGGGAGCCCCGCAGGACGGACCCGCAGCGACCGGCGCCGCGGCTGCCCCCTCACAGCGCCGGGGCGCGGCGGCAGCGCAGGGCACGCGCCCAACGGCCGCCAACGGCCCCAACGGCCGCCCCGCGCGGCATCGAGGCAGCGCTGCTCCGTCGAGGGGCGCCGGCTCCCCGCACCCTCCCCGCCCGCTTTCCTCCCTTCTTCTCTCTTCTGCCCGCGCCGACGCGCCCAGCAAGGGCTCCCAACGGGCACGCACCCCCTCCCCGGGCTGCGGCGCCTCCCCCCGGCCCCGACCCCGCGCCGGGGCGGGCGCGGGATAACGCCCGCCCGCAACGGGGCGGCGGGAGCCCCTACCTGAGCGCGGCCGCCGGCACCGGGACGCAGCGAGGGGCAGAGAGAGGACGCGCCGCCGCCGCGCCCGCCTCAGCCCGCCCCGCCGCTCTCGGGGCTGTCGCCGGGACGCGGCCGCCTGCGCGCCGCGAGCCCCGGGACCCGCCTCCCGGCCCCGGCCCCGCCCCGGCGCCGCGCCCGCAGGGCCCCTCGCGGCCGCCCCGCCCCGCCCCGCCCCGCCCGCCGCCCCTGCATTGCGGAGGGACCCGCACCCGCCCCGCTACCTGTCCCGCCAGCGGCTCTCCGCAGCGGAACGGCCGGAAGGTTCCCCAGCTGGCAGCGCTTGGCTCTTGCAGTAATGCAAATCCACCCTGCTCGGATTTCTCCTTTGCGTCTGGAGAAGGAGCTCGGCTCAGCTAAAAATCGCTTTTGTCACCCACCCCTCAGGCGCCGCACTGCTAGCTTACAGGTCTGCGCTCCTGTAGGGCCAGGCTCTGCAGCCACTTCTTGGGCTTTGACAACAACAGGTATCCCGTTACTTTGTCACTCACCAGCGTTCCACACTCAGCTCTCCTCCTCTGCCACTCACTGGATGTCAGTTAATGATTTTGTATTCCCCTGGAGCAAATAAAACACAGTAAGGGCAAATTCATCCCTCATGCAACTGCACTGATACAGTCGAGCTACAGCATGTGCTAATCTCAGCCTTCCTAGTCAGAATCACTTGGTTTCAGTTCCCTTTACTGATATGAAAGAGTAAAATAAGACTCTTACCTTTTTCCATTTCCTACACAAATTAATCTAATGAGTTTGTTAAAAATGAATGTACAAAAGTAGCCAGTATGTCATTATTCTAACCAGTAACTCCAAGTATGCCATCTACACACTAACCTACATGTTTTTGAAACAGGTGCTATGCTTTGATCCATTAAAGATTCCTGTTCTTTTTATTTGGGTGCCCAGAATACATAATAATTTTAACTTAAATTGCAGTGCAAAACCTTTAGATTTGAATTCTAGTTTTGTCACATTCCACTGCATCACTCTGAGCAAGTACTCTGCCCTTTTTTTTTTTTTAAGCCTCACTAATTTTAGGTACCCAATTTGGTTTCAAGCATGATTTTCAGAAGTGGTAAGCACTCTTCTTGATAGACTTTAACAGGTAATCTAAAATATTTCATATCTAATTCGGGCCTCAACTCTCCTAGACTGTATAATAAAATACAGGCTCATGAAAGCACAGGGACAACCTTTGCTTCTCTTTCTTCAGCTGCAGTATAGAGATAACAATCCCATAACAACTACTACCTTGGAATACATTTAAGATGCTTAACAGCTATGCTAATAATGTGACTTGCAAATGCCAACTGTATGTACTCATACAAGCTTGTATTCAGGCTTTTATCTCTCAAAGACCCAAGTCTTTGAATACTCTGTTATATTCTCTTTCCCTAGCGCTTCTCAAACTGTTTCAGGAAAACTTCCCACAACTGCCATTTTCCTCTTCTAGTATTTAATCTATAAATCAATAGGATGCAAAGGGAAAAGGGAGTATGCCAAGCGGACAAACCTGTCACATTCCTCTGTGGTTACTCACCATTGGAGCTGTATATCTATGCACTGGAGATGCTTCCAGGGGAGAGCACCTGCTGCTGGTATTCTTTCTTCCAACTGCAAGAAGTAAAGATGCCCGTTCAGTGAGTAAGGAAGGTGTACCAGCAAACCCAGCACCTCAGAATTAGCAGTGCCTTTCCCCTGCTACGTTCCTCAATGCCTCCCCTTTGAGGCTTACCTGACCATGCAAAGACCCTGATGGAGCTCTCCTCCCAAGTGGAGACTTAACCCTGCCTTTCATCATCCAGATTATGGCAAAGCAGACTTCAAATAAAGGTTGATCAGGAGCCCTGAGAGGGAATGAGCAGTCAACTTGATGAAGAAGGAACAACTGTACTTCATCCAAATTGAAATTTGTTCTAAGCTTACAAGAGGAAAAAGAGAGCTTATACTTTGCTGGAAAACAAATACTATGATAGATATTATGGAACAAATGTCTCAATATTTTCATATGTCACACACTACATACCGTCCATCACCATTCCTAGAGATGAGAGGGCTGATATAACTGGGAAAGTGTTCAGAATATTGGATATGCAGTAGTCGTGGAGAAACCAATGCATTGAGCTGAGATGCAGTACTATAGCAGCCTGTCTGCTTTCAGCAGCAGCCGAGAGGGAGAGGGAGAGAGGGGGAGAGGAAAGGTGAACCTTAGAAGTTAGTCATTCAGTTGCAGCTCTGCCTTAAACAATCAAAGATGCTAAAAAATAAACACAGAAAAAACAACATGGCATTTGCCATATTCCCTGAGATAATTAGGTAGTCAAATTACATTATATCTTACATTAAATATTCAGAATATGATGTTGACACTAGACATGTTAAGACAGGAAATAGTCTTAAAATTTACATTAGAAATATTAAGATACACACATGCATTTTTTTTTTAGAAACATTCATGCAGAGATCAAAAAGCATCATCCTACTAAGAGATAGTGGGAAAGAGTTTACAAAGGAAAAAGATTTTTACATAACTTCACAAATGATGAGGTTTAACATAAAGCTTTGACACAATGAATTATGAAACTCTCTATGAAGGTCTCGTAAGTCAGATACAGAGGAATTTTGCCTGCCTGCTAAAAGAGAAAGAATGACATTATCTACAGCCCTTTTTGAAAGAGATTCACTTCAAACAGTGGCTGGAAAATGCTATTCCAAAACAAACCGTGTCAATATATATTCTTCTCTTACTATATAGTTATAACAAACCACTGCTGCTGCTCTGACAGTTTTTCAAGCTGTAAGTATTGGCAACTTGGATGTTCAGCTCTTCTTCAGAATATGAATGGAAACATTTAATTTCTCAAAAACACAATATGACTGAAGTCTCTGCGCCAATGTCACAACATTAGCTAAACAAACAGAGCAGGCAAGTCAAAGTCAGTTCTTATTTATTCATAAGAGCTATATGTAAATGAGAGTTATGAAGCAAGGGAAAGTAGGTCTGTGGCATTTTTAAGCACTTTCTGCAACTGTGTGTTTTCCAGCATGTACACCAACTGGTTGAGTAGTTTTTGCCACCTTCCCCCTTGGAAGCAGCTAGGCTAAGGTGACTGCGAAAGGCAGTATTGCTGGGAGGTTTCTTATAGTGAGAAAACTCTAGAGTCCCTCTAGTGCCCAACTGAGGTGACAAGGAAAAACTGAGCTGAATAGTTCCGTAAACTGATCATTATCAACTGATAAGCAAACCAAAAGCTTCTGCTGAATTTGTCACTGGCTTGGCATGAGAGACAGTATATTTTATTTGTTTCAGACTTGGACAAGAAACTCACCTCTATCCCATTAGCTCATCTAGTAAAATTCCCACATAAACGCCCTCCTTTTTCTGCCTGTCTTCCATTTGATAATATTTACTTCTACAAGACTATTTAGACATAGTACCTGTTTGTAAATTCATGCCTTAGGGTACTATAAGAAAGCCTTAAGCGAGCAGATGAGAGCTTTTGCTCTGACATCAGCAGCGGGTGCCTTTGGCGTTCTCTCTGCTGGTAAATCTAGCAACAGTAGAACGACTTTCACCAGAGGAATTCTGGCTCTGTAGACCTTCACTTCTTTCTTTTTGTCCAAGGGAACATAGGCAACCATGTGAATTATGGGGAACAGTTATCTTCGGTGAGCTAGACTAATTTACCAAAGGCTTTATAGGTCAAAAGACAGTCTTGCATTAGAAGTGGAATGACCCGAGAGCAAAGAGAACGTACAAAACACCAGTGTGATCTGCTCTTGGACATGCAAGGAGGCAAGGTGCTCTTCTCTACAAGCCAGAGTTTACTTCTACCATCAGCACTGCGCAGTAAATTACAGTAGCCCACTCCAGCCTCTACTTGAGTGGACATCTTGATCCTCAGGCCCAAACTGTAATCTAAGACAGAAGAACAGAGTCTTTTGGCAAGCTGAGGGTGGAAGACATTTCTCACTACTGTGATCCAAAGTAAAGGATCCCCAGACACCATGCTAACATGAAAAAATAGACAGCAGAGATTCCTTACAGAATAAGCCGGTTATGTTCAGAGCCTCCTTCTTCTCCTGTCATTTATCTCAGCTGCCTACTTTCTCCTCTCAGCTCTCGAGTCTTTGTGACATCTTGGTGATGGGGCTGATTGCCTTTGCTGAAAAGAAAAAAGCTGGATGTCAGACTCATCTTGTTAGCGACATCGCACAGGAGGTTTTATAAACATATTCAAAAGGAAGTAAGAGGAATACTGATCCCTGCAGAATTTAGCTATCAAGAATTCTTAACCTAAATAATTTTTCACTGCTTTGATTCATTTTCCAGCTAGGAAGGATCACTTCCCCTATTAAGTTCCCATCTCCCCAACAAGAAATAAAAAAATCTCCAGGAAAATTAATTTTTTTTTTTTTTTGGTCTTCACTTGGTTAGTTAGAACAGGGAATGATGATTGCCAGGAAGTAATAAATGTAAGCCGGGACTGTTTTGCCATTTCTAGCTTCTCACTAGTATAAATATTGCCTTCATTTTCTATTCTTAAAGTGGTAGGAAAAAAAGTACTGCACCATTCAGTCTTTCTAGGTGTTCTAATGAAATTAGAAAAAAAACATTTACTGTCTACCTATAGGATTGAACAGAACATGAACAGAAAATACATTAAGGTTTAAGTAGTGAAATCTCTTTACAGATTGCATCTGTGGCTACATTGTATGAAAACAGTTGCCTTTTAAAATATGTGTGACATATAAACTACTGAATAGTCAAACTCGTTGGAATGGGGGGAGTAGACTACTTTTGAGGTTTTATTCTCTGGTTTAGGGGAAAATCCTGATTTTTCCAACATTATCTACTGAGGATTAAAGAAATCAGAAGGAATCTATTTTGGTGCTTGCATGCTTGCACATGGTCGCTCTTCAGTTCTTTGATGCATCGATAACTTGTTTTATTAATGTGGAATTTTGATAAGGCTCTTTACTTTTTAATATGCTCATATGATGTTCACGTATGTAAATGTTAATTTAAACTTCAGGCTTGGAAAATGCAGTATCAGCCGAAAACAGATTAGCCTGATCAAGTTAGCATCTCAGGATGAGAACATGAAGTGTGTTGTTTTTTTGTTTCTTGTTTGTTTTTGTTTTTTTGCAAAGGCTGCAAATATGACTAGTTTTACTGCTGGAAGTGAAGAACTTAGTCAATTTTTGGAAAGACAACAAAGCAGATACCTTCAGGCCAAGACTGAAGCAGGGACAGAACTCCAGGTCCCATAGTCCTAAAAGCACAGTACCACACTGTTAGAACTGAAGGACTAAGGCAGTAAGCAGAGTGCTGTGATAGACCCTCTCACCCTCTTACATAGATCAACCATGAAAAGAGAACAAATTGAACAGGCAGTGTCCACACAGTGGAAGAAGAGGGACTTGAAAGAAGGCTTAAGCGCACTGCATGCTTTTCAAACACACTGCTGGCTATTAGGCCAGTAGTACTTCAGGCTCATTGATCACACTGCTCAGGAAAGCTGAAGTTCTGAAGATCTGCTTGTTGATCAAGTTGTGCTGGATCCAGCTGGATTGCCTTTAGCAAAACCATGGTTTGAGGTTAAGCATCAGGGCTCTTTACCACAAGCAAGTTTTAAATGCAGCCTCAATCTATGTTTTTGTGTAAACAACACATGCAGTAGACTAATCTGGATTTGCAAATGGCCTCAGCCTGCAGCCTAATAGACAAGCACACCCATTGCATCCCTGTGTGGGTGAGAGGCTTCCCCAGCCTGACGAACATTGTCCTAACTGCTTGAAGACTACCTATTGGTTTGCTATGTTTTAAAACAGCTCCTCACATCCAGGGTCACAAGCAGTGACTAGAAATTCCTGTAAACTGGAAGACTCATAGGTTCTTTTTTGTGCATTAAAGATGAGAGTCAGAGTCCTAAAGTCTCCTACTAGCTGCATGCATGACATCAGCAAGCTCATGCTAGCTTACGCCCATATATTTGCCAAATGGTTGTCCAGCTGCACAAATCAATCCTTCATATGCAGTTACCCAATCAGAGATACTATTGCAAACAAGCACCCAGCTTAATGAGCTAATAGATTTGTTGCAACTAATTTCAGAATGCAGCTTGAGTATCCAGATGTTGTGTCTTGAAAACAAAGCTGAAGAACCGATTGGATCTGTGAAGTATAGCAACTGTAAGCCCAGTAACATGGTCTCTCCCATACCAGCAGGCAGATGAAGTTATGTAAAGATGGTAAAAAAAACCCAGCTGATCAGATCTTACTACATCTATTGTACACTACAGAAAAGGCAGTATTTCATGCAACTTTCTTGGACAAATCATGAGTCAACCTAACACTCTCACAACTTCATCTGTTAGCTCTGAAATACACTAGACTTATATAGACCATTTTTTGCTTATTACATTGGATTTTATCATTTGAAGAACCTGTACTCCCATCCAGTTCAAGGGAAATGTCAACAGGACAACTTGGAATGCTCATCTCCATAAGTTACCTCAGCCAGTGATTTGAATTAAAAAAGTAATAAATAAATAAATAAGATTAATTCTGCCTTGAGTCTTCTGTATTCTGACATGGGAGCTATAAGATAAATTTAAAAGGATGTTATAATCAAGAACCTGATGGGTGGAAATACTTATTTCAGGTAGCTGTGACATACGTAAACATCCATTGTCTGAAGTAACTCCTGTCATCATTTGATATTTCTGATTTTAAAAGTGCCTTTGAATGCTTGCGCAGGCTGGTATGTTGCTATGGATACACCAGTGTCAGCACTGAGTCTGTTAGTTAATGGGCTGATCTGTTTGTGTATCTCTAGAATGAAAAGAAAGAAAAATCCTATCATTTGTGTGGCTGTTAGCAAAGGAAAGCTGACAGTAAAATAAAATGACTCCACACTATGGTTTTCAGAATCTCCTCCTCTTTGAAATAATGGTATAGTAAAGAGAAGGAAGATAATAAAGCAAAGGAGTAAGGAGAGCTGCCAAACACTTACCAGAATCCCTTCTGAATTGCTTAAGACAAAGGTCCCTACATGGTAACATATCTGCTATATGGTCAAGAAAAAAAAAAATAATAATTTGGTTCCCTAATGGTCTGGCATCACTTTTGGCTACAGCAAGGAAAAAGAACAACAACAAAAATACTACAGGATAAAAAGGTTAATAGGAGTGATCAATACACAGACAACATAACACAAAAGAGTAACTGATTTTTGAGAGATACAGTACGTATCCATTGTTTGCTCCCAGTGTAAAACTAATGTGCTAACTTACATAGCATATATTTAATGCTTTTATACAGGCACAGCTCTACTGCTAAGTGAGAGGCACAACAGGCTTCAAAGTGATAGGCTAGTAAACCTACAGAAAATCAAGTCAAGAAAACTGGGCAGCCATCCAAGCTATTTTCAAACTTCTGCCTTGTTGGTATTAGAACAATCTCATAAGTTACACACATAAGGCACAAACCTCTGAGAACTGAATTCCCGTACTTTAATAGTGTTTTCTATTAGGCAGCAACACAAGACTGTTCCACCTGATGAGTTTTCATTTTTTGGTATCTCTTTGGTATCTCTAGCATCTCCCAGGGCTCACAAGTCATCCACCTGTAATGCAAGCACCAAGAACAATCTTTTTGAGACACAAAACCAAACAAGGCCAAAACTGCCATCTTCCCCCTTTCTGTAGGGCCTCGTTAATTCTTGCTTCCTTGTTCTTACATCACTCTGCAGAGCTTGGCTGCTTTCCAGCTGCAGTGAGAAGTGACAGCTCTTGCCAGCTGTTGGCTCAAGAAGCATCTAACCAGCCAGTAACTCCATTGAAGCTTCCACAGCCCAAAACCCTCCAGGCGCTCTCTGTGGCCTTGTGCTGGGGGGATTGAGCACAGTGACACAGCTATGCCAAGGTGCTGGCTCTTTTCTTTATATCCTGTTACTGATTCACACTGGAGACACTGGGACCTAAAGAAACATTTTCCTCAAGCTGCTTCACATAATAACCACAGTTTAAACAGAGATGAAATGCTGATGCAAAGAGGTAGTCTTTGTACTCACAGCTGAGAGAAGAGATAGTCTTGAAACCATCTTCATTTTAGTAAGACAGTTACTCCTCCTTTTACTAGCATTAAAAGATACCTTGCCAAATTCTGCTCTCCTTTCTCTGAGATAATCCCACTTATGCCAACTAAATGCCTCTTTTTTTTTTCCCCCCTTGCATAAAGGAAAATGTGGAAGTGCCTAAGCAGAGCTCTGCTTCAGTCTCATCTGCAGAAAGCCCCTCCTTAGCCACCTGGATATCAGGCTACAGCAGAAGTCATCATGCATGTTTGTGATACAACACAAGGCCCAAGTATTCAGAAGGACACGATTAAACTATGTAAGATGAGAGGTACAAGTTCAGGATAAATGCAGTCAGTACTCTCATCCTTCAGTGTGGAATCTAGAAGATTCCCAAAGGTGCCAGTAGAATCAAACCCTCTAAAATGTCCCTTTTTGCAAGGGACACAACAGATAACCCAAGATCCCAGTAGCTTTGAGGGTATCAGCTCTCAAGCGGTTATCTGAACAATATGTGCGCACATGTTGCGGTCAAGGATCAGACGGTGAGTACTCGTTCTGACAATGCAAGGGAACTAATTCAGCATTTACTTGGTTGGCCACATTGCCACTGTTCTGATGGGGATCTGAGGACTACAACAGGGATTGCTAAAGTGAACCAAATCAGCTTCCTATTTAGGGAGGGTGCTACAGATGTGTGAGAACTATGCAGAATGCCATTACTAAAAATTTTCCACAGTGCAAGTTTCCTGCAACCCTTTCCTACCAAGAGGCTGGCTTATGCCTTGGAAAATGACAAATTGCATCCCTTCCAAAAATCTTGATTATCACTTAAGTCCCTGTGTTCACAGTCCTTCTAGATTCTGCTAGAAGTTCAGAGAAACCTTCTCTTGAGTTCAGATAAACTGTTACTGTCGTCAGCTGTTGAGCTTGGAACTTACTTCCAGACTATTAATTAGTATCGCTTGAAGCACAGCACTTATCCTTTCACATGTAGTTGCTCTGGGAACCAAAAGACGATATTCTATGGAATCAGAGGCATTCATTTTTATGACACTGCAAAATGCAATTATAGTCTGTAAAAATGTGAAACAAATCACCAGTGAGAATCGGCAGGGAAAAGCTGAACAGTGTCGTTGCTGCAGACAGACAGATCAATACTTACAGTGTGTATGGATAGTTCTCCAGTTCATATTGATAATAAGTTACGTAACCTGACTCTAATAACTAGGGTTTAACTTTGAGAATCAATCCTTCCATAGTGTATTTTAGTACAGTGAAAAAGTATGTGCAAGGATACAGTTTTCCTCAAGTCTGCACTATTTAATAAAAATTTAAAAAATAAACTTCACATTTCATCTTACTAATTTCTACTTTTCACTTTTTAACTCCTCTGCCATTGAACCATGAGACTGTTTTCACAAATTAACTATTCATAAAAGGATTTATAGGGAGGGTGGGGAAATGTCTGGTCAAGCCAAAAGACACACGTCTATTTTTCCAACTATGTTTGCATTGGTGAAGAAATTTTTGGAAATCAATGACAAATAAAGCTGACTGTGTAGCTGAGATAACTTCAAAAATATTAGCTGTCTGGATCAGCAGGACTTGCAGATACCTAACAATGCAGCAGGGAAATGAGCAGGGTTTTTGGCTTAGGGGCAAAAACCCAAAAGGGCTGTTGTTTGTTTCAGGCAGCTTTTTGCTCTTGTGAATCCTTCTAAAAGCTTACCGTATCTTTGTGTATTGAAGGGGACAGGGGTGTGGTGAGTGAAGGCCTCTAGTAGGGCAGCAGAGGCACTGCCACCTCAAGGAGGAAGGTCTTTCCTTCGACGGCTCCTGTCTTCGAGGCTCAGCTGCAGGAGCTCTCTCAGGATGGTCTTCCCTGGTCCCAACAGCCTCCTTTTGGTGCCTCTTCCTTCACTCCATGCCCAGGGGCTCTCCAGGGAGGAGTTGCTCCTTCGAAGTCCCAAGTTGTACCCTATAGGGGTGATGTGTCAGGCACATGAGAGGTAAAACAAGGCTGAACGCCACTGACAGAACACAGGTAAACCTGGTCTGGTCTGTGGTGCAGCTCTGTCAGTAAAAAGCAGGATTTTCACGACAGATGCGTGCACACAGAGCTGTTTCCTAGGGGGATAAATCTTAAGGACTACTGTAGTGTTGTAGCTGCAGTTGTCTGTGGCCTTGACAATGCCAGAGAGTGAAAATGATGGAGTGTTCTAGCAAGGCAAATTCAGTTGCTCTCAGATAGGCAGCTCCCTACTGCTTCTGGTGGTTATTCTGCCTCTGCACAGCCTGAAGGCTCAAGAGCGTCCAGCACACATCCCTTCAGTAGGTCATTCTCAAAGACCTTTATCCCCTCCTGTCCCCTCTCCCCCCAAGAATCACAAAGCTCTGCTATACAAATACATGGCAACTACCAATATTTCCATAGGATTGTAGTAGGCACCAGAGACTTAATCAGGTCATTAGGGCATTTCCTTGTAGAAATCTTCAGAATGCCTTATTCAATGTTCATCTTTATTCAAAAATTCCCCATCAACACACGCACACATTCCTTAAAACCAGCGTCTCCGGCCGCAGTTGGCAAACAACCCAGCTACAGCAAAAGCTGAGCTAGTGTTGACATACTCACTTTTAACCAGAGACACGTATGATAAAAGCTAACATTCATGGTCACTAGTATCTCTGCATATGTAACCTGTAATATTCTTGCACACACAGAGAATGAGCATCCTTTGGGTCTTGCCATATATGAAATGCTTCGGTACCCACTCTGCTATTGCGTGGACTCTTATTATAAGTCCTGTAGCTAAGCAACAGTAACTTCAGCTGGGCAGCCTGAATGATGTGGCAAGGGCAATTTAACCCACAGGAAACCTGTCCTTGTAATCAGCTCTGGACTGCTGGCACCAGCTAATCCTTATATTTGATCCCATCTCTTAGTGCAAACTTGGCTAAAGAAATTCAGACTCTCAAAGTGTCAGATGGGAAACAAGACAACCAATACACAGGCCTGCCTGCCAACACTGGTGGTATGATAGAGAAAGAGACTAGTGCAAAAAGAAAAAAAATAAACATGTCTGTACCTGCATGTGGAAGAGGGTGTAGCAGGAGTATTGTACATGGAGACAATTCAGTAGGAAGGTAATAGTGTGAAGCACCCTTTGCCAGCCACACTGACAGACATGCTGCTCCTCTATTGCCTTCAGAGGGCTTCAGATGAACTCCAGCAGACTCAAAAGCAGCAAGTGAGGTTAGGACACCAGGTCCACGCTTACTCTGACTAAGAAACAAACCAGTGGAAGGGATCTCACCTAGAAAAACAACCAGTAAAACTGGTAATTAATGCCCTTCCATTTTCTGGAAAAAGAAAATCTAGAGATTTAGATGGCCTGGTCTTAGGAACAGGCTCAGACTCGGGCTTGACTGACTTACTAGTCATTTAGTCCTAGCCAGTAATATCTTGCCTGAGGAAACACCCCTTGTAGCTTCACCCTCGTCAGAGCCACTTGTTAAAGCCTTAACTCTGACCACCGACGACACCAGCCTGAATTGTGCTTTTTGCTCTGAGTCAGACCTTGGTCCCAGTGCAGTCAAATTGTATAAGGACCTGCAGGCACTTTTTGGCCAAGGAGCATGGAAATTATTTTTTTTCATCTGAACAGAGGTATGAATAAAACGCCATTTGGCAGCATTTCTGAAACAAAGTACATGCATCATCAAATATAATTGCAGCACTGATATATTCCAGCTGCTGCCGCCCAAAAGAATAATGCACTTTTCTTCTAAGATCACCTTCACTCTGCTTTTCTTAAAACCTTTACAGACATTTATAAATTAAACCTCACAACACACCTGTACCTTATAAAAGCATTGCTCAGGGAGGCTTAGTAGCTTAGTAGTTAAGATGGCAGACTAGAGCCAAGGGCCTTGACTCCAGTCTTCATACTGCCCCCAGCTCTCTGCCTCGCTTACCTGCCTTGGATAAGTAGCTTTGTTACCTTGCATTGCTGTTTTTCATCTGAGACAGGGCCAAAGAGCCAACTCCTTGTCTTTTAGAGCTATCGTTAGGACAAAGACAATGAAGTGTGCCAGGCAGGCTGCTCCCACGGGCTGAGAACTGTAATTTTTAGGTCAGTAATAACATTTCTGTCTCCCTTTCAGACCGAGACAGGCAGACACTTCAGGGTTGCAGAGGAACTCATTAGCAGACCCAGAACCACAGGGATCTCCAGCCTAATGCCATAACCATGAGATCACTAGAACTGATTTTTGTCCCTCTCGCTTCTCAGCTGTGAAATTTATAGTTCATTCTTACCACGGAAAACAAAAGTTTCCAATTATGGGTGCTTCTTCATTTCAAATTTAGGAGTTCGCGTTATCATCAATCACCCTGTAGCTCTCCCTCCTTTCAGTGAGAGCTTCCACAGAATTTAACAGGAACATCAGACACAGGCTGATGCTCTGTGTAGTAGGCATCTTTATGTGGACAGACACAGCTGATTTGTGGCACTGACACAGGACTTTCTGAAGGTGAAAAACTTAAATTGGTTCAAAGAAGGAATAGATAAATTCATGACAGATCAGTCCACCAGCAACTACTGATGATCTACCGATACATCTATCTAGCTTGTAGACATCTCTGAGCTGCCAGCTGCTGGAAGGGGCATGAACTTGACCTCTATGAGCTCTCACTGCTTCTTACATCCTCTCCTGAAGCATTCCGTACTGTTTACTCTACCATCCACCTGCTACATAGCTGTTTGTCTGAAACAGTCATAGCAATTCTTCTGTTAGTAGGGAGACCTTAAAAATGATTTAAGCAATGCTGCAAGCTTAGTCATTTCTTCAATGGTCTTTCCAACTAATAGAGAGAATAAATAAGAGACATTTCTACACTAAATGTGCAAAGCTCTTCACACATCTTGCAAAGCAAGCTGACAGACCTGATGTGTGGCATGATCCAATTTTAATGTCAGCATATAAGAGTCCAAATTTATCTTAAAGAGAGCTGTAACTAAGTTCTGATACCATTAGATGATAGAACTAACTATTAGCTTGCTTGTCTCTCATAAAAAGAATCATATTTACAAACAGATGTCTTTTGAGATTTTCTGCTGCAGGGTATCTAACAGCTTCTGACATATGAAATATATCCTTAAAATCTAAATGAAATTTCTTAATCTACAGAAGTGAATTGAATAAAAGTTTCTGCTCGATATAGGGACCTGCTCCATTTTTTTCTACTCAGTGAAGTCCACAAATTCTAAACCCCTCCAGGGTAAAGTAAGTGAAAAAATAATTGATTTTATCTGCTTATCTGGAAAGGGAAAAAAGCTAAATAGCATTATTCAGGTTTTCCAAGGAAATAAAAAGAATACACAACAGGAAATAGATTTAATATTGTCCTATCATCATTCAAATTATATTAATATGGCCCATCCAACTGAAAAGCTTTTAGTCTCACTAGATTAACTATTTTTGGATCTCAGAAGTTATAGTTGAGCAGCAACGAAGGCAGTGTTTTGGAGGCAGGGGTCTTGGAATCCTCATATGTTCACACTGATTGTTTTTTCCTAACATTCAACAAACCATCCCAATAAAACTTGATTTCTAAAGCAGCCAGAAAAAAAAAGAAAAAAAGAAAAAAAAAAGATCAACCCTTAAACTTTAATACGCTGGATAAATTCTGGTCTAGTTTAAACATCTCATGCAACCAAAGCACAGCAATATTGAAGATCCATTAGAGGCAATGTTTTACCCAGAATGGCTCAACATTTGCATATATATTAATGCATTAGGCAACATACAGACTTGGCTATGACCTCTAATTTTTTTAAGTTAAGAGCCCAACACAACTTATTGTTAATAAATAATGACAATAAAGCAATAAAACATGGTTTAAATTCTTTTATAAGAGCCAGTTCATGTGTGCCATTCTTTCAAAAGGACACATTAACCATTATTACTTACAAATAAAAAGCTAGAGAGGAAAGCACAGGTAGCCTGCAGTTTGCAAATATTAAAGGTAAAACCACTAGCCACTGTCCTTTACCTAAGTCCTGGAGAGATTCAAAAAAGGAAGGGACGGAAAGAGATGAGAAAGTTACTCAGTGGAAATCAGTTTACTGGGCTTTTAGGTTATGCCCATGTTTCCTGTGTGGTACCGTACTGCACGAAGCGACGAGCATTCATGCACAGTGTGCAAGGGCGAGCTCTGTCCTCCCAGCGAGTAACGGGCAGCTCTGCCGGAGGGGCAGCGAGAGGTCTCTCAGGCTCAGCTATAAGGCATGTGGCTGCTGGTGCCTGAGCTCTGCAGCCTCACGACAGCACTGCCACAACACCAAGCCCAGCTGCTTGTGCCTGAAGACAGACACAGGCACATGACAGGTTCAGGTGAACCAGGTGAGAGTAGATCACACAGGCAAATATTTTGACTAATGATAGCCAGTGACCATGACTGCTGGGAAATCTTGCTTTTCTAGTTAAATTCACTGATACCCCTCACAGGAAAGCAGAGGCTGATGAACAGGTCTTTTCAGTAATTTGTACACAGGTATTACATATGACAGGTAGAGTCAGCCCTTTTTCAACTCATCCTCCCAGTTTTGCTCTTTGATGCTAAGACTGAGCACCATAACATATAGGAAGCACATCCCTTCCATTCTTCCTTGCTGCTCTTGCATAAAATAGTGCCCATCTTTTAAAATTACTTTCTAAATAAAAAAAGCAATTAAGAACATCTGTTGTGAGCAACAGCATTCTACAGGTCAGGCCACGAACCACTGTGATTTGGTATAGAAGTGGCACCAAAACTGACCATTTTAAAGGTTGGTGGGATAAAGACAAAAGTCAGAAAAACAAAAAACCCTAGAACATAATTTATTTTTGTTTCCAAAAGCTATAAAGGGGAAAGGAACCATACACTTCTTAAACACTTTAAAAGCAAAATGTAAAAAGGAATTTATTCTGGGAAGCACATATAAATCCCTTTTATTACATTTCATGGACAGCCCTGTGACTACTACTGACAATTGCTGGCAATGAGGCAAACTTGGTTAAGTTTTTCTTAGCTATGTATCGATTTTATAAATTCACAGTTATAATGTAATTAAAGCTTTATGTTAGGCTATAAATGATTTTACTGTAGCCACATTCTCTAGAGTGAAATTTGGATATGTTTTGGGGAAGAAATGCAAGATTCAAGGGAAAGTCAGAGGTGTTCAGTGACTTGAAAACGAGGAAAACTGGGTACGTGCTAACGTTTGTATGGTAGATTCACTCTAGAAAGTACAACTTCTGTAATGTTATGATCAAGGCCAAATTAAATGACCTATTTAAAGCAACCGCTTGCTTTATCAGACTTACCGATCCTTTCTGACCTCTCCATTAGAAGACTATCTCAACAGTTTAGTTGTCTTCGAAAAGAGAAAGCATTAGTTTAAGACTGCAGATTCAGAATAGGATAAATGGCCAAATCAGTGCAGCATAACTGTACACCTGTGCTGCAAACTGTTACAGCGCCTGAACTGCTAATTCACAACCAGCTCAGACATCTGTGCAGGGAAACAGCTAGAATTCCTAATCTTATCAGCTGGTCCAAGTTAAGCCAGCCCCTGTCGGGAAGATATTTACATCATGGAAGCACTTTTGAAAGTTTTGCTCAGGCTTGTAAAAACAGAATCTTTCCCATATCTTGCAAGACAGAAAAATCCCACACAAATTCTATCAGGTGAAAACAAGTTCCTGTTACCAAGTGACACTGTTTTGCTCACAAGGGCAGAGGGAATGTCCACCCTTCAGAATGACATGAGCTGCACAATAGAAGAATGATTAATCAACTACTGGTGGCATTTTGAGATTGTTTTCTTTCATTTCTCAGATTGCTACTGAAATTCATGATGATATAAGGCAACTCCAGACTCGGATAGACTCCGATTTTCTCAGTGGAACTCTACCTTGAATTTTCCTATGTTAAATATATAGATAGATAGATATAAAATATACACACACTCACACATACGTATTCTATACATATATAATAATCAAATCCTATGCTAAAAGATCATGCCAGAAGCCCAGTAAAATGGATAAAATGGCTCCCATCGGCTTCCTTGGGCACTGACTTAAAATATTAATCTGATTAACATTATGGCTCAAATTCAACAAGGTTGTTAAGCACTTGTCTAACTCATAGCACATGAACAGTCCCATTATGATGATTCATGGATTTAAAAATAGAAATATATTTAAATGCTCTGCTAAACTGGAGTCTAAATGAAATTAATATATGCCATGCCTCTTATTCATGAAATATTAAGGGAAGATACATAATTTAGTATGCTCTGTGTAGGCATATATACTAAGCACTGATTATACTGTAATAGATTTATGCATAATTTAAAGTGTACAGCACTCACTATGAAAAAAACACCCTTCATTAAATCCTAAACAGTACATTTTTAGTGATCTGGGAATTTATTTTACCTTTAAACTGTGAATGCCTGGATAATTCTGTTTTCATGTATTCAAAAGCCCCTTTTCAAAGCGAAAGAAATCACAGTCTCCCTGAAAGCACTTAGAGGAGAGACTGAAACAAGACAGTCACTCCCAGCCAGATGCCAGACAGCACAGATCCTCTGCTGACCTCTGCTGACAGACCCCGCCACGACGAGCACTCACACCGGAGGGTACCCATCACTGCCACAGCTTCAGTCTCCACTCCGGGTCATCCAGCATCAAAGCCAAAGAAATTCTTTGTCAAATTCAATGGTGCAGCCAGCTGGACAGGAAGAAAGGAAGGCCATGGTAGTAAAGCCAGGCTATTTACATGGTACTGGAGACAACTGTCATTATTATTGGTTTATTAGCCATTTTTTCCAGTCCTTGTTTGCCAATAGCATCTGTGGACCTTCAAGTAATGTATTAACAACTCAGAGAGGCACTCAAAGGCAAACTTCGCTATATTTATGTAAGAAAATACATTTCTTCTCTGCAGCCCACATCAGAAAGTATATAATTAACCTGCTTAAAGTCAGCACATGTTTAAAAGCCTTGCTCAGCTGAGAGATGTGACACCTTTCACACCTGCTGCATATGGATGGGTTTTCAAGCTTTCCCCTGACATGACCCTTCCCTGCACACACCTGGAACAGACTCACCACTGCTGGAGAAGGCTGCCCTGCAGCTCAGGGTGGTTTGTGAGCTGTTGACAGTGCTTCAGAGCTCTCCATGCCACAAAGGCAGAGTAGGGAAGGTCCGTACCTCTTAGTTCTGGCAAGATAATTCTCTACCGAAGTGGGAGAAGGGATGAGAAGAAATGGGAGAAAGAAAATCACTTGGCTTTATCCAGCAGAAGAGTGCAGTTACCAGAAGATTCCTCCTAGCTGGATTCCCATGTTTGAGGCTTTAGGCGGCTCAGTGGAAGAGCTAGCTGCAAGCTTCTAGCAACAGGATCCAGAGGGAAAAGCCACACATTTCACCTCAGCACCAGAGACCCCAACTGGCCCAAGTGTCTTGCCACCATTCCTGCTCCCTGGCTGATCACAGACCTGCCACATCCCTCCGACACTAGGATTTCCTTATAAGCAGGGCCTCATTCTCTGCATGCTGGACAGTCTTTAGGAAGGAGGCTAATTTCAGTGCTGAGTACAACTGCCCTCTCCCTTCCTTAACACTGCTGCTTACTACTTCAGCCATCAGTCAGCTTGCATGCATTCTTGGTCTTCCCTAAGCACTCTAGTGGAGAGAGAAAGCTGAATTAGCCCTAGAGACGATGCAAGGGACTACATTTATTGTGTGGCCAGATCTGTCAGTAGGGATGCTCCAAATAAGAGCAAAAAAAGCTTAGGACATAAAACTCAAGTCAGAGAAAATACTGGCACAGCAGTAGCAGTGTCTTGTGGTGCTGTTCTTCCAGCTGTGTCCTGTGTTGAGACCTGTGTCCTACCATGAAGTTGCTATGCTTTCAAGTATTTTTGGCATCACTGCAAGAAGGTATCAGAAAATACTTCTGATTATGTTAAATTCTCAAAGCTGTATGGCCCCTTTAACCTATCATTTACCTTTCTTATTATGAACAGGAATTTCAACCCACTTAGTTTTCTTGTTTCCTTCATACTTTGATTCAGCTATTTTTCTCCTCTAAGCAAACAATAATCAAAATAAAATGGTAGGTATGGCCTAGTTTCAAATTCAAGCCAATCAAACTGTGATTTCACATGATTTCTGGCAGATAATGGTGAAATATAAATTTGATCTTTTTCCCCAAAAGTCTTAATGAATTTTTCTAAGTTTCAGATAATCTGATCAAAATATTGCAGTAGTAGCATTATGAGATGCAAGTATTTGCCACTAGTAGCTGCACTCACTGAATTATTACGCCTGAAAAACAGAGAGTTAATGTCATGCATGACTTCTCCGTATTAATCATTTGCTAAGCATGCAATGATTAATACTAAGCAGAGAATAAGCCTCCAAACTATCTGCTTTGAAAATGTTTCCAGAAAGTAGGCAGCAAATAGTTAGAGTCACCTGAAATGCAAGCAAAATCTCCCCAGAAAGCAAGTGCTGCAGCTGGACCTGGGCTCTGGAAAAGAGATGGGATCTGAACATGTAGGCCAAAGAGATACAAGGGGTGGGAAACTCCAGAAATCAGTGTTTCAACCGCTCCCTGCAATGAGGGATCCTTGCAGTCACAACCCCTCACTCCAACTGCATTGTCTTTTTTTTTAAATCCTACTTTCCTTTTTTAATTCTGATTTTTAATTTCATGCGGATACACAAGTCAGTGGCACTACCCCAAAGTCACTATCAGACCGGTAAATGCCATCCATCTCCAGGCACTTCTAGCCAGTAAGGAAAAAGGTAGAGTTCTCACTCCCACAACAAGCCAAAACAGGACCTTTTATAGGACCTAGGACTAGGCTGATTTGCGATTGGTTCTTCACGTACAAAGATAAGCTTTGTTAAACTCACTAACTTGCTGCGCACTTAAATACCTGCAGTAATAAACACCCTCCAGAATAAGAGCTAAGGTGGTCAATTCAGAAATAATCCAAAGCATGGTTGAAAAGCGAGGTTAGGCTTACACTTTGTGAAGTGAGATTCATTTCACAGGGTTAAAAAGGCTGTTAGAAAAAATGGGTTTTCGTATGGCTATATGGTATTTTCTTAAAAACTTCCTGTGGATATATTAAAAGGTCTGTGAATACACCACACCCTTTAGCATCCATATTCCAAAATATCAGAAGGGGATTTGCCAGAAGATCTAAGTTATAACTGCCAGGGGGATATGTGGGAGCGGAGAGCTGTTCTTCACTTTTCAACATTACCTCCCTGCAAGTGAAATACACCACTGCTGTGTGCAAGCTGCATGACACACGCAGAGTGATAGATGGCGCCACGTGAACATGGATTTTGTCTCCACACTATATAGAATATTAAATATTACATATACATACACACGAGCTGTCCATAAGCAGTACCAGTATTTTATTCGCATTATTTCTTATAAGTACATAAATGTTATTAGAAATAAAAATGAGGAAGGCAATTTATCAAGACCTGACACTTTGGAGTGTTTTACCAGGAGATGGCTACAGTCACACTTACAGACACAGGTCTACAGTCAGGCCTCTCTTGTATCTGCTGAACATTCCTATAGTCTAACTCGTTTTGTCAAAAAAAAGGTCTCAGACTGGATGGGGTTTACAGCCTGTCCAAACCCAGGTGTAAGTGCCTATATCAAAATCAGGATCTACAGATGACCATAGCTTATTCACTATTTAAGCTAAGGCAAGACATAGACCAAAGGAAATAAGAAAAATACCCCCACGTAGCAGGGATATGAAAAAGAAATTGATTCAGCTCCAAGAATGCCAGTCAGACCATTATCTGCTGACAAAATCATCAGAAGAGATTCCCTATGATTGAACTCTCAGTGAAAAACTCCAATACAATTTTAAATGCCCCCCTTTAGCCAAGAACTGAAGAGTAGGAAAAGGAGAAGGTGGTTGTGGATAACATACTAACATCAGCCTGACTTAACCTAAACTTTTCATTTACTGGATCCTGAAATATCACCTGTAGAGTATGATATTTCTAATAGCAAAGCCACTAGAACAAGATGTTTAAACAGCACTAGCAATTACAGTAACAGAAGAGATAAATCTCCATTTGATCTAATTACCAATCTGGAGTTGCTGACTTTTCTGGCACAGTAAGTAGCCCATCAGAAGAGAAGATAACCTCAAATCACAAGAGAACTAGACTAAACAGTGAGGTGCATAGAGTAGAAAGAGCATCCAAAGCATATCACATCAGTAATCATGCTAGGGAGTAGAAGTTGCAGACACCAATAATCAGGTAAAATCAAGTAGAGTAACAGCAGCAGAAAGCTCAAAATTTTCCTTTAAAAGGTTTGATTATCTTTGCTATTAGTATGTATGAAAAAAAATGTTTCTACTGACTCATACTGATGTGCTCTCTTTCTCTCACACATCTACACCCAAAGATTAGATACTCCCTGATATAACTTGCAGAAAGTGTAAACACCTGCTAAGGAAGTAGGGGAATCAAGTGGGCACCATGGTTGAGTGAAGAAAAAAAAAAAAAAAAAAAAAAAAAAAAAAGTTAACATAGTTCAGCTAACATAGAAAAATGTAATTACCAAGATTCCCTTCCTACTGTTAGCACATGGGAGCAGGCAGAAGTTTGCTTCTTCCTCCATATTCATAGATCAAACCAAATAAATTTTCCTTTCTCCACTGGAGTTTTAGAAAAAGTAAAACAGTCAGACATCATGAAGAATTAGGAAGCCATACAACACAGAGCTGCACTGCCAAGAGGCTTTCACAGGCTCACCTTGTGTTAGTGCTTTCATCCAGGCCAGGGCTGTACTTCTGAAGCAATCGCCCTACTGTCCCCAACTGCTGCACTTTGATTTACCTTGCGGGGCAACCTCAAGGCTCTCTTAGGATGAAACTAGACTGAATGATTTGGTCACATCACCAAGGGGAGTTTAGGCCACAAGCGCAGACTAGGGCTGGCCCAAAGCAAAGCCGGGAAAACACACACGACAGAGATCAGGCCCTCAGCAGCCCTTCACGTGGCCCAGAGACTTTGGTCAGCTCCTGAACACGCGCCAGCACTGCAGCGGCCTTCAAAGCGCAGTCAGTCTCTGGTTAGAGACGACACCAGTGCCAGCACGTCCTTTTGTCTCAAGGGACTCGGACACTCATTTTTCTGGCTGGTGCTCCTGCGGGCAGCTCATTCTTAAGTTTTCCCTCGGGATCAGACTGTGTGGCAATGGCAGGAGCCCCCATCTCCCAAACTTCCACTTCTCCTCTCTGTAAACCACCAACCTTACCTTCCTACAGCACTGAGCCCAGAGAGCTCCTACAGAGTTTCTTGCAGAATTGAAAGGAGGATATTATCTTTATGACATTAATTATATTATTAAATCAGCAGGATCTGAACCTTATTTAATAACACATTTGTCCCAAGCACAGACACGTCTGTCTCTCACGATCAGCTCTTATCCCTCAAAATACTTGTACTTCAGCTCTGAGCTCTGTATGGGTCAAGTAGTGATTAGAAAATTCAGCATCCAAGGAACCTTCCTGAACAGATTTGTATTTCCTCATTTAGGTTCATAGGTCAAATAAAATCAGTCACTCAACCCTCTGAAATAAGCTTTGTATTTTCTAAAACTCAGTGAAAACAAGAACAGAAACTGATGCAGGTAGAAATGCTAACTGTGTTGGGGAAGAAAAACAGCTCCGAAAACTTTTTTTTTCCTGTTCTTGTTCTTTTTTTTATTATTATTATTTTGAAGGAGTTCCAAAGGTTTTGAGAACTGTTAGAGATTCCAAGAAGCCTTTTACAAAAGGCACATAACGTAACGATGACTACAACTGCTCATGAAGTGGCCGCATGAATCCTAAATGGCAAAAACCATATGGGCTAGCGCAGGGGGAACATGGTTATGTTGCTATACACAGTGCAGGATTAAATTCAAGTTTAGGTCTAGGATTTGGGGAACAAGCCTTCACAGATGCACGAGTCACAGTCTTGGGACACAGAGGCACTGACATTTAGGATTTCTGAGAGGGAGGGGGGAAGAGAGGAAAAACAACTGTTTTCCTTTTATGCAATTAAGGGAATCTTTCCTTGTAAGTGATGAACTACTGCAGAAGGTACAGCTTCAAGGCATGTGTCTCCTGCATGAGGAAGGCAATTCCCTGCTATTCCTAGCAGTGCAGAAATCAATCCAAGACCACCACATCAGGAAGAAAGGAATTAATTTCCTTTTTCTCTCCCCCTCCCTCAAAAAGAGGAGTATATATCTACCATTTGGAGCCCCCATTGCTCTCTGCTTAGGTGTGATAATATTCTGAACTGGTTCTTTCAGCCTTGCGAGCAAAACAGCAGGAAAAAGAGGAAGACTAGTCTGTGATTTTATACTCTGCTTCTCTGCTACCAGGCTGCCTGTCCATGACCGTCAGCTTCCAGAGAACAGAGATCATAAAGGACTTGATCAAGAAATGCATCCTTTTTCAGGTCAACACTTAGGTCCCAAGGAAATTAATGCACTTAACATGGCCTCCAACTTCCTTTGCATGGATAGACTAAAGTGAATGGTTATATGCCTTACTAGATCTAGGCTACAGAGAAGTAGGCAAGATTCTTCACAGCTGATAGTATACAGATCAATCTAATCTCTTCCCTTTCAATCTTCCGTGAACAAATCGCAAGGTCTGTGAGTGTGCTTGCTCCACAAACTCATTTCTCACCTATTGCTCAAAAAAGTCAAATCAACCAAACTCCCACCAGTTAAATCAGGTTAAATATTGTATTATAACACATATGTACAAAGGGATAGAAAATACTGGCAATTGCCACCTTAGTTCCCGTCTTCCCTAACTGTGAAGCACAGCTTCATACACTTACTGTATCTTTCACTGTCTTAAAAAAAAGTTATTTTTAACAGGCAAAATGAAAGATATGCACTGGAACAGTGCTCCTCACAGGATCATCGTTGTCAGTGCCTGGGGTTTGAGAACCACCAGCCACGAGCTGATCAGCTGTTGTCCTCTGCATAGGACAGTCAGTCAAGAGAGAAGTACAAAATGCTGGTGAGAATCATGACTCTTCGCTAAAGTGGAGACGTACGGGAGTCATTTACAGTTACGTTCAGCCATGATTATCACTTCTTGGTTAGACTCTGACAACTCTGTGTTTCTTGTTTCAATTTGCTTTTACTCCTTTATCCACCACCATTCAAATTCTTTTCTTTTTTTAAATACAAACTGATATCCATGAACTGTACTCTGGACTACTGCTAATGTTTCCACTGTAACTACTGTCTTTCTCCACACACTCCCTGCAATAGGAAAAAGTGGGGCAAGAACAAAGAAACCAGTAAAAAGGGATATAATGCACAGCTGAACTACATTCTCATTGCCACTTGACAAGTCTGCACAACACATCATGAATCATCTAAACATCACAGACTTCTCAGGATCATTACAATCTTTTTAGGCTTATGCATTAGCAGATCAAGTTTTCACAATCTGTGAGTTCACAAATGATTTAGGCTATGATATAGATATGCAGCTATGTTTGGAACACAACTGTATTTAAGCTAGAAACATGCTTGGAACTGCAAAGACAACACACAGCAATAATCTTTTCATACTAAGTTATGCTCATCTTGTAAAACTTCCCCATCATTCACATTATAAGCGCTTTGCTTAACCATAAGACAAAGCAGTACAGATGTGCTGTTAATGACTTCAGTTCAATCATGTTCATTCTTTGTTATCTGTAGATACTGGCCCACTGCCGACTATTCAGCTTGAAAAAAAAATTATGTGAACTGTGACAATTTCATCAATTGTAGTACTAAGGACTACTAAATAATAGTCTGTTGTTATTCACAGATCAATTCAACTACCTAAACACACATGCCCAGTGACACTGCAGATGCCTCTGGGTTTCAAATTTACGCGCAGGGACTGGCAGATAGGACACAGGATGAGAGAGAAATGCACCCACTGAAGCAGCAGGTGGCAGCAGGGCAGGACACCCCTGTGCCGGTTTGAAGGTTTTAGATACTGATGCTTAGGTCCCTGGATTACTCCATTATTGTCATACATACTCTGTGACCACTCTCTGCCTATAAGTTGTTCACTACCATTTTGGCTTGAGGAAGTGAACAGATTCACAGCGGTGTTACTAGATAGGTGCCATAAGTGAGTTAATATGAGATCCTTTATCTCAAAGACCACATAACTCATCCTGCACAGCTACCCTGTATCAAGTGTACTTGAGGTGGCTAAAGCACATTTCCAGGAAGCCATCCACTCTGAATCAGAAAATGTCAAGAGATGGAGAATTACTCACTCCCTGTGGTAATGTGTTTCATCAGCTATTCATCCTTGGGGCCTTCTGGACACTTCACTTGGCATAAGAGTTCAGAGACATATTTGTTTGAGCTAGTTTAGCCTTATTCTCTAGCCTTCAGTTCTTGTATCATACCTGTCTCCACCATATCAAAGACTCCTGGAGCACCACAGCTCTCTGTTCAACACGATCATCACGTGATCACTCCTTGGTGTTCTTGGTCAGTGAAAGACTGCACTCTCCAAGCTCCATTAGGCAGTTTCTTCCCTTCCCAAATGACTTTGTAATTTCAGCTAGCCCTGTTTCAGATTTGCAGAATTCTTTTAGAAAGAGAGACATTTGTATCTCACACAGTATAAGCAAATACACAAAGAGTCATTTCTGTAATTGCTAATCTCCTATTCATACACTCAGTGCTGACAAACATCCTTTTAACCTCAGAATCACACCAATAACTTGGGTCATACTACTGCTCTGCCGTGACTCCTCCTTGGTATACACAGTTTTCTGAATGGGCTTTGAGTATCCAAAAATCCAGATGTATTAAGCATTTCTGTGCTGATATGGCAAAACACATATAACGAGTGATCTGATTTCTCCTATTATGTTTTAAATTCCTTATAGACTAGTTAATAACAAATGGATCTGGTCTTCCTCCAGAAGAAATACAGCTTTGTTGGAGCTGTAACTACATTCAGATTCAGTATAATAACCAGGTAGCATATTACAAGCTAAAATGGATGCAAAGCAGACCTTATCCCAGTCCCGTCTGTGGCTCCAGTATAAGGGACTAGAGAACCAGGCACACTGGTTCTGTCAGTCTGCCAGCCTGCAGTTGAATTCTTAAAAAAAAAAAAAAAAAAAGTCTTCCCTATATACAACGACTATATCCACCCTTTCTCTCACTGTACAAAATCGTTGCTCTGCCTTGCCAGTCACTCCACTACTTTTTCCACCCCATTTTGTTTGCACTCTCCCCAGCTGTTTTAACAGCTTTCATCTCCCATTTGTTCCCTTTCCTTGGCTTTACAACATCCATCTCGCCACCCCTCTAAATAGAGGGCTGCCAAACTTCTGTTCAGATCCATTTCCTCCAAGAACCTTAGTAATTTCTCATTCCTTTAGGTCTCCCCTATTCCTGCACTTCCCCCTTTAACATACAGCAGTTAATGCAGGGTTAGCTACCATCTTTTGTAATTATATTGATCACTGAACTTGAGAACTCACTGAATGAACAGGCTTTGGGCATCTCAAAAATTTACCTGTTGATAAAGACATATCATTATGTAGATGCCTATTGCAAAAGTAGTGTTTTCCAACACAAAGCACAAACTCTTTTCTGTAAACATACCAAGACAATCAGCAATATATTCAAAATAAAAGAATCAAGTTAATTGCAGAAAATTGTATTAGGACTTGCACAGTGCACAGTGAACACAACAGAAGTATTTCTGCAGTTCTATTAATGCATTTCCCAGCATTGCCTAGAATCATATCTCAATAGTATGGGGACTAGGTGTTAAGGATCCCTGGAAAATTGTCAGATGCAATTACCTTGAAAGGAACACACTCTCGTGCACTTCTGTATTTTTTGAGCTGATTACATTTCCTGCATTTTGCAAAACACTAGAGAACGAGAATATTTTCTGCTCCCAAACATGCCCACATACAAGCTATAATGCAGATAACAGAGGTTTCCTTCCAGAAAAGCCTTTACAGTTCCTTTGTCTTTGCCCATATATTTCACCTATAATCTTTTTAATTTTCCCTAAATTGGAAGCAGGAAGCCTGCTTGTACTCTTATCATACACTTCATAAGAGGTGATTTTAGCATTGCAGAAATTCAGAATTAGCACTTGCTGCCTCCTCCTCCTCTAGGAAAAAGGGGTTTTCATGCAGAGTCAAGTCAGAGATGGACAAAGTTGAACTTTTCAGGAAAACATTTACAAAACATGTAATCAAGCAGACAGCTCAAACTAGCATTGCTTAAGTCATCTTATGCAAAGTCCATAGTACTAAGGGTGAAAGACTCATGGATATAACAGGCAACAGTCTGCTTATTCTGTAACATCTCACTAGATGGACAGCAAGATTAGGCCACAGCACATACAAGGCATTTATTCATCATGCCAGGAAAAAATCTCTTGCAATCCATGGCTTGGTTCTGCCTGCCTCCCTGGGCTTATTTACTCTAAGACCAAACCTACTGTGCCTGTTTTCCCACTCAACATGATCCCATGATCTCTGCTCTCACACAGGGCCAACCCACTTTAACCTGGATAAAGTAACACTGGAAAGCTCACATCCCCTTCCTCCTACTTCCCAATACATCAAAACGAGCTTCAACTTGTTCCGCTGCCTCCTACTTCGTATTGCTTATTTGGATCAACTCTTTCATAGAGAACAGTTTACAGCAGCGCATAAGATCAAACCCATCCTCTATACCACTAATGAAGTATCTAGACAAACAGAGGTTGGATAGAGCCATTAGTACATTTCAGAACCTATCCTGCTTATGACAAGCTTTCATTTACCTAAAAAATCTCAAGCAACACATTATACATTTCTTGGATTAACTTTTCCCAGACAACACATTAAGAATCTAATGTCATGGCCTAGACCATCTGCAAAGGATCAACCTTAGGCATGGTATACCCTTGCAGGCTGATAGGCAAAATGCTGGCAGCCTCCCTTGCCCCATTCTCAGCATTGAGCCAGTAAACATATACCTCACCACTCAACCATTTCACCCTCAGTCCCTTCCATTCTGACATGAGGGATTTAAAATAACATGGTAAGCCATTTCCATTGCAGCCATATCATCCTACTCCTTTCTTGGTACCGCATAAACTGCACAAATCAGCTTTAGACTCCCCTTCCCCTCTGGCAGCTAGCAAGGAGGAACATAATCTCCTTCCCTTGATCTCCTCATAGATGGCTGTGGTGGCTCATAGCTCCTACCCAGAAGGGCAAAGCAGCATCTCAGATGGCTGGGCTCCAAGGCAATAGCTCGAGTTTTCCTGCCAGATTGCAGGAGTGCTTAGGGCTCACACCGACCGTGAATTTCTGGGTCCTGAAAATATCAAAAATAAATGAATAAATAAATAAATTCCCCAAAGCGGAAACCTGGAAGCGCTCCCTTCTGACTTCATGCACAACTAAAAATGTAACTTGAACCGCACCTGTTCCTTGAACCCTAGGTCTAACACCTCTATGTTCTGTAACTATTTTAAGTGTCTGCATTTCTGAAGTCTAAGTTTATTTGGCTATTTTGTGTTGCAAATTTGAGGCTGCATTAACTCTGAGGTTACTCAGCACTTCACAAAATGTGTCTAATCCATTTGCCATTTATTCATAACAATAAGAACAGACTGGAAAAGTCAGGTGTGCTGTAGTGATTTATATCCGGCAACTTCCACCTGCGATAGAAGTTACATAAAGCAAAGGGGTACTGACCAACGTGCAGTTCCTCAAAAGTAACATAAGGAACATAATGCCTCATTCATGCCCAAGGAGATCAGACTTTTGAGGCTGAGTAAGCCTAACAGTCAAATTACAGCAAAATCACGCTTCTTCCGTTTGTTTCCAAGTCAGCTTCCTTCTCCTTGATCTGCATGCATCCATCCAAATTGTGTTTCTAAATACACCTGGCTTCTCAGCCTTCATTAAAAAAAAAATACTCTGCAGCTAGCAAACGTTCCATAGAAAGCTCACCATGCAGTTTGTCACACATCTGCTCTTCTACTCTATTTTCCTACTGCAATTTCAATTACTGTTCTGCTCAGAAATGAGGGCAGGGAGGAAGGCCTCCTACAGATACCTTCCGATCTCAAAGTTTTGGAGTCATCTCAAGTCCTTTCCACACAGGAAGCCTTTCAGCTCTGCAGTATCTGTTGCATTATTTTAGGGTGGTCTAATAAGTGCCTTCCTCTTACCTACCACACCTAGCCAACAGCTTCTGCTGTGATGACAGAGAAGAGCAGAAGCTGCTGCTGGGAGGGCTGAGAGCTCCTCCCAAAGGAACGCAGTCTTCTGCACCTCCCTGTAGGTAGGCACTGCATCTGGGAGCAAACTAGCCAAAAAGATCAGCTCACTATCATCATCTTCCTATTCATATAGGTGTTAACTCACCTCTTGGGATTAACAGCTTTATTTAATCATATGGCTGCTCCTTACCTCATCCCATTCTGGTGTATTATTACTGTGTAATTAATATACTCACCAAAATAGGCCTTTCCCTCCGTCAATATAAATGGAGACTACCACCTTAGCAAAGGATGGTGCCTTCTTCATTCTGCCACAGACTTTGCCATGTAGGACAAACCATTTGTTACTTTGTATCACAGATAACCATTTCTAAAAGAAGAGTAAGAAGACTTACCGTACAGATGTGCTGTTGGCTTAAATTTTATTGAATATAAATGTGAGATAAATTAATTATAGCATTGAAAACAATGTAAAGTCCTCTAATAAATGTATTAACCTTTCACAGGTCTGGGAGCAGAATCTGTCTGCTCACATCTGCCATGACAGAGAGAATAGGCTGAAAACAGGTAGGCAGAGCTCCTTTACCTCTGCTCTAAGGCAGTGATCTGGTTGCATACGTGTTGACAAGGGGCTTGAGAAGAACAGAGCTCAGTACAATTTATTAATTCATCTATACCATGTGAAAGAGAACATGAGTGAAAAACAAAGTCCCCAGGTATGCACAAGGTATCCCAGCCCGCACTCAGGCTTGTACCCTCATACATTCATCAGCAGAGGTTTGCAGCACAGTTAGTGGGGAGCCTGGTCCAAGGGCAGGCTGAAATTCCCACTTCACTCATTTTTCATTCAAATTCATACACTGAAGTGTTGTTATCATTTGCTTTTAGCTGGGAAAGGCATCTCTGAACAGGGTGGTAGTGCTAATACGCCTCCTGAGTTTTGACCTGTGGAAAGCAACTGTCTCCAGTCCTAGCTAGTCTGCTTTCCAGCAATAGGAGGACTATTTATACCCTAGAAACACAGTTGAAAACAACCAACATGAAGGCCAGGTTGCATGAATGGGACTTTTGCCAGTAAGTACACAAGAGGAGTTTTTGAATTCGAAGACAAGCACAGTTGTTTACTAGAGCTAGTACTTCCCTTCCTCCTCATAAATGGCTCCAAATTTCACAAAAACTTCTTCATTCAATGGGCTTAACCTCAAGTTTAGGTTCAAAATTCTTCTGTTTTGGACGGAAGGCAGGCTCTATTATCTTGGCCTATACAGTTTCCAGTATACTACTTTATGCCTCTCAATCTTTCTGTTCTTTCAAACTTGCCCTTTCTTTCAATTTACTACTTCAGTTTCAGTCTTACCTGGTTTTGGTTTTTTGGTTTTGTTTAAACTGCAGTGGTGGTATTTCGTTCATCCTCCTCTCAACTTCTTTGTTAGCTTTATATACAAAGCATCACAAAACCCTTAAAGCTGAAGACAGGGTTCCTCTGTTTCTAACATTCAAAACACACCCTCCTGTAAAAATAACTTCCCAATATGGTAATTGCCATTAATCAGCTTTTGTGCTTCTCTCACATTTTTCTGCTATTTACACACTTGCCATTTTCCCATAAAAGTCATCCTCAGCACTTAAAAGGTCAGGTTGTAATTGCTAAACGCAGGTAATTGCTTCTTCAGAATGGCACTAAGCTGAGATTTTGCAATTCAGTTTGTATATTTACATGTTAAGCCAGTTCTGTCATCCTAATAGCACTTACTGCAACAACTCTCCACAAAGCTTTACTCTTGCTCCCTGGGGCTTCTCACAGCACAACTCCTGCCTGCCTATACTGGGACAGCTGAACTATCTCCTATGTTTAACTTTCACCTCAGATATCCTTTGCTTTGGAAAACATGTCTTAATAACTGGAACAAGTGCATGCACAAAGCATACATTTTTCTGTGCCAATATGGTTCAGGGACAGGTTAAGCACAGCAATACAGAGCATCAGGTAACTAGGGCCCCATGGGCCACCATCAGTGTACTGACAGTGGCTTGTACCAAGAGGCCTGCACAGTTCCTCCCACACAGTTGCTTGGAGGCAACTAGTGATCTATGAGGTCTGGAAGTGATATGTAGCTGATATGCAGAATCAAACAAAACATAATTTGAAGGTAACCTGAGAGTTGGCAGTTACCCAAATAAGCTGAGAATCAGTATCTCATTCACTGCTCAAGAACAGATCAAATTATTCATGGCACCCAAATGCATTAATGAGCACACACACCCCACCATTGCTCACTTCAAAGTCATTTGAAAAACTACGTACTATGAACTGGCTAGCGCTGGTTCTTGTTACACAGAAAGCAGCTAAGAGAACTGCCATTTGAGAGCCCTGTAGTAACTAAATTTTTGGAACTAATGCTGAGAACACAGCACATACCAGCTTGTACTGATGACTAAGTACATAATAGCCAGAACATTATATAGGCCTTCAATATGCAGCTGCACAGCCCCAGCTCTACAAAATCTACCTGCAGAGAGCATACAACATTCCACAAAGAAGGTAAAAAGGGGAGGAATCTTTACACAGCCATTTATATGTCTGTCTCTCAAATCAGCTAAGCATGCAGTAGCTTCAATCAGTTTGAAGCCAGTAGGAAAAACAGGAAAGTTGCATCTAGTACCAACTGTAACAGCTTGATACTACATTGTCATTGGACAAAGTCAATCATGGCCCAGGTAAAGCACGTCACAACTTCTGGTGTCATGCTTGTTGCTTTTAAGATGTCTCTTCCAGTGTGAAGAGACAATTTCTTCGTATGCAAGGTGTGCAGGAACTTTGTATTAAGAAAATACAGGTTAGAAAAAAAATTATCGGAAGACTGATAATTGCACTGAGAGGTCCCATATGAATCTCTCCCAGCAAGTCTACAAGCTGGGAGATTAAGAAAAATTTTTTTTTAAAAAAAATCCCAGAATGATAAAGCTGAGCTACTATGTAAATCAGTTCTTAAAAAATAAAGATGCTGCCAGCAGAGGAAAGGCAATCAGAAGTCTTCAGTTATCAGAAATCAGCTGACATTTCTGCTGAAAATGGGAGATGCAGAAAGAGCCTACCAACTTTTACTTGATTAGATCCTGTAAACTAAAGCAGCAAGAATCAGATGTGTCTGGTTGAGCAATTAGCCTTTTTCCAAGACAGTGAGAACAGATTCTTTACTTTAACAGGCTTTTAAGACCATAACAGCAAAATAAAAATCACTATCAGATTAGGAAGATGATCTATAACTTGGATTTACCATTAACCACACAGTGGGGGAAGAACAGTGTGTTGGATCTCAGTCTCATGTCATTATCCAAAGCTTATTTAGCTTTGCATCTGAAAACCTGTTTAACCCACCCCCCCAACCTGTTTTAGCGGTTGTGTACCTACAAAAAACATATGTGCATATTAATTGTATACATGATAATGGGTGCTGTTAACTTATCCTGACAGGAACATACATTGGTTCTGGATTATTTTAGATGAAAAAGTTATTAGTATCTGAACTAAGAAAACGCCCAGTCAGTTTTGTCTGTTAATTAGTGTAGACATTAGGTTAAATAAATACATTTCCCTTTCTGCTTATCTTTACTGAAAGGCACCAATAGCACTGATCCCTCTCTAGGGCACTGTAAAGATTTACTACAGAAAACAACCTCTGAAGTCTTACCTCACTTCTGAAGATTTAACATATGCCGACTGTTTGAGAGCTCAACTCTAGAGCTAAGCAGGACACCAGGCTTCAGAGTTCTGAGATTTTTGCCATGTCAAAAATTTTCCCCTCAAACTACGATAATAAAACTAAATACATACAAGTGTCCATGAATTCTGTAGAATCTGCAAAATTTTTGCTCAAGTGAGTTAAAACATTGTTCCAATAATTTCAAGGTTTTAGAAGAAACTTAAAATAATTTAGATTTCATTCCAAGTCTGTCATTTCAGATCATGAAGGCAGTTTAATTCTGAAAAAAAAAACAACAAAAAACACATTTGTAAGTGTAAAAAAAAAAACTCTGTATTTTAGTATTTATTTCAGCTAAATCCTTCCCAGGAAAAGCTTTGGCTTCATTAATAGCCATTTCTTTCATTGAAAACCTTATGAAAATGCCCAGACAGTTCTGTGAACATGCCAGGCCCAAGGTCATTGTCAACGAAGTGAAGTTACGGTGTAATGCAAAATTCCTGTGTTGAAAACATGCTGCAAAGGTTGGCTACAGTTGTGGTACAAAGCATGCAACATTAGTTCATTATGAAGGGCAGATCTTTTAATCAGGTACACTGAGCCGACTGAAACTTCTCACAAGGGGGGTTCTAATAAGCCACAACTGAGCATGAGGCATTCTCTGTTAGGACATACACGAGCAATATAAAGCATTTTTTGATTGGTTATACAAAGACAAAACCCAAACCCCTTAAAGACGATTTTTGGAGCCAGAACACCACTGTTCATGGTACAGATGTTTTCCCTCTCCTCCCCTAAACACCAGATTTCAGGTTCAGACTTTGTTTGCTTTGTTCACCACAAGAAGAGATGGAATTTCTTTCCCTTTCACATTCAAAAACAGCTATTTAAGGAAAGCCGCATCTTCCTACATTATTATATCCAGGAGAGAAGGATGGTATTATCCTATGTACCACACTACGCAAGGGCAGCACTTGAACACACTGACTAATCAATATTGCGTGCTGAGACTAGGGAAAGCAGCAAAAAAGTGTGGAAAGTAACTGCAGGATGAAGTGCATTTAACATTGAAGTAGCTAAGAGCCTGATCCAAAGCTTACTGATGTCAGCAAACTCCTCTAATTCCAGTATTCTACAAAACATTTAATGCTCAAGCACTAAATCAAACACTGCAAAATCTCAAACCTAGAATAAATTTTGTAATAAATGTAATATAATAAATAATAATGTAATGAATAAATGTAATAAAACTCCCAAGAGTTTTCTTTGGGAAATCCGTGCTCATTTAAATTCCCCTCTGTAACTTAAAGTATTGCACCTAATATACAATGCTTTTTAGATGCCTCTATGAAAATCTGAGCTAGTTAGCATCATGGTTGATGCAACTGTTCTTCCATATCTCTAGTCGTGACACTTCATTCTTACTCTAGACTGGTGGAGATTCAACACCTTAGGGGGGAAAAGAAAAAAAAAATTCATAATCTCTGGAAAGAGATTTGCTAGACTCACTGAGGCAGAAAGCACAAGTAACTTGCCAGAATACAAAGAATATAACAAAACAGCAACAAAAAAAGGAGACTTAACATGTTGTGTAGAAGAACAAATCCTCCCAATAAAACATGTCAACAAGAGCAGGTGAATCAGCATAATTGACTCCTGAAGTCATTTACTACTTGACAGTATCAACTCTATTTCACTCTCCTGTGGAGAAATGAGATAGGAAATATAACTGCTGTGGAAGCCATAATACCTCCTTGAGAGGACTAAAAATGCAATTAACAAAAAGCATACTGAAAATATGCTTGTTTTTTTTTTTTTTTTTTAATGCCTCAAGAGACAGAAAAGTTGCAGCTCATGCTAGTGTTTTCAACATACACTAAATTCACAGCATTGTTAGATATTTAATCCCATTTTTTAGGTTCAAATTAGCAGGAGATTCCACCTTTCAAACAGTTTTCCCACAGTCACTGTTCCCCCTTCAAGCTTTGCAAAATGATACAGTTACTTTACAACATACTGACAGCTTCCAGCTCTCATGATTCAAAAATCCTCTGTGAATATTTCACTATGAAAACAATTCCAGGGAACCTTACCAGGTGTCACTCTCCCCCATTTCACTACACCTCTCTTCCAGATATTCCAGTTCCTCTTCAACATGTGGTTATCCTTGTGCCCTGGCTTTAAAATAGGATGGAAGGCTGAGAGATTATAGCCACCTGATTAAAATCAAGGGGTCAAAAAGAGGAGCCACCAAACTTGCTGTGGACAAATCTTCTGGTGATTACTGAACATTTCACTTTGGCTCCAACCAGATCAAAACAGATCAACCATCATAAATCTGAGAACGTGTATGAGTGGAAGAATTACTCCAAACCTGGGGTTTCTCAAAGTCCTTCCTTTGCTCTCTAATAGTGGCTAATGTTTTTGACTTGCTGAGCCTATCTCATCTCATCTCATTTGCTTTCCACACACTCACACTTTTTTTCTGTGCCTGCAGCAGATAACCTCTGAACTTAAGTACTGCTTTTCCACCTGACACCACAGGTTGTTAGAGGGCATCCTAAAATAAAGAAAGAAACATACAAATAAAAAAACACGAAGCATATAAGCTAAGCAGAACTGGTAGCCCAGAGGGAAGTAACTGGAGACAACTGAAGCCCACAGTTACTCCTGGAAGACCCAACTCCCAATAGAGAACTCCATCACTTACAAACCTACAGATACTCATCTGTGCCAGTGAATTAATTTTATTTCTGTCCACAGGCTTGGCCAACAGCAGTTAAGACACTGACAAGGACTTTGGTATCATCCCTGGTTCTGTTTTTTGGCAGTGGAACAGCGCTAGCTCCCTGTAAAAGAAACTCATAGATCACAACCTTGGCCAGTACATAACTGATTTATTAGGCACAAATATTTGCTGTTCAGTGTAGAGACCTTTCAGATGCCAGCCTATGGGATGAAGTATTCTTTCACTATAGCATAAGTAGACTTTACTTGAAGTTGAGTCCTCAAAATGCACTGCTGGAGGTCATGGAAGGTTTCTACATTTCTCTAGCATTCCCACATGTTCCCAATTCACTACAGAATTCACTGACTACACTAGGGACTGTGTGCTGAGAAAATTCAGGGCTCTTCGCACCTTGGATGCAGGGAGTATTTATGCCACCTACCAAAGGAAGCTGTTTGTGTAAGCTACTTCTGTAGCCAATGTAGAGGGCTACACTCCTCCAGGAGGCCCTCAATCATCCACTGTGAACCCTCCTTCCTACCACTGCCAAGAAATGCCTGCAGACACGAGCCTCATAGTTTGGTGTTTTCACACATGTGCAATAAACATCTACCAGCATTTATGTTGAGAGCAAGCTACAAGAACTTTAACAGCAGCATTAGTCAAACAATTCTTAGTTAGAATAAATCTAATGATTCCAAATTTAAGATCAGAGTTCACAAGAAATGGAGGGAAAACCTGCATCCCTGGGATGACGGTCCAAATTCCAAACAATCCCTTCATTTCATAAAGGGATTCATGCCACAATGTCTTTCTTTCTCTTCCTCTAAAAGAAATGCAAGTTGCTATTCTTTGATCCTAAAACATTTACTAAAAATGCCAGATGTTTCTGCTGTACAACACTGAAGAAAAACATAGGCATTGTAGGTCTATAAAGAACATGCCAATATCAGAATAACTGGTGTTATTGTGTATGAAGCCTGTAGAGAAGAATTCACTTTGTGCTTTCAACACTTGCAATCTCGAAACCATTCTGCTTGGTTAATAGCAGCATGTAGAACTGAAGTCCCTGTAAACCAAGCACCATCGGCAACAGAGTCAGCTCAAGAAAGCAGATTGGTACTTTTATCCCATGCAGTGAGATGATCCACCCTATGCTATGTCAGTCAAACCCATCAACAGCCATGGGAATTCACAGCCCTTCCTCAATTCCTCCTCTGATCCCCTCTGTAGAGATATTTTGAAGCATAAGAGCCTCCTTCAGAGATGCATCATCCACCTCTTTCTCTCCACCTTCCTTGTGAACCCAATGCTGAATGCAGTCTTGCTCAGAGTTGCTTCTAACATACCCAGGCAAATTTGCATGTGGCTCACTCTGTTTACTGGTATTTCTGGAGGCTTTGCTGGAAATGAGCAAACGGGAGCTAGCCACCATTTGTGACTGGCTGCTGGTGCTATGGGTCAGGTGGGTGTGAACAGAGCCATATCTGTAATTGCCACATGGTGTCGTCTTCTTCCAGTCAACAGTAAGATTCCACCTTGTCCAAGTCTTCTTGATCTCAGTCTGAACCTGCCAGGGGGGTGGGTGGGGGGAGAGAGAGATTTAACAGTACAGGTAAGACAGGCAGAAGCTTTCAACAACACTCCCTACTGAACATCAACCTGAAACCCCTCTGTCCTTTTATGACTGGCCCTCAGCCTACAAACATCCCAACAGTTCTTCAATGTGGGTATTGTCAGTCACAACATCATTTACAAGACTCTAAAGCCCAATGACATGTCATCACTTACTGGTTGAATCTAAGTCCCTTTAGTATGTCATATGGTCCCTCATTTGGTACTGCTGCAATCTGTTCTGGAGCAAATAAGGAGAATCTCTCCCTGAACTGTTAACCCCCCATGATATATTAGACATTCTTCCCTGTGTGTCAACTCACTCTATATAGTGATGACTGAAAAGGGTCTTTTTTGTGTGTTTTGAGATTGTTTTTTTTGCTTCCTGCTTTTTCATCCAGTTTCTCATGAGGCTCTTTCAACAGTGTTCAAAATCCAGGAGGAAAAAAAAAAAAAAAGGGGGGGGGGGAAAAGAAAAAAAGCATATTTTGCAGTACAGTTATTCTACCCCTGATGCAAGCTGCAGGTACAAACTGCTGTATTTGCTTTATAACCAAGCAGAAATTTAACAAGAAGGTTAGGTGAGCTGTATGCCATCCTACAATCTACTAGTCACATTCTGGAGCACAGGTGATACTGAAGTAGGACTAGGCAGTCCTAAACTCCTCATTCTGGCTGGGGCTGTTCCCATGCCACATACAGCTTCAGGAACCTTGCAGAGATTTCTCTTTATTTTCTTAGAACAGCTTCTCTGTTACTCAGTCCTCCAGGTTTTGAGTTCCACTCCAATAATACGGTGTTCACAACTTACCTCCCCATTGCAGTAACAGTAGATGATAGAAACGAAGAAACCCTGAGGATAATAAAAGTAAGATGTAACTGTCACATGCAACGGTGTGTCAAGTCTAAGCCTCCTAGTTTTATCTGCAAACTGCTTTACGTTTTTAAAACTGTTATTTTACTTGCACCCACAGAAGTATGTTACAACACCAGTGGCAGCAGGACCAGAAGCTGTTAAGTTTTACTTCGAGAGGCAGCAGCTGACCTCACCCCACCATGTCCCAACTCCTCTGGGCCTCCTGAGCCAGAGGTTAGCAGCACCCCACTGTGCTGACTGGCAGCAATATCTCCTCTTGCTGATCATCTAACGACACTCACACTCATGTGGGAGGGCAAAACAGTTTGTAACACTACCATTGTAAAACTGCCAACCTCAACACAGCTGACAGAGACATGGCTCCTAGAAACAGACACCAGCAGAAAGTGACAATGACTACAGTTTTCTGTAGGAGGGAAGGACTGAGCCCGGACACAGACTAAGGTGAGACCCATGCAAGGGCTTCCCACCTCTCATAGGGGCTATGATTATTTCATTTAAAAAGTATTGAATGCTTACATCCTACAGGGAACTAGCCTGCAGGCACTGCCCACTGTCCTCTTTGCCTCTCCAAGACAACAAGCACCAAGGACGGGCTTCTCCTCACACACCTACTTTCTCTCTGGAGGTCCTTCCAGAGATATGCCTGCTCTTCCTTCACTCTTAAGGAATTCTTACAATTTACAGACTTAAAAACTCAATCAGTAAGGATAGTTAACTGCTACATTCTAACATTCTTTGACTGTATACAAGTACCTCAAAAATGTTCATATTTCCTAGGCATAGCCAGGGGCCATCATCTCCTCAAGGAATAAACAAAGACCCTTACCACAGAAGAATGCAAATTCAGATGTTCAATACTTAAACCTGTATATAAATATCATGTACTTGCTGTAAGTGAAATTCTCAGGGGTAAACTCGCATCTTAATGCATGCCTTTTGTTTAAGAAAAAAGTGGCACTGAATTTGTGTATTACACTATCAGGACTTTAAAAGAACATACAAGGGAGTGAGACTCAATATATCTGATAGTTAATGTTACCATTTCATCCGATCTGCTGCATGAGGCAGAGCAAACAATTTAGATCAGATCCACTCCCTCTCCCCCATCTACACCAGACCTGCACGGCTTAGAGAAACCATAAAAATAATGCATGTTTCCAAGAAGAGAGTCAAATCAAGAAATTTCTAAAGCATAGCTCATTTAAGTAGGCCAGTACACTAACAAGGTATGACCACATGCTAATTATGAGTCCCTAAAGAAAATACACACAGTGCCAAAGCTGTAATTTTGTTGTGGCAAACTGCCTACAAAAACAGCATGCTTCTCTTCCCCCTTGAGCAAAGATAAAATAATCAAAGTTTCTTGCTGCTCCAAGGTTTGAAAAAAATAGGTCACAATACACTGCTGATGAAAGCACTATAGGACAGAAAGTTGTGAATTCTTGCAAAGGAGCAGGGCCCAGAGCAGAATAGGGGGAGGAAAAAAAAAAAAAAAAAAAAAAAAAAGCACACACTTAGTGGATAATACAGTCCACTGCTGCCTTGCATACCTGGAAGGAATTGAAGAATAGCTCACAGTGCATGCGGATCTCCCAAGCAAGCCCAGTGAATGTATGTGGTAGGCACACAAAGACAATATAGTGTACTCCAAAGACCAGGATGAGAACCAAGGTGGATTTTGCTAGCTTCCTGCAAAAAAGATAAGAACCTATTTTTATATACATACACATACACATATATATATGTCTAAGAAAGGGTTGCCCCCAGGAAACCACATATCTAAGCTAAGCCTCTTCCTATCCCCCTCCACTCAGCAAACTGACCTCTTAACGTACTTGTAAGAAATCATTTTCAAAGTATTTTTGTAATGAAGCCACACATCTAAAACAAAGCATGAAGATTTAGATCTGTTTCTGTTCTCTAAACATACCTCAGCTCAAACTTCATCTACATTAGCTGGTAATCCTTAAGTAACTATTTAGAAGTTCAGGATTCTGGTGCAGCAGTAGACAAATGCACCACTAGTAAATTAGATCTGTGGGGACATCTATGCTTTATCTTCAGAGATCAATAGCACTCTTTACTTGTTTTGGAAGGTCTACAAGCTCATGGGTTTCAGCAGGATTTAGCTAAAGGAAACAGAATATGAGTTTTAATACAAACTGATAATACTGGTAGAGAGCCTACCACAGAAGATAACCTTGAATCAATGGACCGTGAGTTGATTCTGTTTAAGTTATATGGAAGATAAATATACCAATCTGTAACTAAGGACTTCAGTTTCCAGAGGGAAAAATGTCAGCAGGGAAACAGCAAGTAAAATCAACTGAAGAGCATAAGAACTTGAATGAGGAAGTGGCTTTGAAATTCTTTAAGTTAAAAAAGCACAAACCATTTACATTTGCCTCCCAAGTAAGGTGAAGGCTATCTGTAGACACGTTCTGGATATAACTTGAATAGACTCTTCATAGGGGTATTAAAAATTAGTGGAGAGAAGATAAAGAATGGAAAATGCAACCACTTCACAAAGAAAGTTGTATTGTGGAGTATGACCACATTGCACACCAAAGATGGTTTGGGATACAGCAGAGACCAGATTCTTCCAGATCCGAGAACCTCTCAGTGAAACACACCTATTGCCGTCCCTTCAAAACAGCAGTGCCCAGTCTCTCCTGTGGCTAGCAAACTTCCTTGCCTAACACATAATAGCTTGTGAACATGATTCCTCACCTATTTACTCTATTCCTCTGTACAGAATTTTCTCTCAACATTCTATTAAAACACGTTCTTAAATTCTGATGAGAACCTAGTTGAAGCAGTTACAAATTTGGTGTCAGAAGAATCGAAAAGTGAAGTATCATTATCTCAACTGAAGGACTACCACATCCATTCCCTCAATCTATACATCAGAACATGTATTTATTTGTAAGACGTATCACTTCTATTACGTATCTGAAAGAGGTAAGCTTTACATAATGACTTGCATCCAGAGAGATGCTGACAGCTTTCATTAAGGAAGAGTAAATTGTTGAAAGCGTATTTCTGCAAAAATCACACACGAGTTTTTCTGTGTGGGAATAGTCCTAAAATTGTTTTAGTTTAGTTTTAGAAATACCCACAGCTCTAAGCAGCTGGTAGAACAGGACTAGTGCAAGAATATCACATCCTCTACAGCAACAATGAGGTTAAGATTTTGCACTTTAGATCTTACAGCACAGCAACCAGTTAACCTTGGAAGTTCTTCAGAAACTGTATTTTAACCACAAAGCTGATTTAGTCTTCATAAAGACTTCTACATGACTCATGCTGTATTGAAGAACAGTTTTTACCTAGAACTACTAGAGATCTAGTTTTTAAAATCCTGTCCAGAAGACGTACCTATACTGCTTTCTTGTGTCATAGCCAACAGCATGCGTCTCCCAAATTTTAGTTGCCAGAACCCGTACAGTATTCAGGAACAAAACGAAGTTCAGCTATAAAATAAAAAAAATTGCAAAGAGAAGAAACAAACCGCATTTAGTAATCTTGCCAATATTTTTTCAAACCTCAGTGTACAGAAGAGATTTTGCAGAACAGCAAACTCAAAAACAGACACTTACCAGCTGGAAAAGGGCATTACTGTGCTGTTGTTTCTTCAAATTTATGCCTTTCCTCTCAAACAGCCTAAAATGGTTAATAAATAAGGCCTGCCTTCATGTTCAAATACAAAGTGAGCTCTTGTTAATAAAATTCCTAAAATCCGTGCACCAGGCTATTCTGAAAAGGAAATTTTAACTATGTGGAGGGAGGGGGGGAAGGATTTTTCCTGACTGCAGCCAGTGTTTCTGCAGTGGTAAACAGATGCAAAAATGAAGAGGAATATGATAGACTAGAAAAGTTTGTTTCAAGTTTATTGTAGCAAAAAGACAACATGTGGATATCCTACCAACAGGACTCCTTTAGCATGTAACTCTGCAATAATATACCATACAAATACAACGTGTGTTTTAAAATATTATCCCACTTCACTGTGTCACATCACACTCTAGTAATCAACTCATTTATCTCTAGTGAGAACTTTCCTGCAATAAAAGCATCCAACACACACAAGAATAAACTATACCATATATAATAAATTTTGATAATGTGGACTTGCAGATCCATGAAGAAAGAGCCAATGCACAGTGCATTACCTTATCATCTAAAAATGACCTCAAGCAGATTCTACAGTTAAAATGAAGAAATCACCACCATACTCCTTGTGGCACCATACTCCGTACTCAGGATGCTGACAACTCACCGTAAGGGCCCTCTACACATATGCATGCACACAAAACACACACTGAAGTTATCAACCATAAGAAAGTGAGATTCAGACCAGAAAGAGGAGTAAACACTAGAAGGCGTTAAGTTGTACAGAATTTGAACCAAAAGATCACTGGAATTGGGCTAATAATAAATCTTCGGTTAGATTGTTAAGACTTCACTTAAACTAATTCTCAGCTTTACCTACATGGTGCACTCTTTTCATTCCTAGCAAGAATCCGAGTACAAAAAACACTGGGAATTCAAGTGACCTGTTCTGTAACCTGGGTGCAACGAACTGATAGAGAATGTGGGCAGGTTATTCCATAATTCTGGAGGCAACGAGTGACATCACCTTATTTGTAAGTGCACCCCTTCAGGTACTGCAGAATACAGTCCCATCATTTCCTAATGTAACTCATCTTCCCTAGCAAAGTCAAGAAACTTTTTTAACACACACACACACACACACCAAGAGATGTGTATAAAAACCTACCCCAATAGCTGCTAAAATTGGTGCTTGATAAATCCATTTGATCTCTCCAGCACTCAGCTCCCAGCATCTAAAATTGCAAAAGAAACCTAACAGTTACTGACAACATAATTAAGCAAATTACTATTCTAAAGCTTGACCAAGAATAGCCCTTTTCCATCACTGAAATCACGTGAAGTAGTGTGCTTCCCAGTCTGGTTAGCCAAAAATTTCAGGAAGAGTAAGCTCTCTCACTATTAACAAAGTCTATACTATCATCTTCAAAATGAAAACAGATGTCTTGCACTGAGACAAGCAATTCCTTTTGGCTGGTGTCATCTCTTGCTGGCATTCTTAAATACTTCTAAAGCAAAAGTAATCTATCTGCATGCTGGGCATTAAAGATTTATCCCCCAACAGAATCAAACCCCACCAAAAAACTTAGCTCTCCACTATCTGTTGACAAATGTAAAAGTTATTTTATAACAGCTGGAGGGAGAAAAAAAAAAAGATAGGAAAAAAAGCACTCTCAGAATTGATCTTCAACCACAAGCCACGGAGGGGGGCGAGGGAGAATAGAAAAGAAATAAACTATTAAGCTGATAATTAAAAGAAACAGAGGAAAAAGGAGAAACATTTTATTAGACAATCATGCCTAGTTTTGACAGTTGCTGATAAACAGTGAGGAAATAAGAGTTTGTCTCTAACATTCCCCCAAAAGACCAATTCAAGTAACACAACCCTTATTTGCTGCATAGTTCACTGAGGAAAGACCGTTTTGGAAAGACTGTTTTTGAGCACACATTTTCTCCACAACCACTTGTTGTCTCACAAATATGAGACTTGAACCAGCAAACATTTTGACAAGAGGCATGACATGACTATTTGCTATGTACTTGCTTCTCATACTGCCGTACAGTTGAATACATGCTGCAAGACAGGCCTAAGCTCCAACTTAATGAATATTTGCTGCTAAACGTCTCTGCATTCAAGGGCAAGAGTGGGAAACTTTGCTCAGACCAAACTCCTTTAAACAAGTGAGACTCTCCTATTGGCTCTGCTCCTGCAACATAGTTCTTCAATGTTAAGGAGTACATTCAACACTAGGATTGTCATCTCATGCTAGATCCCTAAGAGATAATCCTCCATTCCCCACCCCCCACCCCGCACCTCTGCCCTCTCCATCCAGCCTTTTTTGCTGTCACAAGCAAGACAGAGCACATACTCATACACATGGTAAGAAACATGAAAATACCAGTGGATTACTACAGGGCACCATGTATCAAACTACTGCTTAAGATGCTGCTTTCCTGTGAACCTGTACTACATAAAAAGATGCAGCACTGAAAGAAAAAACAGACACTAAAAACTAGCAGAGACTGGAGTATTTCCTTAGCTCCTTTTCCATGGGTAAAGATGGTAAATGCTTCACAGCAGCTTGTGTTGATAAGATCACAGCTTTGAGGCTCATCAGGGAGGCTGCCAAGTCATCCCTGGAAAGCATCAAACAGCAAGGTAGTTCTGGAAAAGGAATTATGTTCAACAGCAGAAAAATGCATTTTCATCTGGTGTCTGCCTCCTGACTTAAAGAAAAACCCTGGCTGAGAATGAGCTTGTTTTAGCCATCAGTTTATAAAGGGTAGGGGTGGGGGGGCACGGGAAGGAAGCACAACAAAACAACAACAAAATCAAAGCAAAGCACACCCCACTGCCTCTAAAAGGGATTCCACATTTAAAACTTCACTTCTGAAAACTGGGCTTTAAACACCAGTGTTCTTTCCTTACATGCATCCGCAATTGCACACTCTTTAGTTCAAATGGATGCAATTCTCTTTAAAGGAGTCAGGCTAGATTCCCTAGAGAGCAGAGTCATTTACTGAGCAGGAAGTACTGCCCCTCAAAGTTGTTTGGTTTTGATTGCAATTGAATGAGCAACATGGAGAAACAGGTGACATTCATCCAGGCTCAAGCTGACAGATGACTACTCCGTAACTGCCAAGGGGAACGGTTTTCTGACTTTGTCCAAATCTTAGCAGAAAAGCAGCTTTTTGGAGCAGTTATTTTCTGTAAAAATTAACGGACATTGCTCCAGCAAAAGAGGCCTTTAAGTGTTTCGGTCCACGAACCACATATTTAATTGACAACTTTCCATCTCCAGGACTGCCAACCTAACACTTGGATTCTCTTACACAGCCACATTCTGCTCTCTAATTTATGAAACATCTACAGATTGTGCATGTAAAGTTATCTGAGCATATGAATTGGCTTATGTAAAGAAACTAACAATTACAACTGACTTTTCTTAGTCTCCTAGCTATCATGAAAAAAGGCTGCTTTCTTTGTCATGACTGTAGCAAGTTAAGAAGCATGTGCTATAGCGCTGTAGGTCGCTCAGGCTGACCTTACTTATGCCAAGAAATCTTCATCAAGTTTCAGCACCTCTTATTGACAAGGCAGTTGATGCAGGGCCCAGTGGAATACCGCAGCAGCATTACTTATATCGTCTCTTCACAGACCATATCTTATACAGGGCCCAATCTTCACAGGTGCGAACCTCCTGGGATAATTTATCAGCTGAAAAGGGTACATTAATAACTTCAACTGTCTCATGCTACACTGAGATGGATATGGACATGTACATTTTAGTGGAGTGATTCTGTACATACACCAATGACACAAAATCAGAATCAATTCCTCTCTGTATTAAAGCTACAAGCTATGGTAGTATGCCTGAAAATGGTGACATTTTTCCAATATTCACCAATTATGTTGCAACACTTACCAACTGCTATTGAACAGCTGAGCACAAGGAAGAAAATGGGTAAAAAGATAATCAACTCCACCTAGGGCTAGCAACATGCAAGCAATACAAAGCATGTGTGCTAACCCTTCGGAGGGAACACCCACAGCTCTCTGTCAAAAAGCAACATTAAGTCCTTTATATTTCAGTTATGAGTGACCCTTGCTCCAAGCCAAGTGAATTTTCAGAAAAGCTGGTGCCTTAGTTTATGGTCTTTTGTAACAGTCAAAGTAGACAGCATCTGTACTGTCAAGCATTCTTTATTTTCAGCTGTGTTACATATTGACATTTTTGGAAATCGAGATGGCCAAGTTTTAAATGTAATCCCAATTCTGATAAAGGTGAGATGCTTCCACATTAACTCTAGGAAGCAGCATAGCAGACAGATTCTGCAAGGACACATTAGATGCATTTTTCTGGTGTTTGGCTACACAGAAGAGATCTGGAACTCAATGCACTGCCCTTACACACAGAATTACACAGCTCTGTAAAAGCTGGATGTACCTGCATCAACTGGTAATATATATATATATACGTGCTTGTCTAGAAGTACAAATCTGTCCCTAATCAGGGCTATAGACTCAGGTGTTTGGCATTGTTAGAGTTCTCCCTCTGACATCTGGATATGACTCAAGTTTTAAAGGCACTGCTTTCACTAATGTCACATCAAAATGGTGACTGACACTTGGATACAAGTGAAGATAAGTTTCTGTTACTGCATCTTGTAAAATTTAATAGGTACTTTTCATTGCATGAGATTTACTTCAAAGCTTCATATAGATCAGAACATAAAAGCAGCAGATGTCCTTTATTTCTCCTAAGAGATGTCTCTGCCTTTCCTTGGTCCATTAGATTTTCACTCGCCTCCTCATATTTTACAGCCTCGTTACTACAGTTAAGTGCAACAGCTCTCGCTACAAAGCAAAGATCTGAATTCCAAGACTTTTTAAAGCATTCATTGCTTAAAAAACAAGACTGATGTGACTAAGCTAAGCCTGTGTTCCCCAGTCTCCACTAATAACCTCAAATTCCTTGACCAGTTCTAGTGAAGTTGAAATGGAAGGGTAAAAGGCTCCAGGATGCCGTCTTCTTCATGTTTTCCGAAAGTAGGTTGTTAGACAAAAGAAACCCTCAGAGCAACTATGCTCAGGGAGAGGGGTGATGTTAGCGCAGTTCTCTTTAGATTATCAGAGAGCACATAGCTCAACCATAGAGGCACAGTCAAAGTAGGTTTGTCCCCACTGTTCATAAAAGCTTACTTTTGCTTGCATATGCTGTGGTGAAACTAGGGTTTTGTCACCTCTCAAGGTTCCTTCATATTACAACATTGTCATAATCTGACATGCCTCCAAGAAAAGGGTTAGCTGAGAAACACAGGGCTCCTCTTCTACGCATTTTCAAAGACCCATTTCTCCTGATCTCAGGACTCCTGCAGGCACTGACTAGAAAAGCAGTCCTCCTTCCCACCCCTCTGGCCAGGTAGCTGAATGGCTAGAAACAGAGTGCTAAGATGCAATCTCTTCCCCACACACAGTAGAATAACAACACTATGGTTATTAAACTGCCCCAAATATCCCTTGCAAAGGGGTTCAGTACTGAAAAGTCCTTTTTACAAACTCTATCCCAATAAGGCAAGTGATGCTTACATGAGTGCTCCTCCTTTCATTATAGCCCTAAGCACACCCTGCTCTTAAAACCTAAGAGAACTGGTAAAGTTGGGATAAGGATGCCCTTTTGTTATGAATGACAGCAGGTACTAGAAAAAGGATGCAGAAACGTAAAGATGGAAACAAGTCCAACTGCTTCTAGCAACAGCAGACCAAAGCCCCTTCCTCCCTGACTTTTTTTTTTCTTTTTTTCTTTTTTTTTTTTTTTTTTTTGCTTACCTTTCATCTGCTACTGTTGCACGAGCCACCGCCCAGGCCACAACAAAGACAGCTGGAAATCCTGTCAGACAAGAAATCGATGGAGAGCTGTTAGAACAGGGTCATCTGCAGGGTGACAACTAAGCAGATCGAAAAACGGCTGTGCCTGTCTTATGGCAGCAACTTAATGGACAGCAACTATTTTAATAGAAGTTCAGACTGTCAGGAAATAAAGCTATTATCAGTAAACCAAATGCAATACACAACAGGAAGATTAAAAACTAGCATTTTTAGATCAACCCAGCTTCAGTCCTAAAGTATAGCTACTTCTGAAAATTTGAGCACACGAATATCCATGGAACAATTCTTACCTAATGAAAAGTCAGTGATGCTGGTGAGCAAACTCATTCTTATCGACTCTCAGATTTCAACTTCACTGTTTAATCACACTAAAAGAAAATGTTTCTGTGTTTTACCCATGCAGCCCAAAACAGAAATCACAAAACTTCCCAGTTCTTTGCCAGTATGCAAGAACTGGTCATCTCAATTTGTTTCTGAAAGAACATGGACCCACATAAACCAAGGTTAACAGTAGTCAGGGACAAATATAACACCCTATACAGTGCTTCCATTAAGTTTAACAGCAATTTTTACTGTTGACTTCTGGAAAAATGAATACAGAAAGCTTCAGCTACAGTATCTCTGAAAGAAGGAAGAATATTTGTTACCTCAGTAAGAGAAGCAAAGCTACCTAACTTTCCAATTTTCACAGAAACTTACACTTACCCCTCCCACTGGCAGAGGAGCTCTTTGGTCAGAGCAAGGCTTGTATACGTGTAAAGCTCTAATCTTTACTTCATGTGTTAATGGCATGAATGAGAGGAATGGAGCTACATGCTAGCTAATGGTACATGGATGAACCATATGGGCCACAGGGAGAAGCAATGCCTCTGAACACTAACATTGTAAATGAATACTGCCCAGGGAAATACAGCAGTTTGGAGAATTCTGTTTCATATTCTTATCAGCTCAAAAAGCTCTGATTTCTGAGATGGAATACGTAGGAAGACTCTAATGAGAAGGGTTCAGGAGAGCAATACATTTGCACTGATGTAGCTAGAAAGAGTTGCAATGGAAATTGAAGAGTTCTAATGAAAATTACTTCCTCTCTTGAGTTAATGGAAATGGCATCAGTTGTGTGACTGCACTTGAATCCATACACAGAGGTATAGGAATTATTTGCAGTAATATGGTACTTCATTACCCTGAGTTCTTCAGCACCTTTTAAAAGGAAAAAAAAAAAAAAAAGAGCACTAAGCCTTAAAAGGACAGAGCACATATCTACAACAATTTCACTGTTTCAAGAAATACGCTTCCTAGTTTCACTGAAAGCCTGCACATTCATAGAAACTATCTCCTCTGTAGAGGCTACATGTATCGTAAGCCCCACTTGGTCACACTGAATTCTGCTGAACCTTTTGCAGGGGCAGAGAAAGCAGATCTTTTCTGACTACTAGTGATGCCTGAATGTTTGTCCTCGGAACAAATGTTCTCAGATTCATTCATCTCAAGCAATACCTTCAAGATCAGTGAAGTACTAGACTGCAAACAGAAAATGCCAGAAGGGTAAAAAGGAACAGAGCAGAGACGGGCCCTAGGAAATGAAGGATAAGAGAAGAATCCTCCATTTTCCCGGGCATGCTGTAACACAGACCAGAAACATTGCTCCTGTCTGTCACACATGACTACTTAACATAAAAAAAAACATTTGCCAGCTGAATTCATCAAGGAACTAATGAGAATGTGTGAAGCAGCAAGTGAAGTAATCTGGTCACACCTATGAGAGAAGGAGGTGGAAGACATTTAGAAAAAATTTCACTGATCTTGTTGGTCACAGAACAGCAGGCACCTTCCTGAGGATACTTGAGAAGCATGTTACTCTACAAGCCTTACCTGAAAAATCAAGTCCATAGAGCTTGGAATGGCCCCAAAACTACTGGGCATTAGGTCCAATGATGGCGCCAGAAATGTTATTTGTATGCAGCGCAGCTGTTCTGCACAAGCACTGCAAATCAGACTCCTGGGATTTGCTGGGCTGTATTCAGTTATGCTTGCAAACAGGGTGTCCAGAGCCTCTAAAGCTGTTACATCAGCTACGCATTCTCCATTAGCCTTCACTGTGCTATACATGGATGCTACAGAACAACACAAACAGAACCTGCATCCACACGGCTTTGGAGATCATCACTCCAGGAAATTACTCCTCAGTTCCAGCTGCTCACCAGCTATTGCTTTTGCCTAAGGAAAGAGAACTATGGTCCCCATTGAAAATCCAGCAAAACAGCGATGTGGAATGAAAGTCAAGTAAAAATCTCTATTGTTTTGATCTCACCCTCAGAGGCTGACTTAAACAACTTACTCTAACAGGTAAACACCCATAACAGGACAAAAAGCATGCTCTAAATCTTCACACAAGCACTAGCTCCTTGATGATCCTGGATATTTATCTCATTGCAACTATTTGACAAGAAAACATCCTTTTTCATTGCTCAACAGCGTGAGGTCGGCCATCTACTCTATTTCCCACAGAGAAACAGTCTCTCTTCTGCAGAATGACAGCCCATACTGAAATGGCCACTTGCCTGTGAACGATCACATGATATAAAAAAGCCATCTGATTAAACTATTTGGTCCATATTGAAAAACGCTCATGTTACCCAAACTTCTGTTTCTCTGAAGCAATACTGAAGTAGAAAGAGATGCAGCTTGAAAAAGTTATTCCAAACCAGTACGTTTCAAGTCAGTTCAGATCTCTTGGTTCAGTAACACCAATACTTTGATCAAAAAGAAAAGGTTCTTGCAACAAGAAGACAACTACCAACTCAAACGAAGAAAAACAAAATCAAAAAAACGGGCTTTGAAGCATCAGAATTTCTTGTAGCATGGAAAACTTACTTTTCTACTCATTTTCAATGTAATAAATATCAAGCAAACTCCATTCAGACACTATCTTAGAGTTTTTCCTAAAAAAGCATCCCACTTGATATGGAGGGGAAAAAAAAGAAAAAAGAATACAACTGTTTTCCTCTTTAAACTAGGACTAGTGAAACTATGAAAAACAGAAATATTCCCTTCTTCCTTCATGAAAATACAGAACAAGCATTTCTATAATTTGAATGCAGAGATCATTAATTACAAGCAAGATCACAGTTTAGAATAACATGCTAAAACCTGCTTAAGCATGAATTAACTGAAGTGACCAAACCTTTAAAAACAGATGGGATCCTGTCAGTTTGTAAGTGAAAGGACTAATCAATTACTACCCTTCAAATGCAGACTACAATTCCCTGAAAGAGGACTACAGACTGCAATACCTACTGCACCTATTGACGCAGCCATTTTCCCAGATGTACTTGTTATAAGGAAGCCTCTATTTACAGCATCTTGTTTCAAAATCACTTAAAACAAGGTATGAAGTGTCAATGGTAAGGTAAAAATAAGACACAAAGTGATTCTAACAAGACATGCATTACCAGTGGAGCAGTTGCAGAGCACTAAGGACATGACTTTTCCAGTCACTTAAGAGCATATGTTCTTAGCTTAATTTACAGAGTTCTCAAAGTATATCCTTACCCTCTCCTAGAGCTGGGAAGGATTTGTTTCTAATCTTAACATTCCACAAATTCAAGATGTAGGACTCTCAACCATTTCACAGGGTGCGTCACAGAAACTAGTTCACATGCAGAAGGCCATGCAGGAAACCAGTGACAGAGATGATAATGTAACCCAGCCAGCCATGCTTTAAGTTTCATGCACTGACATCCAGAGAGGGTGCATTCCCAAAGCCATCTCTGCCTCAAAAAAAGGCATAAGAGAAACCCAGGTGCCTTACCCCAGCCTATCAAGGTAAAGCCCCAGAGGTACTTGCTATCCGAAAAGAAAGCAACAAAGATTAGGCTGTGTAAGTAGAGGCCTTCCACCAGGATCCAGTAGTAATTGGTGGCCAAGAAGTAAATGAACGTCACTACAGCAATCTTGCACCCAACCTGTCAAGCAAAACTACAATGAGTTAGCAAAACAGAATACAGCAACCTGCCTTTGTACCACCAGTGCTCTATTGAGAGACTTTCATGTCTTATTTACAGCAGCCCTTAAAGGAACCAAGCTCCCATGTATTAGTATTCTTGTATCTTCAGGAGAACTGGAGGGCCAAATGAAAGCCTGCAAAGACACAGCAGCTCAGCCCTAAAAGGCATTGTGCAGGTGGGTTCTACACAAGCTTTGCCCATAGTGTCACAACTGCTGTGCCAGTGCAGCCTCCAGCAACCTGCAGCTGCTTCACTCGAGCACAGAAGGTCACATCAGGAGGGCAACTCACAAATAAGCAATACAGAGACTGTCTCATCCTCACTACTACAAGTCCATCATTGACAAGCGTAAGCTGGGAAACAGCAACATTTGGGGGGCATGGGCAGTTTTCAAGTATGGCTCCTAAGCAACACAACCGAAGTCTCACTTTTCCCATCTTGATGTTTAGATGGAGGCAAGGGACTCTAAGGAATTTTTAGAAATATCAGACTGACTCAATGTTGTCATCTATATGCTTTTAAAAGACATCTCACTAGGCACTGGTTCTCGCCTTCATTATTTAAAACCCTTGGAAAATGCATCATAGCTACAGGAACCCAACTCTTACACCTTAAAGCCCTTGCCCTGTTTTCAAAAGCTGGACTTCTTCAGAGCCCACACGATACAGGTGCTTCACAGAATCTTCATCTCGATTCCAAATAGACCAAGTTCTCCACCGGATTTACACTGCCTGAAAGCCAGTGATTAATTTCTAATTTCTGATCTAATTTCTCTTATTCATTTCATCCACTTTTCAAAGCAGTACAACTTAACACACAAACAACTTTGCAAACAGGCTCATTAACACCAACAATAAATAGTGCTTACATATCGTGACTTGTCCACAGAAGGAGGTACTGCAATGCTTTGAAGATCATTTGTCAACAGGGAGTCCAGCTCTTTGATCCCCACGTGAGCATGCACTACTTTGTCCTTGATAAAGATGCTGACAGCTCTTAGCATAAAGGAGACAAACAAGTGCATGTGGATGTAATTCCTCGTGCAGTGCAGCCGTCTGTGGGAATAAAGTCTGTTTTAAAAAAAAACTACTAAAAAGAGAAGGAACAAATACTTGCAAGGACATCTGCAAAACCTGGAATTGAGGAATTCTTGACAAAATTCCAACAAGAAGAATGAGATTCAAATGGTAAAATAAAGAGGGTCCTCCAGGAAGGCTGATTTGCAGTCTCTCAAAATTGTGGGCTATCATGCTGGTGGCTTTGGCTGAAGTGACTTAGAATCAGCTCTATTTTGCTGATTTCTCTGTAAATAACCTCCCTGTTTTTATCAGAATTCTGTTAAAGCAGAAAGCAGAAGCTGCTGGAAGTACAAAGGTGATCTGCAGAGCAAGATTTGTCTAACAAGACTGCCATGGACTCCAGTGAGAGCAAAATTAATCAATGACTCCGACTCCTTTTTATTAAATGCCAGGGCTCATACCCCACACAGGGACCGTGCAAATGTAGCTGTTCCCTCTTTTAAGAGCAAAAGCTATGCAAACTTCTAAGTTCTTTTGGGCAGGTGCTCAGAATACCTCAAAGACCACAAGGCATTCGTTAACTTTTCAGTAGGGGAGCTTGCAAAAACAAGTTTCAGATTGTCACAGCTGAATACTTTACCAGGAAGTTATATGACCAAGCATGTAAAACAGTTTCCCACTCACCTCCCACTGCTCCTCACTCCAAAACTTTTGCCTCACTTTCAAAGGCAAACAACCACTGCACTGTAACAGATTTGGATCTAAATGTCAAAATATTAAGTTTCCCATTCTGAGACTGTTTCTACTGACTATTTCAGATACAAAATTGTATTTTGGCCTGGAAGCTATGGAACCTGCATACTCAGCTGGAATGGAAAACTGCTGCCTAATTCCCTGCTGTTCCTTCAAAAACCCTCATTCGCTCACATTTTAAATGAATGTGACATCTACTGTGTCATTCCCAATTGCTTTGCCGATGCCAAGGGTATGGTGGTCTGAACATTTAAAGCAAGTAATTAGAGCTTTACAGTAACCAGTAGATCAACAAAACAAGATTCATTCTCAATTACTGAAAACTGCCAAGAATTCATGACTACTAGGGTCCATCTAACAAGATTAACTCATTTAAGCTTCCTGAAAAGTAAATACAACTAATGATGGTCCAGGAGACTGAGAATGACATGATAGTGAGGATATGAAAACAACCTGATGTAGCTTCTCATTAGAATGGAAACTTATCTGTTCTTGTGGATGAGCCTCCCCTGAATGAATGTACAGTTGCACTCAAAACTACTGCTTCTGATGCATCTACAGGGAGTCATCAGAAACAGCACAAGACAAGTAGGAGCACTGAAGAAGCCATGTTTATGCAATCGGTTGGTTGACTGATATTTGGCTACCATCATTCCTCTGACCCACTCCTGCTGTAAATGAAGGCTGTCCTCCTTAAGTCAAGGATCAAGTATGGTTCTCGATCAAGGTGCTAGCTTACAGACTGCTTGACCAAGATTCAGTTAATCCTTCAGCAGGTGTGGGAGGTATTGTTGTTTGGTTTTTTTACACTCTGTGACTATTCCCTTATTTTATCCATTAAGCATTCAGGGTAAAATAAAGAACAGCCCTTGAAACAGAGGCTAAAATCTGGAAATTTCCCATGCCCATCCATCCAAAAAGGGCCTGAGCTTTAGGCTAGTGAGGATAAAAATCAGTATAGTACACTGAAAAAACCTGAATCAGGTCAACCAGCACCCCAAGATGACTAAAAGCCCTAAGACTCTATTAGCATTGCACTACACCTGATCCCACAAGTTTTCAGTAGAGATTAGCTTGCATCTCATCAGTTCTAGAGTGTAAACAGAGCCTGTTCCTTTCTGCACAGTTTGCTAGGGAACATGCCCAGAAACAGACTTGTTCTTGCTCTGGACAAGTACCCATGAATTTTTTCTGCACTGTGCAAGTTCACCAAGAGGAGGAGGAGTCTGGGCACTGCCTTCAGCACAAGTTTGAACCCAGTTCAATTCTCCCCAGCGGAGTATGCTCTGGAGAAGTTTTAGAGATGGTAATGCAAAATGAACAAAAATGCCTCTGTCTATCCAACACTACGGCTCCTGGAAGGTAGGATTTCAGACCTCGAAACATACATGTTAACTTTATGCACCCCCTTTTCAGAGCACTAACTGTTCTAGACTCATTCTGAGCCATTTAATTTTCCCATAACACTGCATTATACCTAAAGCAAGGGCCTGCATGCCACTCAGTGAGGTATTCTGGCACCTCAGAATGCTGTACCAACGCCATGCAGATGCAGGTAGGCTCACGCAGCAGCCAGAAAGCCACGTAGTTGTGCTAACAGGGCACTGATGAGCAGCGAAATGCTTAAGCTCAGACTCAGTATTATATAAACAGGTCTCAAAAGCTTCAGAGTGGTTGTGGATCACCTCCACTGCAGAGCGTGCACAATAAAGCTTATAGCCATCTGTGACTAGCCAAGGAGACAGATGCAACTTTATTAGCTCTAGCCCCTCAGCTCCCTCACTGTTTACCTGCTAGTGTAGTATGATTGCAAAACATTTACATCTACCAGCCTGATTCTGACAGCCTTTGAAGCACGGATTCATTACAGCCTGATTGCTGACATTTTCAGGTTTGAAAATACAAGAAAGTGTTTATAATTTCACCTTCTGCAAGTAGGTAAAATTTTTCACAGTACAGATACCAAAGAGCAGAAGTTTTCAGTTACCTGTCTCTAAGTCAAGAAGACCAGTCTCATGAGTCAGGGATGTCGTTCACACAGTTTCTGCTTTATGAGTTTCTCTTCACCCCCTCCCATTCAAAAAAAATAGAATAAACAAATAAACAAAAAAATTATCTAAAGCTCTGGAATACTGAATTCCTCCTTCTTTACAACAGGATGCAGTAACTTCAGTGAACAGGTCCATACTGCCGTATCAAAATTGTTTTCGTGAAACACACTAATAAACTTGGGAAAAATATCCAGCTCATTTTAATACTCATTTCTCTCACCATCCACAGTTATAAAGACAAGAGTTACAAAACCTTGCTCCTGGCAGATTGAACAGACTAAATATATTCTTGTAACAGTGTTTTCAAGAAAGAAAAAAATTAGTGTCTGCAGTGAACTACTTCTTATACAGAGTATCCTACTGGCATCTCGGCTATAAAATGGACCAAGCATTTAACTCCCATAGGAAAGGATGTGTCCTTCTTTTACAAAGGAAAAGGAGAAACAAAACTCTAAAGCCCAAGACTGACTCACCTACCTGAAGTAGCCAACGATGAAAATAGCCACTGCCAGCGAAGTGAAGGAAATGGAGTATCCCACAGTATACATTAAATAGAGGCGATCAAAAAATTCCTTCTGGAAAAGAAAACAGGCCTATTTCCACAAGTGCTGCATCATAAGTCACATGGTCTTTACAAAAAGAAATTTCTTTAAAAAGCAAGAAGCTCTTAAGCTACATTTTATTTGGCAGATTATACATCTGCTTTAACTCCCTTTATAGTAGGCTTACACACAATATGATGTCTGTTCTTTTTATCTAAACCCCGCAGCTTTATCAGTACCTGAGAAAATTCAATACCTTTCTTGAGCTGACTTCTGGCTGTAAGAAATTAAGGCATTCAGAATAATTGGCCCACGTTTTGTTTAAACTCTGCACAAAATCCCATGTTCCATTGAGGCTACACTGTCTGAAAGCCACTCCTGAAAGGAATAAAAAAAAAAAAAAAATCCAGTAACTTTGTTAGTACAGTTAGGTCCTTAACTCTGCTTATGAAGTACAGAATTACAGGAACCGTACCTTTGTGATTGAAATCATATACGTAAGGAGGGCATGGAACAGCTAATATTTTTCCCACAGATCCTCTTGGCCAACAGATGAGGCCGTCCCATTCTGGAAAGCAGTTTCCTTCTGACAAAAGGGCAGAAACAGACAATAACAGTGTGTAAGACACAAACCTTTCTGATGCATCTAGCTTTACCATGCACTTATGCTAAGTTCAAACTTGTTATCTAAGAACCAAATACTTCAGCTTAGGACCACCCAGATAATTAAGTGATGTATCTGACACACTAGGAAAAGGCTGAGAGAGCTGTGATCATTTATCCTCAAGAGAAGGCTCAGGGCATGGGATGGGGAATCTTATCATTGTGCATAAATACCTGATAGGGGAGTAAAAAAGACAGAGCCAGATTTTTTTGTGGTATTCGGTGAAAGCAGAAGAGGCAATGCACACAAACTGAAATACAAAAGTTCCGTTTAAATATCAGAAATTTTTACTGTGAAGGTGACAAACTCTGGAACAGGTTACCAGACAGGTTGTGGAGAGGCTCAAAACCCAACTAGACACAGCCCTGAGCAACCTGCTCCAGGTGACCCGGCTTTGAGCAGGGAGGTTGAACTAGAGGCTCAGCTCTTCAAAGCCCCTTCTAACATCAGTGATTCCATGACTCCCAGCTGGTGTCATAAGCATACCATTTGTCAAGATTGTGCTATACAGGGGAGTGCTAACAAAGGAAATGCTGCAGAGCAAGTGAACTGCAGGTTTTCTGCAGGCCTCTACTTCTCATGCAACTAATCTGTGCATTCAACTTCACTGTGCTTCCTTCTTTTAACTGGTTTCCCGGCGAGTGTGACATCATCCAGATTTGACTTCTCCTACCACAGAATTGTTTTTCTCTGCCTTATAAAGACACCTTTATCTCCTGCTCTCCTTAATCTATTTAGATAGTCTCATTAAGTCAAACAGGCATCTTTAATTTGATCTGAAGAGAAAAAAATACATTCATTTGTATGATTTTTTTTCCTTAGGTAGTCAATACTGAACCATCCATTGCAGAAAAATGAAACTACATTTGACCCTGAATACCCAAGTTCTCTAAAAACTGAAAGAGCAAGCTTCATATTCTTATCAGATAATCACACTGTTCTCTGAACATAGGTCAGAGGACTTTTCTGAGTGGATAAAGGAAGTTATTTTATGAATGAAATACGAGTGTAATCAGAAGTTAGTGCAGTATTCTTGTGTTTTCCATGTAATAGAGAAAAAAAAAATCTGCTAGAACTACTTGTACTTCATGTCCTACAGTCACTACAAAAAAAAAAAAAAGAAAAAAAAAAAAAGAAAAAAACAAGCAAGCAAGTCTTAGAAATATCTACGTACAAAAAAGGAGGAGCTAGAGGGATAGTTACCAATGCAAGTTTGAGGAAACAACTGTCCTGAAAATAATGTCTGCAAATGTATACTACTTCAAAAGAAAATATCACTAACCAGGATAGCACTTAAGCAGTTATTTTTTTCCTAAAAAAGGACTTAGAGGAACACATCCTTGATCCAGGCCAACGCTTTTAAGTGAAATTCTAGTTCGTTATCTCTGTTGTGCTGTCATTTGTCAAACAAGTTTACACTGCTATGCTTATGCATAAATAGCTTGATTTTCTTACATCATTTTTACCTATAACTCCCTCAGCAGGCAGGGTTTTCAATAAGTAGTTCATTTAACACAGTTGTTTCATACATGAGCTGATTAAATTAATTATTTGGCACAACCAAAAAAGTCAAGTGACCTTCTGTGCATGACAAATTGGCTAATGATTTGCTAATCTCCTCTAAATTAACACCATTAATTGTTCTGGCGCATGGGAAACACTGGGAGAGGAAAAAAGATTAATAGCTTTTTTTTTTTTTTTTTTTTTTTTTTAAGCAGTATCATTCACAGAAAATAAGAGTGGAACAGGAATACAGCTGTCTTCCTGGTCATTCATTCATCCTTCAGAAAAAAGGGAAAAAATAAAAGTTCTCAAATACTCCTAGTGTTACTAGTGATGTCACTCTGGCTGACATGAGTAGTATGATTCACTGCAGATTTACTGTGGTTAGTATTTACTTCTTTAGCATACATATTGTTACCTCTGGCAATAATGTTTTCTTAATTAACTGAAACCATATCAATATCACTATCAAATATACCACATATCAAATCATATCACTGCATGCAAGTGGGGTTATACGCTGTAAGACACTGGGTTTGTACAAAACACTGACACGCAACTTTCTTGCCAGTACAAGACTGTAGAACAACATGGGCAAGAAAATCATTCCTTCAGTCCGTATTTTGGCTGGTGAAATCAACACCATTATAATAAGGTAATCTGAGTGACGGGGGGAGAGAGAGGAAAAAACAAAAAAAAGAAAAAAAGGAAAGAAACTTGGTAACTTAATTCCTACATAAACCAAGAAAACTCTGGGAAGACTGGAGAACTTGTGAAACGAAGTCATCAAACAATTGACAAAGAAAGGAAATAACACTATATAACTGTTGTCATACCACATAACTACCCTCAGCAATTATTTGAAATTTTGAATAATGGAAAACTTAGTCAAATAATCAGTCTCCTCATCCCTTCAGCAAAGGGTACAAACATCTGAGAACCACCTTTAAATTAAGGTGTTCAAAAAGCATTAGTGTCTAACAGCAGGAGCAGTGAGATCAGTTTGGGCTGTGCTGCCAATCTCTCAGAGGTTCCTCACACCATCTACAAGAATATCTCAGCTGCATGTGTCTTAGCTGCTAATGTGGCACCTGACACGGGCCCACCATGGGCCATCCTGGGCTGTAAACTGGTGACTTGAGTAGCTACTGTACGAACAACTAAGCCAAGATGGAAACCTATAAAGGCAGAATAGTGTTAACCACAGAAGGCAAGAAATATTTGAGTGGACCTGCCCTACTTGTCAGAGAGTGGGAGAAAACTCTACTTCTTTCCACTTCCTGTATGTTACAATTCTAGAGTATTCATAACTAGCTAAATTGCATCCTTTTGGACAGCTGTAGCCAAGGAAAATTGAATTTTTAAGAACATTTCCAGGGACGTTGTGGGTTTCTTTTTCTACTTCACACACAGACTAAAAACTCTCAAGATTTAAGTGCACACCCTTATAAAAAAAAGCCAAAGAACTTCAGGCCTTCTACAGCTGCATGGAGAACAGGCATATGACAGCAAGGACACGCCTCTGGTGCACCAAAGAATTCAAGCAATAACCACACCACTAAACTAAAGAGATTGCATAGTTTGAACACAGAAGCACAGGCTGAAGAACTCTCTCTTTAAGGTATGAGAAGAAATAAACATTCTTATTTGCATTCATGCACATGAAATAAAGTCCCTAAGCAAGTGCTGAATATAAAAAGCTAGAGTTTTTCATTGTCAGTTCCTTTACTCTTTGTGTTAGCTGATACATTTGAAGGATTTGATATCTTAAAATTCTTAGAGGAAAAAATAAGAATTAGGAAAATCACTTAATTTGGCACCTTACCTCCCTCCTGCAGCTGGGCAGTAATATTCAGTTCACACTGAACTTTGGCTTCCAAGAGAAGATAAATCTGCTCCTCCATGGTAATAATGTCATCAGAATCAACCTGGTGAAGGGGAAAGCCCACAGAAAACAGGTTATGACTTGATTACAGTCATAAGATATTTGTAACAAGGCTTTCCCCAAAAGGACGGGATTTAAATTCAAGAAAAAAAAAAAAACAGGTGTTATTAGAACATACAATTAACTTTTTTTCTTTTCTTAAGAATAAAAATGCAAGTGACAAGGTCAGTCAGCACAGGAAAAGAGAAGGGTTTACACTCAACTCTTCTCCTGACCGTTCTGACTTCACACAGACAGGTTGCTGGTTCTCTGTATAGCTTCTCCTAACGCAGTGACTTTGAGCAGTGGCAAACTCTTCCTAGACCCCCCTCTGCTCACCGGGAATGCTCTTACGGTAACAGAAACATGGCTCGGACCAAGCTTCTTTTCCATACCTTGGGCAGCGCTCCGTGTGGCCTCTCACAGCTGCCTGGCTGCTCGTTCCTCCCGTGTGTGGCATCTCAACCTCTGCTCTCTTGCTTTTACCTGGTAGACCCTGCAGTCTCTACAGATTACGCTCAACTCCAGCATAGCAAAACAGTATCTCCTCCTTCTGGGTAACTGGACCAATCTGGAGTGCTTTGAATGCATACAGTATACAGCTGAACAACTCAAACTGTCCATTGTATAAAGGTGAGATACAGGAAGAGCTTTGGGCAGTTTTATTTCAACAGGATAACCTCAAAGGAAAATACATCCAGTGCAGCACTGCAAAGAAGTCATTCCAATATAAAAATATTACAGAAACAATTAAGGAAAGAAAAAAAAAAGCAACTGATGCTGGGAAATAAAACAATCAAAAAAGTGATCAGAGAAAAGTGACTCCAACAAGCATAACCCTATGGAGTTTCTCTGAAAATTGATAGTGGAGTGTCCATTTTATCCAGTTAATCCCTAATAATTACCTAGACGAACACATAGGCAAGCAAAGTGGATTACTTTTTGCATGTAGTACCATAGGGAGCTTAAGAACATTCTGTCCTTTGTTAAGAAAAATCAGTGGCTAGGTTCCAAGAAAGGGCACATGTTGGAAATCTCTTACAGTTGCACAGCAATGCCATCTCTAAGCAGTACTGGAGATTGCCTCTATTGTTAGAGGACAGGATACATGAATAAAGTTGTGAAAAGTAAGTCAAAACATGACTTTATCCCACAGCAAATTCTCCCAAACACCTGAAAATGACTCAACACATAAGAATCAAGCCCTCTAAAGCCACAAGATCTAAAATATTGTTGTCATCCAGCGAGGACAACTTGTTATACATGGGGGAAAAAAAACCTCTGAAATTATGCTACTACCTCAGGCCTCTAATGACTCTGGTTTCAAGAAACCAGTTCCATGAACCAAGAACTAATGAATTCTCATCTCCTAGGGGCTGCATCATGTTGTTAGTTCACCTAATGATTCTGTTCAGCTTATTAGTGATCTGGATGATGGGCAACCTCAGCAAGCTTACTGACGATACAAAACGGGAAGGAGTGGCTGATGCACCAGATGGCAATGTGTTGCCATTCAGAGGGACCTCAACAGGTTGGAGAAATGGAAAGAGAGAAACCTCATGAAGTTCAAAGGGAAATAAGAAGTCCATTCTATGACTTTAGCATCTCAACAACACAAGTGCCACCTTCTCCTATACAGCTGAGCATCTCTTCCAAAGTTTGCAAACTGACAGAGTGCTGTCCAAAGGGGGAAGCAGGGGAGAATAGCAGGCTCTCCTCTCCTTACTCCAGCTCCTTGTTGTCACAAAATCCACACAAGCTTCATGCAGAAATCGCCCTGCCAAACTACAATTTGGCTGACAGATTCAAAAGGTATTAGAGGAGATGGACACACAAGGTAACAGCTACTTAAGGAAGCAAAATTTTATAAAACCTCTCCAGTAGGCCACCATCTAATGTTCTATCATCCTGAATTATATCATCATCTTATATGATCAATAGCACTGATGAAGGTTCCCCACATTTACGGTGTTTTTCTCAACAGCAAGACGAGCCAGATCGTTAGCATAACTTCACTGGCTTTTGTCACAATCACGATTTCCAGTAGAAGGTAACTTTAGAAATGTATACAGAAGAATCAAATTTTAATCTTACCACTGCAAAGACATACCAGGCACAGCTTTTACTTCTTAAGAGAAGACTAGCTGACTGACTAAGAGATAAGTTGCTCAGCAACCATATCATCATAAGAACAAAGCATTTTATGGGTCAGTTCTATTTTAAGCCTCCACAACTCCACCTTAAAGGTATTTCATTCATCTGCAACAACTGTCCAGTTGTCATTCACAGATCAATCTTAATCACAACTGTAAACGCATGCTAACAAGGAAGTGTCATATGTAACTGCTTCTCCCACGCAAAGCAGACATCCCTTCAGCTGAAGGGCTGCATGAGTACTCCTGGCCTGCTTTAGTAAGGAAGAATACATGGAGTCAAGGAGAGGAAGCCACATGAAAAGAAAGGAAGCTAAGACAAACATAGGGCTTCATTATTCAGAACAGCATTGTTTGCCTCACTCCATTACGCTATTTGCAGCCATTTCCTTTAAGCACACTTACTTAATAATCTATTTATTACAGACAGAAAAAAAGGTGTCTAACAGTCTGTACTGCAATAAGCCAGAAGCCAAGCTTATCTTTTCTTAGGATCAGGTAAGAATTCGGAGTACTAGTCAGTTCAGGTACCAGATTCATAAACATAGGAAAAGGCAGCAGACACTTCCAAATTTCTTTAAGGTGGTGGACAGAGAAGGGATGAGCAATGGGCAGGCGAAGTCTTGGCTTCTGTGTCTCTCAGCACTGGTCATATCTGCCAAGTCAGCATTGGTATTATATTATCAGCTTGCTGCTGAGCTTTATCAGGAGCAAAGATTTATAGAGAATTTAGAGTTTATTTTTGTTTTTCCCTCTTAGGGAGCAATATATTGCCTGCTAAGAGTTAGCAACAAAGACTTCTGCAGAATAAGGCTCACTAATCACACACCACCTCTGTTTATTAAGAACAAAAATGCCCCCCCACACCCTTAAAAGCTCCAAGCTGCCTTCTCAAAGAGGATTCTAACCTTAAAAACGCTAGGGAAGGATATGGTAGCTCTTAAGCAGGATTTGCTTTTCATTTATTGAGTTTCACCTACTGGCTTCAGCACAGATACCAAGTTACGGATGCTAAGTAATATGACAAAGGCAATACTTACACAAGCATCCGATTACCAATGTGGAAGACAAGCAAGCACTCTGGTCAAGGCTATCACACAAAAGCATCTGATCACCAATGTGGAAGACAAGCAAGCACTCTGGTCAAGGCTATCACACAAAGGGAAAGCAACTCAGTATCCACTGTATTTTCTTGGTGGCTGCAAAAAATGGTTTAGCTCAGCACTGAACAGATAGCTTTGGGACAGAAGAGCTACATAGGACTTTTTCTACATAGCCAGCGAACAAGTGAAGAACATACATACATTGCCTCCAAAACTCACGTTCTGTGATCAGCGAAATCTGTTTTTACCATGAAATGAGTATAACACACATGCAGAACTAACTAGAAGCATATTTCTCTTTAGCAAGACAAATTTTAGTTCTATTACCTTATTGTATTTAAGTTCCTAGGTCCCTTTTACCTGCAGAATGTTACTTTAACAAGCTTCCCCTGTTTTTTTTTAGCATGTCATTAGTATGCATTAATACATGGTAACACTGTCTAGAGAAAGTCTTTTACAGCTGAATTGCATAGTGTCTTAAGATCAAGACTCAGCACTGAACTCTACCACACACTTTGAACATCCTCAACACATCTCTTTATATCTTGAAATAGCAAGCCTTTTACTGGGAGCTGTTGCTGACGCCAGCAAAATAAATGCTCTTCAGTCACTCCCACCCACCTTATCTATGAGCTGGTCAAACCTTTGCATTGTTCATTTTGTATATAGGAAAAAAAACGTCCCTGGGGACATGCGACTGCTCACTGCTTAGCAGAACAGTGTCTTACTCTGACTTGAATCTCTGGAGATGGGTCTAAATTGGGATAGCAGCATCACCATCATTCTTGGAGTATACTTTTCAAAAGCAAACAGTGACTGAAAGAGATGCTGTTTTCTTAAGCACAGGGCTTCAAGTCTGATACATGATCCAATCACTATGTTTTAACAAGCCACTAACCACCAGACAACCTGCAGTAACTGTCTGCAGCCAGCAACAAGCATGAGGTGAAAACACAGTAATTTAAACGTCAACGAATTAGACCCAGACTAGTGCATTCCACCTCACATTCGCCTCAGGCTAGGAGTCTTAGTGACAGTAGTCAGCACATCCCTGTTGAGGTATGGTTGGTATTCATTAAACTGCAGTTATCTAGAAAGTACGTTCTCGAGCAAACAGTCAAGGCCAGCAAAGTAGAAGCACAATTGGTAAGGCAGATCCTCCCCAGAGCAGAAAACTCTTTTCTGACCCAAAAGCATATTGAAAACTAATTTTACACCAGAAAAATCAATATAAAAATAGATACTACCTTTGCACATCCCCAATCTGAAGGGTGCAGAAAGAAAGCAACTTTTCCTTGTAGAATCATGCGATTAAAAAAAAAAAAATCATTGGAAGATCAAATTATCAGTTTTCACCTTGTGTGCCAGGCGATCCAAGGCAGAATGCAGTAACTAGTCTGTTTTGCTCATAGACTAACATGAGCACTGCACATCCATCACACTTCAAACATATTCCCCCATTTCCAGCCCCTACATTCAAAAAAGTCCAAAACTCATTAGGTGGGCTGGAATCCTGCATAACCTTGTATGAGGTACTTCTCACTAACCCATCACTAATGCACTAGCGTCCTCTAGCTTTTGTGCTTTTACACTCAGAAGAGGTCTGGAGGATACTACCCTGATAGTTAGACTAGCCTCCCTCTTTTCAAAAAACTGCACAACCAACAACAGAATGCATCCCTCATCTTGCCTTTGCTATGCTGTTCGTTTTTTCCAGGAGGCACCATTTATCATCTCTGCTAAAACTGAGAACATGTTTTACACTTTGGAGCAAACAGGTGCTTCCTGATGCCAATTCCGAAAGGTTCCTAGATTTCCAAAAAGGTGCCTGACCCTGTCCAGCTTTGAAGGCTGTTTTGTTCTGTGCTTGTACCATAGTCCAGCCCGTTCTTCAAAGAGGCAGGCTTAATCCTGACTTGAATGAAGAATAGCACTACAGAAACCCTGCTAGTGGTAGGGCTATCAAGCAGTAAGTAAATCTACATGCTGCCCCACAAGTATAAAGGGCTTCTTGGGGTCAGGCACAGGGAGCGCTCATGGCACCTGGGGACTGACCCCGAGAGCCAGTGCCCAGTAGAGGCAAGCAGGGAGGGCCAGAGACTAGGCAAGGAAGGGAGACTCATCTATCCTACCTTATTTTGCACCTTAAGTCTATATGAGAAAGTCACTTCACAGCAAAGTTAGTGAGAGCAGAGCTGGATTTTTAAGTTTCAGAACAAGTCCTAAGCACCTGCCCTGAAAAAAAAAAAAAAAAAAAAAAAAAAAAACACTCAATTTCACCGACTCTCCTTAATCATTGCAAATTTCCCCTACATCAGGGCAAAGCAAGCCGAGCGTGGAGAGCAAGCAGCGCAGCACAGACGAGGAGGGTAGCCCCCAGGAGGGGCCGCCAGGCTCCCCCCAGCGCCGCAGCACAGGCTCGCAGAAGTCAAGCAAGTCTTTAAAGCTTTCTTAAAGGGCACTCCGGGCTGAGAGCAGGCAGACCGCCCCAGTCACGTTTTACTTCAGCGCAGAAACCACCACCGGCTCCAGGCGCACGTCTAACTTACACTACACGGATAAAAAGCCCGCCCGAGGGCAACGGTCCGTCCCCGTGCGGCCACACGCGCGCCGGTCGGGGCAACCGCCGCGGCGGATCCCCTCAGGCGGCTCCCCGCACGCTGCCCGCCCTCCCGCCCGCCGCTCCTACCTGCGCCGCGGACAGCAGGCACCCGATCAGCGCCAGGCAGCCCAACAGGCTCGGCCCCCGCTTGGCCATGCTTGCCGCTCTCTCCGCCGCAGCCCGCCCGCAACTTCGTTGCCCGCCGAGGCGCGCGGGCAGCACCAACCGCCAACAACCGCCAACTGCCAACCGCCAGCCCGCGTCGCGCGCGCGCGCATGCGCGCTGCCCCCGCGCGCCCGTCCTGACCGTTAACGGGCTAACGGTCGCCCTAACGGCAGCCTCCCCCGGTCTTACTGGTGGTGCCAAGAGCTCAGCAGGAAGCAGACCTGAAGAAAAAATAGAAGCCGCCAACAATTCTTTTAAAATGAAATTTTATTAAAATACTGAAAGGAAACAAAAGTCTTCACTGAATGTTTTCCACGTGGTGGAAATACATTGCTCTTTTCTGGCTTTTTTCAGAGCTTGTTCCAGGTGTTGTTTTTACATTTAAATCAACTCCAGGCACAGTTGTAGCTTTTTTGAAAACTTGAGTTTGGGAAACCTGTGTGAATCACGCTAAGATACATCATCTACACACAACAAAGTGCCTAACAGAAGGTGAAACATAGTCCCTGACTCAAAAAGCTTGACTGTTCTTCTCTCTGATGGGAGTAGGCCCTGGTGCTGAGCAAGTGTAACTCAGTCTCTGATTTCAATTATGCTATTGCCAATTCATACTCAAGTTTTCTTCACTGTCCTCCTTGCTCTCTGGAGCAGCAAATATTTACAGTAATACCCATGTGAATCCCAACCATTGTGCCTAAATGCTTATTCAGGGAAAGGATTATTAAATCTCAAGTAAAAGAACCCAGAACCAAACAATAAAGAGTCAGGGAAGGAGAGCAGTAACAAAAGAAACACCAACTCATTGTGCTTGTGAATAAGGATCTCATGAAAGACTGAGACATCCAAGATGAAGAAATTAAACCAAATGGCACTTTCCAACCATAATCTAGAAACCTTTGTGCAAGCATCTAGTAGGAATGGTATTACAAATACATCATAGGCAAAACTGTGGCAAAGCTGCTAAATCACAGCATTATTTGAAAAAACTTAGGGGAAACATTTGTCTGTAAAGAGTCAGTACATTGGATTTCTACCCTGTGTTTTGATTGCTAATGCTCTAATAAAAACATTTGGAGTTCTTGGTCTAATATTTGAAGGACTTTAATTTTATCAACTAATTAGATAAAGGAGGACATAGTAAGGAAGTATTTCACCATCTATTTTGTTTCTGTAAGCAGGAAAAGGAGAAGACATCACTCTAAGTATAGTAGTTAAGTCAATTAAATCCAATTATTCATGGGATCAGCTCACACTGCACTTACTCAGACTCTCTCATCAATGCCACTCACTTGGGCTGCAGTGAAAAATCATTGCAAGTATCTAACCGTAATTCCATTTCTGAGCATTGTACATAATAAAAGTGAAAACAGCGCAAAGGGAGAACTGCAGACAGCACATGAGCTTTCACTGCAGAAGAGGCTCCGTTGCACCAGCAGGGCCGCGAACACCACACCAGGCCCTCTGCGCCAGGGCTCGGGGTGTCCCCTTGCCTTGCCTGCCCTCAGCCCGAGGCAGGCAGGAATCCAGTCTCCTAATTCAGACACGTCTCCATGTGTAGCGCTAACTCACTCATAGTCATCTGAGTTGCAAGGCATTGGTGGCTTCCACTTACTGCTGGTGTCCAGGACTGGTTGGGCTCTCACTTTGGAACCTGAAAAAAGTGCAACACAAGAGGGAGATTTTAAAGATAAACTCAAGAATTTCTGCCCCTTCTTCACACTCTTAACCTCTGTGGCTACCTGTAGAGCTGTTCGACAAGGACATGGATGCTTTCAGAGTTTCCAAACTGAAACAAAAGGTAGAAAACATTTGCCATAATCTTTTGTCCCCTGTTTCTGACCATCTAGTGAGCTGTAGATTTCTTGGGCCCCAGATCTGTGATCTGTCAGATAGATCCCGTTCCTTTTTTTTTCCTTAACTGACTCATGTCTGTTTTTTATGGACAATAGGACTTCCCATTTATCATTTTCAGTGACAAGTAAGTGAATGTTGTCATCAGAGAGTGTGACTTCCTGACGCCATAGCAAATCCTTTTAGTCCGCATGATCTGACTTGTATTAATACAAACATTCATTCAATTACACATCAAAGAACTTGGGCATTGTGGGGGGGATTTAGAAACAATGTGTATCCTTAACTTAATTTTTATTCTTTTACAAAACATGCTGATAAGCCTTTCTTCCAAACAGAGCTGATAAATGCCCTATATAATTATTTCAGAATAAACTAGAAGCTGGCTACTGTCTTTGGCATTATAAGCCGATTACAGTCAGTTTTCTTCATAAAGACATCACAACCCTGCAGTAAGATTGTTCTTGTATCTAAGTTAACACAGTAAGTACTTAATTACCATTAAGAGAAATCGCCATGAGAAGTCCCAAAGATGCAATCCCGCAATACGTACTTTAGCATTATTGCCATTGTTTTAATGGGAAGTAGACTGACTGTTGGAAATTCTACTGAAAGACTGAGGTGCCTCTAAGTAAGTCCCTAGCGGTGAAATCCCCCTTACCAGGAGTCACCTGCAGAATGAAAATGGCAGGTCCTGCCCAGAAGTTTTGGGTTCTCCTGTGCACTTGTAGATTTTCTTTGAGCTCTGGGATGCAGGCTTGTCTTTGAGCCCCTGCACCTCGCAGCGGCCAGGCCCGCAGAGGGGCTTTGGCCTCATGGGTTCCCATGTGGCACACACTCCCCAGCTGGTTTAGCCCCTCAGGCTCCATGCAAACCCAGCCACAGGAGGAAGCAGCGACAAGGAGGATACTGTGGCATGACCCACCTGTGAAACTAGAAGTTCACACGAGTAGTAGCTGTCTCAGTATCTCTCATGAAATTTTTCCTCCATGGGGGAAGCAACCACATTCTGAATCTGCTTCTGCTTGGTGTGAAGGTGAGTAGATGCGTGCTTCTGCAGCCCTGTGGGAAGAGTTGGTTTCCAGCAGCTGTAGCACGTCTTTGTGGATCTAGCTCCAACAAGTTTTTATCGGGAGGAACAGACTGCCCATAAGATACAAAGCAGCATACACTCTCCTCCTCTCTGCTCCTTTAAAGAGATGGTTCATCACAATTAGAGCAAATTTCTCCTCACACACATTGTTCAGTTTCATATTTTATACAACCAAGCCTATTTCTAAAAATGCAAATATGCAAATTATCCTTTCTTTTTGATTTAGCAAAGAGTTGCAGGGACTACTAGCTTAAAAATGTCACTTATGAAAATCTCTTCAGGTTCGGTGCACCTGCAAAAGCAAGTTTATTTGTGTATGCAAGTGTAAAGAGGAGGCTTATATTGAGACAAGACAGACAGCCAAATTGTATGTTGGATCTGCATTCATAAAATAGCAAAATGATCTTGCCACTGTCAGTTTTGCATCATGTGGGAAATGGTTTCCAAACTCTTACTGTGATAGTACTCTCAGCTGAAGGAATTCCTCCACCAGCACCAAGACAAAATAGATGAGGCGAAAGATTACAGCTGGGTGCCTCAGTTGTGATGTTCCTATAATTCACTGACATTAATTTTAGGCTGTTTCCTTCTCATCCTGCATCTTGTATTCTTATTTACAGCTGCTTGTATCCATGCAGAATGAGTGAAAAAAAGCTGCTATCGGGCAGACTGACAATGTCATGCCTCCATTCAGCATTGCTGTCAATTTGCAGTGGGAGGGCAATAATCTCTAGCCTGTTTTGCCCTGCATTGCTGCAGGCAGCCCCTCATATGCAGATACCTTTCTCTCCTCTTGAGACCCAAATTTATCTGTTTGTTCTACACATTACTTGAGATTGCCTCTGTCTTTCCATGGGGAAATATAATTATCCTAACTAATCATAACAGTTTTTTTGGTCTGGACATTATAAGTCGCTGCTTTCTAACCATTTTTATGTGTCCATTCCACAGCATTTCTCTTCCTTTAGGTTTTGTTACCATTCTCTTCAGGTCCATCTCTTGCAGTAACTCTTTAGACAATTCATTTTTAACAGAGTATCTATTATACTTCACAGAATTTTAACATATTTCTTGAATACAATGAAGTCAGCAGAAGGCTGAGCCAGAACTTGTTTTCCAAAACCAAAATTGTCTGATCAAGAACGATTTTTTTTTAAGGAAAAAAAGTGAACAGCAGAACAGTAGTGAATACTGATACTGCATGGAATGATCTATCTCCAATTCTAACTGGGCCACCTTTGAGGAACCTGACTTTGTTTAGATCTGTCATGAAAGGATAGCCCATGCAGTGAAAGCTGTGTAAAGTGGTACTTTACTGCAAGGTAAATTTTCTCCCTCCGTGGATTCAGATAGATCTGCTGGCTTCAGTGATGAAAATCTTGTTTTTTGCTATTTCTTACCTCCTGTAGCCCAAGGATGACCAGGGGAGCTGGAATCTGTTGTATCTATCTTTCATATTGCCAAAAGAATGACTGAGTCCAGTCTGTTTCACTGAGGCAGCAGGGATGTGGAGATTTACCTGAAAACTTCCTATGAAGATGACAGGATGCTCATTCTTGCACATTGAGGCCAAATGGGTAGAGTTAAGTCACAAGATGTGCCACTGAGGAACACTTTTGCAGTGGAAGAGATTTCTTAAATACTTGGTAAGTTGGCTAGATTTAGATCAAAGACAGAAAAGATGAGCAAAATAAAAACTACCATTATGCTATTACATACATTTGTGGTGCTCCCACATATTGGCTACTGTGTTAAGCTTGGTTGTCCTTTTAGAAAATGTTACAGCAGAACTAGAAAAAAATACAGGTTGGAAAATAGCAGGAGGAGAGGTATGGAGTGGCTTCCAGGTGAACAAGAATTAAACTCTGTAGCTCCCAAGGGAGACAGACTAGAACTACCTTGAATGGTACCAAAAATAAAAAAAATAGGAATTCTTCTCTTTTCACCTAGTACAGAAACAGTAGCCCGGTGAAACTGTAAAACAGCAAGTTAAAAACAAGCAGAAGGAAGCTTCTCCTGTGTAACCATTACAGTGGAATTCACTGTGGACACAGAAAATGCAAAAGGTCTCAAAAACAGTATAGACTAGTTCACAAAAAATAGATCTACTGGTAACTGCTAAACTCAGTTGTCCAGCTCATGAAGGTCTTCAATAACTGACAGCTTGGGAGACTAGCTAGGGGAAGGATCGTTGCCTACATGCTCTGTATATAATACACATATCCTCTTTTCCTAAACATCTGCAGCTAAATGGTACCAGAAACATTACTAGCCGAGGTGCATCAGCAGCGTGACTCAGTACACTAGTTCTATTGGTCTGAATTAGCTACACACTAAACAGATTATCAAATGGCACAAGTCACTGTATGCCTGTTGTTATTTTTATCGGTATCAGTGGGTGTAAGGCAGTACAACTGCCCATGCTCACTTGACACTGCTCTTGACAGTGAACTAAAACTAGTGAGATTCAGTTCTAGCTACTCCAGCCATGACAGCTGTATAGGGGTAGAAAGCAAGATGGAAAGTTGAAGAGAAGCTATAAAACATTTCAGTAATATCAGATTTGATTGAATATAGTAGAAGAGTTGATTGGTTGAATAACAGGGGTTATCTTAATGTAATTACTTGAAGTTAGGGTGTGGAGTCTGAAACTGCAGGGAGATGCAACCTTGGTAATGTTTTCCTGCACTGCCTTGCCAAAAAACAAGACTGATGTGTACACACTGCACGCATGTGTGTGTCTGCACATGTCTGCCTGTCCTTCCTACTCTCCACTCCCACTCTCCAACAACATTTGAGCCAGTTGGCCAATTTCAAGCAATTTTAACAAACAAATATCAAATTTTCATGAGTTTCACGAAAACAGGCACTAAGGCAGAGGGGATAAACCCTATTAGTAACAATTATAAGTGCCTTATCCAAAGAAAAGGTACAAAGCTCAAAAGAGAAGAGGCTTGAGAGAAACCCTATAAATGTAGCAGTTGTAGGAAAAGTTCTAATCAGAGCTCATAGATACAATTGTGAGCACAAATCTGTAAAACAAAAACAAAACCAGGCTTCTTTAGTTTGTTGAGGATTGTATGACACAAGCAGATTATATGGATTAATTATATAATTTCCATGTCCTGGTAACTGAACAGTCTATAAAATGAAAGCAGTTACTCAACTATGTCAGATAGCTGTTTGATAGTATTACGTCTTAGCTAAAGTTACACTGTCAGTTTTCTGAATTAACAAAACCATACACAGTCTCCTTAGATAATTACCCCAGTATATTATCTTAAAGCACGCAGTTTGCTTGCTGAGGCTTGATCTAAGAGCTCTGCAAATGTATGCAGCAGCAAAAGCGATTCTTAGTAAATAAATGTCTGCCTAAAGCTTGGAAAGGACAAGAAAGAAGGTCGTATAGCCAAAATCTTTTTCTTTCTTCCCTTAACTTTGAAATCCTATTTCTGGAACACACTTCACCTGAGCTTTAATGATATAAACTAGAGTTCATTCCTTCCTATTTGCCCATGCAGCATTTGGAACCATATCTTGCATGGTGCTGAGTGCCTTTTTCTTCTTTTATGCTGGTAGGAATTGAAAGCACTGTTCAATTCAGGGAATAGAACTCACATGATGTGCACCAGTATTTTTAAGCTTTCTTTAAATAAAAAAAAATAAATGTCACGAACACACTAACCATTTCAAGCGAATATGTATGTTTTTACATAGACTAACAGATGGGATCGAGATTATTGGTTTCCCTTAGACTGATTACTTAGCTACATTTACAGCAGGGCTGGAATCCTGTGATTCACATATACTGATTCTCTGCAGATGTGCACAAAAAAATAACTGATTTTTCTAATACGCTATATACAAATCTCAGTGAGCAATGCTGACTTCTGGAGATAATAGCCAGCAAGCTCATTAATGCCAGTAACAATACACAGTGCAGCAGAATATTATATTATTGTTTCCTACTGATACAGAGCTTCCTCCAGCAAATGAATGATGCATTGATTTGCTCGTCTAAAGATTAAATTATACAGAATTCCTGCCAATAACACTAAAGTCTCCTTTGAATGCAGAGAAAATTCAACTTTTGTTAGGTACAGCTATAGTATTTTAAAATGTAATTAACCTCAGATAAACTCTCTAAACTGCTCTAGCTATGCTTGCAATATGGATCTGAATCTGGGGTATGTCAGTGTAAAAAATAATTAAAATCATAATTCACAGCTTAGCATCATTTACACTGAGGAAGAAAAATGGGCTGATAGGAGATCAAATACACATGGGAGTGCAACTTCTGTGCATGTATCCTCAAGAAACAGAGCGATGCGCATTAATAGCAAGCCTGAGAACTTGTTACCGTGGGGTATCAGAAAGGTCAAGGGTTTAATGGGCTTTCTAAATAGATTAGATCTGTATTAGATTGAGGAACAGAGGTCAATAATGAAATACCCCTTAATTGGCAGAAGAGAAGTGGGGGCTTCTCAGTCCATCTGAAGCTGTTGATATTTGCCAGACAGTGCAAAAACCAGCCAGGCTGCTCCGCTCAGCTCTGTGCTACCATATGGCTGTATGACCCTTTTGCACTTGTGCTTTCCTCTCCTGCTGTCCATCCAGTGTGCAAATCTGGACTCTAAGCAGTTGGGGCACAGCTGCCCCAATGCAGGGACAGTGATGGAGCACTGCTCTCAGCCCAGGAACTGAAGATTATCTTCAGCCCAGCACTGAAAATAAAATCCAAAACTAGCCTGGATAGGACAGTCTGAGCCAGAGGAGCAATGCTTACCAGCCCCACTGTATTTGTGTGTGTTTGTGTTTGGTAAAGCTCTTAATATATACTAACATGATTTCAGGGGCAGGTAAGACTTTGGCCCTGATAGGAGTCTTGAAAGGACAGTAATACTCACACAGCATCCTTGTTTTTCACACAGATGTCATGGTGCCTTCTTTAGTGTGGGGCTGCCTCTGACCAGGACCACCGCAGCCCATCTCCTTGTTGTCCATACATGAACAGAGCCTCAGAAATGGTGAGGGCAAGAAAATTCCTTCAGGCATATCAAAAACAAGCAAACTAATCTTCTTCAAACAGAGTTTCATACCTCAAACTTTCTCCGCTCCTGATGGGCCAGATAGGATTGCTGTCAATCCTTGGGAACTTTTAGGGCCAGGCACAGGGAACAAGTCTTCCCAGGCTCCCCTTGCTCTCTTATCTCTCTACAATCCAGGCATAGGAAGTGGTTTGGTGATGGCACAACCCAAAGGAAGAATTGAGATCTCTTTCCCAGAGGCTGAGTCCTCTCTCTCAGAGTTCACTGGCCAAGGCTACTCCAAACACATTTAGACTGGACAGTGTCCTTAAAGGACATTGCTGCAAGGAGCAGCAGAATTACATGGCAACGTAATATAACCTCCCTTATCCAGCTTTATGAGCAAGGAGCTGATCCAGTGCTGGGGAGACCTTGGGCCGGGCGCTCAGCCCGTCAAGCTGCTTTGTATTTCAAGGCTTTCTGCCCAGATGTGTTCTGTGAAGCTAATCTTGCTTTGCACCATTGTCATTCAGAGCAGGATTTAACCTTTCAGCTCTGATCATTTCTGGCTTTTTCCTGCTTGCAAAACCCAAATGAAAGCAAAGGCACAGTCCTGAGAGGTCATCACAGCAGAACTTCTACAAGAAACAAGCATAAGACATATCTCAGACAACTATCTCCCCATGGTCCTGCTGCAAATGAGTTAACAGTCTGTCTTCTGTAAGTGTCTGAACTCTGGATGACAGTACAAAAGGAATTGTTATTTTGTACCTGACCTTGAATTCCAGTCACAATAATGGCAAGATGCACTGTTCCAGTTTCCCTGAGGAATGGGCTAGGCAGTTTCATTTGTAAATAAAACAAATTTCAACATGCAAAATTCACTGATGAAAAAAAAAAAAACTCAAAATCACAGTTAGAAGACAGGGTAATTCTGCTCACCAAGGCAAAAGATATGAAAGGTTCCGGTGTTTTCACCTAAATGGTTATGAGACATCAGTTCAGTCAAACCCAGAGGTCTCATCCTGCAGAGGACACCTGGCATGTAATAATCAGTCCATGTGGCTAGAACTAGCTAAAATTTGTTTTTTTTTTTTAAATGAGAGCTCTGGTATCCTTAACTTCCTTTATTTCCTTACAAATTTCTAAAATTTAAACCAGACTTTGTAAAAAAGTATAGCACTATTGGCTTTTGGTACTCACTGCTTTTTTTCTATTTTTTATCAAATTTATTTGAGACAATTTTGTCCAAAAATTGTATCAAATATAACTGCTGTTCACATTAAAACTAATTATACTTATTAAAATAAAAAAGTTTATTTGTGGCTATTGGTAAAACATTTAAAATATTTTACCTACAGCAACCTTGAAAATCTCTGACATTGTCTTGCATTTGGATAAAGCTGTGCTTCCCCCATCAATACGAAAGAAACACCCTCTAAGTTAGAACTAACTAATATGCTGTCACAGTTTGTAGATCACAGACCTGTTGAGAACAAAATACCACTGGATTTAATATATTGAGACATGTACTGTAATTATGAGATACTGTGTTGGCAGAAGTGCCATATGTCAGATGAGACATAAAACTGAGGTCTCGGTGATTTTCAGGGACCAATACAAATCCATGGCAAATTTGTGAAGAATAAGGTTAACATCTGTTCTAACAAAGTTTTAACTACTGCAGTTACATTCCTTTTCTACTAAATTATATTCTCAGTCTCCCAAATATGCTCTCTCCATTTCAACTGAATATGATGTTTCTATGTCTTTCCCAGCTTGTTGTATAGAGCTGCCTTATTATTTAAAATATCTAGCATAGCCTTGCCAAGAGATTATTTCATTTCCAGGAGAGAAAAAATGAGAGCGTGAAGCTTGGTGGATCCAGATGTAGACTGGTGAAGCTCTTTGGAACTGAATGGAAAGTATCAGTTGGTGATGGGAGAGCATCTGGCTTGATTATAGGCTTTCAAATTGTCCACTGAAAAGGCTCCCAGTGCTACGAGCAGTGAGGTCTTCCTCTTTCAAATAATCTTCCTTCTTACAGTATCCCAGTTTTGTCTGAGGAATAGCATTGCTTTGGTGGTCAAAGTACAAACTGAAACAGAGCAGGATGAAGTGTCAGAAGTTTATTAGCTGTCACACAGTTATTCATGATTTTTTGGATTTTTTCATATTTACATGCAGAAACACTGCTTGCCTTTTGCATGCCATGAACGTGTGCTAAGATGACTGACACATGCTGAGGACTTGGTTCCCAGCTGTTACAATGCTGGTGTTTTGGTGTTTGTGCCACTTCCCAAATCTACCACTGATTTTCCCACTTTAACAGTGTTTGCTATTCAGCTCGTTGAATAGAAATTAACTGTATTAGAATGCAGTAAATACAGTGCTATAAAATGCAACATAAAGAACACTGTGGAAAAAGCTGGGAGGAAAGATAATTCTTTTTATGGAAATGTCTTCAAGTAAACAGTGAAGACTGTAGATAATGGTATGTACTGCATTAAAAAAAAATAAAAAGGAGTAAATGACTCAAAATTATAGTCTGCATTAATTATGTGCTTTTCTGAACTGTGGGCAGGCTTTTAAATTTTTTGGTAGACAGGAAATAAAATAATGCAAGTACTGTCACACAGTAAATGAATGTAATTGGTCAGAGAGATAGATGCAAACCTTGTGCTTGATATAAGTTACAGTGCTGGTTGAAAAATAAATCTTTAATGTACATTGTAATTTTGTTAAAAATGCCACCGTAGTGAATGCCTTTCAGTTGAACAGACCCCAAAGCAGTAAAAAGTTCAGGGAGAAGTACAATAGGGAAAGAAAATGAGCCATTAAAAATAAATCCAATGCTATTATGTTTTATAGTAAAATAACAGTCAAGAATTAAAATAAACCAATTCTGCTAATGTTATTAGTTATTTTTTTAGTTTCTTCCGTTCTTAAGATGTTGGCTCACTGAATTTTCCACAGTAAAATGACCTTTAAAAGATTGTTTTCTGGTGTTTTAGCAGTGAAGTGCCAGCAGTAAAGACACAGAATGTTCTTACACCCTGGTGGAGCACGTTTTCCACTATGCACACGTTAAATCACAGTCCAGTACAACTCTGAGGACTTCGGTAAGTAACAGATAAGGTACTGTCACTGGAAGGGCGTTAAATAGATGTACTCCACCTTGCTTCAGTTGTGGAAAGGAGATGGTAACTCAGCCATCCTCGGTGCATGGTCCCTGGGATGGCTCTGCCCAGCTCAGCTCTGGGCAGAGCCTAATGTGTAAGCAAACCCCTCACATTTGTGTTTTCTCTCCTGAGAACAGCAGTACTGGTGGTGTTGCAGGGCTTTTGCAGTTCTCTTGACTGCCTGGGTCACAGCACCCTTCTGAAGAGAAATTTTGCAAGGATATATAACGACACTGTAGTGAAAGCTGGATTGGACTGAAAGTCAGAAGCTTGTGGTAACGTACTGGTGGCATCCACTGGCTCTGCAAGAAAGGCTCTTTTCACTCAGGAACCTGCAGAAATGTCTTGCAGTGGGAGAAATTTTAACAGTTCAACCTATAGTCTCCAATTTACATATAGAAAGAGAAGAAATCACACACACAAAAAAAATACCTGCGTCATTATGGATTACAGGAAAATAACAGAATTAAACTAAGTCTGCTGATGTTAGTAATTATTTTTTTTAAAGCTTCTCCTTTTTATTGGAGAATAATGCTGAATTTTCAGCAGTATGCCCTCATGGCCAAAGAAGAAACAAGCATATGGCACACGGCTCTCTCGTCATCTTTCCATTCTATGAGATGATGGCAGTCTGAGGTATCTCCAACAAAGGGTATACTCACAGACATAAACACAGAAAACTGAAAATATGATGGAGAGTTACTCAAGTGATTATGCATATAACCAGCTCAAATCTAGAAAGCCAGTGCTCAGTCACTAATGAGACTAGTCAAACCAGAGCTATCTCCATTAAAGCCAGACAAATGTCTCTGCAGCGACCCACTCTTCCTGCCGTGGGCTCTGTAAGAGTTTATTAGCACAGAACCTGAGCTGACTCTGCATTTGTGCCTTAAAGTCCTGCCAGATTTTTTAACTCTGGCTCAAAGTCAGACCTACATACTCTCATTTCTGAGCACACAGTGCAGACCTGCTAGGATTATTTTGCCGGCACCTTGTTTGGGTCTGACAGGATTTGTCCACCTAGGAGCTGCAAATCAGATTACTTTAATTTGGGGTATGCCAAGCCCCGCTTGGGAGCAATTGAGGTGTATCCATGCAGAGCAGTGCATGGAACTAAGATGGTTCTGGATGGAGCTAGCTCAGTTACCTGTACAGGTAACCTGGATAAACCACCCACAGATGTATTCAGACCTGAATGTCTTACTGCTGTAGCAAAATAGGATATTTTTGCATAACCTTTATCATCTTCTTAATGGCATTACCATTTTTAGAGCTGCTATGAATGTAGATGAGGAAAAGAAGTATTTTTATGATGCACACTAATTTATATCCCTAAAACTCACTATAAGTCCAACTCAGCACCCACTGAATTCCATCAGTTTCATTAGGTTTCCAAGCTCTGTTGTTGCCATATTAAGTTTTTTTCTATGAACTTACACAGTCTGAAGCTATTATGAACATTACTGTATGTTCACAGCTCAGATTAATACTGGAAACCTGAATGGCACCATTGGAGGTAAAGTTATATTTCATCCACCCTCATCTTGCCCCTGTTCTTTAGCTCATTGTTCCAAAACTCTTTATTGCTACAAGTTTGATCATTGAAAGTTATGGCTAATCAGTACTCCTTAACTTGACCTGGATGCTGTTTAACTGTGTATCTCCTCCCATGACAACTCCAAAGTTTTCTTTGCATGGACAGAGAAAAAGGTTTCCATTCTCCTGCTCTACAGAGGTGTCCGGCGCTTCCTTGCTGGGTTTGACCCCAAATATGGACTGAGATATGGACTGAGATTTCATTTGTAAGAGCAGCCTTGAGTGTTCTTAAAGCCTCTTTGAAAGCACTCAGCTTTGCCTCACACTGAAGCTTTGCACATGTTCATCAATCCAGAACAGTTTGCAGGACTAGGATACCAAAAAAAGTCTTGCAGGTTCTCAGGGTGAATTTATCAATGTTTGTAAGTACCTGAAGGGAGAGTGTCAAGGGGATGGGGCTAAACTTTTCAGTTGTCCCATGTGACAGGACTAGAGGCAATGGGCAAAAACTGAACCACAGGAAGTTCTGCCTGAATATGAGGAGGAATTTCTTCACTGTGAGAGTGACAGAGCACTTGCCCAGAGAGGTTGTGGAGTCTCCTTCTCTGAGATAGTCAAAATCCACCTGGATGCAACCCTGTCTAACATGCTCTAGGCAACCCTCCTTGAGCAGGGGGGTTGGACTAGTTGATCTCCAGAGGTCCCTTCCAACCTTACTTATTCTATGATTCAATGATTCTAAAGACTGTTGTCTGCTGACATTATTCTTTAAATGAGGGATGGCATTTTAAAAAAGTGCAGAGACTCTTAATTTCTACTCCCTTCTAAGTGGCAGGCATGGAGGAGCGGTGCCACACTCTACAAGAGATGCAGGCAGATCTGGCTGGGGCCAGGCAGCACTTCAGTGGAATGACTAGTACATTTGTAGAGTCTGACACAGCTTTGGTTCCTGAGCTTGGCTTTATTTAACAGATGTCTCTTATGGAGCAGAAGGTACAAGTGGGGAAAAATGTTGCAGACTTCCATCAAGCAACATTTTATTCCTCCAAATTAATGAACAAAAGCATTGCAGCTAAGTAAGTATTGTGAGAGACCTTAGATACCCAAGACAGTACTGGAGACAGTCATAGACTGATACTACTTATGAACAGCAAAATATTCTTCCAGCAAAAAGCAGGGAGCAAATGTAAAATAGGATTTGTAATGACAGCTTTGGCTTTTTACTTTATATATATATATATTTTTTTTTTCTTCATAACTCAACCCTTGCTTTGCTATTTTCAGGCTGAAGGCATTCCTGCAAATTGCAGTCCTTATCACCACTCAGTGCTCTCTTCTGTTGGCTTCAACCATGGTTTATAGGTGCTTCCTAAATACACAACTCGTGTTTCTAGTATCATAAAGAACAGGCTGACAGGGCTATCAGGAGGTCCATCTAGTCCATACTTTTCCTCAGATCAGGATCAGCTATCCACAGATGCTCCCATCCAAGGATGACTGGTCTAACCTGTTTTTAAAAATATCCAGTACTAAAGATTTAACAGTATTCCCATGTGGCTTGTTCCACTGCTTCACAGACCACTTCCTAATAACATCTAACTTCTTTGAAAGTCTCTTTCCCCTAGTTTGCTTCTGGAGTGTGGTGTTAAGACTTCTAAGATGCTGAGACTGATTCCTGCCTTCATGGTTTCCTGTAGGGTCACATTAGGCTTCTGGCCTTTCACCTTACATGTCTACGAGAATCCCACTCTACACGTCTATGTGACACGTGTAGGTGTTTTGCTCAGGTCTACGTATTCCTTTCAAGGGTGAGGAATATAGAAGTAAGTGCCTTTATGACTATAACCTAAGCCTCCTGACACAGTTTTTGCCCTCTCTTTCTTTAACTATCTGGATTGTTGATAATGTAATAGTCTGGGACGGAGATCATCTTGTATTGTGCACTTCTGCGGTTTTACAAGGAAATAGAAAAAAATCTGTATGCAAAAGAAGAATTTCTATTTGCTTTGTACTGCTTCAGTAATGATCAGACCTGAAACCTTTCAAGGAGCAGACATTGATTTCCAGAGTGTTATACTAAAGCTGAAGAACAGAGAGGGACAGAGGGACACAATCTGATTATCTTGAGTCTTACCTCATCTACCAGTCTGGGCAACATCTACAGTAAAAACAGCCATGGGTTGAGTAGAAGTGATTGGAGAAACAAGGAGTTACCCAAAGTTTCACTTACAATTAATGACCTTTTGCACCCCCTTGGGCTGCTATAGCCTCCTAACTGGTTGTTAATCCCCCCCCCCCAAAGCTTAATTACTTCTGTGTAGCTCCAAAACACTGGACTATCTGATTAAAACATGCATGTCAATTACTGAATAAATTGAATTCTCAGCACTAGCAATTACAAACAAATAATTCCTTGTGATTACAGTGGGATTTGTGTGTGTGTGTGTGTGTGTGTGTGTGTGTTTAAATACACTGTATTAAAATTTCTCATTCAGTCACTATGGCTGGCTACTTAAAATCCATAAAAACAAAATACCAGGTAGATTATTTGACACACAACTCCAGTTACCACAACAGGGCTCAAACATAAGCAGTAACTTCTTTCCATAACTCTATGGACTAGAAATGCACTAAAGCAGAGAAAGACCCTTGAAAAATAAGATTTTCAGAAAATCACGATTGCCAGAGTTGGAGATTTATAAAGAGAGAAAAATCATATTCCAGTCCTTTGTCTTAACATCAGTTATAAAATTTTGGTGCTAATAATTTTCATGTGTTTTAGCAGTCTGTTGTAGTTTAATAACTGTAGCTCCCTAAGGAATTCTGCAGTGTTGTAAATAAATATTATTACAAGCAGAAGAAAGCAAACACCATTTACAGTTCTTTTTCATAACAACTTTAGATTTTGTATTCAAGGAGTATTCTCTCTTGATAAAATACTCATTTCTAAACTGGCTACTACACGCAAGTTAATAGAAACAGGAAAGAACCAGTAAGCTGAACAGCAGAAAATGCCTTGACATGTCATGAAAATTGCCACTATTTTACAGAAAATAAAATCATATTAAACTCATTGTCAGTTATGTGAATTATCTCCAAACATACTTTTAGATTAATAATCTAGAAAAATACTTTTAAAAGCCTCTAAGAAGTTCTTGCTCATACTAAATAGGTCTGGTTTAGAAGCATGTGCTGGAATTTAAGTGGTTTTGTAGGAATATTTCTGAAATGAAAAGTACAAATCAGAGAAGCAATCATTCAAGTAAGTGCATGCTGGGATTTCTTAGCTCAAGAGGACATACAGAACAAGAGCCTGAGTCTACATCTGCATAAACACCACCTCTGAGCCCTGCTTGCTCACAGCAGGACTTAACCAGCAAACGACATAAATACTTGTTTGCCTTTCAAAATGTATTAACAATTTTATTGGAAACTTCACTGAGAATAGAAGTTTTTTAATGTTCTATCCATTTCTACCTGTAGTCTCTAAAGTTGTTTTGGTTTTAATTCACTTTGCAGATGATGCTTATTTGAAAAGAGACTGGTTTCTGCATAAAGATGAAGCAGGAATTTGGCCATCAGTGTCAGTGGAACCACAATTTCCCAGAAGGAGCCTAATCACTTATTAGACGTAAGTACCGAAATTGACTTAAGCTTTTAATTATTTCATGTTCCTGCAATCTGAAAAGCTGTTTTGAATATTTGAGTTATGCCCCTCATGTGCAAAGCCACTTGTGATAAATGTGTTTCCAACGCAGAATTTTACAACCTAGTGGCTGCCAGGATCCTGGGAAAAAACACTTGGTTGTATATTCATTTATTTTTACATTATATCGTAAGTGCAGTCTAACACTTGCCAGACTGCTTGATAAATAAGAATAGCCCACATTAGTATGTCCTTTGTGAAGACAGGATGTCCAGTTCAGCCACATTTTTTTTTTAAATACATCTATTTTAAGATACCTCTCACAGTCCCATATACATAAGGAAAAGAACAGGAAAAAAACAGATTAAAAATATCTGATGTGTCCAAGCTTCATTTGATGAAAGGTGTTTTAAAGAATTTAGCCTCTTAAAGAATCTCCTCCTCCTTTAACTCTTTGCATGAATTTGAGATGGTAACAACAGTTTATATCTCTAACGCTGTTGATATGGAACACATTCATTTGAACTTTGGAACACGCTATGTTGAACAGAGGCCTAAATCTACAGCAATGAATTAAAAAAACAAGTAGTCAGCAAAAGGCAGTGTCTATAAGAATCTTACAGTCAATACTGGTACTACTGTGCTGTTATAAATTAGGCTTTATACCTTTCAGACAGGAAGTGGACCAAGTTCAGCACTTATTTTCATCCCACTGAAGCAGGCAGAGCTCAATCAGGTATGATTTTTTACTGTTTTGTTGAACACCTGGCTAAGGTGTGTGTAGAATATCCTGAAATTAGGAAATCAGGGTTAATTTGGTAATTCCAATGGTAAACCAGGAATGACAGAAGGCAGGTGAAAAAGACAGCACAAATAGATAGTGAACAGTGGAAAAATTGTGGCATGGCCACCATAAAATCAATAATTAAAGCACTTATAAAAATATAGCCAGAGTTTCAAAGAAAAGCATAGTCCTAAACATAGTGATAAGAACTCTACTGCCAATTTAGCAAAGCAGCTGCCTCACTTTAATCTCCTGAGGAATGGTTAGCACACTGTACTGTAAGTTAGCAGAGGTGTAATTTATCAGCTTACTGTCTTTGGTTCTAAGTCAGGAGGAGGTACAAAATATTCAAACCCAACATGTGCACCTGCATTCAGATCTCTGTATTAGCAAGCAGCAATACAGTATTTCCAAAAGACCAGCATAATGGTTTAATAACATATCTAAACCTCTCACCTATAAAAAGATGACATTTTTAGTTGCTTAAAAAGATGCGGTGTTTCTGTTAGTTCACATTAATACCCAAAGAATTTGCTGCAGTTCTCAGCAAATGCATCCACAGAACATGATCATCTGTTAGTTTATCAGTTAATAAATGTCTAATGATAATTTAAGCCTATACAACACACACACCTTTAAATAACATACAGAAAGCAATATATTAAAATGTATTTAATGTGGAATCAGTATTATCATAAAAATCTCAGTTCAGTGTATATGTGGGATACTTCCATTTTCATTTTACTTAATAGTTTTGTTAATTCTGTTTTCTTCTTTATTTTTCTACTCTTGAGCCTTGATTTGAACCTATTTCTCTATAAAGCTTTGGAATTTGCACATTTGCACAGGAAGAACTGCAGTGCAGAAGGCCTATGCTATGGATGCCCAGGTATTGTGTATTGCTGTCTCATTCTGCCCTCCTTACATAGTCTCTAAATACCTGTTTTAGGGTGTATAGTGGTTCAGATTTTTTCTCAAATCGCCATACTAAAAAAACGTACATAAGTTTGAAGAAAAGCATACTGCTGCCCTTCTGACTCCTCACACTGTGTCAGCAATGTAGAATCATAAAGTACATTTTTATAAGCATTAGAAAAGTTTAGTTCATATTTAGCTGTGTTTGGCTGAAGAAGAATATGAATATTTGAACAATATAAGATGTTTTATAATGTAACTGAATAGGGAATTTGATCAAATACAGTGAGAATTTATTACCTCTTAAATGTTTTATTGGTGTAAAGGCAAGTAAAATTCTGATCTGACAATTCACCTTTTAAGCTCTATGGGTTGCAAGGATAAAGCCATTCCCCTGTACAGATTTCTGTATTGCTACAATACAGTTCCTTAACTAGCAAATTTACAAAAACTGGCTCTATTTAGTGAATTCTTACGATAGTGGCACTCAGAAGATGGAACCTCCGGAATATACTGCATCAGTACATGGATCTGTGCAACTCCTGCTCTGGTTCTGTTGTGTTTGAAATGAGAAAGGAAAAAACAAAACAAACAAACAAACAAAAAAAAGCCTCACCTAATCCTCTCAGATAGCCACTACCAGCTGGTGGTTCTATTTGAAGGGAAGATTATCAAGGCTGAGGACACTTGATAGTCCAACGGTCTTTCTGCCAAGAGATAAAGGACAGAAATACAAAATAAATGATAAAAGAACCCAAGCTACAAGTTAAAGAGAAACATACATGGAACAGAACAGGTGAATGTCAAATAGAAATTACAAAAACGGGGATGAAGTTTGTAGGCTGAGACAACTTTTCTCGTTTGTGCTGGCTCCTAAACATGGCAGTATATAGGAAATAAAAACAGCTTACAACATAGCCATTGACTCCAAACTGAATAGACTCCAATTTAGGTGTTCTTGTTATCTTCATCTTTGCCTATAATTTTGTTTCCTCTGAAACTGGAGAAGCCAATTTATCTTTTAGGATGTCATCCAATCCATTTATTCATACCAGCTGCAGCCTTACGTGCTGCCATAGATCAGCTGGCTGGAATATTGTTCAAGTCCCATCATTATTTTTCATTGGGGGATCAGGTTGAATTATAGCAATTATAGTCACTTGGTTCCATGCATAAAGAAAATCCTCTGCTGAAATTGCAAGCAAAGTTATTCAAAATGTGTTTCTCTACCACTTCATTTGAGACAGTTTCAGTGATCCTGCCACAATGTGGTTTCAGACTGGGATGCAGACACTTTTTTTCTTCTCAATAATCAGAATCTAGCAACCCAGCTGTTATGTTACTTTTGTTTTGTTTGTTTCTTTGTTTTTAACTTTAAACCTAGTCACAGAAATTTGAAAGCTTAGCCCACAAATACACTACCAGCATTTTAAAGAATACATCGAGAGGTAAAAGTAGGAACAGAAAGGTTATGACTTAATAGAAACAATATTTCACGATAAGTTAAGCTAAATTCAGAAAAACTGAAATAAATTGTCCTCAACAAAGTATTTAAGCTCATGAGATCTAGGTTTATTTATATGTATAAACATGTTATTGAGTCATGGATTATCAGAAAAGACTGCAGAATAATAGTAGAGAGAGTGAATAACTGCATGAGGCTGTACTTAGCTGGAGCTGTTACTGTAGCACTGTCACCCAAATGGGAGGAAAATAAGGATGCTCCAATTTGTCCCCTTCAGCAGAGGAGGGTCATGGTCTTTGCCAGCTGTACCTAGCATGGTACTTGCAACCACTATAATGAACAGAGAATACAGAGGCAGCTGTGTTAAAAGGATGCGATGATGCCATCTTTAAGGTGAACATAGCCACTATTTAATACAACAGCTTGCACTTGCCTCAGAAATCAAAGGCATTGATCACTGCAACCAGATGTCAATGGCTAGTGGTAAGGAAAAACTTCTCTCTAATGCAGAGGATGGGAAGGGGCTTAAGACCTCAGGACCATATTGTGTTCAGAGATCAGACAAATACCTCACTCTTCAAACATCACAAAGTTAGTCAAGATCCAGTAAATGGGAGTCAGGCTAGTTCCTATCAATCTAATTTTGTCTATGTTGCTTAGTTACCATTAAAGCTGCTGTTTCAAGTCAAAATCTTGCTACCTGCCCTTCAGGCAGGGAGGCTATGCTTATCTATGTAATATTAACCCCAGCTGAGCAGAACTCTTTAATGCCTCCTTAATATTAAGCATGTGATTGAGTTCATCAGCCTCAAAGACAAGAAAAGGTAAATGAATTCTTCAAGCTAGATGTATATATTATATTCTTTCCTGGATTTTAGCCAAGCCCATACTTGAGAGGTTGCATAAAGAAATAAAGGTTTACTCTAAACCTGGAGATATAATTATTCTGTTAGTAACTGCTTTAAACAATATTAGCTTTACTAGAACTGAGTGTACCACTGATGGCTTGATTTCAGATGTATTTGGAAATAGTTCACTATATGTGTTAACAAATGGAGTAGAGAAACAACACAAGCTCAAAAATCTCTTTAAGAAGGTGCATGACTCACACAGCTTCAGCACTGCAAGTAAATAAAAGGTCTAAGGCCAAGCTTTGAGCCCTGAAAAGGAGCTGCCTTGCTCAGCCTAGGGAGCAAGCACTGCTTGTTTAATTACAGCACCCCAGAGGCATAGTGCAGTTCTGGGAATCCTGCCTTGCAGGAGGGGGTTAACAACTCACTCAGCAGCAGACTTTGAAGAACTGTCCTCTTAGGAAAACACTGCAGCTACTCAAGTTAGTGCTGGATATCACTGTTTATTTTGGAAGTGGACTCTCCCAGCATGCTCAGTAAGCTTCAATGAGAGAGGACACTTCAGCACAATGACTGCTCTTCCCAACAGGCTCCTTTTAGGCACTGTAGACTTTTATCACTCTTCCATTTAAAAACAACAAAGATGCTTAGGAAAATTAGTTAGACAACATGTGTTAGAAGCAAGTTCTTAAATAGTCCTTAAGAAGGCCTACTGGGGGGCATCAAAAGGGACCAAGCTCTTAACCAGAGAAATACCTCCTCCAAGAGCAGCTATGATGGTGGTCAGTATGTCTGCAACTCAGTCGCAGAGCTCTCTGCAACTTTGGTCAGAGGCTGGTTGGAGGTGGAAGACAGACAGCCCTGAGATTATACAGGTTTAGGAACATAAGCGGCAGAATCAAAGGGACCCCTGCTGTGTCTTTCTGTATTTCCCCAAGGCCTCTCTTATGTATCCTGGAAACTGAAATGTTTAATTTGAAGGCTTCTAAACCAGGCTTTTGTGTTATTCTCATAAGAATTTAAGCTAAGGATGTTAGTTAATAGGAAAGCCACTTTTTTCTTTTCTTATTTAATAATAGGAAAGCAACTGCTGATACCATATGGGTTTTTACCGTAAGTTTTTCTTTTTTTTTTTTTTTTCTTTTTTTTTTTTTTTTTACATATGCAACAGCATGGGTTTTTTTGTTATTACGTGTGCCGAAATGTTGGTATAAGTTTTAAAAAGGAAAACAGTATTTTATTAACATGCAATAATCTGTCCTGTTAAATATCACTGATGAATTGGCTCTTCAGGGAATGAGTCATCAAATTGACCTTTAACACTCTTTGCGATCACCAAAAGCTTCAAGCTAAATAATTAGCAAATAAAAGAGTGGAGAATGCAGTGTTAATTGGTAATAAGATATTTACTCTATTAAAAATAAAGCTTGCTCCCTTAATACATTACAAAGCTGTTGGACTTCATAGGGTGAACCAGAAGAGAAGAAAAAAAAACATAAATAATATTTTACAAAGAAAAAAGAAGGTATTCTATAAAGGAATTAGAAATGTTATTAAGAATCAGTTTGTCTGCATTACAAAGTTTGCCTAAAATAGTCCCTTGGAAATATCTATAAACGGATAAATAGCTGAGCCCTGCAGTTCCTGAAACATTACTTAAATTTTCTAGGACTGGAAATATGAGCTAGGCTTCTAATGTTCTGCTTTCAGTACTGGTATTTGTCTAGAAGAAAACAACGATGCCATATACAATCCTAGGAACCAGTTTTAAAGTAAAAGAATATGGCACTGGAATAATAATACAAGAAGGACAGTTTCAAACTGGAGCTTTGATGGAGCTGCTTGTTTGGTTCTGGAGAGGTTTATGTCATTCCAGGAAGCTCAAGAGAAAACAGGCTAGGTAAAGCTGATTTAAGAAGAAGGAACAGAAAGTGAGTTGCAAGAGCTAATTAGGTGCAAAAAACAGACATGACAGATATTTTCTTCTTTAGGAAGGAACCTTTTGGACAGTCCAAAAAATCCATTCCAAATCCACATCAAAGGTAATCCAGAGAAGGCAAAACTCCAGCCACAAGAGGTTGGAGTGCAGTAAGAAATTTCCCGTTGTCTTGAGTCAGACACCTAGTGCAACATTCCACTCCTGCCTGCGTCTGCAGACTTCCTGGACTGCATCCGAAAAGCCCACCCAGAGACACTTCTCCTATGCAGGCAAGATAACGGTGATCTCTAGCCTTGGGGAGCTCCTGCAGGCTCAGAGGCACAGTCTGGCAGAACCCCACAGCCACTTGATTTCATGCAAAATTGACCATCAGACCATGATTTGCTGCCCACTTCAGTGCACATCAGAGATACATACAGGTAAGACGACAGCAGTTTTCTTTGTGTTTGTTCCTCATAAAACCACCAACGCTGACATTACCATTTGGGTAATGTTCCAGTTCAATTCATTTCCATTCAGCTGTCTGTTTTTGTCACTGGGTGAAACTCTCTCATTACAGTGCTGTTTAACTCTTCAGGTAATTCCAACAGATAAGGTTGTTCAGATATAAAATGTGCACTGTATTTCAGACTTAAGACCAACTAAAGTTATGTTTTGCACTGTGGATGTTTTACATTGATATTACTGAATTGAATTAAGACAGTTGAACCAGAATGCCAGACTTTTTCCTGTAACAATTTCACCCAAACTAGTACATGGCAACAAAACTACGTATCTCGGCGAAGGAGAACACCACCACTCTCCGCAAACCCTAACGCTGCTCTTTCTCATCACTGTCTTTTCTACTCTGATTCTGAGAACAGGCTTGAAGTTAAGTGTCTGTTCTGACTCCTGCAGCCAATTTTCCCTGGGGATTCTCCAGCCATTGGTAAAGTATTGATTACTTTAGCATAACATTTGAAATGCCAGATATGCATTATGAAGAAGGAGATGCTGAAATCAGCTTGGACACAAAGAGGGGAAAATCAAGTCATCCTGACAGGAGGAAGCTGTAAGAAGTTGGTTTACCCTATACTAGACCATAATCCTGCAAATTGCTGCACACTCCTGCCAGGCTGAAAGCCCATGCAGTTTCCATTTCCCTGGGGCAGCACGGACGACACTCAGCACTCCATGACAACGCTGGGCACTCAGCAGAGCTGATCAGCTGACTGAATGGAGAAATTTGTTGCAAGGCATTCGTTTCACTGGGGTCAATAGTGTCAGCTACACCTAATGCACTTGTGTTACCACTTGCAAAAGTTACAAAAGTATTGATCATTCCAGAAGTGGATGTGGCAGGGTTTCACTAAAGGAGAGGCAGTAGCTCACTAGCCACAGGACACTGGGAGATGAGAATCAGGCTTTCGTTCCTCACAGATGAGGGTATTCAACTGATGTTACATTTCTGCTCCCTCTTTACACTCACATACTTCTGCCTCCGTCCAAAGCTTTTCAGATGTGCATTTATGTGCAGCAAAAAAAAAAAAAAAAAAGTCTTTGCACCTCAGATTTAAGACAGTATTAATGGATTTGTAACTGTTAACAGAATGATTTCAAACAAATTTGCTTCCGCAGGTTTTAAAGATTCCCAGCACGCAAGTGTCTTTTCCATGCATTTCACGCACATATGGTGAGGCCAGAGTAGCACAGGCTCTCACGGGTCGAGGAGAATGAGCTAAAGCAGTATTTTCCAGTAGGCTAAAGATATGCCACAGTGACCAGTATAGAAATGAAATTTATTTTCCTTTCCTGCAATTGGGATGGACAAAACCAAAATCTGACTGCAACCCAGGAATAAAAGAGGCATAAGAGACCATGATCCAACATGGTGCACAGGTTAATAGATAACCATGATTTATGTTTCTGTGCCTTAGCTTCCTGTGTTAACTTCCCTGGAGATTCTGCTCTCTCCCACTACTTAGAGACCAGTACCGATGTTCACATAATATCCTGCTTATAATATAGTCAGTTGTTTCTGCTGTCAATTTTCAAATGACATATTGGCATACGTATTAGTGCTACTGTCTGTACTTGACAACACAAGGAGCTCTCTGAAAAGCAGAGAAACAGGAAAGTTACAGAAAGAAAGCTGGAGAGAAAAGTTAGTTACAGCTTACAATGGGCAAATCATCATGGTGTCCACAACCTTAATCATGGTGATCTACTTGCAGATGATGTAGTCAGAAACCACAGGCATCCTGGGATAGCATTCAAGAACATATAAAACGTGAGATGAAAACATCAGGGGCTTAACAGTCTTAAGCTCTTCGGAGCAGTGAGAGGTTGATGCAGTACACATTATGAAGGGCAAAAAAAAGGGAGGAAGAAAAGGAAGACTCACATGACCTCCAGGTGCCCACCTTAATTGCTAAGTTCTCTTCCAACACCCTCTTTAATGTCAGGTGGGAGCTACTGCTAGAAAAGGCAGTCCAGAGGAGCTAAATTATGTCCCTACCCAGAACTGCCTTCTCCAGAAGCTTCTGTCTTTCCATAGTCCATAGACGGGATGTAGGACCGTCTCAGCTCATTAGGTAGGTACCTACAGTTGGGTGCTGTGAAAAGCTTCTCCTGTGTGCTTTAAAATACAAAGAAAGTAGTATTGGTGAGCAGGAGTCTCATAGAAATTAGCCGAGTGCAGTATGCTTGCACGCAGATGGAAAATAAGTAAAACAAACAACATGCCTGCTCTGGCTTGTCAAAATGTTTTTGTTACTTTGAATAATAAATGTTCAGACAATGCTTGCCTTTTATTACATATATATATTTTGAACTGTAAGTGTTGTAAATCATGAAAATATTGTTTCATACCGAGCATTGTACTTTATTTGTCAGTGAATAGGAGCACAGCTATTAGTAAATACTCTGCAGAAAGCTATCTTTCTTGCTGGATGTCAGCATGTTTTTGTACAGCTCAGGCAAAGGAGCATTTGAATGTGGACAGCAGAGATATGGCTGCCTTTGTTCCCACCAAACTGTCAGCCACAGGTCTGACAGATCCTTCTGTTGAAATTTTGAACAAGAAAAAGTTTGTGGCAGATAATTAGAGGCAGCAATGCAGTTTACAATGAGAACTGATTTTCCCCTCAGAGGATAAAAGTATTCTGAATTTTCTCTTTGAACAGTCACTGTTCTGGTGTACCTCGCTGCAGAATACCTTTGAAGGTTTTCCTTGATCTTACTGCTTTGCTGGGATGCTTTTTGCATAGACAATAACTGCATTAGAGAGCTGTTCTTTGCAAAGCACCAGACATCCCAGACACAACTTTCTCTTAACACCTAGTTGTGCCTCTAGGGACTATTCTATGCTTTCAAGAACCTAAGAACATCCAAATTACTCCAAAATTACTGCTCTAGCCTGTTCACTATCACCTAATTTGGCCACGTGGGAGAGCTCTGCTGGCATAGCATTCCCCCCTCAATCCACACACTGTGTGGCACCAGAAGGCCCCGGCCCTCTACTGTCAGCTCAGCTCCTTGGGAGACGGTAGAGCAAAGGAGGGTCCTATCTCCCTGCTGATGTTATTTCAAAGGAGACTTGTGGGACTGCCTAGGGCCTGCTCCAGAAAGTTAGAGAGCTTGTCTGAGAAGGGCTTTCTTTTCAAAGTGGGGAGAAGAGAATAGGGGGGAGAAGGCAAAGAGGAGAAGAGGCATAGGAAGAGCAGCAGCTTTGGACCTGTTCTACTTTCTTTTCCTAGTCTTTCTACAAAAGGAAAGAGAACCTTCATGTCCATTCCTACTCCACGAATAACAGAAGAGCTTCACAACCGTTTTTCATGGAGTTGCTTCCTGTGACTGGGCCACACCAGAGGAGTCTAGAGATCCCGATGAAAAAAAAAAAAAAAAAAAAAAAAACTCATTTTCCTCCAGCTGCTGTGGCTCCTCCATCCCCCTAAGAACACTGCCCAAACTTGGAGCCCCCAGGACTCCTAGATGGGTTTGGTCCTGCAACACAGCATCTTCCAAATCCTCTGCAGCCCTTTTAGAAGAAGGAGAAAAAAAAGACACACAGGGCATTAAGCAGATCAAGAGGATTTGTGGCAGCTGCAGGAAGCCAGAGTCACCATTATTCATGGCTGAAGGGCTCACTCAGCATTAAATTTATGAGTCTATCTGTTGGCCTTGCAGCATGACAACTGTAAAGACGCTCTGGCAGCTGTTCTGACATTTTAGTATCACATGCATTAAGCCATAATATTTTGCTTACATAAATGCTCCTATAAAGCACTCAGGATTTTCCCATGGCCCTAGACTGATGGCTTGAATTATCCCATGATCCTGCGCTTGCAGAGCAGTTGTGAGCCTGGGAAGCTATGCACCAGCCTTGATGAGCAGAAGCTGTGCTCTCCCTCGCTCTAGGAGCATCTGGTCCTTCACACTCCAGAAGCACCCTCTGACAAGCCGCACAAGCACCTGCTGCCTGTAGCTTCAGCTTGGCAAGATTAACTTTGTCAAGCTAACGTTACTCTTCAGCCTAGTTCATTTAAACTGTTTGAAACATCTAACCAGATTGGCCCAAACTCCTTTGTAATCCCTCCTGTTTCATACTTTCAGTTGTTCCACATCTACTGCTAAGCCATAGAATGGTTGGTGAAGTATTAATATTGACCCCTGCCAGTCCCAGAGGTAACTACTAACACCAGCTATGTATAAGGGTCTTTTACCAGACTGGTATTTGCTGTGGACATCTATTAATACTCGAGAGTCACTCAGCAACAGGTGAATAGTTTTCTAATGTACTCACTGCTGCAGCCTAGTATCTTCTAATGGAAGCATCTAAGATTTTTAGAAAGAAAGTGTGAAAGATCTCATCTCTCTATTACGAATTCATTATAACAAAGTTCAATTCCTGTGCATAGTTTCCTAGCAAATTAGGTAACAGCTAGGACTTAACTGCTGAATTAACACCCTTGGATTTTCTATAAAAGTTCTGAAAACTTCAGGAGTTCATTACACTCATTTTGTCCAAAAAAAGATACAAACACACATTTCTTTAATTCTTTTTTCCATATTCCAGTGTTCATCCAGAACACTGATTAACTAGCTTCTCCAGTACAATGCTGTCATGGCTGCATGAGGACCTAGATGTCCTACTATGCCACCTTCTCTTTTGGTGCTCGCAAAAACAGGTCACGGCCCTTGCAGACAAGGTGCTTTTCCACAGCTGCTCAAATCGACCGGCGACGCTCTGCCAGGCAGAGCCCGCAGCGCAGCCCGCACGATGCCCTGCAGTGCCGCAGTGCAGTGCTGCCGCAGGCGCGGGCAGGCGCTGGAGCTGCCCAGCAGCAAACTGCTGCTCCTAGAAGGAAATCACTGCGGTTTGGAAACAAGAGCAAAGCAGCGTATGCTTTGCACACCTTGTGCTTGGGAACAGATGGGCAATTTTGGCAAAGATACTGCAAAAGACTCCATGTGGAAAATTTCTGAAGCAATAATACATGTGCCTTACATTACATAATCCTGCTGGTCTTTATATCAGGGATTGTTGACTAACTCTGATAAATGTCTGCCTCACTTACAGTATCTCCATATTTAAAAGGAAAGAAAAAAGAAGAAAAGCAGCCAACTCTCACCCCAAAGCCCCAAACAAACAATCCACGTATATCAGAAGTTAGCTAACATCCCTTTTCCTCCAACATCACGAACGTCTGTGCTTGGGATTTTCAGAAATGGTTACAGTCTGATTAGCTCCACATATAGCTGTCACTTCCTTCGAATAAAATACGTTTTTGAAAACAGAAGAGTTTCAACAGGCACACCAATTCTGCAATACGAACGTCCTCCCATACTGTTATCCAGAAATAGTTGCCGTTAATAAAATCAAGGTGCTTTTAGCCTGATTCAACACGAAAACATTCTCAAGTATAAGCAAGCCCAAATATCCAACCAAAATTAGTCCAGGATCCCATGTCAAGACAAACATTTCCCACCTAAACTCTCCAAGCAGCCTAAGCCAGTTCCAACGTGACCAAGGGAAACATGTCCCAAAACGAACGAAGTCTGAGACTTATTTCTGTGCCAATAGTGTCTATTTGCCAGAGGAACACACAGCTGTGCCCCACCAGGCCTCGCAGCACCAGCTCCCCGGCCCGGCTGGCACGGTGGGAGCAAGGCTGCTTTATGCAGCTTTGTTGCGGTGGGCACCAAGTGAAGGCGGTCTTCAGAAGTGACAAAACAAATTGATGAAAAAAGTTAGTTTTCTACTACAAATACAGCATGTCAATGCTAAAACATTTTTAATATGATTACTTTAAAGAGCAAACTTTAGAGCAGAAAATCTCTGTAGCAGTCACAGTTTTGGCTCTGAGTCAAATTACTTGCTCTTTATTTGTCTTCTAGATAAATTTGTTTACATTACTCTCAGATGAACACTCTTGCTGTTGCTAACAGTACTGTAGTGCCAACATTGCTCTATATAAGCAAGATGGTTTTTGTTAGCAACACAGCCACTACATTCCAAATGCAAAATTTATTTTAATTATGGACAAGACAACCCCTAGGAGATTTTTTTTTTTTAAAATGTTGAGGATGATTTTGAATCACCAATATAGCATAAGTGTTGTCTAATACCTCGGAAAGTTACCTTGGGAGAGACTAGAAATTGCAGTGCATTTGACAGGAATTCTCTTTTTCTTCTACGCTTGCTTTTAGCATAGGCAGCTAGAAGAGAGATTTTATTCATCAGTTGCTTTCAACATTCTTTAACCAAAAAAGAAATCAAGAAGAACAAAAACTCTTATTGTGGCTACTTCCTGCCACATTTGGAGGGTAGTTACAATATGACCTTTACTGAAAGCCATAAAAATAGGCCTCTTACTTCCATCATAGGACATTTTTATTTAGATACATTCAGACCACTATTATTTTATTAGTTTATGTATTACCGTATTATTCAAACCATTATTATTTTAGCACTAGGCATAGTTAAAGGGGTAGAAATGAAACACTGCTCTCTCCCCTTAAAACATTCTTAAAACATTTTTTAAAGCATTATAACATAGCCAAAAAAGGAAAATAGAATATCAGTAAGAGTGCATTAACTCTAAAGCATACATGATGTAGAACATCATACACATATGTAAGAGCTTACTAGACCAGAAACTGTGTCAAGAGATGCTAAAAATGTTTTTCAGAAACTACACAGTTATTTATTCCCAACCTCCTCCTTGTCCTTCGAAACATACACCTATACATGATTTTCCTCTTCATAACTGGAAAACATTTTTCAATTATTTTAAAGTCCTTGTAAGCATCCTTCTAGTTTTCTGGATCTATTTTTCAACTCTAACAAGAGCCTTTTTAAATAAAAATCAAGTGACAATCCATTTACTTTAGGTAAGCAATTGCATCTCTGTGTAGATTTTATAGCTGGAAGTATAAATTGCAAGCTGCTCTATCAAATAGCAAAAATAAGATTTCACTTGAACAGAGTCATTGCATCTTCAAAATGAAACTCTGGAAGAAGGGAAAAACCTTAGGCTAAGTATGACAAAGATCCTTGCCTATCATGTCATTTGTTCTGTTTATACAAGAAAACACAGATCAGAATTTGCATTTTATACTACCTGCCCGCTAAGCACAAAGGGGACTCTCTTCCTGGCAGAGCATCCTAATCCTGATCCACAGATGTTTGGCACATCATTTTTAGCTCTTTGACATTTTAAAGACTACTTTTAAACTAGAAAAGACTACTCTTAAGCTAGAAAAAACAAAGTATCAGTTCACTAGGAAATTCTTAACACAAGGTTTTATGTTTTGCTTAGATTTCTGTTTTGTTTTTGTATTAAATTTTTCTTTAAGAGGTCTGAAACAAAACTGACGGAAGTTGACACAGGTGCCAGACCCTGCTGCTATGTCCATTAGTTACAAGCGTTTACAAAGTGCCAAACTACTCTGTAGAAGTGCTCTTCTGAAGACATATGCTGCAGATAAGAAAATCCTGCAGAGACTGAGATACATTAAACATTATTGAACTATGAGGGATCCATTAAAGTCAGCAATACAGAAACTTTTAACAACAGCACATCTTTGAAGACCTACTTTCAGCACTACAAACTGACAACAAATTTCCTTTGACAGACGAGATATGAAATACCACGTGATCCCAGCGGACAGGTTGTGCAGACAGCCGCTGGGAGGAAGCGCTCACAACACAGGCGTAATACATCAGTCTGGATCAGGACAGAACATGCATCACCTTGGGCCTCCAAAACAAAGAAAGCCAAAGCCTCAGGAGGAAATGGATTTCATTTCCACGACAGGGAACTCTGGCTGACATTTCCTAACATCTCTTTCTCTCTTACTATAAGACACGTGTGGGAGTGGTGTGATGTAAAACAACACATCCTAGGCTAACCCTGATACGCTTGTCTTCACTGAGGTGCCACAACACCTGCCTTAGCAAATGAAGAATGAAGGAAGGCAACCTTCTCTTAGCACAGACAGGACCCCTGCAGAGGTGAGTATCCGCACGTATCCAGGTGCTATGTTTTCACATTTAATTAAGTTCTAATCTTTAGGAGAATTGAATGATCTGAGCATCAAAAATTCCCAAATCTTCCTTCTTTCTAATTATATCATCATGTAAGAAACTGAATCTGATTCATTAAGCAAACAAAAGCTGTATCAGCAGAGTTAGCGCGGAGAGCACCACGGTCGAGGACCCCACACCAGTTTGCAATGGTGCAGGGAGCACGGACCAGCATAGAGGGAGAGCAGACACTCAGGAGTGGCGGCAGCAATAGCAAGACTCACCACGGCTGCATTACCCTTTGGTGCCCTCCATCCTCCCCATTGCTCTCAACAAGGGCATAAGAGACAGGGAACAACTTTCCCTTGTTTCCTTCTAGTCTATAACCTGCCAGTAACAGCAAAATTATCCAGAAGAGGATCCTGGAGCCTCTGAACAGAGAAAACACCATCATTTTCCAGTGAATAATGGGGGGACTTCAGACCTCCTCTCCTCTCACTCAGCAAGGATACTGTCTTTCTGAATATTTTCTTGCACTTCACTGCTTTTTTTCCTCCTTTGAATATATAAATCACTGATGGATAGCTAGTGACTGGTACTGGCTTAATTTCATAACATTCCTTTCCTCTGTTGTTTCTCTCTGCCTTCACGACATGGTGGTGTAGAATAAATCACTAAAATTTCACTGCAATGCTCAATTTGAATCCAACAAGGTTCAATAATCCCTTCAATACTGCTTTCTTCTATTGTATTGGCCCAGGAAAGTTCAAAGACAGATTCAGGTTCTCCTGAGAACAGAAGTGCCTCTGTCACTTAACTGGGTCATTTGGTCTTTGAAAGAGATGTTCACCCCTAACTCAGAGAGGAGCTTAGTGCTTAGAGCTGGCATGTTAAAATTGTTCTTCAAGAGATTACAAACACTCAGAAGCCCATTAGGCACCGTCTGTATCCTTCCCCCTTTTTCCCAGTTGAATTCACAAGAACTCGTAACATTCACTTGCATTATGAAAAGTATAATACAAGTGTAAGCTACTGCAGCCTTTCAAGGGAAACTATTCCACTGCTTTCAAGATTTTTCTTTTAGTGTATTTTACAGCTTCCCATCAGCACTGCATACTGCAGATGTCTGTTTAAATTCTCTGCAATGTATTTTAAAGCCTTATTAGGCTGAAATGACATTATCGTTCCACTCCTTGGAAAAAAACAGTATGACGGCTGCTCTGGACAGACAGGGAAGGAAGGAAACACACAGACAACCCCTTTTTAAGCAGCAATAAACACAGCAAAAAAAAAAAAAAAAAAAAGTGAGCTGCTGTATTTTGCTTCCCTTATCAATATCTACTAATTAGATATCTACCAATATTTACTAATAATCATATCTTCATTGACAGTAAAGTTTAATGGTATAGAAACTGTCATCACAGAACTGCCGTATTCAAACCAGTCCTTAACGGATGGGTAGCTACAGCATGGATAGCTTTTGCTGAGTTGATCTTTTGAGGCTATGTCCACACTTGACTTTTTGTACTTGTTACCAGGTTCCTTAACTTCTTTCAATGTACATCCCATCTCTTTCCACACGTTTCCCTGTGCTATTTCTTTCCCACTTGCCTTTCAAAAACCATTCTGCAAAATATTATTTATGAAAAGCAATATAATACAAAACTGGCCCTGAACAGTGCTGTGTCTGCTCCAGATAACTTGGATCACACCGGAAAGAAATCCTGCAACCACCATCACCAGTGCCCCAACAGCCAGCATCGCCTCACGCCTGCTTGGTCGCAAGGCAATGCAAGTTGCATCAGCCACAGTTTTGAATAGAAACTTCGCAAGCAGAGTTTACTGTTGCCCAATTCCATGCTGTGAGGAAAAAATACCCCCCCCAATGCTGGTAAAGTTTAAGTAGCCTTTATGTGCTTCTTGGAAAGAACCCAGGTCATTTATTTATCGTGTCAGTACATTCGGAGAACTGCGAAAATTCCCAGAGCCATTTGTTATTAAATGAGTTACAGGTTGTCACTAACAGTACTTTAAGACTCCCCAAACTGAATACGGCTGTACCAATTTTAAGGATTTGATTGTATAATCTCAGAGTGCCTAAGAGATACAAGTTAAAATTGTCTGGAGCTGTTCAGAAGTGGTTTTGAAGATTCCTACCCGCCATTCTTCTGAACTGTGCAGAAAACATGCTAGTCTTAGGGAAAGACTGATTAAACAAGCATTTAAACTTATTTTGAGAAGTGTCATTAATGTGTTCAAGATGTCTGTTTACATACAGCAAGCAAACATACTGTAACAGAATGAGCCAAAGGCTAATTATTTTTTTTCACTTTTGAATGTAGTTACTACATTACAGTGCAGAGGTGATTCGTTAAGGAGTGCTTGTTTGCAGTAGTCTGAGATCAAATAAAAGCGGAAAAAATTACTTAGGAGAAAAGAGCTCCTTATTTCATAGCATACGGTAAGACATATAACAAAACAGAGGAAAAAAACACCTAGAAACACCTATTAACTTTTCAAATTCACAGAAGCATAAACTGTGCTGGAAAATGAACCTCACCAATGATTAATGGTCCAGAGCATATGCTTCTACAGGGGAAGCCACAAGGAACAGGAAGAGTCATGAAAGACTTCAAAACTATCTCATTTTCTTCCTCAACCTAAAGCATCTGCAGTACCAATAAATGAAGGAGAAACTTTTGACTCGTTAAAGGAAGCAGCACCTCTTATAAAAGCATAGCAATTAGGGATGGAAAGATTTTAGGGAGATGGACTAGAATACCTGCCAAATAATTGCAGCTCTGTGGCGTCCGGGCCGCAGTTTGAAGAGGCTGGGTTGAGACAGCCATGCAACAGGGCTGCTAAAAATTCCTTAGAGCTGATAACTAATCATCATCATCACTGCTGAGTATTCCAGAAGTTTTTTTTTTTTTTAATTGTCTAGCATCAAGCATCATTAATTGCCTTTAAAGACTGCAGAACGTAGACAACATAAATATGGATTTCTTGTGCCCGTGACAGTGATGACTTTCCTCTCCAGGGTCCGGCAGCAGCATGACAAACCACGGTCATAGCTTATTAACCTGTTGTGAGAGGAAAACGCTGGAGGCTTTTTACCTCTCACCCATCTCCCTGCCCTGCTCCTGCTGCCCTAGCCTGAGCCCAGGTTCCTGGTTGGTGGCCGAGCGATGGCGGTGGGGTTTGGCTCCAGATCTCACCTCTATTAATGTGAGTGCATGCGAGGGAATTAAAGCAGCACTTTGGATTCCTTTCCGTATTATTCATAATTTGTTGTCTGAATAGATTACAAATATCAGTGCACAGAGAGGTTTAGGTGAGTTGCTTTCCATCCGTTTCAGCCCAGGGCTTTGCTCAGTCACGTACAGTATAAATCATTTCGGCAATGTAGCTCTTTGCAGGGCCTTGCTGAAATGGATTTTACAGGCAGCCCTGTGGCATTTGTGCATTATAATGTATTTTCATTGTGGTTGGCAAGGAAAAGAAAAGGTAACATTTGTTCTGTTTCCTTCCTGGTGTTCAGGAAAAAGGAAGGAACGATGGGGGTGAGGGGAAAGTTTTTCTAGATTTCTGCTTGAAGCAGGAATGTTCCCCCAAAAAAGCTTACTTGCACGAACACACGACAACACTATTTCAGGATAACTGGATCTGTGTCCACATGACCTGAATTTATGAATCTGATTTGTGAAAACAACCTTGTCAGAAGCTTAAAACATCAAAACAAAGCTTTTCAACTTTGTAAGAACTTTCTGATTTGCTCCACTTCATCTCCTATATCCCCTTTATCATATAAAATAAGAGACTACAGGGTTGTTTTTTTGCAAAAAGTGTTTTCCTCCGATAATTTCAGAGCTATTTCTAACCCTTGGCCTGTGATTCAGTAAAGCATGCAGTATCTGCATACACATGAGTTCTGATTACATTAGCATAAGCATACCAAGATAAACCCAGATACTAGGGGCTTTTCTACTTTGGCTTTTTATATATTTCTTTTGAAGAGAAACCACGGTAACTGGTCGCGGTCAGAAACCCCGACGTGCTCCCGCACAGGCACGACTCCTCTCTCCCTGCCGAGGGGGTGCCGGCACAGCGCAAAGTCGGGCTTTCCAAAGAAGCCTTGGAGTAATAACGTACAACTCTGGGGAGCAAAGAAAGGAGGGAGGCAGGACCTGTCCTCGGGGCCAGCGCGTCCCCGGGGCTCAGCCAGCTGAGCCGAGCGCTGTGGCCGGGGGAGGACACGTGGCCCCGGGACGGCTCCTCAGGAGGTTTCACCACCGAGGATGCCCATCGCTGGGGACTTGCCGAGTCCCTGCAGACTTGGGCACGAGAACACAAAGTTAACTAATACTCAGAGCAGTGCTGTGGTAGTCAAGGCAAGCACTAACGCAGGAATATTAAACAAATTTACCTTATACCATTGTTAAAATAGATGCTATTAGAGCCTTAGGAAGGGTTCTTGTTTCAAAAAGGAGCAAAAACTTATCTTATCCACAGTCATATTCAGCATCAAAGAGTTTCAAATCACCACTGTTTGCAAGCAGAAGCACACTTAGCAATTTAATTCCAAATTACAATGCAGAGTGACTGCGTCCATCCCATTCAGAGCGCCACTCTAAACGTAGAAAAGTGCAGAAATTAAATATCTGTGTTAAGAAGCATAGAATAAAGTTTAAATAATGACAGAAAAAAACCATGAAGTTTAAGACTTTTGGCACTTCCTCTCTTAGACTCTTCAGTATAAACCAATACAATCTGTTATGAAGAGCTCCAGGGAATATAATAGCAATCTTTGAACACAGAGTCTAGGAAACCTAGTAACGTAGAACACACGCTTTCCTCTTGTCATTCTCAAATAACCTGGGGAAGATATCAGGGGAACTGGAGCTGGCTTTTTGGTTTACAATGTGTACTAGGAGGGAAAAAACATTTCAAAGAAACCAAAACATTACAAATATGGATAAATTACTTAGGAAAAAGACAATAACCTCATGACCAATTTTGACCATTTTGCGCACTTCCATCATCTCCGCTTTGCCTACTTCCCTTCATAAGCTTATTTATATTTTTCAGGCACAGAATCAGAAACCACAGTGCTCTGCCTACTGCAAAAGCAAACGTCACTGAGCAAAATTTAACCCTGCAAGTTTTTCTTTATTTTGCACAACTGCCCCTTCCCAATTCACGTATGGTCTGCTGAGCAGCACGAAACCGTCGCTAGTGCAGAGCCTGGGGGCCAAGCCAGGCCAACGCTGCCACCCGGGGGGTGACAGGGGCCCGCAGCGCTACGTCCCTGCCCTCCCTGGGGACACGATGCGGCCGGTGCCCTTGGCGGGGCCGTGCCAGGTGTCGGAGGCGCACGCTGCTCTGCTTTTGGTACCTCTCCCGTCTTGCCCAGCAAAGCCTGGGGCAACGCGAACGGCCGTCACTAAAGGCGGCTTCAAACTTCTGCTCTGTGATTTCCGCTGAATCCCTTAGTCCCCCCGCCAAGCCGCAGGGGCAATCTGCACCTGCAGAAAGCGTGGCCGATAACGCTGCCCTACACAAGACATGCCGAGCAAAGACGTGCACGCGCGACTTCGACCGGTGACGTGCTGAATACAGATGTTCAGGAAAGCCGAACGCATCCCTAACCGGCCAGAAAAGGCGCGGGGGGCGGTCGGCAAGTCATCCCGCTCCTTAGCCACAGCCCGCCTGGCAGCGCTGCTCCAGCTCCGTGTCACAAGCGCATCAGGCGCAGCTGCGGCTCCAGCCGCTGCCCGAGGGACGGCAGAGGGAGGTGCCGCGCGTCCCGCCAGCTCGGCCTCCTCGGCTCAGGCGGAGAGGAAGCGCTGGCTTTGCTGACCTGGGACGAGCGCCGACTCCCACGCTTCGTGGGACGGGCTGGCAGCAGCCGTGCGCAGAGCGGCAAAGGGAGCTAAAGGCAGCGACTCTTGATTTCCACAGAAAATAGCCCTTGCCTGGCAGCATTTGAGCTGCATTTCAGTGCTACTACTTTTTTACATGCCAATCTCTCCATGACACTTTTCCCAGCATTGCTTCCAATGGAGCATATAGCTTAACTGACCTTTTAGTATTCTTCCCAAAATATTTAGTTTCTTTCTTGACATAGGCAGAAGGCGAGTAACAGAAATAGCTGTATGTGATCTATACAGTCTGAGCGGAAGTTCACATCTGCACAATTGATGATTTGCACTGCTTTCATTTAAAAGGCACGGATGCTTTCCAGTGTGGAAAAACACATTATCGATAAACTCTAATAGATTGTATTTTGCCTTTAAAAACACCGTAAGCAAGCTGTGCCGTTCTCATAGCACAAGGGCACACACTTGCCCTTTTAACCTCAGTTACTTTTACTCCATACTAACCCGGGTAATCAGCACACATACAGACCACATCCTTCAAAATAAGGCATGAATTGCACAGGCTTTTAGCAATCCATTGCTACAGATGCACTAGATTGTCAAAAACAGTTTGGTGTACCCACATGGCACTGGTGACTCTGCCAAAGACGCTTTCTTACAAGCTGCAGGTTCTCAGCCCTTTCAGAAAACGGACTTTCCTGAGGCTCTCTGGAGTTGAGAAGTCTAAAACACTCCACATCGACACAAATATTTCTAAATGGAGGCTGTACTTCCCAATCCTATTAGATGCTGTTCCTCCTAGCCAAAGAGGGCACATGCTGTCCTCTTGGATTAAGACATTCTTTCATAGGACACAAAATGACCAAAAACTATGTATATGGCCTACTTCCAAAACATGCTTTACTCCTATGAGAGACGACAAGCACCTGGAGCTCTGAAGGTTGGAGCGTGAGGAAGTCAACAAAACGGAGTTGGAATCAAGCTTGCTAAATGTAATGCTGCTCTGCACCCTGGTCTCAAACAGAGGCTCAGGCAATCTCTGCTTTCTAGTATCTTGCACCAATTTCAATGCTTGATTTATACCTCAATCTTATAAACCATCTTCAGTCATAGATAAGGCAGAGAACAACATTTCCTGCTCCTAGCACAGCTCCTGTTGTCCAAACTGTCTGTGTTCTCAAAGGTGAAGGGCAAAGCAGGCTCCTGAGACTGACACCTGCCCCACCTGCTTGGAGAAGGGACTGGCACGTTGCCTGCAGGGACCAGTGCTGGTTGCTGACTCAGACTTGTGCAATCCCCCAAACCCCTCAAATCTGGGGGAGGGAAAAAGGAGGGAAAGCACAAAACCCACAGGTAATACTAGGTAGAATGGGAATGTTTGAGGAGAAAGTGATCAAACTGGGTATGAAGGGTCTACCCTACCATTAGCAAACAAGCCATCTGAAAAACACCCTGGGATCGACACCTTTTATCTGAGGGTACAATGATTTGTATTCGCTTTTTTGTCTCTTCCAGACAAATTTTGCCTCTGCTGCCATAACTGTGCTGTGAGTCACAATTCATCCAGCCTCGTTGCTGAGCACAGAAATATTTGCCAGGTGCCTCTGCAATTAAACCACAGTTTAACTCTGAGTAATTGTCCTTTGGAGGTGATCTTTGTGTGCAAGGTCCCTTTCATCTTTCTATTCCTGTAACCTTTTGTAGTCACCTTCATTATAGCTTGCCAGAAGAAAATGGCCCAAACAACACATATAAAAGGACTCTGAGTAAAGGACCCAGTTCACTAAAGGCTAAAGTAGACTCAGATGCTGCCCCCAAAGTCCTCACAGTCTAAGCAACCCCAGCAGTCTCAGATGTGGCTAAAAGTGGAAGCATGACAGAGCAGAAAGACCTGCACAGGAAATGGGAAGGGAAGCAAGGACAGGGTAGGAAGGGGCTACAGACAGGTAACTTGGGGGAAAGAAGAAGAAACAAACATTTGAGAATCCTCACTTTTCACAAAAGTCTAGTGACATTTTGAAATGTGCCCAGTACAACCTTGTTCATCTCCAAGCACAGAGGACCTTGCTCTGTGCCTATATTTGGCTACTTGCAGGTTTCCAGTGATTGAAAGAAATGTAATTTAGTGAAGAGATGACCTTATGCCAGCCAAAAGGGAGATTTTAACCACTGAAACTGTGTTGAACTGAGCTCCACTATACTCTTCATTTTAATAGTATTTTTTTCTGATGAGTACTGAGCCATCTGCTTTGCTTCTGTGCACACCTTTGAGCTGATGTTCTCCATTTACAAAGCAGATTTACTTTTTGTTTCTTTGTTTCAAGAGGTTATAAAAGAAAGAAGAGAGCACTAGTTAAGTCACACACATCAGACAGAGGTAGGACCACTGCCAAGAAGACTCCTATGGATTACACAGCATGTGTAGTCTTCCTAAGAAAAGTGGCACTGCCCTTCAGCACAGGGTAGTCTAAAGAGTATCTAAGGATGTTGCTTCTCGGCCTCCAATGCAATGCAAACTAGATCCACCTGCTGGAGCACTTCCATCAAAGGGTTCTACCAGGTTGGGACTGGGCTGCCCTCCTACCCCTTCTCTCCCAGGTACAGCAAGTGAATAGCCCTAAAAGCAAAGGCTTCAAGAGTTAGTGTCAAAGGATTTTTAGCATTGGCTATATCATCTGTACCAACAAAGACCTTCATCTTCTGCAACTGATTTCTTGCAAACAGAGAATCTCAGAAAACTATTTATTTGCTGTTAGTAAGTGTGCATGCATTCACCATAGCTCAGGATATACGTGAACTATACAGATACCAGGGAAGCAAAACCAAAACACATTCATTGCAGGAACTGTACCTAGCTAGTACTGTGTTAACTGCAATGTTCTGATCTAATTAGAGTTTCAAAAAAAGAGCGTTACAAGGAGCTTTAAAGACTTCTTGTATGCTGAATTATTGCTCTTAGAAATATTGTGACACTATTCTATTCATTAGAGTCTTGTGGTTTCCTTTGGTTTCCTTGGCTGGCACATGTCTCTAGTTCCAGTTCAGTCGGCTTAGGAAATTATTGCCAGCTCCTTTTCATAAATTGGACAGTAAACTGTGGTAGCACTGAGTGCTCTGATCCAGTCTTAGGCACCCTCAGCCAGTGGAAGATGGTTTTCCCCCAGCTTGGACCTATTCAGGGGCTGCAGCCGAACCTAGGATGGTCACAGCAACTCCTCAGCACTAGAGGAAGGAGCCTTTTGAGGATGACAGAAAAACATTTTCTTCTTCCTTATTGCAAAGACAGACATTTCGCTAAAGCAGCAATTTTGCCTTTGAAATACCTTGTTTCATGCCACATATATGAGCTTTCTCTGAGATGTGCTTTCTAACTCTGCCAAAAATATCAGAGCCATTCAAAATGGGCTCTCATAAATATCTGAATAAATTGCACAAACCTCCTACGAAGGGAAAATACCAAAAGTCTTGTAGTCCCTGAAATTAACGGTAGTCTTGCCATCAATATAATTTTGATCAGGGACAAACAGCAGCAGCTTGAGCACAACAGTACATTCTGAGAAAAAGAATCAACGGATTAAATATTATTTAGATGCTTGCTAGGTTTGCCTGATAATTACCAGAAATGGCCAGTCCAAAGTCCAGTATTCTGGAGATTTCACGCTCTAAATCTAAGTTTTGAAAACACAGCCTTTCTTCATAATAAAATTAAAATAACAGCCAAGCTCTAGTCTTCAGTCTCACCATATTATTTCACATTGCAAATGTTAAAACCAACAATGACATAACAAGACATCCACATCAACGATGTTCATCTCCTAACAAAGTTAATGATTAACTACCTTAGCCTCTGAAGGAATTAGAGCAAAAATTTTTCTATGACTGTAAATTGCTCTTCTAATTGTTACTTAAATGTCTTCCGAATTTCTGGAGCCCAAGGAGCTATGAAGCGGCTCAGTTCAAAACAGTAGCCATACCTCTGGTGCTCTGAGTTAGCGTTTCACACTAAGGTTTCACACACAAGTGAATTCATGAAATAAAAAAAAAAGTCTGAAGCAGCCAACTACTAATTCATAATTTTTGCATGATCAGTAATTACTCTTTGCCAGGATTTTTCTGCAGTTGTGGCCAATCGCAGTCACAGTCTTTTCACGCCTGCCCCTCACAGTGGGTGCAACAGGCACCAGCCAAAGCTTAGAGCTCCTTGAGGAAAGCAGCCAGTGCACAGCAGCCGTCCCTGACCTCCCTGCAGGTCTAGGGGCCCGGAACTAACATAGTTTCACTAACAAACTGGTGGTGGGCAGCACTCTCTGATGGTGTCTAAAAGCTACACAGTGAAGCCAGTTTACAGTCTCCTGCCACGTGCCCTGGGCTGTGACTGCAGCAGCTGTTTGGGACAACCACCTTTGCTCTGCAGACTTCCAGTTTTAATGGGTTATATAAAAAGCAAAACCACAAGCGTAAAACTTGGTATTTCCATAGCACAGAGCCCTTGATGCAGCCCGGGGGGGGGGGGGCATTCTTATTCTACAGCCGCAGGCTTAATCTTGAAGGAGACATAGACAACACTTGGAGTCCCAGGACCAAGTGTTCTTCAAAATAAGGCGCTATGGAATATACTTCAGTATCTTCAAATGTGCATGAAAAAGCAGGAATATTACGACCTTTGAACAGTGCCAATTACCAACTGCCAAAATAGTATTCAACTCACCCTGAAAATACCTTTGAGCCAATATTGCTTTTATATACACCAGCTGTTTTTCCATTTGAAATACGTTGAGGGTCCCTTTACTGGTGAAGGTTCTTTGCTCTGCTGTGAAGAACAAAGCCGTGGGCCAATGCAGACCAGCGAGCAGCTTGAGCCAGGACATGGGCCTCCTAGCTGGGCTTCTCCGCATGTAAGGCAGCAGGAGATGGGAACCCTTGGCAGACCCCAAGGTCTCCTGACCTTCCTCCTGATGTGGCACCACAAAGTGATGGGCGCAACAGCTTGCCAGTTCTAGCAGCATCTGGCGCTCTGGGTGGGAAAAACGCAGGACTGGTGCTGCAAAAGGATGTGAGGACTGCAGGGAGGTGTGAGATGATACGTGAGATGCAACCGGTCTGTAGCAGCTAACCAGACACTGATGATTAAAAAAGTGGAAGGGATGGAAAATGCTAGCAGGAACCCTAAGCCCAGCTGGGGTAAGCACAGCAAAACAACACACCCTCTTTAAAAAAAAATGGCTTTTTTTTTTTTTAAGCTTGGCAGAAGTATATTCTTAAGAGATTCAAGACAAACAGCAGTCATGATTACAACAAGTATCAGCTTTTTTTCCAGAGGATATACAGAGCTTTTACCGTGAGCATAAGACTGTTAACAAGTGGTTTGCCTTGGTTGTTGCCCTTTGTGGGCCCCTTAGAGCAGTACCCCCAGCGCCGCTGGCGGGCAGGGTGGAAGCAGCTCATGCGCTCGCCAAGCCCCGCGCTGTGAACCGTGCTCCCAGCCCCGGCTCCTCAGTTTCCCCGCGTCCCTCCGGACTCCCCACACGAGTCTTGAACTGCCGACCTGCAGCCCCAGGCGCAGGCTGGCGGCCAAGGCCCAAACCGTCTCAGTAACCGTGAGCTTCCCCGTTTATCTCAGCAAGGATCAGCACCCGGGAACGGAAGCTGAACGAGCACTCAGAAGCTGGCGCAGTCGAACCGCAAGGCCACTGCCAGAGTCCCCGCTTAATTATGCGCTGCACGAAAAATAATTACTTTCAAAAGCTTTGAATCTACACGCTACAGCGTGACACAGGGACCGAATGAGCCTGTTTTCTGCCACTCTGGGTGCTTTTCAGAATTTGTTCTATCGTATCCTTTATAGCTCCGTCTGCATTCAGTGCGAGACCCGACACCGTCTTGAGCAATGCGACGTGCCCCTGCAACACCTTGGATGCCTTCACAGCCTGGACCCAGCAGGAGAGGAGTGTGCTGATTGCCTGGCCCCAGTTGCCCATACAAGTCACTGGATATCGATGTTTATCCTCTTTCTTATTTAGCACTTTCCTCATCTATGAGCCTCTCACAGTAACCCTGAATGATTTTATAGCTTTTCTCTGGAACGTTGACAAAGAAATTAAAGTGTTTACAATCAAAGAGCAAATCTTTCAGAACTTCCCTAAAACAGCTACTCCAAGCTGATGTCCCATTTGGGGGTATGTTTTGAGACCCATCAGCAGGCAGCTTTAAAGCCCTTTCTTTCACACGCCTCCTTTGATTTCCCAACGTTGCACTTGCCCAAAACGGCAGGCAGCGCCAAGGGGAGAGAACTGCTGTTTACTCTATCAATCGGATTTCTCTCTTTTATCCACGGAATTTGTACCCTTACAAGCGCTCTTCACTACGTGCAATCAATCCATCATCGCTCCTTAAGTGATTAACCTCAGCATCTGCTTGGAGACGACAGCTGACACCCAATTATCACGGCTGCAAAGCAAACCAAGGACTTCCCCCCATCAAAGCGAGGGCTGTACATCCCTGCCGCCGACCCGGAGGCCGCATCGCTGGAGGCTCCTTGCGCTTCGTTCTCCCCCTCCCCGGGAGCTTCCCCGTCTCGTTAGAAAATGCTGCCGTTTTCCAGGACCGAGGGGAGAAATACACCCCTTGGAGAAAGTCTTTCCTACATTTTAACATCTAACAAGTTCAAATTAATGAATGGGATAACTGTGAATTAATGGAAGTCGGCGCTGGATGCTCGGAAGCAGAAGCAGCACGTGGGAGCCGGCACAGCCAGAAGCCGCCAGCCCGGCTCAGGCGGCGGCCGGCAGGGACCGCGTGCGGGAGGAAGGAGCAGAGGAAAGCAGAGCAGCGCTGAAGCTCACGCCACCCACACGCTAGCCGGGCCTGACACTTGCAGAAAGACTTCCACCAGGGCAGTGCTCCAACTTCTTCAAAATGTCATGGATAGATTGAATAGTATTGGTATAGAAATTAAGTTATTTTGATTGCTTGAAGTCAAGGGAGGGCTTACTAGAGATGAATCATAATTTCAAAGTTTGTTTTAAAGGCTTCATTTTGAGGCAAGTAAATTCAATTTAAAGGGATTTTTTAAAGATTTTTTTCCTTTCTGTTGTAAAGCCCTGTGATCTCTATAACACTTCAAATCAGTGTTAATACTTTCAGACTCCACAATGAAGCAGGACAAGGCCTGAATACTATGAACTGACAATTCCTTAGCAACGTACACGCTGCTGCAGCTTCAGTCACTTCAGAGCACAAGTGATGAAAAATCAGCCTGGGGTCCAGCTTAGGGTGATTATCAGCCAAAATATATTGCTTCTTCAAAAATTGCATTTCCATATTTAACTTATTGTGTTTATGGCTGTATAGTTATTGCTGCATAAAGAAAGCAACTAGGAAAGGCAATTCTGTTAAGCCATTTTCTGATTATAATGAGGATGAATGCTAATGTTTCAGAGGAGGAAGCTATATAAACAAAATATAAGTAAGATACAAGCAAGGTCAAAGCAAACTTCCAGTCTTATTAAAATACTGTGAGAGAGGGGGAGTAATGCCTGGCAATCCACCAGGGATTACACATTCACAAACATGATCCTTCAAGATTGAATACTGACCCAAACTCATTTTTTCAGGTTTGACCTACCAGCCTTGCCAGATGCCCTTACAACGACAGGTAAGGACTTCAGCTAATAGCCTTTTTGAAAAGCAAAGCTTTTAAAAGGCTGGCTTAAGACTCTGTCAAATGGAAAGGAATTGAGGAGACTGAGATTTGCAATCGGTAATATGGCTGCACACCTCTGCACGGTGAATAACTATAGTTATCAAAAAAAGCCACCACCAACGAAAGAAAGCTAACTTCAGAACTAAACGCTCATCGGGGCCAAGCAGCGATGTTTATGTTACATTTGCATTTTAGCAGCCTCCAAAAGGCTGCTGCACATCCTGTGGCCATTTGTTTTCTGTTAGCCCAACGGCAAAACGGCTAAAGATACTGCAGATCAGGGAACACAGGCAACAAGCCACAAACTCACCTAAAATTTATGGAGGCTGCCTTAAGCAAAACTGAGGTAAAAGGACAATGTCATAGTAACTGTTGATTCCTAAAACTGGCATTAAAAAGTTTGTCATCATCAGCCAAGAGAAACCTAAGCAGCACAAGGGGGATTGACCAGGTGGCATTCCTTGTCCTCCAAGCTGGGCACTAGTGAATCAGGCCAGACCATCAGGACACGTGTCTTGTGGCTTGCATGTGGGTGCAAGACTGAGCGAATGAAGCCTGAGAGAAAATGAATGTGAGCAAATGTAACCAATTTTGTTTAAAAACAAAAGCAAACAAAAACATTTCCCTTTCATAAGACCTTGCATTGAGTTTGTTACACTAATTTCCTACACCACTTCCACATCTTCCAAATAACAACTACCTAGTACCCAAGTACATAACTTCAGTGTTACCTATGTCATGTAACCCCTGGGCGTATGACGCAAGACATGGAAGGACAAATATGGAGCATGTTGAATTCTTTTCATTGCATTTTTTCTATCATAAATATTTTTCACTGAAATTGTTTTTCTATAAGAATCCTTCTCATTATTTCCCCTTTCTGAACTTTTGTATTAAATCATTTGTTTCATTTTATATGGAAAAGGGAATTTTACATTTTTAAACTAAGAACTTCCAAGTTTTATCATTTTGCTTCTGCTTGTTTTCCTAATTACGCTAAGAAAAAATCATATATAATATTAAGTGAAGAACTTGGATTTTTTGCTACATTTTCCATCTGGAAAATATAGAAAAGACGTATTGAATATCTTGTACGTTTTCTCAGATGTGAAAACTTAAACAAAAGATTGAATTTATCATAAAGTGTAGAAGACCACTTCTGAGACACAAGCAACAACTCCTTTTGCTCTGAAAAACTCGCATGAAAATTCCACTCTGATTTTTCGAGGTAGGAAATCATTTGTACATGGTTTGTTTGATTCAAAAGCAGTAAAGCATGCTGCTACGGATTGTATCTACCTCCTTACCCCTTGTGCGCAAAGCTGTATTTAGAGAGGCAGCAGGATGCACAGCACCGTCTGGTCTTCCACAACGCAAGGCAGACTGTTCAGCGCCGAGGCATAAGCGTGGGTCAGGCTGTCGCCTGGCAACGAAGCAGGGTTTCTCCACGTCTCTGAAGAAGCTGCTTTACACACACTTTGAAACATATGTTTCAGTTTTTATTAATTAGTTGATCTTGAAAATAAGTGTCAGCTGCAATTGGATAAGATTTTTTTTAGACCATTTGCAATACAGTATTTTGAAGCTGAATCAGAATTTGCTCAGGGAAGCAAAACAAAAGCCTTACTGGGCTACACCAAAGTCTACTTACTCCTCTATCCCATCCCAGCAAACTCCAAAGTTAAGAACCCAGATTTGTACTACAAATAACTACAGCACTGGTCCTGCAAATACTTAAACTCTCGATCAGTTTTGAATGCAGAAGTAACCTTACCATCCTCCCTCCCCCAGTTCAAGCTAAGCCCTGCATGAGATTGCAGTGTGGCAGGCTAGGGACATGTTCTCACAGCCATAAGGGAAAAAAACAGCTTGCACAACCTAAGGAGTTACCATCTCTCAGCAAAAACACAGGCATCACTGTGCATTTCTGGTCAGTCACAACTGCAAAATGAAGTAGCTTAGCTCAGACCACCAAGGTGGTTTATGCTAACTCAGTTCACACAGCAACAATCAGAAACAAGCAGGAGAAGCTAGCTTGACCACTTCTGCAGACACACTGGCACCGCACCAGCGCGCAGACCCTGTGTTAGTCCTCGGGAGCCAACCACTTTCTTGGAAATTTGCATGATGTGGAGGAGATAGATGAAGGTGCTCTGGATTCCTCTTGCAGTTCCTCAGTTCTCAAAGACAGCCTTGGTACTGGATGCTTAAGCAGAGCATCCCAGGGCTGAGTTACGTGATTCAAACATACATCCCTTGACTCAGACCTATGAAAACACACGACTTACAGTACCAAGATTTGCCTAAAATGGATGTCAGGTCTTCTACAAGGATATTTAGCTTAACTATGCACCATAATATCTGTTATGAACCAGTCATTTCAAATGCCAACAAACAGAGGAATTAGTTGGCTTGAAAAAAGAACTATCATTCATCCAAACCAAAATAATGAATATAGGAAATGAAGAGTTTTTTTTTTTTTTTTTTTTTTTAATCCCAAGGCACCAATTACCCCAATTTTAGCTAGCAAGTAATAAAAAAGCAACATTTAGTCTTTTGTTAGTATATATAAGTACTCTTTTATCAAATTAATAATACACTAAGATAATTTTTATTTAATTCACATCAGAACTTCCTAATCTGACACGAGAGTTGGGCACCTCTGTAGAGGTCTCGTTTTTGCCAGAATATCTAGGAACTACTTATTAAATTACACTGCTAGGGCAGTTTCAGTAGGTGATGGGCGCACGGTCAGGAGTTACAGCCATGATGTATGTAGTTAATTAACAGTTAAATTATTTTAGCAGAATTCTCCATGTATATTCTTGTAGCTTCAAAATGGGAACCAATAAGCCACCCAAACCTCCCTGAAGGTAAAGAGGAGCCTCTTTCTCTCTCTCTTTTCCATAGAAGCCTAAAGAGGAGAGTTGCCAGATCCTAAAGGGGGCTGAGGAGCCTTTTTGCCCAGGCCTACATGGTTATGTTGTTTGAGGGATCCAGGCTAGTTCCTCCCCACGGCACAGGGGAGCACTGCAGCTTGGCAGCAGCTTAGACAGCCTAGGACACTGCTGGTGAAAGAGTTGCCCTGTAAAATCCCCAACTGTCAAAATCCCACTTTGCTCCAGCAGCTTCAGCGAAGGGCTACATCTGAAATACACCCCCCAATCTTCCTGAAAACAACATCTTTTGCAAAGAGCTCACCTCTAAAACAACAGGAATGCAGCTCATAGTCACACACAATCCTCCGCAAAATGTACGGATATCGTTGAGGGCTAACACGGGCTGACATTACCTTTTTTCCCCCAGGGATGTTTCCCATCTCAGTAAGACCTCAACACTAAGAGAACAACAGAGGCCTGGGCAGAAGTGCCCTGATACTGCAGTAACGACTGTAGCAACACACCCTGAAGAAAGATACTTACTTACAATGTCGTAAAAGTGCTCAGGCTATCCCAGGAGTGCTGAACAGATTGTAAACCTGCGCGCTCTGCCAGTTCCACTTACGGGGCATTGAATTGTGTTTGGGGCAAGAGACAAGGCAGAGCTTTGCAGCATGGCTGTTCACACCGACCAAGACCCAGAGCACTACTCATCCCTGTCAGCTTGGTAAACAATCCCCTCTTGTCTGGTCCTCCCGTGCTGGAGTTAAATGGGGATAACACATTACACACTCAGGACTTCCCGAGCTCACTAACAAGGGCACTGTCCCGCATGCTCAGATATCATCCCTAAGCCAAGGGGTTTACATGGATCCTGAACCATGTCTCAAAACAGAGACCATCCTTAAAGACACAATGCTTTCAGTTCGCACTAACCTGTCTCAGCCCCTAACATCTAGACTAGCATCTAGGGAGGGGAAGAGGCCAGTGCCATGCATCAGTCAGGTTTCTGGAGACTGCCAGTGAGTCCTGCCAGCAGTAGGAAATGAGAATTTCAAGCCACATAAAATGTGATGCAACAATTTCTAGAAAGCAAGAAAAAGAAAGCAACCAAGTGTTAAGAGACTAAAAATATTTCTGTATGACAGTACTGACTGGAGACATGAGGTGGAAATCCCAACAGATATAATTTTAACAAACTATTCCCTTTTTCAATCTGCTGGAAAAGCAGAGCTTCTGTGATTGCTGTTCTTTTAATGATTCACTGCCCTTTCTTATGTCCTATTTTATAAAATGAGCGCGCCATGCCCCTTTTCAGAAGGGCTTTCCCTTTCAGAAGGCTTTTCAGTGTTCTTTTAATTAAGTAGATTAATTTGCAGTCAGCTAGTGCCACATTTTAGACTTTTGCGCAATCCAAACCCAGGTAATAGCTTCACCGAGTGGAAAGAACACCATTTACCATCTGGCTCATGTGGGTTTGTTTCCCACCCCTCATTGTAAACTACTAATTAAAACTGAGGTCAACTGGAAATTGCCTTGTTTGTGTCACACAGAAATATCTTCCCAATCAGCCTGGATTCCAAATGACGACTCTGGTACCACACAAAGCAGCTGTAACCTTTGGTCTCTAGATAGTCACCAACTGTTACAGTTATGTTTAAAAAAAAACCCCACTCAAATCCCTCATAATCTTTTTTTTTATTAAAAAAAAAAAAAAAAAAAAAAAAGTGAGCCTCTGGCCAATGAAAGCCTCCTTTCTTCAGGCTGATTTGTCTGAGAACTTCTCATGCATAGTACAGACTGCTCAAGCTGTGCTTTGTGGCTGCCATAGGTAGTATAGGAGGGTGGGTAATTATGCCAATGAGAGCAAGTTTCTGATGCACTGCTAATGGCCCAAATGACCTTTAAAATACACTGAGCTCTTGCTGAACGTGCTTTGGGTTGGCAGGGCCAGCAGGAGTCATTTAGCCCTCTCCGCAAACAGTGCTGCCTATAGCTGTAGGTAGTTTTATCTACTATTTCCCCTTTCAGGTAGCTGTAGGATGCACTGAATTGAATTCTGGAGTTAGAGAGACTTTGCAGAGTGCTGTTTGGGGCAGGGGTGTTTCTGGAAGAAAAATAGCTCATTTTAAGAAGCCTGAGAAAGCCTACAGAAAATAGCAAACACATAGAGGAGGAAGTGTCAGCATAAACTATACGAAAGCCGATGAGAAAGGCACTGCCTCTGAGTAACACATATTTTTACACAATCCTGATTCATATATGCATTTTGATCCAAGGTCTCTTGTTGCTGTTGTGTCCTAAACACACAGGCAGCTTTGCAGTGGGAGCCCTTATGCACTCTCCTTCCTGCTTAATTAATCAGCATGAAACCGTTCCCAGGAAATGCACAGAAAATAGCAGGCTTGCCTATAAACACTTTTGAAGGAGACTTATTACCAGAGGTCTGAGCAATCCAGGAGACAATTATATCTCTACCCATGGAAACATGATCCCCAGAGTTAGACACATAATCAGGATTTTGTTCATCCATACACTCATCCAGATTTTCACTTAAATAACTGATATCTCTGGCACTAAGACCTTACTCTTTTCTGATATGGGCAATACTCAGCTTTCTCAATGGAGTTATTCCATCAAATTGAAGGAAAAAAAAACACACCTACAGGCTGTTTCTTATCTAATAACACTTAAATGTAATGCCAGAATAGACCTACAAGCACCTGCTTGACTTCAAACACTGGAGTTGCTCCATGAGTTCCAAGGTTAGGACAGCACATGCTGCAAACAAGCTCTTTGCTGGATAAGACTTCAATTCTTTACTAAAATGATATAAGAAATGTGAATGACACACAACAGTTCTTCCTGGCTCTTATAACATAATGCTTCGTAAATAAAGCAAACACAACCTCAGCCTCCCCGGTCATCTTGCATCACCCCATCCTACCCACTCTGCCCAGCACAGCCTGCACCCTGCTCCGAAGTGTGCAGCCATTTGAACTGCAAAACACAAAGCAAAACCCCACCTTGTGACATGAGGAGTAAGTTAGTTGGAGCTCAATATAGCCTTGCCAGAGGGCAACAGAGAAGCTGCACAAATGGCTTTGTTAAGGAAAGAGAAGAGTCACAGGAGAAAAAGGAAAAAAAAGTAAACAAACATTTTTTTGACCTTGCTTCAGAATTCAGAATCAACAATACTGCACTGAAGCTGCAAGACATAGTCAAGCTTTTGGCCTTACTACTACAAGCAAAACAGCCACCCTTTCTCACGGGTTTTCTCTAGAGAAAAAAAATAAAACAAAACAAAACAAAATCCTGAAAATCAGCTGTCCCCATGGGGCACTTCTCAAATCTCCAAAAGGATGGAGATTTCGTCATCACAACTATCAAGACTTCTTTCCTCATCTGGATATGGAACAAGCAGGTGTTTCTTTTCTTCCTCCTTCCTTTTTCGAACCCTTGCTGTTCTTCAATAACTACAGTCGCAGGAAAGATGAAAACAACTTTATCACTACCTCTGCACAGAAAGAAGAAACTAAGCTGTGAGACCACACTGCTGCAAAGTCCACAGACAACACTGATACAGTCACGAGTTGGGCCCTGGAGAAGTCATTTATGGAAAAAATGCTGAGGAAAAAGAGAGGGAGAAAAAGCAGGCTTGATCCTCAACTGGTGTAAAACAGCACTGCTGCTTTAAATCAGCTGCAAAATCCCACCTTCTGTGCTGAAGAAAGAATCGTTTCTGATAGTTCAACATTTTAGCTCCCGAGTGAATGGTATTCTGGCTTTTCTTGCCCTTGGAAAAACACAGTGAGTACAGATTTGTCTTCCAAATTGCAACGAAATCACAGTGGAGCAATGATTGAACACGTTTATTTTTAGCAAGCAGTAAGAACACTTGCTTTCATTGGTAGCATTCTGGTGCTGTCCCTTCCTAGTCTGCAGTTCACATATTCAAACAATTAACACATACCCACAACCCAAATCTAAAGCTCCCTAGACAAGAGGATCTTTTCCTATGCCTCGATCTTGGTGAAGCAGGCGACTGATGTTTTGGTTGCTGAACTCTTCTATCTAGGGGATCAGAGGCATTCGCAATACTTTTGCCACAACAGCATCCTGAATACTACAAATCTCAAATGCATCTATTGTAACATTAACAACAGGAAAATATTCTTATCATCAATTTCCAGATGAGAAACTGAGGAACAGAGTTACTTAGTGATTTCTCCAAGACAAAGCCAGATACTGCTGACAAGACGGGACTGGTACAAAAGGCAGTTCCTCTCCTCTCCATTTATTTGCAAAGTATGAGCCATGGTTTATGGGTCCTAGTTTAAAAGTGTTAATGCAACAAATAGTCTTGCGTCGTAAGACTGTACTCTATTGATAACAGCAGTACAAAGCCAGCAACTGGGAGATTATGACTGTGACTATGCTAGACTCATGCTACACAGCCCATCATGCCACCTAAGAGCTGACTTCTCAACTTGCTTTCCTGCAAGCTCTTAGGGCAGCAGAATTTATTCCATGTTTTGAATCTAAGTAAGTCCAAGCCTTGGAAAGCAACGTTTGGGGTGAACAGTGCCGCGAGCAGCCCTACCTGCCGGCCGGCCTCACGCTGTCCCTCTGCAGAACGCTCCTACAAGTGGCTCTGTTACCAACAGCAAGAGCTGCAAAAATAGTCCAAGGCACGGGACCGAGTTATTTATTAAAGCCCACTTCTGCTCTGCCGTGACAGCAGTGCAAGAACCGCAGCAAAGCGATGCAAAACACAAGCTCTTCCACTTTCTTTCTCCTTTTGACTACATCACTAGCACTCGTTTCTGTGCTGCCTAGGAGCCTTGCTCTCCTTGAATGTGTTAAACACATAGCATATTCACCTGCAGATGATGCTAGGACAAAATCTTTCTGGGCCTAATAGCCACAGTTTGGATTCTTACCGCTCTTTCTTTACTTTGCACTGTGGTAATGACCATGGGAGAGTTTTATATTCCCACCCAGCGACTAGTCTGTTCACACTAAATAGTCACACACGACTTTTCCCCTTTTCAAGCATTGATGCTCTTGGGCTTGGACCACAGAGAAAACTGCTCTCCTGTAAAACAGGGAAAACATAGCAAGCAGAAAGGACAAACATTTGCAAGACTTTAATCATAGGGAAACAACATACTAAAGGGAGGTGTCTGCTGGTGCTAAAGCTGTGAAATAACAAGCACAACCACATTTTGTAATCTTCCATATGGGTGGGTATAAATGAACAGTCATGGGTATGAAAAGGGTACGAAGCTTGTTTTTCCATATGGATTCCTGCTGGGTTTTTTGTTTGTTTGTTTGTTTGTTTGTTTGTTCAGTTTTCTTCTGGCATTATCACTTTTATGTCAATTTTAACGTCAAACTATGAAGTTTACCCCATCAGTCTTCCAACTCATTAACATTCAAATAATCATCTACATTGATTTATTTGACTCTTCCACACCCACAGTTCTTATTTATTGCTCTTTATGTAGTACTGATCTCTTGCTTGCTGCTGCCTTAGTGTTTTTTTTGAAAAAAATCTCATGTTTCTCTTCTGCCTTAGCATTTTTTTTTTCAGAAGTGAGTTTCTTCCTCGCTGCCTGTCGCTAGCATGACGGGCAGAGATGAGTACAATCTGACAAGAAATTCTATATGATATAGATTGAAAATACTGAAGACACTGCAAGTGAAACCATTAAGTTTGCAGCAGAATAGGATTCTATCAGACGCTTAAGAGAGAAATAGGTGCTACAGGAGAGCAGCTTGTAGTTGGTCCCTGGCCAGAAAAATCAGATAATTTGTATCGGCTTAAAGTTCAAAAGATTTGAGTCTGATGACACTAGGAGGTAAGCTGAAACCAACAGAACTGCCATTTATTTTGAGATACTGTATCCTGTATCTTCACTCAACAAGAACTTCCTTAGCCACCTTCCCCCCCAAAAAGTTTCTCACTTTTGTATTCCTGACAATAATTTGCTGAGATCCTAGATTATTCATCCATGCAAATAATTCCACTGTCTTTCAGTTTTGTGTGAAACTGCATTCTGTAAGTCTCTAGGAGATAAGGCTGCTTGAGATGAACTTAACTAAAACTTCCAAATATTATTTACATTCAGAGCAAATGTAACTTTTCCAAATTTTAACCTCAAAATGCTGAAAAAGTCCACCTTCCATCTTTCATTTGGTAGAGTCTCTTCCACCTGCATTTCTTTTCAAAGTAAAACAACAAAACACATGAATAAAGAAGCCAAAGACTCAGAATGCTCTTTGCAATAGACTACTGTTGTGGTTTGATTCCTGTTGCCTCACACCTCTATTCTCTGCTGCACACATACTCCTCACCTCTACACCAAGATGCATCTCTTCTCTTTGAGAGCTCATGGTACTTGATGGGATGTGCATTGCAACCTGGACACCTGTTATATTAAAGAACTGTAGCATGAAATCTCTAAAAACTACTTAACCAGTATTGTTTTAACCCCTGTCAGGAAAAACAACAAATTTTTTGGCAAGAATTCTAACCAATATATAGAAATCAGACAGGTGCTATCTAAACATCAGACGCAATTCCTTCACATCTCTTCTTTTTGCATCTAAACTCTGAACATATGTAAGAGCTCTGATGCTTTGCTGAGTTGAAACTGTACCAGTCCCTCCCTCTGGCAGTACTTCACCTACCACAGGTTGCTGATTTTCTTGCTGAGGAATTTACTCCTTGGTGGACAAGAAGTTTGGGCACCAGAGACCAGGTTCTCTGAACATATTGCATTGCAATAACTAATTTGTCCATGCTTAAATCTTCTACAGGATCTAGTTCAAAACCAGACTCTAATTACAGCAGAGAAAGAGCTTAAATCCTATTTGGCCACTTGTTACTATACGTTTAGTTCATTTCAGCAGGTACACAACTACAGAAGCACCCTAGTTAAGGGCTTAGCAATTGACATTGGTGGAAGCTAAAAGTGTCATAATAGGTTTTACACCTTCTGCAAAATGTATTGCCAGTTTATATTAATAAAAAAAACCCACAAAATAGAGATTATGAAAGGAAGGATGTGTTTCATTGCATAATTCTGAATGGATACAAACACAAGAAAGTAGAGAGATAGGAGCCATTATTCATTCTGGTGTTTGAATGAAAATTGATTCCCAATCAGCTAAAGTCATGCAGACTAGCCCTGCAGCTGAGATAAGCTGCTACAGCACAAGGGTAAACAGTAGAGCAATGGCATCTTCACAGCTGAGGATCTGACAGGGGTCCCTTGCCCCATTTAGGTTTTCACAGCTGATGTCTCTGGATATAAAGAAGATGAGAACAGATATTCCTAGCACTAGTTAGACAATTACACAACCACTGGCCTAATCCATGCGTGCATACGCTTGCACGCAGCGCAAAGCTTCAAGCAACCACCACTTACACTACTGGCAGTGCCTGCTCTTGCCGGGCTGCCAGCAAGCTGCAGATCCAAAACTAGCTGGCAGCGAGAGCCTGCAACTACTTAAGGAAGGTTTCTCCACAAACCATGTACAACCCAGGAGACTTAGTTTTGCTCTACTTAGGAATTTTGACTTCCTTAACACCTAAATTCATGGTGAAAATCTGGGGAGGAAAAACAGAAATCCTTGTCAGAGGGTCTGAGTCAAAGCTGTCAAAGTTAATGGGATTTGCAGTGCATTTGAGGGGGAAATTGGAGAACTCCTACAAGGAGAACATTTTCAGATCAGAGTAGGAGATGTGGGACTGCCCATAAAGTGGGGAAATGATGGGAAAAAGAGGGAAAGGGTCTTCAAGTGCTTTCCCAGCCATTTGAAGCAGATGGTCTGGATTAATGAACATATTCCCTTCTGCATTCAACTGCCACTTATTACCAATTCAAATATTTCCCTTTATTTCCTTACTAAGTTGAAAGGTCTCCCTGCTTCCAGGCAAAGGGGAAATCACAAAGGTTAATCAGAATGTACCAGAAAAGTAAACTTCTATTTTATTTATACTATTTAAATTCCATTCGGCATTTCTGTGTGGACACTCCTATTAAGAACTGATGTTGTTTAAATTCAATTTAGTTTAATTTGCTTCCAAAGAGACAGCAAATCCAAAGTGAGTTAGTTTAATTCAAGAGCATTTAAATCCTCTAAGTGTCCATCTCTTGCATCTATTTCAGGGGTCAGCATGGATTAATTTCCATAGATTAAGTTTCTGACTGGTTGAGAGAGATTCTATGCCTGTAGCAAAAAGCAATGCAAACCTGCAGGTGAGCTCCACAACTGCATTCTGCTCCAGGACTCGCCACTGACCTGCAAGGTCAAATTCGCTCTGGTGTCTCACTTCACCTGCCCAATCTATGCCATCTCCATGCCTGCTAGGTGTTGTTCCCAACAGAAGAGCCTGAGCCCTGCTGTTCAAGGTTCCAGCACACTGCCCTAGGCAGAACAACCCTCCTAATACTTCAAGGCAGTTTTCAAACATTTGGGGGATTCATCTAGCCAACAGGACACGGGGGACTACAACTGAGAGTGGCTCCCTTAGTGCAATGTGACCACAAGGGCCCTTTTCTGAGTGAGAAAGGAAGCAGCAGCTGTGTCCAGTGAGTCCCAACAGCCTTCTTCCTGCTGTGCCAGCAGGAGCAGTGCTACAGCCATTTCAGCACCACCCCCCTGTGAAACCTCGCCGATGGGACACTGCTGGCTCAGCCCAGCAGCCTCCAGACAGACATGCCTGCATACACACAGGGCGGTACACAGCTCGGCTAAAGCACCGCCCGAATCTCACGTGGGTGCTCGTTCATTTACCTTCTCGTTTGCCACTTGCCCCTGAGGATGGGCATTTTCAAACCACAATGGCTGCTATCGTTTCCTCTTTTCTCCTTCAAATCATCAACATCAAATATTCATAAAATCAAACCTGGAGTCCTACAAGACACTTTTTCAGCTCTAGGAGATGAGCTTCGTGCAAAACTGTTCTTCCTTGCAACCTCTATTAGCAGTTAAATCCATGCTATTGTTATTGCAAGGCCATATTTACTTGAGGCCCTATGTTTCCATGGCCCTAATAACTATCCCAGCTTCACACTCTTCTACAAACAGTTCAGTAGTTTTAAAGTTATTAGTGTGTTCGTTTTCTTTGCCCTTCTTAGCTGGGTTTTCTCTCTGCTTCCTACAACCATCTATTGATAATAAAACATATCTGAGTTTGATGAGTGACTTAATCTCATAAACCAACACTGGTTTCTAGTTGTCAGAAAGAAAATTATGGCTAATAAAAAGTTCACACAATCAGTCACTTGGAACAATAAAGAGATTTGCATTAGATATTGATAGAATAGATGGCATGGGGCACAGACTAAGAGCCCTGATCAGAGGACACATTGATTAAATAAAACCTTGCAAAGAACAAACAAGACTGTAGCAGTGAAGGAAGTATTTTACACGAGATGTGAAGAAAGGAAGACATTTTAGTCTTGATCTCTTCTATAAAAATTAATTCTTCCTCAGAAAATAAATACTGTTTCAAGACTTTTCTTATTGTGACAAACAAACTAGTTGCAGCTTACATGGGTTACAAGGCATGCAAGTGACAAAAATGAGTAAAAGGGGGAGAGGAGGTTGTTTGCTTTTTTCCCCCTTTTAATGATGGGAATTTTAAAATATTTTGGGTTCAATTCTTAGGTCCATTTTTCCCCAGTTGCAATGACTGATGATGACAATGGTGACCCAGCAGTTTCCTCTCCGTAAGATCACTAGTTGTCTGGCCAAACCAAATGAAGCAGCCCTTTGACTGCACAACAAAAACATGCAGTGATTTGATCACTGCCAGCAATCAGAGCCACCAATATTACTGAGCAAGTGAAAAGGCTTTAAATACAAAACAGGTTTCACCATCCAAGAGAACATTTAAGTTAAAATTATCCTTCAGACAAAGATGGCTATAAAGGTGAAGAGAAAAGTTAGCTGTGTTGGCTGACAATTTCAAAACCAAAAATTACTGTTGTCACATCTGCACGTATCTTACTAAAACTCTGTCTCAAACACTTGCCCAAGTTCTTTTAATTCCTCAAACACTCCCTAGGGCCTCTGACACCAACAGCTTGCTTGGAGCAAACCCAAGCCTTTGCACGTGGCCTGAGGCAAACACCATCATAACATTGGCCACTGATGACGGCTCTGGCATCCCTGGATTTTGGGCTGCCTACAGCATTTAACTGATTTCTACAATGTCCACTGATCAGTTTCTACTGATTAGACACCACTTATTTACAGAGAAAGCTACTTTACTACTATAGCAGATGCTCCCAGTTCACTCAGCCAAGAGCCAATAAGATGATTAGCACCCTCATCCCTAGCACTTGGAGAAAGTACCCTTGTGCCACAGGTCTGAGGCCAGAGAATTGTAACTGGGAAAGCACACTACCTTGCCCTAAACAGGAGGGACTACTTGTCTTTTCAAGAGCAGCAGTCTTAAGCAGAACGTACTCAAACCGTTTGCAAAAAAACCAGGAAACACCACAGGGTTGTGGACTGCCCTTTTTGGAGGCAGAAGTAAGGAGGCTGGCATTACCATGGTCTAAGCTGCCACCCTGCCTGTGAGCCACAGCAACAGAAGATGGTATGTAAATAATGAGGCAGAACTGGGGGCAGCATATTGCCTAGATACATTACAGGGGACTGTGAGCCCCAAATACAGCTGGGATACCACTGCTCCATGACCAGTGCTGGTATAAAACACCCCCAAAATCATCTCAAAGAGTCAGAAGCAAGTGATGGATGCAATGAAGATGTTGCCAAAGAGTAAGGAGGACAACATTGTGTGGACATCCATAAACATGCTTTATACCAGCCAGCTTAGGTGCTGAAAGCCAGGTACCAGCAACAGCACAGAGCAGAGACATAAATTTGCCCTCCTTGCTGAGCTGTCTACATCTGTGACCACACTGCTAACTTTCCCTTGGGGGGGGGGGAAGTATAGTCTGTAATAAAACTAATCTTCTCATGCTGTCCTTGCATTTTAGCTAAAAGACTACCCAACTGCCATTAAACACATCACTGCTCACCTACATGAGTTCCCCAGGTGTCTGTGTGAGTCAGCAAGGCAGTAGAGGGAGAGAGAGGCATCAGGAGATTTCAGAGAGTAGGTTCAGCACAGCAGCACTTAGTCTGAAACCTGTTTTCTGACATAAGCCGCAACCATCTGATTGATTTAAGAGTTAGCATTCATCAACTGTTTGGGTATACCAAGAGGCTGCAACTGATAATGGGACTCAATTATGCCTGGCATCAGAGACAGGCACTCCCCACCAAGCTGCCTACTGTCCACAAATATTAAAAAAAGGATATCTTCTAGCCCCACGGAGTGATTTGCATTTCTCCCATGTTATCCAGAGAATCTGTAGTAGAATCTAAATGCAAACTCTAGCCCAGTACATTGGACACAACACTGTCTTTTCTCTTAGACACAAAACAAATGACTTTGCAAGGCAGAGCTCCCCAAGAAAGACCGCACTACCAACAGAACCTATGAACTTTCAAAACTTGTTAGGCTTTCCTGAACTTTGTTGGAACAGCCTCTTCTGACTCACTCAATTCACTTTAACATCCTTGAGTGATTTTAATAGAAATGAGCAGAGAAGTAAGGATGTGGGCTGGATATTGTTCAGCTTGACTTGGTCTGCTACAAATGAATTTATCAAAGTCTGGCGTTAAGAGGCAACAGAAGAGATTATTTTCTTTATTAAAAAGAAATTCAACTTTCTCTGAATTCCAGAAGACAAGAGGAGAAAATTGGCAGAGATATTCTTGTTTCAGATGCAATCCACCATCTTACTTGCATTAAAAGTTACCTGAGGAGACAGTATTTATCTGCAATTCAGAGATTCTCCTTGAGACCTGCAGCAAGCCTGTCAGAAAAACATGCTCAGAAAGAGAAACTCTCACCTTTCTTGCCCCATTATCCTGTTCTCCCCCAAATCCTATGAGATGGACTGCAGCATACAGGGATGTTGAGGAAACCACTCCTGGGGAACAATAAAGGTTTGCATAGCTTTCCTTCAAGCTTGTCCCTCAGCCACCACAACTGAACTCTCTTGCTTCCTCCTCAGGAAAAGCTCCTCTGGCCCTGGGTCTCCTGGCACACTGGGAGGCCTGCACTGCACCACTGCCCTGGGAAGCACTGGAGACAGCAAGGGTCCTTAGAGGCACAGTGCCCAGCCAAGAGCTCCACAGAGCATCCCCAGTTGCTGCAGTGTTGCTTGCTCCCAACAGCTGTGCTCTAGGCCAGCTGACATGACTCCCACAGCTTTACAGGAGATGGGAAACTGATTTTGGTTCCTTGACTTCCATTTTGAACCCTTGTAGTTCATTTTCTACCCTCTATAAGGGTTTCCCCTGAGCAGTATAAAAGCCCAGTATCAGATCACTGTATTCCAATTAAAGTGGAGAGAAATTTCAAAACAGCCCAAGGGAAGTTTCAGTGAACTATTAAGTATTTTCTGCAGGACTTCTTCCTCTAGCTACAACTACCTCATTTACACAGGAACTGCATCAGCTGTAACCTCAGAAAATCCTTTCTATGTCATCACAGTCACAGCATTTCCATTCCCAAGCAGCCCTTTTGCCTTCTCCTTGTGGCCACAATGACACCTCTTTCCTTGCCATCAGCAAATGTGTCTAAAAGCAAGCATGCTACCCCTCTACCTGATAAAACCCCAGCTCTGCTTAATCCAGACTTAACAGAGCTATAAAGGGCCAAGAAGCAGATATCTCAAAGCAAAAAGAAACTGAAACAGCCCTCAAAGGACTTTAATAGCTCTTTCAAACTAAACTGCATGCAATCTACTATTCTGGTGGATAAAGCCTTCTACATAGAGTGTTACACCCTTCGTAGACTATCCCACAATCAGGATAGTGTTCACCCCAGTCTTGTCATAAGATGCTCACAGTGTGACTACATTTCCAGTTCAGGATTTAAATTTCAAAGCTCTCCATAGTTTGCCTGAAAGCTGCATCACTCAGAGATTAAATACAGGTCGTGGGAGGGTAGGGTGGATTTTACTGCGTATGAAACAGCATGAGAAAAAATGTATTATAAATAGAGATATCTAATTTGAAAATAATAAGCTGGGGGTGGTACTAATGCCTTGGAACTCAATCTAATTTTAGGCATCCTCTTTGAACATCCACACTTCAGCAAATACTACAGGGAGGACCAGACAGAAAAACCAGACACAAGCAGCCTAGAATTCTGGAAAAGGAAAGACTCAAAGTTGCAGTACTACAAGCAAATGGGGCGGGGGGGAACAGATTATATATCTGATAGCCAAAAAAAAGAGGCTGACTTAGTGAAGAGAAAATATATAGAAAATCCTGGTATCTGGGAACATCTAAGACATCTTTGCACTTTGATACGTCTCTCATTTAGGTACAAAGCAATGAAAAATATTCTCCTAGTTAAACACAATCCTGCCAGAAAGCTTAATGGTACCAGTTCTTTTAGCAGAGGAGAGTCTTGTCTACAGACAGAGCCTCATGTCTTTGTGATTATTTATTTTCCACAGCCTTTGAAATAGCAATTGTTCCCTCTCCTGACTCAGCTGATTCCCACAAGGGAACACAGAGCCCTGTGGCTGTAGGCCAGGTCTTTCAGGGGGCATCTTGCACTCTGAGTGCAGTAGAGCTGTTGAGAGCCACACACAGTGCAGGGCAAACGAACAAGCGAAAATTCCAGGGTCATCTCGCATCTCACTTTTATTTCCAAAATACTTATGTCTTGTGAAGTCTTCCTTCCTGCAAAACTATAACTGCTGACTGAACTATTCGTTATATGCAAATATGCAATGAATTGAACTTGCCCTTTCCTTCTTGTTTGTAGTGATTTTTTTTTTGATCACTTGTTCATTAATTTCACTGCAAAGAGGACTTCTTCTGTTTTGATGAATGCATTTGGCACTATGTATCATACCAGCAAAACTGGAAGGATCAACAGAAACTTTGGTTGCTCAGACACATGCAAGTTACAAGTTAAAGCTTACTATTTTCAAGTTTTTTCAAACTGTATGTGTGTTGATAAGGGGAGGAGATGGGACCAGTAATATCCTCTTGCACAGCAATCTATAACCAAGATGAAAAAGTAGCAGTGTTCATCTTCTGTTTGATAACTATACTGCTGTGACTGGTGATAGATTTCAGATAAGAGGATGTGGTGGCTTTTGCAGTGAACAATAATCCACATAACCAGTTGCTTTGGCTGTTTTACCCTACAAGAAACGTGCCCCCATTTTTTGACATCGCTATGGTCTTGCCTTTGCATTCCACGGGTGCCAAGGACTAACTGCACATGGGCAGTCCTTGCAACCTGCTCTGCTACAGGCCACCCGGCTCCCGCCGACAGAGTCCACCTGAGGTGGAAGTGAAGCCCCGTGCTGCCTCCCTCTACCTGCACGAGGGAGTGAAGCACACATCCTTTCAAAAAAGGAACCACAGAATGGACCTTACTCTGTAGAAAGGTCTATAGTGGTTGATAAACCATCTCCTACCAAGCACTCAAGAACAAGCTGAGACACTTGTCTTTCTGGAGTTTGACAAACCACTGCAAAGCCAAAAGGCCATACATTGCCCAGAGAGGTGTTGTGGAGTCTCCTTCTCTGGGGATATTCAAGGCCGGCCTGGATGCAACCCTGTCTAACACACTCTAGGTGACCCTGCTTGAGCAGGAGGGTTGGACTAGATGATTTCGAGAGGTCCCTTCCAACCTCAACTATTTTGTGCGATTCTGTTATTTCACTGCAGTGCCCAGTTATTTCTCCATCACAGAAGGAGTTGTTTTCCCTTCCTACCTTTCTGCAGCATTTCTTCTTTTCTCCTGACTAGGAAAAATTAATGAGATAGGAAATAAATGAAATGATCTTCTCTGAGATCTCTTTTGGTCAGTGTTTTGGAACATATTTGTGAATCTTTAAAAGGTAATGACCCTGCTGGCCACTTTACTGCATAGATGAAGTGATGCAAAGCATAGTTTCCTAATTAGCTAACTTTAGTTTCCAGTTTTACAGGTGGTATTTAATGGTACAAGATGATTCCAAATCACTTTGTAGACTCATGTTCTGCTTTCTTCTATAAGATATTCAGTGGTTGAGAGTTACCTAGCTGATTGAAAAGGCTTTGACTTTTTTTTTCCAGTCCTTTCTGATGTACTGTATTAATAAGGCAGATGCTTTGACAAATTAAAGGCTGGCTTAACACACAGCTGTTATTTATTTACAGCTTTTAAAAAATGCTGCTCTAGTGGCTTCTGAGAAGAAATATTTTTCTCTCAATCAGTGCAGACAGATCAAACTGTAGATGCATCTTATTTTTGCAGCTTTACTGATTTCAACTGCTAGGAGAAGAGCAGCATATGCAGCAGGGAACACAATTACTTGATCAGTGAGACATTCCTGCAGAGTACTTTAACAAGCAGTGAGCTAGTCCCTTAGCTGGACGTCACTTTATTTAATTAGGGTTTTTGCTTTGCAGCCACAATTAGAGGCACTTCACTCTCAAGCTTCTATTAAACAGTACCAGTAAAAAAACCCCAGCAACAATAACAGAAAATAAGTAAAATAACAGCTGATGGAATACCAGATTCTTGTGGCATATGAATGTATGTGGATCAGGCACTCATTCCCCAGTGCACTCAGAAGTGAACATATTGAAAGTCATGTCTGACTGTGAAGTCAGAAAGGCTGGCTTTGGTAACCTAGCCTTCGACTAGCCCGTCATCCAGCAGAACATAACAGCTAACATTGCTCTCACCAATCTCAAGTGCCAGATGAACTACAGAAGCCTTTTCTAAAAGTCAGATGTACTTCTTAAAGTGAAGACTAACTGAAAGAGACTTCACCAGATCCTGAGCTCCACAAGGATAGCTCTAATGTTCATTGCCAACGTTTCAGGGTACTTTCCCTCCAAACATCACCCTCCATATACACCATGTCTACTGAATGATAAGATACCTCAGCAGTCTCTAATCACATGTGACATGATCCAAAACATGAGAATTCCAATCATCTAAGGTCCTGATTTTATTCTTAGGGATCAGTTCAATTTTGAGTCTTTAGAAGTTTACATCAGAGCTCCTGCAGCTTAAAGAACTTTTTGCTTTTACAAGTTATCAGCACAATACCAAAATAATTCATCACAGGTACAGAATTACCAAATTGCAGAAGTTAGAAGTTAGCCTCCTCTTATAGGAGGATGCTTTGAAAAGTACAAAGTAAAACTACACGAGTTGAGGAAACCATAATGCGTTGCGAAGCACCTGATTATGAACTCAGCTCTTTCTCTTACTGGGATCACTAAGATTAAGAAGTTAGCTAGAAGCAAGCAAAATGCTGGTACACAAACAGGAAAGGCCTAGAACATCACTGAATATTTTGTGTAGTGATGCAAATAGAATACTCCGGCTAATTACAAGCATAGCAGCAAATACCTGAATTAAATCTCTATTTGTTCTGAATAAAGACAATATCATCTTATGAGTCTGAGATAGACACATTAGAATCAGAAGCACTTTTCCCCCAGCAAAACTGAAGGAGGCCACATCCAGCCTGCTGCCTTAGGGAAAGCTTTTCATACATACAACAGGACACACCTGCCCAAGTAGGGCCTGTGGGTGTTACAAAAGGGAGACATTAATAACAAGCTGATGATGATCTCGCTGAGTTTTACAAACAATTGAAGGATGCTATTCTTGTTTATGGCTCGTAATAAGGCCAGGAATAAACAAATCTATGAGTCACAGAAGTAATAGTCTCCTAAAAGCTAGATTTTTGGGTATGGATGGAAAAATAGACGACTAATCCTTAAGCCAATTACGCCAGTACAGTTTTTCCTCTTACTCTCACTTACTACCTGGGTGTCTGAAGACTACTTTCAACTGTCTAAAAAAATAAGGCTTACGCAGTCATGCTGCAACATACAGGTCTGCCTGGATGCCATTCTAGTAACTGCCAATTTCCAACAAACTCGTCTCAGATCTCCAAGTTCCCACTTGTTTGCAAACAGAGAAAGAAAGAGGGACCACATAGATCCTCTGGAGGGAGAAGGGTACCCAGCTGACTCCGAAGTCAGAGAGTCCACACCAGCAAAAGAGGTTATCAATACTCCTAGGAGGAGCTTTACATCTTATCAGACAGCAGAGTATCCAGCTATAACACAGAGCCAAAAGAAATGAGGGTGACCAAACAAAATAGTGACTTAGTTCGTGAACACATAGCAGGGTAGCCACTGTAAGTGGAAGCTGTCCCTGAAATTATGAAAAACAAAGGAACGGATCTGTGAAAGGGCCAGATAAATACAATATGCTACCATTTATACTCTAAGAATGCAGTTACTTCTATTACAGCTACTTTTCTAAGAAAGCTATAGCAAAAATGTATTTGAGTTCTTTTTATTTTCTTGTTAGTGCCTTCATGCACTGCTTTTTAAACTTTTATCCTGCAACTGTATGGGACTCAAACATTTCTTTGTTTATTTTAAACGGAAGCCAAGAGAATTAGATTGCAGCAACTGGGAATTAAGAACTTCATCAGATGTGCCTGAGGACATCTGATGTGCATGCGAGTGTTTGTTTACAGGGACTGAATTCTCTATAAGACCGTCACTACTGGAATGTGCATGTCATACTGTGATTTTTAACAGAAAGTCAAATTAAAAATAGTTTATTTTGATTCCTATGACTCCAAATTATTTTCTGATTTGCCTACTTTGTACCTGTGAACTCATGTTTTACTTTTCATGTTATGATCTCCATACAGGTACTGTGGTTAGGACAGCCTGACCTATTAACAAGCCATTATAAAGGGATTAAATAAAAATATTTCTGATGTAATCCAACATGAAATGAAAACAAACTTAAAACTCATGAACGGAAAAAAGAAATACAAACTTCTCCTGTGCTCACCACAAGTAACATCTTCCTTTGTCACTATTTCAGTTGCTATGGCTTCACAGACAAAATAATTACCATCCATGACAGTCCAGATGTGCTTTATTCTAGGGCAAACATTGCTTACCAATGTCTTCTATGAGCTATGCTGATCCCAGGACAAGACACATAGCAGTACCTCGTGGATCCAGGTAAGAGCATTGAACATATCCATTTCCTTCATCTTTTCAGCAGCTCTAAAAGGCAGGTAAAGCATCGCGGTGATGCAACTGTGTAAGCTATAGCAGGAAAGAGTTTTTGTATGCGTTTGGTAACTGGATAGGCCTTTTATTTACCTCCGCTGCCTTGAGCATTAATCAGAGTGCTTGGAAAAAAATAAAAGTAGATTTGACACAGCAGAGAGAGAGGCTTGCTTGACTCATTAGTGCTCATTAGAACTACTGCTAATTGCTCTTTCTCAGCCTGTGACTTGATGGGACTGAAAGAGACGAAATGGCTTATACATGGACTGGTGTCTGCACACAACACAGGTAGAATTCAGGTCAATGAAAATTTGTGGCAATGCAGTTAACTCTGTAACCTACCTACCACAGGCAAACTAAGCAGAGGATTTGGACATGGGGAGGATAGAGTTATGGCCATGAGATCTCTAATCTCCTTCAAGATAGATCCACATTTATGGATCTATACACAGATATTTGCCACTCCCTATGGCATCAAAGAATAAGCAAAAGAGATTTAGATTTGTAACTGCCCAGTATAATGTGGTATTCCAGTCTATATATCTCCAGCAGTGCAAAAGATACTGTCTGAGCCTTGCTAAATATCTGACTCACAAAAAAAAAAAAGTGTGAAAGTGTGGATTATCTTGGCACCAGCTAAGAGCCAAAAAGGACAGAGTATGGAACATTCAAGTCTATTGCTAGCAAATCCCTATACGAGCCTCTCTGTCAGCAGATCACTTCTGAAAAGCAGAGCCCACCCCACATGACAAATAGTGTAGGAAGAAACATGCTGGAGTTTTCTGTGGTTAAAAACCTCTTAATTACACTGCAGGTGGTTGAAATGAATATAGAAGCTTTTTACTAGAACTGAAAAATTGTTTTTGAAGAACTAAATTAGATCAACAATTCTTTTGAAAGTTTGTTTTTTGTTCAAATGTAGGCTTTCTGAAAAGAAAACTCAGGGGACCTAACAATTGTTCCAAGCTTATGAGATCAGTTTCCTACAACAGAAGTCTCCAAATGTTCATTAGAGACCCAATTTTGCACCACTACAGGAAATACTGTCTGACTTTAATTGGTGCTGAAACACGGCCTAAACCATGCTACTGCTCCCACTGAACTTCTCAAGCACTTGAATGAACAGTGACTTTGACCCTTCTTCTCCCATTCTGTCATGACAGCTGTAATAACTCCCATCCATACCTGAGAGCTCTTCTTAAAAAGGCCAAAATCTCTGTGCATCAGACAAGCCACAGCTTCTGAAACTTGAATGTAAGGATAGAAAGCATAGATTCAAGGATCACAGTATTTGAAGAGTCTCCCATCCCTTTTAAAAGCAAGGTCCAAGATTTTATTTCTAAGATCACACAGCAGCTCTCTTAGTGATTCAGTGTCTCATTGCAAACAACATTAGCTTCCTATTACAGTTTACTTCCACCAAATGCTGCCCCATGTTTCTGAAAACATGCACTGTGGAACAGTGATATATTTCACTTCTTAAATAGCCTTGGGAGGAAAAAAAGCTCTCTGGTAGGAGGAGAATTGCGTGCTTCAGATTTTAAAGCACCACAGGTTCATTAAAATCCCAGAAGTGCATCCAACCACTGTGCAATTTCTGAGAATGAATAAGCCCTCCTCTTCTTTATTTAAGTGTGAAGAAAGCTCATTAGAAGGAAAAAGGAGAGTTCGCACACTGCTGGGCCACTGATGTTCATGACCGTCCCAGCAGTTCACTTTCCGGAACACTGTTCCCCAAATTACAGATATCTTCAGGAAATCCATTAAAGTGAGTATTTAAACTAATGCCCTTTGCTGGAGCCTGCTGCAGCACAGGGCACGTCGGAGATGTGCAGCACAGGCCGAGTGGAGCAGCAAAAGAGCCGCATCACGTCCTAGCACAGCCTGTGTGTTGCATTTGCCATCACCCCCAGTGACAGCAAACAACGCAGCCTCAAAGTCAGCAGCATGGTCCTCTACACTGGCCTTTTACCAAGACAACAGTCTGGAGTTTTAATCGCGTTGAAGGCTCCAAGAGACATTTTTAGCCACTAGTACTTCTTGGCCATCCAGCCTGTCCCTTTAATGACCTTTTCTGCTGCTTCAGTTTTCCTTCTGAAGTTAGAAGATACCCGCTATTAAACCAGAGAGCCACAGAGAAAGGTCTACTCTAACTAGTCTACTCTAACTAGTTTCTTTTTTTTTTCTTAAAAAACCAACCAAAAAAAAAAAAAACAAACAAAAAAACCACTTCTCTTCCCCTTTCTGGAAGCATAACAAATTTATTTACAGCACTCGCTTAATCCTCTCCTATCAGTTTTCTACAGTTCTCACCCAGAGCCAGCCCAGCCTGCAGCACTAGCTGTAAAATTTCTCACCTCTCCCAGGTCCATTCACCTTCAAATAATTAGCTCTAACTCTCAGCTTTAAATTCTCACAGTACTGTCAAAATACTTAGTTAGGTGGCACTCCAAAGGCAAAATGAAGTCCAAAGATGCATTGGCTAATCCCAACACATAAGGTTCGATATCTCTAAAATGACATAAAACAAACTGTGCAAGCTTATATACCCTGTTTGAAGACGACCGTCCTTTTAAATGGAAAACCCGGCAGGAGAAAGCAAACAATTGTTAGAAATTAAGTAATTGTATTTGCCAGCCAAATTAGAAAAATTCAATTTTCCATGAGGGAGAAAAAAAAAAAAAAGACATTTTGACAGCTGAAATGGTGATTTGTACTGAGTGCCTTAAAAACTGCCCACTCTCTAATTGCGTATTTAAAATACAGCTGAAATAACTGCTACCTTCACGTTAAGAAAAACAAGTTCCTCTATTTAAAATACTCTTTTCATTAACCCAAAGATATTTCTATTCTGCCCATATACTGTTCATAACTACTGTCACTACATTCAGATAACATTATCATTGTATATTACTTTTTATATGTAACATATACATGCTGAATTACTTGCTAGGAAGATACAATAATATATGATATTTCACTGTCTGATGCAAATCAGAAATAATTTTTTCCAGTCCACAATACTACAATATTTCCTTCCAAATTACAGGAAGTTTTAAAAGGAAATCTAATCCCTTACCTCCATGGCTACCAAGCAATACTGTGTCCTATAAAACAATGTATCCTGATTACTAAAGCTGCGAGATATACATTAAAAAAAAAAAGGCAGCAATCTTGTGATTACTGAACATGATTGTACTGGTAGAAGCACACAATCTTTGGAAACTGTTCTTTGGTGCCTGATTTCACATTAAGCAACCACTATTAGTTATTCTGTTGTATCCTATTATATCCACATAGTTTTAAAGGGCTTTTCAGGAAGTTGTTCACACAGGTGGAGCAGTTTTCAGGCAACATGCTGCACCATTTTAGAACCATCCTGAGCAGCTTCTACCATGAGACCTGAACCTGCCTGAATAGAGTGACTTTCTCCCTAACAAGGAAAGAAAGAGGATCCTTTAGAAAAGGGTCCCCCGATGAATTCCTCCTGGATGTTGCATCTACAAGATGATTAAACCCCCCTCCCCAATACCACCACCTGTATGGTGGGTGCACCTACCACCTATGGCCTCCTGCTCCCACTCAGGCTTGCAGTCACCCTCACACCTGAATGTTTGCAGAATCTCCCCAGAGCTTCACCTGGTGATAAGTAATTCATATAGTAAAAGCCAACCACTCAAGGCACTTAAAACAAAGTCAGTCTAGCTTGACAGTTATTAAAGCAGGTCAGAGTAAACTGCTCTGAATAAACCAAGCTGAATACACAACAGAATTAAGACATGCTCAAAAGCACTGTCTGCACACATTTCTCGTGTCCCTCCTGAAACTGTGATGTTCCCAGGGAAGTATTCATGGATAAGCTCGGCTACGGCACCTAATAACTGCTCTGCAGACAGACATGGGAAGGGTGGGCCAGCACTGCAGTCCTGCAAACAGTCTGGCAAGGGACTCTGTTCACTGCTGGAGTGAAAACCAGTCAGCACTGTCAGTGCTGCAAACCAGTCAGACAGGAAGGGCAGGTCACACATACCAGTCCTTTGCAGGACACCCCAGACTTCAGCCAGGTCTGCTATCTGCTCCAGTCCTGGCCTTGTATTCACCTGTAAAAACCTGTGCAACCTGTCTGCCAGGTCTTAGTCAGCAGCAGCAAAACTTGGGTGCAATGGTCACCAATGAAATGTCTACTGGAGACCCTACCTGCAGACCTGAGAAGGTTAAAATACATTCTCCTCGGCTTGAAAAAAAAAAACAGACAGACAGACAGACAAAGAAGCACACCCACAAACATGAATCAGTTACTTATTCAACAAAGAGAAAAGAAAACTGCACTCAAGCAGACAAGGCACCTTGCAATGCCCAGCTCGCGATGGCAGTTGTGTCATTAGGGTTTCAGGGCTCTCTCTCCAGCTACACTGCTGCCTCCCTCTCACAGGAGCGCTGCACTCGCCTTAGCTTGTTAAAGCTTGCTGGGCAGCAGGTGTCACTGGAGCTGTGCAAGCTGAGCAGCTCAGCTCCGTCCTGCTAGCTGCTCCCGCTACCCCTGCCAGCGTGCTCTTGTCGTTTCAGCCCTCACCCAGCACGCATACAGAACAGAACGAAACGCAGCCCTCCAACACACAGGAGGGTATTAAACCCAGCTTCTTCTCCCAGCTCAGGAGCCACTTGCACCTCTGAGCACCAGTTTTTGCGCTGTGACAATCGATTGCCTCCCAGGAAGGGGGCCGCTTGCCTCGGCTCTACTTGAAGCTGGCTTAGGTGGCCATACACAATTACAGCTCTCCCCTGTGAAAGGCAGTTCACTAGAGCGAACAAACACGTAAGAAAGTGCTCAAGCTGGTCATGGCATGTGTATGATCAACTACAGGCCAAAGAATCACTTCTGCAGCTCAACCCAAGACAGAAGGACAGTGTGTGCGCTCTCAAAGGGGCACATCAGAGAAGCATTTCTCTCGTGCTCTCCTGGTGAGATACTTTGGCCTGACTGCAGTTGGCAGTGCAGAGATTTTCACCCCTGCCAGTATTTAAAGACTGAAGCCTCAAAGTTTGGAGGTGGAGCTGTAATAAGATGTTTATCAGCTTCCAAACTACAGACCCTTCGAAACAGAAACACAGCCTTCAACATCCGGAAAGCAGGCAACATAGCCTCCTGGTTTCCTCCAGGTAAAATTTGTCATCATGTCAAAATAACTTCTGCTATCATCTAGGCATTAATTTAGCCAGTGCAACTCAGTGTTACTATTCATTGCTAGCTCTCAGTTCCTAAGCAAATGAACTACAATTTGACCCAAGGGTTCCCATTACAACAGAACAAGATGGTCATCCCTCCTCAAGTCTTGCAACATCAGCATACAAGACACAGTCTAAAAAAATCTGGGATATAAAGTCATTCTCCCTGCAGGTAATTTAAAATGCACAGGGGTTAATCATTTAAATAGCCAGTTTCATACTCCTAACTTCACAGCCCTTTCTCAGGTAAATATATGATCAACAATAAAACCACAGAACACTGCCCATGTGTCAACAGAAGTACCTTTGGGACTAATGTTATCTCCATGAGATGCATGACTTTGTAATAGGAAATTATTTTCCAGTAGAAAAAACATGGATTTCTGTTGCGCTGAGTGAAAGCTGTGCACCAAGGGCAAATCTGAAGTATCCCTGACTGCGGGAAAGCCAGGAGGGCTGCCCTTCCCTGCATTCAGCCCGTGGCCCCATAGTCACATCTCTCAGCACAAGTATCTCGTAAGATAGCCCCAAAACCTGGCTCCCCCGCTCCACCCACCAAGTTATTTCAACTAACTCTGTTGGCATGAATATCAGTGGCATGGACCAATGATCAGTATTAAGATTAACCTGAGGAAAAGGAGAGCTATTCTTAATTGAGATCATTGTACTGATCCAGCCCATTTAGGTGACCTCAGCAGCCAAGGCTATGACGTTCTTTGGCTGGCTTTCCTAGGAGGACAGCTTATCCTTCCTCAGCTTCAGCTCCTTCTGCCTTCCCATTAATGGCATTAATGAGAAATAATCAAAGGAGCATAGCTCACAGGTTAAAAAAGAAAAAGGAGCTCTATCTTTAAATCAACACTAGGCATCTTTCTAAAAGAGCTGGTGTAGCTCAGGCAGAAGCTGTGAAGGTACTAGAAAAATCATTGGTTCTCTGGCTTGTGTTGTCCTAGAGGCTGGACTGAATGTGATTTCTCATCTTTGTGAACTAGGAGTAAGCGACACTGTTAAGCTCTGCTTCACCTTTAGGCAGGCAGAGGAGAGAAACAAATCCTTCTCTCCTTAGAAAAGATTCATCCATAAACAGGCTGACTGTCTAATTTGTTTAAAATATTGGAATCAAATACTGGCACTTCCAATTACTGCAGTGGTTATTAAGAAAACTCAATACAAATAAACAATATATTTCACGTCACCACTGTTTCTAATACCTGATATACAAACAAATAATTACAATCAAAGGAAAAAAAATGTAACTGAAAGGATGATTAAGAATTTTGGTTGGAGAAAAAAAAAAAGTCATTCAACTCAGTAGATATCAAAACCACAAGAGACATCTGCCTCCAGGTAATTATGCAAACTAACTAAAAACCAGCCTGCTTATTGACTATATTATGTCAGAGGTTTCAAACAACCTAATTGAAAACAAATCATGCAGTAACTTTCTAGGGAAGTGATCAGCAAGAGCTGCAAACAAAAAGAGAAAATAAAGGAAACAAAAGAAACTATGCACAGACAGGTCTGTGAGCCCCTGTGCCTGTGAACTCCTACGGGGCACCATGAGAGCCACCCTCTCCTGAACTCCTCTGCAGCCCACCTGCTCCTGTGCACTTCCAACTCTGTCCCACAAAAGACCTTTTATGTTTTCCACAAGCTGCCCTGATCTTCAGGAACACCGATGTAACATAACATATAAAATAAAGTAATAAAAACCAGAGACAGCACAAAGAACGCCCATAACGCAGGAATGACACCTTTTGACCTTCTCCAAATGAGTGGGGGTACAGTTCAGCGATGGGGTATCACGGGTATCGGTGCAAATCACAACACATTTCTCACCTCCATGTGAGTCAGTAGCTCCTAGCACCCAGCAGGCCTCTGTGTACTCAGTACTGTGTTGCAGCTCCAAATGCCCCACTAGAACCTGTGAATGTGAAACCATCCAAAGGCAAATACAAGAGACTGAAATTAGTTAGAATTCTACAATAATCTTTTTTTTTTCCTTTCTCCATATTGTCATGCTGAGATGCAAAACTCCTCTCTCAGCTACTCTGTCAAGTACCACCCTCCCCCGTACCCTCCCCCCCAACCAAGGACTAGCTTCATATTCAGATGTTACAGCTAATGGTGTCACTCTCCTAGCAGGCAGCCTGGCTGTCATTAATACTGGCTCCAAGCTTCTCTCCACAGGGCTGTCAGAAAGCAGCCTCCTATTAAAAACTCTTCATATCAGTGTTTGTTTTTCGAGCTCCAGCCTGACAGCTCAATTCAGCTGTCAGGGAATTTCGCATCCAGCCATGCAATTTAAAGCCTGGCCCTGGAAGCTATGAACGTACTGAGACCGGAGGTGTGTGGAGCCTCTCAGATAGCAGGGAATTCCTTTCAAAGTCTGATGGTTATGGTCTTCCAACACTTGCAACAGCCCTAAAACCCACAAGTGAAGTCAGAGATGAGGGCAAGGATGGCAAAAATGACATCTCAGTTCTTTTTCAGTCTCTGTGACATTGAGACATCATTTCATTTCTCTGTCCTCTCCCACTGTTTAGCTAAGAGCTGACACCGCCTCTCTTTCTACTGTAGTTATGTAGTACTTCACCCAGTGCAGTCTCTAAATGCCACAGGTGGCTCCTTATGCAGATTCAGCCTTTGCTTTCAGAGTTCTTTAAGCAGTTTGTATGCTACACATTAAAAAAAAATGTATTTTTAATTCTTATTTTACACTTAATTATAAGCAGTCTCTTTGGCTGTCTTACAAGTTCTGACTTTCACTTTTATGACTTAGCAGCAGCCAAAGCTGGGAAAATAACTGACAGTTCAGTTATACAAACACTGGATACAATTTGTCTCACATTTATGGTTCACTAGCAACCACATTCTTTAAAATGTGCGCTTCATTTAGACTGTTTTCATAAACCACTTGCCTGCGGTGAGTTACAGCACAAGTTTTAATTTTGAAGACAACATGTTGCATTCAGATTTATTTTGAATGTACTGTCACTAATTTCACCATATCCCCTGGGACTTCTCTTGCTAAAGCGATCCCATTAAATAATGCTTCATACCATAATGCCCAGCATCCACAGACACTGAATTCTGTGTTAGCCGGGTTTTTTTTAATCATTTAATGTTTTTTGTTTTTAAGTTTCATAGGACTACATTCATGGCTTCTTTCTAAAGGTCTGAGAGCCCCCAGTTTTAACATGTTATTAACTCTGTTTATCTGCTTCCTCCAGATGAAATAAAAATTGGAATTCACTTATCCCCAAACCTCTTCAATTTGCTTTAACAAGCTATTCCACATTATAGAAAGGATCTAGTAGCTCGATTTTCTTTAATCACATGGGCAGAAGTTATATAAGTCATATTTACCTTTTTCTATACCCCAGCTCCACCCAGCACAGTTCTTTGGATCTGAAGGCTGAGACCAAGATGATCAAACTGCACCAGATATATCTGATAGAGGGTTAAACTTCCATTTCCTGGGAATTCCAAGATTTTGAAAAATAAATACTTCTTTTGGGGAGTGCAGAGCTTCCAGAAAAAGGGGAAGCTGAAGTAAAGAAAAAGTTGGTAGGTTTCCTGCAGAGCATCACCCCTAAGAGCACCTGACCACAGCAACCCAAACAGTGAGATTGCTAGCCCAGTTGTGGCTCCCAAAGTTTGCCAAGACCCAGGCTCCTCTCTTGGCTCCAGGCCTCAGCAGGCAGGATCTTGCTTCTGCTCTGCTGGAGATGCATCAAACATACGTCTGTACAAGACAGTCCATTTTGACAAACTGATTTTCCTTCTAACAAAACATTTTCTACCAGGAGGTTCCCAGTCAGCTCTGACAGTCCCTCCTACATGCCTAATACAAACCCAGAAGCCTAAAATCTCCAAGAACAACAGTGAACCCAGGAGTCCCGGAACTCGAAGGTTTAGGAAAAGGCACCCCACAAGGCTACTAAATCCCCACAGCCCTCAAAACACCCCGACAGGAACCGGCCAAACTCCCCCAGCAGCCAGACACTCAGCCAGATCCTACCATAGTTAATCCGCCTGGTACTTTTGTGCAGGATGTTCTAGTTTCAAGAAGTCAGTGCTTTCTGACCTAAGTGATTTCTCTGAAAAATTTCAGAACAGACCTAAGCTTACTTCTGCAGCGTGGCTTCTCTTTACCAAAATGAGACAGTTGACAGTCCTTCCCTGCTTCTATATCTATTCCCCAGATTCTGGATTTAACAGCAAACAAATCTTCCTACATCAAATGCTTATTGGCCTGCTTATTGTAGCTGAGTCTGCTTTACTTTGCTATTTGCTAGCTTACAATAATACCTCCAGATTTCAAGCTATACACAGCAAGTAAAACATACCCACTCTGTATATCATACACAATATGCAAGAGGAAAGTTTTTTCACAGTGAATTTGAGGACAGTAGTTCAATGGATTCTGAAAAATGATTACAGAAATAATCTTTCTTTGATCACTTAACTGCAGTGGAGATTAAAAGGTTGCATACTGTAGTCTCAGTTAATATCAGATCTGGCCATCTCTATTTTTATTTATTAAAAAAGAGAGAGATCTCCATTTAGAAACATAAATTATATCAGTGATGTCTGAATGTAGCACACTGATTATGGTGAATGATCATCCCCCAAAATATTCAGAATTACATAGGAACATCTAATTAACTCTGGATTAATATATGGAAGATTAATTTGATTATCTATTTCATATAGCCCAAATCTTCATTGTACATATCAAACTGTTGAGCTTATAAACAAGGAAAATGAAAACACAACGATGAATTTTACAGTTGGCTTCAGCGTGGCTTTGTAGGTTTTTTTGCAAGTCATTAGACCAAAAAACACCCCTAAACCCAACAACAAGCACAATTACTGACTTGTGCATTAGGCCCAGCATCCTGGCTAGACTCCAAGTCAAGTAATTGCTTCTGTACCTATTAATTTCATCCCATGATTTCAACAGAAGAGATTAATTTCTTCCCCTAAACTGATTACGTTGTGTCCCTTTGTGCACAATGTGCAGCTATTTTGCCTCAGAGACGGATACAACAAAGCAATAGACTGAACTATGCATGCAGAACATGTAGCATTAGCCCCCAGGACATAGCAGTAAGAGCTAAATCCTCCACTGGCATCTGTTTTGCATTTACCACCTTAAGCCTAGATATGTGGTGAGGAGACCAGAGGTTTCTCTAAGGCTTGTACTCTCAGTATCAAGGCTACGATGGAAACCTTCCCTACTGCCCCAGGACGGCGTACAGCTGGTAGATTATCTGTGAACACTTCTAAATGAAATCCAAGTTGAAATCGCTCCAGTGTGGCTCCTGGGAAGCATTCTCACTCCCTGGAAGAGCCCTGTTGTGAGCGCACAGATGGTGTGTTCATACTGCCAGAGTCGTCCCTTCACCACTCTCGAGAACACCTCAGCCCAAAATGGCAACGTTGAACAGAGAAGTTTCGACAACAGCAGGATATCCTCTAACTCCACTGCAGAAAACAGAGGACGAGGGAAGACAACACAACACCCTCAGCTGCCCAAGGCACCTCACTCCTCTGCAGCTTGAGCTACGTCTTCTTTTGATTCCATTGCCGCAGACACTCCCACTGCCAAAAGCTGCTGATTGCCAAGTATTGCAACAGCAGTCAGTTGTGTCGTGGAACCTATAGAAACACCACTCACTGACATTTCTGTTCCCCTTTGCCTGAGAAAGTCAGAAAATCCTCCCTGAGCCTATGACTTACTTAAGGAAGGAATGCTTTTTGAACGGCTTCTGAGAACATCATACGTGGACGGCGGATGGGGGGCACATGCTCTGCCCTACCTGAGCTCTCTGTCAAAGGCGCATCTACCCAGCAGTGCTCCCTCACCTTTTATCTATAGCTAAAGCAATTTTTTTTCAGCCATCAAGAATAGCTTCTGTAATTACCAGGTATTACACTACAACAAAACAAACATCTACAAACTGTATTATACTCTGCAGTACAGCTTAGTCCAGGAAATAGTTTGACCAGTAAGCTGGTGAGGGAGGGGGCTTATTATCAAATGTATTTCAAGCACCCAGTTGACTTTGGACAGAGGAAGGGAGGAGGCCGCCCTTAACTAGACCTGCCTGTGAATGTAACCTTCCTTGGACACTTACACTGGATGGTTTCTCCTGGTTCCTAATTTCTTTCCGCTTACTTTGTAGGTTTCTCCAGAAATAGCACAAGGTTTGCTCTGGGCACTGGCAGCTGATACATACTGGCATTTTGAGGTGATATATTTAAGGCAGGCTTCTTTCCCTTGGAAGGGCTGGACAGTCTCCTGGACTTCACTCATTCACTTGGTCTCTCTCAAGCTGCCATCTTTGGGAAATGGGGCTTATTTTCTCCCCCGTAGCCATGGGAGCAGCCTGCTTCCCCTTCGCCTGTGGAAGGAACCCTGCACGCCTGCAGTTACAGAGATCTTCACAGGATGACAGAAAACAGGGCTCAACACAGCTGCCTTTCTACCTTTCAAACAGGATCAACAGGATTCAAATTGTTCCTCTTAGAGGCCAGTCTACTTTCTTTTTAGCTTTCCCCTCCCACAGATAAAGGGCCCACATTTCCCCAAGGCAGCCTATTCCAGGGCTTCACTCTCCTCATGGCTACAATTTTTTATTTTCGAATGTCAGACTTTGATCTCTGTCACTGTACATCAAACCTCAGCCACATTTCCCAGCCTTAGCCTTCCCATTAGAGCCTCCATCCATTCGCAGAAGCAGGTATGACACACTAGTTCTTATTTAGAAATATTAAATACAGCTTAGACAGAGTGCCACCCATGGGCAGCACAAACAGCTCAGGCACTAGAAGAAAGGCCCAGAGACACTGTGCAATCTCTATCTGTGGAAATGTTCACAGCTTGCCTGGATACAGCCTGAGCAACCTAATCTTTGAGTTGGATTGGACTTCAGTATCTAAAAAATCATCTCAACTGCAACAGCAAACATCTCTTCAATCTTTACAGCTTGAGCAGGCTCTAGTTTGTTTCCCATTAAAACCATTTGTTGTACACTGGAATATGATGTTCTACAAATGCAGAATGAGGGCCATACGTAGCAGGGATGCATTCACTTAAATTTCTACTTTGCAAAAAGCTCCTTTTAAAACAATGGAAAATTCAGCATTTAATACAAAACATTTTTGTGGAAACAGAAATGTAGAATTCATTCTATCCCAAACCACTGATCTGTTGAACATTTGACTTTTCTGTAACTGACAACCTTTCAAATACATACCTAACTACTTATCCTGAAAAAAGCACAATGCTGTTTAATAACAGTTTAAGATGCAGCAAGACACCAAAAGAAGTCTCCTGACATCTTGCTATTTCCATATAGCTTACAAATAGAGTTGCTAAAAATCGTAGCTAAAACTATTTTTCATTGGCAAATGCTGATTTGATTAAGTTTATAATTTTCAAATAAAAGTTTCTGGTTTAATAGCCTCATCTTCTGGAAACAAATATTTTGATAAATGTGTTTCAGAATGGGGAGTCATTTGAAAACAAATTTGCATTAGAAAACAAAAATGCAAACCAATCAGAATGAAAAGAAATTTTCTTGACTCTTTTTTTCCAAACAGAATTGAATTGCTCAACTTTAGTCTTGTTTTTTTTTCAGAATCTCCAGACTTTCAATGAAAAGGATCAAGACTGTGGCTTTGTAACATTCCATCAGGTCCTCCATTTCCTGTGGAGGACACAAGGCCGGGGCATAGCCCAGTTTGCTGAAGCAGCCTTTAGTACATAAAACCAGTATAATTAGTATTAGTGATCTGAGAACATCAAGGCAGAAGAAGATGCAGCAGTCAGGAGCACTGATCTCTGTTACAAGCACATGATGCTATCAGGAATGGTTTGGAACTCTTCCCACTTTCATGTATCAATGCAAGAGAAATTGCATTTGATGCTTTTGGTTTTTGGCCCTTTTGTAACTCTTCAGCACACAGAGCTAAAAAAAAAAAATGCTTTAAGTGGGGGAAAAACCCCAAAACCTATGGGATTCATGTTTGATGTTTAGGTGTCCTTTCCTTCACTTGCCCTCAGTGATAGCAGAGCATAAAGTTGTCTGGCAAAAGTCAGAGTGCCCAGGAACTCTATGAAAGGATTTTTTTTTTCCACTTAATCAACTCATCCTCCCTTTTCTTGATTTTTTTGCTTGCTGCAGCTTCTGAAAAGATGGCAGAATGCAGAGTAACATCAAAATGGCCAGAGAGGTGACTTCTTGTCTTATACTTGCAAGACCAAAGTAAAGATCAGAAGAAAACCTAAGAGAAAGGGTGAGGGGAGGGGGAAGAAATCAGCCACAATAATCAGGAACATTCAATCCAGCCATGAGGGGGAATCTTCAGCCTCTTGAGATAGACAAGAAACTGCTCCCCAGAGAAGAGACCCACGTGCACTGGGTGGTAAGGCTGAAGAGGACAAAGGTTACATTTCCATTTTCTTTAGCTTTGTATCACCTGCCCTCAACTGTGGGTGAGTAAGACCAGGCTAGGTTGAGGAGAGGAGAATACTAAAACCTCCCTCTAGTTCCCACAAAAAGGAAAGCAAATTAAAGCCAGCTTTTTGATGAAATGTAAAACAGAAAACAAAACATTTGTTTTAAAATAACAAATTAAAACAATATTTTAAATAAAAAGATCGGAGCAGTTTACAGTTAAAGAAACAGCAAGAGAAATATGGCAATTATTTCCTCCAGAAATTAAAACAAAAAGCAACAACTCTTCCCCCTGCCATCCTTTTTCAGTGACCACAGAGAATGAGCAGTTAAACTGGGGATCAGCACATTCTTCTTCCATAGTATATGGAGAGGATTGCCCTAAATCCCAGTTCAGTTACATTAGATAATTATTTACAGTTCAAGGCTTATTTTGAGGGAAGGAGGAATTTTTTACAAGAAGCCTATTGACTATGTAACATTGTTACACAAGGAAACCTAGTCGTGTTTCCAGCCTACTGCTTTTTAGCATGTTCCAAAGCAATTGCATTCTTTAAAAACTGAATTAAATGTTACTGTCAAAGGTTTATTTCTATTGCATGTCCCTTTCAGCATCCTCAAAAAGAAAAGGCTTCATTAAATCCCTGCAACCTGATCCCTCCCCAAATGTATTCTTTCGTGTCATTAAATCTTCCCATACTCATTGCATAATCCATACAGCCCAAGTGCTTTTCCCTAATAGATTATGATTGAACATATACACACCTCGAGTAAAGGTGATATACTTTCCATTTTCCTGCCTGAGTCATTACCGTCCTCAGCAGACAGGACGCTGGAAATAAAATCTATTTTAAATAAATAAATAAAAATACCCCCTCCAAGTCCTTTCATTCACAGTCTGCTACTTATCACCAAAGTTTTCAGCTAAAACCTTTTGCAACTATTCCCAAGTATCTTTTTGCTGTTCTTCAGTTTACACCCACTTCCCAATGCATATCTTCTATATATGAATTTCCAAAGCACTTCATCATGAATAAACTGAGGTAATCAGAAAAGGAAAAGCAAAGGGAAGGGGCACATTGTCCTGACGATGAGGGCATTGGGATGCAGTGCTCTGCTGTGTACGCACACGCGCGTGTGTGTGTGTCAGTGTGTACGTATTAGTTTTTCATTTAGAATATGAAATTTTTTTTATATGTTTTTTTTAAAATGTTTTTTTTTTAAAATGATTTTTTTTAAAATGATTTTTCCTTTACAAGCCTTTCAATATACTGAAGGAAAAGGTTACCTTAAAGACCTACAAATTAAGTTTAATGGCAATGAAACGCTGCTTTCTATTTACAGGACTTATTTTTTCTCTTCAATACGGAGTACATTGATCATATTGCATTTTTATCTATTTCCATAAGTGAAGTTACCTCATATTTAAAGTCATTGAGAAAGAATTTCTAAATATTGCCCCTACAGTAACATGTGCTTGTGAGCATGTTTCATTGATGTATTGGTAAGTTCTTCTAACCTTTGAGACCAGGCTTGAGTATCCATCATCTGATTTATCCATGGGCACAATCTTCTGAACAGATCTTTCACCTGCTGCATCAAGGGGTCTTTAACCAAATGAACTTGTAAATGTAAGATCTTCAATGCCAAGGATAAAAGCTGAAATACAAAGAATGCATTTTTTTTCCTTCTGTATTTCTGAAAATTATCCTTCATCACACAGTAGTTGGATAAATCCAGTCAAAATTTCCCTCAAAAAAACTAAGGGAACTCAGTCTAATTTTTTTCCTGGCAGTGGGCAATTCCTCTATACACATGCGTGCACACACACTTTTTCCATAGAAGATTTGAGGAATACTAGAAATCGTAACTGAACATATCTGGCCAAATCTACAGGCTTTACAAAGGTGAATACCACTTTACAATCTAGACAGTAGACCTACAATGACTGCATCCATCAACCTCATCCTAAAAACCCATGTTAAATGGACCAGCCTCTCCCTGCTCACCTGAGGAACAGCTCAGACAAGCTGCAGCAGCAGATGTTGTCTCACTAGTAATCACGGGCCAGCCTGCTGCCCAGAGCGTCAGTAAAACAAGCATGAAATGGCCAGACTTAAGATATTTAGGGTGCTAGTGGTTTCTCTCTAAAGAAGCTCTGTGAGCTCAATGTTGCTAAAGCCAAAGCAGTCATAAAAACCAGACTCCAGAGAAACAAGCTGACAGGGAGAGATTCCCAGCGGATTTTAGCGTTCAGAATGGTTGCTGAAGGAGTTGTGATGTGGTGGTTATGTCACAATTTTGTGTGGAGTTGGTTCTTAAGACCATAACCCATATGCAACTAAACACATACATATCCACAGCTAGGTACTAAAATGGAAAAGTTTCCATTTCAGAAAAGCAAATCAGTCTCTAAATCATCCAGCTGGCCTTCACTCTAAACCAAACTAAATTAATCGGTGTCCTCCTTCACCTCCTATTCAGCAGTCCATTGCTAGGAAATCCATCCACGTGATATGAAACTGAGCCTCCCAACAGTACTAAGGTGGTGGGTACCTCTCATGGGGCTTATGCCCCAGTTCCTCAGCTGAGAGCCATGCGCACTGTCACCTGAATTGCTGCAGCAGTTTGGCACACTGCTTGAAACTTGAAAAGTCCGGGGAATCTAAGCAGGAAAAAGCCTTCCAAACTGAAGAATTGCATGTCCGCTCTGTAAAGCAAAACTCACAGCATCCCACACATCCTCTCCAGAGAGGAGTCTTGCACAGGGACCCCCTATGCCCAACTCCATAGGACACACTCTGCATGCCACTTTCCCAGCCGCAGAGCCACACTCCTCAACAGCCAGCACTGCTTTGCAGCACACCATACTGCAGGGCAACAGTGCTCAGCAGCAAGAGCAGAGCCAGCTTTCCCACGAAGACTGACTTCCACTCCGACGAAGTGGCCAGATTTTCCAGAGTGCTCAGCACGCAGGAGCTCCCATTAAGAACAGAGCTCAGCACTTCAGGAAATGTTTGAAAACTCAGCCTTACAGTTTGCTGTAGACACTTTTGTTCCACAGTGGGCTTCCCTCTCAAGCATACTCGTTTTGCCCTCTGACACTGCTTCTGGCCCCCGCATTTTACTTTCCATTGTATTTCTTCAGGTTGATGGCAGGGAGCAAGATGTGCTCACAGTGCATTATTTGCTCAGTTTAATTACTGCTCAGTGTGCAACAGTCAGGTAACACTGCTACTGTGTTCTGAAGTATAGCTCTCAAATACCATAGCACTGAGAAGTGCTATAAGTGAGAAATGTTGGCTTTCTCTTTACGCAAAGGATTTAAATGTGAAATTATAACTGAATTGTGTCCAAATACTGCAGCTTTTATGTTAACAGAGCTGTTCTTTAGCAAGATGAAGGTAAATAGACTTATTAAAACAGAGTAATAAAGGGTATAATTCAGAGAAATGACTATGCACAGCAATGGGAAAAAGAGCTTATGCAGCCTAGCTACATTGGAAGAGAACCCTGCACTTTCAGGAATACAGACTTCATCAGTATGAAGAGTAGGCAAGTTTATGTGAACTGGAAGATTATAGCCAAAAAACATAGAAGGAAGAACAATTACATTCAGATCTCTGAAGATATAATCGTGGCACAAGCATTTGGTCTAATTAAATGGCTTCAGACATGACACATCCTAAGCAACATCAAGTGCTTGAGGGAATAGCATCCCTGCTATATATATGGAAAACAGTCAGTTAAAACAGAAGAGAAGCTCCAATTCAAGAAAAGGATTATACTGAATGAAAAACAGGAGATTAAAATAAATATACCATGTAATGAGTTCTTAATTCAACAACAAAAATACTTCCTTTTGTGCTCTTTGGCTACGCTGTTTTTCCTCTCTGACATTAAGTAGTTATGCTTTGCAAGATCTCCTCTGGTTACAGGCCAACAACTTCCATGGCTGTGGGATTTCTAATTCACTTTAGAGTTGTTTGTAGTCATGATCTTGATTTTGATCGAATTCCCTTTCTTCCCAGTAATTATGTTGTCCCCTCCCCCCCCCTTTTTTTTTTGGGGGGGGGGGGGGGGAAGGGGGGAGGCTGGATTAGTGTTCTGACAACTCGGTGAGCTGAATCAGCCCCTTGAAGGAATAGAGAAATAGAAAGCCTGGCCCAAAGCAGGGATGGGAAAGGAAGCAAGTAGTCAGGAACAGTAAACAAAAGCCCTCCCAAGGAAGCATATCCTGGAAGTTGCAAGCCCTTACAACAGCTTAACCTGTACTGTGTTATGCATCCATAGAACTTGCAGACAAAGCTAAAGCAAAACAGAAAACACCTTGATGATCATCCCATATGATCAGCAAGAAGAGATGAACTATTTGTGTGCCTCAGAGACTGAGGACAGTTCATCTTCCCCAGAAACTGCCCACTTAGCTGTATTTCCTTTCCTTTCTAACCTGCTGTATTTCTCCTGTGCTCAGAAACTTCAACTTCCAAAACCTTGTTATAATCAGCTCTCTTCTTCCAGAAAAGGTAAGATACTTCTGCCAAGGTTCACTGACAGCTTTATATTCTGGAGGAACCTGAGTCAGGTCTTCAAAGAGCAGAGGAAGCACTCTCCTTCACATCAAAACAAAAGAGTTTTGTCCTATGACTCCCCACCATTCACACTACACAGATAATCAAGCACCCACAGGGTGCTGCCTCTTGCTCAGCTTGCATTCTAAGACCTAACAAGATGCTCATAATAAAACAGTGAGAGCAAATGCAACTCATACAGAGGCATTTTATTAACATGAAGATGGCAGTGAGGGTGCCTAGACATAGCTTTGTTGGTGCCACCCATCTTCTATGCTACCTCTGACATTGCAGTGACAACTATTTGAACTTTTCATGTTTGAGAACCAGTCCTGTTCCCACAGACATCAAACTTGGTAGAGGAGAGGTTCTGATACCAATGACAGCTCAAAAAGTATCTGCCTGCATACATCTAGCCATGACAAAGTCCTTCCTTTCCTATTTCAGAGCACCCACCCAGCAGCAGAGCCCACAGAAAATGGCCAGAAATCCTCTGCACACAGGCTAGAACCAGCAAACAACCAGATCCATCTTGCCTCTGCCTCAGCCATACACACAGCAAATACTAAGCTGGACGGTGGCATAAGCTGACCATCACACAGGAACAGTCTAGCTTACGAAGACACAAGGGTGAGCTATCGTTTGCTCTAGCTGCACACGCAGGCATTGCACCTATACAAAGAACAACTGAGTGGTTTAAACTCCACAGCGGTGGAAGAATTAATTGTTATTTACTGGTGTCTGCCTAGGGGTAGGAATTTCATCTTTTCCCATTCATGTAAGGTTTCTGCCAAATCCGTGAATGGCCAGGGGAGCCCAGTGAAAGCCCAGAGCAACTACTCACAGAGAAGCAGCCAGCACACTGATAACTGCATTAGTGACACAACACAACACCGAACGGTGAAGCAGAGATTTAAATTGGCAACTACTGAAGGATGAAAGCTTGAAAGACCTTATTGGAGCTCTAAATAACAAAGCATGTTTTGACTTGTAAGCAGAGAGAGGCAGGAAGAAAATACATCGGACCAACACAGCACCATTACACCACTACCAAGTTCAGTCTTGTCTGCAGATCCATTTCCACGAAGTTTCATAATCCACAACATAGACTGAAAAGGAGGACACTAAATAGGAGCAAGTAACTGAGCAGTCAGAGGTTTCAACAGGAAGCATGCAACCTGAGAAACTGTTACATTACCATTTATTAGAAGTTAAACTGTTTTCCAGTATGATTTCCACACCTCACTCTACAACCCCTTGCTCTCATGATTACTATTTATTCTCGTATAGATAAATGCAGTGCTATAGGGATCTGAATCCAGGCCTCATGGAGCTCAAAATTTCACAAGTTGCACAAAAGCAAGAAAACAGGCAGTAAGTCCCTTGAGGGTAGTGACCAAGCCTAAGCAGCAGATATACCAGAGAAAAGGGCACTACAGGACAGTATCAGCCAGCACGCTAAATAGCGGAATCTCCACACCAGCATGCAAAGGCCAACAAGTTCTGCGGGTGTGAGAGATCTAAGAGACAAGGTGAAGGGGAAAGTACAGGGCCTGTTCTGCAGTTTAGGAGGAATGGACAAAGACAAACAAATATCCATTATCCCTTCATTAACAATTGCCTGGAACTTCCTTAAGGGCTGAAATCCAAGGCCTGAATCAGAAATGCACTGGCTAAACCACCAGCCTCCTTCAGATTCTAGGCCAGCAACATCATGCCCATGCCGTGGGCCCTCGAGAAACAGGTACTACTGATTACCAGCAGTGTCTTGTCTCCTACCAAATAACGATAAGCAAGGCATCCCTCTCTTTCAGCCAAGCTCAGACTCAGAGTTAACTGCTCTGACTGCCGAACTGATGGAGGAGCTTCAGCTTCCCTAAAAATTGCAGAAGATATCAAGGAAAGATAGGTCTCCATGTCAATGATAATGTGGCTGACATGTTATTTTATATCATCTAGAGGCAGACCTGTCTAAGTATTATTGATTGAGCATGGGATGAACTAGTCACTGCAGGAGAACTGACACAGGCTGAAAGGGAGTAGGAAAAAAAAATCAACATATTTGCAACTTTCATAGTCCAGCAGGAAAACCTTCTTCCTCAGCTTGCAAGTATGTAAAAGTATGCAGATGAAGCTTCCACACAGTCTGAACTCCCTAACTGGAAGATAAATTTGCAAACAGGACTGTTTGTGTTACCAGGAAACTGCTGGTGATCCTCATAAAATCATAAAAAATGGTGCTGATGTGGTAAGTTTTTGGTAAAAGGCAAGGTCCTAAGGAATGAATGTTTTCTTACAACACACCACCACTGTTACAGTGGGCATGCTGCTACATAGAGTAGCTGAATGAAACTGTAATCAGCTGCTTTGATGGCAGACAGAACATGATATTGGTATTTCAAAGAATCCAAAGGAAGGAGAGCCAATACAAATCCACCAGTAATTCAGACTGAAAGATCAGAAGTGTTGGTTGTTAAATTGGGAGGGATATTTCTGAGTGTTTCTGAAACACACCATACAATCATGGAAGTGGAAAGTGTTCAATGAGGAACAAGGGGGTTTACAGCAACATCACAGGAGAAACGACAAGAGTTTCCTGGAGTTCTCAGGAGCCCCACTGTGGCATCTGTATCAGTAACAGAGTGCATCTATCAAATAGAAGTCAGTAGCAGTCAAAGAATACAGCAAATCAAATATTGGATCAAATTATACTGCTGTAGAAAAAGCCCCAAAACAGAAATTCAGCTTTGATCTTTGTACTGTGTGCACCATCATCCAATAGAGGTCCTTGGCTTCAACTGATCTTTGAACAGTCAGTGCTTGACAAATTAAGTCGAACACTTCTGAGGGGAGAAGCATCTGGTACTAGTGTTCTCTCTTGTAAGCCACAGAAAACACATTTGCTTCTGCAACGAGCACCTTCCCTAACTCCAACCACCTCTGCTAGGAAAAAATGTGCAATCAGTGAGCATCTAATCTCAACCATCAGCATCCCTCAGTGCCCTGTCCCAAATTGTTTTTTTCTTATACATATATATATACACACACACACATATTTTATATATATATATATATATATATATACACATACATACATATATATATATATATATATAACCAGAGCCTCAGCTAGCACTCTGAAATTGTATGGCTGAGTCTTGGTCTCTGTCTACCGCAAAAACATAGCTTTTCATTTTCCCTCTGTTTGCTTTTATGCTTTCCTTTAAATAGGACGCATAAAAAATCCAAGTCACACCTGTCAAACTAACCCCCACAGTAATATATTTATTTCTCTATCAGGGAAAATGAAACATCTTAGGAAAACTTCAAGCTTTTCCCCAAGAGTTCTTCTACTGCTCTGGAACTTGTGCTTGCTATTAAGACTTCCTACTCACTTGAAAATTTCCTATGAGCTGTATTTGAAATATGGGCTGCAGGGTACGACGTCCTCTTGTGAAGCCTGTTTCACTGCGCAAAGCCATACATTCATTATCACCACGAGCTTCCTGTTCAAAAACAAATTGTCAGCTGATCAATACCCCTTGCTGGCTTCTCACTTGAGAGAGGTTGTGGAGCATTAAGTATTAAATAAGGGGCATCTCTTCAAATACAAAATGGGCCCCCTTTCCAGGTCTACCTAGAGAAAATATGAATCTCGTTTCTCACATACATGGCAGTCTTCTCTGCCAACACTTCTATACCAATAAACTTCTGATGGCAGCAGAGTGGAAACAAAACCAATATTCTCCCCTAGAATGGTGCTGTATCTGCCTAAGGAAAATTAATTTAGAGATAGATTCCTAAATAGTTAGTTAACTAGAATCAGATATACCCTTTTAATTTTGAGTTTTTCAAGCTTCAATTCAAAACAAACATGTCCTATTTTAAAAGCAGAGCAGACTTCTCCTATCAGAAACTGCATTTAAGAAACACCGGCACATACAATTTGTGTAGTGCTTCAAATTGAAGTCTCAGATTTTTTTGTTACGTATTTTCTACTATAATCTGGAAGAGGTCTGAAGAGGTTACCCTCTCTGAAGTTGTTCCAAGCCCACCTAAGCCCTTTCAGACACTAAAAGCCAGACATGGCCTAAGCGCTGTCTTTCAGATATTAACTTTATTCTACCTTGAAAATAGGCACACAGTCAACTAAGGAAACCGGTAAGATCCCTGGTTACTCTTGAAGTTCAAGCAAAGTTACAAACCAATGCAGATAGAAGCCAACAGAATCTCAGCACTTGTCCTCAACAAAGCCCCACTGAATCTTTATAAACAGCAAAAGGTCCTGAAAAGGTTTACACATAGCTTGGCAGAATTTAGCACAATGGAAGGAAAAACACAAAAAAAATAGTAAAAGGCTGGCACCAAATCTGAAGAGACTATTCCCAATTCCATCTTGAAATCAGAAAGCTTTCAGCTCCTTTCACTTGTTAGACTGAAAATCTCGTAGCACAGACATAAACAGTTGTGCCTCTGCTGCAAAGCTGTGAATCTACACATACCCACTCCTGTCTGCTAAACAGCTGTAATCACACCTACGTTCCCTAGCAATAATATTCAATTTTACATATCTTGTCCAAGAATATGTAATAAAAAAAAAAATCTTATGCACAGCTTAGTAACAACATAAATTGACTTTATTACCAAGCCAAGCATGCGAATGAAAGACAGAATTATAATAATGTATTTTCTTAAAGCTCTGATTTCTGAGATTTTTCAGGGTCAATCTATATCTGATTACTTTAGTTTAGTTCTGATTTGATCTTTTTCAATTTATTCTCGCCCTGGTAGATGGAAGTATATTTTTTCCATGAGAAAATCTTTCCTGCAGCTTTTTTCTGAGAAGTGTTCAGCATTTGCACTTTCCTCCATGAAAACTGAATTACATGAAATAACTTTAAAATATCTTTGTGAAAGCTTTACATTTAGACCATCTCTGCTTCCACACTGGGAGAGAAACACAGAGGTCTAACAGGATTCAACCAGAGACGTGGTAAGTTATATAGCATGGAGAATACTTGACTCCTGAAATGATCTTTAACCACATCTATTTACTTACAGGCAGTTCTAACGAAAGCAAAGAGGACTGGCAAAGGCCAGAAATCATACTCATAATTCCCTGCAACTGTCATACATCTTTATGGCTCAGCCCTGTTTTCTGTGAAATGTTAAATAACCTGTGACTCCACTTCTAATACAGTCCAGGTAGCAGGATGGCATATCATGGAGAGCTCCAGCCCCGGCTACGCAACTGCAGCCAGCTGCTCCAGCTAAGTGCTGGGGCATGACTGACCTTTCCTTAGGCCCCAATTCTCCCTTGCGCCAAGGGGACTGGGAATTGCGGCTCCACTCTGTAGACAACCTGACCATCCTTCCTTGGCCTGTAGCTTCCTCACGCTGATGAGGAGAGTTTCAAGCAAAAGCAGATACCTGCCCACTTTAGGAGCCCTGTAAAGTAAGCAAAACAGCAGGCACACTTCCAGGTTAGACCTCCAATTACTCTGTATAGGACTATAGGTCTAAGGTGATTAACAAAATAGCCTCACTGCCTTTTATCCTTCTCCAAAGGCACCTATGGGTATCATAGACACAGTTCCAGGAATGATTAAGTAATAGGTGTTCTTAGACATGCTGAGTAAACATCAGCCAGCAACTATTAAACCTCTACTTTTCCAGCTGTCATTCAGATTCACTTTCTAGTCAGCCTGCGTGTTTGCATATGTACCCCACATACCTGTGACATGGATGCCCTTTTCATACACATCAGAAAAGCAGGTAGAAGCAGTCACAGTGCAAACAAGTGTTTGGACACAAACCAATCACAGTAGCACAGTGCTCCCTTGTCCCAGGCTGAGGATTCGCCCATGAAACTTCACTCCCTCAGTCCTTGAATGGATGGGGCCAGCCTCCCTGTAAATCTCACCAATGGTGCAGGAGATAGCCCTAATAGCTGTTACCACTTGCTTGCTAATGACAAAGGTGTCCCGCATTCACTTGCCTGCAGCTGGATCAGAGGTGTAAAGCAAGCTCTTTCTCACATCTCTACCAGAAACTCTCTTTTGAGTGAGAGAAGACTCTCTCACCTTCAGGCTAGCAGTACATGAGCTGAACACCCAAACTGCACATACTATTCCTCCTCCATGATTCAACCACCATCTGGTATGCCTGGAAAACAAATACAGAAAATACATTGGAAATAAACTCTCCCCTCTTATTTAGTAACTTTTGGCATGGATGTTTTGGCTAAAAAAAGCCACTAGTGATAAAGATGCAAAAATTTAGGAAAACTAGGGTCTGAAGGAGATGAAATAAGATGTCTTGCAATAAAAGGCTAATTCTTATTGAAAGCCAGGTCACTCAAGCATATGCATTCAAGAACACACAACTCTTATCATACTACACTGATACTACTCAGCCTCTGTCAGAAGGATGGGCCTGAACTTCACTAAAACAGACTTTTCCCCCCTTTTTTCCATTGTGTAAGACTCCATGCTCTGAGACATACTGCTGCTATGCCCCAAATCTACCTTTGGGGCTATGCAACTAGAAGAGCAATCCAGGAACAGGTTGCACGCAAAAATGTTCACTGTTAGGACTCCTATCTGTGGGGCATCCCTATTGTAACACAGTGGCCCCCTCCTGCTTCATTGCCCCATCCTCTAGCCAAGCAGTAGTGTGTGATAGGGATGTGCCATAGGAGCATGAGGAGCAAGTTCTGTGCTTCAAGCAGACTTGACATGTTTGCTTAACTAAAAAGGAAATCTCTATCCAATGCAGTAATTACTGGGTACAAATAATCCATGCTGCATTACACAGCACAGTGCAGTTGACCACAACAGTACCCTCTGATCTTAAACATTTAAGTTATTAGTACAACACTCCTGGACAAAAGGTAAGAGATTACGTTTTTACATTCTTCAATTCACCATTTTAAAGTGAATTTCTTCCCAGGATGGTAATCTGCCTGCTTTAAGCTATTAGCTTTCTTGGGAAGTTGTACCAATAAACAGAGAGGATAGTAATTAGAAAGGTTAATCAGTATAATTAGCTGTTAAATTGTGACTCAGTGATTGACCTGCACATCTCTCCTGCTCCCAGAACTTGTTTACTTGTTATAGACATAGATAGCTGTAAACAATCTGGAAGAATTAAAATGCAACTTGCTAAGGTTGGTAATTTTCTTCCCTAGCATGCTTCTCTGTCAGCATTAATTTAGGTGGCTGGCTGCATTCCTAGAGTCTGCAGAGCCCCGGGGTTATCTTACTCTTCTGAACAGTCTCCAAGAGAAGATTGGGTAGCATGCACCAGCACAGGCTCAGAGAGAAGAAACTGATTGCCCAGAGTGCCTCTTCCATATTCGCTTCTCCACTTCACCCTCCAAAAGGCAGGGAAACTTGGTGACTGACTTTGCCCAGGTGGGCTCAAAAACCCAGCAGAGGTTGTTGGAACTGTCTCCAGGAGCTTGCACTACTCCTTTGCCACGTGCTTGTTGGTGGCATCATTCAGTGCTACAGTGGCCTCCACCTCAGTGGCACCAGCTATAAGAGCTCACCCTTTCTCACATCACTTTAAGGAAAGCTGCTCAGCTCTGTGCTAAAATACAGGGACATAGTAACCTCCATCAGAAACCCTTCGTCACAGCCTCCACTAACACCATAATCCATGGCTGATGGTAGCTAGCAAGACATGCACCTAGCCTTCCCTCCTAGAGTTTACTTCTTGCCCTGCTGCCTGGAGTACTCTCACTCTCAGGCAGGAGCTTCCAGATTACAGCTCTTAAAGCACTTAACAAATATCAAGGAATGAATGACAAAACCAGAAGTCAGACACCAAGACAAGCTGCTAACCACATAAGTAACTACCCACCTGTCCCGTACTGACAAGAGCAATGGTAGAGTGCTAGTCAGGTTTTCCTGAACATGTAGCCTAAACAGAACTTCAGCTGGATTCCTAGGTCTCTTCTATTTTTCTACTGAATTCGTTTCAACTGTCTAAACATGCAACAATACATTTCTTTTCCAAGATCTTGACATACAACTTCATGTTCATTAGGTTTAAGTTCCCAGCTGGCTGAGGTAAGCTCCGCTGCACAGCAAAACCATAATAATTACGAGGATATATGACTTGTTCATTTGTAGACCCCCACCACCTTGTACCAATGAATCATGATTCGGCTAGAAGCCTGCAGGTGAAATACATGCCTACGGTACAAAGAAAAACAAAACAAACAAAAGCACATAAATGTGTAGCTTTTTACAAAGCATGACTTTAGTTGTATTAGAGTAACAGCAAATTCTCTCCCACAGATGGGAGCAAGCCTCTGCCTGAATACCGACAAGTTCATAGGCACTTAACAATACATTCATTGACTAGAGTCATGTTTTCCAAAGCTTCAAATGCACTGCACTTCAAAAGACTTGAAGAACTAGTTAGGGAACTCTGAAAGATTAAAACCTGAGATCTAAACATCAGTGAACTCTGATACACAGGTTTAACTACAGACCTACGAGCCAAGCCTTTAACAAATTGCCAATAATCACCAGAAAGGATGTACAGTAAAACTAGCTCCACAAATGACACAAGCTACCAGGGACAGTCTCAACTAAGGTGGAAGACGTGGAGTAAAGGAATGGAGAGAGCTGGCTGCTGACAACTATGCTTTAACTCCTAGTGGCTTGCAGCAGTATGTTATGTTGAAAAACAGCCTCCATAACCAGTAAAAGCTGTGTAAATGAGTGTGGTTTTGTACTATGACAACCTCGAACCTCTACAGATGCTTAAGGAAATAGTTAGCTTGAAACTCTGCAAAGCTTGGTGTATACGACGATAATTCATAACAGGAGATTCCAGCACCAGTTTGTTTTCCATCATCCAAATGAAGCATCGCTTCCTGTTCTCACATATATCACTTGGTGTGCAACTTCCATGTCACAAGGGGAAAGCAGGAGCCAGGGAACAAGACACTGACAAGATACACGTTTGAGTTCATACTGAGCTCTTCCCCCTTCTCTCTCCTCTTTTAAATAGTAGCATTGTCTAAATCAAGAGGCAATGGGGAAGCAGGCCATCATCCTAAACCATCAGATAAATCAATGGAAAAAGCACTCTACTACTGTTTTATTGTCTACTATTGATGACTCTAGTACTGACCAAAACATAGCTTGCTTAGAGCACAAACTCTTGGCCTTTACTTGGTGCCAGCAGTCCCATTTATAAGGATTAGAAGAATGTTGTTCCAACAACCCTGCATTCATGACTGTCCTCATCATGCCAGACTGAGGTGGTTCAGTCCTATGATTGCAAAGCAGTCGATCTCCTTTTGTATCGGAACTCTGTCGTCCCCTGTGAGGCACTGCAAACAATCCAACAGCACCATACTGAATTCAAGAGTAGTGCTGCCTTTTGTCAGTGTATCCTGCCTTTCTCCTAGGCCAAGTCTTGCCCACACTCCTGTGCTGGGTCAGCTTCCGATACAGTTTCGTACAGCAGCACATAAGGGAAAACACTCACCTGGCAGAAGTGGGAACAGCACATAATACAAGGTAAGAGCCTTAAATTTTAAATTTTGCACATTACAGTCTAGGAACACAACAATTTCCTTCCCTTTAGTAATGCATTTTTAGCTTTAGGAGAGGAGGTTACTATATATCAGGTTAATATGAAGCGATGAAAGTATGCCTTAAACTTTTACTCCTCCTTGATTTTTTTCTTTATCTAATCCACTTAACAGTTAACCATGGAAATACCTGGAGATCTTTTCCCAAGGAATGCGTGGTCTGCCTCTTGGAAGCACCGGGCCACGACAACACTACCATCTGCTGGACAGAACCAGCTCCCTGTCTCGCACAGCTCTGGGGCCTTAAAAGCATCTGGGGAGAGGATGGGAGAAGAGTACATCAGGTTATTTGCACATTCAGAAACCACTGACCTGGAGAGCTGCCCAAAGGTCCTGCTCTGTTAGAAGAGCCAAGCTGTGCAGTATAGACACACGACAGGACTGTTTGCACTGCATACAGAGCTGCCGATCTTCAGCAGAGCAATTGCTATAGAGCAAGCAGAGTGCTTAGCCTCTGATTCAGGAAAATGGGACGCTATAGGAGACATAACTGCTCCACCACATGGAATAGACCCAAGTATATTTTAGCTTCTTTATTTGTATTTCCATCTATATACATTACATTTTGATTCTCCAAGTAGTCAAGGCAGTTACTCTCAAATAGTTCAGTACATCAATTTTATAAAATACAGCTGAACGAAGATAGATTAGAAATACATACATTATGGTACATTAAGTGCTTTGAATAACAGCTAGTCCAGCCTCCTGTTCATGAGCAATTGATTCAGTTTTGCTCGTTCTCACAGAGGACAGCCCATTTGCAGGTAACTCCACCGGAGCCCCACAGTGCTACTTAACCAGCAAGAGTCCCTCATATGTGCTTTTGGGGGGCAAGAACACAGCCCTGAGTCACTGCAAGACATTCTGCCATGACTCAACAGTCATCACTTCTGACTGGGATAAGATTTGCAAGATTTAGATGTTTGCCACAAGGCCTCAACTTGATATAAAAGAGCAAATGTAGCTGGGGGGGGGGGGAGAAGAAGTCTTTGTTATTGCAACTGGGATTTGCTTACATACACACACAAACAATAAAAATTAGTTTCCAAACAAAATAAAAAAAGGATTACACTAATCAAAGGGCTCAGGTAATACCTAGACTGCTCTCTTAAGACATACCTCAGCATGCTGCAAGGATGCAGGCCTAACATAGCCCCACAAGAAGGGCTTCTCTCAAACATCTTTTGCATGAAGTATTGCTTTTCTTTGGAGAAAGTCAGCTTTGCAGCAAGTGAAATGCCAGGATGGTTCTCATTCTAAGAAGGGAATATTTGGGAAGATTTGTTCAACTGCTGGGATTTTAGCAAGAAATGCTCACAGCTTTGTTACAAGGCATCCAAAGATGTCCTAGCTCCTGTTAATGCTGTAGCTGCTGTGTTACTCATGACTAGTACAGTTACTAAGCACTCCAGTCTGGTCAGGAATAGTCTACCAGCCACATCCCGACTCAAACTTAGCTGCTGATTCTAGCTCAAGATCATGTCTGAAAAATCCCTCTAATGGCTATGACTTCAGCCCAAGGTCGCAATTCACACCTCTGGGCTCTGCGTTCACTGGATACAAAAAGGCTGGTCAGGGTGGATAGTTCTTTCATTTCACACAGCGCCTAGAGCCTCACGCTGTCATGGCCAGTACAGGGGAACATAGGCTACAATTGGATGATCGTTTTGCTCCAGAACCAGCTGTCTGGGACTCTGAAACACAAGCAGTTTAAGTGCAGCCACATACCACCAAAGCAAGGGCTACTGGTGACAGGCTAGCTAGCACATCCTGCTCCACAGCAGCCTAGTGCTGACGCCTTGACGTTGCCTATATCCATGCTCCATCACTCATTCCACATACTGATGGAGGGGGAAGATAACATAACCAGCTGCTGTGGTGTCACCTTAGCTGTTCAGGCAAGTCAAGGTTCCATGGTATAAACTTTAGGAAAGGAAGGAGGAGAAACACACGTAAGCTTGAATTGAGACTAGAACAGATTCAGGCTGCATGGCAGGTTTTCTTCCACATCGATGGACCAAGACAGAAGGTGGAAGTCACAGAAGTGAAAGTAGTGTTGAGCTGATGGACAGGCTGGTTCCTCATTATACAAGACCAGAAAAGCCCTGCACACAGCTAGCCATCCTGCGAATACATTTCAACACAGGAGGCAAGATGTGCTCCAGAGGCAGCTGGTTGCACCTGAAGAGCTGGCTTGATTGGAGGGGCTCTGGGCCAGAGGAACCAAGCAGTACTGTGTCCTCTCTCCACAACACAGGGCATCACTGCAGCTCTCTGTACGGCATCCCCAGAAAGAGATTGCATTGAGCAGAGGAAGTGCAAACACTTTCATTCAAACATCACAAGCATCAGGCATCAAAAGATGCTTCAAGGTCAGCATCTTTTCTCATCCTCTAGTTGGGCTTTGCAGGGGGGAGGGGGAATGGAGAGAAACAAACAAAGCAAAACCAACAACTTTTTTCACTAGAGAACACAAATGAGCATTGCCTCCTGGCAGCTCACACCTGAGCTGTATGGGCTGTTTTCAAAGCCCAATAGCTCAGTTCTCACTGTCAGCATTTTCCTCTCTCAGTGCTGCCCAGCTGGCACACCTGAATAGGGCCACCACCATCTGCTGCAGAAGAAAATAGTGAACACAGAAGTAGGGGTGAACAAAATGCACATTTCAATCTCCAGTTACAATAAAACTAGCATTACCAAACAACTGGCCAGAATGAGCAAGAGGTCATAAAGGGCTCAGCTATCTTAGACTCCATGCTCATTTGAAATCCCGTCTACATGAAAGATTAGAAATCCAAGGACAGTGTTCTTGCTCCTCAAACTCACATACAAAAACTATTTACTGGCCTATATTATTATATTGAAGCTAAAAAGTAAACTCGTCACCTACAAAAACAGGTAAAAAAATAATAAAAATGGAAAGAAGTGCTTATTGTCATATTATAGAGATTCACAGATCTCTGCACATCTTATCCATCACACAAGATACTTGCTAGCTCAGGTTTTCCTTTTTACAGGAAAAAAAAAAAAGAACATTCATCTCAGTGGTGCAAAAATCTAATACTGCTGAAGAGACAATTTTCCATCAGGACTGCAAAGACAGGGTGATGAGATCTGGATGCTCATTCTCATCAATGTCATGAATGCAAGGAAATAAAACCTTTTTCTCTCCTTGCAAGGTCTGAGTAGGAGGTAAAGGCATTATTTGAAAGTCCTGGGGAACTGAAATGGATTTGAAATGATCTGCCACGGACGTTAGTATCAGTAAGAAAAAAGTTGTCACTCAATGAGTCAGCGTCCTTCACTACATCTTGCAAATTAGTGTGTTCTGCTAAGCAAAGGGTTAACCAGCTTCATAACTATACATACTCAAGTCCTGCTTAAACAGACTGGTAGATTTTAAATTACCCACTTCCCAGGATTTGGGCAACATTTAGATCAAACTACTTTTTAGGATCCAAGCAATACATTTTGAGTTTTGCAGTGTACAGATGACTATTAACCTATTTTTATGGGACTCAGCTAAGCAGAATTATGACTGATGAGGACAGAGTTGCACTGCAGTACAATACACTTAAAAGATGTAGTCATTTAGAGGGTTATGGCATTATAGTAATGGAGCTGCCTTAAAAAAGTATATATACACACATGCACACACCCCCACCCTCAAGTACTTTTTTATAGAAGCTAGAAAAAGTTGAAACCACAGAGCATAAGCAGGACAAGCTACTCATGGATCATAAACAGGTCAACTAAAAACCACTGCAATCATAGCAGAACTTTGGAGTTAACTTCATTCTTCTCTCACTCGCCCACAGAAAAGGGGTTTATTTCACACTTGCAGTGCCATACATCCACTACAGAAGCATAAGTTACTCATTCAACACCACACAGAGTGTAAGACTTACAGAGATCATGTACTTCTATGCAAAATTACACCATCATGAGCAGGATAGCATCTTTTTCAGTGCTCTTGTATGGAGATAGCATCACCTTCCCTACTGACAGGGGGAAGGTCTCTTATCAATGTTCTTCAGTGGTACCTTATAGCTTGGGTCCTTAAAGAGGCTGGCTCACTTGCCAGTCTTCAAGAGAGGATTAAAGTGCAACCAGCAGATCTTACACTTCAGATGCACATGGTCAGTGCAGACATGGAATTGCAATCCTTTTGCTTACTGCTGGGGAGACTGCAGGAAGGGAGCAGTCTACAATATTCTCTTCTTGTGCTTTCCCAATATGGGTTTAGCAGTTCAGGCCCAGCCCTGTCCAGTGGTCTGGTACCATCAGGAAATACTTGTCCATAGCTTCACAGAACCTGGTCCGGTACAGTTCTGGAGACACCACTGTTGGCATCTTACCTAATATGTAAAAATCAAAAGCAATTAGAAGTGGGCTGAAGAGTCCATTGTATAAATATGGCAGTACAGATGGGTTTCACATGAAATTACAACACTAGACAGCAGAATGATGCAGACATTCTGTACAAGGAAGGGTCTTGGAACCAAGATTTACTATCTTTTTTCTTAAGAAAAAAAAGCCAACCTACAAGACAAGTGAAGTCAATGGCTGAATCCTTAAAACAGAATTGAGATATCTGAGGTTGCAGGAGCCACCTAGGCTTCTTAGAGCAGCCTTGATCACTTTTCTTTGCCTCACCCCCACCTCCTGTTTGTCTTTGACTTTTTCCAACAGAAATGCAAATCCCTCCCAGTAACAGTTTCTCTCTATAGACATGCTCTTCTCATCTTTTGCAAATAGCTCAGCAGTGAGGTCAAGTGTTCCCTTCCCTTCCTACTAATATGTGGCCAACATTGCATAATAGGAACACCTCTCACTCCCACAGAAAAACCTCCTCAGCTCCCCCCAGTCAGGACAGTATTAGCAGCCATTGGATATAGATTTCTCTACACCAACAACCCAAGAGTACACTTAGTTTTCTGTATCAAGAAGGCATCATTTGAAATCAGATAGCAAGGGCTCAAATCTGCTCTTGCTAGTACTTTTGTATGTCTGGCTAAGATTTTCTGAATATTGGATAACTAAGAAATAGAAAAGAACAGCCTGGTACATGGCTGATCATGCTCCATTCCCAGGATTAATAATATTTAAAAGGGTCACTCAAGAAGGCAGATCAATGCATAAATTTCTTTGAAACTTGTTATTTCTTCTATTCTGCACAAGTTTAGCTAGTGTTGAAACTCTGCCTGGTGGGGAACGTGCGGCTTTGCTAGTACAGTTATTAGAAGCTTTCAAGGGAAGAGTAAACATGACCAAGTTTTGCTTTCGTTCTGAACTTACCTTGACCTCCTAAGATGCCAGTCGACTTCACCACCATTTCAAGCTTTTTGTCCCAGGTAAAGGTGCGAATATAGTCTATCACAAGAAAAAAATCCACTCAAAAACATGTCATACACATTTTAACTCAAATAGCATTGTTCTAAAATTAATCTAGTTCCCCTTCAACAGGGGTGTCAGAGCAGTAGGCTTCTATAGCCAGGACTACTTTAAGCACTTAGATCTCCAGAAAATGAGGTAACTGGCAGAGGGATGTTTGGATAGGGTGAAAACAGTAATTCAAAAGCCCATGAAGATCATAACCAGCTCTTCTCGCCTCTGCAAAAGCAGATTTCCCACATATTCACTGTGCTTTCCTTCAATCAGTTTTAAGGGCTTGATTACAGGAGTCATGTAGCTGATCCTCAGCCTAGAAACACATTAGGAAGCCCTCACTTTGTTCTAACACTTCCTGCTACCTGACCACCACAGCTAGCAACACCAACACTTGGGCACCTATGCAGGTAGGCCAGTAGCACCCCTCTTCTTCCTTGCAGCCATCTATAGGTTTGATGACAGATAGCGAACACTTTCCACTTGTCTTCATGAAATGCAGAATGGGAAACATCATGAGACACCCTGAGTGGAAGAGATGAGGGTGCTCCAAGAAGCAGAGCTCAGTATTGCTTCAAAATGCCCTCTAGAAAAGAGGAGCTCAGCTATTACAGGCAAATGAACATTCTGTTCTGCAAACGTAAAGCTATGGTAAATCAAAATTTTCATTACTGGATCTTATTACTCTTTTAACTTATTATTCTTACCTCACAGCCAAAAAAGAAGAAATGAGATCACAAAGAAGTCTGTAAGCCTTTCCCCTAACATTTGGCTACTGCTTTGATTACGCAACTTTGAATTCAGTAATTCTAGAATTAGAAAAGCCCACCTTAAGCGTCTACATATTACATCACAGTGTGTTTTAAACAAAACTCACTCAGACCTGACAGCCTTAAATTTCTTATCAGTTCATCTAAATATTCTTAGAAAACACCCCCTCAGAGTGCTTTAGAGTTGACACCATCAGTTGGTGGAATACTGTCCCTGCATGTCCTCACAGGCCTAACTTACTTGTATCCTCGTCATGATTAGGATTTGAAATAGCTAGAGATTCTGACCCCAGATTCAAACTCAGTCCATGCTAACAGTTTTCCCAAAAAGTCAGCTTGAGTATTGTGGAAGAAAACAGTTAATGTCTTTGGAAGTAAAATAGTTAATGTCTCACAGGCCTTTATAGGCCTATCCAGCAAAAAACATCCTAAATGGCCTTGCTGAAGACTGTTCCCAGCTGTCAAAGGAATATATTGTCTGTAAATTTAAAAAAAAAAAATAAAAAAATCATTTGTTTTGTTGAAGCCTCTTCTTCTGAAGTGATTTCATCTCCTTTTTCTGTTTATCCACACACCTGTGGTCCTGTGAGGGACAAACCTTATAATGCAAAGGTATATTAACTCTGCAGTAAACCTCTTCAGGGCAGAATTCATATCAGCAGGTACTGTCACTCTGCTGCTCTGTGTTTTCCCCTACAGCTATACTAATAAACTGCTTTTAATCTGATTTGAACTTAAGTTGTACTCTGGTTAATTCACGACAGAACCACGCAGGTTCTCAAGGCAGCATTTAGAGAAAGCTTGCATAGCCTGATGCAGTAGGCATGTTCTCCATTTTTCAAGACATTAGGGTTAAAAGGGTTCCTTCAGACTATGAACAGCTGTTCTCACCACAGTCAAGGAAGTTACATTTAAACATTATATAAACTGTATTTCTTAAATCATGTCAAACTTCCCATTTGGGAGTATAATCCACATGCACACAGGAAGGAAGCAGAGTCTCATCTCATCCACCCAAAAATTCAAAATGTCTAGAAAACAAAGAAGTAATAACAACTTATAGCTCTTTGTAGCTGGGCTTCCAGTTCTCAACTAGGACTGTTACTAGAACGACTTTCAAGCTTCAACTGTAATATAGAGTAATCCAGACCTCTTAGCTTGAGTTCTCATCTGGAAACATTTCTGGGCTAGGTTTCAGGAGCAATTCATTTCCAAGAGTCATTTCTACATCCTGCAAAACAGTGCCATCTTGAGTCTTGTGCACAAGACTAGTTTGTCTACCTAAAGATGAGGCTCTATCTTCAATGTAACATGACAGGGATTTGGTAAGGGAATTACCAGATTACCACCCATGTTATTCAGCTCAGACTACATGATCACAAGTGATCCTGTGATGCTTAACATCCTTCTTCCATGCTAACTTTCTTCAATATTTTTCCTCCTCAGATACCCCCCCACACACAACAATAAGTTTGATATTTATGTAGGCATTTAACCCTAAAGAGTACACACACAGTGGCATAAAAATAATCCCTCCCTACTTCAACTAGAGTCAAAGTGCAGGTTAAACAGTAACTCCATTCTTTTTCCTTTGCTCTAGAGGTCTCCTGCATATGTTGTTATTCATGTAAACATTCTGAACACTGACAGGAGGTGGCAGCATCATTCCAGCACAGAGAGGACAAACCCACCCGACCAGTATCTCTGTGATGGTGGTACAGTTTTAAGAGCAGTACTAAAACCTCTAAAGCAAGCAGCCTCACTAGCTGAAAGTAAGAAAAAGCAAAATGCAACCTACCAATGATCCCAACCACCAGCTCATTGTTGGTATCATCACGACCCACGAGCAGGGAATAGTCTATGATGAGGTGGCTGGAGAGAAACTGAGAATCACTGTGTATGGAAGCTCTCAGCACAGCCTTGCAATGGGAACGGATGTACAGAGGGTTATCCCGGACCATCTTCAGAAGGTTCTCATCCAGCAGGACAACATCGCAGCTTTCCTTCCCCGTATCTGTTTTAACGTTTCTATTCCGTAGGGAGCCCTTCAGGTCAAAAACCTGCAAGTGGAGAACAGCAGTACTCCTTTCCATCATTCTGTGATGTTTGAGGCTTCAATGCACCCAGTTGCGGTGTCTGAGAAAGCAGTACGGCATGGCAACCCTTTCCTTCTTGGCAACAGGAAAACTACTAACAAAATTTTCATACTACATACAATTAAGATTCCTGAGTGGTAAATAACGCATAAACCTACATGAAAGCTCTGCAACCTCAATTTACAAGCTTTAGGCAAGTTATTATTTTATTTTATTTTTTTTAATATTTAGCATAATCAAAGGAAAAAAGTGAGTCCCTATTTTTAAATGATTCGGGCAAACTCAGTTTCCCAGACAGGTCCCAGGGACTCAAATGGCAACAAAAGCAAGGCCACTGAAAGGAGAGATGGGTCTCAAAAGAAGCACACTAACACATGTTGGCAAGACAGGAGACAGACCACAGAATAAGGTAGGCTAACAGGACCTTTGGAGGTTTGCAGCCCAATGCCTTGCTTGAACCAAGTCCAGTAAAAGTAGGTTGCTAAGGTCTTATCCAGTCAAGCTTTGAATAATTCAAGGAATGGGGAACCCAAAACCTCTCCACGTCTCTGTTTTCAGTGTCTGACCACCTTTATGATTAAGAAGTTTTCTACATCTAGTTAGAAACCCTCAATTTACTTCTTTCAAGAAACATTCACCTTTTGAGGTCAGGCATCGAGAAGGACTGTGAAAAGAAGTGAGTCTGCACAGTTTCCAATGTGACATTGGTTTGAAATTCCTTTCAGCATCAACTCTGTATTTGAAAACAGTTTTCCCTCAATCATTGTCTCCATTTTACTGTCTCACAAAGATCACTTCTACTCCATGAAGAACAAGACTGAATTCAAACCCTTGCTCCATGCATTAAGTGGTACAGGGAGAGGACAGTAGGTTCAAAGCATCATTAGTCTGGCCTCCCCCAACCCCTGAGCTGGCTAACCCCTCTGTAGGTGAGGCTTGCTTCTAAATGAACTAGTCTGTAGCTTACTTAGTTTTTCTATAAGCTTTGCAAATAGCAAAGCCTTGCATTTTCATAATTAGACTGGCAGGAACAAATATAAGACTTCTAATCACTGCAGCTTTCTGAACAAGCCAATATAGTCATCAAGTTACTGAGAATCACTTAAGAAATAGGCACAAATTATTATCTCTGAACAATGCTAGATATAGACAGCATGCACAAAGATAGAAACAACAGAACTGGCTACTGATAAGCCAGAAACTGCTACCAGTAAGCCAGAACTTCCTGTTCTCAGTCAAGAAAGGGACTACACTGCAGGGGAACAGAATACTTTGTCATACCTGACCAACACACTTCGATCCTACCTGAGCCATTTTCCGTCCATAGAAAAGGTTTTCCATGACAAGCAGATCCAGCTTCTTCTCAGTATTGTTTTGAGAGTTCTTGTAGCCAATTCGATAGACTCCAAGGATTTTGGCCAGTGCTGTAGGCTTCTGATGAACACAATACACTGGGTATAATTTCTATTTACAGGCAATGACTAATCAACTGCTCAAAGTGCCACTGTTTTGTCTGCCTGTGTATCACAGCTTAGGAGCTCTAGCAAAATTCTGCTTTTCATCTTTAAATTACATTATGAGTATAACTCATACCCTCCAACATGCTTTCTGTTGCTTAAGAAGTTAACGGAAATTATTATTAGTCTATAAAATACAGAAAAATTATTAAAATAAAGGATTTTTTTTTATTACCTTCTGCTGAACTGCATTAGTGATGTAAGTGAAGTAGTGTGGAGCAAAGTCGAGGAATGACTGGACCTCCAGACGAGGCATCTGCTTCAAGATGAATCTGTCATCTGTTAACATCAGCCAGAGGCAACAGGGTTACATACTGCAAATGATGTATTCTTTTAAAGTGTTGGGTGGTGGGTTTTGTTTGTTTGGTTTTTTTTTTTGTTTGTTTTTTTTTGTTTTTTTGAGGACTATCATCATGTGGTTAAAATAGTTTGTCTGAAAGTTTTGAGGACTGACTGTAACTCTCAAACTCTTAGCTACAGGAGGTCATTTTTAGGGACTTTCTTACTCCACATGTTGAAAGCTTTCTTTCTGTATTTCAGCCTGTTAGCAAATCAGGGAAAACAGACTGCTTAAGTTAGATTTACCTCAGCTACATGGGCACCTTATACAGACAATAGAAACAACCTACAGAGTCTTCCAGAAGATTATCCAAAATTTGCTTTAAGTAGGGGCCTAGAATCAGCCACAAAAAAAAAATAAAAAAACCCCCACAACAACACTAAAAAATCCTACAAATCAGTTATGACATATGGAATAAAAGGCAGTGTGTTTGATAAACATACATTTCTTGAATTACACTGAAGTCTGTTGTCTGAAGCCTGCATAGGAAACTACAGGCTTTCTGCTCAACTTGTCTCCTTAGCTGTTACCACTGGAAACAGAACTCCCCTACCATCACTTCATTTTTCTGCATGTACAAAGAGATGGACAATCTAACTTTGAAAACCTCTGAACAACTCACTTAGCTTTCCATTCTGATTGGCCACTTGACACAGTCAACATTATCCTCTGTTAGGGGTAATCAGAATTTAAATAAAAGGTTGGGGAGAATAAGCTGCTTTTACCCTCAGTCACATAGAATGCAGCTCCAGATTTGCCACCTCGTGCCTGCCAGGGCATTGAGTGAGAAAGAGAGCGGATAAAGTCCTCTTCGCTGCTCCCCAGTATCACTTCACGCATCTTGTGAAACTCGCCAGCATAGTAAATCCGGCAATAGAACTTTGCATTTGCATCTGAAAACTCTGTAAGAAAAGATTTTCTCGAGTAATAGTTACTAATGTCTGGTAAAATTTATTTTCCCAAACATCCCCCACTGCCACCCACTTCAGAAGTTTGAACTGCTAAGACTTAAATGGAAAACTTACAGGCAGTGTATAACAAGCCATATAAGCTTACAGCATATACCAATGGAAACTGTCCAAACAAAAGTTCAGCTGAAAACCAGAAGTTGTGGAGTATTTCCACATTAGAGATTGATTATGATTAGTAAAAATGACATTGCTCTGTTCTGATTTTTCTTCTTCCTTCCTTCCTGTGCAATCCAAAGGAAAATAATTTCATCAAGTTGAAGGTTTCCTGTACATCATGGGAATACAGGAGTATGTCAATTAAGATTAAGTTATTAATTGCAACAACTCACGGAGTTCCACATGGGGATTCACCAGCTGCTTCTTCTGCCCATCTCCTCCATCTGCCTCATCTGAAAGCACAAAGGGATCACTAAGTCTTGCTCATTATTATTACTCAAAAAAATCTATGCAAGATACTACCTGTAAACTCACATTACAATAATTTTTTTCAAGAATATATAGGTAACTAAAATTATAGACATGTTTATGATTACATATGCTAGAAGATGACAGCTGTTCATACAATATGTAAGTGTAAGCTTTTTCTTCTTCGTTCTCTTTTCCATGAGCTGCAGCAATTAAAAATTAAACAGGAAGTGAAGAAGAGAGTCTGGACTGCTAGATTAAATTCAGCTCAATTCAAATGAATTGAGTAGTGTAGCCTACTCAATATCTGGACTGTCCCTATAGTTTCAGGGACTTGAGAGTCTCCATTTCTCTTCTCATAAGGCAAAGTAATGCCTTCAGGAGAAAACTATATTTGGTGCTCAAAACATTCATTTTCAGAGGATGTTGAGTAATCTTGGACTGTTGAAAAAGGTCAGAGCTAGAGTCCTTTCTGGGCTTTAAGTTTGAATGAGGTTTGGGAAGAGTAACAGTCCAAGGCAAAAGACGATCAGAAATTGGTACCTTGAGGTTCCGCTCCTTGGTTTTCTGCTCCCTCTTTGCCCATCTGTCCAACCTGGTAATAGGCACTGTCAGCACCACGCAAGGTTTCTTTCTTCTGGGAAGAGAGGTCTGGGCTCTTCCCTCCCGTGCCACGGAAGAAAGACAGAACACCAGACGGTTTCTTCGCTACAGTAAAGAAAGAAAGAAGTTGGTATTGATATTTACAGAGGCAGTTTTTAAAAAATAAAAGCATGACTCATACAAGCATTGGTCATTCATTGTTCTAAATGGAGTGATGATACTATTCAACTGTAAGTCATTTGCTATTCTTCAGGCTACCAAGGTCCATCAGATTAGCTGATTTAGTGTTCTAAGCAGCATTCTGGAATGCTAGTCATTTGACCTAGCGTGTTTTGCAGGGATGGGGAATTAACTGCTTAAGTCACTGCTGCTGCACGAGTGTAGTGTCAATATTTCAACTGCAGCAAGGATGATCTAAACCAGGAGTTGCCATAAGAGCCATAACTTCAGAATACGGGGAGAACCCTATGACCACCACCACAAAAAGTCTACCCTCTGAAAGAATGAATGGTATCTTGAAAACATAAAGCAAAAATAAGTTAAATAAATAAATGAAGTGTAAGTTAATAACAACATCCCCTCTTCATTTCAAAATATTTTAGTTAGCATCTTTTCAAGCAGGGCAATACTATAGTCAAAGAGCTCAGAACACGTTGTGGGTGGCCAGACCCAAGAATAAAACAAGTTCCATTACATAATAACAGACTAAAGCAATAGATAATATTCTGATCTCGTAAGAAATCCAATAAGCCACCTCAGACACAGACTTTAAAAGTCTATAACATGGTCTGTATCCCAGCAACTCCAAGACAAGTTGCAACTTCAGCATGAGCAAGTTTGGTAAGCTGACCTACAACAATTTGGATTTGGTACTCAGGATGCATTTTCCTTGTTCTAAGTTAACTCTCACAAGAGCTAGAACTCAGCTCAGACTCGAGTCCACTCAACCTGAAATTAGCGTTATAGATATTATTTTGGCAAAACGGTCTTACATTGTTCTGGTTCTGCAGTGCGATTTGAAGGACCCATGTTTGCCTCAGGTAGGCGGACAGGACTACTGCTCTTTGGTTTGTTGTCTGACGTGCTGAAAGGTGAGGAACAAAAACATAAGTCAAACAAATGCTCTCATTTGAGTTATTTTAGTGCTTCACTTCTGTACATCTAGTTCTCCTTCCTTCCTAATGCTAAGTACAGGTAAGGGAACAGGGATACAATTTAAAGTGGTAATAATGTGGAACTCTCTAAAGTTGTCCTCCACCTCCCTGAGAAAAATATACATTTTCCTAAACCTGATTCTCTCGGGGCCTCACTGCAACAGCTGCTTCCATCACCACAGGAAAGTTCAGGTCCAGATATCTCTATCATGCAAACAACCAGGGGATCAGGTGATGAAGTCAGCACAGCCCCAGTGTGAAATGAAAACTCTGATGCTGTAAGAACGTGTTGGTGACATGGAACATGTCAGATTCCTTCACAAAGCAGAAGGACCAACAGAGGCACATTTGAGGGCCATTCCCCCATCCTAACTTTCACTTCTTCACCATATGACTCTGCCTTTGCTGTAGTATACCGTAGTCCTTTCATGTAACCTGTTTGGCTGGAGTCCTTCTTCAGAACTGTTCTTCAGAGATGCTTTGGATAACTCATCCAGGGCATTTCTGTATTCCTTGCAACTGAAGGAGGAGTGAGGGGAGGGAAAGAAAAAAAAAGGTCAGTTCTCTGGGAGTCCTTGCAACACCAGCCCAAAGATTCAATTCATAAATAGTTATCAGAAACAAACCCACAGCAGGACACTCATCCACCACAACTGGGTCTTAGTTCCCTTGGAACAGAAGCTGCTCTGGATCATGCTGCAGAAGACACCCCGTTTTGCTGCCCTCCTCCCCACATCCATGTCCACATACACAATTTAAGAACGAGTCTGTTATCCAATGACATACAAGCCCCAAGATTTACTGAAGCACCTGGCTTGGAGAGCTCAGCAGTAACAAGACCTTCCATGAATAACTACAAGCAAGGGAGAGATTGTGTTAGAAATACCCAGTCTTGTCCCCTAGCTCAGCTGAACTTCAGCTAGGCTAGAGAGCTAAGCAAATTTGCAGTTCTTTAACAGCGTCAGTTTCCAGGGAACACCACACTCAGCCAACTCATTTTTTGTGTACTGAGCTGGGAAACATTAGTCTGAAATCCAGCTGCAGGTTGAAAAATGCTACTGACATGTGGAAGGTGGGTATAGACACAACTTCAGCTGTTGTAGAAACTCTCAAAGCAGCTGAAGAAATTCTGTTTGATCCCTACAAGAGTTTAGGCATTCCTTGCACATAAAAGCTATAGAAATATGACATATGTTAGTTTAAACCTCAGAGAAACAGCAAATCACATCAGTACCTGAGAGCAAAAGCTATGATGGAGCTTGGCTCTTTCTCACAGACTGCAATAGGTACACGTTCATGTTCATACATTAGGTAGTGCTTATCCGGGTCACTGAACAAAAATAAAATAGAGAGGATGTTAGTAGATTGTAGTAGTTTGTGGAAAGCATAGGTTAAGTTTTGGTCAAAACTCAAATTTCATCACTGCACTCTAGATACAAACAATTCCTTGAACCGCAAGTTGCAAAACAGAGCCAAAGAGCCCTGGATCAGCTTCTCCCATCAAACACATTCATAACTATGGCCAAAAGTAAATGTTAATGTGTTAGGGCAAAAAAGTCATCACTTCAAGCAAGTTTATTATAGCAGCAAACCAGCTCCAAACTAGAGTACAAGTTTATTTCTGTTTAGCAGCCACTGTTTCCAACAGTATCAAAACCTGCTTGTGCTTGCTTTGACTGGTCTGCAGCATGGCCTGCAGAGTGAAGCAAGAGTACGAACTTGGATGCCTCTGAACAAAAGCTTTAGGACATAAGCCTCCAAAAAGCCTCCCAAATCTCTATCGGATTTTTCCGTTATCTGTAGGCTCTAGTCATTTACTTCATACCTCATTAGCCCATGGCCTCCACTACTACCTTGGGGTGAGATTCAGAAGAGTTAAACTCTGGCTGCCAAACATTAGGCTCATATCAAACAAACAAGAAACACTATAATGCACGCAGACCGAGTAGCTGAAAGACTTTCCAGTCTGCCCATTTTCACATGGGAAAGGAACTTGAGGGCACATGCAGTAGCCATTGAACCTGACCTACACCCAGACAATGCCCATTTGAGTCCAACCCGTGGAAGAGGTCTGGAAGCAAAAACAAAGAAAGAGGCAAGCATGTAGCTTTAGTAAGTCTTTGGTAAGAAAGGACATTTCCTCTCCCTCCCTGAAGCAGAGAAATTAGTAGACACCCTTTCTCCCCTCACCCAGGAGTTCTAGGGGCCAGGTGCCTGCCAGAAGAAGAGATGAAATTGATAACACATACACAAGAGTGAACTAGGAGAAGGATTTGAGTCATTAATAAGGAAAGGAGGTGACCTACAAACACCTAGTACAGACAAGTCTTTTTGCCTTGAGGAAGATTTACAGTTTATTCAAAGGCAAAACCCAGGTGATGACTTAAAGTGATCTAGGAAGCAGAGGAAGCATGCACGGCTGTCCGCAATTGGACCAGGCTGCCAATTTGGTATTTCACATATATCAGGTGGTACTTACAAGGGAAATGGAATGGGGTTATAGCTGTTTCCAGGCAACAAGTTGGCTAAAATAGCTTTCATAGTAGACTTCTCCTTCACTTGGCTGTCTGTAGATCCCAGCGAGTGTCCATCAAACACATCTGGAACAGAGAAAACTTGATTCTGCACCACATAATCAAATTTCAAGCTGTGAATTTGAAAGGAAGCTAGTACATCGCTTTTTATCTCCATCATGTCCTGAAGTATCTTTCTCTAAAAGATTTCAATTCCAAAATACCACTGTTACCTTCCTCTGTTAGGAAACTTGGACCAAGACCTAGTGAGTTGCTAAAGGTATTGAAAATCTACAACAGACCAAGGCTCTCCTCCTTCCCACTCTAAATTGTTCTTCTGCCCTTATAACTACACACACACACACACGGAGTATCTCAAGTGATGCATGAAGTACAGCATCTGCACTAATAACTTTTTTTTCAGAATGCTGGCTGACTCCTGCAGCCTAAAGATAGCAGCTTAAAGATAGCAACAAAGAGCATCAAGGACAGCATCTGTTATTTTGTTTAAGAGAAGTGTTTGAGACAAAAAAGAAAGCAAACAAGTGAAGGAGGGCAGGAGAAAGAAACAATGCTGAGCTTAACAGAAGAAACAGGTAGGTCTCTTGCTAGTCTGCATATAATATACTTCTTTTGCAGCTGCAGAAGTGTCCCTAGCTATTAGTCTGAGAAATAGTTTGCAAAAAACAAATCTGTGCTCATCCTGAAGCAGTGTACTTTCAAGAAGCAAAAGGTATTCTCAGTCTGCAGGTTGAAGCAGGCACTGTGCTTCACAGTTACCAAAGCTACCATTTTCTAAACAGATCCAACATGCTTGCCACAGAAAGGCAGAAGAAGGAATACAAGACCACAGTCAAACTATACCTTCTGAGCTGCTGGTTGTGTCCTGTTCAGAAAGCGTGTTGGCAAAGGATGAGCCACTGGTCACCTGTTCTGAGACAACCTCTGGAGGGGTGGGCAGTTGAAGATGAGTGGAGCCTGTGGAGCTCTGACTGGATAAAGTGGTCAGGAAACGATCCTCTGAAAGCACAAAAAACAGTTAAGGACACAGGAAAGCATTTCACATGGCAAGCAATATCACTTGCAACAACCTCCAGGCAAAACCATCACCAGTATCTACTTAAAGTTTTTTCTGTTTTTTTGTTTCAAAACAAACAAACAAAAAAAAACAACAAAAAAAAAAACACACTTAGAAAGCAAGGAATATCACCCACAGGAAAAGAACTAGCAACAGATTAGTGTAGCACATAACCTCCAGAAGCTGCATAGGCTTATAACCCCACTGCCTTCAGCTCCCACAAACTCTCAGTATGCCTCACAGATAAAAACCTCTCAAGCATCTATAACCACTAAACAGAACAGGCTAGGCATTTTCCAAACCCTGTGCAGTAGTTCTGTTATTTAGAAAGACTCTGGAAGTTTTTAAACAGTAATAAAGTTCAAAGGAAAAATCCTTGATGGCAGTTTATCATTAGTAACAGTCCCACATTTCGCTTTTTGAAATAATAAACTAGAAATTGGTTTATTCCCATCTTGTGCAATGCGGATTCAAACTTGGTAATTTAGAGAAACAACAGTTCCCATGTTACGTCACAGAAAGGATTACAGCAAGCTTCCTTCTGACAGCTTAAGGGGGGGGGGGAGAAAAAAAAAACTGCCACCACCACCACCACAAAAAAAAAAAAAAAAAAAAAAAAAAAAAAAAAAAAAAAAAACCATACACACACCCCCAAAACAGACCTTTCTCTCCATTTTGCAGTGCTGGAGAAACATTGCGTGGAGAAGCATCCATGCTACTGATCTAGAAAGAGTAATGAGATCAACGTTGATGATAGGGTCTTTAAAGCTGTATGCCTTCCTTGCTGGAACACTTGCAGAAGCAAACTTACTGCAGCAGAGTGCTCCCGCCCACCATTCCCAGCCCCAGCCCTATATCTGCCACCATGGGGAAGAGACAAGGCATAGCATCCCAGCTTTCCCTGCCTATAATCTCTGCACGATGCTTTAAAGACAGCACTGCTCTGTATAAGCCTACTGGCAGCTAGATCAAGATTAAGGGTGCTTCAGCATTTAAAAATATTATTCAAATGGAAAGGACACATGAACATGCAGCAGAGCAAATCCAGGGTCACAAAATGAAAGAGTTACACCTTGCTAAAATTAGAGCTTTTAGGAGTTCAGTCTTTCTGTACAGCACTTACTACTGTATCATCTTACAATATGGATATTTTCTCACAGTACCTCCCAGTTGTGGGGTTGTCTAACACACTGGCAACTGTCAGTCCCCCTAAGCAGGGCTCCATTTGAGAGGTGGTAGTTCCAAAATCATTTACACATTCCCCTGGTCAGATGTCACAGGACAGCTCACAAAGCAGAGAGGAACGAACTGATTTATTATCAGTACTGCCTGTGTACTCTGCTCTGCTTACTCTACTCATATCTTCCGAAACATTTATTTTGTCGTCTTTTCCTTTTCACAGGAGAGCACCTATAACCTGATGGGTAACAGTCACAGTGCCATTTTCTCTCACTCTGCTTTCATCCTGTTAAGGCTCTAGATTTAGAGGAAGTGATTTTATCGAGATCTAGAGTCTAACACAATGACTTGATTTCCTGTCTAGATGTACCCTTGACGATGAGGCCAGCTCCATGCTGTCAGTATTCATATTAACAGCACACAAGCATGTGCATGCACACACACAAATATCTAGTGCTATTTGTACTCAGTCTTCTACTTCTGTATAACACAGTTCTCATCTTAACAAAAAGATGCGTGTGTTCACATGCAATTTAAGCTTTTACAGAAGAAAATATCATGATGCAGTGAGAAAAGCTTACTTAATATCAAATGAACGAACTGAAGCCAGTTTCAGACTGTTGTGATCTACCAGAACAAAGGTAGAATTAACTTCCAGTCTGCTGCTAGTACCTTGCTTTCTTCACCTTGCCTTAGCCTTCCAGGGCTGGGTGGCACTGAGGGACGTTTTCTCCCTTTCTCTTGTTGGAAGAGATCCTGCAACCTTAAAAACAAAACCGCCCCCCAAAATAGGTTACAAGTGTTAGTGTGAAAGGCACAAACTATGAAGATTTTCCATTCTGGAACACAGCTGAGCAGACCTTCACAAGTTTTCACTGCAAACTCAGATAGTTGCTAAGACACACCAAAGCTAGGTTTCAAATGACCACAGACAGAACCTTTCCCTCACACCTTGACAAACACCCCAGCAGTAGGACCTACTCCAAACACCACACCCCAAATGACTTACAGAGTGAGAGGAGAAAGGTTTTAAAAAGAACAGCAAGATAAGTTATCTAAAGCATTTCTTTTGACATTTCCTCAGCTCTGAAATCGTTTTACTGAATCAACTGCTTTCACACGCTCTCCTCTCTTCCAAATTTTCCCCTCTCTCCATTTGTATTTAAATGACGCTTTCTCTTCTCAGATGCAAGCAGAGTTTAACAATACAAAATACTTTTATTATCTGGCCTTTAATTAAGGACCTTCTGACCCAGTCAATCAACTCTGTAGTCTTCACCAGTAGAGAACATTCAGCATAAGTTGTCATAACATCCTCTACATAGCAATTGTGCTACAGAACAGACAGGAGGGAACACAGAAGAATCTCTTCCCCTCTGTAAGCAGCATAGTACCAGTATTGCTCATAATTCCAACATCTGTTCTCCTTACCTATTATTCCAGGCTTGCAGCATCTCACAGAGACCTTGCTTCTTAGCTATCAAAGACTCAAAAACAGACTGCAACTGTTGAGGTGTGTCTAATGATGACGAAAGCAGCCTTGCTTGAATCTTCTCAGTCCAGTTCCGAAACTCCCCCTCTTCCATCTGCCAAGAGGAAAGTGTTCACATTCTGTCACCAGACACAACCCTAGCTCTGAGCTGCTTTTCTGTGCGCTTTATAGCATAAGCTCTGTCTGCGTAGCAGCAGTTCATTACCTCTTTCTGTGCAAAGAGATCTTCCATTTTCTCTTCTCTTGTTTTGCTAAAAGTATCCGTTTTCAGAGAAGCAAGGCGATCATCAACAGCAAGATACACTTGTGACACTCTGTCAACAGGGATGTCAAGTATTAAGCTCTGCTTACTTAAATCATCATCTTAAACACTTTCACGTAAGTCTGAATGTGTTTAAGGTTAGAGTTTCTCAGTACAAGTGATAACATAAGACTGTCTTCCACATGGTAGGCTGTCCCACTGAATTTACTGGGAAAGTTGGAAGAAAAATCCATTAGTGTAGCAGAAACCTCAACTGTTGCAAACACTGACGTTCATTAAAACAGCTTCCTCCTATCTTTTTGTTCCTGCACCTAGAAGGTGGCCGGGCCTCAGAGAGTTTGCTTTATATTTCAGAAAGGTACCCGATTAGCCATTTTTATCAGATTGAAAAGCCAAAGGCAACTTTTTTTTTAAAAAAAAATAAATACACACTTAATTGCCACACAAGCAATATAAAGAAAACAGTTCTGTTTGGACAGATTTGAACAATATAAGCATTACTTCCAGTTTTCAGATTAAGCCTTCAAGGACCACTTCCTTTGGTCCATCTTTAGAATTAGAGGGAAGAATTAGAAGTGCTTTAGCTTTGTTGGAGAAGGCATTTCACAAGAACAGGATTCCAGACATCAGCTGACAGCCAGCATTCCAAGGACTACTTGGCAACATCACTCAAACACACTAGATCACTCAGATATCAGCGCAATATTGAGGGATGAAGAAAAGACAACTCTTAATTTCTACTAGCCATGTTTAAGCCAAACTGCGCCAGATGGAAAGATGTGACGGATCAGTAGAAATAGAGCAGATAAAGGTGAAAGATTCCAATACCACCCTTGCTTAGAACTGTATATACCTATGAATTTAAGCATTTAAAAATCATTACTTTTTATACTAAACAGTTAATATCCAGCAACTATTTATAAAGCAAGAATGGTTTTTGTGTTCTGTTGATAAAGTCCAAAATACTAAAATTGAGAAAAACATGAAAGTAAAACTCACTTTTGAGAGAAGTCCTTGAGATCCTGCAAAATAGTAACTTTTAATGGAGCCTGTCGTTTGATGTAGATTTTGGGGAGTGGGACACACACTTCAAGCAGACGGATTGGAGAATAGCTGAGAAGACAAAGAGACAGCTGTTAACAAAATTCTCAGCATACAGTACTTCTGCATCATGCTGCAGTTTGTGGCGTTATATGAAATAGGAACTTTTGATGCTTCCAGGGCTTTAATTTTAACAGCAAGTAACACCACATTAATTTATCCATCATATTGCAAAAATAAAATTCTAAAAGTCTTCTAAGACTAAACAGAGAGTAGTATTCTTTAAAACAGAGATCACTTGTTACGGGCCTTCCACATAAAGGATTGCAACCATCCTTTCTTATGGATGATACGCACCCATGCAGAGCAGTGATGGCACCCACAATATCCTCTGCAAGTCAGCATGCATATCTGCCCTTGTGGCTGTAGCACAGTCACACTACTTGACACTATTCAAAGTGAAGGACAGACTTGAAGAATCCTTATCTGACCATATGCTTCACATAGTACTAGACAAAGGAAGGTTTCCAGCAACGATCTCACCTGAAAGATGCCACCATCTGATTGTAGGAAAAATACTGATGATAGTCATGGTGAATGGAGTGACCACAAGGCTCTGCATTGGCCCTTCGAGTGTACTGGTGCCCGTAGAATCTCAGCTCAAGGTATTTTGCAAAAGACATAGACCAAGAATCATTGGAAAGTGGGACAACTGGCGTCACCTGAAAATTGAATGCAAAATATCTTAACCCTGGGCTCGAAGGATGAAATTAAGAAGAGGATAGCCTAGACAGCAATTTAATATACCTACTACCAGATGTGCCCACAAGTCTGAAACATACCAGCAAAACTATGGTGTTTATAGGGAGTTAAGGGCAACATACACACAGCTACAGTAAACTGGATAAGCAACAATTGCTAGTCAGAGACGACTACAAATGCTAACTTGAAGGAGTCTGAATATATCCTTGATGGAGGCTTGTATCTGGGATGCTATTTCTCTCCACAGGGAGAATTTCCAGCAGCACATGGTCAGCAGCAATGGTTTCATTATACACTTCTACCACGGTGATGCTTTAGCTAGAAATACACTGGTATTGCTCTGCAAGGCATTTCAACTCCAGCAGTCCTTGCAAGCTTAGAGTAGCCACCAATTTAAACATACCTAATAGCCACAAACATATTAGTGTTTACATAAGTACACTGAAATAAAAGGTTATGGAACAGGCACATACATAGTAAAACAGGGCTTGCTTCAGCAATTAACTTCCTCCAGTTATCTTCAAATCCAACACCCATGTTTAAGCTAGCATTAAGTAGGTGAATTGAGTCATTTGCACTGGTAATTAAAATGTTTTCCAGTTTGAGGCACTGGGTGAATCTTGTTTTAATTAAAACTTGTTCTCTTCTCTTTGAAGGCTCCTAACTTTTATAATAAGTTTAGCTAGAAAAGAGTATCCTGTTCACTAAGTTACAAAGAAGTCTCAGATAATGTGCAATCTTATCTTCTGGTTTTCATCACAATCATTCTCAGATGAATGATTTTATTTTCTTTCTAGGCTCTACTAAAGGAAGTCTAGACACCACATAAGTTGCTACTGACTCAGTGCAGACTGCCTAGTCTATGGCAGATCACAATGAATACTAAGTGGTTTTAGCCATTACTAAGCTAGGCGGTCTTGTGTCTGCCCTTCCCTATACATACATTCTTCAGTTGCTTTCACAGCTTCATTTCCAGCAATGGACCATACTCCTCCCCTTTAAGGGGGTAACTCTAGCTGCCCTCCTGTGTCAGGAAGTCACTTACAGCAATATGTCAACTCCATTTAAACCTATTCTGCCAGGGCAAGGTTTGACACACTCCAACAGGAGCCTATCACAAAATGTTTCACCCTCAAATGCAATTCTGAGAAAGGGAATTTGTCGACACCTGAAAACACCTACAAAAGTAACAGTTTTTTTTACTAGTTTACCTATAGCTCCAAAAATGGGCACTTCCTCAAAAAATACAGCCTTTCCATGCAAGGCCAGTCACCATAGGAATTCTACAGGAGTAACAGCAACAGTTCTTAAGCCTGCATACTTGCCTGTTTACACAGTCTACACCAAGAGTAGGTAAGAATCGTGTGCTGATATCCAGGGACTGGGGAGTCCAGCTCCTTTAACACAATTTGCACACAGCCTTGCCCATGAACAAAGCGACGAATGTGGTGCACCATTGGGGTTTCACAGAACATGCTGGGGCACTGGTAGGAAGGCCTTAGGGGGCAAAAAAAAAAAAAAAAAAGATACAGAAACACTGGTAAATCATCATGTGCTAGGCACTTCTAAAGAGCTGAGTCAACATATTGGTACTGTGGCATTAAATAGCATACATCTTTACTATAAAAGTTCACTCTGCAGAAGAAGTCTTCACTAAAGGCTTAGTAAAGTGCATTTATTTAGGAACAGCACATAGGGAGGTTCTCTTGCTAGCAAGGGCTATGTAGATCCCAAAAGCAGTGACTGGGTATCAGTGGATATCACAACCTTTCTAGGTAAGACTGACTCTACAATGTATTCCACATAGTCTAAAAATAGGGATCGAGCACCAAGAAGTGCTTGACGCCACATTAGAATAGCACCTTGGCAGCATCACAGATCAAAGGTTACTGAGGACACAAAGATGTACCAAAGAGCCTGCAAAACTTTAATGTTTCAGCTCTTGAGGTAAGAAATGGGTCAAATGTTGCCATGTTAACCTCTTCAGAAAAATTCGTAAGTTCTCCTTGGAATTGTCTGCCAAGTCATGCAGCAGACAGACCAGTATCAAAAAAAAAAAAAAAAAAAAAAAGCTGAATGCTTTCAACACCAAGGTGAGGTGAAGTAGGAAAATCTTTAAAGAAGTAAGAACTTAAGGGCCAGATCCTCTTTGCTCACATGGAGCAGGGCAGAGGAGGGGAAGAGGAATCACAAGGCTTTTTATTTACTGGAACTACAGCGAGTATTGAGAGAGGTTCACTTGAGCACAGGACAGCTAGGCAGCAGAGCTAAACAGGAACTTGAAGCAGGCTATTAAGTTCCTCTTCCCTAATGTCTAGCACAAGGAAGATTATCCCTCCAGAAAAGCGTGAACACTAAGCGCATCTTGCTATTGCAGGTTACCAATGGAGAGAACAGAGTATTTTATTATTATTTTTTTTTTTTTTTGGTCAAAAGCTGTTTGGAATACATTACAAGAAAGTACTTGAGTAATCACTTTTGACTTGATGAACTTGTACGTCTTGTTGCATCATCTGTTCCATTTCCTCATTAAAAGAAATAAGAGGGACAGGACAGAAGCGGGAAAGCAGTGAATGCCTTTGCTTATAAGAAGTGAGCATGAGCAAGTGAATTCCTAAACCCAGTTTGTTTCACTATAGTATGCTAATAAAGCAAACTAAAAAGCAGATTTAGGTGGTAAGCTTTCCCAGGATACAACTGGACCATGAGGAGTTTTTGCTTTGTTTTGTTTCTTTAAGTGCACACCTGTACTAATTTGGAATAAGTTCTTCCTTACCTGAAACAGTAGCGCTCCAGAAACACACCCAGAGTGAGGTCATTTTTCCCATAGAACTCCATGGTCACAATCCTGAAGCAGAGAAGGAACAGTAACTTTAGAGAGGGAAGATGCCCCTGCTAGCCATGGAATGGCTTCAATTCACAAATCTGCACCTACAGCATGGTTGTTTTCAGCCCTGTACTCAAAGGCTTTTTTCCCTTCACTATCCTTCACAGATCCCTGCTGTCAAGTTTAAAGTTCGCTAATAGTGATTTAAGTTCCTACTGGAATAACTTTAAACCTGACATTTAGAAGTTGAATACAATTCAATTGCACTTTTGAACTTCATGTCCTGGAACATCTAGACACCAAAGTCTAGACAGTTTGAAGTCTCAAACGTTAACATCTTAACAGTTACAAAAAAGGCACACCTAAAAGATGGAAAAAGTCTACAGACTTATTCTCCTCCAAGAAACATTTAAAGCAACTATTGAATTCTCAGAATCTGAAGCAAGTAAGCCATTTAAAACATACATCAAGATAAGTGTCACAATTCAGACTTTTCTGACTAATACCTATAATGTTATTACTGCTTTTTAATGAAATGGTTTTCACCACCTTTGGCTCATTCCTCAGCTTTGTATAGGAACCCTACACCCTCCCCTATAAGAAAGATGCCATCATCTCCCTATTTTGATCTGAGCCAGATGAAGAAACACTGGGACCTGTCCAAAGATTACTGCCAAAAGCCTACAAGTTACATGTCATCAACTAATTATAGCCTCAAAGTCAGACATACAGCTAAAGCTTTTAATGCTGCTGACTTTAATATAAGACAGACAAAGCTGTTTATTCAAATGCCACTTTCTGATAATACAGTCTAGAATTATTCTTTCTAAAATTCTCTAAAGTCTGAATGTTGAGCTTGGACACTCTTTTGTGTTTATACAAAGTCTTCCCCACAAGACTGCATGCAGTGCCCTCCAAACACATACATTACTCTCTGCAGTCAAAGGCACAAATGAAGCATCCAGTGCTAGTCTGGGCTTTCTCAGTTGTGCCTCAAAGGCTGCAAAGACCCAGGGATACTGCTCTGACCCACCTGATCAGACAAGCAAATCCTTGCAGCAACAGTTTGCCTGTCAGAGGACAGACACAACCTTCACAATAGTCCTTAATAAAAAGTTACTTTGAAGCAAGCATTGACCTTGTCTTAAGTTGGGGGAGGGAGGGAGGGAATAATAATAATAATAATAAAAGCATTAATCAACTGGATAAGCTGTAGAGAAGTAGCTTTCGTACCAGGGACTAACGCAGGCACTCGGAGCATTGCTGGACTGAGCGGAAGAGCTACTGAAGAGAACACAGAGCCTCTGATGGTTTACTGGACTCAGGCAGTCCACCTGGTGGAAAAAGGGGGGGGGGGGCAAGAGGGAAATCATTCACTGGTTACAGATACTACCATCCGCGCACAACTCCTGATAACACAAAATTCTTTTCTAGTAGTTTTAAGGGCCAATCCCTACTTGTTCCTTTTCAACTGATTAACCTTACATTATCCTAGAGCTTTAGGTAGATTTATACCTTGTGTAAATGCTAATGGCTGCTTTTAGAACAGCATAACTAATCTGCACAATGTAAGTGATGCATATGCATGACTGTTACAGTGGGAAAAAAAGCTAAGGAGAACTGAATTTAATAGAGGGAGAAATAGAAAAACACAACAAAGTGACAAAGACTCCAAGGTACACCATATTTTAGCACATCTTGAACAGGATGCAGCTCCATCTGGATGTTAGCAGGTCATCATTTGAAAAAGTCAGAGCTTTGCCAATATATTTATACCTTAATTACTTATTCAGGCTATAGAAAGTAGATTCTTCAGCTTTCTGTCCTGCTCCACGAACAGATGCTGGAGTGGGACTGTCTCCCCTGCTGCATCCCAAGATGCAGAACTATAAAACATTTTGCTTTGGTCACTGAATAAATGTGACAGTATTGACCAGTCTGATCTGGAGCAATGGCTTCTCTTACAGCTCATATGGTCAGTGAAGCTATACAGATTCAGTTCATTTTAAGCATTGACTAAAAAATGACTACTGCTTATTTACATGGGGGCCAAGACTGCCTCAGGGCTCAACAAGTTCGACTATTGTTAAAGACCAGTTCTACTACTGCTGTTCATGATCTTTTTTCCTGTACAGCTTCCAGTGCAAGAAAGTTGCAGATTTTCTTCCTCACATACAAGTTAACTGCTTTCATAGCATGCAGTTTCTCCTACTTTTAAATATTCTTGGTTACAAATACACCTGGTTCTGCTTTGAAATTTCTAAAAAGATTTTTTTTTTTGCATTATGAGATTCTCACTTCTCCAGATCACCCAAGCTTTTACAAGTAATCAACTATTTTAATGCAATTATAGCCTGTAATTGCATGCAGCTTCCATTATACCAAGCCTCCTGAAGACTGAAGTATAACACGTTCAGAAATCATCAGTTTAAAACAGCAGGGAAGTCCAATTTTAGAAACAAAGATGTCTTCTCCCTCATTTTCAGGAACAGGTGAGCCAAACAGACAATGTACTAAACCATGATTTTGGAGTTAACTTTGTGCACTTCCCAGGATATCAGAAAGTGGAATCTCATTAGCTTTTCCCTTTTCAGATAAGTTTTGCAGTCAGTTCCCCATTCTGCTTTCTCAAACCTACCTAATCCCCAATTCCATCAGCTTGTTTAAGTACCCAGAGCACTACAATCTGAAATGCTGGTTTTGATCCATCAAAAAAATATACATACATACATATATATTATATATATATATATATAAGTTGGTTTATCATTTAATACAAAATATTAAGCCTTCTGCACTGCCAGGAAAAACTTGCAACCTTGTCCTTTCAATAGCGTACCTTAAAGCTTACCTTATTAGACCATGAGGATTCACTCTGAGCAAGTCCCTTCTCATCCTCTTCAATTCTGTAACCAGTTTTTCCAGTAGGGACACTGGATGCATCCTTACTTTGGGCAAAGGGATCCATGTTTTTCTGCAGTATCCTCCCTCCTCTGGCCCGATAGTCAGCCAGCATTCTGGCTAAGCTCTGACTATCACCTAGATGCTCAGCTATTCTAGTATTAACCAACTCATGGGAAGGTAAAATTTGGATAGCCTTGGCTTGGATACTCCCATTCATTCCTTGCAGTCCAGAGAGATCCCGCAATAACTGCTTCTTCCTTCTGCTCTCCAACTCCTTGTATTCCTTATTGAGGAGAGGGGACCAGTAAACCTGCTCAGGGAAGTATTCCCTGGCAGGACACCTCATGCCTTTTTCTGTCAAAAGAAATGGTTCACGGAACATCATAACAGGAGAAATGCAGAGAATAACATCTTTCAACTCCTGTTTAAACGCAGCAGAATAAGTCTTGAGACGATCCTCAGAAGAAGCCACCACTTCTGTGACATACAGGCCAGTATCATCCTGGAGAGGGTCTCTGAAGACTCTCATCTGACTCTTTGACTCCTGCAGGTCATCTGCCTGTTGCAGAGGCTCTAGTGGCTGGCTATCCAGAGTAACCAAGTGCTGGTCCATGCCATGGAGGGGCAGCAGGGATGTTTCAGGTATTGCAGGAGGTACAGAGTTGAACACTGGAAACGCTGACTCTATTTTGTGGTGCTCTTGCTGTTTTGAGCACACTGTTTCTTGCTGACTGCTCTCTTGGTCACCTCTCTCAAATAAACCCCTTTGTTCAACCAAGCTCACTTCATCAGAGGACACTGACTCAGAAATGACAGGAAGTTTGTCAGAAGAGAGTTCAATGTCTCCGATTGCTGTGCTGAAGTCCTCTCCATTGAAAAGGTTCTGATGTTCGCTTTCATCTCCTGGCTCCTCAATAAGGGAGTGAAATGAGGCATTCTTGGTTAGAGTAGGGGGCATGGCAAACTCATCCATAAGGAAAGAGATTTCCAGCTGGGAATGGTAAGCCACACAGATCATGAAAATCAGGATCTCTTTCACACGAGCCAGCTCATACTCTGCAGCACCACATAACTTGATAGTGCAACCCAGATGCTGGGGACATCCTTCAAAGAACATGAGAGTTTTTGTTTGATCTAGGGAAAAAAAAAACAAGAACAGAGGAGTAGATAGGACGGCTGCAATTAATCTCACACACCACAGAGCCCATAATTGAGACTAAACAGTAAATTACACTGATGGCACAATACCTCTGTAGAAATTCACATTACTATATTGAAATAACTCATACACTTGCTAACAAACAAGCATTTGCTCTAAACTTTCCCTGTTTTGTAAAACCAATCATCATAGAGTCCAAGTCGAAACCATATAGAACATGTCAATCCAAAGAGCATGTTCAAAGATCACTGCATACTCAGGGACGGGATGAGAAGCAGTGAAGCAAAAGAACCATTATCCTCCTAAGTACATTTGCTCAGCCTTTACAGTAAAGGCTTTACAAGCTTTTGAGTGCAGTTTCAAAGCTGCAGAGGGGAAGGCAAAGAGAAGTAAAGACTACTTTTTCCACAAAGAATTGTGATCAGCGTTTGTGCGCGCCATGGTAACCCTTCAGGCAGCATCTCTCCCTTCTTCCTTTGCAAACTTCCACTATCTAAAGCAGGTCACAGAGGAAAAGGAAGCCTGATTTCCTAGAGGAGCACAGCGAAAAGACAAGTGACAGTGGGCACAAATTGCAAAAGGGTAAGTTGATTGGACATATTGAAAAATTCTTTATGGTGAAGATGAATAAGCAACTAAACAGGTGCTTAGAGGGGCTGTGAAATCTCCATCCTGCAAGATTTTCAAAATTTGGCTAGTCAACATCCTTAGAAACCTGCATATAGCCCTTCCTGTTTTGAGCATGAAGTTGGGCTAAAGAATGGGGGGGGCAGGAGGGGGGGCGTTCAGATGGAACATGCTGGTTTGATTAAAATCTAGTGTCTCTCATCTCAGGAAGAAAATGTTATCCAACACTTCTTGACCATGCTCATGTTCACAATTTTAGATCAGTGTAGTTGTTCAAATGTAACAGAAGTCAAAAAAGATTAATAGGAAGGATAATACTTCATCACACAAGGGACCCAACAGTTCAGATCTAGTTAAGATAAGCAAGACATTCACTCTCTCAGGCAAACAAGCTAGGACACATTAACCTTTACTCACCATTGGGCAACTGGAATACTTGCATATAAAATTTATGACAGGTTCCCAAACGTGGTTTGGTCAACAGTTGATCCATTGACATCACTAAGTCTCCCTGGGTCATTCGACTTACCCGGTCTAACACTTGCTGTGAAAATAAGAATAGCAGTAAGAAACTAAAGGGCAAAGAGAATCTAAGGGCTAAAGTAGCATCACTAGCTTCCTCTAGAAAATGACAGTGCCATTTTCAAAATAATTTAATTGAATTTAATAATGTATTAAAATATTTTAAGAAGTAGCTCCAGGTCTTCTTAGAAGAGAAAATAAAGACAACTTTTCTCTTTCTCCAGTGAGCCTCTGACACAGAGAATTGAGATCCTCCACAAGACCCAGGCTGACTCTGGCATGAAACACTTACTGGCTTGACGTTGATGACCAGAGCGATACCATGCTCTAGCAGCATGTCCTGGGCAATCCGGGACACAGTCTTCTCAACAAGGACCAGATTAGGCCTGACATCAACTATCCGCTGTACGTAGTTCTTCAAGAACTCCCTTTCCTGCAGACAGGAACAAAGCATGGCAGTGATGCTGCAAATCTCAGAAGAGAGTTAAGTCCTTAACATTTACTTCTCTCTCATTTCAATACTGACCTTTCTGAGAAAGAAGAGAAAACCAGCTACACAGAAAGTATCATCAGTTGCCTACTGTGCACATTTCTCCCTTCTCCTCCTCCAGGTGCAACAACACTCAGTTTATCAACACTTTGTCAAGACCTCAGGACAAACATTCATATCAGTGCAGCAGCAAATAAAGCTTTTACTAGAAGCTGACCTGCTCAGCTGAACTAGTATTTCTGTAGTATTCTCCATCCCACAGGACTTTAATGCAGATAAATAATCACGTTCTGAAGCAGACACTGAAAGAATCACTGTGAAAAATGTTCAGAAAGAGGAGTAGATACTTCTACCCCAATCAGGAAAAGGACAGATCTTAACTTTTGGGGGGTGGGTGGAAATCAGCTCTCTTGGCATGGATGAGTAATATTGCCAATGCTTTCTTTCCTGTAATCCTATCTATTAAGCACCAAATGGAGGTAGCCTCAGATGCATTTTAAGGAAACAGTCAGACTTTATGGATCAAGGTCAGCAGGGCATCAAACACCCTGGCTACATTAATTCTGACCAAGATGCAAGGACTGATCCCCAAATAGGCACACAGTGTTAAAGAAGAAAAAGTCTATTTCAGCTTTTTCACACCCAAGGCACCTCCCTGCTCACAAAGGCAAAGCACTTGTTCCGAAGGGACATTCTGTAGTTTGTCACTTCATTAGAGCTGGGTATTGTCACACTTTTACAATCCTGACAATAAATAATGTGGGCACAGCCTAACTCTCGCTTATAACTCTCATTAACTCTCATTTCTAACATCCCTTTGCACATCTAGGCCATGTCTAGCTCTGACCTTCAGAGCTACGTGTTCAATGTGTAATACAACCTTAAAAACTACACGTTTTAAAAACACTGCATAATTATAAGGATCATAAAATTGCTTTCAGTACACGTAATGCTTGGTGCTCAAAAGCCTTCAGTGCAAGACAAATTCATACTGTATTCACTGTAACAGTTTCTTTAACTATTACAAGAGCAGTTTTTCCTTTCCTGTGCAATCCCACCAACTCAAGTCCACGTCACACACTCAGAAATTACATGTGCACCGATTACTTTTGTTTGAGTCACTGGGCCACAGGCAATTAACCAAAACCAGAAAATGCTCTGACCTGAAGCACTATAGGGTCTATGCAGGTAAACTTCGTTTCCTCTCGGTAGAGGTACTCAATTGAGCACTTCAGCAGAAGAATTTTGGGATTTTTTATGCAGGAGTTCATCTGGGAAAGATAAACTAGTTAGAACAAAAGATATATCTGGAAGAGAGGAGAAGACAGAAAGGGAGAGAAAGACATTCCAACACACTTTTTTTTTTAAAAAAAATATATATATATATGTCTGTATATACAAACACATGTATACGTGTGTGTGTGTATGTGTATATATATATATATATACACACATACACATACACTTTACGTATGTATAATAGTTTCAGCTATTCCCCTCACTAGCTATATGTTTTTCCCTCTTTATAAGCATGCTACAGCCAGCTCTGGGAATGTCCTCCAGCGCAACTCTGGAGGTTCCTGCAGTCACCACCCAGAACTTTGAAATCTTGATGTACTCCAGAGTCTCCATCCCAACCCCCTGTCTTATGTTAAAAGCTCATTTTACTACACTGTCAAAAGTCAGGATCGCAAAAGTCTTTCTGGCTAATTCTTTGGATAATTACAGTTGTCTTTCACGGGGGTGGGAGTGAAAGGGTTGAAGGGTTGCATGGTGAACGTTTGGTTTTTCTCATTTGAGATAAAAATTGGTCAAAAAAAAAAAAAACACACTGCTCACATTTAAAAGCCATCCCTGTTCAAGGACTCAGAAGGTGAGAAGGCCCACAAATCTCTAGAGTAGGAAGAAAAGCTTCATAACCCAGAAAGGAACTCAAAGCACACTTGCGTCCTCAGCATGACCTAGAGACACTAGTTGATTATCAAGCCTGTGTTACCTTTTTGTGCGCAACATTCTTAGTGCAAACAAATCCATTCACCACCATGGAGTCAAACTTCTTTCCACCTGGGATCTAACAGAACAGAGAAAGTTGAACACTTTCAGGGCTGTCATGCATTCCCATAACTTCTAAGTGCAGTAAACACACAAACCACTTATTACAGCAGATGTGCACACTTCAACTACACCATCAATTAGAAGATGAAGGATCAGATACTGTCATTGTGATACACAGCTCTTTTCCTTTACAGTCTAGTAAACTAAGAAAAACAACAACAACATGAGGCTAAACATTAAGGTCCTAGGATCTCTGGGCCCCTCTCAACAGATGCACCATTCATTAAATTGGGTACACACTGTAATAAAACGGAATCCAAGTTTTATAGGCCAAGAGGAACATATACCTTTGCATATGCCATTTCCACTAATAACTAGCAAGAGTGCATAGAAATCACACCTCCGCCTACTATTTGAACAGCAAACGTGTGTCTATAGTCATAGCCAACCACAAAAGCAATAAACAACACAAAACAGTTTTCTAAATATCATGTTTCAAGGGATGCTTGTTATCAGTGTTATGAAAACACTGATGAAGCGCATTCAGCTCAATCTCTCTTTGAACCCAAGTTTCAGGAGAGGCGGCAGCAGCAACTGATGTCATCTGAACAGATGCCACAGTACTACCATTACTACCATCAGAAACACTAGGCTCTCCACAGCTGCCAAAATAAAGGCGGTCTCCTGAGGGGAGTTTCTGCCAAGGAGGAAAAGGTCCAAGCCTGTGACTGTCAGTTCCCAACAGCTCCTTGGAGGTTACTGCCACATCAGCCACAGAGAAGAAACTCTGCGAGCCACAACTCCAGCCTTGCACTTCAGCAGCCTCTTCTGTGGGCTATCTGGCAGAACTGGATGCAGCACCTGATAACAATTAAGCTTTTCTCTGTAAGGAAAGTCCTTGTGCTTCACACAGGAGTTAAATCCTCCATAATGGGTAGTTACAGGGCAAGAGATTGCTACATAGTCCTGCAAGCTACCTATCCAGTGCTCAACACCTCTTCAATCTAAGCACAGAATGTGCAGAAGCAAAAAAACAAAATAAAGTCATCACAAAGGTGTTGCTCTTTGCTACTGCAGTCTATAGCCTGAAAGAAGATTTCAGCTCCAGAGTATTAAAGCACCTTGCACAGAAGATGCAAAGTTTCTTCTTTCCCAGAACTCCACCTCACCCAAAAGAAACATGTTGGCCAGTTATACTACTGAATGCTGAGGGTGAGGGGAAGGGGACCCTTCTCTTCAAACAAAGAATACTGCCTGCAGCTACATCCTCCTGCTTCCCTATATCCATCGCTGAAACTCACTTTTTTGATGTGGACAAATTGGCGGATATCCATGTCGTCATCTCTGTTTTTGACGTCAGGCCGCACAGTCTGAACTACCTGGCAGACCACAGGTACAATGATATCCCTCCAGGACAGTGATAGGGACTCATTGTACAGAAGTTGCTGAAGCAGTGCCATCATGTGGTTATGATTAGCAGAGCTATAAGAAAAAAAAAAATAGTGATAAAGTTTGTCCTGGGGGAAAATACAAAGCAGTGATTAGTTGAAGTCACCTTTCAGAAACTGATTTCTTAACATTTAAAGTAAGCTATCTGAATGAATAGTTGTCTAGAATATTCTACACTCAACTTTTGGTCTCCTACTTTGAAGTATAAAACCCAAGAAAACAAATGAAAAGATACTGAAAAGCATCTTTTTAATATACATCAGCCCCTTACATTGTCCACAAGAGATCAAGTCCCATTGAAAACTGGCCGAACAGCAGGGCCTCAGAAATTGTTACTCAAGATATGCAAACATTTTTTCTACATTTTTCTTACAGCAGCCTTTCCATGGCTTGTTTCTCCCCATTCTCTTCTCTCAGCAGATCCAGATTGCTGTGGTGCCAGCCCAGCGGAGTGAAAAAGAGTTCTTTGGACTTCTCCTCCACCCTTCTGTTGAACAACGATTCTGTAAGAGACAAACCAGCCTTGTTCGTAAGGCCACAGTTGGACAGTGCTGTCTTTCTGAAAGGCTACTTTAAGACAAGACAAGACTAGACTTTATCAAGACATCAGTCTAAGCCTCCTGAAATGCTGAGTTTGAGCTAGAAGTCATGATAGCATGATGCCACAAACAGTATCAAGTATAGCAGTGATAACTGTACAAGGGAAAATTGAGCTGCTGGAACTCTCATATTGCCAGTATATAGCAGATAGTTTGTTTTTCCCTTGTCTTAGCAAATTCAGTAATAGTCAGTTCAAGAAGAAAGTTATATGACAGTGTTGCCTATAAATAAGCAGTAAACTCAAAATACCTTGTAATAATTACTACGCATAGTCTTTTATATTTAGAAGGTTGATCAACAGCTCTAACTTCATTCACAAAAAGCTACCGCTTTGAAGGCATCTAGATAGAAGCAGCATTAGAAATATCCAGTAATTTAAGTCAGGCTACAGCACAAGGACAATTGCATTTATTTAAAAATAGATGTTAAAAAAAAATAAAATCTTGGAAGTGGGGAAGAGTTGCTCTTTCTTTTTTAAATAAAAGTTATCTTTTCTTCCTCATCTTAATTCCAAAGCCAAGCTTTGTCTTAACAACTTACCACAAACACTATCATGTGCTGCAAGTACAATTGTTGGGTACTCCCTCATCCAGTAGGCACAACAGAACACCTATTTTTCATTATAACTATTTTTCACTTCTTATCTGTCTGACCCCCTCCCGCTAAGGGCACTGAGGGCTCAATTTTCAGTCAACCAAAGCCTCCTTTATTCTCCAAAAGGGTCCCAAGAGTTGATAACTCTATATCCAGGTTGTCCAAAGAGAAACAGTTGCTACTCTACTACTGGATTATACCAGCCTAGAATAATGCTAGTTTATTAGACCTGACTACAATAAAAATATCAGCCTACATGAACACAACCAGTGAAGAGCAGCTGGTTTTCCTAAGTTCCAAAAAATAGCTTAGTAAAGGTCTTATTTAGCAGGTCTCCTGAAAATGTTTTGAAGAAATGCTATGCTGCCAATTTAGATGTCAAAGTTGGAACCTCTACATGACCTACAGTCCTGATCCCACCCACCACTGCTTTGCTGGTTAAGTCCAGAAGGAGCTGTTGGCAGCATGGTGCATCTATGTATTTTTAAAAAATCCTAAATACCAGCATAAGCTGTATCACTTTCTAGTTTTGGAAGCAGAAAGGATGTTCCAACAGTGCAGGACAGTCCCACTGGAGGGGGTCATTGCCACTTTAAGCCCCTATACTGTGCAAAGAAGTGCACAGAATTATCCCGTTAGTTTTGCAATGTCAGGATCAGAGGTTATTTCAATACAGTTTTCTGTGCTTTGAAAGAGTTATTAGGTTATTTCCCACACAAGTATTATGATATTCTAGAGGGCAGCTAGAAATTCCCCCATTCTCATGATGAGTGACTATTATAAGTCATTTACCCTAGTAGTGCTTAACTTTTCATCAGCAAGCACATAAGCCTTCACAGTTCAAGCTTAAAACAATTCTGAGTGCATGATCTCACTGCAAAACCCTTATAATATTGCAATCCTTATAATACTGAAGAAAGTCTTTAAAATCAGCAATATATTTCTTCAAGACACTCCTCATCCAATATTAGCTATGTAAGAAATTAAAGGAAATTACAGTTTCCTCCTCTCTTTCCCCTCTCCTGCAAAAGCTTAGTTATAAATCAAGCATCACTTTAGCTAAAGATTTTATTTTTCTGGCTACACAGATACTGTTGTTCCTCCCTCTGCCACCGTATTTCTTCTTTCTATGAGCTGATCAGAAAAAAAAAAAAAAATCACAGCACCAGCTGAGGAAAAGGTCCACAAGTACACCTGGCCATGATACAGGAAGGCACATGATTTACTCACAGCTGTGTCTTGTGGCCTTTCATTTCAGTAGTAGTAGTGATAGGAAACTCAAAGATTTAGGAGATGAAGTTTTGAGCTACTCAGTAGAAGTGCAATTAATCATATCAGATGTTCATTTCCTTGTACAGAAAGTCAAAATTAGCATCTAAGTTTGTGGGTGGGGAAGTTACAAACAAAAATTATAAACCCTCCCTCTTAGCTTTTATTTTTTAAGACTTTCCTTGACTGTTTTTAAATCAAGGAATTCAAGAAGCCTTAAAGTACATCAAGAAGAGGTTACAGTACAGTTTATACAAGTTTCTCCACAAATAGCTTCAGGTTTACAATCAAGTAAACCGCTTCAAAAGGTTAAATCTCTATTAAAGAGTAGTTGTGATCATTATATTAAACAACAAAACAGCAACTTTTGAAGGTTCCCCTTACCTTTAATAAAAGCATCACTGATAGAGAACATCTGCTGCCCTCCGTTGTCAGGATTCAAGTACTCTGAAAGAAAAGAGAAGAGTGAGGTAGGCGGAGACAGGAAAAAAAAATGACAGGCTACACTGGCATACGCATATAATTATATGATGTACACGCCCACACCATAAGAAGCAGCATTACTCATCTAAATGTTAGTCATTAATTTAGCAACAGCTTGATGAGTGGTAAAGACAAGAATACCCTCTCCTTCTCGTTCTATCCGAAAAGTTTTAGAAGGACAACAAAAGAGTCCTTATTACTGTTAAAAAACCAAACTAACAAAAGTTAGACATGAGCACAGAGTGAACTAGCACTGAAGAGTCTGCATTTCCAACTGACACACCCTTTGTTTCTCTAGACCTGAATACAAACATGTAAACTGTGAGCACACACCATGTGAATGTCCAGACAGGGAATGGTCTCCTCATTCTGACCTAAAATGCAGCTTCAGAAACTGTTTTGCTGCCATATTCCACTTCTGTTTCTCTACTGTTATCTCAGATTCAGGGAGACACCAGCCATAAGATTTATCTTATATAGTGAAAGACTGGTTGCCTTTCTTTCTGTCAAGAGAGCTACAGAAAGTCCAAAACAGTCTGAAGTGTTTGGAGAAATCCAGGCTGATGGAGGTGGACTCCCAGGAGCAGAGAAAGCTAAGAGCTACTTATAGGAATGTATGCGAAATGGGATGAAGCTATAGATGTAAGGACACCAGCTACACTTTAGTTTACTAGATCACTGTAAAAATACCAGACTGATCTTTCATGCAGGCTAAGTGGCTACAAAAAAAGCTTGTTTTCTCTAGAGGTCATTAGTCTGTTAAGTCTTCAGTTAGTTAACCAGCTTACACAAAAAGTGGTTGTATAATGAGAAAAACAAAAGCAGTAGTGTAACTTCATGCCATATGATGATCCAAAGTCCAGAACCAACCGTTTACCATCTTTCTTGAGAAAGGACCAGACCTACTGCCACAAACAGAAAGCAAAGCCAAGCAGTTTTCAGACACCAACAGAAAGCAACAGGAAGATGATGAGCACAAGCAATCACAAATCCCTGAACAGCAGCACCATTGTTTGAAAAATCTGAGCTTGTTCAAAGTTACTCAGTCTGAAATCAGATACTCAACAGATGCTCTAGGTACCACACCTGGGGGCAGAAAGGGAAGTTTCAATCTCTTGCAGCCTGATGGTATGCACCGATTCTTTTAACCTCTTGCTGAGATGAAGAGTATAGCATTACCACTAACCTACTGCTTGATAAAGACTGGCTCACCTTCAGCATTCACCCACAGTCGTACAAACTAGCCAGAGAAAGTCATGTTGGGCTGCACCTACAAACAAACGTAAGTACTAGCATCCCCATCCTTCTCCACCTTTCAACAGCTACAGAACAGGAGCTCTTAGCGTGAACACACTCAAATTCGGTCTGACATAACCCAACTGACATGGCCAAAGCAGGAGTCATCATTAGCTCAAATCTAACCTTGGTCTTGCCCTGCATAAAGAAGCAGGCAACCACCCCAAACCAAGATCTCTTCTCTTTAACAGAAATTCATGTCCTATAACTCTGCTTACAATAGTGCCCCAAGGGAAGTTCCTGGTATTGTAAGAAGCTTGCACCTCCTCCTGGAGCAGACAGATAACACATGCATAAGGTGCAAGTCTGAAATAGTCAGAGTGGCTAACATGCAGTGTTACCTCACACTGTCACTACATGTATTACACCATAGAAAGTTTTAGAAAAAGAGGTTCCTGTGCTGTATTTTGTACCTTTGTCTACCAGCAGTTAGAGTTTGTACTCCTTGTCTACAAGCTATCTTACATGCCCCCCAAACAGCCTTTATAAAAGCACACACATACCACAGAATACCTGAACTTGCTCAGTTGGATATTCGAGGGCAACACTGGAAACAAACACCATAACGCACACACAGATTCACAGGTCTCCCATGGAGATCAGTAGGTAGACTTTTCAAATGTCTTTTGGATTGCCCTGACTAAACGCCAAAGCGATCTGGCCACAAACCACAGTTTTTCTTCAAGATACAGAAACTAAGCATGAGTACACACACAGCTTTCCTTCTACAGCACCATCCACTGAGGTCCACATGAAATGAGGTGCACAGAAAGGGCTCCTGGCAATCATGTAGTAAGCCTTGGCAAGCAACAGTGCTAAGAACTCTGATATACTATTTTGAGATCCTCTCATCTTTCCCTGGCCCAGCTAAATGCAGACATCAAAATTAACTATTAAAAATACCTGCTGCCTGGACCAAGGATACTTAGCTGTGAGGACATTTAGAAAATAATGCTCTTCGTACTGATACAGTATCTCTTTAAAAATAGCAACTAAAAGTCACCTTTAAAATAAACTGATTCAGACACTTAAATATTTACCTCCTCCCCAGAATTACATGCTGGGAGCAACCTTGCTTGGTTTCCCATTTTGATTCTCACCATAAGCAAAGTGCCATTTTCCCTAGGCAGATGATACTACGAATAAATCACTATACTTGTTTGTAAAAAGATACTACAAGCCAACTAGCTTAGGGTCACTAGAATTTCATGAAATCCCACCAAACATTAGTCAGCCCTAAAGAAGTTGTGCCACTAAACTGAGACTATCAACAAAACACTGTTCTAAAACACAGCTGGCACATCACTGGCTATTGCTTCTAAGCAGCTGATCTCTGTGACTGGTGGAAATTGCACACTCCTTAATCATTTGAAGAAACACTCTAACCACTTAAAGATTACAGAGCTGACCTGCACTTCTAGCTCTGTTGTTTTTTCCTCTTGGCCTTCCCCCAAGGACTGTGATTTACAGCTGTGAGGAAATTGAGTTACTACTCTGGAAAGGAAGCAAAACTGAAGATGACACCCACCTTGTTTCAAGGCAAATTAAGTCACTACAATTAGTCTTAGAACACACAATTCTGCAGAAGCCAAGCCCAGTCAAAGAGTGCATAGTGGGCATAAGGAAGTTACAGGTCCCTGACAACTAAAAACACGAAGTCACTGAATAACTGAAATGCTCTATTCTTAAATAACTGTATACCATTTTACACAGAATTTAACTAGCTAGTCTTGGCTGTCTGATCATAGTCATTGTGATGTTCATAACATCCTGGAAGATTTTTTTTTTATAGAATACAGCCAAGATAAATCAGGAACACACAGTGAAAGCCTATGTCTAAACTCAGATTTTAGTACTTTCTGGAACAAAGTTTTAGAAGTCATCTGCTTCAGTATTCTAGGCACTGTAGTGTATGCTGTAGGGTTTTCTCCCACATAATTCTTGAAGGCCTTAAGCAACAAACCTCTAGGCACCTAAGAAATTTCAGTCTCACCTTTCTAAGGAACATTTCCTGCTGTTCAAGATGTTGGTTTTTATTTTATTCTGTTGCTCCCTCTGGTTAGGACTTTTCTCTAGAGAGAATCTTATGCCAGGAAGCCAAAAAAGATACACAGTAATTCTTATGTATTTGCAGAAGATACAGATTTTTCCGAAAACTGCAGAGTAATATTTACTGGTCCACAATGTGCTTTAATGACTCACATCTCCACAGTATCCCAGTTCTGGGCACCTAACTGAAACAATTACCTCAAGGTAAATCCAGTTTCTTAAAGGAATTGCTCCCAGTTTTCTGGCATAAATTGCACTGCTACAGAACCACCTGGTTCAGAGACAACACATTTCAGGGACAGGTAACAAGCATCAGTCAGCACAGATTCACTGAAGACTGCAGAGTACTACCAACTCATGTAACTCAAAACCCAAATAGAACCTTCTCTCCTTTCAGTCCCCTCACAACTTGCCTTTTCTATTGATCTTCTCTGAACTCTCCATCATCAAAATCTTTCTTACAACAGCTTCAGTTCTGGCCATGAAAAGCTTTGATTTAGTTAACAATTTCCAAGAGAGGCAGGTTCTTTTATGTTTCCCCTTCATCATGTAATGAATTCCTTCCACAAGGAGATAAAGACTGAGGTATGTCTGCAACCAGAATTATCACCCTATAAGTCTTAACACTAGCCACAGCCAAACTGACTACAGCCTGCTTTATTGGCAGCACACACTGATTGATAACCCTGCTACAGCTGTAAATTTACAGAGTACTGCAACACACCTGGGCTTTATTCCAGCTCATTTAATCCAACATCCCTCCTTTCAAATAGGAGGTATATCCCTTGATATATTCTTCCCTTTCCATACTCTTCCCTCTCTGTAGAGGTACTAGTTTTTCATTTGATCAAGAGCTGCAAACTGACACCGCAATCATTAATGAATTGGTCTCAGGAGTTCTGACAAATCCTCTCCCTTTTTAGTCATTTGTTCTCAACTCCTGCTCCTCTATTTGGAAAAAGTAAGCACATACATTTTCTTCTCCTTCTCAATCTATTTTTAACAAACAGCAAAAGGTGACTACAATGGGCACTAATGAATGTCCCCTCTAACCTACCTCACTCACCCTCTCATGTCTAAGGCATTAAGTCATCTGTGAACAGCTCTCTCCCCTCTTTCTCTTTTTCCAAAATTTAGTCACCATTTCACAGCTTCCAAGAAGGCAATCTGTATGTAAGCATACAAATAGTCTTGTATACTGATCCACGCTAAAAGAAGAGGTCTGTTAGACTTCATAAAAGTATGAACTTATTAGAAGGAGTTATAATTAATTAACAGTGGATGATCCTTTACAGCTGGGAATACTGAAGAGGAGTAGGGCGATGAAAAAAACATAATTAAGACCAAGAAACTCCTCAGAAGCAAACAAGGCTAGAAATCCACACAGCTGCTATAACTTTAGGTAAGGGAGCAGAGCAAAGCCTATCAATAGCTACCCAGCTATTGCTGGGTAAAGCAACCAGAAGTCGCTAGACCCAAGCCAGTAGCAAGCTCTGGTTACAGCCAGCCTTTGTGCTATTTACAGAACAGAAGTGTCAACAGAGGGAGCACATTATCTTTTCATAGGGATTTTGCTCATATTTAGAATCTTTCAATACAGCACTCCTTTATGAAAAAAGCCTTCTAAAGAGGTCTTCAACACTATTTGATTTCTTTCTATTTCTCTTTTCAATGGAGAGTCTCTTTAACAAAAAAATTATACATAAGTATTAATTTAGCCCTTCTCATCAATAAGATTATTCTTTTGTCAAATACAGGTTTGTTAAGGTTGGATCAGAGTTCAAGTTAATTTTGTTTGTTTTTTCTTCTTGGTCTTCCAGTTCAGTCTAAAACTGGAGAGACAAGTATCTTAAACTGGTTTATGCACGGACTATTTTTTCCCCCCTCAGTGGGCCAGAAATGGTATGTGTGGATCTGCCCCATTATGCGTGGACAGCAGGACACCTTGCTTCAAAGAGAAAGTCATAGGGGAAGCTACACACTTTGCAGAGAAGGTGGTTTCAACAGGTCTACAGAGCCTCCTCAGAGGTGAGCATATCAAAAGTGCAGGTGAATGCCAACTAGATAGCATATTTTCCCCTCTAAGACAGCTACAGAGGTAGCATCTAAATAAGCTGGTATTATTAGGGCCCAGCTCTCCATCGTGTGCAACTCCAGCTGGTGACTACCTCATACCTTTTTGGTCAGCAGGGTGAGGGGGCACATGTGGGTACTTGGAGTGCTTCTTGATATGGAAGTTCACGTTGTCCAGCTCCACGTTCAGGCTGATGGAGGCGGCTGAATCACTGTCCATTGTGGACTGGAAGCTGCTGACTGAAGTGCGCTTGCTAGGGCTGGCGGAGTCTTTTAGTGTTGGGTAAGGTGGAAGATACAGGGAGGAGAGGGTTTCAAATGGATATCATGAGGGTACCGGAGAGGAGAAAAATTGTCTTTAATACATGAAGCTCAGTGTGAAATACTACAGGAATACAGTGTTTTCATACTTCTAATCTTATCTTGGTGTGTGCATACTGACATATTTGGTAGGCATTCTTTAGTGCTTTGTTATAAGGCTCCAGTCAGCCAGGAGTTATAAGGCCCCAGTCTGCCTGAGAAAGAAGCAGATAATTTACATGCTTCTCCATCAGATGCATGAAGTTTCCTCAGCTCCAAATACAGAATATCATATTCGTCAAAAGAAACAGGAGGACTAGCTAGATTATAGTTTGCTTGGATCTTTACAGCCCCATGCACGCACACACACAAGCAAAGCAAGACACGGTTATACTATTATGTCCCGAGGGGTTGGAGACAGCAGGGAGAAGACAGAATAAAAACAAGAATCAGTTGAAACTCACTGGCCAAATTATCTTCTCCTTCATCAGCAATCTGCTCTGTATCACTGTCATCAAACTTGATATCTTTGAACCAGGATGGCTCAGAATGCCCCTCTACAGAGTTTACAGAGTCGCTGTCTGGAGAGGGGGTTTCCGAGAACTCTGTGCTCTATTACACAAGGAAGAAAAAAAAGTGTTAAAGTTCAGCTCTGCTGAGGTATCACACTGCCTGCTACACATATAGATCAGACATTTCAAAAATCAAAAGATGCATTCAACAGGCTGAGCAGGGTTAGTCATACAGCCACCTCCCCCCCCCCATCATCATGAAATAGGGACTGTTTGGAACAGGAAATAAGTATTTCCTTACACTTCCCACTTTGCTTAGTCTCTGCCTCCTCCCCACTTCCACGCAAGTTGTGACTAATTGACACTAATGGACATATCTACTGCAGTGCTGAATGCTCATCACTCCCAAAAAGGATGACAAACATATCCTTCTGTATGCACAGCTCCTGGTGGAGGCTAGATCTAAGTCATAGGAGCAATTCTGCGACTGATGAAACAGAGCAGCTTTAAGAGCTTCACTTGCAAGCCAGGCCCTACCTGAGGCTAGCTGTGTCAAAACAAACCCTGGCTGCAAAGCCAGAGCCTGGAGAGCATCTTAGCAATGGTCATCAGCCATCCTGATGCTTCTAATCACCTCAGGAGGAAATTCTCACTACTGTTCTTTGGCTACAGCAAGTGCAGCAAGCAATCGAGTTGCCAACATTGTTTCTCCTAACTCTTGCTTAAGTTAGGAGAAATGAGATCAAACAGTGCTTTCAGCAGATGAGTACAAGAATCTGTTTTAAACTTTGAATAGTACAATCCACTTACAAATAGCTAGAGCAGAGACCGCACAAGCATTTGCTAGCTTAGGGCAAGTTTTACTAGCAAACTGAGACCGTGATTAGCTAGCTGGGATGCCAGATGGACCCCAGGGCACTGTCAATAGAAGACCATGTGAATGTGGTCAAGAGGTGAAAGGCATGAGGAAGATGGGCTGCTAATGGCAGGAAGCTTTCTGATTGAGGTTCACAGTAGGTAGGACAGCATCTCTGGTCACTGTACTCTGCAGCCTTCTTAGCCAGTCAGCTCTATCTGGGAGCCACAGCAGAGGAACCCTCCCAGACTTGCATCATGAAGCTGACTAAGGGACTGAATTCCTGGTTACTGTAATCACTGCAGATAAAAGAAGCTCATCTTATTTCTAATATACTACAGGCAAAAGATCCTTTCTTTGAAAGGTTTTAAAGAAGGAATTTTACACATAAGTAGTAAATGATCACTGTGTCTTAGTCACCAACAATTGCACAGCAGATTGTACATTATGCATGTTACAGCACAGCCACAAGCACTGCCTGTACCACTCCAAGGCCACTGTGAAAGATGACTGCCACGAGGGGCACTGGCCTAGATCAGAGATTGCACCCCCTTTCCTCTACTGTAGGCACCACTAAGCTTAACAGCCCATCTTCCACAAAAGAGTCTAAAAGCTTTCTGGGTAAAAGCGGCTTCGCTTTAAACTACAGATGTAAACTAATCAATTTAATCAAACAAAAAAAGTCTGGCTACCCATTCTCTATGCTGCACAGCTGACAAAAAAGCAAGCACAACATTCGCTGAGAATGGGATTAAAAAGACTCCAGTCAGCTCCCAAGCTCAGCAAGAATTATAACTTTACTGCTCCCTTCCTCTCCCAAATCAGATTCATTCTTTTACCTGTAACGGTCGGTACAAAGCATATTCATCTCTGAAGAGCTGATCATGATGACTGACACAATCCAACCAGCGTCCATCAACCAATGCTTGCCCTATTGCAATGGCTTGGGCCCTGGAGATGTAAGAGATGTTTTTGTAAGTCTGGCTGTAAATACAGATGATTTACGTTACAAACATGCTACAAAAGGATCAAGTCATTTGCTAGGTGTGACTCTCTCCAACTCTTCTGTATTCCATTCCCCTATTTAACTAGATAGTATTTAAAATATTTGGAGAGGCAGCAGAGCTTACTGGTTCAAGTATAGAGCTAGGTCAAAAGACTGCCAGCACTCTAAATTCATCTGAGGTGACCAGCAGATGATTAACACATACTGTCTGCACCCCTCCAACATCCTTAACTTGAGATATATATGCTAAGTTTCCCTGCTGAGTGAGGATCCTGGCTCTGCATTTTCAGTTTAATCCCTCTGTTGCACAGTTAGATACACTAGATCTTCACACTCACTTGCAAGGTTAAAAACCTACCTGCTCTACCAAAAATTTAGCTATCAAACCCTAATAGTGATCCTTGATCTCAAGGCCAGATTCACTCCTTGGAAGATAAAGGACTGCAGCAGTCTCCTCTCTTCTATACTGCTTTCTGGACTTGGACAGACTAAAGTGGATTTTTCCCAGCTTAGTAACAACAGTGTTCTGTGTAGCCAAAACCCACCCTGAGGAGCTGAGAGAACACACTTCATTTTTTAGTTGTATGCTGTGCTCTGTTACCTTGAAGCAGAGGCTTTTGCTAACAGGTATCCAAAAGGCACACGGCCTAGGCTTAGGTGACCCTACCATAGTTTTCCATTTATCAAAACAGAACACAGAGCTCTGAATAAATTTTTTGGCCAGTTATCATAATGTGTTCATTGTTCTCTGTCCACTTGAGTCATACTTATTCTATGGATAAGTATGGAAAAATGGCTAAGTATGGAGAAGAGGCCTCCCACGCTAGCTCCTGAACCAGCCAGCCCCCCCCCCCCCCCCCCCCGCCATCCCCTGTCATTTCAGGCCACAGAGTCAGAACCCTACCTGCTTTCTTGGGCAACAAAGAAGAGATCTGAGTTTTGTTTCTTTCTCATCTCCCCGTAGAGGGGTCTATCTTCATAGTCTAAGGTATCCTATATTAATTAAACTCACAGCCTTCTACCACAGAGATGGAAGACCCCTGCCTTCCTAAAGCATCGCGGTTACCTTGTGGCTATGTGCCCATTTCTGATGAGCCAGTTGACTAACTCCTTTCCCACAATGCAATTAGGATGCGTTCGCAGCCAGTAACGATGGTCCTGAAACTCCATCCCACTGTTGTGATGACAGATTTTCTTCCACAGGTCTTTCAGCTGGACTGAGTCCTAGACAAGGAGATAATGAGAGTTACTTACTAATCTGATCTCAGCACTGGTTTCAATGTCATCAACCTGAGCCCTCAGATCAGCTTCTAGGTAAAAAGCACTTCGCAGACAAGCAAACAATCTAAGCCATTATGCACAACCTACAGGAAGGCACAAATAAAAACACTAGACTGATACATATGGCATCAGCTTCTAGCATCCTTTCCTTTTATGTAAGTCATAAGCAAGCAAGGAAGAAACAAGCTGGTTACACTAATGCTTGAGGAGTTTGTTTTTAATGTAGCAAGCTTCTGTACCGCCTGTAAGATACACTGCTGTCCTCAAGGGTCCTAGTCTCAAACTTCAGCAGTATTTTTACGTATAGGGACCAGTAAAAAATCACCCGTTAAAAGAGGAGTTTTCTATATAATCTATGTTCATCCTAGGCATTATGAAGCATGCTAGTCAGTTATCCAGCCCAGATATAGAGCAAGCATTTGACAGAGCAATACACGCTGCTAAGTTTGTTCAAGTTCTGAGATATCATTTCTTATTGAGGACTCCTTTCTGTATTGACCAGTACCAAGTCCATTTTTGATATTGCTAGCTTTGGCTAGTAAGCAAGATTTAGATACCCCTCCCAACTCAATAATAAAAAATTATCCATTTTTTTGATGTTGTAATCTCTTCCCTTATCACCTACACTTCAGCCTGTTCCTTGACCTTACTCCCAGGCCTGCTAAGCATGTGTGCAGCTTCCTGTTTAGCCTATGCTCCATCCAAACTGAACCATCTGCTCTGTACCTTTCCACCCTCAGGAATGCCTACTTGTGTGCAATATGATGACAGGAGTCAAATATCTACCAATACAGTTCAGCCTTCTTGATATTAAATGGCATAGAGAGCAATCTTGAACCTCTGGTTGTATGAAAAACCCTCTCTTTTTGCCTTTTTGTCCTATTTGTGAGGATAGGACCCCCCCCCCAAAAAAAAAAAAAAAAAAAAAAACAGCAACAATTAAAAAAAAAAACTCCCCTCCCTTTTTCTACTTAACACTTTACCAGAACTGCCACCTGTAACACCCCCATATGTGTGTGCATGTGTGTGTGCGCGTATGTGGCGGGGAGGGTAACAGGATTACTCAGAACACTTTGTTACATATTGATTTTTCTTTGAAAAAGTACGTCACTATAACCTTCTACAAAATGGGTACGTTTATTCTGCAAACAAGGTGAGGGAGTCAAGTTATTTTTTTGGCCCAATAAGCTGTAACAGCTTTAACTCGTTCGTCATATAACACTGTAACACTTTAAACCACCACTTAAAGTTCAGATTATGCAGCCTATGAAGGGGAGGATCTGGACCTGACGTAGAGAATCAGGTCGCTGAGTTACAACAACTGCACCTACAAGTTCAATCTACAAGGAGCCACCACACACCCACTCCATGCACTGTGACATGCTTCACAAGATTAAACCTCTAAAGGACCTTCATGCAAAAGTCACATAAAACTAAGATTTGTTTCAGAAAGACCAGAAGAGAGCTCAAAGCAGCATCAATAGCCTCCATCTCTGCAACAGCAGGGGAGAGGAACCATGTAAGAGTGCTCATCTGAGAGCCTTTAAAGGCAGCAAATTACACCTGCTGCATGGGACAAGGATGCCAAACGTTACTGCCTTCACAGAGCAAGACAAACTGAAGCCTAAGTGGTACCAAAAGGATTTTCCGCTCATCCTCGCTGGTCTCAGCCTTCGTATGCGTGCGACTGGCCTGGGGGCTGACGGACGTCTCATAGGCGGGTACCATCGGTGAACCCGACCGATCCAGCGACAAGTTGGTGATGCTGGCTGATCTGGAGTGCAAGAGAGAAGGATTGAAGTATAAGCATTCATCGCACGGTGCTTACCCAGAGCAGGCTGTGACTTTGCAGCATGCTACAAAGGAACGTAAGCCTATGACACAGTTAGCACAGAGGAACAGACCTGTTGCTTAAAGTCACTTTCCTTCCCCAGTCAAAGTAGGAGAAGAAAAGAAGGAAAGAACCCTAGAAAGCAAATTTATTACTCTGGAACATTGAAGTTAAAGGAACTTTTTTTTGTAAAGCTCTTTGTAGGAAGGAGTTAGAGATAAATTTAGGCACACCAATTCATATACACCTGCTTTGGAATGGACTGGGGATAAGATGCTAGGTAATTTGAAGCTCCAGCAGTTTAGATGCAAGAAAAATGCCAGCAAAGGCAACTAATGCCAGGATCTCTGTAACACAGCACCGAGACTCTTCTTCCACATGACCCACTGAAAATCCCTTCTCTTCAGCTCTGAAATATATTGCTGACAGTTCACAGTATAAAGAAGTTTGAGCACAAGTTCCCCAGGGTGGCTAAACTGTCTGCTAGAGCTGGAGGTCAGTCCAGCTGGTGACTTTTTTTCTTGTCCTGCGATATGGAGCATCCCCCTGACCTCAGTCCAGCTGTGAGGAAATACAGGCTGTGTACTCCAGTACAGACAAACCATCATTTTGCAATAATCACTGCAAAGTTACAAACAGCTTCCATAAATCATCCGCTACAATATTCCACAGCTAAATTAAACCTCTGAGAAAAGCAATTTCTTTTCACCACCCAGCAGCTCCAAAACAGGCAGTGTAAGCTACTAATGGTAACAGTGCTGTGAGGAGTGAAGAAGGAAAAAGTTTGTCTATAGCAACAGTAAAGCTCAAAATGCCAATGCTGTACAGAGGCCTGAAACAGTCTCAAATTGAGAAACTGTTGCTGGCTTGTAATTTTTGAAATGAAACTCAGCCAGTCACCAAGCTCTGTGAAGCTAAGAGATCCTCTGATTTTTCCACATGAATTCTCCATGGATGATGGGGCTGTGCGTAGGTAAGAAATAGCTAATACTAGCCATGCTAATTCAGCTTCTGTACTGCCAGAAAGTAGGCCCGGAAGGCATAGCAGGCCCAAATCACTGATTTTTCTTTGTTTCTTGAGCAACAGTACTGAGTTGAAAAAAGGTTCTGCTTAAGTCCTTTTTAGTCATTTATGCAAAATCAAAGGCAACTATGTTGATTCTACACCTACATACAGTTCAGTGTGATTAGCAAGATGTCATAGGCAGGCATTAGAGGCAAAAACTTGACCAGTGTTCTGCTCCTGTACAGACAGTCTTAAATTACAGAAAATCAGAACTGATAAATCCGTCTGACAGGGCTACGCAGCTTAACACAGCATTCTTGTGTAGAAGCTAAGACTAACACTAAAGCCAATCATTAAAAGCACGTCCTAGTTGTTTCACAAGAGCTACATTAACCTCTAGTTGTAAGCAGCAGGGAGTTTTGCTTCATGTAAGAGGGCACTAAGCAAGAGTTAGAACAGTTGAGCCCTGTTTCATATCTGTGTTCTTAACACTGCTAGTTACTTTGGGGACTTGATTGTATTTATTTGGTCTAAAAAAACAAGAGGGGGGATTTTTGTAATGAAAACCTCCACCTTTCAGAAGAACCTGCAGAACAGAGCTCTGAATCTTTCTGCTTGCAATGTTAGACTGATATGCTGTTTTTATCTCCTGCTCCCATAAATAATCAGTCTGAAAAATAACAGTACACATATCCCTCACCCACAGAAAAAGCAAATATTAAATAATTTGAACTACTTCAATCTAGATTTGCCCAACCTGCATCTTTCAGTAGATTTCCTCCAGAAAGAGGCATGATCAAGCTTCCTTGAAACACCTACAGCTGCTTTGAGAAGATCTGAGGGCTAGCATTGCTTAGCCCTGAAAATGCATTCTGTGACACCAGCCTTCAAAAAGCCAATATCTTTGTTTCCACATCCTCAGGATTTGGCAGAGGTAGGTTACACGTCTTCATTACTTTTCAAATGTGAGTCCAGATGCTAAGGTTAGGCCATGAACAGCCAGGGAGAGTTAAATGTTAACCTGAACAAGCCATCTGGGCCTGCCAGAACCAGATCAGAACCCTCCTGCTATAGCACATATCAGTAAACAGCAAAGGCCTAAGATAAGCAACATCAATTCAAACATGAAGCAGAAGAGTATCCTCAAGATCTCAGATGTCTCTTGACATCACTGCAGTTATTTAGCATTGAACTCTGGACTCCTTGTCATGTTTGCCCAGCACTGATTTTTAGTATTACTTTACTCACCAGTATTTTCACTCCCCCCAGTGAGCTCTTTACCTCTTGCTGTACAGTGTGCATCTCCTCCTCATTGTCCTCATCTCGCAAAAGATAAAGCCTTGAAGCAGCCCTTCACAAAGCAGCCTTCACAAAGCTTCACTTAGAGCCTTCACAAGTGGCCAAGGATATGCTCCTCATATGCTTGCCTCGTTTTTATTTTCCTAATTTAACCATAATGGAAGTATACAGCCAGAACCATAGCAGAAGCACTGTGAAGTGGAAATTATTTGTTCTTCCAGTCCCAGACCATTTAATGGGACTAAACCTCAGCATTCACAAGTTACACTAAGCTCTCACGCACACTTCCAAGTTAATTCCAGCACCTCTGCATAAAGACTTACGATGAGATTTGAGCTTCAGGAAGTCTGGTAACTTAAATAAGATAATATGTAATGGAAGAGCAGTGGGGAGCAGACAGAACAGAGGGAAAAAAAAAAGTAATCCAGTCCAACCGGCAACAGCTGCTCTGGAAGATAGTTCATGTAGCACTGTTGCAACCTTCAACATTTAGGACAAATACTGAGTAGGAAGTCCAAAAAACCATATATTTTATCTCATGGCAGCATAGAGAGAACTTACTTACCAGATTTCAACTACAAGATATCACAAACTTTTAGATACTACTCTGGCTGATCCTACAAAATCTGGAGTGAATCCAATTTATCCAAGACAACCACTTTCATGAGCCCTGGCTGCATACAAGTGTTCCAATGGAAGAATCAAAGTCACACAAGCCTGCAACAGCTAGGAGAGATCACTCTCCTCCTCTGCTCCTTCATGACCTTCTTAATCTTTGGTTCCTATACCAGCACTATTTATGGTTCCTTTTCTTTTAGCTTCTCAGTTCTCTCCCTTTCTTGGGCACTTTCTTTCCCTTTCTGCCCCCTTCATAACCCAATTTTCACACTTGTCTTTTCAGCTACTGGTTTCATTACGACAAATATCTGGAATCAGATTAACCAATTAACATTACCGCATTTCAGCATCTCTTCACCACTACCGCTACCTGAATGACTCAGCAGTGAACTACAGGTTCCTCAAAAGTAGTAGCTTTATTAGTGTGAATGTGTACATAAATAATCTCTGATTACCACTACATATAGTCTGAAGGAGTCCTGTTTTAGGAAAAAGACAGCATGCTCAGTAAAAACAAGACTCAAAAAACAGGTTTCACTGAGTGCTAGATGTGCATCCAGAACAGGAATTACATGGGTATGATTAGTTTACCTGTTCCTCGCCGGAGACTTCCCAGCATCCTCCTGGACAGACCCAAGTCGCGTTGACAAAGTAGTAGTTGAAGAGTCTGAGTGAATCAAACTGCAAGGAAAAGCTGTTTTAAAGCTAGTTTGAGAGTTGCCACATGAAACAGTATCAGAACAGCTGAAATAGACTGAACGGTAATATTACCTCTCATTTACACCCATGGTAGTTAAATGAATGGAGGAACAAAAAAACGTTTCCCCGTATGCAGATCAATGATATTGGGAGGGGGAGAGCACTCAGGTCTTCTCCTTTTAGACTCGATCTTTGACCATGCAGCCTCTTCACCCTTATTATGTTATTCTACCTTCTCTTCCTCTTCCTCCAGACCCCCTCCTTACTTGCTGCTATTCTATGCTTTGGAGGCAGAAGCATTCCCTCCATTCCCTCATCCTGCTTGTATATCTTTGCTCTACAAGGAAAGCTATCTATAGCTATCGCTGAACAGCTTTTACCAAGACAGTCTCACGAGCTTTTGGAATTATTTAACTTTATTGCTACCACCTTTGCCCTCCTTTCCCTCTACCCCATGATGAAGGAGTAGAGATTTGTGTATACCTAAAATACAAACTCCTACTGGCAAAACTGTATTAAGCAAGTGACCCCTCACAATGCTCCAAGAGATACAGTTGCACTGGCTATGCTCTAGGATGTAGAGATATTAGCACAATAAATGCTCTTCATGAGAAGATACACTCAGTACACTCAGCCTGAGTAGCTGTATTTGCCCACAGTATATCACTCCCTTCACTTTTAAAGAACATAGCCCTCCAAGTTCATTAAAGCAGGAGGCCATGCCTCCATGTTCCAAGTGTTCACAGAAAAGAGTAGTATGGGACAAGTAAACACGACATCACTGCCACAAAAGCTTTTATTATTGCTTTTTTGCAGCATGTGACAGGAGGAGAGGCAAGAGTTGTCTCAAATGCATTATTTTGGGATGAAACTCAACTCAAGTTGTACGTAACATTCTTCTGAAGCAAGCTGTTTCTCACACAGAAACCACATATAAAAACACACTGCTTTCATAAAGTTGTGGGTTTCCACTTTCTGCTGTGGGGTAATTTAAATTGCATGTCTTGAGTTTGTATCTCTGGAGGCCAACCAGCAATTTACCAAATCCAGTACTAAGAAAGCACTGTAGTTCATTGCGAGGCTTTGCATTTTAACAGCAAGAGGCATTGAAGATATATTTAATTCCCCAAAAGCAACAATAAACTACCTAATCTCAGTCTCTCTCTCTCACACACAGGAAACATATACAGTCCATGTATAGTCAGTGCATCTCCCAACAAGGTTTGGCATTTTAATATAGCAAGTTATCAACATTTCAAGAATAGGTATGTTTCCCCAGTGCTATAAAGCGACCCAAAATAAAGATGCAAGTACTTTCTGTACTTGCTCATGTCTAAGAGCTGTTGTATTGCCATCAAAGATATTAATAACAGATCATAAGCAGAATTAAGGCTGTCTTCTATTATTTTGTATATCTAAAGAGAAGCACTTCACATACACATACTCATCCCCTAATGCAAAATTTGGTAGTATTTATCTCAAGTATTTCAATATACTGCTTCAGATAGCCGTGACATTAAAGCAGATGTAGTTTCCTTCATTACATAAAAAATTGATTATTTCATTGCTTCCATGTAGTAGCATCATACTCTGACGAGCAAAGGGCAAAGCAAAAGTCCGAGTATTTGCTGAAGATGACCTTTGAGGTTTTTCCTTTAATGCTATCAGAAACACTAAAGAAAGATTTACTGAAAAAGGCACACAGGTCACTCTGACACTGCCCTTTGCATAAAAAAGGCTGATTCATCAAGATCTTTTTGGTAGTTTTATACTTACCTGTAATTCTGTTTTTAGGGAATTTGGCCCAAAGAATACATCCGATTGTTTCTTCTCTCTCGCATTAAGTTAAGTCACAGAACTTAGGATTTAACTTGTGTGCTACCTGAGCAGAAGTACAGTGATCTTTTCTGAACTTTCCAGAAGTAAAGATCTACCCCCATTCAAGAGCAAAAGGAAGAACTCTATTTTGAAAGGAGATCAGAAAACCCTCACTAGCTGCCCCTTCTATCCCAATTCAGTTGAAGCAGGTGGTGACTTCCACTATCCTTCTCTTATTTGCCTACAAAGCATCTCTTGTATTCTCTTGCCCAACCCAAAACTCAACAGGTTAAAAAAAATGAGTGTCACACTGACTTCTCTCTTGATTTATGAGCTGTTAGAAGGTCTGATTCTTATTTTTAACTCTGAAGCCAGAAGTCTGCTCTGTCAGTAGTATTCATCCAGCAATCCAATAAGAATGAACTGCAAGTACTTTAAAGTTTCACTAGAAAATTTTCCTCCTTTCAACTTGAACAGAATATTAGAAGCAAGCACAGGATATTTTTTTTTTTTTACAGGAGATATACTTCAAGTTTACTAGACGGAAAGCACCAGCATTTGTATAAGCAGGCAACAGCCTGAAAACAGTAATATTCCAGAGCTCAACATGAAGTCATTCACGTTACCTTTGCCAGGTTAGATCCTCCTCCAAAAAGATGTTGCGGCTAGCTTTCCGGCTCCCGACTGGTGTGCGTGGCTCACCAGGATCCAGTACTGATACAGAACATGCAGAATCTGACAGAGCATTCAAGTCTTCTCCAATGGAGTTACTATCTGTGGAGTGTGCATAGCTTAAGGCTATTTTGCGGCAGTAAGTGCAGGCTCGGAGATCCCCTATGGAAAAGGGAAGTAGAGAATATAAGCAAACAGGAACAAATAGTACTCCGTTCCTGCAGGATCAGAGGTGTGTGGCAGTGGGAAAAGAAGGATTTCCTGCTTTGAAAACTTCTTTGCATGTTTAAGTCTAGTTCTCTTAATCCCTTAAAGGGCAGGGCCTCAGATAATTATACACATGGGCAATTTGTTCAAGTCAAATGATGCAAAACGTATGATCAGCAGAGGCAAGTCTGGTCAGAAAGAGACAGAACACTTTGAAATCATGGTATGACAACAGCCAGTCAGACATGATCTACCAGCTGATGTCTGGAAATCATTACCTCAAGAGATGTCCACAGTTCGGTAATTAGTATCAGAAGGAGTTTCTCACACCCTCATTAGAGCATGTGGCTCATTATATATTAAAAATACTATTAAGTGCAGCTTTTACTTGGACACACATTTTGTGGTGGACATCCTTTTTACATAGGGGCCATATTTGGTCATCAAGGATATGGTGGTACAAACATCTGGACATGGCATAAGCCACCACTACGCATGGGAGAACTACTAGAAGAAGGTCCAATCATTCTTTATTCTTATTTCTAATCCTCGCAGAAATCTGCGCAGTACTTAGCAGGCAGATACCAGAAGCAGTACCAGAAGCAGTAGTCAAAATAGAGCTGAACACACAGAGAATGCGCAGCTACTTCTCAGCAGACAAACCCTACCTGTGTAGCCCATGAATTTTCCAGGGATTTCCTGATTGCAGCATCGACTACAGAAGATCTGCCCACAGAGTCGACAGTGGTGCCTCCGCCGGAAGGTGGTGAATTTCTCACTGCAGTCATAGCACTCTTTGCATTGGCTATCAGGCATCCAGTACTGCTTCAAGTCACTGTCCTACAACGAAAGGCAGGCAAAGAAATACTTCTCTGTAAATATGAAAGCATGTTTGGATTCATCATTGCTTTGTAGACTGTGTGCAGGAAAAAGATAATTTTGTGCATGTCTGTGTGTGTGCGTGTCTGTGTGTATAAACACACGTGCACATAAAGGACTTTGTGTGGCATTACAAAAATCCAGAAGGTTAGGAGAGTTCTCAACTGTGGGATTAAGTCAGATAAAAACTATCATGAGCTGTAGAAAAGGGCCAATAAGTAGCAAAAGTACAAAGCATTGATTGTTCTTCCTTTTCTCCTTTGCCTCTAGCACATAACAGGCCCTAGCACAGTCTTAAAAAAAAAAACATTCAATGAAGTTAAGGTGTCCGGGATATCAGATGTTATCAGTGCATGCAGACCATTTCAACAACTAACACTGGAATGTACCTTAAAAGGATTAGAGAGACATGTAATAAAGTATCTTAGAAATGTTTTGTTAAATGGCCAAACTCTTTAAAAATCCAGTAAACAGTGATAAAAGCCTGTCTCAGGCTGATGTAGTTTCAGAACTACAGGTTAACTGCTATGTGAAGAAAACTGAAACAAACATTCAACAGAAAATGTTATATACTTATTTATAGCATGGATGCAGCTACAGGAGGTTTCACCCTGCTTAAGGCTTGAAAACAAAGAAGTAAAACTTCCATTTTGTGTTTTAGCCATAAACAGAGCAAGATAACTCTCTCAGTTGTGATTCTGAGCACATCAGCTACAAGCACCAAGGATGGAGACAACTGCTAGCAGTCACGTGGTAGCTCTGACTGCAGATCATTCATTTGCTGGAGTTCAGTTCTGTTAATGAGCCTTTTAGAGGGACCGAATACACAGAGTTTTTCTTAGTAAGAAAAAGTACTGCAAGAGTCTTCTCAGAACAAAACAAGAAGAAAATAACTACAAAAAAGATCTGCACTCTGATTTTTAAGTAATGAAATCAAAGTACCCTGAAGTGGGATCTATTTTTCAGATGTTCAAAAAGTAATGTTTGACAGAGCTGCTAGATCAATTTTGAGAACAAAACATCTATGAACAACCAGACAGCATTTCATACTGTCCGCACCCAAGAAAACTTGTATAGAAAGAGGCCAAAGACTGTTTAGGAGAGTCTGGACACCTTCAGCATGAATACTAAGTTCCAGGCAGGAAAAGACACAGTGGAAAACCTTTGCCAAGGAACTGCTGCAAAGCAGCAGAGGCTGCTCATGAATGTTTTTTGCTGCGCCTCTGCAGGATGAGCCAAGTCTCTAGTTCTGCTGTCAGGAGAGCAGCTGTTCCAAGCAACAGTGCACAGCCTGCAGCGCCTCAGCCCACCATCTCTTCCATACTGCCTCCATTATGCTTGCACATGGCTGGATGTTTATGAACTCAGTCACTGCTGGGTTTACCTGTGTGTGTGTGTGTGTGTGTGTGTATTCTCATATGTGTGTGAGAATACACATACACACACGCACAGAGATATATCTGTATACACACACACACACACAGATAGATATAGATGTATCTATATACACACACACACAGGTGTCCATATGTACCTCCCTATTTAGAGAGGAGCAAGAAGGCAGGAAACTGGCAATACCTTCAAATGCCTGCCTTGCTCTAGTCAGCCAGCACTCTCATGACAAGCACAGCCTACAATGAAGGATCCCAAGCAGGAATCTGGCTCCCATTAGCAGCAGAGGTTGTTTAGAGCAGCTTAGAGTAGCACCTCCTAGGATCTGGCACGTTTTCTACAACAGTAAGGTGGTTTCTCGTAGAGTTAGACTGAGTTCACCATAGGAAGGACCTGTTTCCTGAAGTGACTCAAGCAAGAAATGGCCACAATCAGTGGCAGTGATGCATTGTGGTTTGTATACATGTTGACAGCTAATGCACTGCCTGCGGAGAAAGATCTAGATGTATTCCAGACTGCTGTGTCCTGCCTGTTTGAGCACTTGCTTCTCTAATAACTTTGAAAATGTCTGAAAATCTACAGGGTCTTCAGAAGTTGCTACAGCTGAAGTATTAGTAGAAGCCATACTCAATGCCCTGCTCACCACAATGACAGGCTTAATTTTCACTCTCAAACATCATCTCCATCAAAGCTAAGTTACTCTCACAATCAGAGTAGCACTGGAAACCAAGTAAGTTTATCCCAAGCCTACCTGTAAAAGCTGTCAAAAAGCTTTTTCCTTTTCATCTGGTTTAATTAAATGTACATTTGCCTCTTCATCTCTTGTTCCTAGACACAGCTTTTTATATTGTGACTTCTGAATAGTTGTGGCTTCTTTTCTCAACTAGATCCTCCTCTTAGCAGCACAGTCCCACATAACAGAGGGAAGTGGAAGCAACAAGTCAATAGCAACCACTGGACCCTTACCCAGTTGAATCAAAACTGGTTAACAGGGACAAGTCTTTCAGACAAATACTGCTAGCTGTTTCCTACCACAGTAAGCAGCGGGTTTAATTCATCCTCTGAATTCTCATTGCTATTTATCACTGTCAGATTGTTTCATATGATCGTAGTCAGGTCTTCAAGGAAGAAAACAGTCACATAATACTAGATTAGGTAATAAAGAAAGAGGAGGGAGTAAAAAAATGAGAACATAATTAACGATGAAGATGCAGCTGAGGGAATGCCAGTAAACATTCAATTCTGGATACGTTGGCCTACAAACCCCTCAGAAGGAGTACCTGGCTTTTCCCCTCCATGATTTCTTTGAGGCGCTTTAAGACAGTGCTGAGGCTTCTCAGCTGAACTGCTGTGCGAGGATCATGACCTCCAAGGGGCGGTTCCACTTTCCTTCGATTGTCTGGAAGAGAAAGGAAAGCAGTAATCATTTCTTTCATGAAACACCAGCGTTTATATTGTAACACAACACCCCATTAGAGAGAAACATTTGCAAGAGCACACTGTTCACAAGTTAGTGTGTGTTTCATTTCTTGCCCTTGCACCCCCTCCCTCTTCCTCACAGGGGGCTTCTGATGCCAGATAGCTCGCTTTGAATGACATTTTAAATAGCATTCTCTATAAGAATTGAGTTCAATTCTCTGAGAATGAAAATATGCTTTAAAGAAAATAAGTGATTTTCAACATATGCTATAAACCTTATAATAGTCTTTTAGAAAGCAGTGACGTTTCACTTTAGAATGCCCTTTAGGATATTAATACTCAAAAAAAAAAAAAAAAAAAAAAAAAAAAAACCCACAACAATATTTACAGTCATTCTAGGACTGATATAAGTCAATGCCTTAACTTGAACCAATTTACAAACGACTACAGTATGTCTCAGAACTCCATAGCTTAGTTTCTATTAAAAGCAGTAACTCAGAATAAATTGCACCCAGCAATCCACATATATGTATATTTTTTCATAAAAGAAAGAACAAGCTGTTGAAAACCTGTACAGGCATCCTTATTTAACTACATCAAAAGATAAAGATACTTCTGGAGAAAAACATGAGACAGTTAATTCCATTTCTATAAAATGCTAGATCACTTTGAATCATTGCTATGTGAGTTACAAATAGGGCACTTCTCTCCAGAAAGATTCACAAGCACAGTTCTTCATCTACTGAACATTTAAACATTTTCAGAGTCACTTTTTTACATTAACAACTTTTCTGAATAGTTTAAAGTTTCTTACCAGCTTCGCTGCTCTCCATCTGACTAGCATTTTATTTTCATTCCCCTAGTACAGGAAGAACAGACATGGCTGCTTTTTGTTTACTGTTTTAGATATCACTGATGTCAGCAGGACTGCTGACAGCACCAGCAGAAGCATATTAACTGTTGCAGTGCACTAGGCTGTTCCTTTGTGTGCAGAAGATGGTCAAGAGATCAATACCTTTAGAGTAACATGATTAAACTCTGGCATTCCATGACTCTTCTTCAGGTTCTCAGCAGATATTTTTAGTTAATCAGTCCACATGCAGCTACTTAATGACCTCTGTGCAGCAAAGAATCCACAACAGGAGGAGATGATTTTAAAGAGATGCCAGAGTGCTTAGACCCGGTTCTTCCGTTAGCCATCAGCAATACACTTAAAAATCAAACAACTATACTTTTGGACAGTACCAGGTTGAATATTTTAGAGTGATTAATGTGACTTTAAGATTTCAAGAAACCACTAACAATACCACAGAAAACATTATCTCCTACTTGCTTCTATCACATTTGTGCTGCACTTACCTTCTAGTCTCTTCTGCTACAATTTTTCTAGAGTAACCCTGTTTCCAGGAGTGTTGCTTTCAGCTCAGGAAACTACTATTAGGCCTTCCTGACTAACTAGGTATAAATCTTATCAGGCAAGCGATTCCTAAGTATGAGTGCACACAGCATTAAGGATATGCCACAGCTAACTCCACTCTGGTTCTTTTGTTAGTTAAAGGCTCCTTTTGACATTATGTTGTGCCAAAAACAGATGTGATCTACATTAAGAAAAGCACATCATCAGTAATAGGAGCACACAGCTAAGGTGTTTATACCGGAGAAGCTAACTAATTCTCAGTTTAAGATTTGGTCAGCTCTTTTTCCTCACAATCATGAGATTTCTCTCTTTCTGGGAGAAAACATACTGTATAGGAAGAACATAAAAAGTTCCTGCAATACAGGAGAGACTATGTCTAAAATATATTCCTTAACATAAGCTTGGCACACAGGCTTGCATCCTTTTTTAACTCTTGCTACTGATACAAAGTCAATTACTATAACTACAACAGTCATTTTCTTAGCTAATGCATACATGCTTTACAGATATTTATGCTTTCTTTTAATTGTCAGTATTGCCATATTTCACCATTAAATCTGCAAAATCATCTTCCCTTCCACAAACACTGAAACTGTAACAGTAAATTTCTTCTTGTTTTCCACGCAGTATCATCCCAATGGCAATCAACTACATTTAAAAGATTATCTTCTTTTGATCTGATCCCAAGAAGTTTCACCATACTTGCACATCTATGTAACAGCAAGTCTTTCCAGTCTTCCTGAAGCAGCACATTCTGTGTTCAGGATCCATTACTGAATTGTTCCAGTAGCCTTCATATGCTACTCAGAAAAAAACAAAACAAAACAAAAAAAGAAATATATATACAAAAAATTAGTTTTTAAAATAAAAGCAGCAAGGTGAGGCCAGTAAGTATGCCAACCAGATCAGCTCCACAAACTTTTGCTTGTCATTATCCAACCAGCACAAAAACAACTGCAGCAAGCAAAGACAGCTTTAGGCTGTTGATGTGTAGGGTCCTCACACTTTCAGCCCACAACTCAACCACACTTTTGTCCTTTTCTTCTTCCATTGCCAAAAGCCCCCACATAACAGCCATTTTTACTTGCATTATTTTGCATTTGAACAACTAAATCCAGCTACATCTAAAGCTCTCAATGTAAATCATCAACACGAGCATGGAACATCATTTTCTCTTGACTATCGATTTACACAACAATCATGTTTTTCCATCTATGCCTTTCCTGTCTGCATGTTCACTTAACACCGCCTCAACAGGCCCAACAAACCCCGTCTAGATTTCCAGTTTGGCTTTCTTCTAACCTACTTATCCTTCTTGGGCTTATAAGCTCCTACAACTCTAGAACGTTATCCTGAGATTTCGGCATTAACCCTTATCCTTGGCCAAACCTCAAATCCTCTGACACACCATATGTTTTTCCCCCTTTTTACTCTACTCCCCACATGAACTACACTCACTGGAAAGTAAGCTGAAATACAATCCCAAATATGATTGATTACTCACTACAAACGCTCTTCTGAGTTTGGCCATGGAAAGATTGGCTCAGTAAGTCATGAAATTCTGCTGCATCCTCCATTACTGAATCACAAATGTATCCTTCCAAAATTTTTCACAACTCCAAACACTTCACAATGAAAGCCAAGAACTATTTCATTGCAACTGTGATTGTAACTGAGTTTTGGTTTACAGGAACAGAGCTGCCCAAACACTAACAGCAGACTTAGAAGGGAGAGCCTTCAAACCCTTTCAACCATAAGCAAATACCTCTGCCAGGGATTCCACAGTTTTGCTAGTGCAAATACAACATGAACTGCTTTCTAGTCCTTCACTGCTAAGGCATGCGATCTCACATTCAAGTCCACTGTGACAGACCAAACTTACTGACATACAAAGTACATGACATGCATGAAAAGTACGAAAGTGGTCCTTAACTTCATTTTATCATACACATTTTTATTTTAAGGCCTTTTTCAGTGGAAAAAAAAATGCTCTGCTAATAGGTCACATTCCTTAAGCTTCCTAATAACCACCATCTTCTTTTCTCAGGCCCTCCCCTGTATGATCACTGCTGTTTCCTTATTCCTACTATGCCCCCTGCCATTCCCCATTATTGCCTCTCTGCTATGATCCTCTAGCCCTAATAGGATTATCCTGCATAGCTGCATAAAAAACTACAAGTGCTTTTACAACCAAATACTCGCTCTCCAACTGATCAGCATTTCTAGTTCTCCTTAAAGTGGATTTGCAAACTGTGACATTATCACAGTAACCAGAGTATTCTGCACCCTGAAAGCAATCTGCTGACTGTACACATGCATGGTATGAACATGCAGTCTAGTATAATCAACTGGGCCACCATCTTTGTAAAAGATATTCCAGCCATCCAGCATCCTACTGCAGTACATGAGGATGCAGCAGCTTACCCAAGGAGTAGCACGCAGAAGCCAACGCAGAATCTCAGCACTGATTCTGCTGCTGCATAGGCCACAAAGCATCTCTGACCTAAGCCCAGCATCTTCTCCTATTTACACAAGGGATAACATGAAGTTTAAAAGAACCTATTGTAATGTTTTGGTTCAAGCAGTCCTGAAGGAAGCATTCACCTGGACAAGTACACAGCTGATGCCAGACAATTTCTTGTACAAGAAATTCCGCTCCTTTGTATGTTGTGCTTGGAGTTATCAGACAACACAGGCTCTGAGCAACTAGAACATCTGCTGTACAGACAGCACAGGCTAATGATCAGACAAGGGGTTAGGGTTAGCATCCTCAGAAGCAGCTTCTTTCTGTCATTGTTTAGATGCACTAAGAACCTTACTCCAAAACATTTATTTTTTCATTTCACCTTGCTTAAACTTTGCATGCTATTTAAACTCAATAAGGCTGAGGAGACCTTTGAAATTTGTGAAGGACTTGGGCATTTTCTTGCCTATGCTGTCAGAAAGAAGGAGCATCTCTTATGAGTAGAGGCCAAATCCAGAGAGACATTTAAGGATCTGCGGATACAAGGCTGCAAGAAACCCCAACTAGATTAGACATACCACTGTCACTAAACAGAATGGGAGGTTACCAATTTATGTGCTTACATAAATCATATCACTTCTTTTCATGCTTTGAAATCTGAGCAAATAAAAATACTTGAGACGAGTTACAAATAAGTTTGTGATCATTACAGAGAGAATAATTTTTGAAGTTATTTGTGCAACTCAGCATCTGCTACACTGGTAGAAGTAAAATTCTCTTCTGCTCAGTGTTCAGATATCCTCAAAACTGTACTTTCAGTTTTTTTCTTCTTTTAAGGTAAAAGAAAGCAAAAAGAAAGCACAAAAACTGATTTTCTGAAACTAAAAAAAAAAAAAAAAAAAAAAAAAAAAAAAAAAAAAAAAGCCTGCTTTTTGGAGAGGGAAGATGCAAGGATTTTCCCCTCTACAAATACAGGTGATTTTTACTTGCATTACTGAGAGTTCATGTTTGTCACAGCACTGAGGTTATTAGCAGATTTGGAGAAAATATTTGACAGTCAGACCACTTGCTACATACATAGCAACATCAATTAGCACCCAACAGAAATCTCTTCAGAAAGCCAGCAAGTCCTGCACCATCTAACTTTACTTTTTTCCACACTGATTCATCATCATGTTTTTCTGAGCATACTTCAGTTGAAACACAAGCGCTTAAATGGATGGCCTTAAAAGGAGCTGAAATAATGCAGCAAGAGCTCCTACCACTCCTTAGACCAAGTTTCACCTCTCCAGCTGCTTCCTTTCAGTAGAATTCAAATCTCAAGATTATTTCTACTTTCTGACTACTAAACAACCTACCTCATCTAAAGGTTTCTAACCTGCAATCCACAGATAATTTCTAAGGGTTTTATAAGAGGTGACTAAGAATGAAGTAAGGTAACACATTCTTGGCAAATCAGCCTGGAGCACACTTCTGTACTTCGGGCACTTGAGAAAAAAGCCTTGCAACATTAATTGCTTTGTTGTGACAGATACAACTGAATAGCATAAACAGTACTAGAAGGCAAGGAAGAAAAAGATGAATGTGTCCAACTGAGACAGCATGCAAGTAAATTTAAAGGATGAAAATGCCAGTTATCTCTACTGGACTTCTGCTTGCGTATAAAGACACTTTTCTGAAAAAAAAATCATATAAATTAACAACTTTTAAGACATAATTTGTTGACAGTAGGTGCTATATGCTTGGAAACATTGTTTTCCACAGGATTTTTACTCAGTTGAACAGTTTGCTCTGAACTACCACAAACTGCCTGCAGCACTCTGCAGCTATCAACAAGGACCCCTGCAATCTACTCACCAGCTTTTCTCATCTTTCATAAAGCCATTATACAGTTACACTTTTGAAATTATTAAATTCCTAGTCCAGCAAATGGAGATTCAGTATAGCCTCTGGCAACAATTTCAAGGTTATAAAGAAAATGGTTTAGATACAAGTATTCAATGTCCCCCAAAACAGTTACAGGCAAAAGACTGCACCTAAATTTTTGTTCCACGACACAGACCTCAACCACCAAACAAAGAGCTTTAAAGTTGTTTTCAGCATACAGCTGTTAAGAAATTGAAGTTCCTTATGACAACATAGAAATTTTGTGCATCAGGAGTCAAGTGACTTTACAACGTTGGAGTTTGACAGCTCCTTCATGCCAAACTGTTTTGTAATTGAAACAGCAGAGACACCAACAAGAGTGTCCTGCTGGAACATGGAGGGTGATGGAGTAGATATGCTTCCAAGGCTGAAGTGTAACTTCACTAACAGAAGCAGTGTAGCCTGATACCAAGTTCTGCTACCAATCTACATGGTCAATGAAATTTTTGTTCAATTCCTTCCACTGCACTTCTGAGCATCCCAGATTTGCTGGTATAATATTCTTTTGTAGCATAAGGAGCTGAAGTTACCTAGAGTTGCAGATGATCTTCTTTGTAGCTCACCGGTTAGCTGCTTTTTGTAAGGAACCGGGGACCTCAGAGAATGAGCCCTCGTGGGATGCTGAGGACTGGACCAGCCACCACTCAGTGCTTGTGGATCACTCTGCCCTGTCTCTCCTCTCTCCACCGAGGATGAAAGCCTACCATCATCTGGAGTTCATTAAAAAAAAAAAAAAAAAAAAAAAAAAAAAAAAAAAAAAAAAAAAAAAGGGGGGGGGGGCAAGAAATAACTGTTTAGACACAATAGAGAAAACCAGAAGCACATACAAAACTAAGGGGAAAAGAAAACCTCTCATAAATAGCTCATTTGGCTTGTGATTATGCATAGCAAAAGTCAGATACAGATCCAAGTTTCTAGTCTGACAAGTGACATATGAAACATAAAAACAGGTCAGTACATAGAAGTTGTGTTTCAAGGCACAGGCCATTTCAGAAGTATGCCCAATGTGAAAAGAGTTTATAAAATAAATAAATAAATGTTGGTAAGTGTACATAATTCTTGCTTTGTGGAATAGCTACACTTGATAATTAACTTCTGCCCTCAGAAAAGATTTTCAGTTACATCAGAATCCTGGTTTTCAATGTATTGGGGTTATATTAAAGTTACTGTAGCCTTTACTAAACTATCCTTTTCAGTCCGAGGATCAAGTATAGGCAGGCTGTTTTCACTCATTTCAGTAACATGCTCATTCCATGTGCCATTTTTCTATTCTTCCAACACAATACTTTGCTGACTTCAGCTCTGCTTGTCCGTGATAAATAAGTTAATCCAGTACTGACCAAATTTAATGTTACTTTCAAAAAATTAATAATGGCAAGCCATACTCTACTGTACAAACTAACAGCAGTCATACCAAATAACTATTTTCATCCTGTACAAAAAGAGCCTGAACAGGTAAGTTTGCTTATACAAAAAGCTATCTTACCCCTTTCTCCCTAGCCCAAACACTGCAGAACTATGCTTAGCCAAGATCTGGACAAAGAATAGACTAAACAAAAGCAGCTGACCATTTTGCCATCTCCAGCCATGAGATATGCAGGTTTTGTATGAAACCAGTTTTCATTCACCCTTCCATGCAATACTCTGCTATGAAACAAAAACCAAATATATTGCTCTTTAAGAGCTCACCTATTGAGAGTCTAAGTGTTTCATGATACATGGAGCACAAAGGCCAACATCAGGCAGTACTTTTTTTGCATACAAGAATTCAACCACACTTCAGACCTCTTGATTGGGAGTATCTACAGCAATGCAAATTCAAGAAGCATTTTTTATAAATGCACTGCTTTCTTACAGCTCAGCTTCCACCCAGATGAAGGTATAAGATGCACAGGAGGATGAGTAGAGGAAGTCTGGTATAAGAACTTATATTAAAAAGACAGGCACACATCTTATGAAGGCTACTCCTGCTCTTAGCCCTGAAAGTTTCAGACAGGTAAGGAACACTGGCATTTCCAGAGGCTGAGTAATACCATCTGCTAGCTGCCTTGTCTCAATCCTTCACTGGCAGCCATAGGTTTTTAGCTACAAAACGCTGGCTATCTTCTCTCATGGCAAAGCTCTACTACATCATCCAAAAGCAAGATATAACCTCCCTTACACAAGACTGATTCAACATCTACTTAGCCAACAGTCTGAAATTATGCTCTTGCCATTTTCACAGGTGTTTTTACGCATTTATTTGGCAGCAGAGATCATCAACAAAACAGACAGTGCACACAATACAGACACACACACACACTTACCCTTGCTGAAACGAAAGAGGTTTACAAAAGAGCTATAGGCTGATTTAAAAGGAGGCTCATCCTGGTCAGGAGTCAGGGGCTTGAAGTGTGTGAGATGAGATGGACTGCTGGGAGAACGAGGTAGATCACTGGTAGCTTCCAGTGTAGGAGATCTTTTGTCATCTGCGGCCATTTCACGTGCCCTGGGGGAAAGAAAAATAAATCAGCATGAAAACCCAACACATATTATACCTAGGGTGATAAAGCAGAACACTTTCAGAGGTGTCTCAGCAGCTACTGACAGGGACACCCACCTCATCTACTGCAAGCATCTGCTGTTAGCACAGGTCAGATAGAGGACTTCAGCTCCTCTGAGTCTGGCTATCTAGTGAATGGCAAGGGATCAAAGTCTCCACAGAGAGCAATTTAGAGTTGTTAACTAAACATCCAGAGTAACTAGAATAAAAAACTGCTACTACACAATCTGACAAGACATTTTGGTTGCTGTTTTATTGGAACCAACTCTCACTTGAAATTTTTAAACGGAGACTCTGCATGTGTGTATGTATAGTACCAAGAAGTTTTCACTTAAGCTTAAGAGAACAGCTGTCAATGCTGTGACCTCTGCAGCCCTTACAACAAGAAAACAGAAGACAGGCATGCTTCAGCAGCCAGAAGGACAAGATTTGCCATTTGGCCAGATTAACTTGCGAGCAAGAAGCAGAATGAATGGTAAGTAAAAGCAGGACGGAAAAGTCAAGTTTGGTAGTACACTGCTTCCTTTCCCTCCACAGTACAATACAGCGCCTAGTGCCTGCATAGACAAGTCACCAGGTCAGCAATACAAGCTGTGGTTTATCTGTTGCTATATCTAACGGTTTGAAACTTCCTTGTTTTCAAGAGTGGCTATATTAAGGAAAAAAAACATTCTATACTTGTTGGCCTGACTTGCCATGTACCAAAGCCTTCACATGGCCAAGAGTCATACCTTTGCACCTCCCATATACTTTTTTTAACCTCAGTTGCATACACCTGATTACTTCCACCTTCCTATCACCCACCCCACCTTACAAAGCTTTTATTTCTGTCCTCCCAAACTCAGGTACCACCTTCATCTTAGTTTAACCAAGACTTAGTGAAATGTTTGACAGAGCAGGAATAAAAGGAGCTGCTGGAACATGTGACTGAGGGCTGAACCCTTTTACCATGCCAAGGAGCAAAAAATCCATACCAGTTCTGCTTCCTGCTTAGCAACTCAGGCATGCTCCTTCATGAAACAACTATTCCCAATTCTGCAAATGCTTCCTAGAATCTATACCTATATTTTGCTGACTAGAAGTCCAAGTTCTGTGAAGCCAGGCACAAAAAAATCTGTATAGTCCAGAGAAAACCACATGGTTGGCAACTGACTCACACTGAAAGTGCTAAGAAGCCACATGCAGCTCACATTGCAAGGTTTAACTACTCCTAAAAGGAAAGCACAAAAGAAGATATCTGCTTGTCAGTCATATGACTTCTTGGTGTACTTTCGTTTGTTACTCTGTTTAATTAGCACTTTTAGCTCACAGTTTCTCTTGACAGTCACATAATCTTAAAAAAAATAGATAAACATCACTCATGAAGTTTTAAGAGAAACTTCTGTGAAGTTTTTTGCATAAGTTTTGAATTTTAGTCTGGAATGCTTCCCCATTTCTCTCTCCTGTAAGCCATGGTATTTTTTGCTTGTGTTGTGCTGAAGTGTCATACATTTCTGCAATAGTATTAAGCAAGAAACACAGATATGAACACACTTAGACACCAGAGTTCATGAAAAATACCTTCAAGAGCACATCTTCAGGTAAATTTATGATTGTTTCTTTGATACTTGAGGCAACTGATAATTTACTATCTAGATCTCCCATTTGCATTGTTCAGTTTGGGGTTCTGTCCTCAATTTGAGCAGTTCAAAATGTCAGAAGCATAACTGCAACATTTACTAGTCTTTCTTCAATACCACACACACATTTACTCCCTAAATGTTGCATAGGGTATAAAGCTGTGCTCCCTCATGCACCACCACATTAAAAACACCATTATGAAGTCAACCAGAAGTTTTGCAGGAAACCAAGTTCACCTCTCAGCAACTCACTACAGCCTGTCAAGAAAAGAAAACAAGGAAGTCTTTGAACTTGTAAACGTCACATATGTAACTCCAAAAAATAATCTTTAGCTTCAGGAGGGGAGTAAAAAAAAAAAAAAAAAAAAAAGAGAAAAGAAAAAGGTTTCTGTGACAGCAGGACTAGTCTAGCTAAAACAGAGAGGAAAGAAGAGTGTTGTATGTGGAAAATATGACAGGGAAATAGCCGCTTGTCTGTACGCTGAGGTAAATTAAGGCAGCGAGGAGCACTTCTCAGTCGGCAGGCACCAAAACAGACTGCGCTGTCCTCGGGATCTTCACCAAACACCCGCAGGCGCAATCCTCTCCCACCAGTAAAACAGGTACAGGCACCCACGCGCGCACCGCGGCCCCGCGCACAGGCACCTCAGGGCCGGGGGGCGGGGGGGAGGCAGCCCAGCAGCGCCAGCTCCACAGGCGGCGGCGGCGGCGGCGGCGCCGTCCGCGGGCCGGGCGGGCCCCGCGGGCAGATCGCGCCCCCGCGGGGGCCAGTTCCGCGGCCGCGCCGCGCAGTCAGGCGCGGGCAGCTCTTACCTGCTGCCTGCGGGCGCCACCAGCCCTGCCGGCGCCGGTGCTGGTGCCGGTGGCGGCGGCGCAGAAGTGCGCGGAGCCGGGGCCCAGGCCCGGGCGGCGCCGCCTCTTTTCACCCTCCCCTCAACGGCCGCCGCCGCCCCGCCCCGCCCCGCCCCTAGCAACGGCCGCCGCGCGCCGCCGCCAGCCCTGCCCAATCGCCGGCCGACGGCGCGCGCCGCGCCGAGGCGTCGCCAATCGAGGCTTCGCGCCGATCCACCCGCCGCCGGCGGCCGTTGGGCGCGGCGCCGCTGGGGGGGGCTGGGGGGGAGCGGGGGCGGGGGCTGCGCGCGCGCGCTCGCCCAACGGTCGCCGGCGCTGCCCCGGGCCCGGCCGCGGCCCCGCTCGGCGCCTACCCCGCCCCGCAGCTCCGCGCGTTACCTCAGCTCCTCGCCGGCGCGCGCACCCCCGGCCCGGCCCCGCGGCGGCGGCGGCGCCCGGCAGGCGGTGGCGGGGCGGGGCCGCCGGCCCATAAAAGGCGCCGCGCGCGCCCGGGCCCGGCATCGCCGCGCGCCGCGCACCGGCTCCGCCCGCAGGTAACGGGGGCGCTGCGGCCCGGGCAGGGGGGGAGGCGGGCGGGCGGGCGGGCGGGCGGGCGGCGCCCACCCTCCGCGCCCTTCCTCTCCGCGGGAACCGCTGGGGCTTCTCCCTTCTTCCGCGCTTCCCTGCGCTCGGAGGGCCCCGGCGCAGGCCCGCCCGTTGCCCGCGGCGCCGCCCGCCCCTGGCGCGGCCGCAGCCCGGAGCCCTTCGAGGGGAGAGTGGGGGGGGGGAAGGTGCGGCAGGTCCCCCGCCGAGCCGGCGCGGAGCGGAAGGGCCGGGCCGGGCAGAGCCCGCTGGGCAGCGCGCACCTTGCCCGGAGCGAGGCGGCCCCGCGCCGCGGGGATGCGGTGGCGCGGCGAGGGCGCCTTCCCGGCCGGCCCCGAGCCGCGGGTGCCCGCGGAGGCTCCGCCGCAAGCGACTGCCGGGCTGCCGCGGCTGTAGGAGCGCCCAGAGCGAGGACCCGTCTCCCGCCCGGTAATCCAGTGCCTAGGCCCCAAGAGCGATACTCTCCTCGATGAGAGGTTGCAGCGGAGAACTGGGCCCACAGCACTTGCGTAAACAAACTGAATTCAGCCTGTGTGCTCAAGGGACTCCGAAGACTTTTTTCATGAGAACTGGGAAGGCCTAATGGGAGTCGGGATCTTACCTTCCTTGGGGATAAGAGTGCCCCAGACTGCTTTCTTAATCACGCTGACGTACTGACATGAAATTATCAGTAACGTGGGGTTGTGAGTTACGGAGGGTTTTTTAATTATTTGGCAAAGCCTGATGCTGTGCCTGGAACAAAGCTTAGCCAGAAACTGTGGATTCTTTTCCCAATCTAGATATGTTTAATGGATTGGACACTAAGACACAAAGTTGCTTTAAAAACCTTGAATAGGAGAACGCTGACTTACAGCCTGCAGCTCTGCAACATCTTACACCTCTGAATAAACAAATGTGAATGAATAGACAGTGTTCAGTAAGACTCCTTCCTTATTCCGCATAAAGGCCATTTGTGGACTTCAGCCTCTTGGACTGCAGTATCAGGCATAAGGATTTGGTGTCTTACTGTTGTATCCAAATAGCTGCATATAAGAACTGGGTTGTCTTGGGAGGAAAAAACTGCCAAGTCATTAGCTCTTGCTTAATCAGAGCTGAGAATCAAGAGAAACTGTGAATGTTAGAAAGCACTGTGCTAGAGCAGTTCAGTGTTTTGTGGAGTTGTTTTTTGTCAAGGAACAAAGTGCAAATAGAAGGCAGAGTTCAGTGTGTGTGTGTCGGGGGGTATGTTTAGTTTTTTCTTTTTTAAGGCTCTGTGAGCAAATACGTTAGGAAACCTTTGTTTCATACAGAAAACAAATCTGCCCAGTATTTATTTTAGCATCAGACATAAAGCTTGCCAGGAGAAAGTGCTCCTGATGTGACTCCCTTCCTTCCTGAGGAAGTAAGCAAATGAAGAGTCTGACAACGTAGTACTCCTGATAACCCCAGCAATACATACCAACTGTTACTAAAATAAATTTCAACTGTCAAATATCAGCCTCAAGTATTTCAGAAAAGGGGGAAAGCAGACAACTGGCCTAGAACTCATGAAATCTAAAAGTAAACAGAGCTCATCTATTTTTCTGCAGAATTTGGGGGAACAGCTTCATCATGCTTTCAGATTTCTTTGCAAAACCATAATTGAAGCTCAGAACACACAACCTTTTAAGTCTCAGCTATTAATCTTTTATTTTATCCCCAGACAGGTACCTGTAAGTGCTAGGGCTTTAAGAAAAACATCAGCTAGCATGAAATTGGGGATAAACCAGGGTTATTTTAAGGACATGTCAGAAGAGGTCCTGTATGCTGTATTAGAATCTCTATTCTAATTGTGTTGTAAATTGTGTATGCATCAGTGATGTGTGTTAGGATGTCTTATTTTTTATTTTTTTTAAGTATCTGCTGCAGTTCAAGATGTCTACAAAAATCCATGGAGGCTCTGTTGTGGAGATGCAAGGAGATGAAATGACCCGGGTCATCTGGGAACTGATTAAAGAAAAGCTGATTTTCCCTTATATAGATCTGGATTTGCACAGGTAACCATTCTTTATGATATATGGCCAGCCTATATGCAATATTAGGCATTGATCTTGTTTCACATACCACTGGAAAGCCTTGCAACTCCTCCAGTGCTAGTGCAGAGAGGCTACCTAGCCCTTTCTATACTGATAAATTTTCTAGCTCTTTGCAAGGAGCATGTGGTAAACCTCTGCCTTCCCAGGACCTTTGTTAGGCAGACCTATTTGTTAAGTCTATGACCCCCTGGTTAATTTACCTAAAGGCTAATCTTATTAACTGCTCTGGAAAACGTAGGCTTGTGTCAAAGACACTGTGGAAACCCTCTTTTTGCAGCCTCTCTGGAGTTTCTCACAGTAACTATTGAATGCACAATAGCAGGTTACCTTTTTTCTGTGCTCTGCTCTTGGGGGTGTCTCTCAGAGGTGGTCTGCTCCCCCCCCCCCCCCAATCTTCTCTGTCTGCACTCCTCTTCTTGCTTTTCAGGCAGTCCGTGTGGCTTCCTGCAGCCTAGACTATTAGAAATGCAGGGTATTGCAGCCACTCCCTGACTTAGGCTCCATCATCTGTGGACTTTGAGCAGGTTTATGGCCTCATGCCAGTTTTAAGACCTACCCACACGGCAAAAGGGAGGCTGCAGGGCGCAGACTCTGCTTTGCAGCCCTGTTCCAGGCAGGCCTGAGCCCTGTTTCGGGCAGGTTGCTGGCAGTGTGAATTAACTGTTGCAGTTCCACAAGCCTAGACTGAGCTCCTGCGCTCCCTTCTGGGATAAGAGATACTAGCAGATGGCTTGGCAAAATAGACAATCTATAGCATCTGGTCAAGCAAAAACAAACTCTCCCTTCCCTTTCTAGCCACTGAACTACAATCATTATTACAGAAGTATCCAGCTGCATTGCTCCTAGCTGTGTGGAAAGAGGCTTTCAGTGGTGTTAGCCATCATTAAACCCACAAGTCTGACCTTTTCCCCTGCTTCTGGAGTCATTTGTATGCCACCTACATCTGGCTTTCTGCTTGCTGTTGTTGAGACCCAAACAAACAGGAACCCAGCAGCATAATACACACACACAAAGTCTGGGGAACATCGCTTCTTGGAGAGAGGTGGGAGGAAGGGAAGCGGACCCCTGGCTGAGCCAGCACAATGGCTAGATTCATATACAGCTGGCTGGGCTTCAGGGCTGGCCCACACTAGGCACCCGTTGTTTTCCAAAAGCTGTTGAAACAGTGAGTGCTTCCTCTGACTGGTTGAGGGCAATGTTGGCAGACTCAGTACCACCGCAGAGCAGGGTTGTGGGTCCATTGTCAAGACAGTTTTCAGTTTGAAGCTTAGCGTGGCTTTATATTGCTCAGGATATAAAGGAAGCCAGAACCCTTCACACAAGAAGCTTGAAATAAAAGGTCCTTAATCACTCTGGTGTTGTGCTGCCCTAAACTATCAGTAAGGGAGTTTTCAGCCTGGGCTGAGAAGGCAAGGAGATGCTGATTATGTCCTATGCTGACACAGCACCTCAGCCACAAACTGAAGTTGTCCTGTCTCCATCTTCCCACCAGCAGCAGAAATATATTAATATATGAGTCTATGTTCTCTTCCAGTGTAACTGCTGCTGGAGTGGAGGAGGAATGACTTCAGCTATGGCAAGGGCTCTGTTTATTTCCTGCTGGGTGTGAACCAATGCCCTGGGCAATTCTGACAGTCTTTGCGGGTTTATTACAGCTATGACTTGGGCATGGAAAATCGTGATGCTACAAATGACAAAGTGACTGTGGAAGCTGCTGAAGCCATAAAGAAATACAATGTTGGCATAAAGTGTGCAACCATCACTCCTGATGAGAAAAGAGTGGAAGAGTTCAAGCTGAAGCAGATGTGGAAGTCTCCCAATGGGACAATTAGAAACATCCTAGGTGGCACTGTCTTCAGGGAGGCCATTATCTGCAAGAACATCCCCCGGCTGGTGTCTGGATGGGTGAAACCCATTGTCATTGGCCGCCATGCTTATGGGGACCAAGTGAGTCACTTCAGTGTTTACCTTTTTTTATCTGAACAGTCTTAGCTCTGAAGTGGTATAGAGCTGCAGAGACTGACATCTCGGTGGTGCTGCTTTACTCCTTGCACTCCACCTGGAAATGGTTCTTGCCAGCACTTTGTACAACATCTAGCACAGTATGGGAGAGCCTGGTTCGTGCCTCTGTTCTTCGGACAGTGCAGCTGTAGAAATAGTATTCAGGAGCCTGTGTTTGGATTAGATGGGGCTGTACCTAACCACAGGATGTAACTCCCTTTTCTAAGTCATTTTTCCTCACCTCTGTAGAGCCTCCTCCCTGAGTAGTGATGCCTTTTAAAAAACAAAACAACAAAAGAACCCACCTTCTTTGCTGCCATCATCTTCCAGCTTCTTGGAAGTACTTCCTAGCAGCATATGTGGCCTACGGCAAAAAACAAATGCGAATGATATTTAGATGTCAACAAAGTTGGTTCTTCTCCCTCCCCTGCCAATGAACTTACTTGGGCATCAACATCAGGGTTGGATATAGACAGCACTCCTGAAGGTAAACTGTTGGTATTCACCCTGGGAACATCAGCTGTGGGGCAGAAGCAGGGACATGTCCTTTGCCAGAGTTCTCCCAGCAGAGGCAGTACAAGGCTGTGGGAAGTCAGTGTAGCGGTCTCTGGGCTGCTCAAAAGGCTAAATATTGGCCATACTGTCCTCCAAGGATAATGATACTCTGTAAAGCAGCCAAACATGACGGAAGGAGAGTCTTCTAACGTGGGGGGCTGGGGGGGAGAGTTCAGCCCTGACACTAGGTAAGAATGTGGCTTAACATTCCTAACTCCATAATACTGAATAATTGAGAAGGTCAAAATCATAAGAGGGGAAAACAAAGGATTAAAAAGGAGGATTGAATCCCTGCCTAAGTAGGTGATTAAAGTTAAGGAATAATATGAGAACATGTAAAGGATATGAATAAGACACTTGTGAATTTCAGAACTGCTCAAGGAACCAATTTCCTGAACTGGAATGAAACTACATGAAAAAGGATGACAGAGTTAATGGAAATGTAACTTTAAACAGTGCTGTTCCAGGACAGTTGGAAAGATGAGACACTATTTAGAAACTTTTTAAAAAACACATGCTTTTGGTATTTTTGGGTTTATTTAGCCCAAAGGAGCAAAAAGTATACTAACTCACAAATTCAGAAATAACTTTTGTTACAGGCTGGTCTTTCAAGTGTCCTATGGTGGCTTTTGTTAGGGTGATGTATGATTTCCTCCTTATTAATGAGATCAGTAGTTGTAATACAGATTTTTGTATTAAAGCCTCTTTACTTGCAGACCAAACAACATTTGGCTGTACAGACATGAATGTAGGTTGTCTCTTGCAATTCTGCCCTCCTGACATAAAAATCTTCTTCTTTCCTTTAACAGTACAGAGCAACTGATTTTGTGGTACCTGGGCCTGGAAAAGTAGAGATGATATACACTCCAAAAGATGGAGGCAAACCAGTCAACTATTTGGTACATAACTTTGAAAGTATGTATTGCCTTTAAGCTGTGATTGGAAGCGATAGTTTTCATTTAATTCAGCCTTTAAGATGTCAGTCAGATCTGTTCCATGGTTCAATGTGACTTTAGGAGGTGGAGTGGGGGAAGGTCTAGGCCTCTCATTTATCTGGGAAGTACTGAAAGTTACTTCAAATCTATTTCATATCTTCCTGGGATCAAAGAAGGATATCTAATACATGATCATGCCAAACATGTCATGTTCCATGTGATAACTGTTTGGTAATGCCACTTCCCCCCACCCCTTCTGATCTGCAATCTAAACAGTGCTTATCCTGAGGGAAGGGAGGTATATTTGATAACAGATTAGGTATAATTCTCATTTTGGTTCCTGTCTTGCTGGGCTCTAAACACCTGTAGCTTGTACCTTCTTCTTTATTAAATATTCTCCTTTCTGCAACAAAAAGGAAAACTGATCCCTACTGCACAAGACAGAAGGGAGATTTGGTAAGAACGATGCTAAGTGTTTAGATGCTCTGAAACAGATTCAGTCCAAAAGGTGTCAGTGTACCTCCTAGCAATATTGCCTTGTTGGCTGTAGACACTGCTAGATTCAGGAAGGGGAAGGCTGCTCCTGCTGGGCTTTGTGGTTAAAAACAATTGCATAAACCTTGCTATAACCCAAGGTATGTTGCTAGGGGCAGGATTCAGGAAAACACCATACCAGTCACCTGTCTCTCCTATCAGCAGTCAAAGGGTCCATGGTGTGATGTCTGATGGTGACCTATGTGACTGTGTATTGCCTTTTTACTTATCTACAAAGACTTAATACGTAGCGTGCATTTGACTTGGCAAACTGGTACTAAGGCTGATATACGACCCTCAAATGTGAATTTCAAGATTCCTCTGGCATTCTTGCTCAAAGGTAGCAAAATCCCTAATATCTGTTACAGAACCTTTCACCCTGAGGCTACCTGCTTCACTGCCAGTCCTGCCTGGCACAGATTTAAATCTGTTTCCTTTTGATAGCTGACTAATGAGCCTTGTATTGAAGATGTCTAGTAGCTCCAGCTGCCGGTCTGATTCACTGCTCTGATGTGCTGCTTCAGCCAGCAGAAAGCAAGGAAGGGCAGAGATAATAGATTGCTGCTGTTGCTGGGAGGGGGGGAGGGGGATGCCCTTTTTCACTGAGATCTTCTGGCACAACAGTTATCTACAGTGCACAAGGGAATTCTGTCCTATAGCTATACTAGGACCTTCAACTCTGACACTGAATCAAGAAATTTTGGTTGGCATTAGGATGCCATTGTTGCAACAAGTTTTTAATCTATATGCAAGTAAATATTTGAATAAAGCTTGATAATTGTCATCCAGCTAACTAAAAGCATAACTCTAAAGGATGCAGTCTCAGTATTTAATCAGACCCTGTTCTAAAAAAGACAGGGACACAATATATATTTTCACTGGTAGCAGCAGGAATTGCATGCCCTGCCAATAATAGTTGTAAATGACCTTGCTGTTTTGGCAAGTAAATAAACCTCCTCTAGCTTCCCCTCCCTCTTGCATGCAGAGCTATGCATTAAGAATTAATTGGCTATAAGGACAGATGGGTATTTGGAAAGTTGTCCTGGTCTCCTTTCCTTTCCTCTCCTCCCTCCCTCCCCTGCAGAGAAGAAAAAACAAATCTGGGGAGTTCTCAGAGTGAGGATCTAAGCACAGCACAATAAACTGGAGAGGTGGTAGTGAGACACTCAAAGAATAATACATCTGTTTTTTGCTGAAACTAGAAAAACTGCTCTGAAAAGAACAGAGCTTTCTCATGAAGGCCCCAGGCTTTACTTCTGTCCACAACCAAGCCTCTCACCTGATCTGAATACTGTTCTTCCCCAAGGCACCTGGGCTGTAAGATTAAGGCACTGCCATTCAGGCTGCTAGTCCACCTCTATCACCAAACAGCTCAGCTCATAGGAGTGCTGATAGTTCCTCAGAGCATTCCTAGGATTTTCCCTTGCATCCAGAGGACTGGTGCTTTCTCCCACAACTTGCTAGAATGAACCTGAACATGCAGACAAAACTGCTGAGTTGGCCAAATACATGCACAGATAAGACACAGGAATGTGTGCAGAGCCTTGTTTATCTGAGCTAGGCAAAGCAGGCTCTGACTGCTGGAGTTGGTTCTGAGGTTCAGTAGAAGCCTGAAAGTCACTTAAAATGGGAGCAAACCCACTTCCAGCTCTGAAACTGCTGCCTGCTGCTTTGATGAGAAAGACTTGCTATTTATTCCACTAGTAGGAACTGCAAGCAGGCTCACTCCTGTCCCAGTTTCACATCTTAGGCCCAAATTAGTTAGAAGCATCACAGAGCTGTTAGCTTACAGTATGAGATGTACCTAGCTATAAAACAGTAACCTCCATATTCACTTACACAGGACTGCTGCAGCCTTGAGCTGATAGCATGAATCCTCAAAAAGTTCACAGCCTTAAAATGAGAAAAACATCAGGACAACTGGGGATACCGTGCTGGCAAGCAGGCTAGAGTTGATGAGATTGGCAAGTCCTTGACCAAAACTAAGTAAACCGAATTGATTTGCATTTCTTCCTCCTCTGCTAACAGGCTGTGGTGGTGTGGCCATGGGAATGTACAATCTTGACCAGTCTATCAAGGATTTTGCCCACAGTTCTTTCCAAATGGCACTGTCTAAAGGCTGGCCTCTCTACATGAGCACCAAAAACACCATCCTGAAGAGATATGATGGCCGCTTTAAAGACATCTTCCAAGAGATCTATGACAGGTAACTAGGATAGTTGTGTACTTCCTACCATAGTGCATCAGCCTAGAGCAGAAACATCCCCTCCAGCCTTGTGAGCTGTTGCAGTTAATTCAGTATTTCCATGCATTTGGCAGCAGTTTGGAAGTGCTGGGCACCTTCCCTGTCAGTCCCCCATGTCCTGCAAGGCACAGCAATTGGTACTTAAAGCTTTGCTAAACCTGCCTTTGGTATTCATCTCTCCTGACAGATTCTGTGTCTGTGAACAGATTTGCTGAGTCTGAAACAGACTTCCAGTACCCTAGTAGAACAAGTGAGGGAAAAAAAAGAGCAAAGATGATGCAAATTTCTTTTATAGTTTTTTACTCTCTGCTCTACACACTTCACTATGCACAATTACTGCACAAGTTGTACGGTCCCTGTTTTTATCTGTTTATCAGATGATTATCTATATATCAAGCTGTTCTGGTTTTTGTTTTCCAGAGAATACAAATCCCAATTTGAGGCCAAAAAGATCTGGTATGAGCACAGGCTCATTGATGACATGGTAGCTCAGGCCTTGAAATCCGAGGGAGGCTTTGTCTGGGCCTGCAAGAACTACGATGGAGATGTGCAATCCGACTCTGTTGCACAAGGTATGCGATGTTTCCTGTGCTACAGTGGTGCAGGCTCAGAAGTGGTATCTTGGTGCTTGTGACTTCAGTCTTATGTCATGGCCCAATAGGTGATGTTCGGTTTCAGAACTTGTTTCAAAGCTGGTAGTCACAAAGCTATTAAGCAAGCAAAGAACTTCTGATTTCACTTTAACAAGGAAATCCATTGAATGCTGATCATTTAGATATACTACTTTACAAGGTGGCACTTCTAGTAGTATAACCAGAAGTAGGTTTCCTAACAGAAGCTATCCAAACAATTGGGATTCAGTCACTGAAAGCCTGGGTTAAACTGAACAGGGGTGAGCATACTGCCAGATGCTATACAGAGCAGCAAGACCTAAAGCTAGCTCTCAGGTCCAAAGAGATCAATATGTTTAACTTTACAAGCTTGTCCTTAATCAAGAATCCTGTTTAATCAAGCTGCCTAGTGCCAAAACATGTATGGATGAAAAAACTTGCAGGGCAACATGTGGCTTTCTGTAATACACCTCTTCTTGAGTAACACCAGTAAATTGCCTCCCACAGAACAAGAATGTATGTTGGACAGCTACCCAGAAAAGTTTTCAAAAGGTGCAGATCACTGAAACCTGCAGGGTTAAAAGTGACATGAATGTTCAGTTTTCCTAGCTGACGGTTCCTTTAACTAGAGCAGCTGCTATTGATATAAAGTAGGTTTGTTTCCCCTCTCCCCTGGAAGAGGTTGCAGTTGGCAGCACAATGCTGCTTATTTAGGAATCTCCCTTCTCAGACTGCATCTTTCAATAGAAAACTGTCACTATGTACTCTGCAGGCTATGGCTCCCTGGGAATGATGACCAGCGTGCTGATCTGCCCTGACGGCAAGACTGTTGAAGCAGAAGCTGCTCATGGCACAGTCACTCGTCATTACCGCATGCACCAGAAAGGCCAAGAAACTTCCACTAACCCCATTGGTGAGCAGCCTTTCACTGTCCTTAAGTGGTCTCTATGTATAGAAGAAAATAAGTTCAGAGTAAGAACATACAACTCATTTCTGTAGAGCTTAGCACCACTAAGTGATGAAACTGTTTGTTCATTACATGTTTGTCTTCCATGGAGACACCTGCAGCCTGGAGCAAAAGCGGGCCGGAACAGCTTGAACTTGAGCAATAAGCTAAACTACCTGGCCTCCAAGACATGTTCTTGCTCCTCTGTGAGTGATGGGCTGATAGCCACACTATAATTAAGGTTTAGGTTAGTTGGTTGGTTTTATTCTGTTTTCCTCTCTAATTCTCCAAAACTCCCAGCCAACCTCCAAACGCTTAAAGCGTAAATGCACTATAACAGGACATGAGGGAAAGAATCCTCTGCAATTGCAAAGGGACCATAACCAGTATAATGCAATACTGGTAAGGGGACTGCAATCTTCTGTTGTGAGGGCAGCTTTCCATGTAAGTAGAGTCCCACTACAGATCATTCTTTCTGATCTAGACAGGAAGTAAGCAAGCTGAACTGGCACAAAGAGGGGATTGCTGGAGGCAGGGGGAAGTTTCCAGGTTTTCCTTTTCTTTAGAACTGCACAAAATGCAAAGGATGCCTAGATGAAGATAGAAGCTTTCTTTATCATATCTGACTTAGTAGCTTTCTTCAGTCTATTTTCTGTTTTATTCATATTTTTTAAAATTGTTCTACATAACCATTCAGAACAATACCCAGGGAGTCAAAAAAAAAAAAAATTATGTTCTCTCTCAGCCTCCATCTTTGCGTGGACAAGAGGGCTAGCTCACAGAGCTAAACTGGACAACAACACTAGCCTCAAAAACTTTGCCACTGCCCTGGAAGAAGTCTGCATTGAGACCATTGAATCTGGCTTCATGACAAAGGATCTTGCTGCCTGTATCAAAGGCCTACCCAAGTAAGTGCATTAAGTAATTGCACCTGTGTTTGGAGGGGCTGTTTTACTGTTTCTGGAAAAGATTTGCCAAAAATCATTGTAGTACTGCATATGTAGAGAATTCCTCGAGTTTGGTTACAGAACAGAGCTCTTCCGTACATGGTGCTGTACAAACAGAACATAAGCCCCTCCCTGTGCCAGGTTGCTCTGTCCCTGCTAGAGAACCAAACTTGGGGGGAGAAGGGGGAGGGAGAGAAGGGAGAAGAGAAAACAAAAAAAAAATACACTACAGGGAGTTCTTCTGTGACAGGCTGGCTATATCAGCCAGACCCTTTCGTGCCTATTTATTAGGGTGGAAACCTACACTGCAAAACACTACTTGACTACCTCTTCTCCTGAGCCTTTTGGCCAAAAACTTTAGCCTAAAAAGTAGAAAATGACTCTCTAGATTCAGAGGCAAGACTCAAAGCTCTGAGCAGTCTTTCCCCCACTGAGGGGGCATTCAGTAGCTTCACAGCTAATGACAGTCTTATTTTGTTTCTCCCCTCAGTGTCACACGTTCTGACTACCTGAGCACCTTTGAGTTCATGGACAAGCTTGCTGAAAACCTGAAGGGGAAGCTGGCTACTCTGCCCAAACTTTAAGGCACAGGTTCTGAGCTCCACTAACAAAGCGTCTCCTGTTTACGCTCTGGTTAAGTGGTACTGGAACACATTCTGTTGTGTAACATTTCAAATGCTAGAAGAAATTAGTGTGTAAACTTCTTTTTTTAAAAATGTTTAAAAGACCCTGTTCTCTTAAACTTTTGGGGCTGCTGGGCTAGGCCTTACTTTTGCCAAGCAGCTGAATGTGATAAGACTCAAGCTCAAAGCAGGTCTGGATTCCTAATGCCATTCACAGAAGTCCTAAGGTTCTTCTTTGTAACACCTACCATCGGTGTTTCTTTTCTCCCTTATTCTCAGACTGAAAGCCAGTCTGTGACACATCTCTGGTCAAACCAGTGGCGATCTGCTGAGCAACAGACCTCAAAAACAAGAAATGTCTTTCTCTCTCCAGTACTGTCTGCTGACTGTGAGCGAGCTCACAAGACTGTGCCAGATCTACTGCAGCTCCTCTCTTACTTAATGTATCTTTTAGTGCCATTCAGAGCATAGTATCCTGGTACTAAGGGATTTCTTAAATCAGGACTGTAGCATTTGAAGAGAATAAGCACTTCGTAAATGCTGGAGACAAGTTTTTAGGCTAATGAGCCTAAAAAAGCTATGCTGCAGTGTTTAAATGCAGGCCATGCATTTAATTATACTCCTGACTGGATGTGAAGCATAGGAACTGTTACCTCTGCCCCCTCCTACACTTCATAAAGGTGCAAAACTGCTTTCTCCAGTTTTCTGGGCTATTATTTACCCGTCGTATTGTGATATAGCAAGTCAGATTAAGATATCCTGTGAAACACTATTCCATCCATTTTTTAAAGAATACTTCAGTTCAAACTAAAATAAAAGGCAACTAATACTCACTGCCTCTTTCCTTTCTTTGTATGATTAGGAGATGGGGAGAAATCCTACCTCAGAGAAACTCCAGGACCTTTCAGTAGAGTCCAGTGCATGCTGGGAAAGACTTCAAATGTGCTGTAGATCCCACTCCACACCCCAGTTCTGTCTCTTCCTTCTCAAATCACAGTTTTAAGTTGTTCTGGCCCAGGGCAAATGTCAGCTGTAAGGTAGTGGTAAGCAGCAGGCAGTACACAGGTAGTTAGAGGTACTACTTGTACTGAAATTTTACTCTTGAGAGTAAAAGCAGCACTTTAACTAAATGCAGACAGGCAGCTCTGTGTCTCTGTAGGCGAAGCACTGGACTGGCCCACCACCTCCTCGAGGGTCTCTATCTACAACTGAAGCCACTGGAACCAGAAAGGCCCAACAAAATCCATTACCTGTCAACCAGCACATGGGGGTCCTTTCTAAAAGGAAGCTTGCACTAGTCTGCCTGAAGCAGAGCTCAAAGTTGTATCTGCTATATGTTGAGCTCCTCTGGGAAAGTGTCCTGAAGCCTAATAATAAAGTCAGCCTACACAAGATCAGGGCAAGACAGCCGAGGGCCACGCTGGCATTCCCAGCCCTATATCCAAGAGGAACAGGACCCTGAAGAATGAGCTTGTAAACAAAGCTGCCCTGTAAGCATATTTAATCTCTACAGGGTGCTGGTTGTTCATAACAAAAAGTAGTTGATCCATTCCCCTGAAAACCTCAATAATTATGACATAAGTGGAGACCAGGAATGGTAAGGCCAAGGTGGTGGGGAAGGATATTGAACTCATGCTGTTCGGCTTTCATGGCTATTCTAGGAAACATGGTATTGCCTGTACTATGCTGGTTGGAGGTGCTAGACGAGAACCCTAGGGCAGCTGACTGGTAGGAGAGCTGCACACGAGCTTAGCAGGGATGAAGGCATTGTAACTGAAAGCTGACTTGAAAAACTCACCTCACACTTTTTCTCAAGTGCAACCATTGGCACTATTGTAAAACAGAGGCATCCAGGTACTTGCACGCATCTTCCCCCACCCATCATCTGTTATGCCTTGTTGCCAGGATCATTCAGAAATAACAGAGCTAACAAAATAGAGTTCCTGTTCAAGGCTAGTAAGATGGAAATGCAATCTTATCTAAGATCAGCTAATACTAATATTTCTCTAGGGATGAGTGCATGTTTGAAACAGCTCTACAATTGCTAGCAGCTGCCACTGCACCTACAACATGGAGGAGCAGTTTACAGTCTGGTATTCTGTTACTAACACATGCTTGTAAGAAGGATGCTGCTTGGAAAAGTCACATCATTGCTGAATACATGTTGAAGTAATGGAAACATCTGTCTCTTAAGAACACCTTGAAATCTAACCATTTTCCTTCCTGGCTTCTGACATTATTTGTTCAAACTACCATGTCACAAGCAGCCACATCATAATACAGCAGCACCTCTAAGTAATTCCCCTGTTATTTACTAGCTCCTACTTATGCTTTAGAGTTACAGAGTACAAGAGAAACTTTAGCACTTTTCAGGAAAATAAATAATCGAAAAAGTAAAACATTTCCCTTTTAATTCTTTGCAAGTACAGCTTAAGTGGAAGCAATGAAGTAGTATTTACCTGACTCTGCAGATGACACTATTTCCCCTCTGTACTAACACCCAGTTTCCAGATTCTGAAGGACTCCACAGAGTATAGAAGATCCCAGTCCATCCACATGGACTCATGAGCGCGGCTGTAGTATTCACGGAAAGCAGCAGCACTGTTGTTTCTGCCTGGGGAGAGAAAGAAGTCAGTGTGGGCAACAGAGCCTCCCTCCCTACTCTGCCACAGGGAAAGGGAGGGGGGTTATTTTTCCTGCTTCCATGGAGACATATTCCTTTCTCCTTTACTAATATAATCACTTCTCTCCCCAGTGCTCCCTTAAACTTTTAACATCAATAACCTTGAACATTAGGCAGCAGTGGACCCAATCAAAGCAAGTTCGGGAGGTCAGTGTGTACTCGGTCTACAACACAGAGCACAGGGCTTTCCTGAAACACAGTTGTCTCCCCTTTACAGTGTAACAGCTGCTTGAGCAGCGCCCCACAGCGCTCCCACCAGCAGCAATAGCCCCTTGCACCAGTACTTCCATCAGCAGACCTCAGCAAAAGCCCTCCTTGTTCAAAAATAGCCTACCTTACCTTTAGCACTTACACAGACAGATGTGCATATCTCTGTCCTGGGGACTGCCGTGCTCCAGACTGGTGGGAGGAATGTCTAACTCCACAGCTACGCAAATTCTCACCGATAGCAAATACAGTGGAATAGAATATATCAATAATGTAACATGGGTCTCTTCAAGATCAGCACAGAGCTCGGGCTTCTAGGGCTGTCCAAAGCTTCAGCATTCAATCATAAACACAATTCTCTCCAGTGTCAGCTCTACCTGTAAAAAAAAGCTTTCTTCCACAGGAGGTAACACTAGGTGGTTTGCCAGCCTGACTCTTGTGCTTGCTGTCAAAGCCTGAGCTGCTGCACCCTTCTAAACCCAAGCCAACAGCCTTGTGCGCATCTGCAGTGCCTGATCAGCCCTCCAGGGCTTGGTCTCCCCATGCTCCAGGGGAGACCAGCTGCCTGTGGTGCCATATGCAGTCATGCACACAGCCCTTACAGACAAGTGCTCCAGCATTTAGAAGAGGAGAAAAACAAAAGTCACAAAGCTTTTATACTGTCCACATGAGACTTTATTTATACTTTAAAATTAAATAAAAAATAAGCTATGCAAAGCGTGACAGAAATTCTTGCAAAGATACACAAGCTAGGAGCTCAGAGTTTGCCTGTTCAACCCACTGTTTCGCTTCTGGTTCCTTGTTTCCTCCCACAGTAATTAGCTTGCTTGCCTTGGCACTTGGACTCATTCAGGAAGCCATTCTTGTTCCTCCTTCATCTTCTTGGTCTTTGCCTTAGTTTTGGGCGTTTTCTTCTTTTTGGTTTTGTAGACAGGGGAGTGGAGAAACTCTGTGTTTGTAAATGGGTCACCTCGCCTCAGTTTGCTGCAGAACCAAAATGGTTAGATGGAACTGTCAAGGAATTTCTTGACTACGTATAAGATTGCAGTCTGCCCAATTAGTTTATTTCTATTTTTACTGAAATGCTTTAACCAATAGGTGCCCAAGTGGTACAGATTATTCCACTTCCAGTACAGGGGCAGCTCTGACCCAGTATAACCATTCCTCACATAAAAGTCAAGCTACGACACTTTTCAGGGAAGGAAAAAAAAATATATATATATATATATGTTATATAAATATGTTATATATATATATGTTTTACTCAGTAGTATAATAATAAAAGGCATCCTTTTAGGAGGCAAATGTTCCTATACAGTGGCCACTGAAAGTACTCAATCCATAGTTTCTTTGGGAGAAGACACAGCTACTTTTTGGGTATTGATATCTGCCAGAAAAAGGCAATACAGAACCAAACAGATCATGGAGAAAACCCTCAACCCTCCCCAAACCATAGTGTTTCCTTCACAGGTATCCAATTAAAATGGAACTACTCAATCATTGTATAAATATATAGAACTCTGGTTATCAGAAACTAACACCAAGTAAAAGCAGGGCTTTCCCTAAGCTCTTCTTATTTATCTTTTATTTTATCGTCATGCTAGCCCCTTTTTATCACGGGAGTAGCACACAGGCAGCCTGCTCAGAGGTATGTTTGTTTCAGAAAGAGAAATCAAATCTTTAGTAATATGTTACTAGGAGCCTGTGCAGGCATCTGTGCTAACGCAGACTTTTGACTTAACTGACTCTCAATTCCACTGCAGTTTAAAGAAACATGAAGAGGGGCTGAAAGACACATGAAGTGACATAAGATCCAGCCCTGAAGAGGCACCTGTACAGATAAACTACTACACCATTTGGAGAGTAAAGAAGGACAAGAGAGGACAGCCTGGCAGTGGACAAGGATTGATGGGGCACGTCATGCAAGTGAGGCAGTTTGGCTCTCAAAAAAAACCACCTTCAACACATTCCCAACTGATGAGAAGGGAGTGCCCTGGCAGGTGTGCATATGTGTGCTTGCACAGGAGAGAAAGAGAAGAAGGAGGTACAGCATGGGAAGAGGCATGGAAAGGGATAGTTTAAATACCAACCTGTTGAGTTTTGGCTCTGCATAGCAGGTAGGGTCCCGTTTCCTCCTGGATAGACGCCCTGAAGCTCCTTCCAAACTGGGCGAAGACAGTGTCTTGGCATTGGTCAAGTCTTGCAGTGGCCTAATTTCTGCAAAGACAGATGTTCATACGTGAACTGATCAGTGTTTCCAAATCATTTGTAGGCATCTTAAGAAATATAGCTGCCAAGTAGAGAAGAGGAGGACCGCATTACCAGGTTTCTCTGAACACTGCAGAGCAAGGCACAATCCTGAATATAACACCTCTAACCTCAAGAGACTGTTTTGTCCAAAAATCTCAGACCTGTTCCTCAAAAGTCAGCTCATGATTCAAGTAAGTTCAAGGCACCCAAACAACCTAGAAGATTTCCAGCAGGATGCCTGCACCTGCCAGTGTTTGCTACAGCTTTCAAAGAAGTCAGCCACAAAGGGAAAGGCAGGAGAACAGACTCCCTGCCCTCCTGCAAGGTACATAGCTACAGCAAGCCTGCTTGTTTTCTTTTTTCTTCTCTCCCCTTCCTTGCAGCTGTTCACAAACAAAACACCCCACTACAACACACAGGCAAAACAACTTTCTCTCTTCAGAGTATCAAATAAGAGCAAGCTTCCAAATAGACTCAGCTTAGCTACTGTACTAAATCAGGGGATACATCCTCCAAAGCCTTTGGGGTAGGAAGTGAAGGGGGAAAGAGGGAGAATTTAGGTAGCTCCTGACAATTTTGCACTGAAGATAGCAGCTGCCACATAAAGGTATGGTCTGAATTTTCACAGCATTAACTATCCAGGACTAAAAGCTTGCCATCTTCTTCATACCCTCTGCCATAGCAACAGACTCGAGCAGGCACAGGTCAGCATCAGGCTGCATCATTTGACTACTTGATTAGATAGATTTTTCTAAGTAGACAAACATGCCCTGTAGATAGCAGGAGTGGGAAAACAGACACTTGGCACATGATCTCAGCCTTTTCCCCAATATCCATACCTGAAAAAGCAACCAGATGTTTAGCATGCAATAATGCAGATAAACACCAAGCAAATGCAGCCACAAAAATGCCTGGCCAGCAATTAGTTTACAGCCCACTAAGTGGAAAGTCTGGGCTCAAACTTCAGATATCTAGTGACTGTCTTAAGAATACTAAAGAGGCATAAATGGTGTGTCAGACAGTGACCTTTAGCTTTAAGAAATGAGCGCAGGGGAGAATACACATTAGCATTCATTGCATGGGTTTTTGTACATACTCTCCAAATACGGGTCCCCTCCCCAGTCCACTACTTACCATGTTCCTGCAAAGATGAACTCTGGGAATGTTCTTTAGAACTTGACTCAACCTGGTTTCTTCCCTCAGGGATTTCCTCTGCATTCCTTTCTTTAAATGACAGAGCACACTCTGGCCAAACAGAAGATTTCTTTGGGATTTTGTTGCCCTCGGTATCTAGGCTCTTGGAGACAGGTAGATCTGTAAGCCTGGAGCCGAGAGGCAGAGCTGCAGAACAGGTCACAGTGGAAGATTCAAGACTGTCCGAAATGCTCATAAGATTATTTGTAAGCGAGATTTCAGCTATCTGTTCCTCAAGGGAGGCATCTGGCTCAGACAGGAGATCTGTAATGCAGGAGAACTTCCTCATCAGGACACTTTGCTTAGGCACAAGTTCTGAACTTCCAGGAAGCAGCCTGGCCCCATCGCTCTCTCTGGCTAGGGGATCAGTCTCTGAAGGACTACAGGTGCTCCTCTTCTTCTGAGTCTTTGGTATGAGACAGACATCTTCTTTTAAGGCATTCATATTGTTGTGAAAGTCAGCCTGTCCCTTTTCTTGAAGGTTCCCTGTCCACTTTTTATTGCTCTGAGCAGTCACCATCCTTTGAACTCTGGGGATTTTGCTAGCTTTGCTCCCAGGAACACTCCTGGAAGGTACAATTTCATCCCCTTCAAAATCTGTCTTGATACAACCCAAGTTTCCTGGGAGGTCCAAAGGACAGACAATATACGTTTTTCTGCTACGTTTAGGATTATCTGGTAAATCCTTTGCATTCTCCTTAGCTACTCCTTGAACACCTATACATGGCACAGAAACCTCAACTTCATTTCTCTGATCGTTACCGTTGCTTTCCCTGACAGTCTTCCTCCTGCTTGTCTGGCCTCTTTTGGGCTGGTCTTCAGCTTTAGCCTCCAACATTTTCACGCTGTTCAGCACATTCTTCTCAGTGTCATTTGTTTGCATAATTACTCTAGTTCTCCTGTTGGTTTTCCGTCTGACACTCTTTGTGCTCACGCTTGATGAGTCCTGCTGCAAAGCACACGTACCTGAGGCCTCTCTCCTCAAGGAAAGCGAACACTGTAGACTGTAAACATCTGAGGGAACTTCATGACTTGAGAAGGTATGAACTGGGCTTTTCAACAGGCTCTCTGCATTTTGGATCTCAAAGACAGCCTCCTTCTCAACTTGTTGCGGTAAGTCACCACTTTCAGGATTATGCAGCTGTGCTGGATTCACCACATATGTTCTCCTGAGGTCTCGGACTTCATCAGGAGAATAGAAATGCAGGCATGCACCACAGCCTCCATTCTTCCCTTCCAAAGCCCCCACATGAGCTTCCTGCCTCATCTCAGGAGCTTCAGGCCCACTAGAATTTGTCAGAACTTCTGGCTGAAGTAGCTTATTCACACTTTCAGTGCTCTCTTCACCCTGAGGTGCATCAGAACCACCTTTTGCACTTTTAATTGAATTCTTTTTCTTTTTTCTTGTACTAGCCTTTTTAACAGCTGTTTTCTCACTGGTTTTGCAGTTACCTTTGCTTTTAACTTTTACTGGAACAAGCTCAGGGACTTGGCTACAATTGGGATCAATTTCAGCATCACACATAGTTTCTTGAGTCTGTGGCTGATCACAGACAACTTCTTTACCCAAAGATTTTATATCAGAATCAACAGCAGTTTGAGCAGGTGAAGCCAGGGAGCTAAGTGATTGCAGCTGTAGCTGCGTGTTACTTTTGTTGGAGTTGCTACTGTCCTTTGTGATACTCCACTGGGACACTTGAGTTGAACCAACATGTGATAAGAAATCCACAGCAGAAGATGGAGTGCTTGTTGCAAACAGGGTAGAACGCTTTCTCCGCTGAGTAACATGCCCTTGTGAGAGACGATCACAGAAACGTTTCGCCATCTCATCATCCTCATATGGAAGAGGATGACTTTCCCAGATAAGCACTGGCAAACTGCTAGGATTTTGTCGAGTGGCATACAAGGTCTCTGTGGGGGAAAAAAAAAAAAAAAAAAAACCAAAAAAAACTCATTCCTAAGTCAACTTTCTCAGTTTCACTAAAACCTACAACCACTGTCATGAATCCCAAGGCTAGAAAAAGCATTATGTTCTTTCTCTATGCAGGGACTCCCCACAGTCACTGTGTTGCAGAACCGCTCAGCCGGTTGCCTTCAGAACAGAAAAGGAGCCCAAAGCAACATTAGGCCTTTACCAGCCCTAGTATTTGGGAATACTCAAAGATTTAACAAGAGATTTATTATCTGCATGGCAAACCAAACCACAAGTCAACAAGTCTGAAGGCCTGTATATACACACCAAGAGAAAGGACAGCAGGCCTTACCCAAAGAGTTTTACTTGCAAGACTTTCAACTCCACCCCCAGAAAAGCGTCATCACCATTCCATTTTCAGGGTACATAGAGGCTTTCTCTAACAACGCCCAAACCTCAGCAAACCTATGTTTCTCCACTAACATGTTAAGGTAAGATGAAGGGCCACATCATCTTATCACTTGATTCTACTGAAGGCATGATAAAGCCCTCCTGCAGCCAGGTAGCCACTTAACAGTTTAGTTGGACAAGACACACTGCTTGGTTTAAATTGTCTTTCGTCCTCTTCCCTCCCATCATGTAAGGATTTATTATCAGCAGAGAATTAGAAAAGTATTGGTATGCATATCTCACCCTAGAAGGAAGAGAAGAGGCTATTACTGCAGCAGAGAATTAATCTATTCTGCCCAAACACTGCCCTTGTAGTGTCTTGCTCCCTGCTGTCACCCACTGGCTATAATTAAACTCAACAAGGGAAAAAATACAGCTGCTAGAATGACAGTGCTCCTTCAGGGCACCAAGCTTTTGCATAGAGATTGCTGACCAGGATCAGAATAGCTCAGTAGATACAGAAGAATATATATTTGCTCACGCACACAAGAACAAGAACGAAGAGCATGTACCCAAGCAGATTCTCAGGGGATAGCATACTCGGGCATTTCTGGAAAGCTTATGTAAACTCACTGCCTGCTACCCAGGAAATATGATGAGTGATACGGAGGTATTGCAAATTATTACAAATATGCCCCCAAAATCCTGCTCTTCTGGAATAACTTTGCATGTCTTGAGTTCAGAAATGAACCAAGACAGGGCAAGTTATTCCAGAACAGCAGCAGAAGATACAAACTTACCTCCAAAGCCATGACAGTCAACAAGAGCCTCTTCCGTTTCCAGTGCTTCACCAGGCTTCTTCATATTTTCTGCCTGCGGGGACTGAGACTTTTCAGCCAGGTGTTGTGACAAAGTATCTTTGGAGACAACAGGCACAATTTCCTGGGACTTATCAGGAACTGGTCTCTGGAGATCTACTGGGGATGTTTGTACTGCTGTAGAGCTACCATCTTGCCTTCCCCCATCACATAGCTTGGAAACAGGCGCTTTCAACAGCATCACTGCAGGCCTGGTGAAAGAGAACAGCAGCCATGGCGCATGCTCCGTAACTGTGACAGGCTCCAGACTCCAGTAGGACAGTGCCAGCTTTCACTCCTATCCAAAAACTACTGAAATGCATTTCTGAGGCTTCAGGTGCTTAAGTGAAGAACATACACTGCCAGAGCAGGACTGATTTCCCATTTTGGGCAAGTACATCTCATAAAGAAAGCACACCCCTGCAGACACAGAAGTGGGAGAAAAAACACACTGAAGCAACGAATAAGGCCTTTCAGCATACAGGCTGCAACTGCAGTTGTTTTTGTGAAAGAACAACCATGCTGCTTAGAGGTATGTTTGTGGGCAGCTCCCACTGGGAACCAAAAGGGTTCCCATGCGTTCAAAGAGGAGACTGCACAGAGGAGAAACAGAAACTTCAACACCTAAGAGGTCCTACTCTGGACCTTCTTCCCAAAACAAACTTACATCATACAAGCAGATGACTACTAAGCATTTATATGTAACAAACATAAGCAGCTAACTATGGCACCTAATCTCTTCAAAATTCTCCAGTGAACGGAGTATGAAGAGGCACTAGCTTGACCACTTCTTCCAGCAATATCAGCTGGTATCAGACACATTACTTTCTTCTGCAAACCTAGCTACTCTTGCATCGTTAGATAACCACAGCAAGAATACACATACAGGCTCTTTTATGAAAAAAAGCACATGAAAAGAAAGGTACAACTTCTAAGCACACAGATGCAGAGTTTTACTGACCACATACATTTAAGCTATACAAACAGACTTAAGTGCTCTGCCAGAAAAGCATCACAGGACTTTCTGCCATTACTGGATACGGGGTGTAACTGTTTACAGTAGCACATACACAGTAATAAGTTTAAAGGACAGGCCCTTTCCTCCACAGGATCTACCACCTGGGTTAGGCAACAAGGAACACAGAAAAGAAATCTTGCAATGCTCACTAGCTGCAAAGAAAGAACTACCTACAAGCAATATGCTTTCAAACAAAAGCATGAGAAGAGAGAGTTTATTATGCACAGACTAGGCAGTAGGGCAAGTGAGACAAAGAATGGCAGCAGAAAGACACAAGGTAAAGGAAAATTTGGAGCAATGGCATTTTAGAAAGCATCCCATGGGAAGCAGAAAACTAGGCACAAGTGTAAAATACAAGAGAAAGTTTTGCATGTAGAAATCAGGATGAGCTTGGTAATGTCTGACACTTTCAGGCCTACCTCACAAGCTGACCTTCTGTGGAATCATCAGCCCAGCTATCTTCTGTTATGCTGTTCTTCTGGCCATTAGACAGGGATGCAGAACTTGTACAAAACTGGGAAGCAGACCAACAGAAGGGTGGTTTAAAGCTCTTGTAATCCCCTGGGCACGTATCTCCTGCCCAAGCATGCAGACAGCTGGGGCTCCCTTTCAGTTTTAGTAGAGACGTGAGACCCCAAGCCCCTGGAAAGCATGTCCAGTACCACCAGCGACCCTCTCCCATTTCCAACAGCACAACCAGACACCCCACTCTCCCACTCAGAAAGGTTCAACAGAACTGCATCGGCAATGTCCCTTGGTGAAGGATGCTTATCAGCCTCTCCAGAGCATGTCAGCCATATTGGTCAAGGACTACACCAGCAACAAACTTCAGAGGGATTTTGCTGCCTTATGCAAGCCATTTACAGCACAAATTATGCAATAAGCTGCAGCACAATCAGAATATATCTCTGTGGTCTTGAGCATAAAGTTAATCTAGTTTAGACAATCCAAGAACAGGAAAAGCTAAGCCAGTTTAGACAATCTGAGACCAAGAATATTTCCCCCATCTTCCCACCTCAGAAACAGGGCATATAGAAAGCATCCAGTCCCTAACCAGAGTTGCCATGGCAACTAATACACACACACACACACACACCCTCAGGAACCTCCTGGTCAACACAGCCAGTGACCCAGAGGAAGGCAGTTAATAACTGTAGCCTTTCCTGTAAAGGATGCTACCCAAGACCGAACTCTGGAAATCATCAATATCAAGCTAAAAATGCATCCAGGGTGCTTCGAGCAAGCAAAGGAGCAAAGCAGAACACCAAACACTTAAGTAAGCAGGTAACACAAAACAAGACACGGGCAGATACAGCCTCCTTCCCAGCACAAGCAGTGGCGTGCTCACAGACCCTACGGCTTACCTCCGAGAGCCGGGCTGTCTTAATCACTGCCATAAGCTTTTCCATTTCTTTCAAGGTGTTATTCTGTGTTGAGATAATAGAGAGAGAAACCACAGAGATGTCAAATCAAAACGTCTCTTCCAACAAGGACGCTTTAGCCAGAGCAAGAAGCAGTCCTTCTGGAGGGAAGGGATCAAGTTCTCGTAGGTCGGGGCCTGTGAGAAGGCGCAAGCCAGCGCCCGGCGGCGTGCTTTGGACGCGGACGGCCCGGAGGAGCGGCTGCAGCTCACCCCCTCTTCCCGAGGTCGCAGCGCGGTGCCGCCCGCCCTCCCCGCGCCGTTCCCGTACCAGGAGGCAGAGCTTGTGGCGCAGGGCAGCGTTGTGGAAGTGGCACTGCTCCACCTCCTTCTGCAGGGCCGTCTTCTCCTGCGTGAGCCGCTGCGCGTTCGCCTTCTCCGCGTTCAGGGCCAGCGCCAGCGCCTTGTTGTTGCGCTTCAGGGAGACTTTAATAGTGGAGGAGTTGTCTGTAAGCGAGAGAGAAGGACCCGCAGCGTCAGCACCCCTGGAGCCATCCGCGTCCACCCCGCCGCGCCCCCCAGCGCACACGCCTGAGGCCGCGGCCTCGAGCTGCTCCCGGCTCGCCGCAAGGCAAAGCCGCGCTCACTGATGATTTTCGTCTTGATCTTGGAGGCCAGCGAGGCGCTCAGCTTGGCGCTCCGCAGCGCGCCGTTCTTCTTCTCCCGCATCCGCTCCCGCGCGCCGCTCAGGCCGAAGAGGGACGTTTCCGAGCCCTCCTGGGAGGCCATGCCCGCCGCAGCAGCAGCGCCTCGCCCGCTCCGCTCCGCCCGGGAAGGGCCGCGCTCCTCGCCCGAGCGGCGCCCGCCGGATTTTTGAATAAAAACATGGCGGCCTCGCCCCGCCCCGCCGCCATGTCGCGCCGCCGGGGTGGGGGAGCGGCGCCGCGCCGCCATGCCGCGCCGGGGAGGGGGGAAGGGGGCCGCGCCGCCGGGCGGGCCGCCCCTCGGAGGGCGGAAAGGAGCTCGCGGAAGAGCAGGTCACCGCGGAGACGCGAAGGGGCTTGGCCAGCGGCGACAGCACTCCTGCCCGCCGGCCCGGCCCGCCCCGGCAGCCCCTCAGAAGGGCCCGAACCCTACTCCTGATCTGTATGGCACTTAGTGCGCTAGCCCATGAACACTAAGTGATCTTAAAAACAAACAAACAAACAACAAAAAACTGCGACTTGCCCTGGATAAGGATTTCCCCACCCGCCTTATTTCTTGCTCCGGGAATCCCAGACCAGCACTGCACCTGCTGTGCTGGGGACCACAGGCTTAAGCACACTTCTGTAATACATGTGCTGCCTCCAGGCATGACAAACTCGACAAGCCTAAACTTTTACCACCAACTTTATTAAATCACTGAGAAGGCTTAGTATTTGCTCAGGCGCATCAGCACCACGCAGTCAAACGTAAGTCTACACCCGTGCCGCTCGTGCACCGGCAATGCTGGCCTGAAGCCTGCGTCTCTCCCTGCTCTCTCATTAATCTCATTGTTAATAAACACAGAAGGTGCCATGAGAGGAAAAATGAGGCATTAGCTTGCAGAGCATGGAGTTACTGTGGTCTTCCACAGGGTTTTCTTGCTTTGCATTCAGCTGAATGTAGGGTAGCTACTGGGTGAACAGAGCACAAGGTCGCATGTCTCAGTCCAACAGATGGTCTCACTCAAATCCTGAACATCGTAAATGCTCCTAGTCTTCCCCATTTCACAAAACAAAGGGGCCTTTTCCCACATGGCTGTATTTAAACAGTGGAAATCTTTGCCCTGTGACATTAATAATGTCAATTATTTGGATTTCAAAAATTGATGGGGCAAGTTTATATAAGACAAAATCAAGCAAGAGTATTAACTGCCAAGACAACACCTTTTGCTCGAGGAGATCCTGAGTGGAAAATCAACACAGAATGGGGAAACACTGAGAAAGTTTCATGTCTACTACCACAGCTCTTAAACTCTTCCTCAGGCACCCACTAGCAGCTACCATTCTTTTTTTTTCCTCCTTCAGTAAGAGCAAACCTCAGTGTGTGCCACCCCCCGACAGGTACAGTGCCATTGCCTCCATTTGGGGAAACAGCAGGAGTCAACAACACCCCAGAGCTCAGGACCAGCCTCATCTTGGGGAAGCCACTTTCCTCCTTGGCACCTTGCTACATAACAGGAGACAGGCTGGGGCTAGCTGGACTCCTGGTCAGACTTGGCACTTTGTGAAGGTCACTTCGCACGCCAGCTTGGCCATAGCAGAAGACAAGCTCTGGGTTGGTGTGACTGAAGGAGACTCAGACAGCGGACCTAGTTTCTCAAAGCAGTGCAAACAAGCAGCAGCTCTACTATGCAGAGAGGGTAGCTGTGATACCTGCCAGGAAAACACCCTCAGAATCAAACCCAGCCCCAAGCTGGCAGTAGCGGTAGGGAAGACACAGGCTCAGTGCTTAATTTGCCACAGGGGGAGATAGAAACTATAAGAATGGCCATGGGCATCTAATGCCTGTAGGAGAGGCCATCCCTAAATTCCAGCCCTCTCCCAGCAGCTGCCGGTCTGGCTTTCCACATCACAACTCTGGCAAAGACAGAGTAGGCAGCAGAGCTGTGTTCATCACTGTTGCCTCTTGCAACACACATATCTAAAGGTTAGTCCTTGGAAAGAGTGGTGAAATGAAATGAGGAAGAGAAAGCATAGCACAAATTCTGTAAATGGCAAGTAGGCCATTTCCTGGAAAAGTTATGTCTAATGATAATATATTTGCTTTTATAACTTAGGCCATCACAAAGAGGCAACATTATGTCCAAGTGTCATAAATCCATTGCTATTTACTTGGCAATCAGCTAACATCAGAAGTATATTCCTAGGGAAATGGATTGCTCATTCCTTTCTTGCATTCAAACCTGCAGCCTACAAACCTCCCTGGTTTACAGATGCAATGGGTTCTTCCTGCCTTATTAATTATGCCGCTGTACTGGCTACCATCAGTGAGGCTTTAGTAAGTTGCATTGGGATTTCCCGGCCATTAGAGCTTCTCCTAACGCTGTAAGCAAAAATGTGGCATGGATGGAAGAGCAAGTAGTAGGATCCTTCCTGTTTGCCATAAACACTGCAGATATGAAGTAGAGGTAGCAGGTCTAGATTTTCACTGTTCCATAGTCTTACTTTTACTGAATACCAACAGCTTCTTTTACAAGCAATTAAATCCATCAGAACCCAGTGAACAGACTCCACCTTCCTTGTTAGCCAGTCATCTATGCTTCCAACTGGTCACTTAGCAGTGAAACTCAATATCTAGAAATATAAAAGGATCATTTAACTTGAGCCGGATAGCACAACATCAGGATGCAAGTTTAATCTTGCATTGTTTTTTCTTTCTTTAATTTCTCTCAGCTCAGCAGCATTGTTTCCAAGCAACCAGAGAAAGCTACAGTTCTGCATAGTCATAGCCTAATTTCCCTGGCACACAAACTCAGTGACAGAGGCAAGAAAGGAACAGCAGCATCCAGAGGGAATTCTTCCTCAGAGATACTTGGAGTCAGAGAAGCCCCAAACCTGGATCCTGAGGCCTATTCCAACGAGTTTGACACAGGTAATGCATGATTTCTTGTGTACACGTGTGAGAGAGAAAAAGAATAGGGAGACTATATCCAGTAACACAGATGAGCTTACCAAGCATGTCATAGATTTCTTTGCATATTTATAATAATCCATGGGTTCTTCTTTTCTGAACAAGCCAGTTCAGGCCGGGAATACTCCAGATGTAGCCTTTTACTGCCTAGTGAGATGTCTTTGCTCACTGCTTTGAAACCTTCTCCCCAGTGGGACCAAGCACTACAGTTATAAATGATGAGCCAGCACCTTGTGTAGCGTAAGTCATCCTACAGGTTTTCAGCAGTCCCTACTAACTCCTACTAACTGAGGATCCTGCCCAGAATACTTACTGTTACCTGCAGTAAAATACACAGCAGGGCTAGGAGATGGTTACCTTTTTGCATTAGAAAACTAACCAGTGCACTTGCTGCCTGGCTGGGCCTCTGTGGCTGTGAATTATGAGAAGTGTATGTTTTGGTTTTCTAAGAAACTGGTGGACCAAGGTGCTGGCTGCTCTCTTTCCTACATCCTGTCCAGACAGCTGCTATCTTGTCTCTTCGAGCCTGTCCTCTTCCCAGCCCATTCAGTGATCTACAGCCAACAAACTGCCTTTATTCATCCCCTCTTTTTACCACACAGGTCTGATTAACACATACACAGTGGGAGGAAAAACCAGGTGCTAAGAACTCAGAACAAGTAGCAGGTAGAGACTGTGCAGTAGGTGGACATTATGTTAGAAAACATGCATCACTGATGGGGATGCAAGAAGCCTGCTAGCTGACAAGTCATATTCAAGATAGATGCTCATTGTAAATGGGCCCATCCTGCCCCTTTTCCATCATCAAACTCCTTATTCCCACTTTCAGTGCTTTGCATGTCATCCTCTCTTCCTTGACTATCTTTTCTCTCCAGGTCTAGTCCAGTTCAACTTGGAAATTGGTTTTGGCCACATTTCTGTAGGGGTCTAAGTGTCCCATACGCTTCTGCCCATGGTTCCACTTTGCTCACTGTGACAGGGACACTTGGTGGCATGCACTTTTTCCTCTCTTCTAGATTTCAGTGAGCCATTTACATTGCAGTGACAACTAGAACATCTCTGGCCATGGAAAGACAACGCTTAAAGAAGGAGATTGAAAAACTCCTGTGAGTATTCTCCGCCCACAACTTCCTGTACCGAATTTGAGACAGACTTGCTTTCATTGCAACAGGTTGCAGGACTTAGCTGGGTAACAGCAGTAAGTCCTTAGGCTTTTCTTGCTGGAAAGCATGGACAGACTTCCTTTTAGATACTCCTAATTTTCTAGCATGCTCTATATGCTGTCTGCAGCGTGACAGAGTCTGACTGCACACACAACAGCAGAGATGTCTCATTCCCACTAGCACAGAGCAAGGCCTGGGCTGTGAAGGGAGGTGCAGAGTTCCTCCCTTGCCATACATCCAGTGTACATCCAGAGCAGCCACTGTAAGTGGTCTGTTAGTGCTCTTAGATGCAGGAGTGCCCAGCAGACAGCTTCTGGGAGCTTCTCTATTCAATGCCAGCCCTTCTCTGGTCTCCTTGCATAGATCAGTACTACTCAGTCTCAGGAAATACTGCAGACTCAGGCCCTCTGCTAATGAGAAAAACAAACACCAGTGAAGTACCTCTTTCAGTCTCTTGACTCTGCTTTGAAACCCTTGCTGTGAGGTTCCAGACTTGTAATACTCTTTTCACATTTATGCTTCTTCCTGTATTTTGAAGCTTCTGCGAAAGACAGCAACATGGTCTGAGGGAAGCTAAGACTGCTTGTGATGCAAAAATTAGGATGCTCCATCCTAATCAGGATGGGCCTATGAGAAATCCCACACAAGATTCCTAACCCTGAGTCACAAAAAAAAAAATAGCCCTAATTTTACACTGACCTTGGTATCGCCTAGTTTATCTTCCTTGTACTGGATTGCTTAGAACTGGTGGTAATTCAAAGTTGCTCTCTTGCTTTAAGGAGTGATTATGTTGGCATCAGACTACGAGAAAATGAATTTGATCCAAGAGGACAAAGGCAGTCCACCTTTCTAGATGACATGGTAATCAGATTTATTTCCAATCCTGTACCCCTTTATCTGCAGGGCTAATGAGAACTCTGAAGGATGTCTGTTTGATACACTTAAATAAGCTGTTCTTACAGTGATCAATAAAAGCTCATTACTCTCTCATCTACAGAGATTGGCTGTAGATAACATCCAAGTGTAACATATGCAGTAATTTAAGTTCTGACTGATTTTTCATCAAGACAAAGCTCATAAACAAAGGACATTTGAGAAGGTTGAAGTTAACCATCTGAAGAGACTTGCAGATAAACTAAAGCTGTCAGTGCATAATAAAACCTCTCAAATGCATGAGAAAGTCTTCCCAGGCATGTTTAAAATGCCTCAAACCTCAACAAGTGTCTCACCAACTGTAAGACACCAACTGCGTACACTGGGCTGCAGCTCATCTCCCCCTGTATTCCTACACACTCTCTCAATTCCTGGGTCGAGTGATTACAGCAGAACAGACAGTTGGGGTGCTTCTCTCTTTCCAGGCTCATTACAACTTGGCCCTCAGTGTTGCTTTGCTGTGGCTAAATGACTCAGACACTCAGCCTCAGCATACGTCAGAGGAAATGTGAGTACTGCAAAGCTAAGGCCCTAATGCTGCAATGGGCTACACCTGTGTGAGCGCAGTGAAAGCAGCAGTGAATCGGTCCAGCTTTTTTGCTTTTATAACACCAGGCTAAACATCTTGTTCAAAACATCATGCAGGAATTTGGCAACTTGCAGCAGATACATGTATCCCAACCGATCTGAGAGAGAAGCTATGATATTATCTTCATATGCTGGAATATTAATGGTAAGAGGGCAAGAAAGATACTAGAATCTTTTGCTCTATGGCAGCTGTCTCCCTGTATCCTGCACGTCTTTGCTTATAAAAAGCACAGCATACAGATAATGCAAATATTACAGATATGACTCATTTTATCACATAGTCATTAAGTTTTGCTCAGCCTGAGAAAGCAAAATAGGCAGTTTCAGTAGGTCACTCTGTGAGGGTGTATCAGTACTTACCTTGTTTCACACATAAGGGGTGTCAATACAAAATGATGATGGAAACAGGCATAAGCAGAGAGAGTGTAACAATCCCAGCAAAGATGCAGTGTGATCTTCCAAACCAGTCCCTCAGTACATGCAGTATACTCACCTTAAGCCACTGTGGCTGTTATGATGGGACAAAGGACTCACTTCCTTGTTCTCTCCCCCAGATTCTCCTGTATTTACTTTCAGGCCCTCTAAAGCAGGTTGTAGGACCAAGTCTCAGGAAGATACGTAATAGGAACTTGAAGCAATACTAGGAGTTCATGTGAAAGCTGTTTCAAAATTCAAAGGAAAGGGAGTATTAGCTGGGTTTCATACACTGATTTTAAAGAATACTTCTCCTGAGAGCTGACCCTTTGCCTTAACTGTTTTCACAGAACAGCATTCCTGTTGAAGATGTCTTTGAGATTTACAGCATGAGGCACTCAGCAACACGCTGGCAGAGCTCTGCAAAAGTGAGTGGTTTGCAGATTTATCTCTTACAGGGGTCTGAGTGAGGATCTCACACCTATAGCAGCCTGGTCCAGTGCATGGGGCAGAGTAGCATTCTAGGGAGCACCATCAAAGTGTGGCTCTGCTACCTCTCTCCTAAATTCCTCAGCCCTGTATCCTTTCCCTTTCCACATTTTCCCACACAGAGTAAACCCTGTCAAATCATCCCCTTTTCTCCCTGCCACACATCTGCCATCAGGGATTAGAGCTGTGTGCCTTGCAGCCTCACTGCAAGGTGTAAAGCCTCCATGCGAGGTGGCAGTTGTCCACAGTATACCTCAGCCCCCCTGCCAGAGCATATCTGTCAAACCTGCAGAATACAGAGTATTTCTTAATTTCTTGCAGATCATATTATCTAGCTATTATAGCTATGGTTTATCTCAGCTCTCTAATAAAAGGAAAGGAGTTAATTGCTTTCTGTAGAATCTACTCTTTTTACTCTTAGACCAGCAGTGGTTTGGGGACAATGCATGGGAGGGAGCAATACACACTTATGACTCCCTGTTGCAGCAGAGTACAAGCATTCAGATATCATGCAAGACCAATAGACAGGGTTTGGCAGCATGACTTTTATCTGAAGTTAGTGCTTGCTTTCTTCCTTTGGGATTGTTCTCTGGCTGCCAAAGATGTAGTGCACCTGTGCCTTTTCTCTCTCACCTGTACACTCAGGCTTTGACCCAAAAGTCTCCACTCTCACTGAAAACTGCAGGGTAAGGCCTAAGCTTTTCTAGCACCTGGCCTCACCCAGGAGCCAGAGATGGGTCACAGGGTGTCCTGTGACCAATTTTCTAAAGGAGTAACACAGTTTACCTCTCTGCTACAGTTCTTCAGCCCCTCTCTTCTGTATGGACTTTGCAGATCCTTCATGGGCTCCTTCAACCATTTTCCCCCCTTTAAGCTAATAAACGTTCCTGCCAAGTAAATGAGCAAGTGGTCTGGGATTAGGCATTTGTCAGAGGAACCAAAAATGTTAAATCCCATATTAAAAAGTTTGCCTCAAGACCTTTACCTCTAAGTCTCCATTTTTTGGTTAGCTACTGTCTGTTCCTTGTCAGGGTATGACAACACTTCAGGTGTTAGTCTTGGTGTCCTGATTTTAGGTAACTTCATAAAAAATCAATGCTAGGTTACAGAAACTCAACTCTTACATGAGTGTTACATGACATTATTTAAGGAGATTCAATAACCGCACCCTAGAAATCGTCCTTGAATGCTGGTGAAGGATTGGAGACGGCACCCTTCAGAACGCCTTAGCTTTTCTCTTCAACGCAAGAAAGAGGAGAACAAGAGAACAATGCCAAGACAGTTTTTCCACTTGCAGTGAGTTACAGTCCTACATAAGTTGGACACAAATTAAACAGAACAAACCAGTGACTGTGACTGCAAGATTATCTGTTACCTGTGTATCTGCAGGGAGGAGATGCTCCACCAGAGTGTGGAGATACCCTCATGCCAGATCCTACAACAGAAACAGAAAACACGCCCAAGGTTTTATTATTTCATTATTGCAGAGAACAGAAGTAACATTATCCTGCTTTACAGACGATTGACTGAGACAGAGATTAAATGACTTGCCCAAGATCAGACAGTATCCATAGCAGAGCCAAAAAGCCTGGATCTTTCTTTGTACTTAAAACCTCTCCTGAGAGAAGCAGAATATATTTTTTCAGGCATAGTGCTTTGGTAACATGGTTCACTGTCAGTCCCCGTACTAGAGCTGCCTGGGTACGGTCAGCTCCTAAGGCAGGCAGCAGACTATGTGCCTCTTGCACGCCTTCATCTAGACATACTCTTACAAATCTTAATTAAGCGAAAGAATCAAATATTGTTTGAGACCCATGAGACAAATGACTCCCTCCCTGTTTGAGGACAAAACCTCCTAGAGCTTGTATGTGAAATGGTCCATCAGGTTTTAGGGAACCAGTAACACCCAGGCCAACCTCTATAGTTGTATTGGGCAGAAATTACAAGGTTTACTGCAGTCACACATGAGCACCCAGTCAGTGCATGCAGGGGCACTGTGCTGGGCTTAAGTGGCAGGATTTAGGTAGCAGAGGGCTGCAGTGACAACCTATTTGGAGGAAGGCAAGGAATTGCCTTGTGCCAGCCAGCTCAGAAACCCATGTCAACAGCCCACCAGAACTTCTGCCAAGGGAGGACACAACCCCACTGCTCAAGCATATCTAAGAAAAAGCAACAGCTGCTAGAGGAAGGGACAGATAAGGAAAGACATGGAGGGAGAGATGGCTGACAAGAGGTGCTGCTAAAGGTGGCACTAGTGTTTGACCCCTTATTACAACTTTGCAGTCAAAAGTCTCTAGCACCATAAGGATCACTTCTAAAATCCCTGCACCATCCCTTCAGTCTAAGGAGTCAACTGCAGCATGTTTGATGATTTGAATGCTATGCTCCTGGGTTTAGAGATTTATGAAGTGTTTTTTTTTTTTTTTTTTTTTTTTTTTGGGGGGGGGGGGACATACTTTATGGCTTAAATGCCCAGCTGACCACAGACTCCATGGTTCCTTTCTGAACTGCACATTGTCCACTTGGGTTGGCAAAGACTCACACCAAAGTGCCAGTGCAAGGCAAGCACAGATATATAAAAGCTCTTTGTGTTCACTATCTAGCCTTCAGGGACATATTTTTGTTCCTGAAAAGGCAGAAGCAGGTTATTTTGCTCTGTTGTGCTGTTCCTCTGCTGGAAGTTATCCTCAAACTACTAGAAACTACGTATTTGGTCCATGCAAAACTGGATACAGAAGACAACTGAGCAACAACATCATCTCCACCTGAAGAAAAGCAAACAAACAAAAAACCCAAAAAACAAAAAACCCAGTAAGACACCCTCCACAAACCTACAGTGGACAAAAAGGAGATATTCACTGCAACTTAGCTGATCAGATCTTACGTTCGCTCTGCAGATTTAACCAGTTAAGGGTCTTCAGTCTTTCCTTGCCTGATCCGGGTGCCTACACTTAGCCCTTGTCTTAAAGGGATAATCTATTCTCAAAATTACTCACAAGGCTTTCAACATTGCTGGCATCACACACCTTGCAGAATCCACCCCAAATGAAAACAAACAAATAGAACTTATTTAATAGAAAAAAAGCTTTCTGCCTTTTGGGTCTAGAAGAGTCTAAAGTACCACCAGTTCAATGCCCATTCTCATAACCCCAACCCTCCTCTGCCTTGAAACTGCCCAGGAACTCCTAGCTGTGGCAATGCCATGCCACAGGCCCCTTCTCTCACCAGCTGCCAGCCCAGCCCTGTGCGATCTAAGCAATACCCTTCAAAGAATCTCCTCTTGCATAAAGGTGCATCATTTGTATCAGAGTATTTGAATTTAGTAACATGTGCGCTCTTTAAGAGATGTTGCCTAACAAAATTCAAGCTGTCTGCTCCTTTGGCTTCTGCCCCTTTGTTAATAGCAAACTAGCTCTAGCCCTTCTCTCTTTAGACATAACAGTAAGCTGAACTCCTCAGTTCCTCCTCTGCCTCAGTGTGCCAGGGAGAAAGGGGGAAAGGGCAGTCTGACTACGCACAACCATGCTAAGGTACAGTTCAGCTCCTGGGCAGCAGCCCCATTAGTGTGATATCATTACTGCTAATGTCAAGTGAGAAAGGATGTCCTGCAGGTCTGAGGGAAATATAAGCTGCTTTGAGGGCCTTGCTGGTGTTCAGAGGCGGCCTGTGCAAAAGCAGGTGTGCAGTCTGAGTGAAGTTGCCCTCTAAAAATAAGGGAGAGCTTATAATCTTTAATTCATAAGTCACAAGAATACTTTATTGCATGGCCTAGCTATTTAACAAAGGAGCATTTTTCTCTGTAATAAGTAGGTTTTATTTTCAGTGATGCAGAGCTTATTAATGTTTCCCAAACAATCATTAAAAGTTGCTGTGGAATTGTAATCAGACTATAATAGGTGGTTCACATGTAGTTCACAGCATTTCTGATGCTCTTATAAAAATATGTAATCTTGCTTGGCCTTAATATTAATGATGGACTGCCACCCAGTGACCAGAAAAGGCTAGAACTGCACTTTGTAACTCGGTATTACATACCCCAGAACAGCCTTGGCCATGACCTCTTGACTGAATTATTCCATTCGATCCTATTTAGGAGCATTTCACAACCTGTTCTTTCAGTGCAGGGATCTTCCATGCTGCTCTAGTGGGTAGCTTTTGCTGTGAACATTACACTATTTTTACTGTTATTTCTCTTATGGCATGAATTTTTTGCTACGAATTCCCAAACCAGGATATTTTTAGAAATATCCCTTCTGAGTGCATACCATACACTGCAGAGGAGTGAGGTTTTCTTGTAAAGTTTTCCAGCTACTCATGCTGTTCTCCACTTATTTTTTTTTTAAAGAAGTTTTGATTCATATTCTGTTGTTACTCAACACTAGGAAGGAACAGTCTTCCTGTTATTCTCATGTAACATTGCATTTACATAGCACCTGTCTCTAGTGGGGTTGGGGTACTTCCATGACCGTCATAAGGTGGCAAAGTTATAAAATATTCTGAAGAGGAAGATAAGCCATTGTTACCAGGATCTCTAGTTTCCATTTCAGCAGGTGACACTGCTTAATTTTAAGCAGGGGCTTAAGCTCATTCCCACCCTGTAAGAAGGGAACCAAAATGCTTTGCTGAATTTGGAGAGTAAGTATAATTAATTTTCCAGAGCCCTAATCAGTTTAAGCAGTTAAAGCTACTGTTTTCATTAACAGTAACTCTGGAAGCACAATTTATCCCTCTTTAAGAGTCCACAATTTGAGCTGCAATTCAGCCCATTGTAAAATTTAACTTTTGTGGGTCTCAGGTTTGGTCACCTTCCCCTGTTTCCCTACAAAAGAAAATAATGGAGATTCCTATAACCTCCCATGCCTTTTGAATTTTTAGATCTCCTTAAAAAAATTGAGCACCAGATTACCAAGCTACATAAATACTAGCACTCAGAGCCTGGTCATGTTCTTGGAGGAACTAAAAATTTCTGAATCATGAGCAGGGCCCTCCTAGCCTAACAGTTGCTGTCCCAACTGCCTGCCACCTCTGTTTCCTACCCCACCAAGACACTTCAGCAGCTCCCATGTGAACAGCTGAGCAGCCCAGGCCAGGGTGTTGGGGCAGATCGCGGACTGCCCTGTGCACACACCACTACACACTGCAGCAGGTCTGCTACTGCACAACCAACAGCCATGTCCTGGCAGTAAAGATGGACACTTCAGAAAGCTGAGTGGGCCAAGCACCATTCAGCAGAGCTCTCCTCACTTGCCCATCAAGGTCTCTGAAGCAGTTATCTTACTTTTTAACCGACTACACAGAAGGATATGCCTGTTTGGCTTGGCACATGGTTTCTGCAGATGTACTAATCTGAATTACTGTTTTTCCAGGACCACTGGATTCACCCTTTCAACCTTTCCCTGCACCCATTTGCCATGCTGACTGCCCCCAGAGCTGCAGAGCACACCTGGAAGCACAGTGAGCACATTTCACCCCAATTCCCCATATGGCCAGGGCAGGGGACATGGGGCAGCAGCTGCTTGTCCCAGCACTGCCACCATATTACAGCCCATAGAGCTCCAAAAGCTACATGTAAAAAGGATCATGTATCCCTTGCTCCATGCCCATTCCTGTCATGGGTATCTTCCTACTGCAGCCTGGAAATAGTATCTACCTCAGGCTCCCAAAGTACATAACAGTTGCAAAAAGCAGTATTTTATTCTCCAGCTGAAGTATAACATTACAGGTGAAAGTTTATCCATTTCTGCAGTAGGGCCAGCCTTCACATCTGACAAACACTTGACTAATATTTGGACTCCTGCAAAGGTTGGTTACGGTTATCTTCTCCAAACGTAGCAAAAATGAGGGGAACTCCATCAGCATTAGGGAATTTGATACTAGTGCCCTTCACCTCTAGTCATTTTACACAACTGATTCCATGCTCAAGGGTACTTTGCAGGCCCAAGATGATACTTGGCTCTTTCTCCTTCCTAAGGCATCAAGTACCAGAGAGGAGCAGCAAATCAAAAGACCAACTCTGGTTCAACAAGGACAGCTAAAAAGGATGGGAAGCAACTTGACTCACTGACCAGAAGAAAGCAGCAGGATGACAAAGTAGGTTTGAAAATTTCACGTAAGTCAGCAAGCCATTTTTGCAATCTTGCCTCTGAATGTCACAGCTAGAGTGGTGCCTCTGGCCACCCAGAGCCCACAGAGCCTTTCTTACAGGCCCATCTTAATGCTCCATGGCATGAAAAGTTTCATAGTAGTGGTAATTTATTTACAGCGTCAATCCTAGATCTGACTTCCACGGTAACTGTATCATAATGTTAGGCAAGAGGTATCACTCATGAGCTGGAAAGTCACATTCCAGGAATATTCTCAACATGCACACATGAAAGGAGTTCTTCTGGCTAATATTCACTGCAAAACATTCACTACTATCACTTCTAGGTCAAAAAGAAGTTGAAGACTATAAAAAAAAAATACCATAAAAAAACCCAGTGGTGTTAGGTCATTAGCCAGGCACAGACACAAATTAGGCTCCAGCTTTCTATTTGTATGTGATTTGCCAAAGGCAATTGTTTGCTCCAAGTCTGCAGAGTAACAGAGTTGAGAAAGTGTTCCTTCTAGCAACAGCAGGAATTTGAATGAGCAGTATAAGGGGGCTCCCCTGCACCTCTGAGTTCAACGTGCAATGCATTTCACAAAGCAGGAGGGAAGCTGATCCACTGTGCAGTCTCCCTCTCTCCTGACTCATTCAGCCTGGCATGCTGTGCTTGTGTTTAACATTTGCATCCTGCAGGGAGCTACAGAAGGAAAACAAGGAACCTCTCCAGAAAAGCCTGGAACAAATCTGAAAGGAGAGAAGGCAAAGAAAGCTAAGGCATAACAAGGACTCAGATTTCATGCAGCTCACCTACAGCTAGGTGACGTAAGTGATGTCTTTGGCTTTTTTTTTTTTTTTTTTTTTTTTAATATTAGTGTTCCTCTTCTCATCCCTCCTGTCTTGCACTCAAGACTTGCACATTCCCTGCTCTTCTCCTAGTCATCTCTTTCCTGCTTCCCTGCTGGAGTGCAGAGAGCTTAAATTTCCCCAGTGCATCCTTATTACTCTCCAGCTTCTTAACTGACCATGATACTCTGCAGAGAAAGATAGAGCCAAAGAGAGGCTGCAGCACTTTGTACAGCCAGGGAGTACACACTTCCCCATGCTCACAGTCCTGTGCCATTCCCACACATCATACAGAGTGGGGCAGAAATGAGGAACACTGTCACAAGAGGGTTGTGCCTCCTATGGTAAGCCCATTTTCCTCAGCCCTTCCCTTTAATTGTTATTTCTCAGAAATATGAGCAAGATGGGAGAGAAGAGTCAACTACAGAAAAATCTCTCCCACATTGCCAGTGCAATATTGGAGCCTTTCATCATCTTCCATTCCCCATTTGTAGGTCTCTAAGGGTTTGCTTCTGTTGTTTCTACATCGTGCAGCCAAAGAAGACTCTCCATCTCCTGCAGGAACTGTCACAACCTTCATTCATATCCAAACTCCATCTTGGGATAAGACTTGGGTACACATTCTCCTTCCACCTCCTTCTCCCTCTGGCTGGTAGCCTAGGCTCAGTACAGCATGTTTTTATAGGACTCTTTCTATTTACTTACATAGAAGTTCCAAGACTCAGTGGAGTAGAAGTGTTCACTGCTGAGGGGACACATATAACACTGATTTCAGGGTAGAGAGACTCCATCAGAGCTTTTACATATTATATATATATATATAATATGTATGTAAAAAAGTGACAGAATTAAAGATTCCAGCTTCGTTTCAGGCAAGGCATAGCCAAACAGCCATCCAAAGGCTGGTCACGTATTTTAAGGCTACCTTAACTCATGCCTTGGGAGATGTTTCTGTACTCGAATGCAAAAATGCTAAAGAAAAATAAACATCTGTGAAGCAAAACTGTTTTTATTCTTCTGCTTATTGGCTCTCAGGCACTGATCCTATTTATGGAGATGCCAGAAGACAACACTGCACCAGCAAAGCCTGTGAAATGGTTAAACTTAGCACACCTTCCAAAACCTTACAGATTCAAAGGGCCTTTTAGAAACCTTGATGAGTCAAAGTTTGTTTTCAGCTCACCAGGTTCACTTTGTTTTTGAAAGAACTTATCACAAATTTCCTGTTAAAATTCACAGTTTAAAGTAAAATCTCATTGCTGTAAAAGTCTGTCCTCAATTCTGAGCTGTATATGGCAGAAAACTTACTACAGCTTTGCACATTCAAAAATCAGTTTAACTGGTAGGTCTCCGTGCCAGCAGTGACAGGGGGCTCTTACCCATACCATGCCTCCCCTCACTTGCCCCTTGAGCTATGTGAGCCAAGATAAGGCTAGAAGGGACCTCTGGTTGTCATTCAGATCACTCTTCCCCTGACACAGGAAGCCAGGGAGCATTTTGCAGGTATCTACAGCACCAGCTGTTTCAGCCTGGTCTTACAGGGAGCAGGATTGCTAGAACTCACCATCTAATCCCATTTAGCTGTTCCTACCTCTCCATGATGGCCTGTGCTCACTGCTGCAACAGGCCTACCCTATCGCACCCAGCACCGGCTCACCCCTGGTCCTCAGGGCATCTACCTCTCTTCTCTTTGCAAGTAAGTCCAGTAGAGCAATAGGCAGCAGCCAGTACCCAAGACTTCAACAAAATTCATCCTGAATCAAATAGCATCATTTGCACCCCCTGAAGGCCGAAGCAGAAGTGCTTTGAAATTAGGTCATTACAGTGGTAGGGAAAGGGGAGGAGAGAAGGTTGCTGCTGATCACATGAGCAGGAAAACAATAGTTGCAGGGGATATTAAATAGCCATGGAGGGCAAGAGATTAACGTCTCATGACCGGTCTCTGTTCACTGACCTGAAATAAAACAAACGCTAAGGCTTTAACAAATAGGTGAATAGCTGTATTATTCTGACGCTTTTTTTTTTTTTTTTTTTTTTTAACTAGAGTATGGTCAAGGTCTTCACTTATCATTGGCTAGCACTTGGTGCTTGTTATAGGTAAGATCATGCAGCCACTGATGGAGTTAACAGAAGCAACCAACAGAAGTCTTGCTATCCTGATAAGCACAATACATGGTGCATTTCATTTTCAGAAGTGCAAATGCCTGCCCCTTCACCACTCCCTCCCCTGCTGGTTGGCCAGCACCCAACCACCTGGGTAGCCACAGCTAGAGCCAGGTACCTGAAAATGCTTAGATACAGGTGCAATGAGATTAGTGGGCAATTCCCTTCTGTCACCTTGAAGGAAGTTTCTTCCTTTCCTGAGCAAAAAAGGCTTTGCTAAGTGAGAGGTTTCTGTTGACCAGTTAGCTGGTGCAACTGTCAAGCTTTTCCCAGCTACGCAAAAAGCAATTAACATAGTCCTGAGGTGCCCAACTCCACACTGCAACTCACTTTGCAATACCATCCATTCTGGAAAAAGATAAGGCACACAATGCTGCAGTTCACAGCCCTGTTCACAACACTGAAATCAGTGCTGATCTCAGCTAATACCATGGCCATGAACCCAGCAGTTGAGGTAGACAGACTGCTTACAGGGCCAAGCAATATCTAAGGGCTGTAATATCTTAATTTGCCCCATACAAATTTGTTAGAGCCCTCAGTACCATGCAAGCAAGTCCTGACTTCCCTCTTATTTAAAGAGCAGTGATCCCAACTTCAGACATGTCACTACCAATTTTCCAGCTATTCCCAATATAGAGTGGAGACATCTGGCATCTGCCTTGCACAAAGCAGGCATATTTTACTATTCTAAGAGACAGGTATGTTTGCATGACAAAATATAACTAATCTCTTAGGGAAAGCATCGATTCTGGCAGGATGAAACCTAATATATGAAGGCTTATACATCTTTGAGAGGCATACTATCGCAAGAGCAAATACCAGAACTAAAGCAATGAAAGTTTTGATTTCAACCAAACTCTGAGAAATTGTTGTGGTAAAAGATGCTGCCACCCTGAGAGGAGTTAAAGAGGGAAGACTCTGCACCTTTGCTGCACTTCCATAGCCAAGAGCATTTAGAATGCTCAGAACTAGGACTAGCCCAGACCAGCTCCAAGGAGGACCTTATGGTAGAAAAATGGGCAAGAGAAGACTGACTACCCTCTCAGTATGTTGTCTCCAGGTTTGGTGCTGTTATGGACATGACCTGCTAAGTACTCATAGACAAATACTGCCACTGCAAAACATGCAGTCAGTTTCTGCAAAGCAAACACATGACATGTTTACCAAAGACTGCTAGAAACCAGGCTCCATAGCATTTCACTGGCACTTGCATTAACATCCACTGTTCAAAAAACAACTCTTCTGTGCAATCCATGCAGGAACAACTGTTCCCTTACATCATTCATCTTCAAGGACTACTCACAGCAATTTACCACACACAAGGGATACATTGCAGAGGCTCTGAGGCAACCCAGAGATTTCAAGTATAAGGTTGAGCGTTCAGGAGGGTCCATTTGCCTGTTTGGAAGTGGCAAGCACACTGCAGCCCCATCATTTAAGTGTGCCAGCAATTAAACTTTTTGTAACTGAAGGTGAGGGCTATAGGTTTCACTCAGTTTGGCAGATGCTGCAGACTCATAACTTGGGGCAAGGGCAGCTGGGAAAATCATGGCTGCTGTGTGGGAACAGAAGAGGGTAATGGAGGATCAAGATCTCACTGTGGACTTACCTCCCACAAAAGCTAACAGCTAAACCTACCTCAGACTTTTCTTGTCAGCTTGAGCACTGCTGCTAGAAAACAAGGAACACAAGAATGGACTGCTTTGACAGACACCTCAGAGGCCAAGGTCATCATTATTAATTTTTGGACTACATAGGAGAAAGATGGCAAAAGATGCCTACTAGCTAAATCTTACTTTTTCTGCAAAGCAGCAGCACTTGATTCTCAGTCTTTGAAACCAAATCTGTTCTCACCTGCCTCTCTTCTGCCCTATATGCATGTGCACATTCACATTCAGACTACTCCCCAGAAGGCTAGCGGTAAAGGCTCAAATCTTGTCAAAGGCAGGAAAGGATGTCACCAAGCATATGCTCTAGCAACCATGCAATTTTATGGTCAGAAAGCACCCACCCTTCTATCTTTGACAAGTTGGACACCTCACTTCAGTTTTCATTCACAGAAAGGGCATGGATCCTTTTCTCCAGGTTAAGGACTGCCTTGGGTAGTGATGAAGGACAGCACATACAAAACATGGTCTGCCCCAGTGTTTGATTGTCTCCTGTGTGTCCACTCCAGGAGTGACTTCCTACTCAGGGCTCAGTTTGTGAAAGCCAAGCTGAGAGACCTGAAGTCCCCCTTCATCAGACAGCAACCCACATTAGGGGCCTTGATCCCACCCTGGTGCTAGCACCTTGATGCTCTGGGCTATGTAGCTTTTTAGGTAGCAATTTCTCCAACCCTTCTGGGGTCTAAAGCTGCTACACCATCTTTCCTTCCTCAGGAAAAAGCTGATAGGGTTTCCAGCTTCACAGAGGGTGGTGAGCACAATGCAGCAAACCGCTAGGACAGCCAAGGAATGATAACCAGCCTTATTAACAGATTAGAAAGAACTCTTAGTAGTTTTATACTGAATACTAAAGCAGAGATTCAAGTCCAAGTTCAGGTCCCAACTCACATATTCTATGGTTCAACAGCAGATCTTTAACAAGAGCTGAGAGGAGAAGCCAATTTAAGCAGACTACACTAATACCAAGCTATTTCCTCCTCTTAGAAAATACCTACGTCTTTTTTGCCTTTCTTGCCACAGCATTGAAAGACCTTCCCTTTGGTCTAAGATCATGTAAGCAAAGGTACACTTCACCTGAACCTCCCAAAACTTCCCCTACTCTCCCTCCTTACAGCCACACACATTTGTTCTGTTGGAGGCACAGAATGTGTAATTGCAAACAGAGCTCTTAAATAAGTTAGATCTACAAAGATGTTCATCTGCATGCCAAGTTAACTGATGAATCATATTGACAAGGTCTTTACATGCTTAAATGAGTTTCCTCAAACAAACAAGTTTATGATCTTATGCTTTTGGAGTGCAGTAGTTTCTTTTGATGTGAAGCCTCATCTAGTGGTGATAACATATTTGTATAACTGGATTTGCATATTCCATGACACATTCCAGCCTGTTCTTAGGAGCCTACGATTTTGGTTCAAGAAACTGATAATCAGAGCAGAACAAGTCAAGGTTTGATTCAGCCCTGTAGCAAACAAACAAAAAAGTGCCAGAGGAAAAGCTCCAAAAAGAAGGAATAAGATTTTCCATAATATGCTAGCTATGTTCTGCTTTAGTGTGGAGACAACAACCCTTCCCAGCTCCAGCTAGTGAGCAAAGCTGCATGCAGTTTGCTCCTCTTGAATTTTAGAGCAGCCTTACAAAGGAAAACATTTGTATTGACAGACCTAAACTGATTTAGTATTAGCCACAAATTCAGACACACTGATAAGCATGTAATAAAACTGTTTAATTCTTTCCTACAGTTGATGCAGCCTTCTCTTTAATCACTATTTCCTCCTAACATGCTGCTGAGTTAAAATACATGCACAGGAAAAAAAAAAGGACTAGAAGGCAAAAAGAGATAGACATATACAGGATAGAGACATTTTCCCTTTTCCCCAATAAAGAGGTGACAAAGTACTGAAAAGGAAGCAAAGCAAAGTCCATCTTCCTGCTTTGTCCAGAGAAAGAAGAGTGACTGACCATCACAGGATGAACTTAGGCAAGAGGTAAACAACACAGGAAGAGCAAGAAAGGAGAAATCCAAGAGACCTACACCAAAAACTTCTTAGGCCCACTGAGTTACATAGCTTTCAGGCCAAGGAGGCACCGTAAAGAACGGCAGCTTTTACAATACATATTCCCCACTGGAATCTGGGTCAGATTTGACACATAAAACAGTTCATACCAGCTGAAAGCACAGCCCACTCTATATAGAATTCCTTTGTACCCAATATCAGCAAAAGCAGCCTAACAGGAGGAGGGAGTGGGAGAGAGTCCCATATGGTAAATACAGTAAACATCACACATTACAATAAAGACAAAACATGAAATCCCCCTCCCCCCCAGCTCAGAACAGGCCCCCTTTTCATTACTTTTTGCAGATGCAGCATTAGGACTACGGTATATAAAAGCAACTACTGTTTGCTCACAGCTCTCATCTCTGGGAACTGCCAAAAATGGGAAAGGTAAGTGAAAGCCCTGGTATGCCAGCATCCTGATGACACATACACTGGGATGGGCTACAAGTCTCTGCAAACACTTGCATTGCAGATCTTTATGAAGACAAGAGCTTCCAGGGTCACTGTTACAAACGCAGCAGTGACCACCTCAACCTGTAGTCCTGCATGAAACAGTGCAATTCCATCTGGTGGAAAAAGTCAGCTGGATTATTTATGAGAACCCAATTACTTGGGTACTTTTTAAAAAAGGAAAGACTATCCTGACCTCCAGAAGTGGCTGGATCTCAACAACTCTATCAGGTCTTGCCATGTAATTCAGTGAGCTGTTCTGCCTGGCACTGTATCATCGGAAAAATTTGGTTTGCCCTTTGAGGACATAGTTATACAGTCCCTTTGAGTAGCCACTGAAGGCACAGGCAATTCAGGAAGGCGGTGCAAAATTCCACTAGAGATGAAGGAAGTTAGCTGTTGAACATCAGTGCCATTTCTCAGGCCTGCTCATGACTTGGAAATGCTAAAAGGCAAATTAAGTGACTATTTCCAGGTAAGTACTCCTTTCATATTACAGCAGAGAAGGCCTAGCATGGCTAGTTGGTGTAAAGCTCTGCTATGGACTGATACCTGCAACTTGCTCATGACCATAGTGTGTCATGATTCAATGTCACAAGAATACATTAAGTCATATTTGCAACAGTTATGCCTTTCCTAAGACAAGAGCAGCTATGTGGCTTAAACCAGGCAGAGTTAAAGCTTGATAAAGTACTTCCCTAGTTAGTAAGATATACTATAGAGAATAACCCATAGCAGCAGGAGCACTCCAGGTACCTGTGCTCTGAAGCTCTGCACCAGTACACAATGGGAGAAAACAGAGCAGCATGGCAAACATGTTTTAGCAGCACAGTTCTGGAGTGGCTGCATTACCAGGTCATGAGTAAACAACACAGATTCTCTCCAAGTCACATGAATATATTCTCTCCTATTGTTGCAATACAGAATCCTTACAAATCCCATTGCATCAGATCATAAAGTATCCTCCTCCATTTATTTCCTACTACACATGTGCAATGCACAGTTGCTGGCATTTTGCCCACCTACAGGAGCTCAAGACATGAAACCTTCTTTACTAACTTTGAAAGAATGGATGTTTTAGCAATTTTCTATCTCTATAAGGGAATAGAGTTTCTCATAAAAGCACAGTAATGGCTGTGATAACTTATTCTGGCATTATTGAACAGTGGCAATTTCAGTTCCTACATTTTTGCTGTTTACTGCTGCAGAATTTTGCTTCCCACAAGATACAGCTTTGCCAAAAAAAAAAAAAAAAAAAAAGAAAAAAAGGATGAGCTCCAACCAAGGCTAAATGCTGGAATGCTGGAGCTCACTGCATTTACCTTTGAGATCCACTCCCTCAAAATTTTAGATGGCTGCCCAACTTCAGGGGCAACAGTATTTGCTGAAACCTAGGGAATACAGATTATTTGACTGGGGTGCAGTGAACGTCAAAGTTGGCTTCTGCAGAGGCTGGCTGACTAGCACTGAATTATTGTTCCCATGTTAAGTAAATTGAAAAAGTATTTTGGAATACATTTACTATCTAATGTTCCTTCAGTACTAAAAATGAATTAAAGCTGTGCAGTCCAGAGTAAAATCTGATGGCTCTCACATTTTGAGGGGAGGAGCAGGGGAAGCAGGGAGTTCAATACAGACTGTGAAAAAGAGGCAGAGCTTAAGTCCACATTAACTCCCAGCTTGTTCAGAAGCCAGAGTGAATTTTTTAAAAGTATTCATGATTATCCAGCTGTTTATTAGCTGTACATATTTTGTACATGTTTTTTATTAGCTGTACATGCTAATTTAAATAGCTGTTATAGATCCAGCTATATATTGCTAACTGTGGTAAGTACAGAGCTAGACTCTATTCCTAGATCAGAAATTTTAAAAATGAGGAAGACTTAGAGAAAAGAATTAGACCTTCACATTAATATCTACATTAGTAGCTATTAGTAAAGTACTGACAGAGGAGGAAAATACCAGCCAGATGCAGAGAAACACAGCAAACACTGCATACTTGGCATCAAATTCTTCATGCCCCAAGATTCAAACAAGCTTCTCCGTGCTGACATGCTCCTTACCACTCTGATCCCAGCTCTTCTCAGATTTCTTCAGAAATATTTTCCAGAATCTTCAGATATCTTGAATCACATCATTTTTGTACAGCACTGTTTAATGAAGGCATACTTCATGAACCAGATATTAGCTGGTGTAAATCATTGTGGTTCCAGCTTCAGAGCTGCACTGATCTGTTCCAGCAGGAGATCTAGCCAAGTCTCTGAATCACCAGACTACACTCAGTGTGCAGAAGGAATTCAATAAGCATACCTGAGTGGATTAGGAACAGGAAAACATCCTGCTGCGCTAGGGAAAGTCTATTGCAGCATTAATTATCATTTATGTATATATCTACTAGTCATCACTGAATCCCATGCCAGCTGGCTGTTTGCACAATAATAAATAAGAGCCATAATAAAATATTAACACCAAAGGGATCTCACATCTTTACAGCAGATCAGTTATCATTTGGGTACAGTAAAGTCTAAACATTTTTGACCCCTAATGGCTTCCAGGTAGTTAGGCAAATACACTTCTGCTTTTCAGCAAGAAGCTGGAGAATTTTGGAATGGAAAGGCAGTATACAGTGCACAGAACTATTAGGACAGTCTGCAGTCCTATCTGCTACCTGTTTAATTTTAAACTATTTCATCTGGGCTTTAAATGGCAGCCTTTGATTCTGTTTTGCATGTTAAACATTCAGGTAAAACCCTTGAATAAAGCCAAGAAACTCACAGCAGTGGCGTAGGCTGTTTACACTTCCATCTCTTCACCTGCTATGTCAGAGGCCTCATTTTCCATTGTTTCACACTCAGGTATGAGCAGCCTGTTGGTGACACTCACCAATCTGTTCCCAATAACATTAGGGAGGAAAATAATCTCACATACAGAAGAGGAAGAGAATGCGAAGAGCAACACTACTTTGGTAGCAAAGGAGGACAGCCTGCCGCTGGACAACAGCTTGTTCAGCTACTGCCAGCCCAGTCTCAGGTCTGATGTGTAGAAAAATATCATGCTTCAGTCAAAGAGAAACAAAGTATGAACCATTCAGCTCTCAAGGTAAAGGTATGAAAAAAAAAATACACATTCTCTTGTTTACAAATGCCCACTATTGTGCACTTACAGAAAGAACAGTGTAAGTAATAAGCATAACTGCATGCTTGGGTTAGCATACAAACCAAGGTTTGCAAAATAACATTGCAGTTTAAGCACAGTATCTGCTTGCCTGCTTAGAGCTGAAAAGCCAAATATTTAATTTGCCTTCAGAAAAACTTAGGGAAAACAAGTAAACAAGATCAGTCCAGCTCCCCAGATAGCAATTAACATGCCTACATACTCAGAGGTATCTTGCTCAATTACTGCAAATGAGAAATACGGCAACAGCATTGTGTAGGTTATATGCTGCATTCCCTTGTGCAAAGGCAAGAATGAACAAATTATTATTCAGAGATCAGAAAAAAATATTAGCAAGTCTGGATTCTCAACTCTGCTGTGTCCCAGAGTTCAGAGATGGGTAAATTAACCTCCCCATCCCAAATTTCTCCACTTGGGAGGCAAGAACCACAGCAATGCCTGGATGCAGTGTATGCTAAGAGGTTTTGTTTATTTTTGTCTGAAACTACTCAAAGACTCTCAGGTATCAAGTAAATAAAAAGGGCACTAGACAGAGGGAAAGGAACACCAGGAAGTTACAGAGCAAGTCTCAGCTTTATCAAAAACCTGGATGTTCTGTGTAGCTCATTTTACAGTTGGTAGCAGGCCCACAGGCTAATATGTGATCTGCTTTCTGTACATAAACACTTACCTCTATTTGCCAATTGTCCTTATGCTTGAGTTTTTCTTGGGGCTGATAAAATAGTCGTAATCCTCACATTAGAAAAGAGCTGTCATAAGAGCATAGCAGTTGAGGGCCACTGTTGAAAAAGACATGGCTACCCAGACTCCTCACACCATGGATACCTTCCACTTAATGCAAAACGTCTTGGACTGCAAATTCTTCCTAAACTCTGGGTGCAGCCATCATGCAGCACGCAGCCAATCTATGGCACAGAGCACTAAGGGCAAAGAGAGCCTGCAAAGATTCAAAAGGAAACTGGACAAGTTTAAGACACCCAGGTTGCTGGCAAGTTCTGGGCTAGATGGATAATATGGACTGTCAGTCTAACCCAGGATGGCTGCTCTTACATTTCTAAGCACAATGCAGAAATCGCACACCACTGTCCCCATACTGGTCTCAAGTCCCAGAAGCATATCCTGACTTCCATACCAAGACTAGTACCTATTGTACTGATCATAAAGGATCTTAAAGGAATCCAAAGGGCAAGAAGGCTTCACTAAGCAAACATGATCTTGAAAAGAAGAAAAAAAAACAGCACAATATTTCTGAATCTATCAAAGGTCTTTGAGAAATGCTGGCACATAGAAGTTGATCCAGTAAGCAAAGTGGATTTGTTCTGCATTAACCTTCAGGGAGAAGGTATTTTTTTCCCCCCAGACAAAGCATATAGGTATTTAGGACTGACTGCTACACTTAAATTCATACCCTTCTCTTAATCTACTTTCTTCTACTGTTAAGGCCACAGTTTCCTGGCTGGGCAAGCACCTCCACAACCAACACTAACAAAAGGAATGATACTATTTATGGCACATCTGAGAAGCAAAGCTGCAGTTGGGTAAGAATAGGCCAGCTAAAAAAAAATCTGCCCCTGCAGTTTCATAGCTTCATGAAATTGCTATACAAGGCTCATAATGCAAGACAAGCAAGAAAGCAAAAACATGCACATATTTTGGTTGAACAAGAAACCAGCCAAGTAAAAAGACTGCTCCATGCAGCATGAGCAGGAAATACAACACTACACGTGATACAGTTTTGCGAAGGGTAATTCAAAAGTGGCTGTAAAGCAAGAGCAAAAGGAAATAAGCAGGAAAAAAAAGGAAGGGTCATTTATTGGGGGCAAAGGGAAGCAGGGGGAAAGGACAACAAAACATGATTACAGGAGTGTTTCACACACTAATCCAAAACCTGTGCCATTTCCCCCCGCTCCCCGCCATCACTCCTGTCAGATAGTATTTCCCCATTGTTTTTAACACTGGTCTCTACATAGACCATGCAACTATGGAACTAAATGGAAAACACTGACAATAAGACAAAAAGCTCTGATATGACCCTGTAACATACAGCTTCTACATCCCATTTGAGTTAATGGAAGATAACCTGAGTAAATGGGGGGGGGAAGGAAATAAGTTCCCAATAGTGGAACATAAATAGCAAGGCAGAATAGCTACCTAAATAGCTCCAGAATACATCAGCTTCAGCCTGCCCTTCCAACTAACTCAGAACAGCTTAAACCCTGAGACTGCCTCATATTCAGACTTTAAAAACTACAGCAATATATGGATTGATTAAGGATCACACCGTATCACACCAAACAAGGATCCAGAGCAAACAATCTTGAGCATCTTTGACATTGATGAGATAGGGCTATGAAAATTCACCGCATTTCTCCCTGAAAAAAACATTGCAAGTTCAACTGCAACTTAAGTTTCTTCAAGTGAAGAAATTAGCATGCCATTATATTTTGCCTGAAAAACTCATTCTTGAGCTTCAAAATCTATATATCTCCTGAATGAAACTTTTTAATTTGCAGAATAAAAAGGCTCTTCTCTGCCTTAAACAATAAGTCTCCTTCTTTAAACTTCTACTGTCTTTTATCTGTGAAATTTGAAATGCTTTGAGTACAGAATTTCAGCAGTGAAATCCGGATAGATATAAATATCCATTACCCAACATTTGATTATGTCATTTTCTACCTCACACATGCCTGCTTACTGTTAAAGTAAATTGATAGAAAGGCCTGGTCCAAAGGCCATTGGAAAACATGGCAGTTTTTATTATCATACTGCCAGAACTATTTTACAGTATTGTCACTAGGAATCCATATGCATTAAAAAGCCTTTGTCTATATAATCAGGGAACAGAAAGAGATTAAAAATAAAGTGACATGAAACAACTCTGCTGCAGTGGTAGTAGCATTTTCTTTTCCACATGATCCCATTAGTAAAATGATAGAAATATTGCTTGACCTACTCTTTACTTTGATTCCCTGCTTATTAATAGTAACAAAGTTGGTACCCACAATCTATTGTTATTGTCTTTTTTAAGACAAAGGAGAGGGAGAAAACAAAAACATTCAATCTCTTTAAGTAGCAAAAAAAAATTCTTTTATCCTATTGAGCGTGGATCCAGTACTGTACACTGTGTCAAGGACTGCTCACTCCTTCTGCATACTGAGGTCTTGCAGCCAAACTCAGCAAAAATGACAAAGGTAAGAACAGCCAAGTGAATGGAGTACTGAAACAGCTAGGCAGGGGTATAGCTTCCTGTGGGCAAGTGTGTTTGCAAACGCAGTTTGTTTGTATATCAACAAATTAGCAGGGAAGAAACCCCTAGTGGTTGTTTTGTTATCTAGGTCTTTGTTTTTGCTTTCTATTCAGTGTCTTCAGTATACATGGATCCTTTCAAATGTAAAAACATTTACATGCAACAAACTTTTGTTTTTATTTCTCTGTCTGGCTGGTTTTCCCCTAAGTTTGTTTTCTGTTGAAAGAGAACAGAGTTAATATATTCTTAGGCTTCTAAGACAAAGGAAAATAAGGTTGAGATATTTTCTCTACTCCAAACAAATGTAGTAGATATCAAACAATGCCAACTGAATTTATCTACTTATAATCAATTTTTACTTGATTTTACTGCTGTTAATACAATGCTGTCCAGCAGGACCCGAAGCAGCCACAATGGTTCTTCTGTTCCTTTAACTATTAAAAGGACCTGAACACTTCAGCATGCAAGAGAATTATTCCTAATCAGATTTAGTCCTGTTACACTGATTTTTCTCCAAATATTAGTGGCTATTCACTGCTGTGCTACTAGTATCAGTAAGGCATTCAGCAAATTGTAGTCACCTAGAGCTGCCACCTGACATCCTGTGCATCTATGTTTGGATTCGCCTTCACAGCCCCAGAAGCACAATTTTTGCCATCAATAATCATTATTTTTGTCAATAACCAATTGTAATGCTACTGATATCAAACTAAACCCTTCTGCTGCTTATTCATTTCTCCATGGTGAAAGATCGTTGCAGTGCTGTATAGCGCTCTGTTCCTATTTAGTATTTAAGTCAGAGGGGTTTTGCACAGGACCACACAGCTCAGATTTCAAGATCAGGGCCTACACTATGCTCTTTTGTTTAGCCAAGACCTCACACTGTCTGTAGACACAAACTAATGTTGACCCTCAGTGGCACCGGGAAGTAGCTACTTTCCCTAGGGTCTTGGGTCAGAAGCCAGAAGAGAGACCCATTATATTAAGGACTCTACAACCCATTCAGTGTAGAAGTGGTCCCCACAAATCATTCAAACACTTCAACAACATACTGTGTTTACTTAACACTGCAGGATCTTTTAAAACTATGTTTTCAAATCTTACAACACTAGCCATCATTCAGGTCTTATGCCCTGTGTCAGAAGTTAGGCTAGCTGAGTCCTTTAAGGATTTGCAAGGTCACTGTGAAGGACAGAGCCTTGGTTTCATATCTCACTGAGACAGGCAGTACTGCGCATGCTGCAGCTAACACTCCCACTTCTGTGAGGTCCTGGCCAAATGCCAGTCCCAGGTTGGACCTAACATTTTGCAAGAAGCCCACTTGTAGCAGCAATCAGAGTTTTCCTGGGCATGTTCCCCTTCGGCTGCTTCCCTTCATTTGGGTCCTTCCTCAATCCAACAGGAGTCAATCTGCCAGAAAGCCCACAAGCCTTAAAGCTACTGTAGCAGGCATTCTCAGGACAGTATTACCCTCTCAGCTCAGAAGGAATTCAGTTCAGAAAGTTCCCCAAAGAGTAATGCTCTCACACATCTTTCAGTGTTGGTTACATGTTTGTTTTCCATCATACTGAATACTTTCAGGAATCATGCTGCACATTCAGAGCTGTGGAGCTCTGCAGCATAAAGAAATCACTCAGTGAATGATTTCATAACTCAAGCAGAATGATTTGAAGCATCAGTTAAGTGCAGCATAAAGAGCTTCAGGCAAAACCATCCTCTTTTCAAGTTGGACCAAGGCTTGAAAGACTTTCAGTTCCTTATATGACACTGAGATACAGTTACTGGTAACACTAGTGAACACTGGTAATAATACAGCAGACACTAAGGGATGGTTTACTCAGAGTAAGAAGTCAGTTTTGATGAAGGAAGGAGAATACTTTTCCAATACAGTCCTGTGCTGCAGCTACTGCTGTTTTAGAACATCTGCAAAATAATGACAACTTTAGCATGACTCTATACATACTAGATCAAGCACATCTAGCATGAATGACAGTAGTGGAGAGGGGGTAGCTGTTAGCCTGAACAGCCATCCATGAACTTTTACCAGCTGTTAGAGTTTGTAAGAAACCAAGCAGATCAAACATAGCCCCTATAATCATATACTATATATTAGTCTATAAGTGTCCTTAAGAGGTCTCCTACACAAGAACACTCCAGGCACAGCTGCAGACTTAAGGCCTCTGGTAAAGGAACCTATACCATAGGAAAGACACAGAAGAGATGAAGTCTTTGCCAGGGCCTTTTAACGCAGGGTACTCATTATACTGAAGTCCCCTGTGGAAGCAAGGCAAATACACAGAAAAGGACAGAAACATTTAGCATGGTCCAGGCTACCCTGGGGAAAAATCCCTTTCCAACCTAAAGTCTGGTGAATGGTTTAACCCTGAGTATGTGAAAACAGAAGCCAGGGACCAGAGGAACTTAATGCTATTAGCCAGACTACATCCTGGCTTTAGCTGTAGCCAGTCTCCAACATTTGGGAAAAAAGTAATTAAAATCCTTAGATATCAACTTATCTATCAAAGGGCAGACAAATTCCTTCCCAGTTCCACATCTCGTGGATGCCTAACCAACTCTGAATTACTGGGGTACAACATGAACATGGTGACAAAAGAATGATTGAATACCAATTAAATCTGCTAGCTTACCTAGTACAATAATCACACCCTCATTTTATTGTAGAATCACAGCAGAGAAAGGCAATCTTGTGTCATCCTTGGAAAACTACTGTCTCATAGGCCTTAGCTTCTTACAAGGGTCAGCCTGCTCCAGTAGTCACTTCACATACAATCAGAAGTTAATTAGGCCTGAATGCCCAGTAAGTTGCATCCATAGGATGCCTTCTCCTTACATACAGCAAAAGTAATTTTCCCAGGGAGAGTTTTAGTCCCAGCTGCCTTGAAGGCACTTGCTTATAATATAAGGATTACTCCTTGCCTCTGTACAACAGATAACTAGTAAAGGAAAATCACAGAGTTGGGAGACAAGTTCATTTCTAAGCCTATGGTCTATAAGATGCGTTCAGATAATTAAAAGGTATTGCTGAAGCAAGTGTTCAGTCTGAGCCACGACAGCACTCTGTAATTCATACACAAACCAGAAGGCCTCAGGTCTTCATTTTTTGTGTTTTCCTAAAAAAAAAAAAAAAAAAAAAAAAAAAAAAAAAAAAAAAAAAAAAAAAAAGACCTCAGATAGATTCATGTTATCATGAATCAGTTCTGTCTCAGTGGAAATTTTACTGGTCTAGAGCATGATCTTAGCAGAAACTCTAGTAGGTTTCAGAATATCTGAAAATTAGTTACAGACTTTTGTCTTTCCTATCTGCTTCTAGAGAGAAAATAGGCTTGGCTTAAGCAGAATTTACTATGAAAACAGCATTTTTGTTTGTTTGTTTCTGCCACTTCAGAGATCTCTTGGTTCAAAGCTGAAATCAAACATAACCCCTTCCATTGCTAAGTTTTTCCCCTAACCATTAAGTTTTTTTTCTCTCACAACCCCCATCCTTCTCTCCATTCATTCTACCACTGACTAATAAGCTCAGTCTGTTGTAAGATGACTGAGATACAAGTAAGCAGTTATTAAAAAGATTAAAAAATAAACAAACAAAATTACAAGTATGATAAAGAAAGCACATGAGAAAAACCCCTAATATGAACAAGCACTTACCAAGAGAAAACAACAAAGTGCTAATAAAATGACAATGCTCTACCTGCCTATTTAAAGTCTGTGAAGCAATTAGTAAATAATTATGAAGGCAGACATTCAGGTGATAACAATTCTAAAAATTAGCTTTCACAGTTTGACCAATCCCTGCATACTCACATTTTAAAGCACCTTTGGATAGCCAGTAGCTTTTCTTTTTACATCTTTTTCCATTCTTTGACTTTGAACAAGGGAGGAGTCTCCCACAGGATTCTTATTCTATCAAAGCTTGCTGTAGCACTTCTGTACAGGGAAGCAGATGCTGTTATTTTCAAATGTGAGTGACACAAGGAAAGAAAGCAGGATCCCAAAGAAAGATTGGGTTTCCTACATGGTATTGCTTGGGCCTGACTTCTTCAAAGAGAGCAAGTTAAAAGGAAAGCTTAAAAAGTGTGGGGGAAAAAAAAAAGCAGTTACTTAATCTAGAAAAAGCTGTAAGGAGATACGATAACAGCTTTTAAATCATAGAAGTGTGCTGCAGGGAACTTCCTTTTCCCATATTACTATGGAAGAGACAAATGGCAATAGTTTGAATTTGTTTCAAAGGAGGTGTAGGCTAGATGTTAGGAAAGAGCTCCTAGCAGTATCTTGAGCAGTGAGAAAAGTTCCCTAAGGAGGATGTGCAACCTCCATTCCTGGCGGCTGTTAACAGAGGGGTGTCTGGGCAGAATCTGTCCTGGCGACACAGTGGGACTCTGAGCTTCTGTCTTTTTCTTGATTGGAAAAAATTATGCAGCAGCCTCAAGGGGGGAAGAGTACTGTAGCAAGTACCAGAACACATGTATCATGCAACTAAAAATAATCTTACAGACTCCTTTCTGTCAGTGTCTCTCCATCCATGCTAGGAACTAATTTTAGATACTTCAGGATAAAATACTTGTTTTACTCCTGTATTGCTGATTCACATGATACAGCACTCAGCACAGACTAGACCTTAAATTTCTCCAGAGAAACCTCAATCATCTTCTAAAGACAAGAAAAAAAAATCAAAGCTATGTTGAAGGAACCAATCTCAACTTGTCTCTGGAATCTTGGTTATACATATCCATCCCTAGCATATTTTTTATACAGCAGACAATTTAATGATATTGCACAGCCAGTTCCTTGTCAGAAGATATCTAACTTCATGTGAACTTTTGCAGCGGTATGGAAATCCTCTGCGAAGGAACTAGCTATGCAATAAATGGCGAGTCCTGCTTCTTCAAGAAAAACTTGTGTGAGACTTGCCCAGGTGAGGAAAAGAGCCTGTGGCAGAAGCAACAGAGCTGTAGCCGCAGGCTGCAGGGCCACAATGTACCAGGAACAGGGAGAAGCTGCTCCTTTATGCCTTCCTCACCCTACTTTGAAGCCTGAAACAATAGTTTCCAGCCCCACTTTCCACGGGAGCAGCAGATGGGGAGGAAGATCGGGCCCCTTGCCATCCAGTGGGGCCCTCTGCAAGGTGCTGCTAAAAGGACTGTATAACAGACCCAGCACGAGAAAAATATTTTGCTGGACTATCCTGTCTCTAGAGGTTCAGAGTACTGCAGATACGCTTCAGGAAAAAAAGAAAAGAAAAGAAAAGAAAAGAAAAGAAAAGAAAAGAAAAGAAAAGAAAAGAAAAAGAAAAAGAAAAAGAAAAAGAAAAAGAAAAGGAGTTGAGGAATGCCTTTTCCACACCTCTTTTAAAGATCTTAATTTAGGTATGCTCTCTTGGTCCCATGCAAGCTCTGCACATCAAAACATGGGCTACTTAAAACACAGTTGATGAGCTGGGGGATTTTACATATTTATACATACCTCAGGCTATGTAGAGAAGCCTCTTTGGAGAACACAAAGCATGTACGGGCTTGACAGCCTTAATCACTTGTAAAACAGCATGAGGCTTCTCATGAGGTTCTGGTTCACAGAAGTATTGGGAACATCGATCCTTTTAAGGGTAAAAAGACTTCTTGTGTAACGTAAACTCTTTAGGGGTGGGGAGAAGTCCTCATTTAGCTCTAGAAAAGCTGGAATTACAGCCTTAACTCTGAGCATCTCGCGTCAGGAAACAAGAAGGGGCAGAGGTCCGCCGCGCTGCTGACAAGAACCGGCCGCTGCCCGCTGACGGCGCGAGCGCAACGGCCGCAGGGGCGGGGCTAACGGCCGCAACGGCCCCGCCTGCGGGGAGGTGCTGCCCGCAGCCAAGATGGCGGCGGCGGCGGCCCGGGGCGTGCGCTGGAATGCGGGCGGGGCGGGCCGTGTGGCGAGGCCCGGCCTCCTTCCACCGCCCCGGGCCGGCGCTCGGCGCCGACTGCCGCCCCTCGCCGCGGCCCGGGTAGGCTGCGGGAAGAGGCGGCGGCGCCGGCGGGGGGGGCGCTGGGGCGGGGGCTGGGGCTGGGGGAAGCCTGGGGCGGGAGGTGAGGGGAGCAGGCGGCGCTGTGAGGGGAGCAGGCGGCGGCGGCGGCTGTGCGAAGGCTGGGAGGCGGGCGCGGCTGCGCCGAGGGGCCGTGTCAGAGGTAAAAGCGGCGGGACCTGCCTCCACGTAGTTCGTGAGGTCGCCTGTGGGCGTTAGATACGGATTTGTGGTTTGCTTTTTCTTTTTTAATTATTATTTTTTCCTTCTTCCCCAACCAAAGACCTGAAGGGTATGTTTTCTCTCCCGGAGATTATCGCTGAAGGGCCGCTGACGAGGAAGGGACATGCTTGACAGTTGTCCTCGGTTGCTGGTGTCGTGCTACGTTGTTTACCCAAAAAGGAGAGGCTGAAACCCCGCAGTTTTCATCCTTCGCTCCTGGGGTTATGGTACAACTGCAGTAAGAAAGCGGAAACTGCAGAAAGAGCAGCTGGGGGCTGAGCATGGTAGGATCTTGAACAGCAGCAGCAGCTGGCATCGACGAGCAGGGGAAGGGAAGGGATGGCATCCCGAGAGAGGCTCTATGAGCTCTGGATGCTTTATTGCAATAAGGTAGGTATATTTTTAGGCTATTTGTGTGCCATTTTCCTCTTTATTTTGTGAGCTGTGTAAAATGCCTCTGTAACATCTTTTAATACAAATTTTTGCTTAGAAGTTAGGTGAACTTGGGTGGCTTTGCTGAGGGTGTAACTGCCCTTCTTAGATTATTTATGACCTTGTCTGTTCATTTGTTATTTAGGTTCGGCTTTTTTGTGTATGAATTACAGAGTGCTGTCGTGGCTCAGACTGAACACTTGCTTCAGCAATACCTTTTAATTATCTGAACGCATCTTATTTTTCTCTTCTTAGGGCCTGCGCATTAAGATGAATTGTATTCGTTTAATTCATTGCTACCTGATATATAGCTTTATCCTCATGTTTTTTTATGCAGCTCTAGTTTCACTTAAACCATGTTACCTAAAGCCTTTCCAAAGAGTGGATTTATTAAATTACTCCCTAGCCTTTCTTCCTTTACTGGTGTTATCACAGTAGCATCAAAGTACTCCATTAATAGTAATGAATTTCACCTGATAAGAGTGTTGTTAAAGCATTATTTTCTCTCTATTTTACAGCATAAAGCGATTCATCTGTTTAAAGTACAGATTCTAGTTGCTGCCAGGAGTGCTGAGTCTGTACGTACAAATTGGTTTTCTGGGTTACCTACACAGATATTTGTATACTGAAGAATGTAGGGAAAAAAAATAACAGTAAAGATTGTGAAAAAGAATGGACCTGCTGCCATATAAGAACTCTGTGGCAGTGGTAAGGGTGGCTTGCGGTGGCCCTCTTCTCTGGTTTGTTTTTGCTTTTTTCTCTTTGCAGTCCCATGCAATATACATATCATGGTTCCTTTAACTTTTCAAACTGGTAAGTCATTAAAGGTAGTACAAACATTCTCTTGCTATTCTTTATGCTCTTGATTCACATCTAGAGTAGGACTCCCATCTCAACAGCATAAAATATGAGATTTTAAGTATAGCACTATCTTAACGCAAGCTGTTAAAGTGGTGGATAAAGGTTGTGTGAGGCAGTCTTAATTGTGGCTTTTCTTAATTTTGCGCAAGTTTGCAACTCTAATGTTCTCTATATAGTTAAAAAAATAAAAAGAACTAGTGCAGACAGAATGCCATGGTATGACTTTATAGTGATTCGCACATGGGCAGTCTGTTGGGTTGAAACCTATTTACATAGACCTTTGCCATTTAAACTAATGTAGTAATGCCAATGGCAGTAGGAAATAGGCTAGCACTAGAGGAGATGGATATTTTGCCAGTGAGTTCATCGATGTGAGAAGAACAAAGAGTCTTGGAACAGACTCAAAGATTTCAGGCTTTCCTCAGCCTTGGGCGATGCAGGGATGCAGAGATCAGGAGATCAGCCAAGCTCTGCATTTCTGTGCCCAGCCAGACTTTGTCCTTTTCCTCCCTTGCTTTGTGAGGTTCTTAAATTTTTGGGGTTTTTTTTTTTTTTTTTTTTTTTTGGTCTGGCTTATTCCTTTTTCCCTCTTCACTGATCCTTCACAGTCCTCCTTTGTATACTAGCAGGAAGGTTGCATAAATAAAGGAAAGCTAGTTCTAACATATGCGTTACATCACCTGGAGAGAGGATGATTAGCTCTTTTATAGACGTGGTACGTGTGCAGTCTGGTCAGATCTCAGATGATGGAGTATGAGATTCAGACCCTTTCGTTCCAAACAAACAAACAAAGCAAAACAAAAAAAACCTCTTGGTATATTAAGCCTTCATGAAGCCTCATTGAGATATATATATATATATATATATATATATATGTATGTGTGTGTGTGTGTGTATATATATATTTTTTTTCCTCTTGCCCCAGCCATTTAATTGAGGCACATATAGATAGATTCATATGTTAAAAGGACTTCTTTTTAAGTAGAAAAATGTTTTGATTAATAAAAAGGCCTTTCTCTGAAATTTGAAGGCCATTAGAGTGATTCAAAAAAGTATTTTCACGTTTTCAAAAAATTCTGAACACAAAACATCTTATCCTCTTCACTTGACCAGTTCTAAAAACAAAGCTAAAATGACTTCTCTTTTTGCTTCAGGCAGACATCCAGCATACAGTATTTCATCTCAGATAAAGTTTGGAGTTAAGAGCAACTGAAATTAAGTCTTGGCATGTGAAATGTTGTAAATAGATTATTCTTTCCTCCGTTGAAAACATCTTTGTGCTGTACTTTGCTTTCCTCAGAGCCAGTCTAGCCAATGGGGGAAATGTAACAATGTATAATCACTAGCAACATGATACTGCTTATATGGTAGTTCATGGAGAAGTCCGTTAAGAATACCCAGTGAAGAGTACTATCATAGCCTCTCTGTTGCACTGTCATGATTTTACTGTGGCTGACATCCTTCTGGGAAAGGAAGATGTGCAAGGTCTCCAGCCTACAAAAACTGCTGCGGAGTTGCAGATGAGCAAGATGGAGTTTGTTTCTCTACAACTCCCAAATACACAATTCTAGCTTTTGCAGCTCAGTTTGTTAAAGAAACTGAACTCAGTGTGTGTGATACCTCAGATTGCTACTAATAACTAGTCTTGTTTGGCTTGCGTTTTCTGTGTGTGGCTATTTCTTTATTTATTTTGAACAAGTTCTTAATGGTAGTGTGTCAAATAGAGCGCTATGAGCCATCTCAGCAAGGCTTTTCACAGTTTTAAAACTATGAAAGATGCTGTGTTGCTACCTTATCATCTATCCTGGGTCATGACTTGTCTCTTGTGATCACTTGACATCCCTGTGCAGTGTCAAGTGTCAGCTGCAACAATGACTCAAGTGCGAAGTAGTGTTAGGAAAGCATTTCTGTATTTTCATTGTCTCTTGTGCGAACTAGCAATTAGAGATTTATGCGGACAGCAGCCTGTAGGCAGGATCTTTGCAGAAGCAGTGTGTGGATGATTTTGTGTATGAGGGATCTTTTTTTTTTTCAGTTGTCTTTACATCTGGCAGCTTCTAATCTAGGAATGATGGGTTTGGGGTGTTCTGCTTTGTTTTCTGCCTCTGTTCTGCCAAAAGCTATCTCATAGGCCAGTAGCTAAAAAGCCACAGATTAGTTGGCTGCTGAAGATGACCAGTGAGTGTAGTGGCCACATGGATTTATGATACTTTGGTGCTGCGTGTAGACAGTTTAAAAATTCATTAAATTTAGTGAAGTTCAGATTTGAGTCAGTGGAGGATATATCACAGCATTGCATTGTTAAAAATCTGAGCTGCTCCTTACTTGAGTGGTTCTTTGTTTTTTAGGATTTTTTGGTTTTGTTTTTAAATGGTGATGTCAAACTTTCTGTAAAGAAAGCATTGTTCACCATGCAACTTGCTGACATGATTGTTTTTGGTGGTTTTCAGTTTAAAATGGGGATTTTATTTATGTTGAATTCTCTTCTATTAAACAGTGTTGTTATTCACTTGGATATTGATATGGATATAGACTGCTGTCTTTTCATCTAGATGCAGGAGTACATGCTTGCTAAGATAAATGAAATATATATAGTACAGATAACACAAGTTTGTCCTTATAGCAGTCACTAGGAAAAAGTTTCTCCAGAGATCATGCAGACAATGGTAGTACCAAGTACTAAGCATGTGGGTCATCACTTCAAAGCTGTGAATAACCTAAAAAGGAATAGGAAATCCTAAATAAGTGAATACGCAGAAGATCTCTGAAAATGCTTTACTAATGTAAGTTTATAGAAAAAGAGCTCTTTGTCTTTTTTTTTTAAAAAAAAAAAAAAAAAAAAAGGCTCTTCCCCTGTGCGAACCCTCCACCCCGGACCCTCTTCCCAATATATGGCACAAATTTGTTCTCCTTACTTTATGGTGTACTTCTGAATGCATAGAAATGCCAGCAAGAGAACCTGAATGCCTTGTCAAGGCAAAGTAAAGCATAAATATCATGTTCTCAGCTCTTAGGAGCATTTCATGTGGAGTATGAGCAGTACTGTGAAAATCGTTTGAAAAATATTTTTTTTCTCTTGAAGGAAAAAGGGGAAAAAAGGCAAAAAAGGTAAAAGTCAAATGGTTAAGTTTCATAAGAGCATACTGCAAATTGTTACTAAAACAGGGCTATTAGTCCAAAAGAAACCTCTAATAAAGCTGTTATTTCCAAGTAGCATCTGCAAAAGTGGATTGGAGCAGACACTGCTGCTCATAACCAAGGGGCCAGGATAGCTTGCTTTGTAAAACCCAAATTGCAATTTAAAATTGTTTCAAGGTTAGGCTTGTAGTATGTAGAGCATATTTCCCTGCTGGGCCAAGTCTCATGCCAAGGCTTTTAGATACGGTAAAAGCCCTCTAAAGGACTCTTAATTTTAAGGTGGCCCATCCATTTTTAATTAGCTTTGTTAGGTGGCTAATAAAGAACATGCCAGATCACGTATTACCAGAACTAACTGTTCAGTCAGTGGGTGTGCTGTACTCACTGAACCCCGTCAAGAAGCTTTTCTCTTATTTATTTAAGAGTTTTAATTCTACCAGGCAGACTTTCACCAAGTAGCTGGTTCTTGTTTTTTTGTGTTGTTGTTGTTTTTCACTCTTTAGTAAAGTCATGTTTTCCTTTGAGTACCTCCTTAGCTTGTAGGTCATCTAATAGCTCAAAGGCCAAGCTGTTGGTATATTTCTCAGCCAGCTTCTAGCCTGCACTTCCTGCTTCAGAGATGTTCAGTTGTAGTAGTATTAGTATAATAAGGATTCTGTGTATTGGTAATTGTAAAGCTAATCATAAAGTTCTGGTCTTTGCTAACACTGAGAGAACTGAGACAGATCACTTGCTGTGTTATAGAAGAGCAGACTTGTGTGAAAGCTGTTTTCTTTTTTTTTTTTTAAAAAAAAAAAGCTCTTTGCACTGTGTTTCTGTGTGATTTTCACAAAAGCTGGCTGTACTGAAATAAATGCATTGTAGTTTGCTCTCTGACATGGTGAGGGATATCTATATGTTTTTTCTTTTTAAACTGATGTTACAGCATGGAAAGAGACTTACTACAAGTTTTATAGGAGAACAATTCCTAGTCCTAGATCAAAAGCTAACAGAAAAATGTGGAATATGACTTCAGCAGGGAGTGATGCATTATCCTAAAATTGTCCTAAAGTGTTTAAGTCCTTTGAGTTATTTTTGCCTCATCTGGGAAGAATCCCCAGTGAAGTTCTGGATCCTGTAGGCTGCTTTATAAAAATCAGAAGAAGACTTCAGTGAGAAAATAAGTAGTCTTTGGAGGAACCATAGTTTCTACATTAGGAGGTAAAGACCACTGTGAAGAGTGAAGTGCTGCAAACTGTGACAGTATGCTAGTTGAGCTAACTTTTATTTTTACATGACAGCCTCTAAGGTCAGAAGACCAATACATTGCAAATACTTATAAGTTGAAGCTTCCACATGTGAAATAAAGGCATTTAATTGACATGAGTGAGCTTGTTTGCATTTCTAGAGTAAACAGTTTGTCTAAGTTAATGTGTGCCCTGTGCTGTAAATGGGCAGAGTTTGTGAAACAGAAGAACTTTCAGGTTTTCTGTGCCTTCATCCTAACCTATTATACAAAAAGATAAATTTGGCCTTGAATTCTAAGAATAATCTTGTATGGCTTTGGATTCTTTTAAGAGGCTGTTCCTTGAGGCAGATTCCGTTAGCATGGCTTTTGGGGCCAAAAGTAACATAGAAGGAGGGTTATCTTGATACTCAAAAAATAATCTTGGAGCAGGAACAATCGTATCATTTTTCTCAGTATTGCTAAGTCTTGCTAAGCTGACCTAGTAACTGATTGTCCCTGAGAAAGGTGGTCCCACTGTGTTGTCAGGCTGCTCCTTCACTACTGTCATGAGGTGTTGCCTCCTGTACAGTGTTTTATAGCTTCATCAAATATGTAAGCTGCATCAAAAGATTGAGGGATTTCATAAGATGTTTAGCAAGTGAGAGCAAATGTACACCTTTCAGAAGAGAATTATGAAATTATAAAGGAGAGCTCATCAGTTTACATTAAATAATGTGAAATCTTGCTTCTAGGAGGTTTTTAACATATATTCCCAGTATAAAATTGGGGAGTATTTGTAAACAGCAAAAGTTTGGTCAGAGTGGCTTTTAGATAAGTTTATTGTAGGGCTGCATAAAACAGTATAAACTGCATTAAACAGCATTCGTTTATCTAAGCGTTGTTTCTCAGACAAGTGTTTTTCAAAATTATGTTTAGTTGTGGAGAGAAGTGTGCAATTCAACAAGAATATAATCTTAGACATGAAATTTTAAACGCTGTGAAATACTGACCTTTGCATCCTAAACACGACTTCATCCTGACTTCAGCTTGCACTTGTCCTCCTTATTATGCAATTGCTGATTTGTCGGTGATTCATATCACACCAATATATAGAATTACTGCCTTTGTATAAGATAAGGAAGTATTCTGCTCACAGCTAGATGACTGCTGGAGCAAACTAAGTACTCAGTTAAAGTGTTTTTTTTGTAAGTCACTCTCATGTGAATTCATGCCTCTGCTGAAATTAGTGAATGAAGACTTATTTAAAATATTATGTAAAGTGCCTTTTTGAAGAGTATTTTAAATAAATTAAAATCCGCTGTTCAGAGAGTGTTACTTGCAGAAGTCACAAATTGCTTGGAGCAATGTGTAGGTGAAACTATCCTTGTTATGTTTTTATTTGAGATACTGAACTAAGAATGGATATAGACAAACAAGAGCAGTTGGCCTTCAATTCTAGTTTTACTGTCTGCTATTTAAAGAGATTTCTCATAGTCTGAGAACTAATATAGTTACGATATTTACAAATATAGAACTTTTCATATAAATGTCTCATACATACGAGACGAGTGGCAGATTCTCCTCACTGCAGAACTCCTGGTTAGGTTGAGATGGCAGGTGGATGCAAACAGAAAAAAGATGCAAGAAAATTGTAACATTTTGCAAGCAACAGAGAAAATATTTTTGTTTTTTTTGTTACTTTATATTTAGTAATACATACATAGTCATTATTTTTACATGAAAATGGGTCTGAGTTTGCCCATACTGATACTATAATATTCAGAGTTGTCCTGCTGTGCAGCATGAAGTTCCTATATGTTCACGATTTTGGGAATTTACTGCTTTATAGATTTAATGAGAAATGTCCAGTTCTAAACATACCAACAAAAGTGGAATATACTGAAGATCAAGTTTTGAATGAAATGAATCTTATGTTGTGAGATCTCATGAGAGAATGTCTCTTAACTGGAATGATTTATCACAAAACTTGAAATGCATGCTTCTGATTCTCCATGTTGACGTACTGTAAGAGCAATGTAGCAGATGGCTACTTGCGGTACCCGAATTATGATACTTAGCTTGGTCATCTTGTTCGGGTATAGCACGTGTCCAGATAAAAGCATTGCAGAATCAACTCAAATGTCCAATATATTTGTGTTCTAATACAGAAATGGAATTGAGAAGAAGGCTTACTAGCTGCCCATTGACTGGCATTGTAGCTTAATGCTTGAATCCAAATGCTGTCAGTAGACACTGTTAAAATATTTAGACAGGTTTAACCTTTCTAAAGGTTAAACAGCTGTTGTAGATCAGAAGAGCTGCTTTAGTTATTGAACTTGTCTTGAGGAAAGAAATACATGTAAGAAGAAAAATGTTAAAAACATGCACATCTATCAGCAGTAGAGAAAAGCATCTTTTTTTAAAAGAAAAATTTTTTGGACATCATTTGTTCAGGTAACTTTTCCAATTTATCTTCTGGTAAAATGCAGTGGGTAGAGGAGGATGGGAAATGCAGTAGAAAGTACCAAGAAAGGATGACTAAACCTGATTTTTCTCATCATAAAACACTTTGAACTTTCTCATCTCACTGTGAGATGAGGCTCCTGCATGCATCTGCAAATCTAAACATTAACTTTGTGCATGCTGATGCCTTTTCCAGCATTTAAAGCAGTTAAAATAATTTGAGTAAGTCTGTTCATGATTAAGGATTACATCTAAATACAGTAAGGAAGAGTAGTAAGTCACATTGAATAATCTGATAACCATTGAGTAACATTGCTAACTGTGGCTATGTAGGAATAGGAAAAGAGTGCTCTTTTTTGCTAGAATTTGCCTGAGACCATGTGGAAGCATACCATAAAACATTTAAAAAGTAGTAAGGAAGCCAAGGCAAAAGTTGAAAGGATAGCGCTCACGCTGGTTATCGGACTTGAGCAACAATGCCATGTAAGTCTATAAAAACAAAATGAAAATAAAGCAATTTGGGTTTGATGCCTTCAAATAGATGACAAGACTATTTTTCTAATATTAGTAATCATTATAGGCAAGCATCATACTTTCAAGTGAAAAATGGCAGAAAGCCATATGGAAGAGAATTTAAGAACTGAAGATACGTCTTTAGAAAGCTATTGAGATTTCTTTTTATAGAAGCATCAGGCAAAAAGAGGAAATGTTTGGCTTAAGTGGAAGAGCGATTAGAAATGTAAACCGACAACGCACACGGGCCATCAGCCAAGTTTTCCATAATGCTCAGAAGTTTTGTAGAAAGTGGGTTGCAGTGGAGATGGGGATGTTTGTAAGTGGTGCCACCAACTCTGCGTGGAAATAAGTTTGCCTAATGCATTTGTTAGTTGTGTAAAAATTGGTTTTGAGTTACCTGTGCTTTTGATGAAATCTTGACTAGTTGGAATGAACAGATTTCTTGATAAATGACTAAAGTTTTGTAGGAGCTTTAAAGCTAAAATGGTTTAACTGCTCCTCCTGTGGAGGAAGGAGGAAAAAAAGTTTTGTCACTGGAAACAGTTTTGTTTGGAACACTTGTTCCAAACAGTTCTAGTTTTGAACACTAGAAATCTCTAATGTTCACATGCTTTCAAGGGCAGACTTTGAGAGAAAATGTGATGAGAAGGAAGCACCTTTCATATTCTTTGTGCAAAACTGCTTAAAATAAACTTGTTAGAGATTTCAAATGGCAAAAAGTGCACTGGCTCAGGTATGACTGCATGCTGCTCTTCCATAGGATCTAGCTTTGTTCATGGACAAAGTTTTTGAGAGTAAAGCAGGCTATAGTGAACAGGGCTGTTACTTGCGGGCATCTTATATTACTCATCTGTGATAATCATTTAAAAACCACATCAGGTAAGTGTGACAGATGCCAATAACAGTTGCGTGAGTAACACAAATTCTGGTATGTCCTAGTTGGAGTCCTAGAGTTTTGCAGGGTGCTTTTGAAAAGCTTCCTTCCACCTTAGATAAAATATAGGAACCGTTTAGTTCAACTATGGTACAGTGTTAACCTGAGAGCTGATGAGGTGAAGAAGACAAAGCAAACAGTTAAATCCATGGCTAAAAAAAAATAGAAACTTGCCTTAGTGTATAATAACCATGTGGTACTTTGAAACAAATACAGGATTTGCACACAGATCCTCTTCAGCATTTTTCCTTATATGCAGAAAGATTTTTACAAATTTTGACTATTGATGTGGTCAAATAAGAGGCTGGGGTTTTTTGTCTGTTGTACTACCCTGGTTCCCTTCAGCCTGTGTTCTTTTATTGTCTCTTGCTTTATAGCAAAAGTTATAAACTTTATATTTTAGCTGTTGTAAGACCAGTATGCGGTTGCTAAAGCTCAGCCTTTTTCTCATTTCAGTCAGTAATGTAACTTTGAATTTCCAAGCAAACAAACATTAAAACCTAAACTTTCTTTGAGCTATTGTCTGAATTTTCATTGAATTGAGGCTTGTCTTGATACTGTACAATATTTGAGATCATACTGTTTTATTTGCCTTTGAATTATTTAGAATGCTTCTTGTTCCATAATGTTTAAAATACAGCTTCCAGCTTTTACTACTGTTGGTTTCTTGTGTTAATTTTGGGCAAAGTGAAATTTAATAGAATCTAATACATCATGGTATGGTAAATTTCTGGTGAGGGTGCAATGGACTCTGGAAAACTGGGCTGCTTCGTGTCAGTTTATATGTGGAAACTTGTCTAGTGGTACCTTCTGTCAAATGTGAAGACCCTGTTGAAATCTGAGTTTTGATTAATTGGATTGTCTTGTGGATGGTGTGTGTCAGATGTGATGCTGATTCAGTTCAGGTACCAGACTCTCTTTTATTTTTGTCATTAAAAAAAAAAAAAGACAAGGAAAAAATAAAGTTTTACTTCCACTTTAGTAAGAAAATGTGGTGTTTTTTTTGTTTTTTTTGTTTTTTTTTTTTTCTTTTTTTGCGGGGGGGAGCTCTTAAGTGGAAAGGAAAATGAGTAACAGCTCTCAAAATTGATTATCTTAGTCTAAGGCATTAGTGGAATAATATTTCTTCATGTATAGAAAAGAAGAAATATATCAACATTGATTCACAGTTACTGTGAAGTAAATTTTATAGTGTTGTCTACATGTTTGTTTTTATACAAATTTCTATGCAAAATGGGAGTTTCTGCCTGTTGCAAAACAGTTGTTTGTGACTTGTTTCACTGCAATTCCTGCTTAAAAAAACCCCCAAAAACCAAAAAGCCTTCCTTAATTCCAGAAATTGAACAGAATGCCTTGTGAATTTTGAAAAAGATCTATAATTGCTTTCCAGGACTTCTTTTCAATAGCTATTTAAAAAAATAATATTATGATTAAGATAATGAGTTGCACCCAAAGGTGATTATTTTGGTAATTAGAATTGATTGATTGAATTCAGCACAGCAATTTCACCGGTTGAGAATGGCTTACTGTGAATTAAGTCTTTTATTAATTCTAATTGTAGTGGTGCTGCTCTAACAAAGTGTTCTCAAGTTTTTATTTTATAGTTTGGAAAGGTTCATGTAAGCACTTTGACATGTAGCAAGATAAAGGCTGCTAGGAGAGTTTGTAGTGAAATTGTCCTGTTTCATGTCTTTTAAAACATGAAACAAGCCTTTTAATCCCCTAATGAATAGTGCATTTCAAATAGTCTTTAAAAATATCGTACAAGTCTGTGTTATACAGACTGATTCAATTAGTTTTAGGACTGTTAGACAACCTGGTGATCTAAAGGGGTGTTTCATATTTTATTTCTGAACATTATTCTTTCCAGGTCTAATCAGCCTTAACACCACGGGATTGTTCCTAGTTTAAATAAAATGCTGAGGGATGGGGGATTAGTTGCTGTAATACCTGAACCAGTGAGATTTTATGGAAGTGCTGTTAAGCTGAAATCTACTTTGAAGATTGGCTGCTTCATGTAGTAGTGAAATGAGGCTGTCTATTTTATGACTGCATGTTAAATTTAATGACTTCAAACAACTGTCCGGTCAGACAAGTCAGGCTTTGCCTTTAAAGCATGGAATGTAACACTGAAAATAGCCTCGGGTGGATCCAGCTTTTGTTTTTAGCGACTAATACTTCCTGAATGAGGCTATAAAAATTGTACTGAGCTTTGCCCTTCTAGTCCTGCTTGAAGCCTTAGGAAAACAATTTCTTTGAACTTGCAAATATCATGAAAATTCTGCGGAAGTAGAAGGTACTGTTAAATCTAAAAGCAACAAATATATAAACATAGTGTCAGTCTGAAGTCTTGGGTGAATGTGCCTGTGTTCTGCAAGCACAGGTCTGAAGAATTAAATGAGGGGGCTTTAAAAACCCAGGTTTGTCTGAAATATTCTAAATTAAAGTGGATTAAGCTATAGGAAAAAAAAATTATTACTGACTTAAAACTTTGTCCTGTTGACAGGTTTTCCCTAAACAAACTAGCTATAGTAACTAAAGAAAAATGTCTCATCTAGAATCTTTTCATTCATTTCATCAGTCTTTTTATAAAGAGTATAGAAAGTTAATGTAATTTGTAGACAACTCAGTATATCACAGACAAGAGCCTGTCCAATTTAGTGTCTGTTTTAGTTGCAATTTCTTTTCATTTTGTAGCTTTAGAGAATACCGTATCTGCTAAAGGGCATAGACTTGTCCTTCTGTCTACTGCAGGCTTTGTGTTAGTGTTGGTAAGGTTTCAGTATTGAGAGCTTGTTTTACAGTTGCACTGAAGGCTTATGCATTTTATAATTGTTAATATATTAGATTTTTTAATGGGAAACTTGCTTGGCAGTATTTGACCACAGTATTGCTTTACATAATGTAGACCAGTGTGAAGGTCAGCTGTTCTTACTTAGCAACTTTTTTTTTTCTATTGTTGCACTAATCAGGTAGGTAAAGGGAAAAAAAAACTTTGGGGGGATTTTGAATTTTGGGTACCTATCACTGGCCTGGCAGCCTTTCTCTTTACAGCGTGAAGAGCTGAGAGAATCTGATATGAAAAAAACAAAAACAAACAAAAAAACCCTAAAGATTTTCTTGTAAAGTAAAACAGAAGTATTTAAGTGAGGGAAGGAACGAGGAAGTCTTTTCACTTGAAGGTGTTGTGAACTACGCTCTGTTTAATAGGCTTAAAAGACTTTCTTTACTGCAGATGAATGGCTCCTGCTATTAGCAGTTTCACAGGCCTTCATTACAATCCACTGAGCTCAGAAGCCTTAGCTTAGTCCCTACCTATTTGTGCCTTACTTCATAATTACCAACTAAAGGGATTTACTTTTAACTTTTTTCTTTTAACTTCACGCGTATCCTTACAATGACAGATCCGAAAGATTGTCTTGCTGAAACTTGGGTTGTTTCAGCATATCACTCTGAAGATAAATAGATAACTTACTGAACTTGGATTTTGACTTTTGGGAATTTTCAGCCATGGAGTAACTGTCTTTCAGAAGTTTCAGGAAATGTAGTTTCTATGGATGGGTTGTTATTCAAATAAGATATCTAAATTTTCTTGCAAAAAGCTAGACTAGTTTCAGGTAGATAAATGAAATGCTTAGGAGGATTGTGAATTTAGAAGTAAGCTGCAAATTACCAAACCTAATATTTTGGTTATAGCTTTTGCTAGTGATTGAGAAGCTGTAACTGATGGAAGATGTTCTGTTACCATATGTAGCCTTTTTTCTGCTTTTATTGATGTTATACAAATCAAATTTCCATCTGGCCTTCTTAGTGATCTTACAGGGCATGTCTGTGGAGTGTGCATGGACTCGGAAAGAATATCAAAATAAATTGCGTTTATCACATTTTGTCCTTGTGGTGTCTTCTCAAAACTGGTATTGCAGTGAAAGTGTGCTTTAATAGCATGGTATGTTTTCAACACAGCACTGCTTAAAAATGGTTTGGTGCTGTTGTCCAACATACAGCCTCCAGCTGTCTCTGGAGTGACTCGACAAAATGGTAATTATAGAAGAGGCGAATAATAATACATTCAAAGGGTTCTGCTGCTTTTACTGGTAATATTACTTATGAGTACTTAAGACACTTCATTATGGTGTAGCTAAATGCATTTTACTGCTTCCTTAGCAGGAATGAGAGGGAAAGACAATTAGGGAAAGACAATTTATAGTGTGAATCAGGTGGAGCTGGGGTTGCGGTTCAGTGACTTGTTGCCCTTGGGGCCAACATGGGTCTGAGGTGTTCCCGCAGGATGGGATGCATCCTTCTCCTGTGTGGCAACACAGGTATCTGTCAGGTTGCACTGTGGATTAGCTTGGGAAATTGATTTCCCAAGGAAAACAGACAAACATTCATATTTGGCTTAACCCCCTCTCATGAGAAAAGAGAGGGTATGGGGACAGAATAGAAATCAATTCTAAATCGCACTTTAGATTAAAGGGTGGCAGCTGACCTCAAAGTTCAGCTCAAGAGAAAAAGGGTGCATATAGGATAATGGCCACTTACAGAGTACAGAGGAAGCAGTTCATACCCCTTAGTGTCTGCTTTTGTAACAAAACTAAAATATTAAATCAATGCAGAAAGACAAGTGTTTTTTTCTCGTAAGTGGCCATCACTTCCATTTTGGGGAGAATATTAAGATCCCTTCAAAGCAAGTAGGCTGGTCCTCAGAAAGGTATGAATTCAGCTGAATTTTAGGACTGCACGTTTCTGTGCCTGTTTTGCCATGGCTGACGTTCACCACTGTAAGTTCGCTTTAACTGCTTCAGTAAAGACCAAGTATCTTGCAGCTTTCAGCAGGTGACTGGTGCATGTTATAGGATATAGCCTGGTTATAGCTTTACTGCTAATCCAGAAAAGGGGAAGCCTGGGCCAGATACAAAGTCTGAAAAGTGATTGTAACTTCCATTTCAACATTCCATCACCTTTGAAACAGCTTCTGTGTCTGCATTTGTAGCAAAACTGTTTGATATTGGATCACTTTTTCCTGGAATGATTTGGTTCTAGTTTATAGGACTTAATTTTTTTTCATTTCAGAAAAAGGCATACTTCTAAGGATGGTTCATAATAGGGATTTATTGTAGTGTTTCTTATAGAATCAGTTACTAAGTGATCTTGTTTGCTTTTTGTTTTTTTTGTGTGTGTGTTGAGTTAATGGTATTGCTTGGTGGGAAACCTCTAGATTTGATTTATGATGAGTCAACTGTTAGGTAAACTGTCTTCTAATGGCACATGTCAATAGTGTTATTTGGTATTTTGATATTGAAGATGATTATCTTAATAACTGTGGATAATACATAATGACTGGGCTGGCAGGAGATTGAAGTGGATGACAGTTGGGTTAGAGTGCACTAAAGGTAATAATCAAACAATATTGTAATTCTTGGGTTTTTTTTGTTTGGTTTTCTCCAGAGTTGTGTTTGTGTATTTAGACAGCGGGGACTACTTGCTGTGTTTCCCTTGCTAAGAGCTTTAGTGGCTAAGTGAATAGACTCATATGTGCACTACAAGTAAGCAAAAACTTTTGGCCTTTTATAACATCTTTCATCTAGATAATACTTTTTCTTGCATATTTTGTCTGGCAATGGTCTCTTACTACTACTTTGTACTGTTAGCCTTTGCAAAGGCATAAGAGGTTAAGGATAAAGAGAAGGTTTAATTTAATCTTAAGCTTGCAGCAGATTTAGACTATAACTATCATTAAAAAGGAGCAAGCAGACATTTAACCTAACTTTCTGTCTTCTCTACTCCCCTTTCTCTCATCCATAACCTTTGGCTAAAGCAATTTTAAGTCAGATTATGATGTTATTTGCACGTTTTCCTAATGGTACATGGTCAAGAAAGTTTTCTCACAGAAGGTTACTGTCAACAGGTAGAAACGAGCCTCAGCTGTGTCAACAAACTTCTTTAAATGCTAACAGTCATTTCAGTAATTCACATTATATTTCAGGGAGAACTTGCATATTTCAAGTAAAAGCTGTTCTTCCAACTGAAAAGTCGAATAGATTTTTTTTTTTAACACTTGCAGGAGCATTATAACTATTAACTAAGCAAAGGCTTAGACATATGCAGACGGTTTCCTTTTATTAACTTTACTACAGAAGCTATTGGTTCATACTTTGCAGCCAGAGCTATGTTGCATTTGTTGAAATTGCATCCTGTGAAATGGTTGGCACGTGGCTAAAATAGCTTGCTATGAATTATAAGAAAGTTCAAGCTTTTAATATCTAGATATTTTTGAAATCTCATTCTGCAGGCTGAACGCTAAGTCTATAAATAGTTTTGAACACAAAGCCAACCGCATCCGAACAAGTTTTTTCTGCTACTTCTAGGCCATTCTTTTGGATATTGGCAAGTCTCAGTGCTTGCACATCCCTGGGTTTGGTTTTCAAGGTGTTTGATCTCTGAACCTGAGAAGTGTGTATTCTAGACCCATCTGGCTGAGATAATCAGTCACCCTCTGTAACTTGAGGTTGGAAGCTTTGAGTTTATTCTTTATCTCATGGCTTCCTTCATTCTGTATGTTGCAATTCTATCTTGAGTACAATTAATATGTGTATTTAAGGTAACTGGCAGTTTAGTGCATATCAAACACAAGGACGAGTCTGCATTACACTTCTGGGATGTAATACTATGACAAATTTTGGAAGAGAGGAAGAAAGGGGGTGATGACTTCAAAAAGAAAACCTTTGGGAGAGGAATAAAAGCAGAGGCAGGGAGAGGAAGGTTAGGTTATGAAGCAGGGAGGAATTAGAAGTGAAATGGAAGAAAAAGAATGGGAAATAAAACCATTGGAAAATGGACAAGATGATGAAGATACAGTGAAGGAGAAGGAAGCAAATAAAAATCTGTATCAAGCTGTGGTTTTATTTGGTGCCTCTTCTCACCTTATCTGAAGGTATTTCATATATAATTAATAGTGGTAGTGAAGTTTATTTCTTCAAGATGTCTCTGACCCTTCTTGCTTAAGTTAGAGGTCTTGCTTTGGGGAGAAAGGTAAGGTCTTGAATGAGGAAGGGATTCTCATATTTTTCATTTCCTGTGCTTGTAATGAAAATATGCATGGGGAATGGTTTTGGAGTGCTTCAGATCATGGATTTCCGTGATTTCTTTTTTTGTTGTTGAGTGTTCTTGTCTTGGAGGCTCTTTTGTATTTAGCTACCTTGAAGCGAGAAGACTATGCATGTCACTCTTGTTTGATTTTTTTTTCTTTATCACCAATGTTTGCTTAGAATAGTGTGCAAGTTATTCAGATTGTTCCTTGGTCTTAACACTGCAAGGAAATAATCTGACCTGCAAGTATCTATAGCACTATAAAGCAAGGGGAGAAGAAAGGAAGGAGATATGGGAAAGGAGAAGGCTGAACAACAGCTTCAGAACTTTTGCAGAATTTTATAAATTATGAAATAGGTTTTAAATTACTTAAATATTTACATAAAGTATTATAAATTCAAAAATTATTTTACAAACTATATATGGGATATGTGAGTGCATGTGTATTAATGGGTGTGACTCGGATTCTCTATGTGGCCCTTGTGATGGAAGATGTTAGCTTTGGTCTGGCAGTCTGCTTTTGAAAATTAAGTGCTTGACATTAAAGTGAAGTGATGTCAAATAATGCATATTCTGACAGCGTTTTCATATGTTTCTATAAGTGTCCTCCTTCCTCTATCTGTAAGGCACATTGCTTTGAGCCCTCAGATGGGAAATAGCAAGAGTAACTGGAAAATATTAGGGGTTAAGTTGTTTGGTTTCATTAGACATTAAAGCATCAGCAGCTGCTGCCTTAGGTTGCATTAATAAGGACATTTCATCACCCATCAGAAGATTGTGAATACCACTATCCTACTACTATACTGCAGTGAAAGTGAGTTTTACATACTTTCACTGAAATTGAATTGGTTTTCTTTGATCATCACAGGTGTGGTACTCACATACTGCTCTATCTGTATTGATTCAGTTGCAAAGTACGCAGAGCGGAATTCTCTATAGGGCCTGGGGGTAAATGGTGAAGACTAATACATTTGGAAATAAAAACTGGGACGTGCTTTTGCTTTTGGGGGCTACTAACCTCAGAGATGACTTCCCTGTCTTTTTTGGGTTTGCAAGGAGATGACTCTGTGATAGTTATAACACTGTGGCACAAGAGAAGCCTTTTTATTACAGTAGATAGAGTTAAGATAACAGAAAAAAGACACTTCTAGCTTCTACTGTTCTAAGTTTCGTGCATCTAATCAGCTAAACAATTTTGGCAAACAATTTACCTGTTGCTTTTGCAAGACTTAGCTGTTTGGTGATTCTGTAAGTTCTCTAAAATCTCTGTTCCCCCTGCAGGCACAGCACCCAGCACTGGCAAACTGCAGGATCATGAGCAAAATCTGTTTGCTTGCTTGGGAACAACTAGGAAGCCTAAATTTCAATTTCTTTGTTTTCCGGATACGTAGTGCACAACTCGCAGGCTGTGTATAGCCTCTTGGAATACTTCATCTGGCTCTAATCTGCTTGTAGCCGCCTTCCCTCTGGAATATGTTCTCTCTCTTGCTGTTATGAATCAATAAATGAAGCAAAAAAAACAAATTATTTTGTGATTAGGATTTTCATAGGAGTTATTTAATTTTATAAGCCATGAGAAATATTGTAATTTGCTTACTATCAAGAATAGAGTATACTAGTAATTGAAGATGCTATATATTAGAAAACTGAAACTCTGGAGAGTAACTAAAGCTCATTTATAAATCACTTTTGGAATTGGTACCAGTAGGTAGAGACACATAAACTAATGCCTATCTACTCAATGCCAAAATGTCACATCAGCACAACATAGTTGAGAGTTTCAAAGGGCATAACTACTTATGTTTTAGTCCTAAAAATCAGTCTATTCACTCTTCTCTCCCTGACTGAAGCACTTAAGATTTCTTTTCAACCTAGCATTGCAGAGTTTTGGCCAATCATCTCGGGTGCTATGTTTCATAATGTGTGTTTTTTTTTTTTTTTTTTTCTTTTTTTTCTTTCTGTTACAGAAAGATCCAGATTACCTGAAGCTCTGGTTGGACAGTTTTGTTTCTAGTTATGAACAGTTCCTGGATGTGGACTTTGAGAAGCTGCCAACTAGGTATGTAGAATTACAGACCTGTTCATCTTTGTTTGAAACCTGAAACAGACCTGGCTGAGATCCCAGGCTAGTTCAACCTCAGTACTGCTTTTAAACAAAAGATAGTTTTTATTGTTGAGTGCCACTCCCTGTTCTTTTGAAGGTCAAGTTGGGCTAGGAATGATGAAACTAGGCAAATACTGGTATTTGCATTATATCAGGAGATGGCATTCACCTGTTCTTCCTGATAGAAATACAATCATTGCTTATATGTTGCTGAAGTAAGTATGTGAAGTAGTATTAGTGGGTATTAGCACTTCTATCTGTAACAGAAGTGAATGGATAGAAGAAAGATGTAGGCAGAGTTTGTAATTCAGGGATTGCTTTAAGGTTAAGGATAAGGTGAATGCTGTGTAACTGATTTGGATGATTTGAATACCTCTTGTAAAGTTAAATATGCGCAAATGATAGATTTAAAAGTGAGTTCCGTCTTTGCATTTGTGAAGGGTTCAGCTCACTGACTTGAGCAGTGTTGCTAATCTCAAGTACTGAAATAGTCATGAGATGGATGTGAAAAATCTATTTTTTAAGTCCCATACTTAGTATTTTGAATTTGCTTTCCATATTTTAAGGATCATGCTTTCAAGACCAGTTTTTGCAAATGTTGAGAAATAGAAACTTGGGCACTGGGTGTTTTTTCTGGCTTTTAGATGAAAGCTGAGATGCTTGCATGAACTAAACCTTTTAAGAAAAGCAAGTGTTATAGAAATCATGAGAACTGGCATCAGCATTATAGCTGCTATCGCTACTGATGAGTGAATACAAGGAATGGCTCTTGCTGCACCCTGGCTGCAGTCCAACTGTGTTGAATTCAATGGAAATTCTCTAATGGGCTTTGGATCAGATTCTGTTTGAGGTGTAAGTAATAGCCTCCACTGTTACAAGGAAATGAAGAATGCTGAAACTGAATCTCAGTGGATTAAAAAATGAACCTCTTTGCTATTTGTATTAAATTTTTCTCTTAATGACTATATTATTGCAAAATATATAGTGAATTTATTAACATGCAAAAGCTAAAACTTAATTCTGCGCTCTCTTCCTAAAGAACTGTTGTCTTTGCAGTAAGACACCGTAATGTATCCTACTGTGGCTAGTTAAGGAAAAAAGTTATCCTTTAACATACATTTTTTTTTTAATCAAAATGAGAAAAGTGGAAGATACTCTTATTTTGATGCTTTTGTTTAAGGTGTTTTTTGCTGTATCAATTTTTTTTTTTCTTACAGCAACATATCAAATGATTTTAAAAAATTGAAATGAAGCTTAGCTGGTCAGAACAATAGCAAGATTTTCGTTGTGCTAAGTGATGGCTTTCAGTGTAAAAATCCTATACTTTTCTGAGGTTAGTGACTGGATTAGTGGTTTAATCTGGAGGAATAGACCCATGTGGATTTAGACTCATTTTTCTAACAGATGTAGAGGAAAAATACCAAAACAACGTAAGGATGAAGATGGATAATTCCTGCTCTTCAGTGGCTGGATTTAAACATCATACTGTTTGAAAGTAGATACTGAAGTAAACAAAGAATTGCTGTTTCTGTCTTTATTTGCATTTGGGATATAATGAGGCATATGAAAAATGGTATCTTTCTGGGTTTTTGTTAGTTCTTATTGCAGATGTTTACAATGTGGAGCTGAGCTTACTGAGCTTGCAAGGGAGAACAAGCAGGTCTGTGTGGCTCCACGAAAGCCCCATTTTTTTTTCCCTGCAGTCTTCTCTTGGGTGTCTGGGAAGAAATGAGTTTACGCAGTGACCTTCGTCTTATTGACGTACTCTTGGATGGCTCTACTCTGCCACACAACCTCTTTTTACAGTCCTAGAAGGAATTTTATAGTTTGTGCTGCTGTCTTGCTCAGGCAAATTTACCTGAGATTAGACAAGAGGTTCAGGACTGATGTGAGCCTGTATTTAAGCACACATGGTTCGATGTGCGGTATTTTCCTAACCCATACCAATTTATGACTTCATACCTAATCTCTAATGTTTTTACTAGAGTTCCTTTCTTTTAATTAAAAGACTATTTCTGGCACTTGATCTTGGAAGTGATATATGATGCTACCTCATATAAGGAACTGAAGCAACTAGTGCATAAACTTTTTTTTACCTCCATCTTTTCATGTGTTTTCTAGCTTCCCCCTCCCTTTTTATTTTCATTTTATGTTGTTTTAACTTCAAATCAAGTGCTAATGGTATTTATAGTGATTTTTTTTTCTGCAGAAGGTGAGGCTATTCTACAATATGATAGCTATGCTGACAGCTGTGTGCATTGAGCACAAAGGATTAATACACTCTGTTCTTTTTCTAAGCCATTTGTTACATCTTTGCAGTATTTACACTGGGATGGATAAAACCTTTACCAGCTGGTGGGAGGGTGTCTCCCCCCTCCCCCATTGAAAGAGAGAAATTATCACAATTACCACTTAGTTTAATGCTTTTGGAAACAACAAAAGATTCCAGAGTGTCATTGTGTTCTTTTCTGGTTTTGGTTTGCATGCAGTCAAGCAAAGGACCTTACGTGAAGCTCATCCAAAGTTGCATAGACACCATACTTTATTTATATATGGATTTCAAACCCACATGAAAAATGATGAAGGGATCATGATAATCATGCTGATTATATGTTTACTGGAAACTCGGTGATGAGAAGTGAAGTTTGATTTTTGTATAGCCTGTGTTTTTAAGTGGTTAGCACTTTGCAGGAGGGGAGGTGAGTCCCAGTGTGTGGGATTAAACTGCAATAGGATGAATACAATTTGGAGAGTAATGTAACCTCCTTTCAGAAACCTGGGATGGCAGACTAAAACCACATACCAACTTTAAAGCAATGCAAGGTCATAAATGAAAACTTAAATGTGCCAAGGACTCTCTCAGTTTTAGGGGTAGGCCACCAACAATCAGACAAGAACCTTGGTAGCATGTGATATTTCTGGAAGGTTTCGTTTCTTTTTCTTTCTTTTTTTTTTTTTTTTCTCCATTTGAAATAGTTACTTTACACAGTCTTGTCGGGCAACAGCTGACATCATGCATCCACATTTTTGTGATGATAAAGTAAGAAATTTCTCTGAGGTGAAAAGAAGTTTGGTTAGTTAATCTTTATAGCATACTCAGCTAGAGCAATCCCGGCTGACTGGCATCTCTTGTGCTGTTCTCGCACAATGCAGGGATTTCTAAGGGCTGGTGCAACAGGACAGCCTCGTAGCTACTGCAGGGCCTGCGTTGTTTGGGCTGCGAGGTGCGAAGGGCGTGCTGCTCGCTTTCGTACACAGGGTTTCACAGTGTTGCTGAAAGGATTCCTTGGCCATTTTAGGGAAGTTACTTCTGGTTATATGGTTTCAGCTGTTTAAAAAATGATAGTCTTCCTCATATAGCACTGGTGAGCTCTCAGATTATTATGAGCTGTGCTTATAGTCCCTGCTGGCCTTTTTGAGGGGTGGAGCTGCTATTGCAGAAATGCTGCTTTCTTCCTTAGCAGTTGTGGTTGAAAACAGTAGTTGCTCTCTGTTTTGTGGTTAATGTCTCCCTTAGTTTAGACTCCTAGGTCCTACAAAATTTCCGTCAACATTCAGAAAATCGTGCTTCAGCAAGATCTGAATAGCAAATTACCAAGTTTTGCGAAGAGGCAAGAGAATGAATAAGTCCTTGGTATATGTGTGGCTGATACTTGTTTTTTGGGACATAGAAGCTTGCTGTTACTTGTGCTTGCTTAATTGTTTTACTAAACTGAATTTCAATTTTCCTTCTCCTACCCCCTTCAACTTTAGGAAGCTGAATGATATGTTGTTCCCCCTTTTCCTCAAATAGCTAATGTCACAATGTTAATTCTCAGTAGTTGCATTTTTCCATGCTTTTGATGCTCATTCTTGCACAGATTTATGTATGCAAGTGTTAGGTTGCTGGCTCTGTGTTTTTGGTTTGTTATAATTTATCTGCCTGCCTTTGGCGATATTTTAGACTGTTGTAAGCTGTGTTCTGAGGCTTTCCCTGTGTAGAGTTGATAGGGGATGTGTGAGAGTAAGCAGCTGATGTCAAAGGCAGCCTTGCTTTTCTGTGTGAGGTGGTGGGCATACAGCTTGTTGACAGAAAGCTGCCTGTGAAGTCTTGCCAAAAGCTTCAGCCGTGGTCTCCATCCTGGAGAATATTGTAACACACCTAAATATTTCCAGAGTGTTCCTGAAATGGGTTTCTGTGTGGCTGTATTTGGAGCACTGGCTTAGCTCCTGTTTTTATTGGTGGTGTAGGGTTTTGTTTGTTTGGTTTTTGTTTGTATTTTCTTCTCATTCTCTCTGGTAATTTTTCTACAAATCTGTTTGTCAGACAACATGCAAGAGTATCTAATAAATCTCCAAGATGAAGTCTGAACATGCTAGAGTTGTTGTTTTAATCCCACCACAACAGAGTCTCTATCTTTTAAAAATAACTAGGTAGAACAAAACTGTTAATGATATCTAGAAACTAATAAGGAAGGGTCAGCTATTCATGCAAAACTAATGTGCCAAGAGTCGCATGAATTGCTGGGAGTCCCTCACCCCACCTTCAGACCCTGATTTTTTTTATTTATTTTTTTTCCTCTTCCAAGGATGGACAAACTCGCTGTGTACTGCCTTCTTGCAGCTCCTGTAAGAAACACATGAAGTTCACTGTAGATGTTTGCCAACTAAATTTCAATAATTACTATTTAATAATTGGCATTTTGTTTATTTGGACCCTTTTAATTTTCAGTAGGAAATTGAAGTTGTTCATCTTGTGTTCTGTTTCTGTATGTTTTGTTCCTTTGGGGGCATCCCTTTCCTTACTTAGGAATTTTCCAGGCCGCTTCTTTGCCTGCTCAAGAGTGTGCATTTTCTCTGTGGCAATCACTTCATGAAACAGTGTTTAGGAATCCCTATAATGTTTTTTTTTTTTTTTAAAAAAAAAGCTTTTTTTTGTTTTATGCAGTTCGTTGCAGAAAGGAAGATCAAGCAGGCATGTTACCACTGGGTATTTCCTTGTAGCTCGTTAGAAAGCATTTGTGAGCTGTCAGTTGCCACAGTTCAGTAACCTTTCTTATACAGGTTTATTGGGCCACTACCCAAGCATACTAAAGTATTTTGATAATACAGCATTTGCAAGATTAAATGCATCTTGTACATGGTTTTCTCTTTAGGGTGGATGATGTTCCTCCAGGAATATCACTGCTTCCTGATAACATTCTTCAAGTCCTGAGGCTGCAGCTGCTGCAGTGTGTCCAGAAAATGTCAGATGGCCTAGAAGAGCAGCAGCAAGCTTTGTCACTTCTGCTTGTGAAATTTTTTATCATCCTTTGCAGGTATTTTTTCTGGCTGCTACCTCAACTAAGCTGTTATTTTGTTCAAGAAACCTTGATGCAGTCTGTAGATGTAGATTCTTCTGACATGTATGGTATGATTTGACATGTTCCAGTAGAAAAGAAGAAATGGTACCTGTTGCAATCCTCAAAACAAAGAGGGGAAGAAAGAGATAATGAGGAGAAATACAGTCATCTTGGCAATAATATTTGCTATGAGAAATGGACTAGAGGGTGATTAGACACCAAATTCTTTGCTGTTGCTTAAGATTTATGGATGGGAACTCAAGACATGAGTGTAACAAATACTTTGCAAAGAAAAAGGTAGACTCCAAGAAGTGTTGGATATGAAATTATTTTAAAGAGAAATGTCCAGGAAGAACTGTTTCATATTCTTAGCATAGTTATTCTGTAAACAGCTTAGGAAATTACTTGGAAACTGACTTATTACACTATTAATGCAACTGTCTTCCTTCTGAAACATATGATTTATTCTGTGAGTCTGTTTAAGCAGGTAAATAAACTGTTTTGGAGTTCTGTTCCACCCAATTTCTTCACTTTGATTCCATACTACATTAACAGAGGAAGAGGATAAAATATAACTCTTTTCCTTAGTATTTGAAGAAGCTTTTCCTGAGCCTTTTGGTTCCCCTGAAACAGCAGAAAAAGTTGTAGCAGTGTTTAAGAATCCTAGAAAATTAAATATAAACTGCGTAGTTAGTTGGTGGTAGCTGTGTTGTTGAATTACCAATGTTGTCAGCCTTATTTAATTGCTGAAAAATTCTCCTTACATCATTTAAGTATCTGATTTTTGTGGCTTGTCTTCAAGACTGAGAATTACATGCGAATGCAATTTCTTTGTTACTGTTGATTCATTTAATATTGTAAAACTTCTGTTCCTTGAGGGAATTTAGAATGCTAAACTGCTTATGAGTAACGTGCTTGTTAAAGCTTTAGAAGCTGTTTAGAGCTATGATATCCATCTCCCTGTGATGCTCTAGTAATGTGGGAGAAATGGAAGTCACTGTCTTTATCAGATGCAGTTGTTGAGCTCTCTTTTCAAAGTGCCTGGGAATCTGCTTAACCTCTGAAACCCCAAATTCCAGTTAAAATTGGTCTACAGCACAGAGCCTGGGGTTTTGGCTGTACTTGTGTCTTCCTGTTAGATGAAAACTTGTAGTATTTTACTGTGATAGAAATAAACATTTGAATGCATCTAGTCTTTTGGGGAGTAATTTTGAAATGCTGATACACTTCTGTATCATTTTAAACTGAATGCTAAAACAAACATTGTTTGAACTAGCCTCAAATAGTAGGCTGTGTACATTTCTGTGGTTTTTATGTTGTCTTCACAGAAATTTGGCTAATGTGGAGGAGATCGGGATGTGTTCGTACATTAACCATGTTATCACCATGACCACATTATACATTCAACAGGTATGTGAAGTTAACAGTTCTTATCTGTTGTATTTCCTGTCTACTATTCCCTGCCCCTGCTTATATGATCCTCTTTTTAAAAAGTGCAGCAGGATGTGCAAGAGAGTATTTGAGGATCCAAAATTGTTGCTGAGGAGATCAAGATTAACTTTTAACTTTTTGAATTCTTCTGACCACAACTTTTTTTCTTCTCTTCAGTTAAAAAGCAAAACAAAAGAGAAAGAAGTGGCAGATCAGACCCCAATAGAAGAATTTGTAAGACATGCATTGGCTTTTTGTGAAAGTCTTTATGATCCATATCGAAACTGGAGGCAGCGAATTGCAGGGTATGTGTCAATGAGTACAGAACCATAAACTGTTTTTTATGATAACAAAGCATACGTAACAAATTACGTAAGGTTTCTGACAGAGTGATTTTTGCCCCGTGTCAAAATACAATGAAATGTAATTACATAAATGTTCTTTTGCTGTTTTTTTCAAGTGTAAAAGTGAGTAGCCTTGAACATGATTTGATAGTGATTTTTTCACTAAATACACATTCTTTAGTATTAATAAAATGCTTACTACCATGATTAATGTCAAAAAGCAGGCACACCTGAAACTGAACTTCGTTGCATGTAAACTTACCAGGATACTGATGTATCCTGTTCCATTTAATGGAAAGCTAACTTCTGGGGGGATTTTGAAAGGTGAAGAGAGCAGGGAGCCAGGAAATTGGCTTTCTGGAGAAGCTGAACTTCTGTCATTTCACGCACAGGCCTTGTTCTGTGAAGCTGCTAATGATTCATTTTATCTGCTATAACTGACTCTTCAGAGACCTCTTGTTTACTATACGATCTTTTTAATCTACTAAGCAATCTTTTTAATGTATGGTTCTCCCTTATTAGCCTCAAATCATTGCACTGACCCTTAAAGGTAGGTGATTTGGTAGGATACAGTTAACATATTTGTTGGCTCTGTGTGTGCAAGCCTTCAAGTTCCTATTTGCTCCTTTCTGCTGTCATTCAGAGCTGCTCTTCCTTTGGTTCCTCTGTTTCTATTAGCACCATTTTAGTGTACACCAAATACTGGATGTGTGTGTGCAAATAACTATGCACACAGAGAGACTGCATCTCATGTTACCTAGTCTGGTAAAACCCTAGGTCCATTCTCTCAACTTACATCCTGTGGAGGTGTGCTGCACTTGTGCAGCAAGTTGTTCCTCAGGGCTCTTCAGCATAGAGGCCATATGAGCTGTGGTGGTGTGCCTTGGCTGCCAGATCTCTCTGTAGCTGGAAACCTGTAGCATGCAATAATATTGCATGGGCTGCAGTTCTTGTGAGACTGTCATTAACAACACTTTTTTTTTTTTTTTTTTTGTTCCCTTTAACAATTTGAATTGTTATGCACAAAGTGGCATGTAAGGTGCACAACTTCTGGTCGTTTTGTGCAACATGAGAACTGATCTCTTTCTAGAAGAGAATACAAGTTCACACCACTTTTCATTCATGGCACTCCAACATACTGCTACACTACTTCCAGATTTAGTGTAGGTAATGTCAGCCCATCTCATTGTATCTTAGGTAGTATGTATGTACTCAAAATCATTGAGTTCATGCTCAGGAAAGGTGTAGAAGTTGACAATAAATCAATATAATCACACCACCAAAGACTTATATTCTTTGGAATTGTCTGGATGTGTCTATTGCAAATTCAAACATTTGCTAATTCAGTTTAGAGTTGAAAACAAAATTAAACCAGAGGGCGTACCAGAAGTTTGGCTGTAGCTGACAAAACATGAAGCTTTTTTCCATTACTTTCTCCTTTTAGAAACTGACCCATTCTTCTAAAGTGATGGAAAAAGGAAGCCAAAAATGGGGCAGGGGGGAAAGGTGGAATTAGGCCAAAAGAAGTTTCTGAAGATAGCAGTTTAAATATTTTGCGTCTTTTGAAAAAATTTTTGACAAAATTTTGAAAAAATGTTTAAAAATGTAGAATCATTTTTTCGCACAGTTGCTTTTGTTGGTTTCTGCCTTTTCCTTCTGCCACAAGGTACTCATAATAATGTTTTGTGCCTATTTAAAATTGCTTGGTGAAGAAATTTGGCAGGCCAGCTGATGTATTAGTTACAGTAAGCAAGGACTAAATAACAGATTGTTAGCTTTTTTTTTTTTTTTTTTTTTTTTTTTTTTTCCCCTAAGCCGTATTGTAAAATTTTAAGGCATTTCTGGGAGTGGAACAGTAAACACAGGATTAGCTGTGATTCATTATCTCAGGATGAAGTGCTTTTTTTAATCCTGTGGACAAAAGATAATTTGTGGATATTGACTGTATCTTCTTAAGAATAAGTCATAAACAAAGATGTTGTATCTAATTTCTTTGGGGTATCTTTTCTAATGTAATTGCAGGCGTATCCTTAGCACAGTTGAAAAGAGCAGACAGAAGTATAAGCCAGCTTCCCTCACGGTTGAATTTGTCCCTTTCTTTTACCGTGAGTATTATTGTTGGTATATTTAAAAATCATTATTTTTGCAGTAATGAACTCACTGATTTCAAGTTCCATTCCACTAAGAATGTCTGATAAATATAAAAGCCTCTTGCTTTCTTTTGTGGCTGAATGGATTGCTTTATTTGCTTGGTTTGGCTTTGTATGTTAAAATTTGGCTTTGAGTATCACCATTTTGCCCCTTATTTGTGGTATTTTGGTCTTTGAAAGCCTGGGGTTTTTTTGTTGATTGGTTTCTTTGTTGTTTTTTCCCCGAGACTCTTTTTTCAGTGCCTACTGTGACTTACTAGAGTTGGTTCTGTGAATGGCCATTTTTTTTTTCTGGTGCATATAGCAATTACACACAAGATCCTTGTAGCAAACGTATTGATAACTGTGCATGCATTTCTGTCTCTAAATATGATTTGACAACTGGAAACAAGGAAATTCAGTACGGTATGGTGAGCCAATGCTCCTTGGACCATAATTTGGGAAACTGCTCTATTTAGTCATTAAAATGACATAACATAAAGTGTTAAATCGTTAAAGTATTGTGACTGCTGCTTTGGAGTTCATGCACTGTTACCGTTGCAGATTGGCTGAGTGGAAAAGGAGGACTTGTGTGGCCATGTTCTGTACTTATATCTAGCTTAGATAACAGCCTTTTAACGCACTGGTATGCAGAGACTTGTGTGACAATGTCTTCTGCATACTGTGCATAGACACTGGAGTATCCTCTGGAAGATTGGAGTATCCTTAATGTATAAACATACGTAAGCTAAAATACTCTTAGCATCATATGAAATAATATATATTTACTGATGGATAAGTGTTCTTCCTATTAATGAGTGAAGTTTCCTTTTTGCTTCTGTGGCAGAGACTTCTTAGGCCCAAATCCACCAGGAAAAACTCTGGCAGAATCTATGTCTGAGTTCACTGTGACTTCATGCACTTATTCTGATAGCTAAGAGAGAGCTTTCCTTCTTTAAAAGCACGCATTTGTGATGCTTAAGGTTTATTTCTGTGTATATCAAGAACTTCTTACAGGACAGATCAGCTGAGGAAAAGCATAATTGGGTATAGGTTTCTAGGATTTAACTTTGGAGGTAGGCACCTAATATCTTGCTGTTCAAGCTTTTAATTCTTTTTTGCTGTAAAAGAGGCTTGCTAACACAGTTATGTGGTCCTTCAGAGTTCCAGCTGATACTGATGAAAGAATACTCATTCTCATGTAAGTTGTATTAGATCATCAAACAAAATATCCTAGGAGAGGGCATTTTAGCATTTGTGTTCTGCACAATTTAAATTCAGAGGTGTGCCGGTTAAGGGGTTTATTTCTAAATACTGGCAATGTTTTTAAGTGTTGGTCAGGCATAGTTGATTTCTGCTTTCTATGCGTTTCTCTTGTATGTTTTCTCCTATGAACTTGCAGCAAAAAGGTATTTTATAGAATAGCATTTATTTATTTAAAAAACGTGCACACACCCTGGTATTTGCCCGTGAGACTAGGCTGTGCTGGCTTTCTCCTCGGTTAGTCTCGGCTCTCAGAGTGGTTGCATCCATGTTGAGAATGGCGCTAAAGATCTGTAACTGGGACTTGACTGTATGTTTAAGAGCTGTGCCAAACTGGAAAAAATGTTTCCTTGCATGGGACTGGGGGGTGGAATGGGTTGTCCTGTTACCCTGTTCCTGAACTACCACTAACCTTCCCCGAATAGAAGAGAATGTTTCCTTGCTTCCTGTGCAGGGCAATTGATGGTTAAGTGACTGATAGAGTTAGCTCCTGTTACTTTTTCTGCAAGGCTAAGATTAATAATCTGCATATGAGTCGTAATTGATTTAGCCTGGTTAACTGGAGAACAAATAGGAATTTCAAGAAAGGTAATACAAAGAAAATAAGGTTATCTGAAAGTATTGCCACCCTTGGAGAAACTTTGTATAAAATAATACCCTGTGGTGAGGGCATGGAGAGTGCAGGCTGCCCCTGCCAGTTATGCTGATCTGGTGGCTAGCTGTTCAGGGAACTGAGTGAACAAAACATTACTTTTGAGGAGGAATTACAGAGGGAAAGGTGGCACGTCCGGTTGTTTTTCTGCCAGCCCTGCTGAGCACCATGTAGTTCACTCCTGTTTCGGCTGATGCCAAGGCGATGGAGGCAGCGGGGCATTGGCTGCAAAGGTAGGGTGAGAAGAAAATCAACCTTGTCTACAGCTAGCTGCTAACTCAGCTTGGCTTCAGTGTCAGATGTCATCTGAAGAGATAATGTAGAATTAAAATTAAAAAGGAAGATTTTACTGCTAGCATGGTGGTAGTCATGAATTTGGTTTCTGTGAGTTTGTGCCTTCTATCCTCTACTATGGCAAACCTAACTTTCCACCTGTTTGTTGTGATGCCCTTCTCTGCATAGAAAAATAGACCAGTAGCCCAAAAGGACAGATAGTTGAGGTCAGTAAAATGCCATTGCCTTTGTGCCAGAGCACTGGAAACTCACTCGAATGGCTGCTATTGAGGAGTGCCATCCACAGGAGCTCTCCTCCCCACTTGCTACCCCTGCATAACCCTCTGGTTCCTCCTAAATCCCTTAGCTATCATATACTGTGACTGAGCTACGGGCATGTGAATTGATTGGCAGATTTGCTGATTTACCAACTGGCAGAAGAAACGGAACAAAAAACTGTTGTGCTTATGCTTTAGGCTTTCCTGCCATGGCAGCACTAATTTGAGTTTTTTCTCTCCACCCACCTAATGACTTTTTTCCCACTGTCTGCTGAGTACTGCACTACTGAATTTATCTGAAGCTTCCCAAAAGGTTCAGAGCTATAAGTCAAGAGAGTGTTTGGACCAGCGGACTAACACTGTGATCATTTAGGCTTTTTTCCCCTTTGAAGTTTTTCTTATTTTAATGACTATAAAAATTTTTATAAAATAATATATATATATATATATATATATATATTTTATAAAATTTTATAAAATATTTTAATGACTATAAAAAGTCTCAAAAAAAACCTCACAAGTGATTAACAGTCCTAGCCTATAACGTTACTGGGAGTTTTTTTTCAATTGTTATTTCAAGTAAAATAATACTTTGTGGTTTCAGTTGCAGCTAACTTGCTATAGCAGTAACTGTAGACTCAACAATATCAACAATATCTGTGTTAATATCTATTACTAAGAAGAGTTTCAGAGGCTGTTTATAAGTAATTTACTTCAGAGATGACACAAGAAGAGATGTGGAATAATTATTTTTAAAGAGCCTATGCTGGAAAGGCTACAGACCTGCACAGACTTCCCAGGAAGGTTTAGTTTGGGAGCAAGTTCAGGCACTGTTTTTCTTGACAATATGCACTGGGTATAGCATGAGCCTTTCTGTGCCATAGCTGCTTCTAACCTTTTGTCATGTCTGTTAAGTCTACGGCTTGCATGTTAGCATGTTCTTATGTATTTTTTTTAATAGTGTGGACCAAATGGAATAATTTTACATTATGGATCAGGTCGATGATTGCTGCATCTCTGTAGTTTTGTCAGCTTGCATGAAACTTGTTTTATGGAAGATTGAGTTTTGGCCCTGTGAATTCCTGATAAACACAGTATTGTTATGTTACTTTTTGATAACACTGGGACTGATGTTTTTAAATGAAGTTTTTGTAATTGTGTTTGTGATTCAGCTTATGTAAAAGAAGATAGAGATTATGTAGTTGAAATTTTGTTTAAAACTTGTATGGTGGTAGGGAATACTGGAACTTATTTTTAATTGTTTAAGCTATTTTTTAGAGGAAAACTTTGTGCAATTTCCATGACCAAAATAAAGAATGCTGCTACTTTTTCGTTATTTCAATCAGAATGTTTTCAAGAAAGTGAACATCTCAAGGAAAGCCTCAAATGTTGTTTGCTACATCTTTTTGGAGCTATTGTGGCTGGTGGTCAGGTAAGGATGTTCTAAATTCTGTTCAGCTTCTGAAACATCCACCTTTGTTCACTATTTAAGATATGCAACTTACAGGTTATGTGAAATGCATAAATGAGAGACTTATTGCTGAATATAGGCAAGTTGTTTGTTTGGCTTGAAGTTTGGGGCCATTCTGTGCAGTAGTATCTAAATGCTAAAAGCTAGGTCAAACGGCAGTGGAAAACTGCTGCCTACAATGAAAATATTCATGTGAACTTAGTCATGTTTTCACATCATAAAAAATGTGAATGTGCTTACATTTCCACCTGCAAAGACCCAAGTTTTATATCAACACTTGAAATATATCTAGCTTCTCAATGTGGGGAGTAAGTTATATCACTGGGAGGCACAGGGTCTTTGTGGTTGGAAGTAATTTGACATCTTTGAAAGAATGTGAAGAAAAGGGCATCTCTGAAAGATGCTAATTCTTATTCAGTAAAGCCAGCATCCAGTCTGGCTGGCTTTTGCAATGTTCCACTTAACCTGGTTGCAAGTAGATGTTATTTCTGACAATTCAGAAGAGTGATTCTTACAGTGCTGTCAGTGAGCAGCAAGGGTAGGTGCAGCTCTGCAAGGGAGAGCAAGCACGAGGTCAAACATGACAACTTGACAGGCAGAGGTGGTGAGCTGCACTGACAAGAGGTGCAGCCTCACCATACCTGAACAAGGTGAGCAGAGCAGGTATGGTGACAGAAGCCAGGATCACCTGGTCCGAATGACTGGGCAAGCCCATAGAGACAAAGCCTGAGACCATGGCAGGAGGTCCAGTTGGGACATCAGGGTCAAGATTCAGTCTAGTGAAGGTGACCAGAGTCAACCAAGAGTCCAGTGGTTGCAAGGCACATCATATGGTGATGAGGCAGGTCCAAGGTCAAGTCAGGCTGTCAAATATGTGAGTCAGGATCAAGAGGGTACATGGCCAGGCATGGGCATGGCTGCAGCATGGCTCAGACACAGACCAAGGGTGGGGGAGACAGCTTAAATGCAGCTCCCAAGAGCAGGGAGCACTTACTGAGGCTTCTCGCAGCTCTTCAAAGCTGAACACCTGTACCTGATTGACGGTGGCTGGGAGCCCGGACAGCCAAACCGCCCCCCGAGACAGGGAGGGTGGGGGAAATGTACTTAGGGCTGTGACAAGCGTTTGCTATATATATATATAAAATATATATATATATTTTTTTTAAGTTTGAAGTATTATGAGTCTGGCTATGTGGAAGGAGGGATTGTAAAAGAAATCTCAAGTGAAGATTTATTTAGAACTGGCAGAGTTTACTGAGGCAGCCTTATAATAAATATCACTTAAATAAAAGTTATAACATCCATTTATATGTTACATTAGTTTTATAAAATTCCTCTTCTCTGTAAGCATTCTCTTAGAAAAGGAAAGCCTAATTAAGTGAATAAAATGAGCAGCGTTTCATCTGTAGCAATCAATATAATTCAAGTAGAAGGTTTAGTAGCTGTTTAATGATTACTGTGCATTAGCTGGGACAGATAAAATAGCGTATCTTGCATGATTTGGATGAATCAAATAAAAGTTGTTGGTTTGAAGAGGTTTTCTTGTTTTTGTTTTTTTACTTAATCATTTTCTTCCCCATGGGTTCTAGAGGAATGCTCTTCAAGCAGTATCTCCTGCCACCATGGAAGTCTTGATGCGTGTTTTAGCAGACTGTGACAACTGGGATGACAGGAATCCAGAGGAAGTGAGCAGGAAGGCAGAGCTGACTCTGAAGTGCCTGACAGAAGTTGTCCATATTCTTCTCACCAGCAGTTCTGACCAGCGGCAAGTGGAGACTAGTACAATATTGGAGAACTATTTCAAGTTGCTTAATTCAGACCATTCAGCCTTACCTAATGCAAGGCGTTGTAGGCAGTGGGAGAAGAAGTTCATAGCACTGCAGGTCCAAATGTTGAGTGAGTATCCAACTGTACAGTTCCTTTAAGCTCTTGGTAGTAACTCAGAAACAAGCAACAATTGAATCATGTTAGTGATTCAACAGTGTTTTCCAAATGTTCTTTGCTATCCAAGCGAAAAATTTTAAACATTTCTCATTGACATTACTTCGAACGTTCTTGTCTAATGATTCGCTACAAAAAACAAAAGGAAGCATTTAACCAGTCTGTCAGGGTTCAAGGACTGCATAGGAAGAAGTAACAAATCTAGCACCTCTTCAGTCTCTTTTTTTAAAAACAAGCAAACAAAAAAATGCCACTCATCAATATCTTGATAATTGCAGGATAAGAAGGTTTTGCAAGAAGATAGCACCTGGTGACTATTTTGTGATTTGTTCACTTTGCAGATGGCATTACTGTAAACTTTGGCCAAAGATGATGGTTTTAACCTTAGATCCTAAGTCACTGGATAAGCGGTCAGGATTTGACGTTTCCTCTTCTCCTCTCCTGCTGCCTCCCCTGAACTTTGATGTTTAGAATGGCAAAAATAATTTCATTTCCTTTCCCAAACCTCCAAGAAAACTGGAGAGAAATACTGAGGTGATAGAGAGAGAGAGAGAGAGAGAGAGAGAGAGAGAGAGAAGAAAAAAAAAAACAAAATATAAGGCTGCTGTAGGATGCAAAAACATCACTTGATGAGGAAGCAAGTGAAAAAGCCTGCTGCTTACGTAGGTGCAAAAGGCAATGACCTTTTTTTTTTTTAAAAAAAAAAAAAAAGCCCCAGAGTAGTCAAAGATACTTGGTTGCTGAATTTTTCTCCAGATATAGTATGCTACATAATAATTTGCATCAAAATATTCAGCTTTAGTGCTAGTGCTCTGTGCTAAAATGCACATCACTTCTGATTGAAAGTTCTAGAGCTTGTAGTTTGTGCTATTTTTTTCCCATGTTTGCTATATACTATTTTTAAAATTCTTTTCAAAATGTAGTATGAAGACAGACACATGATGGATTTGCAAAGTGTTTTGTCTCTGATGCCAGTTCTGTTTTGATTTTTGTAGACACCATCACAGGCATGTTAGACTGCACAGATAGGCCTGTTCTGCAAGCGATTTTCCTTAACAGTAACTGCTTTGAGCATCTCATTCGACTGCTACAGAACTGCAAGGTAAGATTTCCTTTATCAGCATATCTTTAATTAAAGTTTATCGTCTTTGCAGTAGTGCAGGTATAATAACCTTTTCTTCTACATTAGATTCCATTTGATAGTGCTAATGTGCAGGAAGTAAAACTCTGGCTTAGTTAGAGCCACTAATGCCATCAAAGATCCAGAAGGTGTGAATTGGTCACATTTTTTTTCTAATGAAGTAGAAGTTTTCCTTGTCATCTTTGTGATAAGGTGATGAATGTACACTCTGAGACTTCTGAGAAAAATACCTTTATAGTCACTGTTTTGTCCCTAAGACTTAAGGTGATTATAGGAATCACCCCACCTTCTTCCCCTCCTTTTCTTTTTTTCTGTATTTTTTCTATAAATATGCTGTTGCTGGATTGCTGGCAAGTCGCTTAAAACTGTGGCCAGATGGAAACCTGAATTCTACTTTCAAAGACTTATTTTTTTCAATTGAAAAAAAATCTTTTAAGTATTTCAAAATATTTGATGGCAAGTCCTGTGTAGCTGATGTAAAAAATGAGCCCTGGCTGTTGCAAATGCACTTCTTGAATTGTTCTTCTCCATCTAGGTAGGATATAGCATTCACATAAATGTACATAGGCAGTCTATTTTCCTCTCAGTCCCAGATGGTCATAATTTGTAAGCTAATGCCTTGTAGCTTTGTAAACTTTGTGCTTTCCCATCAAAAAAAATATAGATAAGGTGTAACTCTCGGAATATTATATTTGTTTGTGTCGTGTTGGTTGAGCTCTACTAATAATAGATAATTTAATGCTAGCTACAGTATTAAATTTGAATCAAATCACTTTAGAACATATTTCAATGCAATAATACGTTAAAAATGCATGTGTTTGGATCATAGAATCAGTAAGGTTGTACGGGGACTTCTGGAGATCATCTAGTCCAACCTCCCTGCTCAAGCAGGGTCACCTAGAGCATGTTAGACAGGGTTGCATCCAGGCGGGCCTTGAAGATCTCCAGAGAAGGAGACTCCACAGCCTCTCTGGGCAACCTGCTCCAGTGCTCCGTCACTCTCACAGTGAAGAAATTCCCCCTCACGTTCAGGGGGAACTTCCTGTGGTTCAATTTCTGCCCGTTGCCCCTTGTCCTGTCACACAGGACAACTGAAAAGAGTTTGTCCCTGTCCCCCGACATCCTCCCTTCAGGTACTTAGACACCTTGATAAGATCCCCCCTCAATTATGACTTAATTGTAGTTATAATCAATGGCAGAATGCTAGTTTGAAGTGTTTTGAATAGTGTTTGGTTTTTTTAATCTTATGTTGAAAATACCTTACACTTGGCTTTACCATTCTACTTCTGTTTGGGAATCTGTGCCTGTTTTGGTACTGACCTTATACAAGAAACTTCTTTTCTTAAAACATCAAGTAATGAGATGTTTACCTGCTCATGACTTTGCTTCTGCTGTCATTTAAATAAATGGGATTTAGAACTAAAGAAAGCAGCACCACTTACTCTCTTACAGCTTCTCTTCATTTTTATTCTGCCTGTATTTCATAATGATGTTGTAAGATATGATCTTCTGAGTGTGGGGTGTTATTTTTTTGTTTTGTTTAGTGAGATATTTTTGTCTCACATTATTTTCTTGATGGGGTATCAATGCTGCTGGTTTGCTGCATAGTGTTTTTTAACATTTTTTGGTCAAAATATCCCCAAGGATGGCTGGAGGGGACGTTTATGTTTGTATTTTAGCTTGTCAGTATACTATAGCTTCTTTCCTTTGAAAGCCATTGCAGAGATGAATATGCCCATGGAATTAAGATTTCTGAGTAGCCATGGGGAGTGGTTCCTATTTCCGAATCTCTTCTTCCTTACCTGTGAAAATCTTTCTTGCTGCTGGATTCACCAGCAAGCTCTTTAAAGTTCTGCAGCACCACAGATAGCAGGAGAGTCCAAACATCCTCCGTCTGAAACTTGGGAAGCTACTGGATCTTCAGCCTATCTGGAGAGCAAGACTTTCATGGAAAGGAGGGATAAAGGAAAAAACATACCATTTCTGCTATGGATATCCCAAAGTACTTGGGGTACTCAAGCGTGCTTCTGGTCATACTTTAAAATCATGTGCTATTTAGCAATCCTCTAAAACTTAAATCTTATTTTTGATGGTTTCAGGGCTTATGGACAAACTATACAGTAGGGTTTAGAAATTTGCACAAGAGCTTTTTCAAAACTGCTCACTTAAGTCTTTGTAGTCTGAACGTTGCCTTCTGCTGTTAACATCCAAGAAGAGGGACTGTATTTTACAGGGGTTTGTTCTAGGCTAAGAACCATTTAGCTAGATGCTTTATAGGTCTTCTGTCTCCTCTATTGAACTCTTTTAGAGATCAGACTTTGAGCAAAGCACAGTTTCTTCCAGCAGTATTCCTGGTTAAGAAAACATGTTTCTGAGCAGTTTTTTAAGAAAGAATTAAAGCCATATGAACACTTTAAAATTTGTTTCTCCCCCCCCCCCCCTTAGTACATACATTTCCAAAACTGAAGTAACTCCTCTGAAAAGTATGCTTTCCTTTTGCATGTCTGCATTTGCTCCTGTTTGATGTTATTGCATCCAGTTATTGATGTTATAACATTGGACTATATTGTAACTATTGTGCAGTATTAAGTGCAACGTGCCTTTCAAAATTACTTGAGTTTCTATGTATGTGCTTTTGCATATATGTAAGTCAAAGTAATATTTTGAATGTTGTCTTCTGTTTGCCCTTATTTATGGAAGGTAATTTCTTAGGTTGGCCAACTTCACAGACAACACCTAACAGAAAATGTAACAAAATATATGAGAAAAAACTGGCAAATGCTTAGTTTTTACCTACTGAAAGGGAATATTTCCCCTTTTTTGCAGGGACTTTTAAAGTGTGTTGATTAATACTTCTTTTTAACATCTCTTTAGCATATAATGCAGAAGAGGATAAATTTCAATCCTGATCAAACGGTATCTGAAGTATATACAAATAGACTGCAATAGAATATGAAGATACTTGAGTGAGCTTTAGGCTTGCAAATTCAAGTACTAGCTAGGAATCTGGCCACCACATGCAGGGTACTTTAAGTGTGGATGCAGTGTAGGTGGTGTTTATGTTCAATTTAAAGTTATTTCCAACCTGTCAGACCACTAGGGTGATAGCACAGATATTTGACTTCTGTCTCCTGTGTTAAAGGCTGTGTGCCCCAGAAATTTTTCTGCTGTTGCTGTTCCAGATGTTCTGTCAAGGTGTCTTCAGCCTTCATTTAAGATTAAACATAAGTGGAAAACAGTGAGGCATCTGTATCCTCTTCTTTATTAATGCCTCACTGTTGTCTTTTTTTAAGACCTCCTTGTCATGTTGCTTTTGTAAATGAAATCACAAATGCCAAGCCAGTGATCAGTACATCGTCTAACAAGGTGTGCTGCTTTGTCTCAGCAATTACATAGGTTGATTTTATCCTGGAAAAGAAAAATGCATTTACTACATAGCAATAACATAATCTTCAGTATTGTAAGAGTTAACAGAAGGCTAATATTAATGAAGGATTGTGTCTCACCAATGTGAGAACTCAGTTTTATGTGAAATGTAAATCCAAGGCAGCCTTCACAGATTTGGCTGCAGGTAACTATTTAATGCAATTTCCATTATTCTTGTCTCTGTTTCTAACAGCTGTTTTTAAATGCTAACAATAAAGTGGCAGACAAGAGTGAAAAAGACCTTGCCAACAAATTACTGACAGAAATGAATGAGGACCAGGTACCTACTTAACCTGTATTTTGCTTCACTCAAAGTCAAGACACAATGACAGGAAAATTGATTCCTGTGCTTCACCTTAACCATCCTCTTTAAACTTATGCAGTAAGTTGAACTTGAGCTGTTGCACAAATCACTATTTCCTATCTGCGGGTTTTTTTATTAACAAAATGAGTTCAACTTCAGTTCTATTTATCTGCTTCAAGCTCCACATATCTGCAATAGCCTGAGCCTCAGTTGCACATCTTTTAACTTGAGGAAGGTGAAGTACATGAATAGAATCCAAATAAATTCTATCAATGTGGTGATTTTTTTTCTTCTTTCTCTTTCCTCTTTTTTGCTTCTGTCTCAGCACTGTGGTGTTTGGATTCTGGGGCTTTGTCTGTGAATCTCTATGGTTGTGTTTGGTATCTTGGTTCTTTGCTTGTCATTAAGAGCAGGTGTTCACAAAACAATGGACAGGCTGAATCTGGGAGGTGGGAATAATCTGTTGCTTTAATTTTATGATAATACGAAAAGCATCAAATGCAAATTATTACATGTATTTTATATTAGAATGACCTTTTTGATTGAAAAGGTAATGAAGTGCTAAATTGTAACTGTGGTAATCTACAAATCATGATTCTAACTAATAGCTTTGGCCTTCTTAGAAGCTCAGTATGAGGATCTATATGCATGTTAACATTTCTTCACTTTCAGCAGCCTTTTGATATTTGACGTTTCATTTTTAACATGTCCGATACATAGTATAATATTTCAGGGATAGTGAAACAGAGTACACTTATTTGCATAGTTCTACTCATTTGTTTTACTGATGGATGTAAGATAATGCTCCAGTGGTTTTCTCCTTAAAACCACCAGAAAAATGATCAGTATAAACAAGAATTAACTCGGGGGGGGGGGGAACCAAAAGAAAACGGAGAAAGAAATGTTGATCATAAAGATGAGGATATGGGTGAAAAAGCCACCTTACTATGCTGGTGTGACTAATCTCTTAATTTGTGTGTGTGTGTGTTGCAGTGGTGTGTAGGGTTTGCATGGAAAAGAAAACACTTTACATGAATTGCAGGTGTCCATCCAATTGTTCAGCAGCATCCACACACATGCCACCAGTGGTTGCTTAATTTGTTTTCTTCCCTCCCTCTTGAGGTTGTCCATTAGCTGCATGAAGAAAACCAGTTTGTCAGTCAGAACATCTGAAGTACAATGTGTCTTGTGAGTGCTTTTCTCCTCCTCTTGAATTATGTGGTTAGTTGCCTGTTACGTATTCTTTCTTGTAGGTTGTGGTGTTATGAAACCCTTTTGGTGGGGAGCTGATTTTTGAAGCATGGTAATAAACTCTTTATTTTCGTCCCAACAGGAGGGCACAGTATAGCACTTGGAGCACAACTGTCTCTTTGTGTTTTGTGTAACATCTCTACTTGCTACTTTCAGGTGTTTCAGGGACATCTGGATTGCTTGGCAGTATCAACCATTCAAGCCCTCACAGCAGTAATGCACAAGTCTCCAGCTGCTAAGGTAACAGTATATATACAGAGGTCTCCTTGTGGTAGGCCTGTTGATCTTGCCTTCAATTAGCGTTTTAGTTGCAAAATCTTGAGGAAATTTGCTAATGAAAATTAGCAGCTTCTGGGCCCTCCTTTTGTGCCAGAAAGGACAGCAGATGTGCTTCATTATCCTTTTATTTTTAATGGCTAGACACTGAGCTATCTTTGATATAAAAAAAATGGAAGATCAGAGAGTTCATAGTAGTTGGAAATTTTGTGAAGTGAACATCATTACTTGTTTCATGAGTATTTGGAGGAAATTAAAGGGTATTTGCAGAAGATAGCTTCAGGAAAGTGTTTGGTGTAATCTTACCATGGGTTAAAACTTACCTAGGATAGCGTTGCAGCCCATATTGGGGTCCAGTCCTTCCTTTGCAGTTATTCTTGAGGTTTGGTAAATGGCTAGAGAAATGGTTAGTTTGTGAATCTGACTGGGAACTAAGGCCACAGAAAAATAGTGGGTTTATTCTTAGATTGTTGAGTTCATTAGTTTTGTCTTGTGGTTGAATGAGTCCCTGGTCTTGGCACAGGGAGAGGGGTGTGACTGTACTGTAGAGGCCAAGGGAAGGGGCAAATCATCTGCCTCAGCTGCTACTTGTCCTTAGAGCAGTCCAGTCTGTGTGAAATGACAGGGTAAATTAGGCTCCTCCAGAGTATAATTCAGAGTGCTTATTTTTTCACTGACTCTGGGGAGCCTGCAAAGAGCTATATAACAGGGACAGGGAGGGAGATTGATTGTAATTCATGAAGACTCAATCCTGTGCTTTCACTGCCACATACATGTATCTTTTCTCTTTTTGTTTTTACTTAAGCAATTATATCACTTTTGCTGATAGAGTCACCTATTAAAAGAAGTTGTAACTTTAGTACAGGATACACAGAGAAAAGTATTCCATCAAATGTGTTGGCTGTTTACCAACTAAAAATAAATAAGTTTTACTGTTTGTATTTGCTACTTGATTTTTTTTTCATGAAAATAATTATTTCTCAGAAAAAAAAAATCCTGCAGTGCTCTTATAATGTGAGAAGTGTTTTAAGATGAGTGGTCTTTAATCAAGCTAGTCTAAAAAAATCTTTTTCTTTATCAGAATACTTCAGATTCTGAACCTAATCACTTCATGTCATGATATAGTTTGCATTAAAAAATAAAACTTAGTGTTTTGTTAGACTTAACATTTTGAATAGACTAAAGTAATTCGTATGAGAGAGGTTTGTATAGTTGATTATTAAAATAGAACTTTGATCTTTTGTTTGTATATCTGCCTGCAACAACAAGATTTCTTACTCATCTGCAGCACACTAGAAAAAGCACAATGGGCATATTATCAAGCAGAGATTTCTAGCCCGTAGAATTATTCTTGCATCCTGATTGTTTTATGTCTGAGAGAGACATGATATGTTAAATGAGAACCTCTTACAGTAGAAGAGCAATCTATGTCTGTTCCATTTGTTAATGAAACTGGAATTTTTATCCTCAGGAGGTCTTCAAGGAAAGAATTGGTTATGCACACATATATGAGGTACTGAAGTCGCTAGGTCAACCCTCACGGGAACTGCTGGAAGAACTCATGAATATGGTGAGATGTGCTTGCTTTTGATGCTGTTTAAAGTACTTGCATGTATTTGACACTATTTCCAATATATTTCGTTATGTTTCACCTTTGAGTTTTCTGCTCTTTTCCAGGCTGTTGAAGGTGACCACATGGCTGTTGGGATACTGGGCATTAGTAATGTCCAGCCCTTATTACTGCTTATCCAGTGGCTTCCAGAACTAGAGTCACATGATCTGCAGATTTTCATCTCAAGTTGGTTGAGGCGAATCTGCTCTATTAACAGGCAGAGTCGAGCCACGTGTGTCAACGCGAACATGGTCATCCGTATCATTGAGACGTTAAATTCCCGCTCTGCACTCCATAGCTCTTGTGCAGAGAATCTGATTGCCCTTCTGGGCTCTTTGGGGAGCCAGTCTATGGGCTCGGAAGAACTGCTCCGCCTAATACAGCTCCTGAGGACTGAGGAACCAAAACGGGCTCACCCTTATGTCGTGCCAGTGATGCGAGCCATCCTAGCAATGGCCCGGAAGCAGGGCATGGCTAGTGCTTTGCAGTATTTTAACTTACACCATAGCATGGCAGGAATTGCTGTTCCATCGATTCATAAGTGGCCAGGCTCTGCATTTTCTTTCAATGCTTGGCTCTGCCTTGACCAGGACCAAGTGACCCCGAGCACAACTAGCAAAAATAGCAAGAGGAAGCAACTCTATAGGTATGCTTACCATAACTAGTTCAGCAGAACAAATCTAGGTCATTTCTTCCCCATGGCATATGGTACTCTGTGATATGTGATACTTATGCTGATCTTCATAGAACACAACTTACAGCATTTAGTTCAGTTTGTGGAAGCAAGCAGTTTCATCTGTCGCCAAGGCTAGGCAGTGTTACAGAAATAACTATGACATTTTTCTGTTACAATGCACATTGCAACTGTAGATAGGAAAGCATAACTCTAAATTGTGTTAATTTTAGGGTTGATCAAGGTATGTAGCTTAAACAATGCAAACAAGAACAGTCTTGCCACTGCTTCCTGCAAGGGTGATGGAGTCTTTTTTTCTGTATGAGGGAGCAATGGAAAGGATCTCTTTGTTATCTTAGATAGCCATCAACCTGGTCGATTCTTGATAACGTAGATAAGTGTAGTATAACCTTTTCTGGGCTCTAACGTTCAGTAGCAAAAAAATGCAAAATGTGGGAGTAATGCTTGAGGACTCTCCCCATTCAATCCATTCTACTGCAGTGCAGTTTCAGGGGAAATGTTGGCAAGTGCAATTTGGATCAGAACAGAATAAATATTTTTCAAGGCCCCATATCTTAGAATGTTACTTCTGTTTGTTAATAACCATAGTAACAGGTGGAGGCCCTTCAAGTTTCTTTAGCTCCTGCACACGTTTATATGGCACAGCCTTGGTGAAGGGTGCCATCTACTGAACTACTACAGCACTGTTTCCAGAATTTCTGGCAGTGTTCACCATTGAAAATCTTAAGTTACTATTTTAAGCACACGACTGAATTAAAATCATGACAAAAATGATCTGGTTACTATGCTTTATGGTATTTAATTTTAGAACAGCTTGCATCCACTAAGACTGTTTATTCATAGTATTCATGTGTGCGTATTAGGTATTTGATAGTGCAGCAAAATTATTCTGCTTGTAATAATGGTAGTTGAGGGAGTACAGCAGTTTTTGGTAGTAATTCACAATTCATATACAACTTTTTGAATTCATATGCTTAAAAGGTTTATCAGGGCAAATATGTTCTACCAGTTAGCTGTTTACATGTTGTGCTGAGTGAAATGAGATGCATAACAATGACTGTTTATAAATCTTTGTTTTGCACTAAGGTTCTTGCTGATGAACAGACATGGAAAAAATAATTCCTTAAATGATGTGTACAGTCTCACTGTACAGTCTTAGATTTGTCAATAAAATCGAAAATGCAAACCTTTTGCATTTTCTACAAGTTTCCTTTTGCTATTTGGGTTTTTAATATAAAATCTTTAGATAGAGGAATATGAAGTGAAACAGGAGATGCGTGAATGGAGAAAACATAGGTAAATGCAGTAATGTCACCTAACTACATGCAACACTGGTAGTTTTATCAGGAGCTAAAGGGCACAGGTTAACTAATAGAAAGTAGCATAGGTTGCAGGATAGTTGCTGCTTTATTACTACAACCTTATAGCTTCCAGAGATTGCTGTGGGTAGTGTTTTGTGGAGGAGCCAACTTAAGCCATATGGGTCAAACGGAAGTATTGCTTGTTGGGACCAAAGCTATGTCTTCAGTTAAAAGATGACTGGCTGGAAGGTGCATTGTGAGCTTTGTGTATCACCATTGACTTGTGCGGCCTGTCCCTGGTGCCTTCTTTGGGGCAGTTGTTCTTTGGACCAAAAGTAACAGCTGGAGAGCTCCACACTTGTGATATGTTTGACCAGCAGTGAGCAGCTTAAGTTGGTTCCCTTTAAGGAATGTACTTTTAGGTGGCTTTCAAAAGTTTTGGAGTGTGACCTTGATTGTATGTTGTTCTGTCTTCTCCTATAGCTTTTTTACAGGAAGTGGTATGGGTTTTGAAGCCTTCATTACGTGCTCTGGAGTATTGGTGGTTGCGGTTTGCACAAAGAGAGAATATGCAACAGTGATGCTGCCTGACCATTGTTTTTGTGACTCTCTCTGGGTAAGGTTTGATGCTGAAAAGAACTTTAAGACAGAGTGCTATTAGCTCAAGTCACAAATTATATCAATGTATTTTTTATATGTAGTTATATACACAACATATTTATAAAATATTCTTATATAAAAATATATTTTTACATTAATATATACAGTAAAATATTCACTGTATATTATAGTTTATATATAACTAGTGGTTGATTGAGCTAAATTATGCCTATGCTATTAGGGCCACTGTTACGATAATATTGCTATAGCACTGTACCTAGATTTTTTAAAGTTAAATCATAATGAGTATAGATGGCTGTGGGGCTACATGAAAAAGTAAAATGTGTTGTGTTTCTGCCTTGCCCTTTTCTCTTCCTATCCTTAAGGACTGCTGTGCATTATGAAAGAGCTGTGTCTCTTTTCCTTCAAAAACCTATTTAAATGTAAAATGGAAGCAGCTGATAGAAGATTTTGACTTCTTGCTGATGCTTTGGATTTGTTTTCTGAAGTGGTTTCTTACATAGTTTTCCCACCAGATTAGTAGTGCTGAAGCCAAGTATTTCCATACAATCATTTCCCTGCTTTTTAATAATGTGGTGACTTAATTATTTTGTTGCTATATTGCTTACCCAGCACAACATAACTATTGTTCACATGCCTGGAAAGAGGCCCTTTGGTCAGAGCCTTGTCTACATCTATGTCAATGGACAGCAGAAGATCTCTGCCCCACTTAGATTCCCTGCTATGAATGAAGTAAGTTCACCTTCTGTGTCGTACCACGTAATGACAAGCTGTCACAGGGCAGTTGTACTTGCAGGAGGACTGCTGAATCAAATCAAGCAATAAAAGCAAAATACATATTGAGCTTTATTAAATTTGGAAATAGACTAACAGTTTCACATAGTGTATTCCTAATAAGGTTCTGTCATCTTTGGACAGTGACTAGTATGTCACACTGGAGAGTAAGTAAAGTAATAAACCATAAAGTAATTGCCTTGGTTATGTAGTGGGATTACTTGAGCATATTGACATAATACATCATGAGTGGCCACCGCTGCTAGTAAGTACTGATGTGATAGTGCTCAATGAGGTATCTTTCCTCTCATTTCTGTACGTTTCCCCGGTATGCTGATCTTACATCCATCTTGTCTGTGGTCTGCTAGGTGAGCTGGTTAGAGAAACAGGGAGTAGCAGTTTATAAGGCAGCTAATCTGAACACATTTTGAATGTGCATAGTTAGCCTAAAAAACTCTCTCCAATACAATGACTGTATGTGGTGTGTTCTCTTTGCAAGCATTTTCTGTTCTTTTTGAAGCAAATCCATTTTAAACTAGGCTACGACACTGAACGTTTTTTCTCCTTTAAGTCTTAATTTTGTTTGTTAAATATTTTGCGTATCTGTTGCAAACACTTCAGTTGGACACTGTCACAATAAAGTCAGTATGACAGCTAAAGAATGACAAGTGAAAGTAAATTCTGTTCCAAGGTAATACTCAAGATGTTGGCCCATCTGTAGAATAACCTCTTTAGATACCAGATAGCTAAATGAAGGTCAGATAAGCTTCCCTTGAGTGCTGCTAATCAAGTGGAATTACTGGTATGAGAAGTATACACTAATATACATGCTGGGCTAGTATTTGGGAATATAATCCAGGAAAGGAATGTTCACTGGGGTATCTGCAAAACCATTCTTCATGGCTTTCCTCTTGACAGAGGTCACACAACTGTTGAGGTGACTAAATTGCTCCTGGTTGGAGAAAGGGCACTATTCAGTGTTGTGGAGAGCATATGTTGGTTGTTTTTTTTTCCATGGCACACCCAATTGTGCTACTGCTCAATTTATTTGGTTCAGGTCTGTCTGGGATAGTTCTCAGGTTTACTTTGTGAATTGTAACGAAAGGAAGCTATGTTTACAGTGTGGTTTTGTTTTTTCTTCCGTGCTTGACTTTCTAGCCTTTTACTTCCTGCTGCATTGGTTCAGCTGGTCAAAGAACAACAACTCCTCCCCCATCTCAGATACCAGACCCACCTTTTTCCTCTCCTGTTATGCCACATCGTACATCACTTGGAGGCATCTTGTCTCCTGGAGGCTGGAGTGGGATGCTTGCAAAACCAGAGCTTGTCACAAAGATGATCTCTGCAGGGACTCAAGATAGTGAATGGGGATGTCCAACATCTTTGGAGGGCCAGCTTGGATCAGTTATCATCTTCCATGAAGCACTGCAGCCCCATCAGGTGAAAGCATTGTATTTGGCAGGTAAGTTGTGGTTCTGTCATTTCTAGTGAAATAAAAGGAATGAGCATGGACAAGACCCCATGGGGCTTTGCTTTACCCAGACTCATAATAAGAATTTTGAATGCAAAATAACTGTGGAGCTAACCTTAGTGAGAAGGCTTTGAAACAAACTAGCTCAAGATCAAATTCTATATATTTTTTAGTAAAGTTGTGTTTAAGATTTTAAGTTGACTTAAATGCATCTGTCATATATACAGACTTGCAAAAGTTGAAATATTATGTGGTGTTCTCACTTGCGGTTCTTAATTTTTCCTACTGTTACTTAATGTGAGTTTGTAGCTGAGACTCTTAAATAGCTTATCAACAAGGTCAGTGCTTCAAGGTCATTCATACTTGAGGATTTTTTCCATGAGAATCAGCTAATAATTCAGGGATGACATTTTTTTCCGATCTGAAAACACTGATAAGCTATGTCTTATAGTTCAAAATGCTAAGATATCAAGTTTCATGAGGATCTGAGATTGTTAGAAGTTAGGATAAAAATATTTTCAGCATTTTGAGGAACTACTCTGTGTTACTAAATAAAACTCTCATTTTCTGGCCATTTGGACTTGATGACAGGGGTTGGTCAATATGAGAAGTATTTGTAAAGACAGAAACATTGGTCTTCAAATTACAAAAAAAATATCTTTATAGTTTAGCTCTTTATTTAGAGGTTATATATTTCTTTTTAAGCAGACCCTATGGAATGAAAGATCTAAGTCAGGATGTTTACTCCAAAACGTGTCTGAAATAGGCATGATTTAGGGTGTCCTATTTATTGTTGTAGCAAAGTACAGTAGTAGAAAATTTGTAATAGCCAACATTAATATCCAGTGGGCTCCAAAAAAAACTTTTTTTTTTTTTTTTTTTCCCCAGGTCCCAACTGTTTAACTCCATGGATATCTCAAGAGTCTGAAGTAGCAGACCTCCCCAGTAAGGTGCTGCTTCATTATACACCAAAGGTATGAAACCATACATAATTTCCTTTTGTTTACATATTATACATATTTCTATTTTTATATGTTGGAATATGTTCTGGTAGTCTTTCCCTTTTTTGCTTTTGCTATTGCTGGCCGTTATAACGGTGAATATGCTGTTTTTAGTTTTTATGGGAAGATACAGACCAGTGAGAGCTTTCTTGAACTGCAATCCTGTGCAGGGTAATAAGATTTCTTATTTGCCAAAAGGACAGAAACTTCTTGTACAACTATGAATGCCAAATCTAAGAACATTAATTATGTTCCAGGTGTCCCAATTTGCTTAAATACTTATCAACACAAAGGTGCTGTCTCCCTCAAGTGTACTATGTGTTCAAAAACCTCGTGGGAACTTTAGGGATCTGTGATTCATTTCTGAAATGATACTGAAGCTCTTTTCTGCCCCTTCCCCCCAATAGGCCTGCAGAAACCCTATTTGTCTTGATCTGTCTGCAAATCTTTTACATGGAAGACTAACTGGAAACAAAGTAGTGAACTGGGACATCAAGGTAAATGCATACCAAATTATGCTGGCAGTTACTATTGTAATGCTAATGACATTTGGCAGACATAGCATGTATTTGTAATGAGAATTAACAGGTTAATGCTGTAACTGGAGCAATATTACGTTAAATATAGTGAGATGTTACTAGGACTTACTTAATGCATAGATAATGCATTAAGATTTTTGTGGCAGCGGACTCTAATCTGCGTAATCTGTTCAATGCATGTTGTATATCAAAAGCTCTTTAGGGGTTTCTGTCATGGTTTTCTTTCACTCTTAACCTTTGAATGAGATGGAGATTAGTAGGGTCAACTAACACTTGTGACTTTTGCTGCGTTAGTCATTTGAAAAAAACAATTAGGGAATTGTGAACTAACTTCAGTGGAAATCAAAGGGTAGAGTTAAAAAAAAAATAAACTTGTTATTTTTAATAGAGAATTTCACCCAGTTATCTTGTTTATCCCTAGTTTGTACTGGCAGTACTAGATGATCCCACATCAGAGAAAATGCCAAATACTCACTGTAGTGTTATACATTGTTCTGTCTCTACGTTAACTTTACAATAGTTTTTACTCATTGGCTGGTGTATTGGGATATCTGATTCTTGCTGGCTATGCAAATAATCTTTGTTCAATTTTTGCCCATATTTGCGATTATAGTGCCACTGTCAGGAGTACTGCAGCTTAAACTTCAACGTTTTCTGACTAAAACTGGTTTTAGTCTCCTGCTCAAATGTTACATTTTAATGAACCTATTCTATGGTTTTTGGGGTGTGTGTGTGGGTTTTTTTTTTTTCCTCTCCTAACCAACAAGTGCAGTCCCAACGTTTTTCATATTAATGTGGTTAATTTTAGTCTCATGGTGCTAACAGTTTTAGCCTAAATCTACTCTGTGGAGATAAAACTCTCAATAGCATCAAACCTGGTAATGAGACTTAGTGCTAGTGGTTTAGACCTTTTGAACGCTGTACAAACAATCATTGATGCTAATTGTGTCCATTAAATATTTTCTGTGCAAAATAAGATGGTCTTCTATTTGCAGTTTCATAGGGAGGAGGAGGAATTCACAAAATGCACACTTGTTTAATAAATACATTTGTGTACCTGTTTGTTTTAGTTCCCTGATCATTAGCATATATTAATATTAAGATCAGTCAGGCCTACCTCTTTGTATGAGGAAATTGAGTTACTTGCAGCATCGCAGTTTGATCCAGAAAGTGTCATGGGTAAGGGCTATTTTATTTAGATAGAACAGAAATGGATATACTCAATAGGTAGAATTTTGCTTAACAAGGTGTTAGTCTTTGGATTTCTTTTCCTTAAAGCTGAGTGTAGGAAAATTTCTTAGTAGAATACCACACCTTGAGGACAAATGTATAAACAAATAAATCTGAGCTTTTTGTGATTGGTGTGGAGTTAACTTTGTACACTATACAAAGCTGAGAATCAGTTGTAAAACTAATTTACAAGGAAATATTATCAGAGACCATACTGTGCATAAGTTGACTTAGGGAAATTAATATTAAAAAGACGCACTGTAGTTAGAGTTCTACGATAAGAATAGTTTGAGAAAACTGCTTCTTCTACTTGCCCAGTAGTGGGAAGGAGCGCAGGTGAAAAGGGTTTACACCTATAGCTGTATGGGAAAGCAGATTGTGAGTAGAAGTCTTGCTCAGGAGAACAGTGAAAGAACTTCTTACAAGCATAATGGGGGTTTGACAGTCTCCTGAAGGATCAGAGTGGAGGAAAAAGCATAAGAGCTTATTGGGAATGTGATGTGGTCTCCAATAATATTTCCTTGTAAATGAGTTTGCTAGTACAGTTGACTGTACGCTGTTCTTAAAGCTGAGAAAGTTAACTCTGCACTAACTATGAAAAGCTCACATTTATTTGTTCATACATTTGTCCTCAAGATGTGATCTTCTACTAACAAATTTTCTGTGCTCAGGAGAACAATTGGAGAGCTCATTACAAGCATGATGTGGGGTTTGGCAGCTTCTTGAGGAGGACTATTGAGGGAAAAAAAGCACACCAGCTGATCAGGAACTCACAAGAAGGTAGGCATGACCTAAAGGAGCTACAGCTACTGCTCTTTTGTAGTTCAGACAAATTCAGTTAGTTAACTATGTTAGTTTCTGTTTCCAGAAGTGACATGTCTGTGGTGCCTGTTTTTACCACACAAACACAAATGTTCATCCAAGAGAGAAATTCTGCAGATTTGAAAAACTCTTAAGTCTTTAATTTTGTTAAATTCTGTTTATTAAAGGGGAGGACACCTGGGCTGGAGGGAGGGCATTATGAAAAGACATACAGTGCATAGTAATAATTAAGAATATGGAAGGTGAAATAGAAGAAAAAGATGACTTTCAATACTTCTTCCTGAGATTTATGACTGGAAAGTGAGAGTGGTATCCCATGCTAATATACCAGCTAGCAAGATGTTTTTCTTTAGCTGTTAAAATTTTAGTTGTTTTTAGTGGGCTGAACTGGGCTATTTAACAGGTGTTTCTGGTGAGATAGCTGGTTACTGCTCAAGACCCTGATTTTGGAAGTAGCATTATGAATCACTTCTAGAGTTGTACCTAGAAATCTTGTGATTTGAATATTAAACCTCAATGCAAGGAGCATTATTTGAAGTGTCATGCTATGCCTGTTTGTGAGGAATAAGAGTGTTTTAGGAGACATGTTTTAAAGAGACTTAGGGTTGAGGTGTGTGTAATGTTACTTCAGGAAGGTCAAATTTCGTTTAAACTGCCTGAAGTTGAAATTTTGCCGGAGTGTGATTAAAATGTAGGTGTGTATAATCTTATTGCTTGCTACAAGTAACTTGGAAATCAAAAAAATCGTTCATCTCTGACTTTGTAGTATATTCAGCAGACGATACTTCACTATTTGCAGCCTTTGGTTTCTTGTGTTTTATTTTTGGGGGGGGGGAGGAGGGGAAGGGAATGTAAAAATGTGCTTTTGAAATGAGAAAAGCTGCGAAAAGGCATACATGTAATCACAGTGCCTAAAAGTTATGCAGATGTGTTAAATTCCATGTTATAAGCTAATTTTGAATTGGCATGAATGATTCATTTGTGAGTATGTAAGGTTCTGTGTACTTGGAATGAATTTCTTTTACATGATTTGGGGGATTTTATTTATGATTTTCTTCTGTTTTTCTTGATTTTTTTTTTTTTTTTTTTTTTAAGGATATGATCAACTGTATTGGTGGAATAAATGTGCTGTTTCCACTGCTGGAGCAGATCAGCTTTCTTGGTGAACAGTTGCCACGGAAGTCTGATGGTGAAACACTACCACCAGAGCTAGTTACTCCTGTAGAGGAAGACTGGGTGGTATTGTCATCCACAAAGGCATCAGGTAGGAAAGTACAGTTGAGATGAAGTCATTTTTAAGCTACGTTAAAGTCTGAATATGCAGTTACTGCATTTCTAATTTAAGAGGTATGTTTTCGAGTGTTCTGAGGAATCAGTGTTTGATGCAAAGCCTCCTAACATCAAAAGGTGTGACTTTTCCTACCACTTGAGTTCTGGGTCAGACTGCCACAGTAAGACTTTGCAGTATCAGATCAGTACTGTGTAGAACTTGGCCAAACTTTTCTTTTGTTAGAAAGATGTGCAGGCCCCTATCCCTTTCACACATAGTCAGATTCTAGTCTTCAAAGTAAGAGAAGGATGCTGTAACAATAGTGCTTTCTCTTCTCCTTTTTCTTTTTTTTAACTGTGCTAATATCATTAATTTGAAATGACCTCCAGTCTTAACAGACTGGAAAATCAGAACTTGCAAGAGAAAGCAGCAGTTTTAATTTCATGTATGAAACGGTATAGTGAATTTAAATAAGTATGTATTTCTCTCTTCCCCTCACTCTCCCCCCACCTCTCAATTTTTGCATATCATTGCTAGAAAGTATCAGTTTGCAACTTCAGAGGGAGAATATTTGCAAGATATTCAAAGAGATTGTGACTGAAAGGGGAGAAGTTTGTTTGCCCCAACCAGGTGAATGATGCACCTGAAGCAAAATTGGGTCACTTTGTTTTGGAAAGGCATAGAATGACTCACTCTGCATTGGAAAAATCTAAAGACAACCTACAGCTAGGGAACAAGCAGAAGAAGAGTTGGGAAGTTCAGGAAATCATGAGGAATATAAACATTTCTCTGCCTGCTCCTATGCAGTGGTGCCAGAATAAAACAAGAAATTTTTGCTACTGCTATTCTGTTTTGCAGAGGCACGTTTGGAGAAGAACATTGTTGCAACTTTCATCTTGATGATAAAACACTTTATTCAAAGACACCATGTTAATCAAGAAAATCTCATTCACTCCCATGGAGTTGCCACTCTAGGAGCCTTATTACAGAAGGTATGCAAATTTAAGAAATACCCTTCTATAACGAATGTTACGGATGATACCTTAGTTATGTGGAAACACGCTTAATTTGTCCAGAAAGTGAGGGTCTTCAAAGGTTTGCTTGATTCTGAAGTATGTTTCTGTGGTTTGGTACGTGAGAGAAGAGGATTAGTATAAGTAGGTGTAATGCTTCCTTTCTGGATGTTGAGGGAAAGGTAAAATCTATTGACTTTTTATAGTACATGCTTCTCTTTTGCAGAGAGGAAAGGTATGTACCTTCTCCTCAAAGGTGTGAGGAGCTGGTCTTGGTCTGCAAAGTGAAACGATGTTTTGCCTTCCTGTTTAATGTTCTGTTGTATTTGTTATAGATGCTGTGTTGCGTAGCTCTTCAGACTAAGCTGATTTTTTATCTGTTTTCCTTTAATGGGAGCAGCTATTACTGTTAAAGAAGAGTCTGAAAATTGGTTTCCATTTAAAAAGTGGAAAAGTTTGGGTATTCAGTATATTGACTGCTAACACTGACTTATTTTTAAAGGTGCCAAGAAACTTGATGGATGTGAACGTGCTGATGGCTGTACAGCTGTTGATAGAGCAAGTCTCAGTGGAAAAGAACATGCAGCTTTTGCAGCAGATGTATCAACACTTACTGTTTGACTTCAGTATCTGGAACAGTGGGGACTTCCCCTACAGAATTGGTGAGCTCTTGGACTGGGGGAGCTGCAGGAGATACAGCACATCTTGTTTGGCACAAATCTTTAAGTTCTAATGGAAAACTTTATACTTTAGGGCACATACAGTATCTTTCCACAATCATCAAAGACAGCAGAAGGCTCTTCAGAAAGAAGTATGGTGTGCAGTTTCTTCTAGACACACTCAGGATTTATTATGGGTATGAGTTTTAAGTCTTCTAACTGCTCCTAGTTTGTTGCTTGTAGCTGTTAGTTTTTCTTCCCCCATCCTCCTAATGAGAATCAAAAAATAAAACTGAAGGTTAGCTCTAGTGGTTGACTTCACTCAATTTTATGGAAAAATTTATTTCACTTCACTTGCTACTGTTCCTTGACTTAGACTTCTACAACCGGATTATATAAAATTTGTGGCAATGATACTAGAAATGTTTGGAAAAGTCACTAACAGAAAATTGGAAGGCTTACTCTCAGTAGTGCAAGTTAAGTCGTAGATCATTGTCATTGAGGGTTGCTGTCATTATTGACACTACTGTTCTTTTAAGTTCTTGAAATATGAAGTAGACATTTTAGGAATTTAGAATGCTAGCATTCAATCTCAATGATAAAGTTGCAACAATTTTACCTGCTTCTGAATTTTAGTTACCTCATTGAGGAAGACTGGTAAGAGATTTCTTTTTTAGAGATCTGTATCCAATCAGGACAAACTTGCATTTCAGGGCTTTTATAATCTTAAAGCCTGATCTGCTATTGCTTATTACTACTAAGTTGCTTTTCTTCACTAAAAATGTATAGATTGTGCCATGATATCAAGGTAGTAAAAAAAAATATATATATATATATATATATGAAACTAGCACAGTCAAACTGCTATTTTTGAGTCATGAACTTCCTTCGTTTGCTTTTCTTGTCTATTGGTGTTTAGGAGTGGCTGTAAGGACAGTGATTTGACTCCTGATGACTTGAAAACAATAAGGACATCCCTTTATGGACTGATCAAATATTTTCTGAGCAAGGGTGGAACACATGAAGAAATACAGAGCATCATAGGATATATAGCTGCCACCAGTGAAGAGGAACAGGTATTCAGTATGGCTTAAACTAATAATCTGAACTCTAAGTGTTTTAGTTTTGCTTTTTATATTTGGAAATCTTGCATCTGGTCTGCAAGAAGGAAAAGAGACCACAAGCAAACTCTTACTCAGATATGTGGTGCTATTCAGATATAGTTGAAGCAGGTCATAGAAGCAAACTGGAATCTTGACAAAGTGCTTTGCAGCTGGCTGTATTTTCAGTGGTTATGTTTCCTCTGAAGAGGAGAGAAAGCATGTAATGTGTAATATTGGCACTGAAAGAGTTTTCTTAGTTTACTTAACTAAATGACTTGGACTTTAAAAGGATGAGAGGTTTTAATGACATTATTTGTCTGTTTTCTAGATAGTCTTAAAATTTGAATTTACCTTACAGCTCTGATTATAGTTTGATAGTGTTTGGTATATAGGAAAAGTCTTTCCAAAAACAAAATCTGATTTTAAATGTAGTAACATTAAGCAGATCAAATGTTCGTTTTTATAACAAGTGATGGGTGAAATTTAAAAACCAAGAAAAAACTTCTGCCAGACAGAGCATGAGGTCTGCATGAATTGCGGATTAATTTAGTTGTCTTAATTTTGTAGCTCTGTGGAATTTTGGATGTTCTCTTCAGCCTACTTCATTCCAGCCCAACCCCAGACCAGCTTTTTTTACTGCTTTTTGAACCAGGAAATGCTGATATTCTTTATGCTCTGTTATTGCATCAAAGATATTCTGACAGGCTGAGAGAACTTGTGTTCAAGGTAATAAATTAAATTATATGTTTTTAAATTAATTGAACGTAAACTTGAATTTGTCAACAGTTTGACCGCAGAAGTGTATACATTTCCAAAGATAGTCATTCAAGGTTTGTGTATGTGTATTTTCCTCTTTCTACTGCTGTATTAGCTAGATGTTATCTTTTGTTGCCCTAGTCACAGTGGAATTAGTTTTCTCTTGAAGTCAAGTATTAGAAGTTTTGGAATCTTTATAAAGGAGATTTGGTTTGAGTTTGTGTTTAAAGTTTGCTTTATAAACTATGGACAAGTGGTTGTCCCATGCGACAGCACAAGAGGCAGTGGGCAAAAACTGAAGCACAGGAAGTTCCCCCTGAATGTGAGGGGGAATTTCTTCACTGTGAGAGTGACGGAGCACTGGAGCAGGTTGCCCAGAGAGGTTGTGGAGTCTCTTTCTCTGGAGATCTTCAAGGCCCGCCTGGATGCAACCCTGTCTAACATGCTCTAGGTGACCCTGCTTGAGCAGGGAGGTTGGACTAGATGATCTCCAGAGGTCCCGTCCAACCCTACCGATTCTGTGGTTCTGTGTTATGTCATACACAATTAAGTCAGAGGTTTGGATGCTCTGTTGTAGTTAAATTGTATTTGTCTGTACTATTTTCCTGCAGATTGTGGAAGAGATGTTGAAGTGTACTAAAGTCTATGAACGGAGTAAGCAGCGTATGAGACTCAGAGAAGTGGGATACTCTGGACTGGGGCTTCTTTTGAATGAATCACCAGTTTCTGTTTCGTTCATTAAAAATCTTCTTAACCAAATTCTGTGCGCAGGTAACTGGAGATGTGTTGTGCTTTGTAAGTTCTTGCTGGTTTTTAGAGGTGAACATATTTTGAGGATAAACAACTTACCTTATAAGGCTACACTATTCAGTGTCCTTATTAGTCTCAGCTAATGCTTTTTTTAGTTTCCTAAAGTTTGTTTCTTTTACTATACCTGGATAGAAAGGTGAGCTCCAAGGCATTTTTTAATACTTAGTCATTTAATTCACTTGCATGCTGACTGATTTTAATTTTATTTTTCTCACTCCAGATGCTGTTGTGAATTATAAAGACCTCATAGCTGTAGTGCATCTGGCTCATAGATCTGATGTAAATGTCAGAGTGGCTATCTGTAGAAAGGTTAGTTGTTGTCTTTAAAATTGGAATACTGTCCTTTACACCTATAATCAAGATGACACACTGTACCACTTATTTATTTGGGGTCCAGTGGCTGTATTGGCTGCTGCTGCTATTTTTTCTTAGCAATGACTTGCATTTAAAAATGAAGCCGATCTGTCAGTGTTGAATCTTGACTGCATGTTTTTAAAAAGCAAAGTCTCTCTAATGGTTCTCAAATAGTATGCATTTTCTACAGGTAAAAAGTACTGGACTCCTTGAATTACTGACTTTTCTCACAAGACGCTTAAAACCATGAATGAAATTTTGTTCATATTCTTAGAATGCTGTATCAAAATAACATATTATGTTTCCGAGAGTAGTTTGTATGGAAAGAAGACATAGGGGAGAAATGGTGACTTTGCTCCTAAACTGAGCTCTGTCTGGCTCATATCATTGGTAACAGCAGTACCAAAAGAGACTGTGAGGCACTGTTGTCTAGCAGAGTTTTTCAAAGTCACCCTAGAGCAAGGAAAATACTATCAATGGCTTGCTGCCAGCGTGTATGGCTTTTTTAAGTTATCTGTTATTAGTTCTTATCTGTGTATTTTTGATTTGCTGGATTGCTTTTTAGTTGACTAGTTGACTGGGCAGCAGTTATAATTGCCTTTTCTGAGAGTTGTTTCAGAATGGTGCCTGAAGTATGAAGTCTTGCAGGTTACCCTTGGTAGCCTTTTTCTCTGCTCCTGAGAAACTTTTTATTTTTTACTTTCTGGCAAGCTCAGTAAAATTTTACACAAAGGCTTTAAGTTTTAGAAAATTGTTTGTTATGCTAAGAAACAAAAGAACGCATTTTATGCTTTGAGGAAAAGACTGTATCTACAGTAACTGGATCCAGTTACAACAGATGTGGTGTCTGAGTGGTCATTCGTAACAAAAAATGAAGATGCCTTTTACCTACTCAAATCCATATAGTCTTTGGTTTTTCACATATGCGTTTCCCTTGAGTATAGTTGTTTGACTTGCATGCATGCTTTCTGTTACTGATTGTGACTCTTTTTTAAGGTTTTTAAAAAAATAAAAAAGCTGTAAGATTATAAAATGTCTAATTTAAAAGCTAGAATGAATATAATTATATACTAAAACATGAACGTATGGGTTATTTTTGCCAATCTGTAGGTTTTGCATCTTTTGCATTCCCAACCAGAAGCAGCACAACAGATTTCTCAGCAGCTGGGGTGGCAGGACACTTTGATTAGACTATTCCTGAGAGAAAACTCTGTCCGAATTGGCCTCAAAGGGAACAGGGCTGATTCTTCAAGGGAAGAGGAGAAAAAGCTTCCTGCTGAAGAGCTTCAGAAACATTATGCTGATAAGACAGAGGGAGAAAAAGTTGGTAGCTTTGCCTCTGTTAATGGTTTGTTTGATCAGTGGAGTTTGGAAGATAACAAATCCCTGGATGTTCCTGCTCATTTCTCTGTTATGCCACTAGAAGATGGCTCTGCAGCAGACATGTCTTTTAGGTCAGAGGAACGAGAAGAATTGTGGCACAGTAACCCTTCCCACTTGAGTTTAGATTTGTCCAGTGTTGACTCTTATGAACTGGCTGATACTGGGAATCAGATGACAGATAGCCTGCCCAGCACACCGTCACCTGTAGAGAACACAAAACCATTCTGTGGGCAGCCTGACAAGGAACTGGTTGTCATAAATGATGTGGATTTCACCACTGATCTGTCTTTATTTGAAAACCAAGGAGTAAGTAATTCTTTCCCTATGTGGTTGGTTTCTCCTAATGTCTGTAATGATTTATTTTTTTCTAATCTCGCAGATAGAATGATTATTTTCTCTTCTGCCCCCACACCCCAAAGGAAAGCAAACAATATAGCTCTGTTATAGGAACTTACTTCTGTAATATGTCTCCTTTTTTCATTTATTGGTTGGAATAGATTTGCTTTAATCTAGAATAAATAGAATCATAGAATAAATGTTTCTATGTTAAAATATTATTTATCTTTCAAAGGAGGCAAGCAGCAGGATATCAAGGATATCTAAAGGTCAGGGTATAAGTTGACATGGTATGTATTACAAATTCTGGTGAACCATAGTGTTTTATTTTTGCATTTTCATGTATTTAGTAATTGGACTTTAGACTGCAGTTTTCAAAACTGGTGAAAGGTGCAAGCATTTGCACTGTGATGAGTGAGAAACTTTGAAGGTTTTTCTGGACCAGAGGGTCTGTAAATACTTCCTTCTTTTGCAGGGGTGTGATAACGAACTCATACAGTTACTTACAGACATCCTGGTGTGTATAATGTGGAAAGGCCTTGAAAGATCTGATGATGCTGCTTGGATTGAAAGAGGACAGGTGTTTTCTGCACTGACCAAGCTGGGAATAGCTAATGAATTGCTGCAACCTTCTGATGAAATAAAGCTCAAGTGGGTACAGTTCAAGGAGAGATTCCTCCCTTTCTTTTGAGGAAACAAAGGAAAAAAGTAAGGGGAGTTAGTGAAGTTAGTAGCAGGATGGCGGGGTGAGACTCCCATCAGGGTGTAACAACTTTGCTTTATCTTCACATGTATTCTACTACCTATTTAGTAGCGTAACATGGCTCTTGGGATTTGAAAACCTGTATCTCTGATTTCATGAGCTTCTCAATCGCTTTTACCTCATTGGCTTATTGAGTAGAGGACACGTGTATCATTGCGGACTGAAAGATTTAATTAAATACTTAATTGGATTTTTTTAAAAGCCACTTGCACTCAGAACACGTAATAATTACTTTGGGATTTTGTTTTCCATGCAGCTTGCTGGAGAAGATGTTAGAATGGTCGGTCACTGATAACAGAGATTCAAGAGCTCTTCCTATGCATGTTGAAAATGCCTTCCGGCTCTTGCTAATTGTACAAGATTTCCTTCAGGCGGAAGGACTAGTTAATTCAAATTTATGGACAGAAAAGGTACATAACTACATAACGGAAATGCTTCATGTAGGCTGATATAGTAATGAAAGTCAGTTTGGATAACGTCATTCCTTCTGAGCATATGTTTTTAAACTAGATGTTAAAGAGTAAGGGTTCAAAGTGGAATAATTAGATTGCCTCTTAATGAGAAGAAATTTTATAAATACCTAGCATAGGGAATACAGTTGATACTGTAAATTAAATATGCCCATAGTGGTAGTCATTACTGAAAATCCAAGTTTCTTCAGACTGGAGAATTATTCAACAAATGCAAGAGCTGATGCAGCAATGCCAGTAGTAGCCTAAGCAGATTTTGCCGCACTGGTAAGCATGTATGACTCATTGTGCATGTCCTGAATAAAGCAGCTGCCAAAACCCTGCTCTTTATCACAAGCTGAGGTGGGGAATGTCACTTTTGGGTTTTGACCCATATTGGAGTAGCATCATTTTTTTTGTATGTCTTTCTGCACAAACTCGTGATGAATGTTATATGCCCGGAGAGTCAGAAACTTGAGGGCTTAGGCAGAAAATGACCAGCAAACACAAAGTAGTAAGATAAAGGAGCTTTCTGTCTTCCCCTGGCTGTTTACTGTAACTTATACACCAAAAAGGCAGGAACCTATAACTTGCCTCACCATTTACATTATTTCTAGCAGTGGTCCTGCTTTTTTTTTTTTTAACTAGCTGAGCTATGTCATCTCTCTCTCTTTTTTTGAGGCTGAAGGAAAGCAGAATTAGATGTAATTCATCATTCATGATAAATCCATAGAAAACAATGTTTTTAATTTTTTTAAAAAAGGTGTAATATCTTGGAAGTCATTAATATTGAGTGTAATTCCTAAGCTGTTCTCTAGAATGTCTGCTTATAAACAAACAAAATTTAATCTTAAATTTTTGATTAGTTTTTGTTTGGTTTTGAGTCTTTCCTACATAGAGGTTTTGCCTTGTATGGTGATCTAGCTTTATGGAAATCTAATTAGAAACTAGATCTGAACTTTGCAGCGATGGTAGCTGTGCTTATTGCTATCTTTAAATCGAAAATAACATTAATTTCATAAATTATTTTCCATTGTGTCTGGGGAGAATTTAAACTACTTACTATAATACAATAAGCAGAGAAGCTTTCAATATGCTGCAGGCATTCTTGAGAGTCTGAGGATTACTATGGGAATAGCTTTAAATTCAAGTGAATTTTAAGGGAATGGATGAAGATACGTTAGTTTTAGGCAAATATGTCTTGATGGTAAAATGCACAGTTTGCTTTGTGAGTAGTGTCCTTTTACCAGAAGTTATAGATCACCCCCCCCTCCCAAAAAAGCCTCCTAACTTTTTAAAATTTTGCTGTTATTAATTTATTAAAGTAGTGGTCATGAAATCAATTATTTATGAAAGAAGCTTTATTTTCCTTCTTGGGGCACCATACATATTACTGTTACTGGTAAAATTAAATTAGCATTGCACTTGCATAAAATAAAATATGAAGGAAAAAAATAAAAACCAATAGTTATTGAACTAGAAATTGCAAGCTGATGTGATTTCCATGATATTAGGAATAACGTCTTTTTTCAAAACTAGTATCCTGCTTGTCATGTCTATAACTTAAAACAAATGGCACTTCCTGAAGATAAATTATAGGAAAAATAAGTACATGCTGTATGCCTGCTTTTGGCTTTATTCAAGGAAAATACTTGAGCTAACATACTAGGCTAGACAGACTTGCAATTGAAAATAACTTCAACTGATGGATTGAATTGCTGTTTTCCTGGGTAATTTCTTTTTTTGAGGGGGTAAGTTAGAAGTGTGAAGGCAGCCTGTTCTTCAGCTCTTTGAAGTTGCTCTCTCTTTAGCTGGAGTAGTGTCTGATAATTTCTGACTTGCTTTACTTTGTGGACATCTTTTACAATAGCTCTTGGAAGAACTAGTGACTCTTATGGATTGTCTGTCAATCTGGTACTCTGCTGGCCCAGAAGCAATCAGACTTTCACAGGTGCAAGTCCAGTTGCTCCTTGGTTTCATTGCACAAGATAACTTACAGGTTTGTTAACAAATTCTTGCAAATACTGCATTTGAAGTACACATGGTTGATAAAATTGCTATGGTTGATAGGGGAGCTGTTCACACTAGTGAGCATACTGATGTCAATCTTTAACTTTTCTGTAGGCAAGATGCTTTTAGCAGGTCTTGCCACCTGCAGACTTGTTCTGCAGTCATGTTTGTGTGCATGTCTTGAATGAGCTAGAGGGCAAGTCATTTGAAGTTGGAGCTCTGTATAACTGGAAGTAGGATAGTGATTCTGATTGTGACTTTTCATTTCTACCATCAAATGCACTTATTAGCTGTTCCAGGTTTATACAGATTAAACGCTTATGAACCTGAGCTGCTCTGCCAGAATCAGCGTTCAGTACAAAGTCAGCAGAGTTGTGCCTGAAATAACGAGCCCTTCAGTGGAGCTATGATTGCTAGCTTAGGTACTTAGGCCCGTGGTGGATGTGTGTGTGTCCTTAGCCTACCTCAGGTACAGCCAGAATATGTACATACACCTGTGTTAAAAGGTAAGTGCTCATGTAACTATTTTAAGGGTGACATTCTTTTGTTGTTGTTGTTTGTCTGTGCAGGTTTGTGCTATGGCAGCAGCCAAACTAAACACTCTTCTTCAGACTAAAGTAATTGAGAGTCAGCCTGAAGCATGCTACCTCCTGGGGAAGCTGGAAGGCATCCTGAGTAGATCAATTGAAGAGAAAACTGAAACATACTCATTTTTGATTCCCCTTGTTCGAACACTCGTATCCAAAATATACGAACTTCTGTTCATGAACCTGCATCTCCCTTCATTGCCGCCTACTAATGGCAGTCCCTCTTTCTTTGAGGACTTTCAAGAGTATTGCAGGTCTGATGAGTGGCAAGTTTATATTGACAAATATGTAAGTAGGAGATATTCTTGGTTATATTTTTTTTTCTTCCTCTCTTTTTAGCCAGTAAAGCAGAGGAGATGTATTTAGCAATTATACTGTTTTTTTGTTTTCTTCTGGTGGAACCCAGATTATTCCAAATATGAAGCAGTATGAAGACAACTCATTCAGAGATTGTCATGAGAGTATGGCACTTTATTGGAAAGGTTGTTATGAAGCATTCATGGTGAATATGCACAGGCGAGACCGGGAGAGAGGAGAAAGCAAGCTGAAATTTCAGGTAAGGTTTTGAGTTTTCTGTGAGCAACTTGCACTGTTTCAGGAATCATCTAATAGATGGAGAAACTGAATTCCAGGATGATCTAATCCTAGTGATTGCTGGTAGATTGGTAGTTTCATGGCAGATATTGGCAATCTGTGTACTCTTGTAGGATATGCTTTTTAATTCTTTTTTTCTTCTATTTGAGAGTCTTATCTGTAAGCAGAGGTATTCCAAGACAGTAAGTATTTCTTGTAGTACAGCAACATTGAATTTATGCTCAGCTGTAAGCTGCATCTTTTTGTATTCTGATTTTTTTTTTTGTTCTGAATTATTAAAATCTCTTGATTTAGGTTTATGTTTTTTTAATTCTAAGTCAGTACTATGAAAACATTTATAACCTGGAATTTATTTGAACTACTCCAATGAACTGCTCAGATCCAATTTTTCCATGCAATTAAACAAGAAAAACTCTCAATCTTTCTATATGAAGTTCAGATTCTATTTAGGCATTGATTTTAATGGTTAATTACAGCAAGTGTAACAGGCAATTTGCATTTCCCTTTTTTTCATTGTGTCATATTAAGGATCCTTTGAGTAAGTCTTTTCTGCTCAGGTAACTAAAGATAGAATACAACATCAATGACATTCCAGAATGCGAGAATTTAAATGAAAGTCCTCCACATTTATCAAATAGGGCTGCCAATACTGACTACTTTTCTGATTATGAAAAACTGCTTCCATATTGGTTCAGCACTAGTAATTCCTTCTTTACAAATTAAGTCAATGTATTGTGTCGTTTCCTGCTGTACTAAGTTCTCCTAAACTTCTCTCACAAGTTTTACCTTAAATTTTCAGACGCTTACTGTTAAACTTTTTTGTTCCTGCTTAATTTGAGAATTCTGTTCTTACAAGCAATTTTTTTAATGGTCTTTCAGGAGTATTTTGTGGAACCGTTCAGCAGAAAGGCTCGCCAGGAAAATCTGCGGTACAACAATATGCTAAAGCAACTTAATAGTCAACACACAGCTACTCTGAGGCAGTGGAGAGCAGCCCAGCTTTACTTGCTCTCTGAACGTGGTCCTTGGTCTGAAAAGTAAGAGTGAAATTCTTGAATCAAACAATCAGCTTAAATGCTTACATGATTAGCTTACTGCTTCGTATGATTAGAACTGTAGAACTGTGTCAAATTGACTTGGATAGCCATTTTGGAGACCTAAAGTTGTTACTGAATGCATCTGCATTTAATTTTCAAAATTTAAATTTTGAAGTGTAATACTGTACAGGGTACATGAGTATTTGCAAGATGATGGAGGTCAATATTTCTCTTGAAAAGAGAGAGAGAGAGAGAGAATAGTCTTATTAATAAAGAATTTGAGTTCCTGTGCATGAAATTTAAATTATGACATTTTGTTTATCTTAGCTTTCAGAGTTCTGGTTAAAGGGATTTTTTTAATCTTAAATTGTCATTTACCAAAAGTGTAAACAGTCTGTAAACAATACTTATTTTTTTATTGAAATACAGCAAAGTGTTTAGGATCATCAGAGCTACAATATAAAATACAGAATAGCATGCAGTTTACTGTTTTCATGTTTTGTAATGTATGGATGAGGGATTTCAGTATTTTTCTAAGTATGCGTTCTGTTATAATCACATCCTAGGTAGTCACCTCCTTTTAGTCATTTTTGTGAATATCTCATTTTCCTAGGAAACAGCATCCTGTTCACTGGAAACTTTCAAATGTGGAAAATTTTTCACGTATGAGGCTAAAACTAGTGCAAAATTACAACTTCAACTGTCATCAGGATGCTAGTGACCTGAGAGACAACTTAGGTAAAGTTTTATATTGTATTTACTTGGTTCACTTGGATTCTTGAGTCTTTAGTGTTAATTCTGTGTATTTAAGAATCAGTCTCATGTAGATACTTAAGTGTTGATTTTCTTTGTTTTTTCCTGTATACTAAAATGTGTCACATAAGAGCAGAGTGCTTTGACCGGAAATAGAATCTTCCATCTGGGTAAACTTCATTTTCTCTTGTTCAACAAAGTGGGTATTTTAAGCTTTTTGAATGTTCCTTTTCTAAAACTTAGCAAGCGTGTACCTTCCTTGCATAAGATCCTTTTTTAAAGAAAAGGAAACAATTAGATCAGAGTAGGCAGACAGTATTTGTTTAAAACTTTTTTTTTTTTTTTTTTTTTTTTTTTTTTTTTTTTTTTTTTTTTTTTAGAGCTGATGATTAAAATGTGTAGATATGGAGCACTTTGTCTAAAGTATGCTGAACACCTGAATTGCCAAGGCATAAGACCTCCTTTAAATTAAGAGTCCTGGATATCAAGACTCAAACCAAAAAACAGCCCACTCGTTGTAAACGCAAATGAACAAAAAACAAATGAACTATATTTCCAGGAAACCTGCATTCTGTAACATATCGGTTTTGCCAAACACTACAAAATATTCTATTGGAAATATGTACTTTAGAAGTACTAATACTCAATTCTAATGTGTCCTCCTTTTGTATCATTATGATTTGACATGTATTTTGATATAATTTGGGAGTCTTTTTAAAAATATTTAGCTTACCCTCAAAAAGTATTTGAGAAGTCTAGTTGCTGTTTACTCAATTAAAAAAAAAAAAACATTTAACAGTAAAAGACAAACTCCAGTAGTTTAGCTTTCCAGAGAAACTAGAGCAAAATATTTTCTGAGTTAAAATGCCTGTCGCAATAGGTGTGCATCAGACACAGCCTTCTAGTGAGTCTTTGCTTCTGGAGGTGGTGAAGCAGGTGAAAGTGAGTGACTTGGAAGATGATGTGCTTGAGCTGCCAGAAGAAGACACAGCAGTCAGTGCCACTATGTAAGTACAGCATGGAGCAGCTGAAATTTGTTTCTGTACTGAGGATGAGTAGTAGGGAAACTGCTCCTGAGGTTAAGTGATCGGCATACAAAGCTTTCTTCTTCTTTGGCCTATCCTTAACTCAGTGCAATCCAGGGCTTTATAATAGTTTTGAACAGCAGAGAAGTTGCTTTCAGGTTTATCATTAGAAACAACAAGACATAAAGAACTGCAGGAAAAAGAGGGCCTGTGTGTATTTGGTGCAGAGTGGATGTATGAGAGGGTCCATTAATGATTTTCTGCTCCAGGTTGGTCTGAAGCTAAAGAATTACTGAGGTTTTTTTCTGTTGTGCTCCTAGGCAGTAAGCCTTAAGAGGCAGCCTTCCTCGTAAAGGCACAGACCAGACGGGAGTCAGCTCATGTCCACAGGTGCCGGGATTGTTCCCTGCAGCATTGGTTGCAGAGTGCAGATGTCTGGTTGGCTGGCTGTAAACCTGTTGGAGAGCATCTCTATGTTTAAGAGTATTGCAGGAAGGAGACCCTCTTTGCTTCTTATGTGCCACTTCTGTAGTTTAATAAGTAAAACAAAGAGAGCAAATGCTTCACTCCAGTAACTGAACATGTGCTGTGCAAAGTTATGTGTCTGCACTGCTGAATTCCAGTGGAGATAGGGCACTTCTCCCAAGCGGTCCTCATGCTGAATGTTTGTGATGTGTCATCTCTGTAGATCTCTGATCAACCTTTATTTCAAATATCTCTGAAGACAACTTTTAGTCTTCTGAACCTGGACACAGCTCTGCTGTAGGCCAGCATTGATTTAAGTTTGTAGCACTTCAGTAAGAAAGGTAAATCTAGCCTTATATTTCATAGTTCAGAGGAGGTCATGTCCATCTTGTCTGAGACTGAAATAGCATGCCTGAAGAGCAATACTGTAAAATGATGTCTAGTAGTAGAGCTTGAAACATCCATTACTGCTGATGGATGTTAGCTTAAAATCATTGATGATATGCTTTTAATGCCATTCAGATAGAATTATTTTCTGAACTATACCTTTTAGGTAAGAACTGTCTGTCTGATCTACTGAAAACCATAACACTTGGGGCTTTTTTGTAGGGATGAGAAGGAGGAGCAAAGCCAGAAAGAAAAGTTAGTATTATCTGAAGACTGTGAACTCATTACAGTAATTGATGTGATACCTGGCAGGCTGGAGATCACTACCCAGCACATCTATTTCTTTGATGGTAGCATTGAAAAAGAGGAAGGTGAGCATGACCCATAATATCTTTTCTTCTCAATGCAGTTCAGCATTCTATTTCTAGTAGACTGATCTTGATTATTTTTAAGAACGAGTACTAAACTAATTATGAAGAGATAAGTTTATGAAACTCTACTTTAAAGTTGAACAGTTGAGCATTAAAAAAGTGAACTGGACTGTTTAACCAGTGGCTTTTTTGCAAGCAATATATTAAGAAGCTGCCCTTTTTGGAATTCTATGCATAAAAGTGTCTATTTGAGCCTGTCTAAGAAACCAGAGAGCTTTGGTTCATTCTTCTGTCAGCAAAACACATTTGTAATGTTTTTGATTAATTGAAAAACAATCGAAAAACTCCATCCTCAAATATTTTCTGATGTCTCTCTCTTTCAGTAGAACAATATTTGAAGTTAGTAGCATTTTCCTACCAAAATGATTAATCAGGCAACATATTAAATTTGCCTTTTTTGGAGATGACTCTGGTATGATTGGTAATTATATTACATTGTGTGTCTGAAGGTTTTTAATACATTAATCAGAGTGCCTTTTCTAGGGGTAGGTTTTGATTTCAAATGGCACCTTTCACAAATTCGAGAGATACATTTGCGTCGGTACAACCTGAGGAGATCAGCCTTGGAGATCTTCCTTACAGATCAAACCAACTATTTCCTCAACTTCAATAAGGAGGTATGGATTTCCCAAATTGCCCTGATGTAGTAGCCGAAGTGTCAAATTTTAGTTCTCTGATGATATCCAAGTCTGGTGTTTTTAGTAATACTATAACATTAACAGCAAAATGTTTGTTAGATGTAGCTGCTGTGGGTAATGAAGAATAGCCCCTGGAAACTTGTCTGGTATCTAGAAACTGAGTAACTGAAAAGATAAATAAAACAAGACTCTAGGTTTTGTAGCATTAAAAAGATGTAGGAAAAATACTCTAACATTTAGATTACTACTGATGTAATTTCTTGATATGCGCATCTTTTTAAATCTTCTGGACAACTTAATTACAAAACAAAGATTATTTTACTGTAACATTGGAAATATTAAATTTTTTTGTTTTCTGTGATGTAGAATTACTGAACTTTTTTCCCTCATGGGTAATGTAAGTGATCCTATGTCTGTGGGGCAGAGATAAGTATGTGAACAAAGACTGGGTTACATACTAGTCGGTCAGTTCATGAATATCTACTATAAAATGACTTTTTAGAGTGAATAAATTTCTGAAATAATTTTGTAAGGAAAATATAGATGTGTTTGAACAGCAGCAGTATTTCCTGGTATTCCCACTTTCGTAGGAATAATAATAATTCTGTATTGTGTCCACACAAAGGCATTTTATCACATGTATTTGCCTTTACATCCTGTAGCTTGAGGAAAAAATTTTATATAGCAAGAGCTAGAGATGTTTAAAAATGTAACCATATTCTCTTTATTTCAAAATTTAGTTAGAACAGTTATTTACTTGTTTGTCAGCTTCAGTCTCTAAAACAAATATTTTCATATTATTCTCTAACAGGTGAGAAACAAAGTTTACAGTCGAATTTTGTCGCTGTGTTCTCCAAATGTTTCTGGGACTAGATCTCCACAGGAACTCTTCAAAGCTTCAGGTTTGATGCAGGTGGGGGACTTCAGCATAAATGGTCTACAGCATTCCACTGCTTTTTGAATGAGAGCTTTAAAATTAGGTAGTTTAGGCCTTGAAATACTGACTTTTCAGTATTTGGAAGGCAGCTGCCAACTTCTGTATCCTCAGTCTGGCCTCTGAAATTTTGCATGAATGTTTTTGCAACTGCAGTGTTTTGTTTACAGTCAGTGAATTTATGCCATTGGATAAGAGCCTTGCTCTGGTTTGGTTATGATAACTGTTCCAACAAGAATGGAGAATGCGTAGGAGAATCACTTATTTTTAGTGTGTGGTTTTGAGTGCAAATTTTGGAACTCTTTCTCACTGCACATGCAAATAACTTTCCTTGTTATCTTTTTATCATGGGGCTTTCAGCAAAATATGAGTGAAGATCAAGCAGGAAGTGTGGTCTTGAGAGAATTAGTAATGTTGGCATTAAATGAAATGACAAAATGTCTTCATTCTCCTAAATTTTTCCAACTAAGTGTGGTAGATTTGTTTTTTTTTTTTTTTTTCTTGCATCTCATTATGCCACAATATGGTGTTTTTCTAGGAAGGGAATGAGCTTCATGGCAGAATTAAAATATTGGGATGTTTTTTCTCCTTGTCCTTGGGCCTTTTCTCTGTTGTTGTTTTTCTTTAAAACAGAAGGAAAACAGGTAGAGCTGTGTTTAGAAGGGCTCAGTGTCTGTGTGTAGTGTAGTGGAGAAGTTTCATTACAGAAGGCACTTTCTCCGCTTAAATACACAGCATGATAGCTTTTATCCACGGGGAAATACTGTTAGTTTACAAATTCCTCTACCATTAACCAAGAGGAGTACAAGTCAGAAATAATGTTTTGACCTTAGAATTCTAACAGATTTCTAAGTTCTGTTCCTCTGTCCTCAGCATGTGTACTTGTTGTCCTTTAATCGCTTCCTCGCTTGCTCCCACTTATTTTGAGGCAGGTAGTTGTCTGCTGAATTTGAAATAGTGCTGGTGTTAATCAGGGACATAGTTTCAAAGAAATACAGATAGCACAGTTGCTAAAACAAAAGAAAAACTAACTGGGTTATGAGAAATTAAATCTGGAAGTTCATACCACAGTTAGTCTTGTGCGTTTTGGTTACCAGTACTCTCCTCTGGCAGATAAATACTGACAAGACAAACAATTTGCAGTAACAGCAGCTTTGATATAACACCTTCCATTGTATCTCTTTTTCTTTGTCTTTCAGAAATGGGTAAATAGAGAGATATCCAACTTTGACTACCTTATTCAGCTGAACACAATGGCAGGACGAACTTACAATGACCTTGCTCAATATCCTGTGGTAATATTAAAAAATAGACTTATTGTTGCTGAAGGTGTGATTTTCTTTTTCCTGTTTTGAAAGATGCATCTTTAGTCTCAAATGAACCTGTGATTTTTGTCTTTTCTAGTTCCCCTGGATTTTACGGGATTATACTTCAGAAGAACTGGACCTAAATAATCCTGCTGTCTTTAGAGATCTGTCCAAACCCATTGGGGTGGTAAATGAAAAGAATGCTAAGGCTGTGAAAGAGAAGTATGCATTTGAATGCTCAGTTATATATCTCTGTTTTTCCGAGTCTCCAGGCCAATAATACTTTTTTTTTTTTTTTTTTAAGGCAGTAACATTGAAGTTTTTAAAAGCTATTTTTATATTGTCACAGATGTATTTGCAGAGATTGATTCTTTGTTCCTTGCTGTGCTCAGGTTACCTCTTACAGCATGGAAAGGACAAAATTTACTATTGTAAGTTTTGGGTTGCTTTTCAGATGTGGGTGTGATAGACTTTAAATTCAGTGTTCTTACAGCTTTTCATGGTCCAAAAGCTTGAAAAGACATACTTTGTCTGTTTCAAGATAAGAAATTTGAGATCGTGTTGATGAGCTGAGTTTCTTCTGCTGTAAGGCATCATTGATCAGATTCCTAGATCTATGCTTCCTGATCTTTTTTTTTTTTTTTTTTCCCTAGCATAGGTTATCATTTTTGAAATATACTGTAGCTCAGCTGCTTCCAGCAACTCCTCTGTAACTAGGAATGACAAGTACTTACACCCACGTGTCAGTGCAGTGTTCTTTCCTTTTTGCTAGTGTGGGGAGTGAGTATACTGTCATGCCAGGTTGCACTTGTCAGGCTTCTTCCAAAACTAGCTTTCTTCAGAAACTCTGAACATGGAAAATTTTCTTTGAATGATTAGAGGCTATCCCTAACTGAAATGAAACTGGTTCTCTGGCACTATGTAACTAACTTTTCCTACTAGCTATGTGACATCAGCTAGATGGTGGCACAATACTGGAGACAGTTTGCCAGTAGAAAAGGAAAATAGGCATAGATTTATTTTAACACTCTTAATTGTATCCTGAGGCAGTCGCACACACACCTTTCTTTTTTCTTCTTGTCTTGAAGGAAACTGTCACAGATCCCTTCAGTAAAAAATAATCAGCGTAGGGATGTGATTTTTTTTTCAGCTGTTGTGTGAAGTCTTGCTAAATCGTGTCTGTCTTGCCCTTTATCCAGTTTCTGACAGCTGATAGCAAATGCCTAGGGAAGAAGGCAACAGGTATGCAAGGAGTGATCCTTCATCTGGTGTAGATTTCTGACTTTCTGTGATCTGTGGCTTAGGGACTTTGGGAGCCAGAATTTGAATCCTCATGTTAAACAGAGCTTAACGTATTTTTTAATGCATGTTCTCAAATTATGATGTATTCTTTCAGTCCTTGTCTCCAGTTAATATAATCAGCTATTTATCAGCTCTAGTTCTCAGTTGTATTTATACTTACAGTTTTTGTTCTTTTTAGATATGAGAATTTTGAGGATCCCCTAGGGATAATTGACAAGTTTCATTATGGAACACATTATTCGAACGCTGCTGGTGTCATGCATTACCTCATTCGGGTAGAGCCTTTCACAACGCTTCATATCCAGCTTCAGAGTGGCAGGTAGGCTGTGAGCAAATAAGCAGTGTGTTTCTTACCATTTAAACAAGGGAAGGGTCAACGTCTAACTTACCTTTTCTGACCCTCAGGTTTGACTGTGCAGATCGCCAGTTCCATTCCATTCCTGCCACCTGGCAGGCACTCATGGACAACCCCAATGACGTGAAGGAACTTACACCAGAGTTCTTCTATTTCCCCGAGTTCCTCGAAAATCAAAATGGTAAACTGATTGCTCAGAATGTAGTGCATAAAAAAATCTTCTTGTATTCTCCAGAAAAAAATTGTCAACTCTTTTGTGAATGCCATGGAACACTTCTCACTTAAGCTTTATAATGTGCTTGTTGTAGAAAATATTTTCATCATCATACTGGCCTCAAACTGTTCAGTAGGACACTGGATGCAGTTAGCAACAGCCCAAATGATGTTTAAAATTCTGACTTGCAGCTTGAGGATGACTAAAAATAATTGTCTCCCTAATCCATAAGAAGATAAAAATGCTCATTGGGAGGTTAAAAAGGAGTTTGCAGTAGTTAATGATTAAATAGCTTAGAAAATGTAATACAGTTTAAGTAGTATTATTCTGCCCATTTTACTGGGTTTCTTGGGTAGTAGTTTGGGGTCATTCTCAAACATGTGAGAACTCTTATTTGTTCTAGGAAACCACCATGTCTACTGCTTGTAACAGTTATCTTCCAATACAATCACGTGAAGTTAGAGCCATGTAAGGTTTCAGTACCCTTCAGAAGAAAAATATGGCTGTTTCACTGCTATAATGTTAATTGAAAAAACATTCTATTTTCTATGAGACTCCTAGTGGTTTTCCCCGTCTCATTTATTGCATAGAGAATTCTGTTTGAAAAAACAAATTGTAAGTTTGTACTGCTGATGCTTTAGTCTGCTAGCTGCAATCTGCTAGAGTTCTGAATTGTAAAATGTCCAAATCATACTCTGAAAAGTGATTAAGAACCAAAGAGTTGTTTTAGTGAAAGTTGCTGGGATTTAAGGCTTTCCAAAAGCCTTGATTCTACAATCATTTCAACATAAAGCTATCCACCCTTACCATAATTAAGAGTACAAAATTTATTTGTAAAATAAAGCAAATGCATATATGTTTAGGAGTATAAACCTTCTAAATTATTTGAACACTTTGGACAGTTATCATTTAACATTTTAGAAATGCAGAGCAGAATTTGTCCTTCAGTGCCGGTAGAGTTACTGGAGAATTGCATCAAGAATTTTTCAATATCCTTCTCTTTTATGTTGAAGAAATTAATGCTTTTTAATTTTTACTGAGTGCTTAAACTCTTAAACTTTAGATTTTTTTTTTTTTTTTTTTTTTTTTTTTTTTTTTACTAATTCTTAATCTCCAAATTAATTGCTAGGTTTTAACCTTGGTCAGCTTCAAATATCCAAAGAGGTAGTAAATGATGTTATTCTCCCCAAATGGGCCCACTCCCCAGAAGACTTCATTTATAAACACAGAAAGGCTCTGGTAAGATGATATTTAAGTGTTTCTTTGCGTGAAGTAATGATAAAGGCAGTACAGTTGCATGTTGTCACTGTGGCTTAAGTGTAAAATGCTTGAACTAGAGTTGTGGTTGTATTGGATGTTACAAGTAATACGGGAACTTTCAGTTCAAAGTATTGTGTATATAAATAAATAAATAAGAAGACTAGATTGAAGATGCTAGTAACTCAGAAGTTTGCTGCAACAGAAAAAGCAAAATTTGGAATTAAGTGATAACACTTCCATTGTCTTTTATAGTTTAATTTGTGGAGTAGTAAGGAACCAGCAGCTTGCTTTCCATTGTTTCTCAATATTCAGGTGTGCTGCTTTGCTGTATTAATTCCCTTCTTACTTTGCAGTTTCTGCCCTTAATATACATGCATATTCCTATGCTTCTGCCCCATACATTGGTGTATATTCAGTTTGTGGATACTCTTAGATTAGGAATTCAATCTCTTACATTAATTATACTTCTAGAAAAGAGTGGTATTTTTCATGTTCTTACGAGAGTAACTTTTTCTCTAGGAATCAGAGTATGTTTCTGCTCATCTGCATGAATGGATAGATTTGATTTTTGGCTACAAGCAGAGGGGCCCGGCTGCAGTTGAGGCACTCAATGTCTTCTATTACTGTACTTATGAAGGTATAAAGCCATATGCTCTTTTAACCAATTAAAAACCACTTAAAAATGAGTTAAAAATCTAGTTTTACGTATCTATGATATACCTATGTTGTATATATGCGCATAGGAACAGAGGCAGAGTATGTGTTCGCACACCCTGACAAATGTTAGTTTGTTATTCCAAACAGTGGATTTTGGGTGCAACTCATTGAGTGAGTTTTCAGAAGGTCATATTTTATATGGATGCACTGTTGGAGGCTTTGGGGGGAGGGGGGCAAAGGGTTAATAATGCATTAACTTTTTTTCATACATTTGTTCACAATGTCTTTTCTCAGTAAATTGTTTAAATTGTGTTAATTTTTTCCCCCATCCCTCTCTCATTCTGGTTGTGATGTAGGAGCTGTGGATTTGGATGCTTTAACGGATGAGAAGGAAAGGAAAGCTTTAGAAGGGATGATAAACAATTTTGGACAAACTCCGTGTCAGCTGCTAAAGGTAATGCTGTTTGTTCCTTATCAGTCAGACTTCTGTGGTTAAATTCAACTGAATTATCAGGGGCTTATGGAAAAAATGGAAAAATGATAATGGTTTGTTACTTCAGGAAAAACTAATCTTTTACTGTATCAGTGCTTTCAAAGATTGCACTGATGGAAATCTAACATAGCATTTTCAAAGGAAGGAAATTTCCCTTTCAAAAGCAAATTAGTTGCCCAAATGTCTGCTTTCCTATTGATTGCTGATGGGACTACCATATGTGACTTGAACAAATTGATAAAAAGATTGTCTAACCTGGTATTTCTTCAAATGTCTCCTAGGAGCCGCATCCTCAAAGGCTGTCTGCAGAAGAGGTAGTGCAGAGACTGACCAGAAATGATACCTCTACTCTAAATCTCTTCCAGCACCTCACTGAACTGAAGTCATTCTTTATAGAGGTGGGTGCCTTATTTGAAAGTGTTTGGAGCCTAATCTGAAACAAAAGGTCATAACTTAGATGAAATTTGAAGAAAATATTTAAGAATGTAATATGCATAACATGAGCTCTATCGTTTTAGTTTGCTTTATAGAGGTTGAATACTATCAACTTCTAACAGCTGGCCCGTTTTGGGGATCTTGTTTGAGTACTAAATTAACCACCACTCTGAAAGCCAAGAATGTCACACGTGATATTTGAAGACTCACTGAATTCAGTGGTTAACTCTCTGATCTGGAACAGAGACAGGTTTTATCTCTGGTGTTTGTGACACAATTTAGATGTGTGAACTAAGTATGTGTGTGGCTGGGTCAGAGTACTTGACAGCTTTGGTATTGATTCTGGAGGCTTTGGTCACACTCTTTGCAGGTCCTACATTTATGGAATATCATCAGACTCAAATCATGCCCCCCAATTTTTTTTTTTTTTTTAGGGAATCAGTGATGGTGTCCCCATTGTCAAAGCTATTGTCCCGAGGAATCAGTCACGTTCTTTTATGTCGCAGGGAAGCCCAGAGATCTTGGTGAGTTGCATGTGTCAATACTGTTCTTTGAGACTGGAGACCATGGTGTGGGGGTGGTTTTGTTTTTCCTCCTACAAAACTTAGAGAAACTGTTCCCAACTGTTCCTATTGAAATGTGTTCCTTAGATCTATGGTGAGAGTAATCTGTAAGTTAAGTATTTGTCTTCTGAAGAGAAGCAAGGCTAATTTGTTGAATGGCATTTAGCTGATGGTGAGATGTCAGTATAAGTTGTGGTGAGATGTATTACAAGTTGCCTACTTGTTCTGCTTCCATAATAGCAATTGATTTCCTAATACAATGCAGCCCAGCTTTGAAATGTACTTTTCTTTGATTCATCCCTGTTGAAACCTTTCACCTGAGCTGGATTTTTTTTTAAAAAAAGGTTTTTTCCTTTGTGTTAATTTTAAGCATCCTATGTTGGTGTTTATGCAAGCTTCATTACTAGGAAAGACAAGCAGAAAATAAGGCTCTGGATTGATTTTTGTTTTCTATCAAACTCTTTCAGGTAACAGCAAGTCTGAATTGCCTTATTGGAACCCATGGTTGGCTACCGTATGATAAAAATATCTCCAACTATTTTACATTCATCAGAGATACTACAGTGACAAATCCAAAGTAAGCAAATGATGAGGAAAAATGCATGGTATTTCATTACTGTAAATGCATTCAGCTGCATGTTTGATAATCAGAAGTTGTCCTGTTTTGATTGGCTCTGTTTTCAGTTAAGTATGCATTTAATCTGTGATACTGTTCCAGTAAAGACTTCTGTAAGTGGTATTTACAAGGTTCTTCCTTCATTCTGAAAGCTACTTGCAAGTAGCTTTTCTGATAACAAATCACACAAACTTGTCTTGGAGTCTGAGATGAGCAGTCTTCATACCTGCTCATGCTATAGTGGAGGTATGTGTTGTAGTTTCTTTTCCTTAGTTTTGTCAAGTTTTCTTTTTTTCTTTAATATTACAGTATTTACTAAGGATGCAGGTTATCCACACAAACTCAAATCATGTAAAAGTTAAAAGATCTAAGGTGCAATCTTGCTTCTGCTGATGGTAGCGTGAGTTTTGTTGTGGTTATCAGGGGTCCAGGATTTCACCTGTCATTTTTTTAGGTATAGCAATACAGGTAGTATTTCTTCCTAATTTTTAAGGATGTAGGCAGTGCAGAATACACTGACATACACTAAGGTGAATCTTAACTGTTCATAATTTGCCTGCAGAACCCAGCGCAACATAGGTGGTCCTTTTGCACCAGGCCTGGAGATCACCTCTAAATTGTTTGCAGTATCCCACGATGCAAAACTGCTGTTTAGTGGAGGACACTGGGATAATAGCATCAGAGTAACATCTCTTACAAAGGGCAAGCTGGTTGGACAGCACATCAGGCACATGGGTTAGTAACTTTTTATTTATATTCTGGGATGAAAAGTTGTACGTGAATTTTAATGTCATACCTTGATGTTTGGTTGGTCTTTTCAGAAAGAATTATAGCTAGTGGATATGAGCAGGCACAGCAGTTATAAAGGAATGGCAACATTAAGAACAGAGGAATACTTGAATAGGGACTATATATAAATTCAGAGAAGGACTTGGGAGTGCTGGTAGATGGCAAGTTGACCATGAGCCAGCAATGTGCCCTTATGGCCGAGAAAGCCAATGGTCTCCTGGGGTGCATTAGGAAGAGTGTTGCCAGCAGGTCGAGGGAAGTGATCCTGCCCCTCTGCTCAGCCCTGGGGAGGCCTCATCTCGAGTACTGTGTCCGGTTCTGGGCTCCCCAGTACAAGAGAGACGTGGAGCTACTGGAAGAGAGCCCAGCATAGGGCTACAAAGATGATCAGATGGCTGGAGCATCTGCCCTCTGAGGAACGGCTGCGAGAGCTGGGCCTGTTCAGCCTGGGGAAGAGAAGACTGAGGGGGGGATCTTGTCAATGTGTACAAGTGCCTGAAGGGAGGGTGTCAAGGGGATGGGGACAAACTCTTTTCAGTTGTCCCGTGTGACAGGCCAAGAGGCAGTGGGCAAAAACTGAACCACAGGAGGCTCTGCCTGAACGTGAGGGGGAATTTCTTCACTGTCAGAGTGACAGGGTACTGGAGCAGGTTGCCCAGAGAGGCTGTGGAGTCTCCTTCTCTGGAGATCTTCAAGGCCCGTCTGGATGCAGCCCTGTCTGACGTGCTCTAGGTGACCCTGCTTGAGCAGGGAGGTTGGACTAGATGATCTCCAGCGGTCCCTTCCAACCTTACTGATTCTGTGATTCTATGACTATATATAAACACTTGAGTATGGCTTTTAGTCACTTTAGTGACTTTAACATACTTTCAAAATAGTTTGACCTCTTCTGTTTTTTAAGTAATGAAGGTGACTAAGTCAGGTTGTGACCTGTGGGTATCTAATGACTTCACTGCTTAATAAATACCTTCATCAGCACTTATTACAGTGGAACTTTTCATACTGACTGGTCTTACATGTCTAGATTTTCAATCTCCAGCAGAATGATTGTGCAAGCAGTATGTCAACAATGTATCTGACTACATCACATCTTCTTGTCATCCTTCCTTTATCTAGATATTGTGACCTGCCTGGCAATAGATCACTGTGGAATCCACCTAATTTCAGGCTCCAGAGATACTACATGCATGATATGGCAAATAGTTCAGCAGGTAAGTTATTTAGGATATACTATAAGAAGCAGTTTCTAAATATTTTTTTGTTGTTGATTGTTTTGTTACGATTATTTATTGGTTTCTTTTTTCTTTCAGATAGGCAAGATAGAATAGTCCACTAAAACTGTCTAGATCAGTAATTTTACTAGGCTGGTTGTCTGTGACTGAAATATTCACTATACTTGTTAGTTGCTATGAAACTGGAGCACAGTAATGATGGCAGTGCTTTGAGGTTACCTTTCTTTATTTTAAAGGCATTCTTAATGATTTTACAGGTTATTTTCACTGTAGGCAAATATTACCCCCATTATACAGATGAGAGCCTGGAAGAAAAGAGATGCTTAAGACTGCAGGAATTAATCAGAGCAGTGTTTATAGTTGAAGATTTTTATATTTGCAAGCCAGTGCTCACTCTAGTGGCTGCATTTTGGCATTGCTTCTGCTCTGCAGGGAGTACTGATGAATAAGCCTGGAGTCAGCAAAGACATTGATCTCTTACCTGGATTTACAGTGTCATTTTAGAAAGCTTTAATATTGGTCTTGTTCTTTCACACAATGAAGGTGGTTGTGTGATTCATGTATGTACTTAAACATGCAAGATATGAGGCCTTTCTATTGTTGTATGCTTTAAATGTTCATTTCCGATTGCTGCATTGTGGATGTGCAAATAGCATTAATTGGGGGGTGGTTCCTGTCATGTCTTATAGATGATACATTTAGTTGTCACCTTAGTCTTATCATTGAACTAAAATCAGCACATGAAACCACTACAGTACTGCAAAACTGTGTTTTATAGAAGCATGCTGTGAAGAAAAAAAAAAAAATCACCAGTCAGTGAGCTGTTTCTATGGTGAGAGTATATGTAGTCCTTTCAAGAAGTGGTCTGCATTGTGCCAATGGTGTGTGGTCAGAAGAGCAAGGCCCTAGAGCTTACAGTGATTTTTGGTCTCAGATGAAGATAAATATTGGGAATTTTTTAGTTTGTCTATCTTTTCAGAGTGAGTTAAATGATGAGTTCTTCTCTAGAGACTTATTTCTGTTTAGATAGGAGTTGCTTTTTGTTGGAATTCTTAATCTACGTTTTTATTTATGTAATAGGTATACAAATAATATTTCAGTTGTATGTATTGTAAAATTTTCTTTGGAGGGTTTTATCTTGGTCCTTACATAGTGGCAGCAACGTCCTGCATGTTGCCACTTCTGTTCTGCTTTGTCATCTTTTTTTCCCATCTCTATATTCTGATATGTTCTGTAGTCTTGTATGCTTCAGCCCTTCAGGGCTTGGTTGGCACTCAAATTCCTGTCACACAAACCAGAATGAAGTGTTCTCTGCAGAACAGTTCACCACACCTTCTCTTTAAGCACAGGGCTTGCCTTAGAACTGATGGGAGAGTGAGGTTATGTGCTGACAGTACACTTGCTGGAACAGAAGTGCTAGACTGTTTTGATACCCTGCAGTTGTGCAGGCAAATGCCTCACACTTCATGAGCATTATTGCAGGCTTTCCATTGTTTCTCATATCAGTGGCAGTCACTTGGAGGATTTATTTCGTTCTTTCCTTAGAAAATGAAATAAAGTTGCTGTAATTTTTAAGCAAAGTAGCTTTTAGTTTCTTTGAGTTTCAGTATGGCGATACCATGGTAAACTGTAGGAACTGAACAAGCTCAGATACGCAAGGAAGGAAAAAGTGAGTGGGTGAACCACTCCTGTTAGTGCTTACTGTGATACTTGCACACTGGCTCATGCAAAGGAGTTGAAACACCTCAGCTGAACAACTGTCATCCACATAGTAACTGTACCTTCATTCATTTCTTGTGATTTCAGTAAGTAGGGCTGCTGATATAAAAGGCAGTAAATTGAAATTGGAATGGGTGAGCTGAACCTTTGGTTTTGGCCTGTGTCAAATATATATCTCACGCCAGTGATACTGAAGATGCCAGAACTTATTTTTTTTGTCCTTCAGCTGCAAGAGAATGTGTCATTGCACTTTTTGTTACTCTCAGGGAGGAGTGCCTGTAGGCCTGGCACCTAAGCCCTTACAGATCCTTTATGGTCACACTGATGAAGTTTCGAGTGTTGGCATCAGCACCGAGCTGGACATGGCAGTGTCAGGATCCCGGGTAAGTATCTTCATGCTTTCCCCTTCTTTGCTTCTTCTCTACTGAAATCCAAGAGCACGTTTGGAGTTGATTAAGTGTGATACCAAAAATGTAACCTTCCCTGAATTCTTCTTCAGCCTTGTACATCAAGAAAATGATGTGTACCATCTCCCTTGCTGCGTACTTAAAACAGTCTGTCTCAAACTCTGCTATACACAACATTGGCCTCAGCTACCGTATTGTGCTATTTTTACACAGATAAGATTTAAAGTGTGTAGACTTACTTGAAGAAGTTAAACTTTTCATAGAAATAATTCTGTGTCAGAACTTCCCTGCTTGCTTAGCCTTGAAGGCTCTTCACAGCTTGCTCGTGCTCTACCTTGCTGCACTATGCTGGCCTAATACTGACCCTCTGCTGCACCTAATGCTGAGGTTATCTTCTGTGGCATGTGAAATGGCTGCTTGTTGCCCACCCTTCCTCTCTTACCCTATTTGTGCTTGTCTTTTTTTTTTTTTTTTTTTTTTTTTTTTTTTATGCCTATGTTATGAGGCCTTGAAGGGATAGATTCTTTACACAGAGTTCCTAATACTCAAGAATCCTGATCCCCATTTAAGGAATTAAATGCTTTCACAATGTTCCCTCTGTATCACAAGGGTTTTTGTTTGTTTTTTAATATTCTTCCTATATATTGCTGTAACTTCAGACATTGTTGCTGAGTAACAGCACTTACCTAAATTTGGTCTCTGCAGGATGGAACTGTTATTATCCGCACTGTTCGGAAAGGTCAGTACATGAGGACTTTGCGGCCACCTTGTGAGAGTTCTCTCCTGCTGACTGTTCCCAACCTGGCTGTGTCTTGGGAAGGTCATATCGTTGTCCACACCAGCATAGAAGGAAAGACCACTCTTAAGGTACTTAAGTTCACGGAATACCTTTGCTAGTTTTGCTGAAGACTTTAATCACAAACATGCTTAATTTTATCCGGGTTTCTTAAAGATATGAGGCTTTTTTTGTCCATACTGTGTTTGATTGGTCTGTATTCTTCTTTTTTCTTAGTCTACTAGCTGATTTTAGTGAAATTTGATGGAGAGGTAAAAATTGGAGACATACTACATTCGAATAGGTTTCATGAAAATCTCTTAGCCACCTGCAAGGAGGATGCTCAAGCATGCAGTCTTCCTGAGAGAGCTGCTTTGGGATGCAAAACTGACGGAAAACAGTTCCACTAGTCACAGAAATAAGAGTAGCAAATTTTTGGGCAAGATGCACCAGGACTGCACTAGTATGTCTTAGCCTTGGGTTGGAAAAACAGCTATAAGGTTCACAGTATAATTTGTTCAGTCTATTGTGAGGGTGGCTGTGTAGTTGCTCTGATAAAACTGGAGTTGTGATTTCTATGAGTGTGGGAAATTGCCTGAAAGACAGATTTATTGGATGTAGGCATACTAGCTACATTGAAAGGCTGGAGAGAGGCGGGAAAAATTTAAGATGGTTGTGTTGGCTGGTTCTTTAATCCATCAAGAATTCATTTTTCTGTCCAGAAAGTGCTTCTACCTGTAGCTCTGTGAAGTAAATGTTTCCTTCGGCTTTTCACTTCCTAGAAGGGTTAAAGATAAAAAGGAACAGTCTTCCTTTTTTCTTCCTTAATGAAAACCCTCAGAAAGAATAGGGACTTGCCCATTAATTCTGTGAATTTTTCTTGAAAACTTGGAGTTGATCAGGATGAACAGATAAGAAGTTACCATGTTGCATCAAGAAGTAAAGAGGAAGAGCTTTAAGAAAGTCCACACACTCTATACTGTATAGAGCATGAGCTCGGTTGTCTTTTATCATTCAACAAGCAAATTGCTTGTCAGGAATTTTATCTGTAGATTACTGCCCAAGTTAACTCCTATTAGTAAGATTGAAGGTACAAGTAGTACATTCTTAATCCAGTCCATCCTTCATGATAATTATTTTTTTTATCTATTCAGGATAAGAACGCATTGCATCTCTACTCTGTCAATGGAAAGTATCTGGGTTCTGAGACTCTGAAGGAGGAAGTATCTGATATGTGTGTGACTGGCGAGTATATTGTGATGGGCAGCTTGCAGGGATTCCTTTCCATACGGGATCTCTACAGGTAATGTACTAGCATCAGCAGTTTACTACTGAGGTGCAAATACAAAATTGTTGTGTAACATGGAGTTCATAGAGACTATTCCTGTTCCAGTGATGATGTGGATGGTGGCAATTGCTTTGATCTGTGTTCGTGGAAAAACTCATTTTGGAGAACCATGTTGATGGGGGGGGAGATGGAAAATGAGAAGTCAAACCAGGCCCCTTTTCTTCCAGCTATTTATCCTAATTATGGGCTGGAACTAACCAGATTTAGGAAGAGATGTGTGATACATGCAAACTGTGATTATCTCCATGTCTGGTTGGTCACTGGGAGCTCAGCATCTGCAGGATGTAGTTTTCATGTAGTTCTGAATTTGGTTTTAAACTCTGCTTACTCCTACTCTCTGTATGGTTTTATTGCCCTTCAGAATGGGAATGATCTTTGTCCTTAGGCAGTTGCAGGACTACTGTTGCTGTGTTCAGAGAATGTCTTAATTTACTGATGTCTCCGTCTATGCTTTTTGTTGTTGTTGGAGCTGTACTCTGGGGTGTGATTTGATCTTTCCTAAGCGGTTTCCAGTAACTGAAATTGCAAACTAAGTGCTGGAGAAACTGTTTTTTATGCTGCATCCTCTAGACAGAATTTCCAGATGCAGTGTGATTCTTTGCACTATATGTGATTAAATATGTCATTTTCTATGTTGTTTTTGTTCATTTCAGCCTGAATCTGATCATCTCCCCCTTAGCCATGCGACTGCCAATTCATTGCATTTCTGTCACCAAAGAATATAGCCACATCCTTGTTGGCTTGGAGGATGGCAAGTTGATTATCGTTGGTGTTGGCAAACCAGCAGAGGTAAAACCCACCATCAAGAACTTTCTCTACCGAACAGTGGGAAATTCAATTATTTCTGCTTTCCAGTTGAGCAAGAGGTCTCCTCTATGGCAGGGCAAATTTAAGAGCAAGTTTCAGTTTTCAGTGGGGAAGAAATAACTTTTGAGACTACTCTATTGAGATTTCTCAGTAAGAATCAAAGGTGTTTAGGGATTGGAGACGAGAAACTCTGTTGGACTGACTTCCAGACTTTTATCACTGACGTCTGAATAAGCAAAGTCATATAAGCTAACCTTTTCTGAATGTTTTAGTATTGTCAGCCACTTCTTGATGAAATAATTTTCCAGAAGAAAATTGGAAACAAGAGTAAGCTACTTTCTTTACTACTTATGTTTTCTGTCAGATGCCTTTTAATACGCATTGACTGACATTGGAAAAAGTAATTATTCCTTTCTGTTAATAATCTCTAACTGTAAATGCACAAAGAATCACTTTTGTAGGTTCCTAGAATGCTTTGTGCTCCATATGGTGAATATAAACTTGTTGGTACTGCATATGCAGTATCAAATACAGAGCATCCATCTGTCAAATAGCTATGCCTAATTTTTCTTCTGCAAAACAGAGGTTTTGCTTTAAGTATTTCTTGTCATGACTGTCTGAGTGCCTGGATTAGCTTAAACATGCTGCTCTTCATAGCTCAGTTTCCACTGTGCTGCAGTGTATTTACTTGGAATTATGGTTATCACTTATACCTGACCTTCAGCACGTACTAGAAAAGTGTGTGTTAATTTAATTTTATGTTCTGATTGTTAAAACAGCACCACTTTACTTGTTGGTATTTAAAAATATTTTAGGTAGGGTATATACAGTTGAGTGTTTGAAATAGGCTTCAGGGCATGGTTGTCCGATCTTGCTCCCAACTGATGGGGAAAGGATGTTCTTACCAACTTGTCCAATTGGACAGCTTTTTCCTATTGCAGAATTGGTGAAGAACTGCTTATAATGTGGTTAAACACGTCTTTGTAACGGCAGTTTTGGTCACTGTCACTTCTAAATTTCCTATGCCTGAGAAAAGATTGTTTTTAGGCTGGAATGTATGTATCTCATTAGACTGAAGGCTTTTTTTCAGTTCCTAATAATATCTATTTTTCTAATTCTGAAGCAGATGTTTTGAAGACTGGGTTCCTTTTATGGATGTAGAGGCTTTCAAACAGCTTTTTTCTAGTATTTTCTGCTTATAATTCAAATGACCTGCAAGATTAATATCTATGTAAATAGATTTAAAACAACCATCTTAAAGGAAAAAAAAAAAAAGTCCCAGATGTTCCAGTTTTCTATTATGACATGAATCAATACATTTGCAAAGTGAGGGGACAATTTAGTTAGTTTGGAAGGAATATGTGAATTATTAGAATTGTAAAGTCTTTATGCAGAAGAATACACCATTGTATTTCTAGCTTTTAGTAATACTCATTCTTAGAGTAAAGAGAGTTACCTTCCAAATGCTTCATCATGCATAAAATGAAATGCTGCTTGGTATTAAGATTGGCCTTTAGTCTTTCTGCATTGACAGTATAATCAGAGATGAAGCATTAACAAATGTTTTTGTATTTTAAAAACTACCTAGCTGTTGGGGATGTTTCAGGTGACAACCCCACAGACTTCTGTTAGTGATCCTTTTCAGCACGATGCCTTTCCTAGAACACTGCTGTTCTGATGATACAGTTAAACTCATTTGTAGTGTTTAACTGTTAAACTTTTTTTTCAAACTTGTGCTGTTAAGGCATGCATCTTTATTAAACTGTAAGAGGTTTTATATCCTAATCAGCTGCCAGACTGTGATCACTACTGGCCAGCCATAATCTATGTATTTAAGGAGTTTATTAAAGCAGTTGTTTTTACAAATTGAGGTCAGATTGCAGACTCACCAGATGCTGGATTTAATATGCCCTCTGGTTCATTCTAATCTGTTTTTACTTATGGAATATTTGGTATAAATTATTTCTGGTTTAAATTTTACACTGAGCACTTCATCCAGGATCTTTGGAAGACCATAAATTTGATACGAGGAGCTATCCTTTCTTTCCCTTGTTCTGCCATTGCTGCCCTGCTGTATTCCATGACTTTAAGGAAATTGTCAGGGATTCATTTCGATTCTTTTCCTTTTCAATTCTAGCAATTTTTATTTGAAATGCCCTTTCTGCTAATTTGGTTCATTTTTGTTTGATGTTCAGCTCTTATTTTTAATTTCTAACAAAGCAGCAATCTAAACTGAAGACTTTCTAAGCCATTTAAAGTAGATTAGGTATTAAGTCTCTATTACTTGACAATATCCTTCCAACTGTTCAAAATCAGAAAAGACAGTGATTAGTGTTTTGTCTGTTGTTTTGTGTCAGTCCCAAGAATCACCCTGAAGTGTAACTTTTGGTTTGTTTTTAAATAATTTTTGTTGGTGTAATTTTATGTTTATGCAGTGCCTTTTAGTGTCTGCACTTCACCAGATTGTGTCTGAATTTCATTTTTAATTTATCCGCCTTATCCCTTCCCCCTCCTTTTGTTTCTCTGGATTACTTTAAACAGATGCGCTCAGGTCAGCTTTCCCGAAAGCTGTGGGGATCAAGCAAACGGCTCAGCCAGATCTCATCAGGAGAGACTGAATATAACACTCAAGATCCCAAGTGACTGCTGCTTCTACCTTCTCTCATGGATTCCAGAAAAATGCTTAATCTTTTTGTCACTTTAAACATCTCCAACTTTCAGGGGGTTGTTTCTTAACAATCTGTTGAAGATGAAGCTATGGTAGAGGTATAGTAATTTCTGTACATACCTGTGCAAGTTAACTTGCATACTTTTCCTTAACCATGTTGAGTTGGTTACAGCAGAATCCTCTCTAAATAGCTGCTAAAACTGTGTTTCAGGGAAACAAACAAAATACCCTAGATCTCCAAACTCAAACTTGCAAATTGGATTTAAGATAAGTAGCACTTGATATAAAGCTGCATAGGGCCAGATGCCCCTTGATCACAAGGAAGATATTTGGCTTTGCTTTGACAGCGTTGCAGTTCCCCAACAGTAAACTAAGATTCCATCAGTTGTGTTGGTGTGAAACAGGGATAGCTGACACAAGTTTTTTTTTTTCTTTCTTTTCTTTTCTTTTTTTTTTTCAGACCAATCCACTTGTGATTTATTCCTATAAATGGCTATTGTTTACTTTTTCTTGTCTAGTTCTAGTTTTAGGCTGTTCTGCAAGGAGCATCTGTGTTGCACTACTTGATTATCAGAAATTGTGTAAAGTATGGAAATGAATAACTTCAGAGGAGTTGAAGGTGGTGGAGTTGAAGGAGGTGGGAAATACTTGCTGCTGAGAATTATTTATATTGTTAAGTAGTCTAATATACACACTAAGAAATCCCGTAATATATTTTAGGATTGTGCAGAAAGACAGAGGAAATAATTAAGTTTCCACATTGGTCAAAGATTCTTTCATTAGTAAGGCAACTCCTGCAAACAAAGATAATTTCAAATAAAACTTTCCACTGTAAAATCACTTGAACAACATTCAGCACAAAAATGAAAAGCATCTGATTGTTTCTTGGCTTGGTATTCACCAAGCCAGTTGTTACCTAAGTTTTTGTTTCTGGAAAGCAAGCAAGAAAACAGATAATGGGTCCATTTTCAAGGCATGCTTAATTCCTGGAAGAATAAAATAAAAGATTCTTTCATGCACTCTACACAGCAAAATAGTTATGGACTGGATACTGTTCTTGGAGAAGACATTAGTGAGTGGTTTTGTTTTAGAAATATATGATGGTAAAAGAGTGAATGTTTTCCTGTTCTGGCATTTCCACAAAGTAAATGTTAATGTTTCAAATGATAAGCCCTCTACTATTGGGAAAGCTTGGTGCTAAAGGGAAAATACTAATCTTTGGATTGAAGTGTGAGGTTGTATGTGTGTGTATCTGCCCTCTCCCTCTATATATGTGTATGTATGTGTATTGAAAGAAGATACTATTCCCCTTGCATCTTTTGGGATAAGGGGAATATAAATATAAGGCAGAGCTATAAGTGATTGCTAGCTAACATTCCCTTTTGGGTTACCCTTTGCTCCCTTCTGCCATTGCTTTTCTTGTTTATTTTATTTTATTTTTATTTATTTATGGAAATGAGGATCTGTTATCTTCTATAAATGTTACCAGATATTCCCTCTGCCTGGGGAGCTGTTGAACTACCTGAGGAATTCCATTATGCATAATCTCATTTCATTAGCTTTTAGCACAATATTTATTAATTCTATAGGAATAGTAGTACCTCTGCCCCTTACCCGCTTCAGGGTAATCTTTATGAGCTCTGTTAGTCTCATTACATCTGATTTTTTTCCTCAATTTCCTTAGCAACAAAAAAAGTCCTCCTTAATAATTGATTATTATGTGTTCTGTAAAGAATATTGTGTTGCTTTTTCTTAAGTAAATGAAATAATAAATCAGACCAGTGAACAAGTGGGTCTGTGCATAGTTGCAATATTCTAACTAATTACTGTGACAGACTGGATCATCTGGAAAGTTAGGAGAAAATAAAAAGCATTCTTCCTCTTCAAGAAGACAGCTTGTAATTTCCAAAAATTTAAGTGGTGTGTTTTTCAGATTCTGTGTACACACACACATCCCATAATTTCAAATAAGCTGTCAAGAAGTGAAGGCATAAGTGAAGAATACTATTTATGATTGATTACGTAGCCAATGACAGTACTAACTGTACGCTGGAAGCATTAAGCGTGTGTGCGCAAACGTGCGGTAGGCTTGCCCGTTATGGTTTCTCGAAGAAGGGATTTCTGAGGAGTTCTTTGGAGAGCACTTCACAAGAATTCCAGCTTTGAATGTGTGACTTTTGTGATGCGGGAAGTCAAACTTGTTTTGTGGCATTGAGGTACGGCTTTTAAGTGTGCATATATGTACTGGTTTAAGTGCATATATGAGGTTAAGTGTGTATATTTGCAGTGGGGGGAAATTAGGATGTTTCAGGCTAAGAGAATAAAGTATAAAAATGGAAAAGGGTGGTTTTTAGTAATGTTTGGCCAGAATGTAGGTTTTCTGTCATGTGCACGGAGATTCGCATATGGGTTCAAGAACCTCTTGCTGTGTTTTAGGTATGTTTATACAAAAATGGAATTAATGAATGTGTTCAGTAGTTTAAAGAATACTGAATACATGATGTCAGCTTACGTGTGTTTCCAGTAACTGGGGATGTCAGAGGTTATGAAGTGCTTTGATGTTTGAATGCCATCATTTCAGTGCTTCACGGGCATTGTGATATGCACAAATATGTGGGAACAGTTTAAATGTGAGCGGTTCTTGGGCTCTTGCACTTGAAGCTAGTTTGTGCCCTGCAGCAGCAGAGGGAGGAGAGGGACAGGCGAGCTCAGGCGTCCTGCTGCTGTGCAGGACGGTAGCATCTGTTGTCATTTATCCTTTTATCTGCCCCTTGAAGATAAGATGTACGTGCTGTGCTGTCATACTCAGCGCTCTTTCCAGAGTGCCTCCAGAAAGACCCCCATAGGTTTGAAGGTGTGCGCTTTGCCTTTATTTAAAACTAACTTTAAGTAAAATATAGGCAGTAAGTGCAAGTATTAGCTGATATTTTGCTTAATTCTATTTTAACTTATTTTTGTAAGTCATTGAGTTTTTTGCTTTTGTTTTTTTGAAGAAAAATATTTTTTCTGAACAGCTGTCTAGTTGATTGAATTGTAGTCTGTTATGCAGTGCACTGGGAATTGGGGTAGTGACTTTCTTCAACTCTTTTTCTTTTTCTTCAAGAGAATAAAGCTTAGATCCCACCACATTGTTTTTCATGTAGAACAGTGCATAATAGTGAAATAATTCTTTGTTTTTGAACTAAGATTTATTTATTAAGTGTAAGAAGTAAAGCTGTGAGATGAATCAATTCTGATTTAATAATTCAGAGTAAACAAGTCTTAAGTGCACAGTTGTTTCATTTGTCAAGATCACCGTGGTGTTACCGTTGTTTTACATTTAATCTTTTGGACACCCCTAATAATATTTATCAAAGCTGAAAATATGCTTACCTTTGACACTAAGTAACAGTGTAAATATATGTATCTAAAAGAAACTGAAAATTGACTTTCTTGCATACCTGTGTATAAACTAAATCAAGCAGTTAGCTGTATTGAGTAACTTCTCTCTAGCACAGTTAGAACTTGTATACCAAAGGATGATGCTTAGAAGACATACCTCCTTTATTTAAAGTATAATATATGTCAAATTTGTCTTTATTTAGTTATAATTCTTTATGGTATTTTTTTTAGTAGTCCTATTTTTAATCAATAGTGAAGAATCTCATCTAGTCTGTACGGTTTTTGTAGCATATCAACATTCAGAAAGTTAAATGTTCGCTTTTCAAGTTGGCATCTGAATTATATGAATTATACTGTATTGATGTATTTGTTATCTAATACTCGTAGGATATCTAGAAACATGTCTTCCATCATCCACATACCTTACCAACACCAGCACAAAATAATAATAATCTCCATCTTTAAGCTAAACTGTATTTCTCTCATTGGTTGATGCACGTTGTGGAAATCACATTTTAGGAAGCTTGTTTCATTAAAAAAGAGATTACAGAATGTTTTGCTATTCTGCAACGTAGATATAAACAAGCTTTTTTTCCCCCAGCCAACAGTAGATCATAGATGTTACCACAAAACAGATATATCTGTCTTTACAGGCTTTAATCTAAAGAATTGGCCATTTATATAAAGATCTTCTTTAAGGCTCTATTTCTGTGTCCTTAAAATGAAGTGCAAAGAACTATGTTTCTGTACTGTAAAAATCCTGTGTGGTACTGGTAGTGGTCCTACATCAGTTGCTTTAAGATGCCTGCCGGAATTAATTTATTTTTATTTACAGTGCACAGTAGGTGTTTAATCCTGCCTGGCTCAATGGGAGCTCTGTACGCGACTCCCCTAGACCTTGTCTCCTTCCTCCCCGGCTTCCTCCCCAGCTCTTTCCTGGTGACTTTTGTCATGTGAGACTGGAGAATGTCTATGTAGAGCAACCAGTCACTTAAACACTTTGACTGTGGATGTGTTGTATTTAGTTGAAAGTGTTTGTTTACAGATTACAGTATGGTAGAGAGCTCTTAAACCTTTAAAGAGGGGAGCAGAGGAGGTTGGTATTCCCACCAGCTGCCTTAAGCGCCTAAACTGAGACTCTTTGGAGACTCCTGACTGCTGCTCTGTATGGTCAGCTGGAGGCACCTCTCCTCCACTGTTAAAGGCACCTCACTTGCTAGGTTAGATGCCAAGGCTGGGTGCTGTGAATTATTTTTCTTCCAACGAGCTTAAAAAAAAAACAAAACCAAAAGCACCCCCCAAACTATATAGGTAGATACATGTTTGTATGTGAACCTAAGGTCTAATCTAGCAAGTATTATTAGATGAAAGCACTAAGGATATATTTAACTTAAGCATGCAGCTGAGTGCTTTCTAGAATGGGCTCTTCATGCTTTTTGGTTTAAAAGCCCTGTAGCTTTCAGTTGTAAATGTGACATCTATTAGTTGCTTGTGAAAGTTACGCTAAGAACTGATGCAGTACAAACATACACTTTAGGCCAGTTACCAGCAGGTATTAGCAAAATCTCTACAAAGTAAATATTGTAGATGAGTGAAGAAATAGCTCTCAGATGACATACGCCACAAAGTGCTACGCTTGTGCAGACTAACTTATTTTAATTCTTCTTGCTGAGCATGAACATTTTTTGGGGAGATGCCCAGTAGTACTGTAATAAGCCAGCAACAGCCCAGTAAGTACAAGAGAGTTGGTGAAAAGGGTGTCCAGTAACAGGCTGTATTAATTTGCATTGCTTTAAAACTGTGCACATTTATTTGGCAGGGACTGCAGAGATCCAGTCAATGATGCAAGATACACTTCCCCCTTTGGGGACAGTTAAGTTTTCTTTGCAGTTATATGCATGTGGATTCGGTATATGCTAATGTCAGATTCAACTGAGTGTTTGGAAGCTGTCTTTCCTTCCATCCTCTCATTATCTCTAATACCCTTGTTAGCACATGCTCTTTTTTTTTAAGCAAGGAAGAGTTTCTAAAAAGCTACTGCAGTTGATGAAACTATGTAAAATATTATTGTCCCCTTCACTATAATAGTCATCAGATGCCTGAATGCAGAAATGCCTTGCAAGTGGCAGCATAGCATGCTCTGCATAGGTTGCGTTTTGAGTCAAGTGCTGTTGTTCCTCTTACTGCTGCCAGAAGCAAGGTCTACAGTCTTGAACACCCTATAAGTGAGGAGCTGTTTCTAGTGTTTAATCAAAGATACCATTTGTTCAATTTTAGTTCACCTCCTTTTGCTGTGCATCTCTAAGAAAACTGGTGGTTTGGCTCTTGTTTTCTTTTAGTTTCCATTTACCTAAATGGCCCAGGTAGCGTAGCTGTTTCATTGCTTTTTTTCAGAAGAGAGTTCCTCCAGTTGTGTGCACTTTCTAGTTCTGTCTGCTGGACTTGGGACCTGCAGACAAGTATTTCCCAAGTGTAGATCTGTGATTCGATTCAGTGCAGACACAATTTCATAACACATGTTCTGTCCTAGAAGCACAATTGTCAGTATAGATTATGGTTTAAAGCTGCTAAGGTGTCTTGAGATACAAAACATCCAGCCATATTTATCGCAGGTGTAACTTAGAGGGCACTCGTTTGTTTGTATCTAGTCAGTATTTACTCTAGAGGGAGCCATGCTTTTTTGCCTCGAAGCAATTGTTTAAAACAAAGTTATTCATGTACCTGACCATACTGCTTTGGTCATAAGTAGTTGTAAGCTGTTACTTAAAGAAAGCTATGAGGAGGGGAAAAAAAAAAAAAAAGGAACAAGAGAAACTTGCTACATGTGTTCTGATTCAACCATTAGCTATGCAGGAGCAGCCTAATCTTAGAGTGGAGAAACGCTGCTTTTAAGAATTATCTCCCTTTCGTCAGGCTTTTCTTTGGAAACTGTGCTGCTACTCGATTTTCTTGATTAAGTTAGGTAAGTGAGACACTTGAACATGCTTCAGCATTTGTTCCAATTACTAAAGCTTACTGGGGGTGGGGGAAATGAAGGCCTTACTTATAGCAACAGTTAATCATATCATCTAGTAATTTTTACAAATTGTGCAATTATGTGATTACAAAGGATTTCTAAATGCCAAAAAATGCCTTTCTTTAAAGAGTTAAATGCTAGGTCTGATGAGGAGTGTTGAATATATCTGATTTCAAATGTGAGCCTTCAGGCACTGTAATGAACTTGTTAGTCTTCTGTGCAATATCTTTTTCCCTTCTGGGTGCTTTAAGTGTATACTGTACATCTTACTGTTTTGATCAGTATGTTTTAAGAGTGTGTATATTGGCTAATGATGGATTTTTCTGTACAGCATGATGGAATATGTTTTAAAATTTTGCACTTTTCTAGGATTTGCAAGTTTGTAACCTAACAATTTTTAAGATGCACACTTTTGTACATAACTAAATCAGCTTTGTATATATTTAACATGGGTCTGAAGCAAATAAAAATAATTGAATGCATAAGTTCTTACTTTATTAATAATGCAAAAATGAAACTAACTGCGTCAGAGTACAGTAAAATTCTTTCATTATGCAGGTAAAGCTAGACATCAGGAACAACAGACTCGATGCCTCAATTGTGTTAAGGTAATTTTTTGGTGGGAGAGGAGCCAAAGTGGAGACATGAAAGCACAGATCCTTTCAAACTAAGAACAGCAGTGATTACTAGAGTACGGTAATAAGTTTTGCCGTTTTGTGGGGCATATTTGAAAAGTGACTGAACGGGGTGGGGAAGGAAAGAGCCTGCTCTTGCATATTTAAGATCTTTATTTGTAACAAACTGAAGCCTCTCCACCCACCCTGAGATTAGATGCACTTCTTCCCTTGCTTCACATTTTCTTCCCATGTGCTGACTTCTGCAGTACAGGCGAGGCTACAGCTTTTGGAGATTACTGTCAGTCAGCAGGAAACTGAAATCTGTTCCAGGCTCATGTTCAGTTGGTTTCTTACCCCTGTAACCAAGACAGACAGTGCTGTAAGCTTGCAGGAACTAGGACTACTGTGCTTCCATCTGTTACTAGCAGGGAATAGAACAAGGCATCTTTATTCTGTGATAGCAGTGTTTTGACTTCTTTCCTTCTCTGTATCATAGGAAGGAATATACATAGTAAATTTCTTAGTAATGTTCATAAGACTAAAAACAGGAACAAGAGTTCCCTGGTCCTAGAATTTGCCAAATGAGGGTCAAAGTGGCATTCCCCTGGCCTTTAGTTTTGTGAATGGTAGCTTCAGTTCAGGAAATAATCAGTAACCTCACAGTGCTGCTGTACTTCCCGTTCTCTTGAGGCATAAAGCAGTGTTCCTATTTTTCCCCAAGAGAAATGGAGGCAAGGGATTAAGTAACTTCTGACATGGGGAACACTTACTAAGTGCCAGGAGTGTAATAGCAATCTGTTATCCCTTCTAGCCGAAGGAGGAGATTTATTCAGTAAAACTCAAAGGAAGCATTTACCTCAAAAATAGCCGCGCTCCTGTCACTCCTTGCAAGGTGGCTTTATCTCCTTCCACTAACAGCATTGCACCTTCCCGCAACCCCTTAGGTAGGTAAAAATGATTTAATATTATTTTCAAGCTATTTGGAAGGCAGGAATGCTTGTCATGAGCAGGCCAATGTTTAAAGTGTAGCTTTCCATGACTACAAACAATTACAAGATTTCCTCAGTTACCAGTTTCTAACAAAGATGCCAGGACAAAATAGGTGAGTTATACCTTGTTTTAGAAGATAGTTTTCTTGCACATTTAGTTTCATGTTTTAAAGAAGGCTATACAACCCCTTAAGGAAGAAAAGGAAAATGTTTTCCTGAAATTACTTCCACTAGTAGCTCTCTTAAATTTAGTATAATCTGCCAAATGACAGCCAGCTGGGTTTGTTAGCAGACAGACTTTATACTCTAAGCTCAGAGTAGGCACAAGGACAGGAAACCCAAAGTTCCTGCTTCTTCAGAGATACTGCAGTTATGAACACACTGCTGAACAGATGAATACGTCACCAGCCCCCACAATGATTAAAACAGAAGTATGAATATCTAGGAAGGGGATGTATCTACCATCTACATGCACATCACTCTCAATTTGCATGTTGCCTGATGGCCAGTGGCTGGACAAATTGGTGCTGCCAGTTTAGTATCTTAACATGGCTCCAGGCATTCAACACACAGTAAGCATTTAATTTGTTCTAATAATCCATTTTCTACAGGGGATGAAAATCCAGCATTAAAATGGTTAGCAAGAATACAATCAGTCTTCCATGCCACAGTTTCATCAGGCTTGTCAGATAGGGGAACCCACACTGAAAGCTAGCAAGGATGCATTTAAAAGGTTTAGAGTGCTACAGCTGTGAGCTCCCTGATTGGGAGCTACTACTCACCAGAACTGGAGGGGTGTTTGGTTCTTCATGATATTGGTGAATTCTTTCTTCTCTTGTCTCCTGTAACAGGAGGATTTAATGAATATGGATTTAGCTGCCCAGGCAGTAAGTTAGGACTTGGAGCCACCCAAGTACCCTGACATTGAGCAGCTTCATAACATTAAACAGAGCAGGTACTTCCCCTTTGAGCAGAACGCTTTGTTTGATGAGACTAATGTATTGAAGGAAGTGGCAACACTGACCTTAGTGGATATGGATTTTTACCCTGTATCACTAGCAGCAACTGCTGCAAGCTGATCAGACAACTCTTGCAAGCCCAACCCTGAAAAGCCCTGAAAGCTTGTTTACATTCAATTCATCTTTTTTTTTTTTTTTTCCCCAACACCACACCTATGTTCTCACCTTTAGAACAAAAACAATGAGGGAGATGGTGGATGCAGATGTCTAAGATGCCCTCTTGGTGAAAGACTGTGTTGAGCCATAGGTTTCCCCTGACTAAATATCTGCTTGTTTGTCTTCAAGTAGGAGCTACACTGAAGAATTTCCTTCTGCTAACAGCTCTGCCATATTTCTTGAGGGTTGCTTCTACTGAACTGAGCAACAGAAGTTAAAGAAACCGAACCAGAAGGATTTGTTGGTAAGGAAACACAGGAACACAGCAGACATTTGGTACAGCACAGAGCTTACTCCCTTCTTTTGCTGTTTCCCCAAGTTATTCACAGGGAGAAGACTGCTTGCTTATCTGGAGACGAGCAAGCTGTCTAAGTGAGCCCCTACAAATTGTCATGTCATTTGAAGTCTAGAAACACATCCTGAACCTCTCTATCTTTTCATTTGTCCTCTTATTCTAAATGCTTCTGCTAGCCCTAGAAAAAAGCTTTTACTGTAAGGAGGAAAGTATTTGGGCTGTTACAAGACATGCACCCTAGAAATTGTGTCCCCAGGAACTGGCTCCAGATTTGGGCTATTCAAGCATTAATTCCTCCTTACATCAGAGGGGTCCATCTTTGTGCTTGATGGTTAGTATATTACTTTCAGCTAAGCTAATACATTTGCTTGATCAGTACTGCAGTACCAGGCAGCTCTCTGCAGGGATACTAGTGCTGAGGTATTTTCTTACACAACAGCCTTGCATACCATCACAGACTCTCCCTGTTCTGATAGTTCTTTCAGATCTTTAAGTCTCCTAAGGTATGTTTAACTGTTTAACTCCAGTCTGCTAGACAGACAAGCAGACCAACAAGCAAGACAACCTATGGCAGAACTTCCCAGAAAGGCACCACATTGTGCGTTACCCATTATTTTTTCTCTAATCTCATGTCAGGTATGAAGCAACAGTATTTCAGGTGCTGCTAAGTTTCAGTCCGTGAAAAATGCTTTGTTCCAACCTAGTAATACTGTGCCCAACTTCTCGTTGGAAGAGCTTTGGAAGGCAGTACAGTATTATTGCCTCACTGGCATTTCCAACTACATAAAGAAGCAGCTGTTAAACATGTTACAGCTTTGTGAAGCCTGGGAAATGCACACTATCATTATACCTCTACCTCTGCCTCCTCCTAACTATGTTAACTCTGGTGTGCTTTACTTACACCCATGTGAGTGCTTTTAAGATCTGGATCCAGGTAGTGGGGGTTGATGTTAAAAGGAACTAAACCCAGAGCCTGGAGGGAAGGTGGATAAACAATTGGCATGTCATTGGTTGTATTGATGCTGATGGTAGCAACATTAGTTCCTGCACTGGATCCCACGTAGGGAATTCCATCCTGAAAGACAAAAGTAGTGATGTAGCATGGAGTATCACAACTGAAGACTGCATTTTACAGCACCTTCCATCAGTCCAGTTCTTCTAGCTTGTGTTGTTTCTAAATTTGAGATGAAAGGGTGAGAGACAAAAGGCAAAGAGCTCAAAATTTGAGGTGGGCTAAAGGTTTCAGGATGTATACAAATCGGGTTTGTACGTGTCAAAGTTGTCAGAAATCCAGCTGCTGGATGTTCTGTGGTCCCAACTCTGTGGTCCCATCACAAGAGAGGAGGGTTTATAAGGTTGTCACTGTAGACGCTGGACTTTGCTATGAGGAGAGGAGGGACTTGCCTGCATTACAGTTAAAGGGAGTTCCATGAACTAGCTATAAACTAGCTCCTGATGAGACTAGATTAGCTGAGGCTGGACACCATGCTGCCACAGCATCAGCTTTAACAGTACTGACTAGTTTAGACTATGGCTGGAATTGGTTCAGGTTTGAATGATGCCATACAGTGTGTACCAAAAGGTTGCTGAGGTCCAGTTAATGCATCAGCCCTGCATACTAGCACTCTTTGTCACATCTATGGCCTTTTGAACTCTTAGACTTGGGAGACTGTACACCTAGACCTGAAGTCCTCTTTCCTCTTTGATGGGAGCTCTGGATTTAACTCCTGATAACACAGAACTAAAATAGTTGCAAGCACCCTTACAGCTCATGGAAAAGACAGCAACCCTTTCCAAGAAGGACTTTTGCTCTGTGTAAAATAGAGTATTGCAGGATCTTTGCATATTCTACCTTGTAGGATTTTCTGATTGGATTGCTGGAGGTAAGGGGAAGCTGCAGTAGTTTGCAGAGGAGTCAATCTGTGTCATCTTTAAGTAATGACAATTTCCCTATCTCTTCTCTAAACATCCAAAACAGATTATTCAAGGATCCAAGGGGGGAGCAAGATAGCCTTGATACCTCACACTTCTGAGGGCTTTCCTACTAGCTACATTCCACATAACTTTAAATCTGTAGGATATGATCTCTGTTCTTACCTACCTCTATATACGTTTCTATATAAGGAACTATGCATTATGGAAGATCCTCTACTGGTCAGAGAACTTTCTGGGTAACTAATTTTTGCTCAGCTGAAGATAGCTGCTTAGTGATCTTCAACCATATCAGGAATGAATTGTTGCCCTGAGTTGTTCCAGAGCCCTCATCTTAGTTCACTAACTGCTTCAGTCTTTCCTCTTTAAGCTGAGAGTCATACAAGGAAAGATTCCATGCAAGCATCTGTACGCTGCTGAACAATTTGTAAAAATAACCTCTCTAGAGAGAATTGGTGCTAGTATAATCAGTTATCCAGACTTCAGTACAGGATCCAAATATTTTCTGGGTTTTTTGGTCCACAAGGTGCATTGAATTTCTGTATAATAAGACAGCCTAGTGACCTTCCTTCTTGGCAGTTGGCCATTTCGAACATACTGTGGCTTGCATAAATCTGCCAGAAGTCATGTAGACTTGCTCAGTTCTACACTGCTGAGCGAACACCTTGCTTCTATTCTCTTCCATGAGTGGCACTTCTTTTCTGTCCTTTATGAGGTTCACCAAGCCAGAAAGGAGCTGCTGCCTTGAAGGGCTCAGTGGTACTTATACCTGACAACTGCAGTCAGGGAGGTACCTAAGGTAATTACACCATTTTCTCATCTCCTATATCGTCTAAGTGGCGTACATGAATGCCAATCTATTTTTAGTTTATTAGCAGACAACCTGCAGCTTGAATACAAAGTGGGCAACACAAAGGAGGCATCTTAACCTGCAAAATAGGGGGTTCTGGACATAAGTTAAACCCTGCACTGCTCTTAAGCAGTATTTTAAATTGAGGGGCTTGTTTCTAGGATACTAAACATCATTGAACGTCCCAAGGTGTTGCAGTCCCATGTCTGGGAAATTGTTCTAGAAGGACAGTTCACTGCCCTTGTCTTACCAGGCTTCAAAGACTAATGACAGCCTAGTTTGGCCACAGGTTTTTGTTCACCACCTTGCAAGGGAGGTCTCAATGTTTCGAGTACGTTAGAGACCAAGATGTAGGATCAGCTTGCGTTTGTCTCAAGAAAAGCTTCCTGCTGTTATGATTTGGCCCGAGCTGTACAGTTGTTACCTCAAGGACTCTCTTCCTGATCTCCTGTATCAAACTGTTGTCGTAGAGAGCTTTCAAGAGACGAAATGTGTTGCCACCTCCTGCAGAAAGAGAGTCCGGCTTATTTAACATGCTTTTACCACTTGCTTTTAATGAAGTCATACAAACCTGCCAGACTCAATGTTTCCTGTGCTCTATTCAGGGTTGTATCCTGCTTTGAACAGCAATAAAGCCAGAAGCTTCAGAGGAATGCTAATTTGGCTGGCCACTGGCTTGTGCACCAAGACACACTTGTAATGCTGACACTGGCTGTCTGGCAGGAGATACTGGTCTGATATCTTGGCATGTGATACTGGAGTACACTCAGTTTGAGCACAGTAGACCTGAATCCCTTAGACCAGATAAAGTGGTGATATAGATTCAAGAATCAAGTTTTTAACTCTGAAATACTGTTAAAATGAATAATTTGAAACTGACTGGAGAAGCAGTTCTGTTGTTAGATCTCACGTACTTCCTTCTTGAGTTACTGTTCCTGGCAGGAACTGAAGTATTGTTTTCTGTAGCTGCTAATGATTGCTAAGCCTGACTCCTTCATTCTTGTCTCTGCAGTGCAAGCTCTGAGCAAGACTAATCCAGTACCCTGTATAAGCCCTCATGAGGTAAGTAAAACTTACCAATAAATATTGCTTCAGATTTCCTTACAGCTTCCACTGGATCACGAGATTCGTGAATGCTGTCCAGCCCATAACCTTAAATGAAAAAATATTTACCTTTGCCAAATCTGTTTAGAGTAGGGATGTAGTACAATACCGCTCCTCTACCCTCCCTGCCGTGTCTCACAGGACAACCAGGGAAACTCCGCAACACCTAGCACAGTGCCATGCAGGGGCCTGTATCCAGCTGTACCAAAGCACAGATTTGCTTTATGGATGTTTGCGCCAGGTCTAAAAGAGCAGAGGATTGCCCTCGGTACGTGTGGGCTGAAGGACAAGTCCTGCTGAGCATTACTACCAGACTAGAAAATAAGAGATGGGAAGGAGCTGTCAGTCTTCAGTCTGGCCAAGGGCCAGAACAGGCTGTGCCATCGTTGCTCTAGCAATTGTAGCGTTAACAACTGATCTGAAAAAAGTGTTTATAATGATGAAGATAGTTGGCTTTAACGAATTTGCCTTGCAGGGAGTCAGCAGAGTAGAGGAAGTGCCAGGAGGCCCCAAAGAAGAGAGACGCTTGGTAGCAGCTGTCCTTCTGCCCGGGCTGGAGCAAAGTGCACTACCCCAGGAAGCAAAGCACCGATCACTGCTATCGTCACGGGCGCAGAGCTGCGCAGCGGGGTCACAGGAGCGCGGTGGTGGTCCTGCAGGCCCCTCCGGAAGGATCTCGGCTTCAAGCTTTGCCGTGCTCCGAGCAAACTGAAGCACCTTCCAGGAACTGTCTCCTTCCCTCGGGAGCAACCGCGGGGCGTGAGCAGAGGCTGAACACGTAGGAGCTGGCACAACCCCTCTCCCCGCGCCGGGCGGCCTTACCCAGGCTCTCAAACCTCTCCCGCGCCCTCCGCGCGTAGCCGTCGCGGTCGTGCAGGGCGTAGGGCACGAAGAGCACCCGGCGGACCTTCCTGCGGGGGGACAGCGACAGAGCCTCAGCGGCGCCCCGCGCCCCCCGCCCGCCCGCCCGGCCCGCTCCCCCGCGCTTACTCCCCGAGGAAGCTCTTGATGTGCTGCTGGCAGTGGCCCAGGTACCCGCCGCCGTGCAGCGTGGAGTTGGAGACCAGCAGCACCCGCCGCGGGCTCCCCATGGCCCGGCCCGGCTCGGCTCGGCCCGGCCCGCCCCTTCCTGCCCGCGCAGCGCCGCGCAGCGCCGCGCCGCGGGGAGGAGCCGCCCGGCCCGGCCATGCTGGACTTCGCCATCTTCGCCGTCACCTTCCTGCTGATCCTGGTGGGCGCCGTGCTCTACCTGTGCCCGGTAATGCGGCGGCGAAGGCGGCCGGCCCGGCGGCGGGCTGCCCCCAGCCCTGCTTCCGCGTCCGCGCAGCGGTGCCGCCGGGAGACCTCCCAGCCGGGAAGCCGTGCGCGCAAGCTGGCTTCAGGCAGGCTCACGCGTTTCCTTTTGCTCTTTAGGCGTCTAGGCAAGCGTCAGGGATCCCTGGCTTGGCCCCGACCGATGAAAAGTAAGTGCTTTCCCGCTTCCTCCTGCTCGCGTCCAGCCGTGGCCGTGGGCGCTGCCCGTGACCAGCCGCCCTCTTTGCGCCCCTCAGGGATGGCAACCTGCCGGACATCACCGCCAGCGGCAGCCTGCACGAGTTCCTCGTCAACCTGCACGAGGTGTACGGCCCGCTCGTCTCTTTCTGGTTTGGAAGACGCCTCGTGGTCAGCCTGGGCTCCATCGATCTCCTGAAACAACACGCCAACCCCAACCGCCTGCGTGAGTGTCCTTTGCCCGCTCTTTGATTTGTTTTTGTTCTTTCTGGCCTTGCCTGGCATCAGGTGTCAGAGGCAGCTGGGGTTTCGTTCTGCGCAGAAGGAGAGTGAGACCTGGTTTGCAGCTGATGTCATCGAGGTGTGTCTCTGGTCCTCCTTATTGGACTTCAGTATCAGCGACCAAGAGTCGCTGCTGTCCAGTGGCCATCAAGAAGTGAGTTCGCTCATGTCTTTTACTTTCTCCTACAGGCAAACGTTCATAAAAAAAAAAAAAAAAAAAAAGCATTGTCCTCATCAGTCACTTAAAGCAGCCAGGCAAAGGTCCTGTGGCGGCTTGAAAAACACTTTAAAAGCAGTTTGAAATACAATTTAAGGCAAGGAATTTTATTAAATTAAGTCTGAGAACAGCTGTGATAGTCTGTGATACCTCCCTTGTGCGGTTCAGTATGAGGGTTTTAAAGTATTGTTTGAAAAAGTCCCTTAACTTTATTTTTTTTTGGGGGGGGGGTGAGGGGGGGGAGGTGGTTTGTAGAATTTTGTGCTGGAAGCCTCTGATGATCTTCCAGGCTGGGAGATGGTCAGTGGTGTTGGTAGCTGAGTTAAGGCTTTCAGTCCTTGGCAAGGTGCAAGGGGTATTTTAGTTTAGGCTGTAAGCCTCTTGGGTGGGTGTTTTGCTTCATAAAGAGATTATAATCAGTTGATTAAGTTAACGTTTGAGTTCAACCTACTGTTTTTCTAGTTTTCATTTTGGGGTTAAATAAAGCATAAGTTGCATACTCCCAAATTGGTATTATAGGCTGCCCTCAGGCATAGGCAGATACTTCAGCATGGTTTCATGCTGGGGTCATGATGGGGAAGTTTCCTCTGTGGTTGCATGACAGACTCAGAAAAATTGGTGATAATCTTAGGAGTAGATGAAGATCAGTGAGATACAGTGGTAGTAGCGCCACTTCAGAAGGTGGACACCAACCCTGAGAGATCTGAGCACACTTGAGTGTGTGTAGGGGAGAGTGAGCAGCCCTTTTTCAGAGCTTAGAGAAGTGGTGACAGGCCCCCGAGCAGACAGGTTCTCTGAAATTTCAGAGGGTATGCAAATATTGGAGAGAAACAAATACAGTGCATGGATTTAAATCTAGGAAGTGAAGTGACCCCGGTACATACAAAGTAGTCTGGCCTACCTCATATTTCCAAGGGTTCAACACATTTTGTAAGGAGGGGGATGAAAGGAAAATGGACTAAATTGTGGTCATACAATAATTCATTGATAATCAACTTTCTAGACAAGGAAAAGTGGGTAGAGATGGGTTTGCGTCTGGGTTTCAGTCCAGCATTTGCTTGGATACCAGTTAGGTCGTTGCTGAAGCTGGAGATAATAATGGGCTATGAGAAGCGTAAGAGGGAGTGAGGCTGGATTGTGTTGGGAAAGGGAAGTGCTGGGCTGAGGAAGGAGGTGAAGTAGTTGGACTCAGCACTCCCACTTGTGTTAGCAGCCTGCGCTGATGGCATTGCGCTGGGACCCCTTGCTAGCACAGGGAAGTGGCACGTCAGAGCGAGGAGCTGGGTTACCCAGAGGGCTAGGGTAGCAGAAATGGGAAGAGGAGGAGCAAGAGTGGGCTGCAGGTATTGTCTGCAGGATGTCGTGCCCATGGAGGAAAAAAAAGGTGCACCGAGTGACATATTTCCTGTAGAGAGATGAAAGTATCTAAGGCTATTGCACAAGGTGCATGTGAGCCCAACTTTGAATCCTCTGTGTAGCCCAGGGCCCCTGTGCTTGGAGGGATGGTTTTGAAAAGAGCAGGTGCGAAGAAGGGCTGCCAGCATGCTGAGAGGAGCGGGGAGCCTGTCCTGCAAAAGGAGCTAGGGAGAGCAAGTTCGGCCCAGCAGAACGAACAGATTAGAGGGGATCTTCAGAAAGGCAGCTACAACAGGCTTAAGAAAGGGGTGTTCTTGTATACTGTATCAAATTCAGGGCTGAAGAAAGCACCGTATTACATCAGTGCTTTCCTTTAGCACTGTTGCTCATTAGAAGTGCTCAGATGAGGAACACCCTTTCTTACTGCTTGTTTTTCCTGAAGTTTTGTCTGAGGTGTAAACAATATACAGCGTTTGAGTGGCTGCAGTAAGAGTGTTCTTATACCTGTTCTTGGTAGGAACTGGTAGGAAGGTTTGAAACTGGCAGTTGCTGGGAGACTCTGGAGTAGAAATCCAGACCTGCGGAAGGTGCGAATGTGGAAAAGGTGGACTAATCCAAGTTTTCCAGAAGCAATGGGTTCAGAGATCCCCATGGAAAACTACTGTGAGTTGATGCAGCCTTTTGAGTTGGGACAAACAACCTGTAAACTGCAAAAGCAGATTTCCTGCCGTCTCCTTCAGAAAATGACTGATGCTCTGTCAGCAGACACGCTTCAGATGGATGTACGTTGAGCGTTAGAGATGGTATTGTTGGTTCTGGCCTTGTTAAGCAGGGCAGCTTTAAAGGTTCTTTCCATTTCTGATGTTCAGTTCTGCTCAGCGTCTGTTTTGTCTATCCAGGGTTTGATCTTTTCCCTGTGTTTATGTGCGACGTTATCCAGGACAGCACTGTGAGGTTCTTGTGAGGAGGGAGAAGGGTTCCTTGCGAGAGGAAGGAACAGTCAAAATTTTGGTATGCTTCACTGAAGGGGTTGAAAATATAACTCTGGAGCTGTTTTCAAGACTAAGGTAAAGCAAGAACTCTGAGGAAGCACAGGCAGCACAGAGCTTGTTCTCTGAGAGGCTGTTTGTGCCTTGTGGAGTTGCAAGTCTCCTGTGGCTTGGGAGAAAGAGCCATCTCCCAAATACTGTGAGGAGAGGGCAGTCCTCAGCAGAGGGCAACCCAGGCTCTGTGGTCCTGAGTTCACAATGCTGAGCACAGCACTGGCATGGGGCTGCCAGTTTGCACTGGGGAGAAAGTAGGAAAAAAAGAGCTCGTTGCTGACCCAACAGTTTTCTTTCACACACACCAGGAGAACCATGCAGTCTCTGCAGAGTGTGGTGCACAGCATCCTCAATGCCTCTGCTTGCCAGATTTGCCATGTGGGCCTTGCCATCAACCACACGCCTTTCTGGCTCCCTCAGTGCTGAGCCACGCTCCGCCAGGGCTGATCAGCACGGGGTCATGGCACGACTAGCAGCAACCACCCCATGGCAAACAAAGTACCTGGAGGGAGGAATTGTCCGCAGCAGTCAGAATCACTCAGCCTGCTCCACATGCAAAGCCACGGGTATCATCTGCCAGGCCTCATGACACATACACATATTCCTTATCATTCAAAGTGGAAAAGAGTCCGAGATGCAGAGCTTTAAAATGTTGGAAGGGATATGATGTGGGAGAAAAGATTTCAGGAGAGTCGACTGTATTCCTGCCTTTGCCCTTGTTAACTGCCTTTGTTTCTTTAGCTGGTAAAGCCCCTGCAGGCATGAATCATCCCTTGTTGGATGTTTGTCCAGTCACATAATGAGACCTTGATCTCAGCTGGGAGTCTTGGACACAACCACGATAGGTAGAGTTGCGTGTGTATCTGGCCCAGCCTCAACATCTTCTAATGCTTCAGAGATTTTGCAGTTTATCTGGGAGAAATAACACGCTGTGATATACAGTGAAAATATCTGTCCTGGGCATCCCCCGCCCCCCCCCCCCCCCCCGATAAACGCTTTGATATAGTTCCTTAATAATTCTGCCAGTTCTGATGAACCCACATAAAAGTTTGCAGGAAGGGAAAAACATACAATGGATTGTGCTTTATTGCACAGTTTTGCATTTGCATTGATTTGTAATATGCTCTGGCAGACTTATTAAATAGAAGCCTTTTGTGGTGAAATTCAGAGGTAAAGATCTAACTGAAGCTATGGATATAGAAGATGGAGGTAATGTGTTTCAGTCTCATTTGTACACTGTTGCAATCGTCTGTGTGTAAGAAAGACAGAAAGTTAAATGATGAGAAGTAGAAAACATTCTGTAACTTAATGGGGCACTGCTTTCTGTAGGACACATACAGTTTCTCTGCTGGAGGCGGTGCTGACTGAGAGGGGTAGATGTTAGTTTGGGAAAAGCTCATCAGCAGGGAGCTCAGTGCTCCTAAGAGAAATCATACAAGAGCAGCGGGATGTCAGATTAGGTTTGCAGAGTTCGTATAGTGAGAAGTGCAGGGAGTAACCTTTGGCTAAGTCTCTGGTGCCAGCTGATGTGTCCTGTATGCACAGCTGTGGCCAGGGCAGGAGGGCACACCAGTTGTCAGGGAGGGGAATGTGCTGGAGGGGCTGCAGGTCAGGCTCGAGCAGAAGGGGAAAGATAGTACCATGCTTACTGCTGTGACCATATTGATGCAACCAGCCTGCAAGCTGGGAACAAGCTTCCAAGGCACTGCTACTAAGAGCTGTGAGAAGAGCTACTTGCTAGAGCTCTGTTGTGCATCCAGGAGGCAAACTTCGCAGAGGGAGTTGATGATGCCCTGACAAAGAGGAGCCGTATGAGGTCCCAACCCACCTGGAGCAAGCGAAGTCTGACACCCTAAAGGGACTGTTCCTGGGGGAAAGGGCCATGCCTTGCGCACAGCCCAGAAATTGCTATGTCCACATAAAGAGGTTGTTGCTTTCACCATTCCTGTGCAGCAGGAATGCCTGACTTTGGAATGTTTTTTTCCTTTATTTGCTTTCAGTGGATCCATTTGAGACAATGCTGAAGTCCTTCTTGAGGTACCAGTCCTGCCTGAATGGGGATACAGGGGAGAGCCACCTGAGGAGAAAGCTGTATGAAAATGGTGTGACCAAGTCCCTACAGAGTAATTTTGCGCTCATCCAGAAGGTGAATAACTTTGCCTTTCTACAGGATAGAAGCTTTCTGTGGCTCCCAGGGGGAAGTTTAATAGGAGTAATCACTAGGATAAAAGGGCTGCATTCAAATTAACCCTGAAATGGTAAGCATCTGAGAGAGAAAGTCCTGATGATGTCTCTCTGTCCGTTCAAACACAATGGGAATATTTGGTTTCTATTAGCTCCAGTGGGTAAGGCAAGGAGTAGGCTTAGTGATGTTTTATGCCAGCACACCAAATGAAGTTAAAGATACTGAAGCATCTGGATTCTAGACTTCTTTCCCAGTACAGGAGGGAGGAGTAAAGAAACAGCTGTTAGGATTACAAAGAGATGAAGTACTGTTCTATTGACTCAGTCCAGCAACCAGAACATGAGGAGTTTCCTGGTCTGGAGCTACTAGTATTAAAGGTTTTTTGTGACAGAAGAAACAAGAGAAAAAGATAGAGCTGTCTTATAGGGGGAAGACCGTGGGGACAGGCAGGAAATTGGAGGCTAAAATGTTGCAGTTCAAGAAAAGAAAGAGCGTAGATTCTTGCTGTAGCCATGAGAGTGTGGTCTGCTTTAGGAGCTGGGTGAGGATGCCTCCAGTTTGGGGTATGTTTCGTAAGCAGCTTACTGAGATCAATACTAACTAATGATTTATTCCCTCTTAAGCTGTCAGAAGAGTTGTTAGCCAAATGGCTCTCCCTTCCTGAGGCCCAACATGTGCCACTCTGCCAGCACATGCTGGGCTTTGCCATGAAGTCTGTCACGCAGATAGCTATGGGCAGCAGCTTTGAAGATGACCGAGAAGTCATCCGATTCCGCAGGAACCATGATGCAGTAAGTGTCATGAGGAGCCAGGAATCCCTCTGCGACATTTTTCCAAGCAAAGAGCATACAGCTTGTATCTGTGTACAGTTTAGCAAGGGTAGCACGAGCTACCACTGACACTTGCACACTGAGCTGAGTGCTCTAGCCATGAGGGCTGTGCCTCAGTTGTCCCAAGCTGATACTGTCAGAAAGATCCTGCTGTTAATCTTGCTATCATTAGACTAAAGTTGAATGCTTCTAAAGGAAATTAGGGGACCCAGACCCAATGGCAGCAAAGAGGTATTTTGTACATACCTTAGTTAAACTCTCCTGGGAATGCCAGTGAAAATTCTCCCTTCTATAACTCTTCTGAAGGCTCTGGGATGTTGTGGAAACAGGAAGACCTGAGGGTGTCCCAAGTTGTGTCCATATTCTAAAGATGATAAATCCGCTGGTGTTTGGGAGAGAAAGAGGCAGTCCCATCTCCCACTCAGGATTCCTATGTCTTTTTTCAGTACAGCAGTAATTACTTTTCATAGCTATTTCATTTCAGGTCTGTTTCAGCTGTAATAACTGGAATAGGGCATGATGTCCTAAAAAGGAGACCAGTTTCATGTTCAAAGGAAATATTTATTATTTTCAGAGGGTGGGGTCGAATGGGGATGGGGATGGGGGGCTGTTTTAATTTTCCTGAATGGCGAAGAATGAAAGGGTCTCAACATTATCTGCCTGTGATGAGTGACAGTGCTTTTTTCTCTGTCCTTTCAGATCTGGTTTGAGATTGGGAAAGGTTTCTTGGATGGCTCACTTGACAAAAACACGACTAGGAAGAAGCTGTATGAAGATGGTAGGTTCCTCCCAGCATCTCAGACTCCCTCCTCCTCCACTCTGATTAACTCATGTAGTTAGCTAGCATATGGAAGCACTTAATTTGCTCAGCTGTTGTGGCTTTCCTGCAGACTTGATCATCTTGCCGTAAGCTACCAGATGCGTCCTCCCCACTCCTGCAGGAGATACTGCTGTTTCACAGCTGAGTGACAAACCTGCTATTGTGCAAGAAGTCTGCTGAACTAGAACTAAGGTCTCTGTAGCCTGGAGACTGGAAAGAATCCTAGAAAGTATTGGAGTATGCTTGCTCCCTTCCTGGTGTCTTCCCTAGCTTTTGACCTGTGTCAGAGGCAAGCAACAGTGCCAGGTGGAGACAGATGGAACTGCTTGTTCTGGCCTGTATGGGCATTCTTACAGACCTCCGTTTGACAAGTTTGCTGCCAGGCAGACCTCAGTCACTCACAGGCTTGAAGTCAGCCATACAGAGGTGCAGCTTCAATGGATATTTCCCGTGTGATAATTTCTGGTGTGATATTCCAAGGTCACCTATGATGAGGAGGTCACCTATGTCCTGTTTTTAAAGTTGTTAATAGTTAATGCTCTTTAGTATTGATTGATGTTAAACAAAAATAATCTGTATATAGAACTGAGCATTTCCTTTTAAATCCTCCAAACCTGATGTTTGTTTCTTTATGTTGCTGGCCCTGTGGGTTTCAGAAGCTTAGACCAAACATTGCCATGCTGAAATAGGCTTCTCCCTTGGTCATTCCAGATCTGTAGTAGCATGACACGCTAGGACACAATTCTACAAACTCCAGCTAGCGAGGCTTGGTGTTTAAGTGCAGTTGGCCTTGCTATGCAGAGAGAATAGGAAGGAAGAAAGGTAGTTTTAAGGTTAAGATGCTGAAGTGGGCCTTGGAAAATCAAGGTTCAGCTCCACCTTATGCCCTATATTTCCTAAATAATCTTGGGTAGGTCATTTAAATCAGGCAGCCAGTGGCATCTCAATCCCTGGCTCCCCCCGATCCCCCAGCAGCTAACAAGAGTCAAGCAGCCAGATACCTTTGAATGTCTGTACTCTGTGCCAAAATTCTCCTACGTTTTCCTACCTTCTTCTCTTTGTCCATGCAGACTCTTTAGCAAAGAACCTTCCTCTTATGCACATATTTGTAGAGCTCCTAGCAAAAAGGGGACTGTCTGTGTTTGGAGGTAACTTAACACTTTAGTAGTTAAAACTGCAGGCCACAGAAGTGATGTTATTTGGGTCACACATTTTTATGTGGGCTGGTTAAACACGTTATCTGACGGTTCAACGCTAGCTGTTATTTGACCTTCTTGTACATCATTTCAGCTCACAAAGTACCTGTCTTGGTTATACCAATAAGATCGGCTTAATTTTTTTTAGGGGACCTGTCATATTCTGTTCATGTGTTTTCAACTAAATTGAAAATACTACCTTCCAAATTTATACTAACATGCTCGGCACAAAGGCTGCTTCTGTAGGTGAGCCCAGCAGCAGCAGCTGGTCTGGAAATCTGCTTGGGGAGATGGATTCAGTCCTCTGCAGCTCTCAGGATGACCAAGTTTTAAAATAATCATTTCTCTGTGTGTCCCAAGCTCTGATGGAGATGGAATCCACCTTAAGGAAAGTCACAAAGGAGCGCCGAGGCAGATCATTCAACAGGCATGTCCTTGTAGACAACTTACTGCAGGGGAACCTCAGTGACCAGCAGGTCTGTGCAGCTGTTATGTCATTACAAAGTAATGGAGTTTTTCTAGATCAGCAGCTAATTACATTGTAGCCCTTGATTAATTCGCATTTTTGTTTCTTGTCCAGATTTCTTACTGAAACAGGGTTTCTCTTTGGTTCTTTTTCCATTCCTCCAGTCCTTAATTGTATTAGATTTTGGTAGCTTTCTTTGTCTCTGCTTTGTCACTCTTCTTCATAAACTAGAAATATATTAGTATTAAGCATCTGTCTCAAGTGCCATTTCTGTGAAAGTACTGCAGAGAGTTCAGTCCACTCCTTCTAGGTTTTCTGCTCTCTGCACCAAAGGGATTTCATGTGCTCAAGTGGATGATGTGCTACTTCTCTTTAATCCTTACAGTCTTACGGACTTCATTCCCTGAACCAGATTTTATTTCCTAGATTCTGGAAGATACAATGATTTTCTCCTTGGCGGGATGCGTAATCACTGCTAACTGTAAGTACCGAATGCAGGTAGCTTTCCATCCTCAAATTCAGCTATCTAAAAATGAATGTGATGACATGGAACTTATTTTAGGCTAGAAGAAAACGATATTCATCATCTTGTTACTCCTGAGCTACAAGTGTATTGAGACAGCCATTTTTACAGCAGGCTCTTGACACAGCCTCACAGGTAGCGAATTGAAGTTAAGCTAGGGTTGACAACTTACCCAGTCTTTCAGTGAACCTTAGAATTTAGTCCTGCTGCTTTTCACCTGCGCTCTCACTCCAGCCAACTGCTGCTAAACTTGGTGAAAGAACACCAGAAGATGCAAGGCACAAAGATCACGACCTAAAATAGCTTCTGGCATTTGGGAGGGGAATTATAGCAGAATGCTGATATTTTACTGGCTGCTTTGGATTTCTGGGGGATAGGTATGTTCTGTGTCTGAAAGACTTTCAAAGGGGCTACTTTGGGTTTTGTACAAAGATTATGGACAAAGCAAATGAAAACATGAACTGGAGCTGCGTAAACGCTCTGGTAACAGAGGAATGATTTGAACTTAATCCACTGATTATCAGGCCCCATATCTTAGCCGTGAGGCTGGGATTCCAACGAAACCTCCCGGGTGCAGAGAATGTCCTCTCCAAGTACCCAGGAGAACTATTATTTTTTAGGGGGATTGACTCCTTGGTATTTCCAGTTAGTTCTCATAAATAGACAATTTGGAGTGGTAGAAACATTTGCTTGTAGCTTTAGGGAAACAGTATCCTACACACTTATTTCATATGTAAGGTTTCTTTCTCATTCTGCTATTGAAGATGTCTCTTGAGCACCTTACAAAAGAGATGTAGGAGAAACAAGTGCTGACCGACTTGGTGGAGAGAGTGGTAGTGGTGTTGTCCTTCCCCGTCAGGAGCCCAGGTATTGGCTCTATGGAGCACTTGTCTGACGTGTGCTGAGGAAACCTGTAAATAAGGGAATTTTCTAATAATCTGGACAAACCAGCCCTTCAGTTGAATGGCTGATCTGGTAACTCTTGTCCCACAGAGGGAATGGTTGCTACAGTGTCACAGGTGTTTGATGGAAAAGAGAAACACCGTGGCTGACCTTTTGCTAGGCTGTATGATTTGTTCCCCAGAGCTGCGAGGCTCACAGCTCATTCTCCTACAGAGCTTTGTTTTGATTCCTTCCCCAGTGTGCACCTGGGCAGTCTATTTCCTGACAACCTCTGAAGACGTCCAGCAGAATCTCTACAAGGAGGTGGACCATGTTCTGGGGAAGGGACCAATTACACCTGAAAAGATCGAGCAGCTCAGGTGGGTTCCTTGGAAGGAGTGGGAGAGGGAGGTTATCTCATGAGATGGGGACAGAAGCTACATGTGTTGGAGGCTAATACCAGCCTAAACTGAGCCAAGAGAGGGCATCCAAAAGCTACTCTATTTTCTTCTGGAAACGATCAAATCGCAGGATGACTTGCAGCACAGACCAAATCTCTTCTGTAGGGTTCCAAACAGGTGGACCAGGCTGCACCCTTCTGGGTGTGTGGAATGAACTCCTTAGGTTCATATGCAGGGGAAGCGAGCACAGAGTCATTGCCCTGGCTGCTTCTCTGTGCCAAGATAAACCCAGGAGTGTGTCTCCCCTTGGCATATATATATATGTGTGTGTGTATGTGTGTGTGTAAATATATATATATATATGTGTGTGTGTGTGTAAAATATATATATACATACACATACAGAGAGTATATACGTGCACAGAATGTATGTGCATATACACCTACATATATATATATGGCAGATATATATACTAGCTACTTAATAATTTTAACCCTTGGGTTAGGATCTCAGGAAGGAAGTCATGAGGACATGGAGTTCCTGTTGATCCTTGTATAGACTACAGACCAAGGATGAGAACTGGTACTTTTGTGGATAACATTCGTTTTTCGTACCAGTAGTGGCTGCTCTCAGTTACTTTCCCCCAGAGTTTCAAAAAGAAAATGATGAAAAATCTGGATTTTTCACTGATGTTTGCATATACCACAGAGATAGGCTTGGAGCTGCTGTTAGGAGAAGTAAACTTACTGGGTTTATGTCTTAGTTTTCCAAAAGTAGAAGTAATCCTAGCAAGTTTAACAGGTTGATTAATGTTAGAGGAATTCAAAAAGAAAGCATGGAAGAAACTTTCTGAAGGGCCACAGAACTAGGGTGATGACTGGTGAGTAGCATGCCTTTATTTTTGGTGCATATGTTGACCAACTGGGTAAATTTTATACTTGGGCTAGTGTTAGGGCTTCAGTAAAGCAGTACAGTGTGTGGGGAGGGTTCTTCTGGTTTTTGCATGGGGAGGTGTCTAGGAAAAGGGCTGGTGTGTTTTGTGTTTATGCCTTTTTAGCAAGGTTAGTTTGGTTTAAAATCTGAAAAAGGCAGACTGAATAGAAATTTTAAAAAACTCTGAAAGCTCATAACCAAATGTTATAACTAAACTGACCAAGACTTGCTGGTTGCAGATACTGTCGACAAGTCCTATGTGAGACAGTGCGGACGGCAAAACTTACTCCTATTGCTGCACAGCTGCAGGAGCTGGAGGGCAGAGTTGACCAACATACTATCCCAAAAGAGGTCAGTCAGTATTGGGAGCATCAGGCAACTCTCCCTTCCTGGAAGGGAACTTGCTGTTTGTTCTTCTATCATAGTTCTTCTAGTGGAGGAGAGAGGCAGAAAAACATGTCTTTTGACACGGTTTAATCTGAGCAGCTGGTCTGTCGTCTGACAGTACCATTTAACTGGAAGTTTGCCATACTGTTCCTCTGTGGAGAGGCTCTGGGAACTGGTATTCTCTTCCTGAGCATTCTCTTCTGCTTTTGGGTCCATCAGGGGTGAATCATCTTTTGAAGAGGTCTCTGGACTCCCTGTGCATAAAAGAGCTTGATTTCAGCTGATCACATCATCCATATTTCCCAAACAGAACGATACCTTCCACTACAGAAAATTCAAGGAGTCCGTACATGCCTGCCAGTAAGAGTGGGGTAATGGGATCAGGCCCTCTCTAACCACCAGGGGTTGCAGCATGGGCCTTGGAAGATAAAATCCTAACCCATGGGCATGGAATATAGAAATCAGTGAATGAATACAGCATATTATCATTATAGGCATTTTGAAACCAGTAGTTAAATATGAGTGGTTCAAAGAATAATCCTTCTCCAGCAGGGCAGTCCAGAGGTTCCTTTAACTGTGCATTTCTTCCCACTCTGACATATGTGTCCTAATTTGCTTTGTAGACGCTTGTGCTTTATGCTCTTGGTGTGATGCTGCAGGATAGTTCATCTTGGCCTTCACCATACAAGTACGTAGAATTAGGATTTTTATTACAACTAATTCTTTTCCTTTCTTAATTAATATTATTTGGATCTTAATTCCATGAACAGCCGGTCTGGCTGCAGGATCCACCTTAGGCAGATTTCAGAGATGAAAGGGAGTCTGTAAGAAAATCTATTTATGAAAATCTTGATTTGTTTGTCTGCATAGCGGGGATTTTGTGATTTTGTGGCACTTTAGGCTGTGATCCTTCCAAGCTCCAGTGTGTGTGTGTTATAGTTTAACGACAGATATATATATATTTTTTTTTGCACATACACAATACTTCCCTGGCAAATGCTCAGAAATTCTTTTTAAGGTGTTCTATGAGAGAAAGACTTGATTTGGATGGTTTTAGAATCATTGCCTCTCACCATGAAAAATGGTGCAAGGGAGGAAATGTCAGTCAGAAGCCTGAGTTTTTCAGGGGAAAGGAAATGCTATCTTATTACTTCTATCTGTGAAAACAAAACTGAATCTAGGCTTGGAGGTTGAAGAAAAAAAAATTGCTGTAGCTTACTGTGGCCTCCAGGTGGCAAGTATCAGCATTTGTCTGATTTTGCTTAGGCTAGGGAAAAAAAAAATGTGGTTCAGCTATTCTAGAAAAATGGAAGAGGCAGCTGTGATCTAGGAGAAAGAAAAGAGCCCTGAGAACAGCATTTGTCATCTCCTGCAAACGTAGCTCTTGCAGAAGGTTCAGGCACTGATGTGCTGATCTGCAAGCATCTTGCCAGGAATTGCCCACAAGGATGGGATGTGCACTGTGTTTGAGGTGGATTCACTGGGGCCTCCTGCGGGGCACAGGAAAGGCCTGCTGTGAGCACAGCCTCTCTGTTCTGAGGAGGAGGAAGGTGGAGGTTATGGCTGAGCCAGGAACAGGTGTGTTTGTGTGTGTGTGTGACAGAGACAAGAGATCAGCACTTCATGGTCCTTCCACCCACCTGCTGTACAAAAACACTGTGTATACCTGTTTGTCCTCCATCATTTTTTGTGGGTTTTTTTTTGTTTGTGTGTTTGTTTTTTCCTAGACAGCTGCATTTTCTTACTTGTTAGAACATCTGTAATTTGCCATGTCAGTTCAGCAGGAATACAGACTGGATGCTGTCTCTACTGAGGGTCAGCACCAACATGCCCTTTGGCTTTAATAGAAGCAGGGCTACAGTTGTTGGGTGTTCAGGCAGGAAGCCAAAGGCTCGAAGTAATAAGTGGAAGGATTTAGCGCAAAATGAAAAGGAACTGCCTTACAGCCATCAAATTGCCTCTTTTTCTCTTCTGTAATGCCTTGTGTTTAAATTGACCGGTATTTTATTAGTCTCCTTTTGGTTACTTGATTATGGGAATCTTATTTCAACTCATGCCAGTCCTGGATAATAGTTTTTTCACAGCCTCCACCAACCTAATGCTGGAAGCCACTTTTCTCACTTGAGTGAGTCACCAGCTTCCCTCCACCAGCACATCCACATCCACACACCAGCTGCTTAACAAGGAGGGTGAGGGGCAAGGAGGAGGAGGAAATATTTTTGGAAGCAAGAAAGAGGGAGGCAAATCAGATTGCATGGGCACTGGAGGAAGAGAGGGCAGGTAGCAGCATCAGCTCAGCTGTGTACTCAAGCTAAATAGCCAGTGTTGAGAGGTAATGCTCTTTAGTTCCAGCCCTATTTCACACTGATTCAGTTACTCAGCTTTTGAACTAAGCTGGGACACAGCTGGCCAGCTTGGAACATAGATGGAGTGAATTGAAAATTGCCTTCACATATGTTTGTGGATTTACCTAGCATGATTTAGATGGAAGAGGCATTGGATTGATGCTGCTAGTAAATTAGTGAGATTCTGTCTTTCACTGCCAGTTTCTTATGTGTGCAAGTGTGTCCAAGGGAACGGTCCTGTAGCTGCACAGAAAGCCTCACTGCATTTTCTCTTTCTTAGATTTGACCCAGAGAGATTCAATGAGGAATCAGCCATGAAAAATCTCTCCATGTTGGGCTTTTCAGGAAGCCAAGAGTGCCCGGAGTTAAGGTGAGCGTAAGGAAAGAGGTCTGTGTGTGTGTGTGTGTCTGCGGCAGAGGGGAGAGAAGATCATTTCAGCCTATTCCTGTTACTGCTGAGACAATCTGTCCAAGCTGGCAAATGTCCTTTGGCAGATTTACATCATAGCTGTTTTTTTATTCTCATTCTTCTCCTACCTCCTCCCTTAGGTTTGCCTATATGGTGGCTACAGTTCTGCTGAGTGTTCTGGTGAGGAAACTGTACCTCCACCCGGTGAAAGGACAAGTCATGGAGACCAAGTATGAGCTGGTAACCTCACCAAAGGAGGAGGCCTGGATAACGGTGTCTAAGAGAAGTTAAGAGCAAGCAAAACAAAGGGCTGAACGTGCCAGCAGTGAAGTTCTGAGCAAGGGCTTTAGAGGGAAGCGTGCTGGCAGCACAGTAACTCAGTCAAGGCATTTTACATCCATGTTTTGTTACCTTCTTGTTCTTAACAACACCCCCTACTTGGGTACTTTTTCTAACTCAACCAATGGTCGCATTAAAGTAGATTTAATCTATGTGCCTTTTTTATGCTTGCTTTGGGGGTCTCTAGCTATACCCTTGCAAAGGAAGCAATAAAACCTTGCAGTGGTTTCTCAATGAACTGTGAGGTGCTACCTAATCACAGAGCAGGCTCCTGGTTAGATCAGCACCTGTCCAACAGCAGCCAGAGCTGGATAGGAGACTGTGCCATGGGGATTGCTTCTTTTTGGATCCCAGCTAGAAAGACCTTGGAGGCACAAGGACAAAGTCTTTTTCTAAATTTAGGTATTTTTATTCTAAGTGTCTTTCCTTCCCTTCAGCTACAGCTATAACTGTCAAAAGGAGCAGATATATCTTGTGAAAAGTGTATAAGAGTGTGTGAGAGAGAGAAATGAGAGAAATAAAGTGGGGTGAGAATAGCACCACCAGCTCTTGCTGTGTAGTCTTGCCATGCTGTGGGGTTGTAGGAGAAAGGATGACTGAGAAATGTTCATAAACTAGGAGGAATAAAATTGGTTTGGCCCCTGAGAAAACAGAAGCGTTAGTAATAATATAATGAAATGAAATAAAACCACAGAACAAAGCCGTAAGAAAAGCATTCTCCATCCTGGCAGTTCTGAGGGCAGTGTCTAATTTAATCAGCATCAGAAATGACGACAGATGCTTGCAAATCATTCAGCACTGGGTCAGCATGAAACTGATCATGCAATACTGGAAATGGAGAGTGCTGATTGTTTTTAGGGCTCTGAATTAATGTACTCAATAACTTAAAAGCCTCTCAAAGAAATCTTCCTCCTCCTGCAAAACTGGTGCCAGCCAAAGCAGGTTTACATGCCACATGTTCACATGCCCTTCCCTGCTTCTTTCACTCTTGTTTGGCTGGAATAGCCAGCTCCTGAAAGATTTTTCGTACCCCTCTGAGTGGCTTGTGAGGCAGGAACCTCTTATCCCTTTGTCTCAGTACTGTTACCATCCCACCTCATTTCAGGTGTTGCTCTTTTCTCTTATACAAGATTGTCCTTCACCTGATTGTGATGAGTCTTTTCCTCATTGCCTGACTCCTCTGTTAGGTCAAGTTTCTCGCTCCCTTCCCACCCAAAAGCTGTGTGGTGCGAGCTGTCAGCTCTTCAGAGTTAGCATCTGATGCCAGTCTCTATGGGCATCAGACAAAGAAACTTTTGCTCTTGGGTTTAATGTGTCAGTTCTGCTTTTGGCAGAGCTGTGGAGATTCAGAGCCCCACAGTGCAGTGCATGTTAGAAGAAAGGCAGCACGGAGATGCTCTTCTACTGTTTTTTGTCTGCTGGGCAGATGAGGAAGGTTGCACAGTTTAGCTTGCTGCCTCTCTCTTGCATTGATTTTTATAGTGAACTACGAGAAAGCACTTGCTATTCTGACCTCCATTTAACTGAAGGTTGGTCATGTCCCCAGATGGCAATTCATGTTAAGCTTTGCTTCACTGCTTATGCAAAACGCCTATTTTTCTTGAAGATTGCAGATGTTTCCTAGACCTTCTGGAGTAATCAGTGTGGTAAAGGATTTTACTTTAAAGCATCCTTTGCAGAGGAGGCAAAACGGAAGTGAAGTTACTGCATTCTCAGGAAAAAATTATAGGATAGTGCTGTCCCTGCTAAGAACTAGGGTAGGAATAGCTGACTTTATCATATAATGGAGTGACTAAGATCTGTTTTCTTGTAGCCATGTGGTAGGAGTGAAGCTTCAGACACCAAGAAGCCTTTTCAAAAGCAATTGTCCAGACTTCTGTTACACTGTTTCTCTGGCTTGTTTGAATTGCACCTGCAAACTACCTTGCAGCAGTTATTTACCAATTACAAGAATAAAAAATTAGAATAATTCCATGTAATTTATTATGAACTCTGTCAGTCTGCACAGATATCGCATCCCATGAGACTGCACTTGCAACCCAGGCCAGTAGCCAAACCTATGCTACAGGAGCTCATGACTGGTGTGAGAGAAGAACGTACTGGGGAAAGCCAATGATTAGTTTGTGTTTGCTCAAAAGTGCTGTTTTGAAAAGACGTCAGTTAAGGAAATGTGTTGAGCACTGAAAGAAATGAGGGGAGTAGGGATGGCCAGTGAGGATGGATCTCTCAAACATTTGTTATGCACTGCTTGCAGTGGCACTGGGGTCATGGCCACGTTGCTTGCCAAAGTCCGTAAGCTCCCATTCTTTCCTCTTTTTATTATTGGTCATTTCAAACACAGTAAGTTTCAAGATTTAATGCAACACTTTTCAGCCCAGCTGCAGCTCCTTTTCTTATGCAGCAAAGCTGCTTTTCTTTGTGGGAATACCCATGATTCAGAGCTTCCTCATGAAGTCTTAATATATTTCTATTGCAAGCTGAAATACAAGTTTTGTCTCATTTCTCCACTCCCCTGTGTGGAGAGTTAGCTGAACTTTTGGCCCTAAGGAGGGCTTGTGTGGATTCAATGTGTCCCCCTCCTCCTTTGTGTTTATCCATCTGCCCTTTCTCCTATTCTCACAGGAAGTAACTTCTGTGCCCGTGGGGTCTGTTCAGCTGCACCTGACAGACACAGGGGTTTGAAATCTCAAATGTTAGCTTCCTACAAATTTTATGAAAAAAAAGATGACTGGGCATAGGAAAGGGAGTTTGTATTGGAGGTATCACAAGACTGCAGCCAGAGCCAATGCACTGTTAGATGCCAGCCTATGAAAAAGCCTTAGTCAGAGCCTGCATCATAGCAAGCAACAGATTAACCAGTCTCAGAAGTCTGGTCGGTAGAGAATGGGGTTTTGTCAGTACTGCTGCTCATAGACCATGCACTAAGGACACTTCCCAGGCCCAGAGATCCCTTCTGGCCGTGAAATGGAGATGAAGGCATCATCACAACCTGTGGAGAAATGCCTTAGTCTAGAAACAAAGCCAAGAGGAGGAGGAGGAGGTTACTTCTATAACAAGAAAGTTGTTGCTTTTTATGCTTCAGATTCCTGTGCTACAGCAGAAAGCTACTTAACAAATTCCACAGGATGGTTTTGAAAAGCCCACAGAAAAGCTGTCATTTCATTCTCTGGATTTTTACTGTAGAATGAGCTTTTGCAGGGGACTGCGAGCTGTGATGGAAGTTGAGAGGCTAAATATATCTCTGTGCCTGTGCAACCTGCTGCTGTCAGAAGCAGGCAGCCAGCACAGGTGCTGGGAGCAGTCGGGCTATTGCTAATTGATTATCACGGCTGTTCCTGGCTGACAAAGCCTTATGCTTTTGCCCCTTGCAACGGTGGTTTTCTGAGACAGTTGTTGACAAAACTTTAGACAGAATGCCCAACTTGTTGCAGCCAGCCTTCCTCTACCTCCAAAATAGCCACAAATGGTGCTAGGTCTTAATACCTCTAGGTCTTAATTAACCTGAGCTGCATATAGAGCCGTTACTGCAAAGTGGCAATATCTCTCTGCTGTTCCCAGTAGATCAATAAGTTGTTGGTGACAGTTGTGGCATGCAGCTTAGGGATGAGGACTGAATGTTTTACTTTCTGTCCTGAACTGGAAAGGATAGTCAGCATAAGTTCTGGCCAGCTGGCTGCAAAACAAAGTGGTTGTTGTTGGGCAGAGTGGGCATTTGCTGATTTAAAACATCTTGGGCAGCTCTTCTGCCAGCTCCCTCTTAGCTGTGCAGTTATCAGATGAACCTGGGGCTGCTGGTAGTACAAGCTGGGGAAACAACATATTTATCTCACATACACATTTTGTTTGTGAATATTTTGGTAATACCACAGTTAACTAAAATTGCCTCTCTTTCTGCGGTACTGTGCACACATCTGTATACTGGCAGTAGGAGATATCTGTACAGTGTCACCTGTCAGTCGGGCACAGCTAGCCTTCACAAGGCTCTGTTGTTGCTATAAAAAAAGGATTCCTTGGCAGGAACCCTTAGATGTAGATATATCCTGACCAGCAGGTTGAGATCTACAGTTTACTGTCTTCCTTTCTTCCTGGGATCCTCTTGCAGCTTTGGGGCAAAAGGAATGAGGTAGAATAATAGACATGTGAAAACACTTGAGCACATAGGACTTCACCCACTTCTCCATCCCTTTTATTAAGAGTGACTGGGAGGGAGGGAAAAAGCTTTTAATGAGGAGGCAAATCCTCATCACTAGTGAATTATGCCACCAGGAAGCAGAACTGTTATGATTATCATGGCAGCTCTTACTGTTTCTTTCCACTTGTCCAAAGCAGGACTTGCTGGGAAATATTGCAGGCATGTTTCTCTGGAGCCTGAGCGTGTGCACCCATATTGGCATCTTTCTCTAGTTGAGCTCAGGACTGGTTTTTAGCAATCACTCTTCAATTAAACAAGAGGCCTGTTTGACATCTCTTAGGATTCAATGCCAGGTTTTTGGCAGTAGCAGACGGGGAAGAGGAACTACCACATGCAGAAAAAAAAAGTTGAAGAAAATGTTCCTCACATATGGAGGGTGGGGAAGGAGAGAAGATAAAGTTGCCAAGGCAACATTGCTTGAAGATAAGTATTTTTAAATCTGTGAATTTAGCATTCAAAACACAGTTGTGTTTCCCACAAAGATTTGAGGGAGGACTGGAGTGGAAAAATCTTTTCCCCTACTTTCCAGGTCATTCCCTTTTCTTTTACAGAAGACCTAGAAACCAAGATAAATGAAGTAAGTGCAATTACTCTAGCGTTAACACTCCTGCAAAGAAAAGCTTTGTTTCGAAGAGGCAAGAAGCACCAGTCATAGTTCTGTATCTGCACCAACATCTCTAACACAAGCATCGACCATCTCTTTAATGGGGAAAGTAGTTTAACTAGATCAGCTAGGCCACTGAAGAGTCACCAGGACAAATCTTGCAGCATTCCAGGCTAAATCCAGTGCAAGTCAGAGCACAAACTCAATTATAGTTGATACTCAGATGTCTGAGTGATGGGAGTCGTATTGAGGTAACTGAGGCCTTTGGCTGTGGACAGAGAAGACAATGCAGGATTCAAAGTGAAAAGAAAGGGCAGAGGAGCCTGGCAAAATGCGGCCCTGGGAACTGTTTCATTGCCCCAGCATCTACAGTGAAACACCACTGCAGCTGGGCAGGCGATCCTCCAGTGACATTATTAGGTAGGAAACATTTGCTTTTTAGACGGGTGTCAGTGCTGGGGCTGCCTCTGAATCTCTGAGACTTCTGTGCCTGGGTCCCTGCAGCGCTGGGCTCCTCAGCGGCACGCAGGCGCTGGCACGCTTGGCTCCCACCTCCCGCTGGAGCCAGGCAGGGTCAGCTCTGCCACAAGCCTGGCACTGAGACATCCAACGCTGTGCCTGCTTGGATGCCAACTTTCTAGTCTCACCAAAAAGGCCCTTGTTTTTTTTTTTTTTTTTTTCCTCCTTTCCTTTCTAACATCTGCTTCCAATTCAGAAATGACTCAGACACTGCAGCAAAGGTAAAGTGATCATCTTCCCTCTTGCAGCTTTATAGCAGAAGGCCCTGGGTATCCTCTCTAAAAAGCCAGGGCTTGCTGGGCACAGCCATTAGCTGGATTCAATTCTTTAATTTAATTGATCAAACCAGATGCTCCTGTGGTGCTGTGTACCTGCTGGCTCAGGGGCAGCATTTCAGCAATAGACTAAATTCCTACAAGTAGGTACTGAGAGCTTTTGGGAAGGAGGGGCTAGGGGAGGAAAGAATAATCATATATAAAAAGTAAGTGCCATTTCACACAGGAAAGCTATTGCCCTGACCAGATTGCCCCAGGTCATGAAACCCAGAAAAGAACAAAAATCGACTGGAACAGTAAGAAGAAGGCAGTAAGTCATATTTGCCTATTTATCTTTTGGGATGAAAGAAGGGAAGCAAATGAGGGTGTGTGCAAAAGCAAAGATCGCGCTGTCAGGCTGTGTAAATTGGTACCTGGTAGCAGCGTTTCATATTGGCTAATACAGAATAAGCAAGGCCCAGATTGCGATGACAAGATCCCCTTGTCAACTTCCCTACATCTTCATTGATAAAGCCTACTAGCAGTTTGAAAAATTCAGGTTTTTTCCCATGTTGCTATTGGGTACTCTATTAGGATTCACTGTTGTCAGATGTGTTATTTTTAAGTGAGGGACTAATATTCAGGCCCTCACGTCATCACTAACATGAAAATACATACTCTGGCTTTGTGGTTCCTTGGACTGAAAACGAACTGCCTGGCTCGTGTGGGGTTTGTTAGCTGTGGATTACTGATTACATTATCATGTTTATTCCACCCTTCCCTTTAAGACTGTTAAAAGACTTTAAGACTGTTTAAGGCTGAGCTGTTTTATGCTGCACGCTGATGCTCTCCCTCCATGCACTTGCCTTGCAGCTGAACCGTGGGAGATGCAGGCACTCTGGCATGTCTAATAACAGAAATGCAACAATTTCAATCCCTGCTCTGCTGGCTTTAGCACCCAGCATGTCACGAGCTCACTGTACCTCCATCCTTGGGTGCTTGTCAGTCAGCCTGGCACAGTGATGGGGTTCGTGATGCCGTGGGCAGTGCCCTGCAGGAACTGGGTTGCTGCACCACAGGGAGAAAAGACCTGCTCCTGCATTGCAACATGCACTGGCATTCCCACGTAGCTCTAAGCTTCCACAAACAGCATTTCCAGGCCTAAATCCTTGTCTTCCAGCAGCCTGGCTCCCACCTGCCACCACTTCACCTGTGGGGAAGGGAGGCTGCCCCCTGTGTGCCAGGTTTGCTGAGGAGCATCTCCTGGCTGTGTGAGGTGGCCATCCTGCCTCTGCAGGCTCTCCTAGGAGCCTGAATGGGGAAAAGTGGCCCTGGGAGGAGGAGAACAAGCTGTGTGAGTTAATGGGAGCCGACAGAGATGCCTGCAAGAATACACCATTGCGTATCACGGAAAATCAGCCAGAGCGTGACCAGTGCAGGCAGCTGCCCCACCACATTCATTGGTGAGTAAAGTACTTGGGAGCACGGAGGATGATTCAAGCACTTAGTCCTTCCACTATGCAGAGTTCACATTAAATTTGCAGGAGTCTGCACCTTTCGCTTGATGTTGTTGCTCTTGTAAAAGAAAGGAGCAAATTCACTGCTTGTTAACGGACTGCTCCAAATTAACTTCAGGTGTGGGCCTGAGCCTGAAAACCTTTGTATGACTTTGATTATTATTTACACTGTGTGATTGCAGTGAATGACACTGGCTATTTATATAATAGCCTAGCACAGTGGCACTTAAATCTTAGTTGTGGCTTGTAGGCATTTAAAACCAAATTTTTGAAGCTATTTAGGTATTTAGATTTTGAATATCCCATTAACTACATACTTGACCGTTTAAGTGCCTAGATGTCTTTGCAGATCTAGTATTACTATAATTCAGAGAAAACAGGAAATGATGTAGGGGGTTGCTGGATCAGGCCTCCAGTTTCATATCCCATCAGAGATAAGTACGTAGGGCCTGTTGCTATTTATATCATCGCTTACAGAGAACCTCTTTGTGCTTGAAGCACCTTGATGGTGACTTTTACATAGTAGAGATAAAAATTCTGCAAACCTACATCCTGCAGTAGTCTTTATAATAGCTGTACTGTGCCAGTGTGGTAATCACATTTTCTCAATTACCTTTAAGAACTGGGATTCCTTATCACCTCTGCGTTTCTTTCTCCCGCTACTGCACAGGTCTTGAAATTGTCATCACAGCTAAAAATCCTCATTCTGTAAATTAAACTGTGATTTAAGAAAAAAATGTACTCTGCAGCCTCCTCATAAAGCTCCACTAAGTCTTTTGCTGATGTGACTCACTCAATTACTCATGTGGGCAGACTTTCAGATAATAAAAGTAGTTAATGGAAAGCAGTGAGAAATACTGCTGGTTCCCGAGGAGGCAGGGGAGGGGGAAGGCTACTGCGGGTATTTTATCCTAAGTGCTGCTAAATTCTTAGAGCTTCCAGCCATTTTTTAAGATAAAGATTTCTCCATTCTGTTATTTTCTTTGTATAAAAACAGCTTGAAAAATCAGGTTGGCAGTAGAGGAACAAAAGTACAGCAGTTGTATGCATTTGTTCCTCTCCTCCCCTTCCTACATATTAGAGATGATAGCCTGCCTGTGCCCCAAAATAATCTCTTTATCCTAGTTACATATACACTTAAACAAAACTCAATACTCTAATGAGCTCTGGATTCCTGAATCAAGGAGTACAGCTAGCAACTGGCCTAAATGAGCACTTTTGTTTGAGATGTTACATGTACTGACAAGAAGCAGATTTTTCTGGAATAAATAATAAGCCGTTGAGATTCGGTGTGCTGTAGGTCAGGTAATACAGCTATGAGGCAGATTTCAAGCGGACATTTTAGGCAGTGCACACTGGAGAAATACGGGACTTTTCAAAGCTGGTGAGCCAGGAAGCAATTGAAGAGTAGTAAACCACCAATTTGATGTGAGAGGCAGCTCAGGTAATGAAATTGGATGTGTATGATGGCTTCAGAGGGAATGACAATTAAGACAACACTAGAATTAGCAGAAGCGGACAAACTCGCCAGAGCTGAGGGCTGGTAGGCATTAGCGAAGCGACCGAAACAGTTAACTTCATGGCTCCGAAGCTGCCAGATGTTTGAGGGATGTGCTACGGCAAACCGTGCAGCCCCTTCTGACACCGGTGACTGACGGTGAGGAGGGAGGGGACATGGCTGGGTGCTCGCTCCTTGTGAGGGTAAGCTGCGAGGGAGACCAAGGCTTGACTTATAAAATAGAGCTTCTAGCACAGAGAAGCAGTGCTTGAGTGTTGAGGCTGTGGACCTAAGTAAGCAAGCTGTCGGATTATATTTAGCAGATATACACTGCAGAGAGGGAAGGAGGGAACTAATGCATAGCTGGGCTCCGCGGTATTGCACATACAGAGCAAGGAATGAGGCTGTTTAGAGAGGATGAATTACCTCAGTGTTTCTGATTCAAATAAATCTCTGTGAGGCCAGGGAGCTGTACAGACCTGCATGATTACTTCGAACAGCAGAGCTCAGCTTAATTTATCCTTCAATAATGGCACAACCCCAGACTGGGTTAGGTGAAGGCCCACCAACCTACAGCCCTTGAGCTGTTCACATCTGGCCCCATGCTGGGGTTGTCTCCCACAGCAATCCCATTCCCTAGCTGAGAAAGCAGGAGCAATAGGGGCTCCTAAAGCCAATGTCACAAGCCGCTGTACCCCCTGACTGCACATTCAGATGAGACCCCAAACCACTAGAAACTTGTTAGCAAAGACTGGCATCTCCAAAGTGTGTCAGATGCCCTGTCCCATTTAAATTTAGGGGTGTGAACACCTCACTCTATTGAGTTATTTGGAAAGCCTGGTCCTAAAAAGACAAAAACGGGAAAAATGCCTTAGCCCTATGTGAGACAGATCAAGCCCTAGCTGTCGATGTGTGATAGTCAGTATTCTGGGTCCTGTCACATATACCAGGGCTCCACTCTGTCCTGCATCTCTGCCTGCCTAGGAGCCCGTGTCCCGGGTACAGTAGGATAGCTTGATCTGAGTTTAAGCTACCAAAGGAAAGGAAGATGTGGCATGCACTATTTTCTTGAATATGCCGCATACAGTAGGCTCTTACATCTTATCTGAGGTGGTAGATCTGTCTCGTGATCATATTCCTGCTTTCATCACAGGTCCCATGATACAGGATTTCACACGCATGAATTGAGAGGTCTGCTGATATATAGGGAAAGAGAGAAGCAACTTATCTCATACCAGAAATCTGTGCCAGAGCTATGGAGAGCCCCTAGATTACCTGAGAATCGGGTCAATGCTTTAACTGTTAAGGCCAGGTTTCTGCTGATCTGCAAGGAGATTGCAAAGCACACCAAGGCAGGACCAACACTAAGTACTCTAAGGGGAGAGACGAGGAAACAATCTCGCGTAGCTAGACTGCTGCACTAGTTTTGTGGAGTGACCAGGTACCTATTGGTAACACTATAGGCCAACAGGGACATTTCTGTTTTAACTCTTCTCTTCAAGGAGGGAAAAAGAAAAAAAAAATCAAATCTGACCTCCTGTATCAAGATGAGATGGTGGAAAGAGAAGCTGTCTTCAGAGGGACTCAAGTAAAATGTTTTAAGCCAACACATATATGTAAAAATGCTCCTTTTTTAATATCAAGTATGATATTAAAAAACAAAACAACAACCACCACCCCTAAACTAAATAGAACTACAAAAACTATGTGAACAATGTTAAGATCGCTTGTACTGAGAAGAAACGGTTAGGTGGGAAGAAGTAGTTTGTAACTGAGGTTTATCTGAGTGCAGGTATTAAGGCCAGTGTTGGAATAAGCTGAGAACTTAACGTGTGATTGCTGTTTGCACTGTGTCTACCCACCAGAGCAGGTTTGTGGGAGAGAGGAAGTATCTCCCGCTCCTGCATTTTTTAACCTATCCTAAGTTTCTAATTAACAGCCCAGGCCCCACCAAATTGGTGAAAGGAAGATATCAGTGAGGCCAGGATTTCATGCCCGTAGTATTTAGTGGGGAATTCAAGTGCAGAATGCAGAACTGGGTCACCCTCTGCCTTTGGCTCTGCCAGCTTTCACGGGGGAGGAATTTGGCCCTTTGTGTTCAAAACGACTCAGATTTGAAATGCTGGCTTTTCTGCTACAGCTCTGTCCTGTGGGAATTCATGCACCCTGCATGACACATCATTTAAAAGTACAAAATCTAGGTTATAGAAAAACAGAAATCTAAAACATAGATTTTTCCTAAGAGCATAATGAGTTGCATCTCTTGCTGATATATTTATAAACAGTCTTCATGAAGGAGGGAAGCTGGCAGATTAGATGTTAAAATCAAAATTCAGTGACACTAACAAATTCTACTTGCAAGTCTTTTCCATGTAGCTCTGCATTTCAGAGAATCCAGAAGGTGACTGAGCATTTTCTGGTGTCGCAGAGCAGGGTTTGACAGTAGCCCTCACCCTTTGTAGCTTGCCACTTTCAGATTTTCAAGACAGCAGGATGTGTGTTCAAGCCATTAGTGGACTATTTTGATGAACTCCCCTCAGTTATTATCACAGGTCACTGCAACCATTCAAGTCCTCTGCTATAAACACAGTTGTTTAGAAATGTTACTTGAAATAAGCATCATCATCAACCTCACCCTTTGAGCGTGAGTGTGTGTGTGACACACAATCTAGAAGCTGGTTAAAATGATTTGATCGGCTATACTGGTGTAATTACACAGAAACACCTTCGCGTTGGTGCATGGCTCATACCGGATTAGGATCAACCTTGCCCCGGTCCTAACAGTCTCTCATGGGCCTTCAGCGTAGACTGATAGACCTTCTACTTGCACAACAGGAATCACTTACAGATCTTGGTCTCTTGCCTCACCCTGGCTACGACCGCATATCACATCACCATTCTTCAGCAGCCTGGGCAAGTATTGTTCTTGCTTTTCTTCAGAGGGAGAAAATCAAGGTGCAGAGGCTGTAACTTTGAGTAGTTAGTAGCAGGATGGGTATCAGAGCTGAGACTGTAACTCTTCCCTGCTAAATGCTCAAATAATTCAGAGATGTCTCTGCTCTGAAATAAATGCGTCCTTTAAGCTGCCTCTCAGGGAAGCCTGCCTGCCTTTTGCACATAAATATTCTGCCAAACCAGTTTCATACTGAGGTGGGTGAAGCTGCTGCGACTGATGGGGAGACATCAGTCTCCATCTCCTGTTAGTCAGTACTGCATCATTGAGATTTGTGCTGTTACCATTACAGTCAAAAGTAGCTGTGGGTGAGGGAAAGGAGTGACATGCTCCTAAGTGTTAGCCAAGCTGGAGGACAGGGCAGTCAGGGGAAGGAGAGCGAGCGAGCTGCCAACTGTGGTAGTGAACAGAAGCTGTGCAAAGAGGAGCTGCCTCTGTAGCACTGTGAAAGGGGACTACTTGACCAGACATGCAATGGAAGCAGAAATGACGACTTCATACATTTATTGATTTATTACCCTTTCCATGTTAGGAAAGGGTAATAAATCCATATGCTTTCTATGCTAATTCCAGGAACAACTCATTTGTTTGGTGGCTCCTTAGAATGTGCAAAGGCCTAAAACTTACTTTTTGAAGTACATCATGTGATTAAAGCATGATTAGAAACAGGACAGGATTAAAAATGTTCCAGGGACCAAGTTCCTGGAGTCATGTGAGTACCTAAAAATCTGAACTATCATTAAAACCAGGAAGAAACAGAAGCCCTAGAGAATGGTTTTAACCCTTGTAGCTGCAAAGAAAACTTGCAAATGTGAACAAGATATAACTAGGCCAGTTATACCTGCTAGAGTCTGCAGTGAGCCTCAATCAAGAGTTGAGAGAGGATGAATTTTCTTCTGCAGCATAGTGAAGCACTAACTCCACAATCCTCGCTTTAGGATCTGTCTCTTCAGCAGCCAAATCAGACCTTATCTGAGTGATGCCACAAGGGTCAGGACAGGGTGGGAAAGGACTGGCAGCTGGTTGAGGTTGGCATCTTGGAAAGGGAATACTGGCAGGAAAAGACAACAAATTTGAGCTGTTCTTTTTGCTTTCTTTTTTCTTCTCCCCTCTGTCCCCTGGAGTGTTTTGTTTCCTTTGAAGGGAAACTGATGAGCAACTGTGCTTTGTGCTGGCTTCTCCTCTTTGAGACCATTTGTTGTCTGTTTTCTTTTAAAGTCCAAAACGTTAGGAAGAGATCATTATTTTTCCTCTTTAACTTGACCTCTTCCTCTCTTGGAGAGATTCTCCCCTTGTACTGGCTGTGTCCTCACACAGTGCTACATTGAAATCAGGTTCAAGAGAAAACTCGAACTCCTAGAAAAGAGCTTGATATTTCGAATGAGACATGTCCTAGCACAGAAGGGCCGAATCTCTGCAACACATCCTGCCCTCTGTGGAGGGGCTGTTGGGTATGAGATGTCAGTCGCGTGCTGCCTCCATCTGCAGAGTTTCTGAAATAGCCCCTGAATAGTTACGGCAAATACTTCGTTGAGATGCAAACTAGTCCTACTTCTCCTACTGTTTGTGCGGGACGCAATTTACCCAGCAGCAGTTTCTTATGAGCAGGAAGGTTATCAGTGGTTGCAGTCTTGAGTGCCCAGCAAACTGCTGAATGCCCAAGGAAGCAGGAGACTCAGTGGCTGCAGGGTGTGGGGAGTTGCAAGCATTGGATGCATATGAGTGCATTTGGGCTGTGCCTTGAGGGTATGTCCCCTGACATTCGGGAATAACCTTGGCAGTTAAAGATATCTCACTCTGCTATTAGCTTCCAGTGCTTTGGATTATTGGACTGGTAAAGACCTGCCATCCAGCTAGAGGCAGATCCACGCGTTAACTGAAGCAGGCAGGATAGCACAAAAATGTTTTTGTTAGGGGAATGGAGATATATAAGCTACAGCCTGTTTTCTTCAATCTCTTGATTTCTCCTTCCTCCCCCATGCTCCCTGTAAACGTTTCCTGCTGACTGGGTAAGAAGACCTGGGCCTATGCATATGGTCAGTGGCATGACCATATGCTCAGTGTCAGAGTCCAGCTGTTCCTCGTCCTTGTCCAGCTGAAAATGTGCTAGGTTCCATGTAATGCAGCAAACACGGGGATTTTCAGCTTTTCTTTCTACCTTTTACAAAAAAGCTCTTTATTAAGGGGAAAAGTCTTGGAAACGTGAACCTATGAACACTAGAGCAGAGCTGTTTACACAAGAGTACAGAACCTGCAGCAGTATCTGTCAGATATCTGACTTGGGCGTCTGTCTAAACGGGATGTTAACTAACATACCTAGATGTCATGACCATGCTGTTCAGGTTTCCATACAGGAAAGAAAATGGAAGAAGCTTGTAAATGAATGAGTTCATTGTGATGTCTCCCTGTGGTGCCAAAAATGGACGATGGCCTTTGAGCTATGCCATTACCACTTTTCTCCAATTAAAAATTGGTTATTCAAACTGTGGGACACACACAAGGTGCCCAGCTGTGACACTGCACATGACCAAGTAGTTTGCTTGTCTCTGCACATTTCTGTGAGCAGGGGACTCCCCTGGGTGACTGGCAGAGGTAAAACATCAGGTGTGCGAGGGAACTCAGCATAATATTGGTCTCCCTCTGCTTTCAATCTCTGCCCCCAGCTGGGAGTCTCCCGCTAGGTGCTTACCTTACTATTATATGGTGATTGTTTGCACAGTGTGTTTAGGAGCAAAATACATTTGCTTCCCAGCCTTAAAGCTATTACGCTAATGTTGCACAAAAGCATTAAAAGGGGGGAAAAAAACTTGAAAAAGTTAAAGTGTGTAATTTTGCAACTAAGGCTGGGGGAGTTAAAAAGCTTAAAATTACTTTAGCACATCACTTCACTTGACAGATGGGAACTAATTTATGTAAATTTAGGGAAGTGGTAGTTGGATTCATTAGTCTAATTTAAACACCATTTCTAATTATTTTTTGTATGTGTAGAGAGGATTATAGGATAGCCATTGTTTTGACAGCAGGGTTCTTCATGTATAAATTTAAATCAATAAAAGACTACTCTGGTAAAAAAAAAAAAAAGTGAACATGCTGTGATAGCAAGCACCTAATTATGCAGGCAGGTTAGACCAGCTACTCTGGGGAACAGGGGAGTGTGCGTATATCTCAGATAATCCTTTCCATTATACCCTAAAATTCACTGGCAGGGCTGCTGAGAGGTCAAGAAGCACCTGACCCACGGATGGGAGCTCTCTGCGAAAACATCTGCTGGCGCGGAGCTGAGAGCAGATGGCCCCTCGCAGGTTTCCACCGAACGCAGGCCCTGATGGCACCCAAAAGTGCAGAGAGAGGATGACACAATTAACAGTTCCCCCTCCCTGCAACCTGGTGCTACTAATTTGAGTTAAAACTCATAACAGCATTGTCGGAAAATCTTCCCCTTAACATCTTCACAGCTTTCTCCTTTTGCCAAGAGAAGGATCACACAGGGTTACAACCGTGGGGGGTTGCCAAATGACAGCTTGACTTGACACCTGAGAAGCAAACGAAGACGAGGGAAGGAAAGCCTCAGCTTGCTTCCAGCCTGGCACAAAGGCAGCACCCCGGGAAGGCGGCGCGAGTAACCACCGGAGCCGCAGCAGGGCCAGGTGCGGCTCAGGGGGAGTCCAAGCTGAAGCGAGTGTGGGGAGGGCGCAGGAGGCCCAGTGCCTCGGTGTGGAAGTGTAACTCATCTGCAGGAGGCTGAGGCCTGGCAGTAGAGGACTCTCGGAGCAGTGGGACAAGGCTTGGAGCGCCACACAGTACAGCAGCACCTTGCTGGCTGATCTTGGTTGACTTTTCTCCCCAGTGCCTCTGCAGCAAAGGCTCTGCTCAGCTCTCTCAAAAGGCGCTTAACAATTGCTAGAGGCACTGACAACCAGGATTTACTCCTTAATTACAACAAAATCAACATTTTTTGAGGTGTAACTCATGTTTTTTAAACCTGCTGGGTAGAGGGTACCAAGAATGAGGCTGCACAACACTCAGTTTGTCAGTCCATGTAGTTTTAGGGCAGCGAGCACCAGAACGCCCTGCAGAGAGCAGCGGGAGGCCTGACACCACACCAGTACAGCTGCATGGAGCATGTGTGCTGTTGAGCAATGACCTTCCTTCCTCAGGTGCATGTCGTGGCAGGAGGGATCTCTAGCAGGGTATTTTGTGATCCCCAAATCTCTGTGATATTAAGACTACTATGGCTGCAAAATATGAATGTCTGTTGGCACCTCAACTGCCTATAGAAAAATTAAAACACACTATCAAGTAGCTGAAGTTGTGCATTTTAACCCACAGGAAAAAAAATGGGAGAAAAATGCTTTGCACATGAGGATTTTTAAAGCTGTGTTAATGAACACTGAGCCTCACTCATCTTTCACACGCAAGAACCTTTGCAAGCTAAGAGGAAGATGTCTCCAGGCAGACATCCCTCAGGCCAGGGATTTCTATTTTATTTCTCTTTGAAGGGAAGAAACTTAAAAGGGCTGTCCCAAAGACTGCGGGTTTGCTGACTGACCCCACCAAGTGTTTGGGATCTATGTGTAATTGTAGAAACCACCTGGTGCCTAGCTGGATGCCTTTGGGCCAGCTTTCAGTGCATGAGAATAACCCTTCCCAGAGCACCAGTTTTGTGCACTAGCACTTAAGCACTCGATCATCTCTACCTGGTGCCTCTGAAGTGTGAAGGCTGGGAAAGCGTCATGTTACCATGTCAGAATATGTGAAGAATATAAACCCAGGGCTGCCCTACAGTAAAAGCAGGAGCTCTGTGGAGCCTCCTGGGAGCATGACCTGAGTAACCACAGCTGTAATTCATTTCTGAGAGGGGAAACGAGCTCCCCTTGAGAAAGCTGTAAGGCTTCAGCTGAGCAGGCTCATTATTTCTTACAAGGGAGAAAGGTTGCTGTTAGGTGCTGATGAAAGAATGCAGTAGGGAATTCAACTATTCAATACTGTTCTAAGGGTGAGCATTTTCACCGCAATTTTAGAGACAGAGTGACTTACCTAGGACAAAAACAAAGTCCATGTTAAAGCCAGGAGCTGACCAAACAGATCTCATGACTTCAGCACCGCGCTTTAGCCATGGCTGTCTTTCCTCTGTTTCAACCGACCTTTGATTATACACTTTTCTCTGTTAAAGTTGAAAAGCTGACTACTTGGCGGCTGAGAATTTACCCTTCCTCTTGCCCCTGTACAATAGCTGCTTTTCACATGGAATCTGCACAAAAGAAACATTTTGTTCTTCCTCTGCTGATCAGAAGAGCCGAGCAGCAGTTACATTAAAAGCATAAGGGCCTGACCCTAGCACACATTGTATTCAAAAACAAAGCTTCTATTGATATCAATGGATGTGGAATTAGACCTATGCTCTGGAAGAGCACTGCTAGCAAGATGCTGTTAAGTAAGTTAATGCAAAATGATATATATATAAAAAAAGCTAAGGCATCATAAAATGAAAATACACATTAGAAGTGGTTCATAAGCAAACGCTACTTTCAAGGTTCCCCAAGAAACAGAAGTCACAAACTTGAAGGGAAAAAGCTCCAGTCCCGCATATTTCAGCATATTCCTGACCTCAAGCACGTTAAGTTGCCTCATTAACCCCACCCTGCCCACAAACGTGACAAACTAGTACGGGGACGCGGTACGGGCACCGCACTCTCGGTGCTGCCGGGCGCCGCCTCCGCCCACCAGCGCCTACAGTGTGCGTGTGGGGTGCAGGAGGTGGAGAGGCCAAAGCCAGGCTTCAGCGCTTCGCTTCGCTCCCAGCGAGGCGAGGCCGCGAGGAGCGGCCCAACGGCCGCCAGCGCGCCGCGCGCCCACCGGCCCAACGGCCGCCCGGACGCGCGGGCCGGCCCAACGGTCGCCGGCCCTCAGGCGCCCTCGCTGCTAGCTCCCCCTCCCGCCGCGGCGCGGCGCGGCGCGGCGGGGGAAGGGGTTTCCCGGCGCACCCTGCCCCTCCGCGCGTCCCGGATGTGAGCCGCAGCGCCGGAAGTGGGCGCGCGCGCCTGAGCGGCGGGCACGGGGAGGGAGCGTGTGTGTGTGTGCACGCGCGGGGGGAGGGGGGGGGAGCAAGAGGGGGCGGGCGCATGCGCAGGAGGTGCCGGCCCGACCGCGCCCCGCCCCCGCCGCGGTGGGGGTCTCGCGCGCAGCCTGCCCGCGGCGCGAGGCCGGGCGCGGGCGGCGGGTAGCGGGGCGGGCGGCGGCGGGAGCGTGCCGGGGGGCGGCGGCGGCGGCGGCGGGACGGGCGGGGGTGAGAGGATGTGAAGATGGCGGAGCTGCAGATGCTGCTGGAGGAGGAGATCCCGGGGGGGCGCCGGGCCCTGTTCGACAGCTACACGAACCTCGAGCGGGTGGCCGAGTACTGCGAGACCAACTACATCCAGGTGCGGCGGGGCGGGGCGGCCGCAGCGTAACGGTCGCCGCGCGCGCCTAACGGTCGCCGCGCGCCTAACGGTCGCCGCGCTCGCGCGCGAGCGGCGGGGCGCTGAGGCGCTGAGGCGCTGGCGGGGCCGGGGGGGCAGCCCCCGCTCGGCGGGGTCGCGGCGGCCCCGCCGCCGCCGCCGCCGCCGTTGGTCGGGGCCCCGCTCCCAGCGCCGGGGGAGGCAGCGGGGTCGCGCCATCCCCTCTCTCTCTCCCCACTGTAGTCCCCCGTGGCCACGGTGGCGCGGGGAGGGCGGGTGGCACCGGCTGCTGCCGCCGCCTGGGGAGGAGGAAAGCGGGTTCACCTCCAGAACGAGCTACCCTGGCGTGACACGGCGTTTAAATATTTAATCGGTTTCTAAATTAAATTCCTTCCACTTCGTGAGTGTGCTGAATGTTTATCTCAGGTTTTCTCTCGTTCCCTTCCTACCTTTCCCTCTCCTTGGGTGACAGCAGTGGCATGACGTGATAAACCGAGGAGATACTTGACTCCTTTAAATTTAGTATTTGTACTTGTTAAGCTACAGCACTCTGACATAATTTTTAATTGGGATCTGCCTGTCAGTTTATACATGTCTCTTCACAAGCAAGGCTGCAGTATTCAAACGGGTGGGCAGCTGCCAAGTGATGGGTGCACGATGAAGAAAGAATGGTACAGGGGAAACAGGGGAAGAGATGATACTGAATTAGGGGTGAAGATTCTGAGCAGAAGTTGTTGCTGCAGTGTATCATTTTGCAGTGACCACCGAGAAGTGGGGTTGGTGCTGAGACTCTTTGCTAGGAAGAGAAGCAAGATGCGATCTCTTTACTTGGATAGTTGTTGATATTGGGACCAAATTGAGAGACTTTCTCCCCTCAAAAAAACCTCAAACAAAAACCAACAACAGTAATAAAATTAGCAATGGGCAGCTCCTAAAAATGACCTGGATGTGTAGAAAAGAAAGAGAGGGGCGTGATTTTGTGGTGTCAGTGCTGAAAGAAGTGCACAGGTTTTCAGTTTTATTTTTGCTTTCTGTCCCCTAAGTGGAAAGTGCTTGTGTGTTTCCAGAGGGCAAGTAGGGATAAGAGCTGTGGTTAGATTATTTTATCAATGAAGGTGGAAGAGACTATTTGAGCAGTGACGAGGGAATAGTTAAAATGTCACTGTAGAGAGGCTCAGACTGTTTCTTTTGAGTTGGTGAATGACCAACCTTCTTTTAGAGAGAAGATTTGTTAGGTCACTTGGCAAACGTGTCAGTTACAGTGAAATTGTATATGTATACTTTATTATGTAATTAGTAAAATTCCGTATGTTGAATTAATGTCACTTTTTAAAGGAAAAATATGTTAAAATATTTTATTACTGCTGTCACCTGACACATGTTTTAAAAGTTATGCTTTTTATAAAACTAGGAAACTGATTTTTTTTTGAAAAAGAGCTAGGAGTCTTGGAAGGGTGGAACTGATAGGAAAAGAGGAATGTAGTTCGAGCTCTCTCTCTCCTTGTTTTTTTTTTTTTTTTTGTTGTTTCTTTGACCTTCTTGAGTGTTCTTCCTATAAGCAAAGGATTATAAAATCCATATCCAACAGCTCCACTTGTATTGTTTTAGTAGAAACCACAGAGGAGGAAAATGCTGTGCTGTTTTGTGCAAATACAGAACAAAAAAAATGGTTCTTGCCCCAGACAGCATGCAATCTAAGGATGATCTAGAATAATAGGAGATGGATACAAACAGATGGTGAGTGAAGATGAATGAGACACTATTGGTAAGCCTGATGGATTCTGGCCACCACATAGCAGGACTGTTGTCAGTTCATCCAAACGTCATGATGATGGAGAGCTTTCAGGGGAAGGCTAGAATGAAAGAACAAAATTGCATGGTGAGTGTTGACTGTGAAGTGCGGGATGCGTCACAGTATGAAAGTGTTTAAACAAGTGAGGAGTGAAGGTCCCCAGTCAGCTGGAGATAGCGTATGAACCCTTTGATACCGACTGAGAAACCGTAGTGTAGGATTATTCTAGAGAAGAGTTCCAACTTGAAGGCCTTCTGGGTTTGGTAGATGTGAGTGTCCTTGTAACGAATCTGTCGGGAAACCCACCCCACACTCACAGTGTCTCTTACCAAAACTACGTAAACTCCTTCATATGCTCCATACCCAAGGCTGACTTTTTTTTTTCCCTCTTAAAAAGTGGAAAAAAGTAAATCAATATAATTAATAACATTGCTGGTTTTGCTTCTAAGAATAATTATTATTCCAAAATTATGTCTAAAATACGTCCAAAAAAGTAGCCTTGCATTTTATGCTGAAGGAGGATGGACTTGTGATTACGTGGAGAGTGATCTCCCCAAAAGTCATGTTGTGAAGTGGGACGAATTCTGCTGTAATCTTTTAGTATTTCACTGTTGACAGAAGGTTTTGTCATGGATGTTTTTGAGATTTCTTAGAGGAGGTTCAGAACATGATTGAGATCTGAACTTATCTGTTGAATGCTAGGCAGTATAGTGATTGGGGCGAACGTTACATTGACCTGTATTTGTCAGTAGAAAGGCTGCTCCATTTTTCTTTACCGGTTGGTGCTTTGAGGTTTTTGTGGGTTTAATTTCAAGTTCAGAAGTTGCTACAGTGTCAGCACTGGCACAGGTCAGTCTAATGGAGAATTTGAACTATAGTGCAAAGGTGGATGTCATTTTTCCCCTTTGGCAGCATCATAGCACCTTCAAAATAGTCAAGATTGTAATCTCCTAACATGTGGGAATTGCTAGTTCATAGCAGTAGAGCTGTGATTGTAGCTCACTTCACCCATTTGTATGAGATGAAAAATCTCTTCTTTGAAATCTTGGCATTGTTTGATTAGCCAAATTGTGATTGATACTTACTGAGCTTGATTACTACAGCAAGAAGGGGATATTAAATAAGTTGCTATTCTTCCCTTGAATCTGTGATACAGTAGTATATCAGAGCACATCAACTTAAAATCTTATGATAAATGGGTAGGAAATGCAGCAGATACTTCATGTCTGCAGTTCCATTTATTATGTAAGGAGGGCTACTGTTCTGGCAAGAAAAGCTTTTCTCATTTGTTGCTCTTGTTCAAGACTTACTCTTTTTAAATTTTTCTCTCCAGATAAGTCAGGCTCTCAGCACTCCAGCAAAAAAAAAAAAAAAAAAAAAAAAAAAAAAAAAAAATTACATGCTAAGATGATGTGTTTTTAAAGAGGCACTACTCTCTTAAATAGGAAAATAGATTGGTAGAACAAAAACTTAAAGTATGATCTCCGCTTGCATAGTACAGCAATTATTCTTATAACTTTTCTATGACTGACTTGATTTTAAATAAGAGTAGTAATAATTCAGGTTTTAAACATAAATGCATACATTGTTCACTTTAATCTGCTTATATTGCTGCAAAAGTAAGTAACTTTCCAGAAAGGTTGTTTTATTCTTCTAATAACTTGGAGAAATCATAGTTACTTTTATGTCATACTTTTTTTTTTCCTTAAGAAAAGAGGAAAACGCATGTTCGTGTTTAGAAGATTGTTTTTATCTTGGAGGATGTTTTTGTTAGAGCTGACACAATGTCAATCAGAGGTTAAATTTTATACTGCTTGCTCAAAGCATTGCGTTCTAATACTGTCGGCTTTCACCAAGTTGAGTCCCAGTCTAAACTGTGCAACAGAGTATTTTTATAAAATTTGATTATCTGATGTACTTGATATAAAAAAATTGCAATTATATATTATTGACTTATCTGAGTCTCTCATAAAGCCCAGAGAATAGTTATACTGGTTAGTGTGCCATGTTTACATAGTTTTCATATTCCTCCACTGTTTTTGATCAGGCATATCCTAAAGAAAAAGTCTGAATTTTGATGGTCCAAAAAATAAAAATACTCTAAATAATTAGGTTATTTGCACATCTTGTTACTGTTACACTAAAGTAAATTCTGGCATTATCTTTGCGTTTCTTAGTGCTTGTATAAGCCTCTTCTGGAATAATCTTTTGTTTCTTTCTAATGATCATCACCTGCTTTTAATTTCATGTAGTGCATGTAGCTTTCTAGAGTAACTGAATGCTTGCATCTATTAACTCATTTTTGAAAAAAAGTCAGAAAAAAATTACTAGATGGAGAATTTTCAGACAGTAGGTATCTAGCAGGAACAGATTAAAAAAAGGAGAAGAGAAAAAATAAAAAAGTCCTGCCAGCAAAGTTTGCATGCAGAATTGAGTAAAAAGCCAAACCTCCGTGTCCTGTCCAGCTTTCAAAAGCAGCACTGGGATTTCTGTGTGCTGTGCTCTCTAGATTCTTCTAGCAGGCGCTGTGTATCTTAGTCTTTCAATGATATGATGGTTTACTTGTCAACTCCAGTGACTGGAAAAGAAGAGTGAGCTTCCAGTTTTCCTGACTTCATAGTCTTCAGGTTGCCATGGCTGTGCTGAGTTTTGTTTTCAGAACCAGCCTTCTGGTATTTGTGAGGGAAAGGATAGGAAGTAGATCTTTATTCCTGTTATCGAATATTCTGTCCTCCTGAGCATTAGAAGTAGCAGCTTTCAGCCCTTGCAGATAACTTGAAATAGGCATAAAGGTGAAAACTATTTGATTCTCAGAAATTTTACTACAGTCTATAGACTGATCTGTTTCATAGTTGCTACCCACATACCTGTTAATTTTACTTTGATTTTTTTAGCAGATCAAGTAGCTGTAGCTTTGGAAACATCTTCCCATAGGTTGGGCAAGAGAATAAAGCGTTTATTAACATATGGAAGGCTTTTTGCAACTGTAAAGAGTAGAAATATAGCTTTAAAAAAAAAAAGAATTAAATAGCCCAGATGACTGTAGAAGAAAGCTTCTACCTGTGGATTTTTTTAAATTACAGAAATAGTGGTCATTAGATGTATGTGGATCTGCTGGTGAATTGGTTTATAAACATGTTTGAGAAAGATCTTTGTCCTCTCTAATGAGGATGAAATGTGGATCACCTTAACAGAAAGACAGCTTAACTGGATTTTTAAAATTTACTTAATAATCAGAAATCTGGGTAACAGGAAAGCTGTTGTCATTATTTTCAACTTTTCTATTCCCCAAATTTGTTTATTTTATAATCCAGCTATATTGAAGAGGTGGTTAAGCTTAGTGCTGATGAAAGGCTTGTTCTGCAGACATGAAATTGGGTACTGATGAACTTCAGGGAATATTGGTCCAGAAGTTCAGGATGATACTGACAAATTAAAACTCTTTTTAAAAAAATACTAGGAAACTGGTAAAACAGTGATAATGGATATATGGGCATACATGCTTATAATAGCTTGCTCACAGATGCAATGAGTGAGGCTTTCAGCCTGTTTTATAGTGCATAGACATATCTCACACACTAGGTTACATTAGGATTTTGTAAAACTGAAGTAATATACCTGAGCGAATATTACTCCAGTACGCTCTGTTTGCATTAACATTTACTTATGTTTGTTTTTATCACTGAAACCCAACACTTAAGCTGTGCAAACTAAGCTTAATAATTACTAATCTATGTGGTCAATGTTTGTCTAATATAAAGGAGTGATACTTTCTGCAGATTTACAGTAGCTGGCTAAGTAAGGGAAGGTCTCATTGCTTTTTTTACTGTCTTCCCTCTGATGCTCTCTTCTGTTCGGTCTGCAGATTACTTAAGAGTGATTTCCCAATCTGTTCCCATTTCTCTGTGTTCCCTTAAGGTGGATTTTTTTTTTTTTTTTTTTTTTTTTTATGAAGGAAGTAACTGAATGATGGACTGTGGTGCTGCTATAAACGATCTAGCAATAGTAGTTATGCTTTTTTCTGGGTTCTTTTACTTGTTTGTTCTTCCTTCCCCTATGCTTACTGAATCATCCAGTGTCTAACCCATGACAACGTGATAATTTAAAGGAAGGTTGCCAAGTGCTGTTGCTTAAAGGGGAGCATTATCTAGCTTCCATATTATGTTACCAGGATATGCAGAAAAACCCTTCTTCTGATATGACACCAAATATTTTCCGTATTTGACATAATTAGAAATAAAGGTATTTGAATTCACTAAAATAAAATTTCAGACTGGTATTTCCTAGGCAAGATATGCCTCCCTGAATTGTAGCTATATTAAAGGCTTGCATAAATTGTTACTGCATATCTGCTTTATGCTCAGGGTTTACAGGGAGCTTATTGGTTTGTAAGTTTTGTGTTGATAATCTAAGTATAGGGACATCTTGTCTGTTTTAACTCAAAAAGTGCAGCTGGTAAAGTTGGTGAAGTATTTATCACTCAAACACTCTACTTCCCCTTGCATTAACTGTGCTGTGTTTTGCCAGGAGAGCTGATGTAATGTGTTTAATAGTGTCATGAGTTCAAATTGGGGTTCAGGAAGAGTAAGATTGATTCTCTGTTAAGTGCATGTGGAAATAACATGAGTTGTTTTATCAGTGGTAATGGAAGTTGCTGGTAGTAATACTATACAGATGTGAAAATAGAATTTATAAATATGTAATTTGTTATTAGAAAGAAAGCAAGTCTCATAATATTAAATGGTAGTTAAAAGTGGTATATCTAGTAGCTGCGTTCTATAGATTATTTCCTGATTGTAATTAATGAATAATATTGATCAAAAATTATAATGCAGAGTAGCATGCTTCTGCATCCTGCACTTAATAAGCTGTCTAAAATTTATAGCCTGTTCCTGGTATTTTATTTGAATTTGCAGTCATTAGTCTTTGTGGCTTACTGCTGTAGTTTTTAAAGCAGGAAGTGGTGGACCGTGGTGGTACACCATCTAAGACAAGACCTTCTCCACTAAATACTTAACAGAGTAAGATTTTTCACTTGTTTATGGTCAGCAGAATATTTATTGGAGAAGAAAACAGGTCTATGTTAAGTAGCATGTTTTGCAGCATATTTTCAGTGGAGTCTAAATGCCAAACTGGTGGCCCATTTTTAGTGGATTTTGTTTTCAGATATTATGTTTTGACATTTAACTGTGCAACTGAAACCAACTTCTTGCTTAGCAATCTACATTCTGTGAATTTTACTGGATTCTTTTACCTGAATTTTTAGTTATTGTGCTGCTCAGACTTTATAAAGCAAAACTGTCCATCAGTGGATGAAGCTCATAATGATAGGTAACTAAATGTGGGTATTTCCTCTTTTCAGGATTCTTGCTGGTTAGATAGGCCATTTTTTTGAAGTGGATTAAATAATATGCCCTTGTGAACGTGTTGTGCCTATTTCAGTGAGAAATTTTAATTTTCAGGTTCCCAGATACGACTGGCAGCTGGATCTGTCAAATTTATGGTGATATACTCTGAATTATGGATTCTATATAAGCTTCTATCTGCTTGTCCTCTAGCTTATTTCCCAGCAGGTGTCATTGTAATATTGGTAGTCATTCAGTTTGAAATATAAGTGCTTGCTGTATTATTATTATTAGCTTACTGTTACTGTAGTGAAGTAGTTGGTTTATGCTCAGTGAATTGCAGGGTAATGGACTCATGTTACTTGGTTTGGGGTTTTGTTAGTCATCTTAGTTGGTTATGCATATAGCCAGTGCTAGTTTTGTGCTAAACTCATAAATTTAAGTGTAGTATCTTTTCTTGAAGTTAAAAACTGTTTTAGCTAAATATGAATGTTTTTATTAGGGCTAATTGTAACTTTATTGTGAATTTACTGCTCAAATATACATGAACTTTGTCACAAACCTCTTGAATAATCTTGGGGCTTTTTGTCAATTTTTGAACTGGATACTGTTTTGTTTAAGTTGGTTTATGTTGTAGATTCTATCAGGTTTTTAAAACTATCCTCTGAGAAGATCAGATCATGACTATTAAGTTGCCTCTTCAGCTGATATTATTAACAGACTGGAGAGAAGCCTGAGCTGCTTTTGTCTGAAGGTGCATATTTCAATCTGCATGCCATGATTATCAAAATGCTTTAAGTTTATTCCTTTCAGTTTTCAAACAGATGTTTATGCAAACAGAAATGAGTAAGCTTCAAAAAACCTGTTTCTTATATTGTGAACTACTGTCATTTTTTGTTTATATACCCATCTGCCATAAATGATAAAGCAAGCTGGTGATCCTGATTTTTAACTTGTTATAGGAAAAAGGAAATGGGTAGGAAAATTACTGGGAGGTTGATGCTCCTCACTAGAATGCAGATATTCTTTCATTCTTTTTGATCAGTATTTCTGGTAAAGTGTTAAGATAAATCTTACAAGCATTTCTATGAGTTTTTGTTTTTTAGTGTTAGTATAAATAGATTGACTGTGTTCAGGGATAGGGAAGGTAGTTTACACTTACATTTTAAGAGCTGAAGGAAATTTTTCCATCATACCTACCTATAATAAAGATTAAGTAAACTTTGCTTTTGAGTGGCTTATGATAGGACTTGCTTGTCAGCTTTAAATATAAAGTTTCACTGATGAGATCGAGAGTTTCAGACAGAGTGGCCCAGTCTCTCCAGCGACAGAGGCCAGGTACCAAGTTTCTCTCTGTCCGGTGCATTGTTGGCTAGGTGGCTATGGCAGTGGCTCTAAACTATATGCTGTGCATGGGAATATTAAGGCATTCAGATTTTGAGATTCATGAAGGTTTGAGATTCACAAGGTTGCCTAATAGACTTGTTCCATGCTGAAGGGTTGAGATGCGATAAGCTGCCTGCTGGACCCTCATGAAAAAGATTTAAATACTCACATTTGTAAATTTAATAACTCACATTTTAAATAGCTGAGTAAATAAATTCTTACTCTTATCCACTTAGAAAGCTTTGGAATGTAGTATGGTAAGAAGTTAAAGCAGTGCCTCCCAAAAGCTGCAAATGTTAGGCTTTGCTGCTGTATAGGGGGATGGTCCCTGAGCCCATCTCATATCTCTGAATCGTTATGCCAGGTCTGTGCCTTACTAGTCATTGGTGAGCTGGTCCAGTAGCTAAACCATCAGAAAACTAACAGGGACAAGAAAAAAATCATTGAGTTTGCTCAGTGAGGGTGGGAGCGTGGAGCCAAAGAGGAGGGGGGATGAAGTAGGGAAGAAGTGAGACCATGCCTGCTGAGAACTGAGCTGTTAGACTGACTCTGGTAAGCTAGGAGTGAAGTTCCTACAAGACAGCAAGCATCAGACTCAGTTATTTCAATCTGCTGCTGAGTACCAGTGCTGCTGTTTGAGCCTGAAGGTTAGTAGTGAGAACATGAAGATTTCTTTTTGTCTTTGGTTCTAGTGAAAACTGAGCAGTAGGTGCAAACACTCGTTAAGCATGGAAGGATCATGAAAAATAGCTTTAAGGAAAGATGTGACTTTTGAAAGCAGGATTAGTGTTTATCTTTCTATGTAGTTTGTGTCATAGAACAATCAAATTGAAATCTGTAGTTACTGCTGCTCTTCTTAGCAGACAGGGATATATAAACATAACTAAAATAATATTTTTGAGCATGATATTTTTTAAGAGAAAAGTTTAGTCTGTTTCACAAAAAATATAAAGCCATTGCAGAGTGAGTAGTCTAGTATGAATTCAAGGTACATTAAAATGTCTTGATTAGTTTTACTCATAATTCTGAAAGAGTATGTTTACTGAATATGTAGTACGTATTCTTGTAACGATATTGAAGTGTGTCTTAATACTGTTAGCTTGGGGGGTCTTGAATGTTGCTAAGTTTTCAGTTCTCTCTTTTTTTGAGTAGGTAGCAAGTCTGTAAGTTAGCATGAAAAGTGGAGCTTGTTCTTGTGAGAGAGGCAGAATATTTGCTGCAGAGCGCAAATGTTTATGCTCTCCATAAGTTTGTTTATTGGATAAACATCTGTGGAAACTGGTGGGGAGTGTAAATGTGTTAAATATCCCAAGTTAATGGCTATCTTTAGTTAGTTAACATACATCTATCTGTCTTGGGGGAGACAAGCATGAAGTATTTGTCCATAAAAGGACTACCCCCCTCCCCAATTATATAATGGAATACTAAAGATACCATGCCATGAATAAATAAATGGAAAGTTTACAATTGTTTTCTCTGTATGTAAATATATCTGAAAGAAGAAGTAGTAAAAGTGAAAAAGAATCCCTGCCCCCGACGCCACTAAAAGCAAAATCAGAGGCTGAGGGGCATGACAGACATCAGAGATACTGAACAATGTCCATATAAGCACGGCCTGAAAAAGGCGGCTGTTATCTCAGACAGAAAGTATAAAAATAAAAGAATATGCAAATAAAAATATGATCTATATACACATCTTTCCACTTTTATTGAATAAAATGCAAAAAATACTTGATTTAGCTTGATAGATAATGCTGCTTAACATAATCTGTGGAGTTACTGCTGTACTTGTTATTATTCCTGTACCTGTTAAGGTACAAGATTTAATAGGATCCTTAAAAAGGTTAGACATTTTAAAAAAATAGTGAGAACAGTTGTATTGTTTTCTTGTGTATGCTTTCACCTTGCATTTGTTCTGAATCTCTCTGTGACAGAGTTTTATTTCCATTGTATGTAGCACTTTGTACCATTCACTGTAATCCGTTTCACTGGATTATTGTGGATGTTGCTTCTATTTAATACTGTATCTCCTGTATGCTGAGGTGTAGTTCTACACCTTTCATCAGTTACCAGCTTTTGAAGTGCTAACTGCATGTATCCGTGTTGGATTGGCTTTCCAAGGACAGGCAGTGAGAGTGTTAAGTTTTTTGATGTCAGTTAAGAAGTCAGGCCAGATAAATTTCGTTTGTGGGAAAGAGAACTACAGATTTTTATATGATGGAGTATATATGTGAGTGCTAAGATGATGCTTGTGAAATTCGGTGGGTTTTCCCTCAGTGGCTGGTAACTAGAGAACTGGAGGCAAATGGAATTGTGGAAAAGCATAAAGCTTTTCTAAAGCAAATGTAGCATTGGATGGAGAAGCAGTGCATAGCCAGTCTGAGCTGATGAGGATGTTTTTGCAGTCCTTTCTGTCAGGTTCAGAGTGGATTGTCATAAGGGAAGTCCTTTCCTGAACGAAAAATTATTTCTGACTGTATGCGCATCTTTGTAAGTTGACCAGTTTGGAAAATGGAAGATAAAAAGTAGTCTGTACACTCTGTGTTTGTTTTAAATCCAATTGTAATAAATTTAACTTCTTTTATAAGCAACATTCTCAACTTTTTTCTGTTGAGTGCATATTCTCAGGCTGATTTTCTGTTTAATGTACATCTTGCTGGGAGCAGGAGCAAAAATCTAAAGTAATTTAAAATCTAAATGACTTAAGTTATAGATGATAAAGGTACTTAAGAGAATTCTTCCTTTTGCTTTTAAATTAATTATTTTTTAAAAAAGAAAAAACAACAAAACTTTCTTCCATTTTCTGACCACCCTAGGGTGGCTGCACAATGGTATTGTCAACAGTAGGAGTTTTCTTGGACCCCTCTTTTTTTCCATAAAGAGTGTGCTGATGTGTTTTAGGATTTGAGGAAGAAAGGTACTCTGGAGATTAAACATTGGTTTTAGATCTGAAATTCTGGGATCAGCGTGGGTTAAGCTACTGCAGACTTCCCATATAGACAAAATCTCGGTTCCCCTTCTGTTAAAGGAGACCATAACCACATTTGTTTGAGGGAGGGATTGGGTAGTCTTACTGCGTAGTCTTTGGGGTGGGAGCTGTCAGCTCCATGGTTCTACAGAGTTGACTTTGCCATTAGCTTTTGGGCCTCCTGTGGCATAAGACTATACTAAATGGTACATTGAATAAAACTCCTGGGGCAGCTCTGAAAGGCCTGAATTCTCAAAGTGCTTGTGGCTTGGATTTTTTTGGAGGTGGATATGAAAGATAGATTAAGAATGTTAGGGAGACTGAAATGCAAGAATTGTTCAAAAAAATTGGTTTTGTATATATTATGTTATTTTGTCTTTTTTAATAAAACAAATAGAGTCCTCTAGGATGCCATTCACTTCATTTCACACCTCTGTACAAACCGAAACTCAGCTTGAGCAGTCTTCTACCTAGGCCTTTCAGTTTTAAGTAATACTGCTCTTACATGATGCTTTTCATATCCACAGCTCAGGCTTCACAAATCAGGGTAAATACTGCTTTTGTTTACAAACAGAGGGGAAGAAGCTACCTTCAAGTACCTTTTTGACTAGGTTTCATGAACTCTTATAAGGGTTCTGTTTAAGCACAGTTCTTTTAGAAATGTTGTCATATGTTTCTTCTGCTAAAGGAGGCGGGGGAGGAAGGATGATATTTCCTGCGTTTTTGGGACAAACTGATGAGTAAGATGTTTGGAGGATGGTGTGGGTTACAGAAAAGCCTGTTGCCTGAGGAGGTGGAGATCAGGGGTTATGTAGTTGGCAAAGGGAATTGCTTGAAGAATAAAAAGCAACTTGGCAGTCTCTCCCTGGCACCCCCTTCTCTTTGCCCTCTCTCAGAGCTCCCTCTGTCACTCTCTCTTGCACCATGTTTCTCACAATGTCCCATGTTCTCTCATGCGTGCAAGACATTCTGTGCCCTCGCACACGCAGTGTCTCTCTCATGTGCATTGTCTGTAGTAGTTGTGGAATATCCAATTATAGCGACCTGTTAGGATGACTGGAAAACAAATGAATTCACTTCTAAATATGAAAGAATACAACGTGAGTGAACTTTTTATCAGATAAGATGACATTTAATATATTTGAAATATTTTTGTTGTTGTATCTCTCTAATGTTTTTATTCCTGTGGTAACCAGGAGCTATCAGAAATCATTCAGATTTCTCTGAAAGTTTATGAAGCAATCCACAGTCTGTTTGCTGTAGGTTGGAAACTTGTGAAAAGTCCTAATCTAGAAATGACTTTAAGTTTATTGGGAAAGTAGATTTAACTATTATGTCCTTCAGTATCCTTGAGCTTAGCCAGGAGAACTGCATTGGTGCTGCATTACCTGGTAGTTCTTCAGAACCGCAGTTTTCTTCATCATCTTTAGGATCCATTTTCTTGTTTATCTGATTGCTGGAGGCTGCTTTTATTCCCCCTGTTGCTGTGTAGAGGGGACTCTAATGTAATGTGTGATCACTCTGCTGCCAGATATTCTTGATCAGATCTTGGGCTGGGAATAATCAGTTTCTGATGCATCAGCATGGCACAGAATGGTGGAGTTCAGAATTGTTTTTGGGGCTGGGGAGTACAGAATACAGTAATTGTGACCTATAAATGAAGTAATGAACCTAATAACATTTTATTAAGGTGCACTTCAGATCTCTGAGTTCAGTGTGGCCTCATTCCAATGGCACCTTCAGTGCTGAAGTCTGTCTGCTTGCTGTGTAACTTACGAAACAGCTGTGTCTCTTCTTCCCATGGTTTCATGTACTCAACACAAGAGTCCTAATAAATGGCACGGGTAACTTGTGTGGTTTTTCTTCTTTTGCATGTCTTGTGTAAGGAGTTGGTCAGATCTCATCTATGACATGCAAATTGGGCAAACTTTGTGTAAAACAAAATATCTAAATCATGGCAGTGGTTGTACCCGCTCCTTTGTGAGGATGCGATAAACTATCAGTGTCTGTTTAATGTTTGTGATTCTAAAACAGTAAAATGTCTTCATGCTGTGCTGGACATCTGTGTACCTTTGCAGCAGTTTCCATACTGAAATCCAACAGTTTGTTCTCCTGTCTCTTGTTGATCCATAGTCTGTACTGAGACACGTTGCTCTCGGATCTTGTTTGCATTGTCCAGTTAGCCGTGGCTCACCATAATCAACGAAAAGTCATAATGTTCCAATGACACAGAAGAAAAATACATTTCTGTTAAACAGTAGCCATGTGCTAATTTTCATTTTTTTTTTTCTTTTAATCCACTATCTTTCTGCATTGTCAGAAAGACAATGTTGCTGGAATTAGGTGAATAAACTGAGTTTGAGATTCTCATTCTGTTTACCTGAATATTGGGAAGGTGTCATAATTATAGTGAAGGAAATGCTAAGATGGGGATTCTTCATATCCTGTAATCCAGCACAAAACTGCTTTGTGAGGAATCATGTCCTTTCACCAGTTTGCAATGTCATTTTTTGTTTTTATCCCATAATCTTGTATTACTGTAAGTTCATTGTAACACTACTATACTAATTAAATATGTGACTAGTCATTATATTAAGGTATAGTGAAGAGAAGTTTCCCATTTTGTGTTTTCTTCTAAACTCTGACATTGGACAAAAATAAGTATCAATGATGGGTAAATTAATGGTGATACAGTGGACTGAAAATAACCCAAGTTTGATATCAAGCTTGGTTTTTTACTTCTGTAGGATTGGCTTGGTATACTGTAGAGATGGGCTGTGTACCTGGTTGCTAAGTGTTAGAATTTCAGCCTGAAGGAGATTTTTTTGGCCATTTCAGGAGTGGTAGCTCATTGTGTGGAGCTTTCTACTGTGTTCTACATTTGCATTTCAGTGAATTATAGGATGAAGAGAATGGATTGTCCGTAAGCCCAAATTTTTCTAAGTGTACAAGACTCTCAATCCTGCAGAAAAAAGATTCTGCTAACTGCATATATGTCTGTTTTGCATTCTGTGCTTTTGTATTAGTCTTTATACAACTTGCATCTGTATATCTACGGAGGTGTTAAGGCCTTGTACAGTCAAATTTTCGCTGTTTGTCTCCTTTAGGCTAGTGGCTGTTCTTTCCTTAGCTCTGCTAATGCTGAGGAAACTCTTGCATGGAGTTATGGGAAAGGTCCAGATATAAGTGGTAGCGCTTCTGAATGTGGTCCTCAACTTGGTTTACCATGCCTACGCTTTTTCAGCTAGTTTATCAATCTGAGACACTTTTCTTCTGAACTTCCATTAGTGAACAAAGATGTAGATATATTTACTTTTAAGCTTTAGGCATATTTTTAGTGCAGTTCAAGTAGGCTGGCTTCAAGACTGCACACAGTGCTTGTAGACTCAGTGATTAATTTATGGGTAAGAACTCTTGCCATTGTGAGATTTACCAGAATGCATAAAAATATCTGATATAGCAGTTGTAGTTGGATATGCTGAAATTTGGCCTGTATGGGAAATAGCATAATAATTCTTATCTGTGGGATTAAGGTTATTCCTTTGTTGAAATATTCATGACCTGATTCAGATTGTACATCAGGAAGGAGTTGCTTTCTCACCATTTTCTATTTATTTAATTTTTTTTTTAGAATTACGTAGAAAAATGATTTTTAAGACTATTACATCTGAAAGAATTAATAGGAATTTTGTTAGAGGAGGATAATACTGGATTGTTTGCAACCTGAGTAATTCCTTTCATGGAAGTTCTGATTTTAAGTTTTATTGGACTGCTTTGGCTGCGACTGTCTTAGGGGAAAAATAACAGTACATTTTTATCTTCTGCCAAAAAGCCTATGACAGATGGTGCCTTGCCTGTCTAGTATGAATTTTTCCTGCTGTATAGACATTGACTGGGGGGAAAATAGTGTTCCATAGCTTAAAAAATGTATCTTTGTTGATAGAGGAGTGACTAAGGAATAATTACACAAGTCTTGGGCAGTAGGGCATCAGTTTGTGCAGAAATCAGTATCTGAATAAATCCAAAATGGCCTGTTGGAAATCTGGCTTCTTAATAGATGAACAGAGAAAAAAAAATAAAATTTGTATGTTTGGGGGAAATAATGTTAAAATGGTCCCTGCAGGTGTCTTTGCACTGAAATTTGTTCTTTAGTGGAAGCTAAAATCTGTAACATGATTAATACATGTGTAGAGATGGACAACTGCTAATTTTTGGGCAGTGCTGGTGCTGTGGACTACCTTCAGAGTCCTTATCTCATTCATGAGTCTGTCCTTTTCTGAAATAACCTTTTAGCTTTTGTGATACTCAATTTTTTTGAGACATTCTTGTTAGAACCAGTTGTTCCATTGTATGCTGTGCTCGTCTTCCATTTTATAATTGCTGTCAGATTTATAAAGTGATCTACCTGGTGCTGTGCCTGATTCTTTGTAAGATATATTGATGGAACTGTGTTCCCTGGCAGTTTCCTCTACAAGGTCCTGAGCAAAGATTTTCTTGTGGATGTTGTCTGAGATACTGTTAAGTTGTTTTTTTTGGAGACTGATAGTATAATTTTGTGTGGAGTTCACATAGGTTATAGTTCAGTACTATCTTCAGTTGGCTTTGAAAACAGAAGGAAGGAATGTAAACTTTTTTGAAATAGAAACTCTTGCTTTGTATTTTGAGAACACAACAGCATTCCCAAGGAGTTAGACATGTTCTTTTCAGTTTCTTTGTATTAACCTTCTATATGCTTGATTCAAAGAAGTTATTTTATATGTAATCTACTGTCTGTGGGTAAACCGAAAGAACAACCACATAGATTTCATAGAACTTTGACTATGGTGTCCGGTTCTACAGTATTGGCTGTCAGTTAATGTCAATGCTTTGCTTTCCTTAAACACAGCCTTTTTTTTGCCTTGAATACAATGTTGAATTTATACTTTGAATGTAGCGTATGCATCTTGCTACATAGAATTACCATCTCATTTAGGTGCGGATAACAGCCTCTAGAAATATGCTTCAGAAAGGTGTTCTTTTGTAGGTAAGCAGAGCAGCTGTCAAACCTGTGACAATTAAAGCATGCATTTCCAATAGCATATTCTAATCAAACACACTAGATCAAGATCAGTTATTCCTTTGCTGGTCTAAGTTTCTGTTTTGTCTTTCCACAACGATCAGTTACACCTGTGTGGTATATGTGATGTTATACAATTATGTTTCATTGGAAAACACACCAGATTCTTTTCTGTAGTTTAAGTAATTATTGAAAATGCTTCGGATGTGCAGAATTAACATGGCCAATGAATCGCTTAACCAAGTTGTTCAGATAGTAGTTCTTGAGTTTGGCCAAAATAAGCAGTTTTGGTCAAAAAAAGTGAACAACTGCAGAGCAGATAGACAGGACAGTGACTGAATGTTTTCTTTTGAACTTGTAGGTTTTGTTAAAGCGTCGAGATGCACGAAAGATTTGAAAGATATAGATTACGGCTTTTCTGCTATGCTTTGTCAATTCTCTGTTCTATCATTCACTGTTAAACTCAGAGTGCGTATTACTTCGTGACCATATTTTAGCTTTTGTTTAATTTTTCAAAATCGGCTTAATAGAATTAACAGAATAGCAAACTAAGTTAAAGCGTTTATATGCTTCTTGACTTTTAGTAGGCTTCTTGAAAATAAACTAATTGCTGGTAAGGTTTCTGCATCTTAATATTTGCAACAGATTGGTGCAGTACTTTTATCTGAGATGGGCAGCACAGTTCCAGCTGAGCCAGTCCCTAGCATGATCTGACAGCTATCTCTGGCTTCAATGTAGAGGGTGGTTTGAGAGTTTCCATACTAATTTCTGTAGCCTCGCGTACAAGGGGAGAAAGATGTTTGTTTGGAGAGATTTTTTTGACTGAAGAGTGATCATGTATTAACTTGGACTTTAGTTTCTTTTATAGGAGTGATGAAATTTTGATGAAAATAACTTTGGTTACTGTATTTAATCTGGTAATGCCTACCACTAACTAATCTGATGTATTTTCTACACTGAAGAATTTAAGTATAAGTGTATGTGGATCACTGATTTGTTAAGTTTGTTAATATTGAATAACCATTAGTAAATTGACAGTCTTTAACATTTGCTGTACAAAATGCTTGATAATGTCTTGAATGAGTTTTCAGTAAAACAGTCTCTTCAGGCGCATCCCAGCTGATGCTTTGAACTGTGATCTTTTGTGGCTGAACAAGAAGACCCATAGAGCATTTAGATTTACGTGTGTTTCAAGTTATGGTTTTTCTTCAGCAGACAGAAATCATATTGCTAGAGAGAAATTCTGTGATGGCTCTATGATCTCTTAAGAATATCAGTGTTTTTCTGTCTGAGGGTTGTAAGAAACAAACTGTAAACTCTATCCAAATTGGGTTTATCCTTGTTTTGTACCTTGTTAATTTGGTACTTATTAATTCCACCATTTACAGAAGGAATGATTTTAAAATTATGTGGAGGTGATTGTGTACAAGTATAGTATAGTTAATATAGTTAACTAAATGCATGTTTTTTGATGTATGTAAAATGTTCTTATGCTACTTTAAAAAACAGAGTTACCACTGGCATAGAGCAGTCTCTTTCTGGGTAAGATGCACTGTAATTAGTGTGAAAGTAGGTCATACTTAGGAAAATGTGTTTGTAAAATACAGATATTGCTGGAAATAATTACAGAAAACTTGATGCTGCAGTGTTAAGTTATATGCTGCAGATTGTATATAGCAACTTTGCTGTTGAACTACACAGCAACTGACAAAAGGTTTACTTCTAATTTTGAAGTAGATGGACCAAAACTACTGGTTAAACTGGGAAAGAGAGAAATAGCTTCCAGTTACCTACAGTGCCTGCAAGAATGATTTTTCTGCTAATTATCTGAGATTCTTAAATTTTTAGAAGCATACCAAAGTTGGAGTATAGCTGAACTAAAATGTCTTCTGCAGCTTTCTATTTTTTTGGGCTGACCACTCTATTAGAAACATGAGCAAAGTTGATAAGCTGTTGAAAAGAAAACTATTTCTAGCAATTGATGCCTGAGACTTATGCTGACATTTCTATCTGGAAGAAAAGGCTTTTACTTTTATAAAATGTTTGATATTTATTCAGGGACTGCTGAACAGAGATCGGGACTTTGGCTATCAATTAATTGTTTCTGCAGTCTGAAGGAAGTCTCCCACTTTCCCTCTGCCGTTGTGTTTTGTAACGGTAATGTGAGAAAAAGATTGTAAAAACATTATCTGTCAGGAAAGTAAGCAGGTACAACTCTCAGGGTACCCAGGGAACTGATCTGTTGGACAAGAAGGCATGGGTTTTGTGTAGCACTTTTCAGAGAGAACTTTTACTAACTTCCTTTCATTTCTTTTTGTTACAGTGATACTGACTTTAATCTAGCCTTTTTTAAAATTTTTTTTTTTTTTTTTTTTTTAATCTGTTTAATCTAGGCTTTATCTTGATGCCTTTATGGCTCTGCATCCATTCTTGGGTGTTACCCCACCTTCTGCAGAGTGGTAATATAACAGAGGGCAGCTTTCAGCATGAAGGCTGACTATGGACATCAGGATCAAGCTTCCTGACATGTAGTTTGCTGCTGCTGTCTTTCTGGCAAGTTTCTCCAATGAGGGCTAAAAAAAAAAAGGCCAATGAGTTGTGTGGCTGCTCTGATTTTTTAGAGTCAGGTAAGAGAGCGTCTGTGTCTGCTTGTGTAATGAAATGTAAACGAGCATTTTGGGTGCTGTGACTCTGTGGCATATGTGACCATGAATTATTGGAGGAGACGGAGAATTTGGACTTTAGGTGGTTCTATAATAGGCAGTAAGGGCTATAGTGGTAAAAAGATTGGGGAACTTCCATGGAGAGATGTAGGGAAGCCTTCTCTAATCTCTTAATCTTCTGCTTTAGATTTGAGCAATGGCCACTGCAGCATACCCTGGTTCTACTAATTTGAGCATAATTTTTGAAGTATTGGAGTTCTAGTATGCTGCCAGTGGCTCTACTGCCTCAGAGGAGTATTGTATGTTGCTCCTGTTGTGTGAAGGTTTTTGATTTTGTTCTCTACTCTTTCTTATGAAAGTCTTGGAATATTTCTTTTTCTGCCAGGTAATGGGCATGTTTCTGAAGACTGTTATTCCTTTGAGTGTGTTTTTGTATTTGAGTGTATTCTGCTAGTTGACTATCAGAATTGGCAGCAGCTTTGTAAATTATCAAGGAAGAACCATTGCAAATTTAGAGTTAACTAATCAATGTGAAAGGAATTGTGTAATCCCAATATGGTTATTTTCCAGAAATAGAAGAGTAATTATGCAAATTCCTGTCCCCTGTGTAGTTTAAACCCTATGCTCTGTCTACTGTCTTCGAAACAACATACTCCTATTACTGTTAACTAGGCTATTTTATTTCTTTCACAACCTTTTTTTTTTTGCCACAGCTAAATTTAAAATGTAGTAACGATAGATTTTAGGGGGGAGCTAATGTGAGAAATAGGGACGTTGGATGGCAATCGAAAGACTTTTGTTAACTGGCTTGACAACGTGGGAAGAGTTCTGAGGATAACGTGATGGCATGTGTTGTGGTCAGATACCCAAAGCTTTGGTATTTGGGCTAACATACTCCTTTTGGCTGTGCCTGATGCAGCATGGCCCAGTAGCAGCCTGATGTAGCTGTGGTAGCTGACGTGGGTGTCATCTCTACCTCCTTGCCTGCCTGTCTTTTGAGGGCTGTTGGCTGAATAGGGTGTATATCTTCCCCTTATATGCTGCAATTACAGCCTGACTTGCTAACCTGTCCTGCTATCTGACTAATTATATAGTACTTTAGGCTGTAAACTGTGATGGTTGATGACATGGCAATGCATCCCGCTTAGCTTTTCTTGCTATAAGATTGTAATCTCTGGCAGTGGGCTGCTTCTGCTGCTACAGCTAACTGCCTGCGATGGTGAATTCAAGCGGTTAGTTGGCCTCAGTCGTTGCTGTGTAATGAATTGACTAGAGAATTTGTAGGAGAAAGAAGAAATTGCAAAATTGGGAAAAACTAAGATGTTACGTGCTCCTCTGTGAACTGGAGAATGTTTTAGGAAATTGAGATAATCTTTCTATATCTAGCTATCTATATCTGTACCTATCTATCTATCTATCTATATCTAACTGATAGATTTGGTCAGATTGTTTGAAAGGGATTAAAAATCTTCCCTTTTGATTTTGTTAAGGAGAAAACACTTGATGTGAATAACAGTTTTTATATAGTGGAATGTAATTACTCAAAGACTGTAGTTTGTTTTAACTTCTGAAGCCCATTTTGCTTCTGAAAAGCAACTTTTTAGATGGTATTATAACTTGTTTTATTTTTATCAAGTATCTGTAAAGTTGTTTTTTGAGGGGAATTGAAAGCACCAGTGAGTTTTACTTGTACACTCAGTGAAAAGTCTGTTGCACACTATAATTTCCTCAGTGAAGCATCATAGAACAGTAGATACCGTAAATAGCAAAGTGTAGCCTGCAGATCTGTTTCTTTCTCCAGGTCTTCATTCAGCACATTTGTATTGAAATAGTCTCTGATGGCTTGACAAACATGGTGAATTTGTGCTCGTATTAAAGGAAAATCTGGCCTTGTATTTGGAATTCTAATAATGATTATATTGTGGTGTTAACTAGAAAATGATCCTGTTCTCTCAGCTGTGTTGTTGCAGAAGAGCTAATAGAGTAAGGTGAAGTTAAAAGCCTCTATTAATTGTCAGAATAAGCAGTGTCAGCTCTATATACACACGGGAAAGAGGATTATGTCATTGTTCATTGCTTCTCAAGCAAGATTTACATACACTGCAAAGCGGTGATGAATTCTGTTAGTATAGCTACATGTTAACTACGTTTCAGGTGCGAACGCATCTGGATGCTAGAATGCTGTTCAGTTTTCTATGATGTGTCGTTATAAACTACACTATGTGGTGAACAAACTTCATTGAAACCTTGTTTAGTTCATTTATATGAATGAAACATACCCTGCTTCTGAATGTAAACAGTGCTTTGGGCCTACTTTCAAAAAGCAGAAACTTGCCGGTTTTATAAGACATTTGCACGTGGAAGTGATCTTCAGTGTTAGTGAATGTATGGAAATAAATACTAAGTTTGATCCAGGTGACACTTGAGGGAAGTGGATGGCAGATTTATTGCAGTGGTGCTACCAGTGTGAAAACAGTGCTGCAAGTCATTAGATGTCAGAGAAACTGTGCTGGTTCACAGCTGTCATTTTTTGTTTTAACTTGGGATGCAGTGTGATGATGTTGTTGTCATAGATTTCAAACCAGTGGATTAATGTTTCCCTCACTGGCAGCCTTGAAGTATGCCAAATGTATTTTAGAAAGCTGCTTTTCCAGTTCCTATAGAGGAGGTTAGGCTCTGCATATGTTTCTTTGAAAGGTAGCTTTTCTAGCTGTTAATCAAACCTACATTCTGAGATTTAGCACAGAAATGAAAATATGAAATGAATCAACTGCACTAAAAACAAGACTTTAATAAGGAGAATGACTTGATGTTAGCTGCAACTGCTTATTGATACTGAGCTTCTGCTGGCTTAAAAATTTAGGAAGTCACATTTACAATCAAGAAATTCTAATGACATCTAATTAGTGTATCAATATAGAGTTTCTAGTAATCTGATGTAGAATGTGAAAAACAGAACAAAATGATGTCAAAGACTTTGCAGAAGTATAAATGGGAAGTATATACCTCAGTATGGTTTTTATTAATATTTAGACAATTTAAGTTAAATTATTATAAAGAACATAGAAAGAACCTTATTTATATTTGTTTCAGTGGAATATGAAGAATGTACTTAACCTTGCATTTGGAAATGGCTTTTTTTTTTTAATACCACATTTACGGTTTGCTCTTTGAATGATGTTTGAATTATAAAATCTAATGATAGTTTTTATATATTCTTAATTTTAACACTGGTATTTTCTGTAATGATTAAGTTTTGCCTGAATGCCATAGCTCCTTGTACAGCTTCACTGATGGCTGTGCTTGGATTGCTGCGTGATCTCAGCTCAAAAGGTGTTGTGTTGGGCCTTTCATTTAGATGTTGTCTGGTACAATTGATCGCAAAGAAAGAAACATAGTTTGCAGTTTGACTGAAGATGTTTGTAAGGGAGATGTTTTAGATGGCTGACTGTTACCTCTTTGTATACACCGATGACAGCTCAAGGTTATTATAGGGCTGATTCTTGCTCTGTGTGCTGTCACTGCTGAGAGTACTTCACTAATAAAAAAAGGAGCAACCACCGCTACTATGCTTAGCATGCTCCACTCTTCACAGATGGTAGAGAGAGTTGTCAAGCATGTAACTTTTAGTTATTTATCCAAATAAGGCCACCTTAGAATTAATTACAAAGTAAAAATATTTTATCTCCAAAGTCCAGGGCTACCATTTCTACCACATTCTATTACAAATTACCTGTCTCATTAATCTTGTCTTTTGTGTTTCGTGATCTCAGTGCATTTTGCTGCTTGTGTATTTTACTTGTATTTGCTGCTTGTGTATTTTGTATTGTATTTTACTGCTTATGATGTTCTGTTGTATATAAAATGATAGAAAGTTGTCAGAGAAATTGTCCGTGGGTGTGTAGAAGGGTACATATGAAGAAGTGTTCCCCATCTATAGCTGAAATTTTAGTTATGTTTCTTAACATTTGAGTAATTCATAATGTTTATGGAGTAGAGTGCATGTGGGGAAGATGACTGTCAACTCCCTTATTTTTATAAAGAAATTCGTATACTTTTGAATAGGGTCATGAATAGATCAAGCTGGCACTTTCCCTTGCTAAAATAAGGATCACAGTAGTAATTAGACAAATGAGCAAATAAGTGGAGAAGAAGGTTTACACTTAGAGATTTGCAATTGATGAATTGATTCTGAAGCTTTCTAATCGTCCTGCAGCACTAACTTTTTCAAGAGTTATGACAGATCTTATTTCTTTCTGTTCTAACATGTCACTGATTGCTTCTGGTTTTTCATACTTGTTTCATCTACTTCTTATATGATATGGATAAGACCAGTTACTTGTGAATTGTATATCACACGTTTTGTATACTGGGAATGAAGTAGTGAAGTAGTAATATGAGATGTTCTTGAGCAAGTATTTAATGAGGTAGCTTGTTAAAACAGAAAGCTATTGTATTTTGCACTGACAGTTATCTAACTTTTTGGCATCATTCTGGCATAATTATGGAACTAATGATGCTTAGTTTTCTTCTCAGTCGTTTTTTCTAGCTTTCCAAAGGTCCTTGGAAAACACTTGGGTGGGCTAAGCAAATACCATCTGTGCAGTTAAATAAATGTGTATAAAATATTTAATTATGTATAAGGCTTCCATTAATTTCAAGGAATTCAGCAACAGATAAAATGGAAAAGTGATATAAAAGCTCAATTTTCTGTTTTTCCCAGAAAAACTGAAGTAGCGTTCTGTGTCACTATCACAGTTGCATATGTTTTGTATTGAATAATGAAAGTTTGTTGAACTCTGTGACTTGTAACTTTTGTTCTTCAGGCTTCTTGGAGCTCATGAAACCTAGACAGAAACCTGAGGAGTTTTGCTTGCTGATCTTAGACAAATGCCCCTTTAGGTATCTATAAGCAGTAATCTAAAGGAACAACTACTGTATTGATTAAACAAAATGTCTTCGGGCTGATTCTTAAGATTTTACTGTTAAATTTTTATCATATACGTTATGTTAAGTATGAATTTTGTTTCACTAAACAGTCCTGCTTTGAAAAATATTGAGATATATTACATATGTTGAGAAGTGATTATTAGATTCTGGACACATCTATCAGTGTAGTTAGTCCCATATTACACTTTTGAACTTCAATTTCCAGTTTGACAGCTAAGTGTTACTGAGTAAACACATTGAACAGTGAGGAGTTGATTTGAATATGAATTGGGATTTTCCATTCAGAAATTTTTGTTAAGAGATTTTTAGGTTTAGGGATAGTTGTGAATGGTGGTAGCCTCAAGAAAGAAAAACTACCTCCCCTCGCCCCCCACAGTTCTACATTAAGCATTAATCTTGGAAGAAAACGCTGTTCATCATATTGAGATTAAAAGCAACAGATTCTGTTATCTTTTGTTATCAGGATCCGACTTAGACATCACAGTTTCTTTACGTGCCCAGAGGTCCCGAGCACCTGGCTTGGCTAATAGAATTTGTTGTAGTATAAGTTCTGTTAGCCCAAATAAAAACTTTGGACTTCCAAGTTAATGACTAATGGTTAAACAATCGTAAATTTTTGGAACCAAAGCAAGAAAGATAACTACTGCATCTAGCTAAACTGCCAGCAACTTTTTAGTGCTTCCTCTGATGAACTTTCAGATGTCTCTTAACTGACTTCTTCCAAAAGAGTGTTTTTTGTTTGTTTGTTTTTTAAAAACACGTTGCTGTCTGAAATGTTTGTTCTTCTAATTTTTCTCCTGATAGCACTGCTTGTTTCATCTAGTTGAGCTGATATTCTCACTGTAGTCATAAATGTTGCTGCAGTGCTCAAGTTGCCTCCATCATTTGTTTCCTTCCAGTATTTTTTTTTCTACATTGCTAGCTGTCTTTTTGTAGGAATTTAAAGTTCTTAAAGTGGCCTAACAGGCTTCATCACTGTGTTCTGGCTGATACCACTTGGGGGTTTGCAGATCCATTAAATTCTCTTGGGTCTTTTCTAGCCCTGTTTTCTGTGATACATGTACATGTAAGATTTCTTTTTGCTGTTCATATAGCCAAATTATTTTGGCATTTTGCATACCTTAGTGCATTGCTGCATAGTTTCTTCTCTCATCTGCCCCACATTTTCCATTTAATGTCCTTTTTTCTTCCTTTTTTCATCTATTTTCATATTGCTTGTATAAGAACAAAAGTTTATATTTCCCTACATAGAAAAAAATTGAAAGATTTAATTTCTGAAGTTAAAGGGTATCTTATGTAGTCAGCAGTCTAGGCCATTTCTTATTCAAATCTGGTATTGTAATTGTGCTGTTTAAATGGAGTTTTCAATGTGGCTAGAAAAAGTGATGTGCAGGCACTATGCTCTGCCTGAAAAATACTCAACTTTGCACTTAAATTTGGGTTCTACGATCTGATAGAAAAAGGAGAAATATTTTCAACCGAGTATTTGTATTATCGTTCCTGAGCTCTTTCAGATTTAGTGTCCGTCTTTGTTTGGACTTGCATTTAGGAATGGAAACTATTAATATACTTTCTCTACAGTTTCTGAAAGTAAGCATATACCATTGCACTGTATATGTAATATATGCGTTTGCTGGCTAAATTTGAAGTCAGTGCATTGGTAGCTGACTTCAGTGAATACTTTGACTTTCTCCTGTTATCTAAAAGCCCCAGCTCCATACAGAGTAGCCTCTGTGATCTAGTCTGTGGCTTACAGGCAGGATCCATCCAGTGAAATATTTCCATTTAGTCTGCAGTTTATTTATTTAGTTAGTTTTCTTCCCTGAAGTAGTGAGTGCTTTCTAAAAAGCTGAAAGTCTTCTCCAGGAGAGAGCTGGGCAGGGCACTGGCCGCTGCCCCATCTAAGTGTATGGGGTATCATATCCTGCTGTGGCTGATGTAGCCTCTCTTAATGGTAGCTGCCACCCTCCTCTCCCCATATGTGGCTGACAGTAGCGTCAGCTGAGCTCTCTGTGCTCAGTTTGAAATAGTGCTCTCCCTCACTACTGAGAGCATGAGAAAAGGATGCTGCCTTTGCAGCTCAGCATGGACCAGGGTGTGTGTGCATTGTGTAGAAAAATAATGATAGAAGCTAAGTTGCTGCATGTGAATTAGCTAATGTAGGCATAGAAGACATCAGTGATACATTTTTTTTATCTCCTTAAGGCTGTGCAAATGATCCAGCTGTGATGTTCAAGTACCTTTGTACCACTGTTTGATATGTCCAAGCTGGAAGCTGACGAGATAACAGATTGTATTTAAATCCTTTATCTGTTGTGAGTTAAAATCAGGGTATCAAATCTTACTCTGATGAGGGTTATACTTCAGTTTGACTTTCTGATGACTTGAAATTGTGAGTTTATTTGCAGATACTAAAGGTACTCCATTAGTTACACAGAATACCCAGGTGTAGTAATCAGTGTACCATTTAATTCTCTAAATCATTTGATCTCGTTGAGCATGGCAGCAGTTGCTAACAATATAAATTTGCATCCTTCGGGAGCGTAAGTGGGGAAGTGGTTACGTAGGAATGTATGATAACATATCGTCTCTGGAAATCTGCTTTTAAAAAGATACTGCTTATCGTTATATAAATTATATAAATACTGCTTATCGTTCCAAGCTAAAATTGAGTTGATGCGCATTATTATAGCTCCATAGGGGAACTTCTAACATGCTGTAAGTATTTCGGATTGTTTTTCTGGTTAGTTGTGTAAGGCCCAAGTTTTCAACTCTCTTGAAAATTTTTAAGGTAAACTTGATTATTTTAAAATCCTGTCATCAAATAAAAACCTTTTATCATGAGGTGGCTTGACAGTAGGTATAAATACTGATTTTGGTTTGAAAATTAAACACATTTTGCATCTTACAGTATATAGGAAAACGTTTCAAATTTAATTTTGCTGTGCCAAGCATGAGTCAAGTTTGTTTCCAGGTTTTATATAAAGCCATACAGAGCGAACCATACTTTTTTGGGCCATCAGCGAAATGCATGAACTGGAGCATTCAATCAAAAGGGTTTTTGTGCTAATACTAGTTCCGAATGTGTTTATAGGACAGTTGTTTGTGAAAAAAAAAAAAGTTAGTGTTTTTAGTGTTTGAACACAGAGAAGTTAGCTCCTTGTTGATTTGAATTAGTATAAAGAGGTGTGACTTCAGTTTGGCTATTAGGTTCCATCAGTGGAAGGACTAGCTCTCAATGTGGATTCATATCTGGTGCTTCTTTAAGCAATAAGTTCACAGCAGAAGTTCATAATTTCTAGAACGATAGCATCTTCCTTTTGTTCTCAAACACTTTGGCTATTAATGACAAAATTGCGTTTCCTGGCTTCTGCTCAGCTATTCTGGATGTACACTGTGCTAATGTAAATCAGCAGTTTCTGCTTCTATAAATAGACTTGGTCAGCAGCTGCAGAGCAAAACTCACGAGCTTCTGGTCATTTTTATTGTTGCTATTTAGAAATTGCATAGCTGTAAAAGTGTCCTTTGTGTATGCCTGCTGTGGTGATGTTTGCACAGCCGGCTGAAGTTATGTGTAGGAATAGGGGAAAAGTTTTCACTGCGTTTAGAAACCAGGAGTATGGAAGTGGAGGCAGAGAGCTCTGTTTCCCTACATATGGGAAGTCCTTACAATAAGTTTGGAGCTCTTTTATAAAAAATACATGCTACCCAGTTGCCTGAAGGTCGGGTCTGGGGATAGCATTTTCCCTCCTCCTTTATAGCTGGACGTCAGGCAATATTTACAAGAGTATACTGTTGGGAAACATCCACTTGCTGTGCCTCGAGAAGTTGTCTTCCCATCTGTTGTATGGGAAGGAAACAGCCAGGGAAGATTGCTTGCCTTCCACAGCATTCCTCCCTTCCTGGACCATCTTGGGAGCTCTTGTTAGCAGCTACTGCTGCTATCCTCCGTTCTAGGAAGCAGAATAGGAAGTGATACCAGTCTGGCAATCTTCTTACCAGTATCTTCTTGATACCTGCAAGAAGATGGAAGCTAGCAGTTCAGCGAGGAAACCATTGCTCTGAATTGATGCACAGGAGGCTACTTGTAAAGAAAAACTATTCAGCATCTTTGATATGGGGATTTAACTGAAGTCCTGAATCTGTACTGACATGGATATTTTTCTTGAAAGCTACCAATTTTGCTCTTAAGGTTCTTAGTGCAGAGCCTCAGGAAGTATATTGAGCTGTACGGATGTTTTTTCTGAAGTAAAGATATCCTTGCTTTCAGCATTTCCCTAAAATACATAGAGCCAAATGGATCATAGACTCAACTTTTGCTGAAAGATGTGGAATTACTTAATTTTTCCTCCCTAATGTAAGAGCATGTTTCTTGTATCTGACACTCAGCTTGTGTGAATCACATGCAGAGAAAAAGGAAATTAGGAAATTTAGTATCATGATGGGAGGTGGGAGTAGAGGCCGCTTGTCAGCTGTTGCTTGAGAATCATAGAATCATAGACTGGTAAGGTTGGAAGGGACCTCTGGAGGTCATCTAGTCCAGCCCTCAGCATAGCCCATACGGGGGCTGAACCTACGACCGTGGCATTAGCAGCACCACGCTCTAACCAACTGAGCTGAACCTGCCCCCAAAACAGTGCGATCAGACTGTGAGGAGGCTGAACATCACCTGATTGCAATTCAGTGTATTCAAAACCTAAAAACTGGAAACCAGGGATTATCTCAGTTGTATGTTTTACCAGTGCTTTAAGCTGTATTCTTTATACTGTATACAAATTAGGTTTTAGTGATGTTAACTACTATTCTATGAGAAACAGAACCCTGTGGTCTAAACTCGTAGCTTAATAATTCTAATGTTTTTAAAAGTGTGTGCTAACTTCTGTTAGGCTTGATAGCCTGCATATTTTTAAGTCCTCTGATACTAGAAAAATGGATCATACTAATTCTTCATGGAAGACAATATTGACAGGGTAGGAAAGCACAAAGCAGGTTTGAATCTAGAGTGTGGACTTGTTCTTTTTAAAAATGTTTCCTCTCAACTTTAATTCTTAGGAGAGTAATTATAGTTCATTCATTGTGACAAAGTACTTCCATTTCTAATGGCCATTCATGGCAGTAATGAGGTTTCAATAATTTGGAGAGTTGAAGAATATGGTGTTTGACAGATCCTTGGAAGCACTTAGGAGGTCTAATTGAAATACAAATTTAGAAAGAAGCCTTAATTCTGTAATAAGAACATTTTGTGTCTCATTGGATAAACAAACCACATTATGAGTATAAAATCATAAAAAGTGTTAAGCATTTGAGAGCGCTTTTGAAGTTTATTGCTAAAATGCAAAGTAAGATGTTGCACTTTTAGATATTTCTGGAAATGATTAGCATGTATAATAGCTTAGTTCCTTTTGTAAAGTATAGAAACTGCTAATGTACAAAGTTAGTATCTTCTGTATGATGAAGAAATGTAAAGGAAGAAAAATGATAATTTTAATGCAGAATTAGTTAGACATCTAGAAATACTCATCCTTTAAAGAGAGACAAGAGGAGTTAATCTGGAAAATATTTACCTGAGAGACTTTACTAAATAAACTTTTATTTCTTCTTTTAGTCAGCAGATAAGCAGCGAGCCCTAGAAGAAACCAAAGCCTACACAACCCAGTCATTAGCAAGCGTAGCCTATCTGATCAACACTTTGGCCAACAATGTTCTCCAAATGCTGGATATCCAGGCATCCCAGCTTCGACGCATGGAATCTTCAATCAACCATATTTCACAAGTGAGAATTTTTTCCTTTTTCCCTTTTTCCCCTACTTTTATTTATTTATTTATTTATTTATTTGCAATTTGTTCTTGAAATTGTACAGCAGGGATAAAATTATTTGTGAGTTAGGCTTACCTGATATTTTAGGAATGAGAAAACATACTTTCCCTTAAAACAGAGGGATATATTGATTCTCATGTTAAACCTGGGAAGCATCTCTTCTCGTGATTTTATGATATTTTTGTTAGTGTGAGCATGTTATATAGGATAAGAAATTAAATATAATCTTGATCTGTTTATTGTTTAGAGGGTTTTGTTTTGCCTGTGAAGTGAAAAGCACAGGAAAACTGTTAATGAGAAATTCCAAATATTACATTGAAGGGCAGATTAACTAATCCAACTCTTATCTGGTGGCTTACTGTGCCTGCTATTAAATGGCTACATGCACTTAGAATTAGAAGGAAGTATGAAATAAACAGTGGAAAATTATGCTTGTCATCTTTTTACTTTTCCTGTTGCTTTAATATTGATGACAAAAGCGTAGGTGGTAAAAATACTTCTCTTCTGGCTTTTCTGAAGGTGTTGTTTGCAATGACACGAACGGAAGGTGAAATGATGCTGTCTCATGTTTGTATATAGCTTTACAACTCCTGCCATGGTTTGCAGTTTTTCCGGGCAGCAGTAAACTAAACTACTAATATCGGGAACCTGTGTCCTGCTATTACATTGATGAGAGTTCTGACTCTGCCTACTGGAGTGGGTTGAAGATAAAGAATAGATATATTGGAGGCTTGCATGCAAATGATGGATTAAGAGGAGAAAGTAAGAGCAATGAAACAGCACATTCTGTTTTTTCATTTACTGGAGAGTTGATTGGCTCCGTTACTGAGCATTTCTAGAAGACAAAGGTAGGCAGGCACTTTTGTGTCCTGTTTTGACCAATATATTTTAGCTACTACAAGTTTGATGAAATTTCTTGGTCTCCATATGATAGTGTTACAATTAAGAAAAGAGGAATGTGGTATTTAGAAAGAGATTTGGAAGTGGGAGCTGTGTAAGTTAGGAAATAAGCAAGTAGTTAATCAGTATGTAGATCTGGAAGAGGGAAGAAGAGTGAGTGGATTCAGAGGATGATGCAGCATTATGAAAGAAGAAAACAACACCAGAGCAGGATAGAAGGGAACAAAGATCAGAATAGTGTGGTGTATTTTTATAAATGAATCAAAGAGAACTGATAGATATCTTAGTATTCAGAGTGGCTGCCATATTTTTTACAGTTACTTTGTCTCTGGTTGAGAGATTATTATTTATGTATCTTGTGAATGATCACACTTATAAATTCTCTGAAAGTTGAAATTTTTTCTGTAAAGTGAGTTAAGCTCATCTGTTAACTTGCCTTGCTGGTGCTGAAAAGCTTGCTAAGCTGGCAGTGATCTGGCCCAGCAAAAGAAGTGAATAACTTCATTCTAGGTTAATGAGCTGAATTGGCTCACTGAGGGATCAGATGAATTCTGGAGCAGATGCGAAGAAATGGAGGGGGTGTTGGGGGTTTGCCTTTCTGAAGGCACTGTACTATTAGGCTGGCTCAATTATCTCATGCAACTGGTTTCTCAGAAATAAGCTGAGAAGCTTTCTTCCACTGCATGCTACTTTTTAATCTATGGGCAAGTCATTCTCCCCCCCTCCCCCAGCCACAAATTTTATATTATTACGTACATCTTGCATGTATTTGTGTGTGCATGTGTATACTTACATGCTATATATATGCTCTGTGTGTGTAAACACACAAATACACCTGTATACACCCACATACAAATATACCTGTATGCACACAGTCTTGGATATATGCTTCTTGGCAGGCAAGCTAGGGCCAGTTGATAAGTATTTCAATTATTTGAGAGCCTGATGCAGAAGACAATATATTAAGGAAAAATATTTTCATTCAGACTTCACTAGATTCTGCATTTTATTGATGCAAAAAATTTGTCACACAGTTTGAGTAAATCAGCTTTTGGGAGACGTATCATGAAATTTTAAATTTTTTCATTCTGAGAATAAGTTTTATGCAGATTGAGATATGAAGTCTGATCGTCTTTGCTGCATAGGCAGGATTGGTACATATGCAAACTGGGTAGTTATTTAAAATGGACCATTAAATTTCCAGTGCCCAATACCCAATGGAGATACATCTACCAGAATTCGTACGCTGCAATTGTACAACAAAACAGAGCTTAAAGTATTTCACAGGCACACATGCACGCGTGTTGTGGTCCAAGGAACTTTTTAAAGTTGAATTTAATACACGTGGAAATGGGTTCATCCCATGATACTTGTGTTGTAGTTGGCTATATTTTCTCTCTTAATTTCAATGGTTATTTTCCTTTCAACATTTTTTATTTCTTTTATCATAGCTTGTATGTAAAAAACCATTTCTGTTCAGGAACTTTGATTATACTTCTTATCCTGGAACAGGCCTAACCTGCAGAAAATTTCTGTAGGCTTTTTCACACTGGGGGTCAAGTTTAGTGTACTGTTTCTAGCACCACTTCAAAAGCTTCATGGGTAAAAAGCCAAATTAACAGTTCAAACAATCTTACTTGAAATGATGTCAGTGTTTTGGAACAGATAAGAGACTCGTAACTACTATCCACTCATATTTGACTATGCATTATTGCATTAATACTTTGTTCAGTAGGTATTGATATTTAAATGTAGAACACACTAGTGCAGATTATGACATCTGGCTGTGTAGACCTGCTTTTAATTTTGAGTTGAAGTTCTAGGTTTCCACATATTCTCCAAAGAAAGGAGAAAAATCATTTAGCTCTTAGTAAAAAAAACTTTTTCAAAAGTGCCTTTTTTGTTCAATGTAGCTCTGACTTGAAGAGACTTGATTAACTTTAGAAGATGAAATATTCTAGTTTTCTGTTCGTTGACAGAATGCCAAATTATATCACTTTCTATGTTTCTTTCCATATGCCAACTTAAACAAAGAACTGAAAAGGAAGTTGATAATCATTTGTGTTTTTTCAGATTATACGTAGGTCCTGAATAAGAAAATTACTACTATTGAAACTATTTTTATGCAAGTGATTAAATTCTATTGGTTTAAAATTGAAGACTGCTTCAGTTTGGTCTGAAAGCTGATGAATCTATTCTTACTTGCCTTCTTGAACTTTGTCCAGAACTAGATGGTGTGCACTGTTTCGTATTTGGCTGAAAATTTAAATACTAAATACAGATCATCTGTATAAGTATTTATACTTGCTAAAGCATTTGCATTAATTTTTTCAAGTCAGCAAATGCTCTGGAATGTTGATAATGTCCAAATTCTTTAAATTAATCTGGCAGATTTTCAGGTTTCAATTTTGTATGATGAGCAATTATTTTTGTCAGGTTTGGTTACAAAGTATTTTTAGTGAACAAGGTAGCCTGAAAACAGTCTAATTTATAAGCAACTGTTGCAGTGTTCGAATACAGTAATAGTGATGAATTATCTTCAACGGCGTTGCGTGATGGAGAAGTCTGCTTCATGCAGTTTCTACAGAAATCGACCCCCACGACGCTGTCTGTCAGAGCAGTTCGTAGGTGCTGGGAAGCCTGTGGATTTGAACTGCTCTGTAGTCAGCACGCGATGCTCGGTTTAACTGTAACAGCATGTGTGAGCGGGCTCCTCTCTGCAGGGAAGTTCAGCTGGACTTCCTCTTGATATATCAGGAAAGGCTTGGAGATGTTTTTATTTTTTTTTTTACAAGCTGTTGAGTATAGCCACACTCCTTCGCAAGTGATAATGCAAATCTATTTTTCAGAGTAGATTTTAGCAGTGTACAGAGCAGGTAGCTTTTCAGCATTTTGGTATCATTATAACCTCTTTCTCAACAGTTGAAGCAACTACAATGTCACATTCCTACCTAAGGTGTTAAGTTTGGACAGTTGCTTATTTTAAAGCAGTAATCTGATTGTCAAGGTAATTTTTGAATTCATTTTTTTAAGATCTAGCAAACTAGATTTAAAAAAAAATCCAACTGGCAACATTGTATTTAAGCAGCCTTTTCTCTTAAGAAATTTTGACTGTATTTTAAAAGCCTAGACTAACACAGCGACAGTAAGTTGTGAATTGAAATTGGAATGCTTTATTTCTGCATTTTCACTGCAGATTGGACTTTCAAAATGCTAACTTAATACTCTGGAAAGTTTCACATCTAAAAGAGAGTATTTCTAAAAACTACGAGTTCAGGGACTACTAAATGAAGTGGTAAATACCCTTAATTTGGGAATCCCAGAAATTACTTAAAATATTCACTATTTTTAATCTTTACAAAACTTGAGGCTATTTTTATTGAACTTGGTATGGAAGATTGACAGTTCAAAATGGCTCAGAAAATTCCTAATAGAAAAAAACAAAGTGGTTTTCCCCCCTCTCTGCCAAGGTAGCCCTTGCCTTATTGTAGGCATTTTGGAAAGCATATCAAAAGCTGGTAGTAATGAGCTTAATCTCTAACAAACTGTGTGCTATCTGTCAATTAAAAGCTGTTGCCAATGGTTAATGGCGCTATGGGAAAAATTATGTAATAATATTGGCAGAAACCCAAAATTTCTTGTTAGAGAATAGTGATTTAAGTTATAGAAGAGCAGAACACATCCCATCTGCTTTTCCTGGCAGACCTTCCAAAGCCAGATGTTTTGTTAGTCGAGTTATAGCCCCTAAAACATACTAATTTTTTCCTTCTCTCCTTGGATTTTTTTTGAATTGAGTGTTTTAAAAATGATGTTATGTCAACAAAGATTTCTAAATTCCTGAACAAATGTTCTGTTAGCAGTCTCCTGTCTTGCTTAAGGCATTAATGTCAGTGCTAGAGGCAATAATTGCTGTCTGTTAAGGATTAATATTTTCATTTTCTGTAGTAGTAGGTTAATCTTTGCTCCTTTCTCTAGGAACCAAATACCTCAATGTTCCTCTTTGCTGTTTTATAGATGTCTTAAGATCTTAGGGTTCCAATAGTCTACGAGGCTAGAGAATTAAATTTTTGAAAAACCTGCTAGCGGAATGCTTTTCAATAGAATTCTGAAGGTATTTGTGGGTGCCATTTTAAAACCATCAGTCATTCCTCAGCAGTTAAAGATAAAGAAGCTGTTCTGAATTGTCAGGCAACAAAATTCCCATTACTTGAGCTTCAGCTTTTAATTAGTTTTTATGCATTTCATTGTTTATTACTGTAGGCATGCCTCACTGATCACGCTATTCCTTAAGGAAACCAGATGTACCCATAGCTCTTATTAATAATTAAAACGCCCTTTTTCATTCATGGAAACAAGTTTGCACAGTGCCAAGATACCATCGCTACAATAACATGTGCATGCAGTCACATTGTATCTTTAGATAATTGTATAGTAAAATGCTGAAAGAACATGACTTAAGGTTGCAGAGGTCAAGCTCTTGAGCTTCAGGGAAAGGAAGAAATAATCTTGCCAACACTGCACTAATTACTTTCTTTTTAATTTGTAGATGGAAGATAAGAATTGAGGCATTGAGAGTTTAATGTTCAAGGCATAAACCAGTTTTGAGTGACCACATTAAGACCCATGAGATTTTGATGTTTCAGGCTGTTTGAAATATCTTAAAGCATTTCAGATTCATAGCATTGATGTTGTAGCTGGGGATGTTCAGCATTTTAGAAAACTGGATCAGAGGCCTGTAAGATAAAGTACATACAATTGTCAGTGTAATATTTCTGCACTTCTCTAGCGACATGTCCAGATCACAGATGAAGTCTGTGATAACAGCAGAGCTTGAATTTTTCAGCTATAGTAAACATGAGCTTGTCTACTGAGTTGCTGCAGGCACATACTTTTAGGTTATCAAAAGAGGGCCTGATTTCTGATCACCCAGCAGGTGAGGTGAGGATTCTGTAGACAGTGTCTTTGGTACGGCTGCTGCTTGTTCCCGGGATGCCTCCTTCCGCTGTGCCGTAGAGGCAAAGGTCGGGCACAGGGAAGGGATAAAAACATGTGACGAAAGAAAAAAAAAGAATCCCGCCCTGATTCAGAGTGGCACATTTTGGGTACTGTGCAGTGGAGCATGTTTACGTGCTGTGTTTGCGCTGATGCTTGTACAAGCAGTAATACTGTAGGAGCTGTGAAGAGGCCGACCTGCTCCATTGCGCTGAGGGACAGTGCGTAGACCTGGTCATCACTGGGAACTTCAGGAAGGGCCAAATTGATTGGAGAGCGGTTTACTTGCTAAAGTATTAGCTGTTATAATGTGCAGGTTTCTATTAAGCTTGTATGAACTCTGAATTTCTGCAAAGGCTTGTATTTTGGACACATTTGAGTGGGTTTTTGTGAGGGTGGTGGAAGATAGGTCCCAGACAGTTTAATCACCCCTATTAAATTTCAGATCATTACTCAACAAACTGGAGTTTTTCAAAGAGAGATTTGCCAACATTTTTTTGACCTTGAATAATGTATTTTTCTGTAGCTTACATTCTGTAGCTGTGCTGCTTCATCAGAAAATTTCCAGATCTAGTTAGATCATACTGGAGATGGTAGAAATACACATGAGAAAGTTCTGTTCAGTGTTTTAAAATTTAGGAAAATTGCAAACAATTGAAAATATGTTAGTGGGAAATCTTGATAGATAGTGATTTAAACCTGCCTATAATGCCCCTGATATTTGTGAAAATCTCCTTTTTTGGAAAGAATTTGAAGAAACAATTCCTTGGATTTTTTTTCTTCTTGTTTGTTTGTTTGTTTTTTAAGTCCTGGTGATTGCAGAAGATAACACAGGATCTCGTTTACTTGTTCTACTATGTGTGGCACAAACAGAAGGATGAAACAGAGTTGACAACCAACCTCACCTCCCCAGTATCTGCTTGCAGAAAATTAAAACTCATAAAACTTGTCTTATGAAAATGAATTCTCATTTGTACCTGGTCTTTAGTTACTACAGAGCCTCTCTCTTGCTTAACTGTGTAAAGTCTACCTGGTGCCATTCATGGTCACTGAAATGATAATAAGAAATCTTACAAATAGCTGAATGAAGAGAAATCCTAATGATGGTGATTCTTACTTTTTGAGCCTGTAACTTACACCTTTGTTCATAACTTTGGCAAATTTCCTCTAAGGAAAGTTGTGATAAAAAGAGTCTTTTTTTTTTCTTTTTTCTTTTTTCTTTTTTTTAAATGACATGAATAACCCTAGGATTTAAAAATTTCTGTCCTGGCAAAGATGTATAACGTTTTTAGGTAAATTTTCCTTTTTCCTAGTCCTCTTCCCAAACAACATTCAAGTACATGTGTTTAGACAACATATTTTCGTTAGGTTTTTTTCTTGCACTAGGTATTCTCCTGTAGTAGTCGTTGTAATATATGAAGGGAAGGATTTTCAATGTTGGCTTTATCTATTTTTAGTGAAGGCACTGTGTTCAACTATTGGCTTCACTGTGCATAGAGTTAAGTTAGTACTGAGCATTTTCTCAAGTCCAGTCATTGCTTTGTAATGAGCCTTTTATAAAGACTTAAATATCTTATCTGATTTGTCTGACTGAAATTTTATTCTCTTGTAAGACTACTAGTCGTAGTTTATCAAACTGTTCTGCAACCTAAGAAAACTTATTTATAGTTTGCTTTGCAGGTCTTAAAAGTTAGGATTTAGGAAGATACCCTTGTACTTCATCTAGTTGGACACTGTTTCAAAGAGGAGCTTCAAGAGCAATTTTAAAATTAGAAAGGGTAATTAAAGAAATAGTATAGATCAGTGTTAGTAATTCAGTGGAAACTACTAAGAGTGGACAGGAGAAAGAATTTTTCTGAATTATAAACAGCAAGAGTGATAGAAACCCCAAAGAACCCTTAGCTATACATGTGGGTCTAGAAGTGATGAGTTCAACAGTAACCTGAACAAAGATGCTGTAAGAAAATACATGTAGTGATATGTTTATCACAGTATACCAAGATCTGCAAAACGTTAGAACTGATTCAGTTTTTTTATACTAACTGTGTTCAAATGCCTACCGCTGTTAGTAAATACACTACGTCTTTTGTAGACGGTGGACATTCACAAAGAGAAAGTTGCTAGAAGAGAAATTGGTATCTTGACTACAAACAAAAACACCTCAAGAACTCACAAAATCATTGCACCAGCTAACCTGGAGCGACCAGTTCGCTACATCAGGAAACCTATTGATTATACAATTCTAGATGATATTGGACATGGAGTGAAGGTAGGTGATACTGTTAAAACAGACAAACTGCAAATACATTGTCTTTGTGTATTTTCAAAATACTTGATGTTTTTCATGGTAATATACCAGTTTCTCCTTACCTGGCATGGTTTGTCTTCCCAGTGTGTCTATACACGTAAGAGGAATTCTGCCTAATTTCCAATTGCTCTTTCTCCTTCCCTTGCCTCTATGTTTCTGAACCTTGCAAATCCACTCAGTCTGATTTTTGAGGATGTTTGGGACTATGGATTTCAGCCAGTAAAGTGCTTCTAAATATCTGTTTGCTTGATTCTGCTATTCTGGTTTGAATCAGTTGCCAGGATATACATGAGTAATGAAAGGCTAAGGACGAACTATTGCTTTTCTAAAACAAAGTATGATCCAGCTGTAATTGCCACTGGCTTACTTTGGAGCTCACCTGAAGAAAGGGTTTGCATAAGAAGTATCATTTGCTCCTTTCTCTTCTTTTTGGCAGAGCATATTATACCATATCCTGTGATGTGCTTTGTTAAAGTGAGCTCTATACAACTTATGTGCCATATGGAGTTTCAGAATGGGAATTTTCCTGCTGAGTTCTAAGCCAGCTGGTTTTGCCTTTTAACACTAAGAAAAAGGAGGAATTTCAGGGGAAAGAGCAGACTGAGATGCAACTGATGCTGTTGTATGCAAGTATTAGCTGTGTGTACAGAACAGTAGGAATGTCACGTGCAAAATTAGATATGCCTTTCTTAAAAGCATGTCCTGAATGTGAACACAGTCTCAGCAGATGTGAGCTTATTGTTAACTTGTGCTGCCAGGAAAACAAATACGGAAATGAGAACACTGACAGTATTAAAGTTCCAGGAGAAGAAAGGTAAATAACACAAAGCAGTGTCATTTTTACATGACAGACTAACAAACCTGTAAACCTTGTAAGTAGCTGTAGGGTAAGATGCTTCTTCCAATCAAAATACACCAGAATTCCTTTTGCTTGACACCAAACTGCATTGGATTACTTACGTTGTTCAATTTGAGCTATCTGCTTTGGATAATTGTTCAAATGACTACGGATCATTTAACCAGAATCTTAAGGTTCAAATCCTGAACAGTCCTGTTTAAATGTCTTTTCAGAGTGATTTTACTCAAGATCTTCTCAACATCCTGTTAGTTAACAGAAAGTCTTCCCCCCCACCCATTTCTTAGCGAAAGAGTCAACCTCAATTTATAACTCTGATCAGGTTAAAAAAAGGCAAATGACTCTTTTTATCTTGACTTGAAATAATAATTAAAACAACCATCGTTATTAACTACTGTTTTCCCCAGGAAATGGTCATTCTTGCGTCAAAATCTACTGCCAGTTCTTACAAATTCTGACTTTATGCAGGTCAGCAGAACTCCTTCTGGATATGGATGGAGCATATTAACCTGTAGGATTACTATTGCTAATATTTTAATGATCACTTTTGTTTTAATAAGATTATTTTAGAACTCATTAAAGAGTAGTTTTTAGTTGCTCTGCAGCACAAATTTATTTAGCACTGGCTCTAAACCATTGTTCTTGGTATCCCACTTGCCTCAGTGTAGTGGAATTGCACCCAGTGTGATGCAATGAATTATTTTCTTTCAAAAGAACATAATTCATCAAATTAATAATGACTCAAATGGATGTTTGCATCCATTTGTTATGCTTGTGATATGCTTGAAACATCTTCCAAATGATATTTACAATGCACTATATTTAAAAAATGAAGAAGTATTGTATATTTAACCAAGCGATAACCAACAAACCTAAAGTCATGCCATCTTTAATGTAAGTTTCATAGATCTGTTCCAGTGGTGTTCATCCTGCTTGCAGTGAGGAAGAAAGAACAGTTCCCTTGCTGACGGGGAGAAAGTGGCCAGTTGTGCTGATCAACATGCTGTTTTTGTTCTGCTTCAGTAACTACAGAATAGTTCACTCTCCAGCAGGAGATCTAGTAAAACCACTTGTTAAAAGAAAAGGGGTTGGAGCTATAAATTTGTGTATTTATAGCTGTGTATTGCTTTAGCTGTGGCATTTTCCCTTAAATTGAGGGTTCAGAAAGAATTATTGGGTAAACAGCTTTAAAATTTTAGTTACCCTAGCAGTGCCTCAGTATGCATTCATTGTCCTCCATCTGCCTTTTCTGCTACAGAGCTTCCCCAATAGCACTTTGACCCAGAATTATGCACTGTCAGGACGATCTATTAATAAAAGAGCTATTGCAGCAAGCATTCGTTGCAGCTCCTGAAAATGATGGCACGCTGGAGAAGGAGTAATACAGGAGAAACGGGGAGCGTCCTAGGCCAAGAAATCCCGTGTGCCTCATTGAGAGAAGTAGTATAGCAACTTGAGCACCTATTCGTACCATTCAGAAGCTCAAAGCGTATGTGGGTACTGTCTGTAGGAGAAGGTGCTCTGCAGTTTGGTTTCTTAATAGGTGAGAGGTTTGACCCATTCAGAGGGGAGTGTGGTTGTATTAAGGCATCGTAATTAATAAGCAATACCGCTGAGGAAAGGATCTCAGCTGATGGACCCTTCCATGTAATCTGTTGATCTCTCTGGCCAGAAAGAGTGGACTTGGTTCTGCCAGGGTAGCTGGGTGAAGCAGAGACCCTTGTGGAAGATACATCTGTGGAACTTTAAACTTAAAAACAGATTATTTCAGGAAATGAGATTACATTTTCTTTGATACATTATGGTCTCTTTGTGAACTGAATGGATGAATGAAAATAGTCGTTCAGGATGTTCCACTGTTGAGATTCTGCCATATTTTATGTTCGTTACAAACAGTGTAAGAAATATGATAAAGTAATTGGACTAAAAATAAATTAAAAGATACTCAAATGGAAGAAGAAATCTTTTAAACAATTTTGTTGTGGGGAAAGATAATGTAGAGTATTGTGCTAGCAAGACATTGTATGACTTAATGCCAAAATGCTAGTGCCTAAACTTTAAAATGGTATTTTGCTGTTGGTTAATGTCTTAATATATAGTTTAGAAAATACTGATTTTTAGACTGCTGTACATCTTGCAAGACATGATGATTTGCTCCTGCTCTTTGCACAAGGGTTTCTCATGGCATCAGATTAAGAGTTAACAGCCAGCATTATCTATGAAAGAATATATATTTGGTTAATACTCTAGAGGATTCTGTTTCAGCTACTTGTAATTATGCTAATACATATAACAGTTTATATTAGTCAAGGATATTGATAAGGCTATTCTTTGAAAGCTGTAATTAATTTCTGAAGTTAGTCTACCTAGAACTCATGTTCCATTTTGAAAGGAGAGAAGCTTTCAGTGCTTTTGTTAGCACTGTAAGAACTTGAATAAATAGTGTACAAATATTTAAGCTTTAATTTTAAGGTATTAATCTAAAAGCTTTTTGATCAATGTATATTAAAAGTTTCAGCCTGAAAATCTTTCGTTCATGACACATTCTGCTTTAACCACTCTTTCTATGATCTACTGATACATTATTTTGTTAATGCTGAATGCTTAACTTTTTTCTTTCCTTTTTCCTTTCTCTTCATATCCTGAAGTTCCAACTAACCTTTCAATGCTTTTTTTCCTTACCTCTTTTATTTGCTCCATTTATGCATTAAGTGGTTGCTTAGATTTAAGGTAAGAAACCTCAGGGCTGGATTTCCATTCTTATTCTTCAGAGACTATTACACACGGGGAGATGGTTAAGATGAATGTTACTGATCATATAAAACAATGCCTCCTCTTCCCTCCTGTATCAGACCTTCTATTCGAATGATTTCACTGCAGATAGATATTTTGTGGTATCAATTAAAGCATTTATATAAGGAAGCTAACACAGTTAATTTTAAAAGCTTTGTAGGAAAATACTGACTGATTTAAGCATATCTACTAGATCACTGACAAGGGAGGAATGTTGTGCTAACCTGATGCAGAAAAAACGATACATTGAATATGTAGCAGGCTTAGCTGAGCATAAGCCTCCCCCTGTGTAATATTCTCTTTATCCTATATACGGTGTGAATTATGGTCTGATTCGGATTAAGATTTCAGTGTAAGATTGCTCAGATAAAGTGCTCCAAAGGTACATAACAAATTCAAATGTGCACATAATTTTTTAAAGTTGCAGTATCCTTAAGGTTTTCAGTAACTGTCTAGCACTGTTTAAGTACTGAGAGGCACTCATACATGGAAATTTTCTCAAACTTGATAGTTGATTGTGCAAAATATTTAGTCACCCTTAAAAAGCCAAGTGATTTATTAAATCAAATGTTAAATGAATAGTGCATTAGAGGGGTCAGGCCAAAGTCTGGCAAGCTCTAAGGGATCTCAAAGAGGTTTAGATGCGAGTAGCATTAGTGCCTGTAGAAATAACAAAAAGCATGAGATCAATTAGACACTTAAGGAAAGCTGCATGATGCTTCGTAACATGTAACATGTCCGTTAACAGATGGAGTATAGCCTGTGCTGAGTCTTGAGATTGTCATATTCCTGAAGGGATTTTGGGAAGGAGGAATGAAAGTTAGTGACAACAACAGTTTTAAGGACAAAACCATCTTTTACAATATAGACTATTAATATGCAGAATGGCAATATTTATTGCGTAAAGGTCCAAGTTGATGTGAATCTTTTACATTATTAAGTATTTTCCGTGTCTGGAAAAAGCTAGAAGAAAATCCTGCAAATTCCTGAAAAGATTGTCTGTTAAATAGCTACTACTGTAGAGAACCTAATGATATCCCTGTGGAATTGGCCAGCTGGTATTTTTAATAAGGTGTTTAAATGTATGTAGTACATCTGGTCACAATGGTAAATGTTTGGTAAATGAAAGGAGATTTCTCACATGTCATTTTAAATTTATATTTACATGAGTGTGTAAGGTACAGTATACACATAGAGGTTTAGTTTTGTTTTATTTTAGAATTACAAAATGTATCTTCTACCTGTTTCTTTCTGACTATCCACAAAAGACTGATAGTTTTAATGCTGAATATGCCATACTCTTGGTGCAGTCCATATTGGACAGTGGTTTTCTCAGTGATTTTAAAAGGTAACTGGCAAACTGATGGTTTTCTTTGTTGGTCTCCATTGCTGCAGTTATGAACAAATGACAAACAACTGTGTAATTCAAGATTGTATGCAGACTGACAATTTTGCATCCTCTGGCATGATGATTTTCTATCTTCAGAGAAAATTATTTTTCTATATCTAGATTTGTACTGAAACTAATATTTTTTGTTATGACCCCAGTTAAAAATATTTCTCCATTTTTACCAGAGTGAACCCGATCACAGCTTTGATTTAGGGAATCTAAATAGGCCAATCAACTTCTCATTGCCAAATATAAGTGTTAAAAACCCACACCTGAACGCAGAAGCTCATGCAGGAGATGCAGCAGCTCTCGCTGGAGATAATTTCTTCATCTATTCTCAGCGTAGTCACTATGCATGAGCCTGAAAGGAAAAAACTGAAAGGCTGCCAACCCTAGTGCCGTGCGGATAATAACTTTACTCACTTAGGACACATTGCATATGAGCTACTTAGCCTACATTTATTATTCATAGCTGCAAAGAAGCCTAAGTCTTGGCCAACAGTTACAATGTTAAACTTACTGACTGTAGCGGGGCTAACTCTGGTGTTGTATCAGGGTAGTTTAAAGTTAAAAAAAATCTTCAGTTTTGAAGAAAACTCCCAACTCCAAGTCAGAGGAGTGTCTGTATAGCATCTGCTGTTAGCAAGGAGTTGTTTTAGCCTTTTTATTGCTACCAGACACTGCTCTGCTGTCACTTTACATAGGTGGATGTGGTAAAAACATGCAAACTCTTCCTTGTGGTCATTGACCAACACGGGTTGAAATTTAGGCATTTCACTTCCATATCAACATGTTAATCAGCTGATGAACATATGGTTTAATTAGATACGCAGAATAACTATTTGAGTGGCTGAGCAGAGCCTGAGAAGGAATTTACTTCGAGATAGCAGATAATGGGCAAAAATTCACCCAGTCTCTAGTGTTAACAAGATGAAGCAAGGCGTGGGAAGTTAGTTTTCGCTCAGCCTTGGGTTGTTTTTGCTGGGAATCAGGTATGAAATTGCTCAGGAAGCTTGGATAGCTGCCTAAAGTATCTGAATATAATCCATGGAACATCACTGATAGGACACATTTTTTTTGTATGGTTTATGGGCAAAACCCACTTGTTTTGATATGCTGAAGATTTTAGAAAATCTGATTTGACTGTAAAACCTTTTAAGTATTTCTGGGCTGAGTTTGATTTTGTCTTTAGAAAATAGTTCCTCTTGAGATATGATTGTGTGGAATATATTGCATTCAGGCATTTTGGAAAAAATTACATTGTCTTGGTAAGTTAAACTGCCAATGTGATGTTCTGTTGAAGAGTAAAAGTATTGTGGGTTTGGGTCTGTGTGCAATTAACTGTCTCGCTGCTGGGTAAATACACAGTGCGTTAGTGCAAATACTTGCAGCATACCTGGTGACCAACTGTGCATTTCAGCGGTTGTTCAGGGAATTTTTTTGCACATTAAAACATTCTCAGGAATTGAATTGAATGAACTGCAGGATTTCTCAGTTTTAACCACTTTCTTTCATTACAATTTTGTTACACAGTGAAGTGCTGAAGAAAATCCATCTGTTCAATTTATATAAAAATGTGAATATGAAGGAGGCTCAGTCATGTGTAGGGCCACAAGAAGATGATTTAATCACAGGGATCAATGAAAAAGCAGAAGTATCTAGAAGTAGAAATTGGGCAAATAAGGTTTAATTATATAAAAAATAAAATTCTAAATGATTACTTGCTAAGGGATCTGGTCAGTCCTATATCCTATCTTAAATCATCTGGTAATGCCCTTCTAAAACTTGCACTCTAGCTCAGTGTAGAAGGTGCTGGATGCTTACAGTGCCTTTTCTCTACTGGCGTGGCACTGTGATCGCTTCCAGCCTCGTGTTTCTCTACGATTATCCTGTTGACGTTTCCGTGGAGCTGGGTCTCAAAGCGTACTGGAAGTCTTTCCTCCATGATGTGTTATTTGTCAGAGATCTGCTAGTTTTAAGTTGTTTATGCAGTAGTTTTCCTCAGCAGAACCTCACATCTGGCCTCTGGTGCTGCCAGAGTTGCAGCTTTGGTCCTTAGATATTGTCTAACTCATTGTGTAGGTTCTGCAGGGTGCTACTTTGTGTATAAATAGCTTCCAGTCAAAAAAGTTGCTTATCCTGGAATGTCTGTGTGTTTTCCCTACAGTTAGTTAGGGATTCCTCCATGTAATTTCAGTTGCTAACATACTCTACTTTTCTTTGCCTCAACATTTAAGAGTTTGAAAAATCCCTCCAAGCATTTTGTGTGGGTCCTGTGATCTGCTGTCTGCTCACAGGGTTGTCTCCCCTCTTTTAGGATGCTGTCAGCTTGTCTTTTTTTGAGCTTTGTGCCTATATCCTTATTGCCTCTCTCAATTTTTTTTTGGCACAGTCTTTAGCTCTTTTTTGTCAGCTATGACCACAAATGGAGAAACTCCATCGTGTTTTTGGTTGCAGGCTCTGTCTTGCCTCAGAGTTTCCCAAAATGATTTGCAAGCTCTAAACTACAAGCCAACCACAGATTTGTGGAGTCCTGCAGACTGCAGGGAAGCAAACCCCAACAGACAGACGCCTTCCTTTGCTGTCACCCTCTAACTGAACCAGCTGCGTCTTTGGAGACACTTCCTATGTTAGGAGCTGGATGCTTCTAGCTCTTTAGAGCTAGGAGAAATGTCATCGTGACACACTGCAACTCCTGGCAAATTCTGGCTTACTCAAGAAAACACGGTTTTGAAAATTAACAGCAAAGGCAAATGCAACCTTGAATTCTGAGGGCTGTTTCTGAATTTAAAAGTCTGTGAGAGGGATGTCCTAGGATGAGAATTTGTATGTGGAAGCTCTCTTCATAGAAAAAGAACAATGGGTGCAAAATGGAAAAAGCAATAGATTAAGGTTTGCGTTAACATTAATAGTGTTTTTTTTTTTTTCCTAGCAGAAGTCATTGTAGAGGAGGACAAGCAGAAATCATATGTTTGTATCTCAACTGAAGTTGTAACTAGTGTAGTTTTCAATTCTATTCTCATTTTGTCTCAGCACAGTCTGTAACCGTTTTTAGTGTCTTGCATGATATTATTCCAGCAGATACGTCCATGTTGATCAGAACTGTTGGAAGAACTTTATATTCCCTATTTCTTTTCTGTGATTATTTGGCCATAAGTCAAAGGGGAATTTATTGGGACAGAGTTGTTAAGCTTGCAGTAACTTATCTTAAAGCCATCAGTCTTGTCAGATTTGAAGACAGTCCTGTAAGCTTTGATTACTTGCTCTTTTAACATTTCATTTTCAAAGTTGTAAAGTCATTTCAAAGAGCCTGGAGTTAAGCTTATTGTTAGTATGTTTCCCCATCCTTCAGTTTAGTTTTCTTTAAGAACGACTTCTTTGTGACTGGAACTTCTTGGCCAGCAAAGGATCGTTTTTTCTTTGGCCACATTTTCAAAAAATTTCTTCCCTTCCTCTGTCAACAGGAATATGTTCCTGTAGTGGTCATATACGAATAAAGCTTTTAAAGGCAGGATCAAATACATGAGATATTGTATTTGCTGTAAAGTGCTAGATAATGGTTACATCATCTGATAAGACACAGTCATGTAGCTAGTTAAAACACTTAGATGGGATATTCAGGGGTGCACAGGTTGCTCTCAATTTACTGTCATGTAAAGATACCTGAGCCCGCTGTCCACTACAGTTAATGGGCTGATGGAAATGTATGAGTGTAGGAAGGGACATAGCGGCAACTGTTTAATTAAGGGTAAGGGGCCTGTACGGGTTTTTCCTTTGGACAGCTCAAGTGGGTGAGAGATACAGATGTCTTTAATGAAAGAGGAGATAGAGGGGGTGCTGCAACTTTAAAAAAAATTGTTTCAGCTTTTGGGCTATTTCTTAATGTTCCGTGTATAGAATAAAATGTACTTTCATTTTACACTTTCCTTCTTCCCTTCAAGTAGTTGTAGTTCAGTGCTTACCTAGTCCCTCACTTGAGTTTAGATTTCTCGTTGCTTAGAGTTGGCTTAAAGGACTTTATAATACTTTTCAAAAGATTTGTTTTCTTAACTTGCCATTTCAAAACACTTTAGCAAAATGAAATCCAAACATTTGTTTTCAAACTGACAAAAAAATAAAAACTTGCAAAGCTTGATTTTCTTTTCTTCCCAGGAAATTAAGAATGTGATAGCAAGTTGTTCTTGTATTAGAGCAAGGGAATCAAGTTTCAGTGTGTTAGTATAGTAAATATATTTATCTTTACACTCTTCTTGTTATTTATAAATTAACAAACAAAAAAACCCCCAAACATTGCTTGGGTTTTACATTCAAACTATAAAGGAGTAATTTGCCTTTAATTTGTTTGCAAATATTCTTGATGTCCTGTTCACTGCCTTTTTTTATATGTAAGGTAGAAGCAGTAGACAAGTTTTTTGTTCTGGAAATAAGAAATGCTGTGAAGTAGAGTATGACATGAACAACAGAAAAGGGGATGTAAGCATACTTATTTTGGTATGTTGGACATCTCTGTCTAAGTGATAGTTTGGACATTCATAATTAAAATGCCATTTAACAGAGACTTGTGTGAAGACTATGTACCAATTCCTCTAATGGTGCAAGCACTGACTGGCACTATGCATGTGAACAAAATGCCTACATCAGTAATAATGGCCTATGGTTCCTAGATTGATAAATCAATCAGGAATGCAGATGACTCTCTAAAAAATATTTATTTATTTAGAAATTATAGTCAATTTCTTTATATAAAAATTAATTCATTAGTATTGTAACCTAAAAAAAAGAGAGGGATGACGACAGTCATATTACATTGTGGTTCATAATTTTTCTTACCATCCATTTACTTTTGAAAGTTCTTAGGTATTGCCACAAATTGTGGGGAAAAATTATGTCTCTATATAGCTCGCTCTCTATATTTATGTATATAAAAAATGTATCTAAAAAATAGCCAATATGTTAAATAGTCTTGATACAGTATTGTGAAAGCATTAAAGCATTAATGGATCATGGCTGGAGGCTATATTGGCTTCTCCCTATTTATATTGATTACAATAAATTGTAGCCTGTTACATAAAAACTCTACTATTTTTAAAGAGTACTCAAAAGCAATTTTTCAATTTTACCATTCAGTAGTGCAACCAGAAAAATCTGCCTTTATCTTAAAAGGTGACTGCCTTGTGAAATGGGAGGTTTAGTGGAGTTAGATACAGTACCTGCATTTTCAGTGATCTAATGTCTACGTGGTAGTCTAAAGGCAAATTCTCTCTCTCTCTTCATGTATATACAATTTTGAAAAACTATAAAATAAAGAGTCCTTTGAGCACAACTCTTGACTTATAGCAGAGTGGAAATTGCATATAGTATGCATGGCCTCTCAATTTTTTTTGTTTAAACCTGCCCCTACTTAGAGTTAATTTCTAAAGGAATCTTGTTGTCTCTGCCCCCAGAAACCGAGCTTAGTGAAGGCCATTTTTCTCCCTGTTCTTTCCTACAGGTCAGCACACAGAATATGAAGATGGGTGGGCTGCCTCGTACGACACCACCCACCCAGAAGCCACCAAGTCCACCAATGTCAGGAAAAGGAACTATAGGGTAGGAACAGTTACTGAACTTGTAAAGGGGCTTTGGTGAACAGGAAAAAAAAAAAAAAAATTCTTTCTGTGTGTGTGTGGTTTTGTTTTGTTTCTTTAACTGTTCACAAACGGTCTGATCCTGGAGACCAAGAAATGTTACATCAGCATCCTTTACACTGGTATGTCTTAAATGAAGTGTTTCTGACAGAAAGTGGTGAGCGTCGTCAACCATTTCTGAACCGGAACCTTTTTGTAAACATTGCAAGGTGTAGGGTCATTAACTGTGTAACTTTGATAGGTGGTGCTAAACAACCCGAAAAATTGATACCTGAATTGGTATATGGTACTGTTGATTAATTATTTTTGCTGTGTGTGATAAAAGTATTTTCCCACAAAGTGTATAAACTTGACTTTGACCCAACTTCTGGGTGATAGAAGGAAATGTATTGTAAATGGCAGGAATGCTCTTTGTTAGTATGTGATCGTGTATATGCCTACCGACCTTGTCATTTTACTTTTAAAACAAGTTATAAATGTTCATGTTCATATATGCTGTTCTGATCCAGTGAAGATAAGATGAAATCTTTGGATGAATGAGTTGTGCAGCACAAAGTCTCTGAACAGGAAAAGCAGGTGGAGACTGAAGTACAGGAAGAATGTCTGCAGTTTTTTTGACATCCCCTGAAAGATATTGCAGACTTTGCAGTAAAACCTTTTTTCAGCTCCTGATACTGATTAGTAGGTAGCTAACTTTAAAAGATTGAGGAAACTTTGGTTACACGCGTTGTCCGAATTTGCTTCTGAAATAGGCTTTTCCCTGCGCAGGCGTCACTCTCCCTATCGCACGTTGGAGCCAGTGCGTCCTCCGGTGGTACCGAACGACTACGTGCCTAGCCCAACGCGCAATATGGCTCCCTCGCAGCAGAGCCCTGTTAGAACAGCGTCTGTGAATCAGAGGAATCGCACGTACAGGTACTCAGCGTAGTCCTGCGTCAAGTGTGCTTAGTATCTTGCAGGGACTCAAAGTGCTCTTGATAAATAAAAAGTCCATCTGAACCTCTACAGAGGGGGTTACTAGTTCCTGATATGGGAATGCCATTTGGCATGAGGAAAATGTGTTCTAGTAAAACCAGAATAGTAGATCATAATGTTAACATTGTTCACTTAATCCCACAATCACCTTTATTTTAGTACTATCACTTAATTACAGCAGTTAGCATGTTACTCATATAGTGAAATCTTTCAACTATGTAGACTGTGATATTATTCTATGAAATGTTTACAAAATCAGGAAAAGACTACACACAACTTGAATTATGCTTGCTGAATGACTGCGTGGTATGCTTATAGTTCACAGTTTTGTTTAAAAAGTCTTTGATGTCTTAATATTGAGTCATTCAAAAAGAGCATTGCATTTTGAAGTTATTAATAACTTCCAATACAGAATAGAGCTAAGCTGTATCACTGCAGTATCTCAAAAGGCCAGCCTTTCCTCCACTGAGAGGAGTTTCATGATGTCGCATGACTGAAACTTCCCTTGAAATCTTTACTTTTTAAACATCGTAAATACTTGAGACTGGCTGAATAAATGGACTTAAAACAAAAGAAGAGCTGATTTTTCGCTTTACTTCTTAGTTTCCAGAGTTCAGTAGTCTTATGTGAAAGCATATGAAAGCATTTTGTAAGTTACAGAAAAAAGATCTGTATTTGCTCAGCCTGGGTTTAACAATATTGGAACGATGTGCTTTGGAAGCAGGTTCCTGAAGTGTTTCATACTTGGGCAAGTTCAGTAGGTGAAAAACCTGTTGTGCTGTAACCCAAATGAAGAGGAATTTTGGAAGAAAACTAAGCTTTTGGTTTGTATCATCCCTCTTTCTTCTCAGAGAGCTCCCTGTTGCTGCTCTGAGATTCTGTGTTGGGAAATTGTGTTCTGCATGCAGAACAGCGTATTCATGTCGTGGGTTATTTTGGTTTCTTTAGCAGCAGCGGGAGCAGTGGAGGAAGCCACCCAAGTAGCCGGAGCAGCAGTCGAGAGAACAGTGGAAGTGGAAGTGTGGGTGTTCCTATTGCTGTTCCCACCCCGTCTCCTCCCAGTGTCTATCCAGGTAAATGGAAACTTGCTGTTCCTCTGTCTGCCTAAGCATTAACTTCTGTGTTTGCAAGTCTCCTAAACACAGTGGTGAGTAAACCCCAAAGAGCTGTTCCAAAGTTCAGTTTCCAGAAGCAGGCAAGCCTTGAGATTTACGTGCTATTTATAGTATGAGTTTGAATAAAGTAGTATCTTTTGTGGGAGTATCTGGTGTGCTCTAGTGTTTCTAATATATGTTAATTGATTTATCAGATTTTTTTGCCTAGTTGCCTACATTTGACTACATAAGACACAGTACCCGTTTCCGTGCGAGGGGAAAGTTTCTCCTTGTTCTTTTAGCGAAGTAGGTGGTCTTTCATTGGCTGCCCGTGCAGATGGTTAAAAGCTTGCTTTTAGACAACTGGGCTAAGAGAGAGGCAGGCGCAGAGTTAGTACATTAGTACATTAATGCAAGCCTAGCTGAATATTATGAAAAGGCATTTGTTCAGATGTAACAACCTCAGGCTTTACAGGAATAGGAAGCGATATTAGCACTCCTTTTTCCTTTGCTCAGGCAGTCAGCCCTTTCAGTGAGGAAAAGGGTGTAGTTGGCATGCACTGGGATCTGATATACATGATGCTTCTGAACAGAGAACTGGCACTGGAAGTTTTTGGCTTTCCTCTTCTATATGCTTTCTAATTTTGTACAAAAGCTAAAGGCTGCTGTGCTACATACCAGAGCGTGAATAACAGGGAGTAAAGACATCTTTCAGAAGTAATAGCTTTCAGTGAAAAGCTCTGATTTATTACCTTCAGACTTGGAAATAAGCAGCAGATTTGCTTGACCCTCATTTACTATCTTCATAGGATTGAGCCTTTCTTTAATAGCTTCATTTTTCTCTCCTCTCCTTGCATACTCTAAAATATTGTGCATCTAATAAGCAGCTAACACTGAATAGCCACAGGCTTTCTCTAATCCTTGCTAACATGATCTCCTTATTAACTCCACCTCTTCCTCCTCTCTTCACTTAGCCCCTGCTGGCTCGGCTGGCACCTCTCCCCTTCCTGCTACCTCTGCTCCTGCCCCTGCTCCTCCTGCTCCTGCCCCTTCCTCCGCTGCCCCAGATGCTGCTGCTGCTGCTGCAGGAGCCCAGCCCCTTGCTGATGGCTTCACCTCTCCAACTCCCCCTGCTGTTTCTTCCACACCCTCTACAGGTGAGTGTCTGCTCCAGGTAGTGGGCAGATGAACCGAGATGTGATCACAGTCCGAGGCTTTTCAGAGTTCCTTCAGGAGCAGTGATCTTTTTAAATACAGCTAGAAAATATCTGTTCATATCCAATTATAACTATTGGTTATAGCAGACAATTCAAGGTATGCTGATGTGATAAAAGGTATGATAAAACAATCATTTTATCTGTTGCAGTTTGGATACTGAGAGTCTCATAGAAAAATTACGTTTGGGGAAAGAAGGCAGTGGTGGTGCTGGGTCTCGCTATTCTCTTCTAGTAATGAAATTAAAAAAGGAGCATCCAGCAAAGTGTAATATACGTAACTTGCCTCTTTGATGCCTTGGAATGATAAGTCTCCTTTCAACAAACTGTTAAAAAGGGCAGGTTTTGTGTGTTTATTGTCAAGGCAATACAAGTATTTATTTTGCAGAACAGTAGTAAACTATTTTGTTTAATAGATGGTGTTTGTAGTGTGTATTACAGCTTGCTTTATTAATGCTTATAAAATCGCCTTATGTTTTGCGTTTCATTTGCTAACATTGCAGCATTGGCACTTACTGACTAACATAGTTCTGTATTAGCTTTTTATTAGATGTTACATTGCATTGTAAAGATCTGCTTTAAAGACAGTCAAATTCATGTATAGATATGTACTTCCTTCCTTTTGATGATAGTGGAATCTTATTCCAGGGTTATGAATTGGTTTGTGTGTTTAATAATGTTAGCCTCTCATAGTAAGAATTTCATCAGGTGCCAGAAGCATTCCTGAAGTAGTATCTATTTTAAGGTGCATTGACATATATAAAATTAGGAAAATATTTGTACTAGAATCTGTGACTATGACTGGAAGCTTCTGAACTGTGATGAATTTTGGTTCCAGGAAATCATCCTGATGTCTGAATTTCTTTGGCGTTTAGAAGATGAGGAGTGTCAGACAGGACCTCAAACAGTTTTCAGTTTTTGATGTACTATGAGTATCCCAGTTCTTGAGCCATTTTGCTTCTACATTTCAAATCAAAGAAACTTACAAATCAAAATCAAGCAGAATAAACATTATAATGGCTATAAATTTGTATTTACAATTCAATAAGAGAAATTTCAGGTTATTTGCTGTATTGAGGATCTTTTCTTTCATTGTTTTATTAGTGTAGTGCTTGCATGGCTTCTCTGAAATAAAATACATGAAGAGACTAACTGGTTTACCTTTCATGGGGTTACAGTTTTTGCTCCTCATGGATCTCTTACCATTTTCCTTCTCTCCTCCTTTTTCTGGAATTACCATCAATTTCTGCAGCACTGTGAATTAACAGGGAGACGCACTGGAAAAGCTCAGGAGGAAAAATATAAAAAAGCATATGTAGTAGGCGGATTGTTTGGAAACTTTTCCAATAGAGGATGCATCATTCAAAACTTATATACCCGTACAAAACAGGAGGAATGTGGATCTCTAGTTCATGCATTTGCTCTTAGAAGCAAGTAGCACAGCAAGCGAGGATGAATTTTTGCAAAGCAATCAAAACATAGTAGAGAACCTCCTACCACAGTGAAGGAGAAGAGAACAGTGCAGATACTTAAAAAATATCTCATCCATATGTTATGTTTCCCTGTTTACTTCTCTGCATGCATCTGTCCTCAACCACAATAACCACCCCTTCTCCCCTCATTTTCTGGAAACCATGAAATTTTGCTGTAGTCCATATAATGGAAGCACAGTTGTTAGGGAGGGGTGTAATCCATACTGATGTATGAAATCCAGTTTACTGCTAGGTACAGTATATGAGCTGCAGAACTTTATGTGAGCACAGATGATAGCTTCATGTCTTGTTTCGTGATTAGTGTTGGGTTCTCGTGAGTGAGATGCAAAGTTGATTGCTAGTTTTTTGTTAATGTCTGTGAAAAAGATGTATTGCTTAGATTCAGAATCAATTATTTTGATATACAAGTTCATTAGAATGGAGAACAAGCTTTTCAAGAAGAAGTTTCAATTGAAAGCTCCATGAAGGAGGATCTCTTGAGTGTGATTTCATTTATTCTTTTCCTTCAGGCAGTTTCTAACCTTCTCGTTTCCCCAGATGATCCCCTGCATGTTTCTTGGACAGCGCTGAGATAGTTAGTACTGTTGTGTCATTGCATTGTAGAAGGTAACTTCTTTGAGCCTTAGGGATGACATGCGGTTAGTTTGTGCATGCTTTGGTTGCTTAATTGCTGGACTATGAAGTGTTTCATTTTTTGCAGGTTTGTAAATCTGCAAAAAGTTTTTATAACACATTATATAAAATGAATTAACTAGAAATGATTTTCTGTAATTTTGAAACTTTGTAGCTTACATTCCTTTGCATTTTCTTATTGACCCCTTTGCATTTTCTTACTGACTTCTGTTAGCAATACTGAGCATAGGCAGTTGTGAGAGTTATTTTTTTGTTTTTTGTGTTGCTGTTGGGACACTCAGTGTTCTGCCAGTCTGGCAGCTGAAGTGGCTGAATGCTCCCTGGGATGCAGACTTTCTTTTTTAAAAAAGGAAAAAAAAAATACAAAAACCTTTCCAAGCCCTTGAATCCTGAATGCAGATATAAAAAAGCGAGGCTTCATTCTCCTCCTTGCTGACACATCTCTCTCCCTAACCTAGGCCACCCAGTTCAGTTCTACAGCATGAACAGGCCGGCGTCTCGACACACGCCCCCGACAATAGGGGGCTCTCTGCCGTATCGGCGTCCTCCGTCAATCACGTCACAGGCGAGCCTTCAGAGCCAGATGAACGGAGGGCCGTTCTATAACCAGAACCCAGGTAAGAGAGTGGGTCTGCTCCGTGGAATTCAGCACCGTGGTGAACTGGCCACAGGGCTTCAGATCTCCGGCATCTTCTGGTCTGTCTCCGTGGCAGACGTTACAGCTAGCGTCAGGTGAGTGGCAGTGTGTTCCTGGTAGCCGTGCCGAAGCTGTGGTCCAAGTGTACAGCGTTCGGCTTCCTTTGTGGCCAGCAGCCTAGCACAAGGCAAGATCTGTTGCCAGATAAATTACTCTTGATGTCACAATTTGTGCAGTCCTCATTAGACAAGCATTAGGGATGAGCGTAGGATTTCGTACCAGAATGGTATTCTTTGTTCATCAGCCTGTATGCTTGTATGGTTTTTCCTTCTGATTAACGGACAGCCCAGGAAGGTGCCCTTGTTTTGGAACTCATTAGACGTCTGAGAGACATCGGTGGTGTTGCATAGTATGGGATGCACAGGAGCTGTGGCATCTGTTAAGTTTAATATGTGATGTTGTTCTAATGGATGACCTGTCAGGAGTGGTTCTGTCCTGTATGTCAGGGGAAAATGCAGTGCCTGCTCATCTAAGGAGTCTTTTTGCCAGTGCTTCTGGTGAGAGATGAAGGTATTTGTACCAGAGTAGGGGAGGCTTTTTTGACAAACCTGCAGAGAGGTACAAAGGGCATACTAAAGGTTCCTCACTAGAAATACCTGATTACAAGCAACGCTGAATGTTAATTTGCAAGCACTGCGGTGCCATTTTGCTGTTTTTAAATTGTGCATTGAACTTGGAATCAGGTCAGATGCTGCAACCTGCTTTTAAGGGATTGGATTAAATTCAAATATTACTGCTTGTGAACTAGCCTGCAAAGAGATATGCATGCTTAACTTAAGTAGGAAATGGATGGTTCTGCTGTGGGCATGGGAAAGGAGGAAGACGTATGACTAAACTGCAGCCTCATTGCCTGGAATACACGGTATTTGTTAAGCACATGATGTGCATGCTGGAGGTTAGAGGGGATGGACTAGAAGGAAAGGGACATAGCTATAAAGGAAACCCTTCAAGATTGCCTTTGCAGTAAAGAGGATTTTCAGTATATCCAGAATTTTTGACGTCTGCTGTACATTTCTGCTTTAGGAAAGGGGTAACTCCCTGGAAGTTACAGATACATTGTCCAAATGTAATTATAGAAGATGCCAAATAGACTCTGAATAAGTTATGTAACCACAATTCAGTCTTTGTACCCAGAAAGAAATGATTACAGTAATTAGTCACTTGAACTGTGTATCACAAAGAAAATACTTAAATGATAGTACCATTCTTGATACAACATAAATAAGCAGCTGTAGTAAAAGATTTTCCTTTTAAGGTTGGTGTACTTAGCAGAATACAGAATTCAGCTTTGTAGTTAAGAGTAAAACAGGGTTTTTGGCTCGTGCCTTGGAGCAGGAGGATGCACAGGCAAGCACGACTGACCCTGTGAACAGAGGGTCTCTTGTGTCTGTAAGGAGCAGGAGGGAGCAGTGGCAGGGCAGAAGCCTCAGTTGGTTCTCAGCATTCCTGAAGGGAGGGAGAGAAAACACAAATTTAAGGCTTGTAGGTGTGAAAAGTTTGCTCTCCCTTATTTTTGCAGGTTGCTTGGCAATAAAGCATACTGTTTTCCACTTGCATTTTTCTTTATTATGTTGGGATAGTCATTCTGGCTTATTGAGTCTGTAGGACAATGAAAGATACCTGTTTTACCTGATCTAATTTCTCTACTTCATGTTGAGACTTTTTTTTTAACATTTGAAAAGAAAATCTTAAATGCAGATTTTAACTGATCTTAGCATATGTCTGTCCCAAAGCCATGTTGCCAGTCATGTTACCTAACAGTGGGGTAAATTTAGCTACCTTAAATACCAGTAGCAATATAGGTGCCAGGAGCGTGGTGCATTGTACAGGCTAAAAAAACTGAGAGAGAAACTTGGTGAGCGTTGGGACAATGGTCTGCGCTGCACACACTTTATACAGCAGGGTTCTCACCAGGCCCGAGCGAGCCAATGTAAGGTGCTCTTGTGCATTTCTGAACTAATTTGAAGCAATCGCATAGGTAAACCTATAATCCACCACGGGTGTATGTGGAAGGAAGCTGGGTGGGAGGGCTTAAGCTGATGTTTTTCTTGCCTTTTGAGATAGAAGGAGTACAGTAGAGTTCTTCTGATACATTTTATAAATGCAGTCATCATTAATAAAACATTTTTTGTATCATCTCCTAAAGGCCAAAATTAGCTTAGAGTCATTATATATCGTAGAGGCAAATAATATGCTAGTCCCTGCAGTACATGCAGACCAAAGCACAGAACTCAACAAGGGGGTGAGATACACAAGGAGTGATGTCAGCTAGTGTTAGCATCACCATTTTGATTAAACTGTGCAATCCGAGCTAAAGAAAAGGATTTCCTGCAGTTGCCTAGAGTGCTTGTCTAGAGTAATTTATTTTTCTACCTGGAAAACCTAGTTACCTCCTTCAATGAGTTGCATATGGTACATGAACAAAGCACAATGAAGAGACCTGGGAAACTAAAGCTAGTCTCATACGATGGGTACAAATCTTAGCAATTCACATGCCTTTGAATATAGAAAACATTTTGAAACAGAGCATTTTTTTATAGCGTATGTAATTTAAAATGCTGAGATTTCATAGCTGCACAGGAACGCCAAATTCCTGAATATTACTACATTTCCATAGGGCTTGAGATTCAAATTCCCTTTTCCTGCTTTGAAAAATCCAACACAAAACCTTCTCCCTCCACTATGGTTACTCTTGAAGGAACAAATACTCTCTGGGGTCACTTCATTTAATTCAAAGATGTAATTAGAAAAGCATTTCAGTTTTCTCAAGAAATACCAATTAAATGGTGAGATAATGGAGCTTGCTTTGTACAGGGTTGCAAGTAGGTTTTTACTACAAAAAGGATGGTGGCTCCTTCATGCGTTTTTTTTTTTGTTTGGGGTGCATGGTAGTGTTAGGAATGCGAAAGAGCAGCAGAAGAAATTCAGAGAGATTCTGAGAATAGTTACAGAAATAAAACAAATGAAGGGAATTTTTGAGACATGAATGTTAAATGCCTTGGAGTTCTCTTCACTTGCACGGTGATGTGAATTAATTCTGAAAAACACTAAATTGTTACATGGCAGTTTTCTTTACCAACTCTGGAATTAGCTGAGATTTAATTAGTTCTGTTCTGCAAGCTAAACAAATACAGTGGTACGTGTAAGTGTAGGCTTTTTCCCCTCTTTTCTTGGACCTGATTAAATGTTTTTGTATGGCATCACTAATAAGAAAGTTACTTAATTGTGCTTGTCCTGAGGTGTATTTTCTGAAAAATAATCTTGTAACTTGCTTCAAATATTGCATTACCCTTGCAAAATGATAATGAAATCTTACACAGTCAAATCTTCTCATAGCTTTCATTCCTGGCTCAGACCAGTTTTGTGTTGAAATTTAAACTGGATCATGTTATATTCTTTAAATGTGAATTCACATGTATTGTACAAAGACTGCACTTCTGGTGCCAGTTAAACAGCTCTGTAGTCTTCAAGGTTGTAGTCTGCAAATCAGGTGGAAAGGAAACGATCCAGCACATCTGGAATAGACTTTGCTGTTTGGCAGCAGCACGCGGTGTTTTGTTCTACAGACAAGGCCCTTGGTCGTAAGCTCTGTTGTTGTCCACGTGTGCTCAGTTTCTCAAAGGCCTCTTTCTCTGTTTCACCTGAAATAATTGACCCATTTGATTTTTGGCTTGTGTTTTGGAGAAAACTAGTTCTATCCATTTTTGGTACTAAGGATTTATGGATGCTATTACAGAAAAGATGCATTCTCTCTTATTCTCCAGAAATGTTTTTTTGATCTAACAGGTGGGATATGATGGTAAGAATCTTCTTGATATATTTGTTTGGTCTGTTTATAAAGTTCTGTATTGCTGCAGTAATAAAATTCAACTTAAGGGAGTCTCATAGTTAGATCACACAAGTACTTCAGTATGGGTTCTTGATCTTATGAAAAAGAGTTGGGTTAGTAATTTTAAAAACAGAGCAATCTTGAAGTAAGGATTAGGTGTATGCCTGAGACCACCTGAGCTATTTTTCTTTGGATGTCATCCTTTTTATCTCAGCTTCTTGGCAGACTGCTACGTTGTCTGAGTGGTGATGATGTCTACTCTCCTGTTTGCTGCTTTGTTGTGTTTCTAACTGAATGCTTCTTTCTTTTTAATTTCTGTGGCAGCATCCCTTGCTCCTCCTCCCCCCTCCATCCTACAGGTAACTCCACAGTTACCATTAATGGGATTTGTGGCCAGAGTTCAAGAAAACAGTAAGTTTGCTGCTTCCTTGTGCTATGATTTATTACTGGATGTGGCTTTTGTTTTTGTGGTATATGGCCTGTATATAGCCAGAATTCTGTCGTCTTTACTGCCTCTGCGAGTTTGTGTGAAATTGCTAAACGGGGGGAAAAGGAAAGAATTTTACTGGAAGAACCTGATCCTTCATTCTCTGCGTTTTGTTGCCTCGAGTGTATTTCCACAAGTTCTCGCTGTTGGTCCCAGTGCCACTAACTGGGATTGGGAGTATTACTTCAAACTGCTGCCATGGTTCTAGAGACATTTTGACGATTACATTGCTACTCCTGTTCAGTTTCAGATACTCCTCCTCCGCCGCCGCCTGTGGACGAGCCAGTATTTGATGAATCCCCACCTCCACCCCCACCTCCAGAGGATTATGAGGAGGAAGAAGCAGCTGTAGTGGAGTACAGCGATCCCTATGCTGAAGAGGACCCTCCTTGGGCGCCAAGGACCTACCTAGAAAAGGGTATGTTTAATGCTAGTAGAGATGCTAGGGTCGCTTTTGTAACAATGTTTTGTGCATGGTCCTACCATCCAGCTTGGGGCATGAGGTCTGCATAGACTCCTCCTTTGGCCCATATTTGGTGGTGTGGCAGAGGTGCTCGACCAAACAGCAACTTAAAAGAACCAAAATTAAGCTGCTCTACTGAGACGGTCTCTCTCACTCCTTCTTCTATAAAGGGAGGAGATAATGATTAGCTGGCTAATTGCAGATTTTTTAAATCCTCTATAATCTCCTTAAGACTCACCTCTTGATAGACTGCTTGATCCTAATTATCAAACTCATAAGAGGGTAGAAATGAATGAGTCAGTGCTGCTACCTCATTTGAAATTTGAACACGGAGAAGTGTAGGTTTGAGGCCCTGGAGGCTGTGACACTTCATCAGCGAGAAGCTGTGCTCAGCTAAAAAGCCATGGGCTGCTCTAGGATTGATTAACTCGGGCATTGCCACGTGGCTGTATCTACATGTGTTCCGGTGCTGGAGCAGGTGTGCAGATGTATTGGAATAAAGCTACAAGTAAAACAACAAAGTAGATAAATAGCTCAGCAGCACTTGGATATGAAAACCTCTACTGCCCGGTGTTCTGCGGAACAGCGCGTTGTTCCTCTCACTAAATAAAGGTGAGATAAAATGTAGTGCTGTAAAGCAGCCAGGCATCCCAGCTAGGTGACTGTTAGACACATTCAGTCTGTACCAGAGAGGGAAAATACAGGAATGCTACAAAGAAAAACCCACTGTAGGTGCTCAGGGGAAAGACAGACAACTGAGGGAGCAGTTTCTGCCAGCTCAAAGAAAATACCGCTATCCCAGGAGAGATGGTGGGAAAATCTATTTTCTTTTCCCACCTAGCTGGTATAACTGTTTAGTGCAAGGAGTTTTCAGGCTTTGCTGACTCGCTGAGACTGTTTGTCAGACAAAATGGCTGACTTGCAGGGTATTTACATGACTCGCTTTATCTATTGACCTTTCCACAGCCCTGATTGACAGCAGATGTCACTATTATTCTGTTGATGCACACAGACCCTTTGTTTGATTAAACATTGCTTCAGCTTATTCATGTCAGGGAAGCTTATTTCCAGGAAGGGAGGGCAGGAAAAAGGGGGCTCATGTACAAAGCACGCCTCGTGCTGCACAGTTTGGAGGGGGTTGCTCATTGCTGATACTAGTTACCCGACTTTGCAAAGTTAGGCTGGAGGTGGGGAGGAGAGGGGCAGGGGTTCATCACTTGGCATTTCTGTCTGTGGGAGTGGATGGCAAATTTCCGCAGGTTAGGATCAGTGCAGGTCACTTCAGCAAATACTTGATGTGCTCTGTTGCTTAATTAACTCTTCTTCACCAGGCAGTACAGAGAACGCACAGCGTCCACCCAGCTTCTCTGTGGTTGATTCTGTTGATGTCACTTTTATCCAAATTCAACATTTATAAAACTATCTTTGTTCTGTTTGTTATTCCTGCCACCTGGCTCTCAGTAAATCTTCAGTACCATTTCACCTAGCAAGAAAAAAGGGAGCCCACAACACCTTGCATCTTTATAGCGTCTCTTAGTAATGCAAAAGTATATATATTTTTTAATGTGACACTTGTCAGTTAGAACTGCAGTTAAGCATAGAACCAAATGCCAGTTGAATCAGTTGATAATTGCGTGCTGTTGTGGTGGAAGTCCCTTGTTATTGCTTGCATTTCTCTCTAAGGCTCAGGTTTTTTTTCTCCTTCAGTTTTAGTTCCTTCGACTTTCAGCACAATGGAGCAGACAACAGGATGCTTTTCTAGTCCCGAGAGGGCAGAATTGCATTCCCATTCTCTCCCTTTTGCTCTGCAGTGGCTTTTGTTGGTATGTGGGGTTGTTCACTGAACCTTCCCCTCTTGCCTAGCTTTAGCTGGGACCAGACCAACTCCGCTGTGGCAGGTATAGCTGCAGTGAGGGGGTCCCTAGGCTGGCGTGGCAGCAGCTGCTTTTAGACTACTGAGGTACTGAAGAGGTAAATGAAAGAGTCCATCCTAGGCAAAATTGTACAAAAGCTAGAGAAATCACGTGGGCAAAGAGAGGAGGGCAGCAAGAGGATTGCACATCCTGCAGTGTGACCCTTGTAAACTTCTTTTGGGAAGTCGAAGCAAATAAACATTTAGTCCAGTGCAAAGTAGGATGAGGAAATCATTTGTTTCTGCTGTCAGAGAAACTCTGGATATATTCCTCTTCCTAGCAGTTACCTTTTCACAGTGACAGCGGCTTGAACTTGTCTTACCTGTCACTGCCAGGAAGGTGCTTTGGGCATTTGCTCCTAAATATAGTCTGGATTGAGCTTCGTGTTTAATGACTGCGGGTATGTCTGAAGATTCCTCTAAACTGTTGTTAGGCTGTTGTCCCAACTGTTTGTTTTGTTGAAAAGCAAGTTCAGGTCTACAGTAGTATTTTTTAAACAGTAAATTCTGTCACGGCCTGGAGTAGGAGGATTGGTGTTTCTGTATACTTCACTGTCAGTGATCAGTCTTAGACTCCCCATGAACAGACTAGTACACCAAATACAGTGCTTTTGAAGGGGACCTGCAGGAAATCAAAGGTATACACTGAATGTGAATAGCAACCATAGGGAATTAAAGTATAGCTAGGATATAAAAGTATGATATGCAGGAGTAGGGGGCATTGAAAGGGCAAAGAAGTATGAGCTCATATCATATATTCAGGTGAAAATACAAGCCGTATGGAAGAAGACAGATTTGATATACAAATCTGTCCTGCAGTTGCCTGTGCCTAGTCTGCACAGCCAGTTCTTCTTGTTTCATGTCCCCCCCCCTATTTACATGCTCCCCAATGGATGCAGTGTCATTCTTCTGATACGAAAACTTCTCACTGGGCCTTAGTTTGCCCAGAAACTCTTAACTTCCTGGCTCAGTCACTGCCTCTTCAGCATTTAACAATCAAGTGGGTTCAGTTTTGAAGCCCACAGGAAGCAGGGATGCGTCCAAAAACTGTCTTCACGTGGCACATAGCAGCACAGGAGTCTTGCCTGTTCTGACACCCTCCAACGTCAGCTTGCGTCTTCTTGTCCTAAGTTTGCTCCTTAACTGAGCGGGAAGGAGAGGGAAGAAGCTCTGTAGCTGGTGCTTCCCAGGCTCTCTGGCTTTTGCGCTTACAAGATCATTGATTTCAGCAGTGTCTGAACAGGTCTGTGTTGCTACGTGTGCAACTACTAAGGGGTTTACAGAGAGGTGGAAGCGTCCAACAGAGCAGGTGACAGTAGATCTGTAAATTCAGAAAGAATGCGACGACTGCATTCATAATGCTCCTGGCTGTGGGCTTTTTCTTTTTTTTTTTTCCCCTTGGGTGTTTGTAGGGGAGTGTAACCACCAACTTGTAGTGGCATGTGGCTTGGGAAACAGCTTTATATTTGAAGAAGAATGACATTTCAAACATAGCACATTTTTCTGATCTACTTTTCTATCACTGATTTCCATGAACCTGTGAGCTAAAATAATTTATTTCAGTGCATATGTGCAGAAATCTGTCTCAAGCCCAGGTACTTTCGGTATGAGATTCATGGGGAATATCACATGGGATAAAGAAACCATAATGTAAGTCTTTAAAGATAAGCTGGAGAAAGCTTTTAGTTTAAACCCTTTCCCTGCAGAAAAACAAAAGTACAGGAAACAAAACATTCTCTCGTGTTGATTTAGAGTCCCATCCAAAAACTTAGTTCTGGTCTGCATTTCCAAAACTAGATGACAAGCAAGCTTTGAAGTTAACGAAAAGCATGGCTTCATTTCAGTTTATATGAAAGTATTTCTAACAGGATAAGCGTATGTAACCCTTGCGGACATGTGCATGTAGGCGCTGGGACGCCAGGGAGGTACCACGTACGGAAAGTTGCCATATATAGAGATGGAGTTCAATACGTTCCCGTTCTGTAAAGTGGTCATACACTGGGGGAGGTATATTTAACATTAAGCCATGTCCTAGCCTAGAGCTGAGGAGGGAAGTGAATAATAAGTCAATTTTAAGCAGCGGAGAAGGTTTAAAGTATAAAACAGTTACTGAGGATGTTACCACGGGACTGTAATAGCGATGGCTGACTGGAAATGTCTGAGAAAGCACACTGCACCACTGCAGTTTTCTGTTGAGCCTGTGTCTGTAAAAATTAGATGATCAGAATTGGGTTGGCAGAAGGAACAAGTTCCCTCGTTGCATATAGAAGATGAGTATGGTCACAGCTGTCAAATGTCAGTTGGGGAATGAGTTTGGCCTACAGCTGTGGTCAGCTTTATGTAAAAAGAGTTCAGCCAAATTCAGTGTAATTGTTGGAGAACCAGAGAAAGATCATTGATTGGAAGAATATCAACCTAAGTGAGTAATTCTGTTTTTCATCTCTGTGTTGAAATGTGTTCAGATACAAACTTCAGCAGATCCTGGCTCAGTCTTGCAGGGAAGGATGCCACCTCCTGAGTCAGTATTGCTGCTTCCTGCCTCATCTGGCGCTTTTCTTGCAGCACTGGCCTGGGCTCCCTGTGAATCGTGGTATGTGACAGGCTCACAGCTTGAAGTGGTGAGACTATAGACAGAAGGATTAAACAGTCATTTAGAGAGAGGAAAGTTGCCAGTACAAAAGTGATGCACAGGAAGAAGCAATAGTGATGGAAAAACAAAACCAGGCTTCAGGTAATTTTATAAGAGGCTTAAAAAGCAGCAAATTTTCATCACGAATTGAGAGAAAAGTTTCCTGCTTGTGAACGTGGAACACATTCAGCATTTATCGGAAGGAACTAGAGTGCTCTGGCAAATGAAAAAGAAAGGAATTGGAAGTTAGCTTGATCCTCGGATTGTTAGCGTATGTGTAAGGTATTTTCATGTAAATCAAAAGAATGAAGAACAGCAGCACAATGAATCCAGAAAGAAATGTTTTAAAATTAATAGGTGCAGAAAACAGTTAAAGAGGAATTTTGAAAGACTTTAATTGCACATATGTTCATGTAGGGCTGATAATCATTTCTGTTTTCCATGCTAAAAATGATGCTAAGAATTTATGCATTTCCTTAGAATGTTTTGTTTCCTTAGAATGGCATGTCTAAAACTTAGAATGAATTAGTTTAAAACTACACTGTTCTGAGTGCAAAGCCAGCAACATGGGTTTTCTAAATATGTGCTGGACAAATGATACAAATTTCAGCTCTGGGCACCTTATTTAAAAAATCTTCTTCTACATAGTTTGATTCTCTACTAGTCTTGATCTGTGTATGTCACTCTACTGTCCCCTCGGGAACTGGGTTTCCATAGTAAATGTTTGTATTGATTCCTTTGCTTCCTCAACAGGAAACATCATCTTTTCCTTTGAAAAGAATTATTAATTTAGTAGGACTCTTGGATGCTGCACTCCTCAACACCTGCTGTTAATTTTTGCCCGTTGGTTTGGTCTAGGATGTCTTCCTTCCTGTCACCAGTACAAGGATTTAGGATCCTTGTCCAACATGCATTGTGTTTCAAGGGCAATGCTGTGTGTTTCATTGCCAAGCGCTCAAAGCAGTATTCAGTCTGGCATAGCTAATCTTCTGTATGGTGCACATAATTGTAGAACTACGGATGGAAAAACTCTTCTGTCAATTTGATGTCTGTTTTCTGCCATTTCAGGACAATACTTTCCTTAATATTTGCCAGTGCTTTGTCCAATTTCTTTGACTTCCCAAAGCAGCTTCCATGCCTTCAGTAACATAAATTATTCTGCAGCTGTAAGAAAAATTTCCTGATCTGTTAGACCTACATTTTGTTTGAGAGAGCTACTTTCCTTGCTCCCAGTTCTCAACTGGAAATTTTTTATCTTGGTACTATAAACCCAAGGAGTCACTACTAGCTGCTAGGACTGCACGTGTGCATTTTACAGATCTTAAAGGAGGTAGCTCGGCTAATGCAAGTGTGGAGCCTTGGCTCATTCCTACTGTGATCTGAACAAGGCTTTTATAACTTTCCCTCTTCCATGTTTTCCTGCTGACCTGTTACTTGGGCAGAGATCTGGTTTTGCACGTATCGAATGCATGAATCTTGGAAAGGGCCTCAGTAGTCGCAGTCACAGGGCGTTACCCAACCTCCTTGCATCATTCTGCACCAGATGTTTATTTGTAAACTCCTCCTTCCCATGGGTCTGGAGGGGGGGCGTTTGGTGTGGTCCTGTGTGCATGTAGATAATAAGAACAGCGGATTTAGTAGTAGAGAGTCTTGTAGTCCTGGATAATGTGTTTCAAAGTATGAGCTCTTATAAAAGGGGTTAGAAAAAAAATGGCCCTTCGAGCTGGTCGTTCTGCACACATACAAGTGAAGCAGTGCAGTTCTCTGCCTCGAATATGGAGCAGTTTGCGTCTGGCTGGTTGTTTTTCCTCCTGCTCTCTGTACCTCTCCTAATAGTTATTCTCTGTCTGTTCTTTCCTAGTGGTGGCAATTTATGACTACACGAAGGACAAGGAAGATGAGCTCTCATTCCAGGAAGGTGCCATCATTTATGTCATCAAGAAGAATGATGATGGCTGGTATGAAGGGGTCATGAATGGAGTGACAGGCCTCTTCCCAGGGAACTATGTGGAGTCCATCATGCATTACTCAGAGTGAACACTAGAGGACCGAGCACTGCATCTGCTGCTGCAGGAGCTCTCGGGGCTTCCCAGATCTCCACCAGCCTCTGGGGCCCCATCCAAAATAACTGAATGAAGGATAGTTGTAACAACCACTCTTTGTTTCTTTTTTTTTTTCCTTCCATTATAAAACGATAGTGATTTGAGTTGTCGGAACAAATGGCTCTTCTGGCTGCCAGCAGTGGCTATCATGAGCCATCTGACAGCGAATTAAGCTGACCCATTCAGATGTAACAAACTTGTTGAGTAGCTGATACTTCACCCAAATTCTGACTTTTTCTGGCAGGCTCTGGGATCTGTCTCAGGAATACTGTATGCCCTTGTGGTACCACCTTTGGCAGCAGTGCCTGGCGCATGGGGATGTCCTGGATGCTCGTGATGAGGGGTTACTGGCTGGTGGACATCCCTCCCTGATTCTACACTACACTCTTGTGCAGCTGGAAGAACACTCATGTGCTAGCAAACACGGATTTGTACACAAGGCTGTTCGTGTATCCAGCTTCCAGATAGTTCCTTACATCTCTAGCATAAACACGTCCGCAGCTGCTCTGCACACGCAGGCTGACACAGGGGCACACAGAGCTGGCTTGGATTCATTCACCTTTCAGTTCAGACAATTAAGATGCTGCAGCCCAGAGGACCCTCATCCCCATTTCCTCATCTTTTGAATGCCACAGGTTTGTTTTTCGTTATGCACTGATGTAAATGTGTTCCTCTCCGCTGCAGGCTCCCAGCTGTGGGTGCTGATGGGTTAAACAGGACTCACGGATGCTGCTGACGGTGAAGGGGAAATGAAGTTTACAGGTTCTCCTGGGGTCTGAGGATAAACTCTAGGGGCTGTGATCTGAGGTTCAAATCTACTCACACCTGCTTGCACTAGAGCAACTTACCCCCAACTTTAGTCTTATGCACAATATTATCTTAAGAAAAAAAAGAAAAAACAATCAGGTATTGTAAATTGGCTATTTTGTACTTGATGACTGGATTTGCATATGTACTGTGAGAGCGCTGTGCAGAGGCAGGACAAACGGCAATTGTCGCCTTCAGGTCTGTTGCCAAAATCTCTTCAGCAGAAGTTAAAAGGGCTGTTGTGTGTACTGGATTCCCATGGAAATCCAAGTGGTAACTAGCAGTCTTAGCTCTTCCCCCAGCCCTCTCCGTTGTTATGAAGAAATAGATACTTTGAACTGTACTGATGGATGTGGGGTGGAGTAAAACCAGCTGAAGGCCCTGTAGCCCTTTCTGTTGATCGTTTGCTTTTTTTAATCATCTAGTCTCAAAAATGCTCTGCTGTGGTTCTAGCTAGCAGATCGATGTTAAGTAAGTGGTGGCAGCGCTAGTCTGCCTTTAGGAAGGACATAATGCTATGTATGTTTGGGTTAATATGTCATGCATTAACAGAATGAATACCTCAAACCTGGCGGCCTGCAGATGTAGCTGGCTCTTCCATTGTGAGAGGCTTCTGGGCTGTGGCATCTTCCTGGGCAACTTTTGACTGTTGCCTGGCCCAACGCAGCTGGTACCAACAGTAGCTTGTCAAAAAGAAGTCTGACTAATGCTGCAGCCATCTTCTGAGGCCTGTGCAGAGGACTACCTGGAGGTGGAGTTTTTGTGGTGGTATTGGCAAAAAACACAGGGAACTGACCTATCAGTCATCTCCTGGCTTGATAATCGGTGCACTCCAAAGCCAGAGGTGCAGGTTTGAGCAGGAAGGAGTCACAGCTGCTCAAGAGGGAAGAAGGAAGAAAGAAACAGTCCCAGGTGTGTGGCTGTGGGCTATCGATGAGTTTCATCAGCTGCGGTGAGCCTGCAGGAAGAGCACGTGCTGCTCCTGTGACTGCGTAAGGAACCGGTTTGGGTAAAGGCTGCAGTAGCTATGATGCTGAAGGAAGGAAGGAAGTAAAAAAAGTGGTGCAAGGTGGGCAGCGCCCTACCCCTGCTGGGTACACAGCCATGTAGCCAAGACGCTCACCTTTCTGGACGGTAGCAGCATTATCTGGGATGAGTGTTAGCCAGAACAGGAGCTTCCTGCCTGCCTCTGAGAAGGCTTTTGTCCAGCAGCAAGACTAGCAGAAGCAGCCATCGTCAGGTCCCTTAGGCTGTTGGGTCTCTGGGAGTGTTACCTGGGAAAACTGGTTGACGGGAGCTTGAATAACTGTTTCTAATAGCATAGGACAGCTTGCCACAATTCGTGCAGCTAGGTGACGCTTGCAGCCAGGCTGGACCAGGGTGACCGAAACGTAGCAGCGTTGCACAACTTTTTTTTAGTGCTCGTGAGGTAGTTGTTGGCCAGGACTATCAGAGTGAGTGAGTTTTTTTTTTTTCCCCTGCTTCTCCTGCCCTGAGACAAAAAGACAGCACGCACATGTGTCATGCTACAGTTCATGAAGTGATCCTGCTCTGCGCCCATGCTCAGCCAAGCCTCGGGGGGAGGGGGGGGTTGGTGGTGGTGGTATTGCGTTAGGGAAATGCACAGTTACCTCACTCACGGGTGCTGTAAGTGCATGTGCTTGACTCCTGACTGGTGGGTGGTGACAGGGTGCACAGCCATGTGTGTGCTACACATCCTTAATTGTCATTAACCAACTGATTTCTTTCTCCCCCCCCCCCCCCCCCAATCTTGCAAAGTTTTCTGCCAGTGCAGAGCAGTGTAAGCCTGGGACGTGCTGAATGCGTACCAGGGCTCGGCATAGTGGGCCAGGCTGCGGCTCCTTGCACGTGGCATGTGTGACGCTCCTTGAATAACTGACTGTTCTTTGGTTGATGGGCCAGTGGTTGGGCCTTGCTGCTGGCACACATGGCCCTCTTGCTTTTCCTAAATCCTGCAAGAGCTACTGTGAATGGACTTTTTTTGGGTCACCTCATGCTGGTTGGTTTTCTGCTTTATTATGCCGTATTAATGTAAAGAAATTATTTTTTGTGAGTTTTTTTTTTTTTTTGTTAATGCATACTTTCTGTTTCATACAGTTTTCATTTGGGAGGTTGGGGACAACTTGCTGTTAAGGATCATCATAGACCAGCCCAAAGTGATCAATATCAGGCTTTGTGCATTATTGTTACATAAACTGCACGATAGTGAGGGTTGTGTTTCTGTTTTTGTCGCTTGCAATTCTCCTTGCAATTCTCCCCCTGAGCCCAAACCCCACTATTTTTCCCCTTTTTACTTACATTTTTACTCTAAAAAAGGGGTGGTGAAGTTGGGGGTGGGGTCGGGTGGGGGAGCCCTCAGTATTTCAAATACTAGCTGCAAAACTTCTCCTCACTGAGCCCTGCTGTGGCAGCTGGAGGTGTTCAGCATTGGAGGCTGTTGCGTAGCGCAGTGGGTGGTGTGCATGTGCAGGAGGTGCGTGTGTGCGTGCTGGGGATGCGCCAGAGTAGGCCAAAAAGAAAGAGCTGTACGGCCAAAGAGGGGATCTTTTGTCCTTCCTGAGCGCTGCCTTGGCCCAGCTAGTGCAGGGAGAGGTTGTTTTGGTGTCTGTTCCAGGAGGCTGAGGCTCTGTGTCTTGCCCTCTTCCCTCTTGCACTTACTTTTTTTTTTTTTTTTCTTTTTTTTTCCTTTCCTCCCATCTTGGATTCCTTTCTTTTTATGATGCCTCTTTTTTTTCTGAAGGGGGTTCCCCCCCCTCTCTGGCTGTTGCAGCAGGGGCAGGAGCAGCACTGGAGCAGCTGGCCATGCCCACTGGCTGGCGCAGGCACCTCGGTCAGGCACCAGGGCACAGCAGCAGTATCTGGAGGGTGTCCTGGCCGTGACACAGCACGGTGCCCTCTCACCAGAGAGAGCAGAGGTGCAGCACTGCCCGGGGCTGGCAGCGCTTGGCGCTTGTAACCAGGAGCCCAGCCGCAGCCCCGGAACACAATTGGCACTGCTGGTAAGTGATGAGCAGCCCAAGGCACTCATTCCTCCAGGCCTTTTAAGCTCACATGCATTTTCTTTGCTGATGCATGCAGCAAGTGGGCTTCACTTCTTGCTTTCTTGCTCATGAAGAAGTGCAGCAGGCTTGCCATGGTGGCTGCAGCCCAGTACCAGCAAAGGGGCAGACGGCTCTTTTTTTTTTTTTTTTTTTTTTTTTTTTTTTGTAGGGCTTTTGCAGTCAGGCGTGACTCTCCCTTTGTGGCAGGGGGCTGTTGCCTGGCTGATCTCTGCCAGTCCGGGCTGGAGCTGTAGGTTTGTGGACTGCTGCAGGTTGCACTTCTGTGGTGTCTCCCCCTTGCACACTGAGTGCTGAGTTAGCTCTGTGCTCTTCCTCCATTTCCTAGTGAGCGCTGTGGCTGTGCCTTTTCTCTGGCAATGAGATTTCTTTTTTTTTTAAGCTAAGTCTCTAGGCTTCGGGCTTAAAACAAAAGGAAAACGCTGACTTTTTCCTGTACAGAAAGGACAAAGCTTCATGCTAGGCATGTAAGCAAGCTGGAAGCCGTTACAGGGCTTCTCTTCCCAGGTAGGTTTTTTTTTTTTTTTTTTTTTCTTTTTTCTTTTTCCTCCTCCTCCAAGCGGGATGAGACATCTTGGGCAATAGGTAGGTGTTTGTATTCTCTGCAGAGCAACTTGGGAGTTGCTAGAGGATGCTGTTGGTAAGACTGTGGACAGTGGTTACTCACTTTTAGCCTTTAGACTATTCGAGCACTGCAGAGTTTTAGAAAACACTGTGCAAAACTCATACAGGGAGGCTTTAGTTCCTGTGTTGACAGCAGTGGCAGTGAGAAATGTGCAGAGCTGTTACATTCACGAAGGCGAACAGTTTACTTACTTACTTAATCTCTGTTATTTGGTCTTAGAAAAGACTCACAAACTCACAGGTAGCCAATGGCATATAGGTTATGGGGAACCACCTTTTCCTAGAATTTACTGTGCTTGCAGGTATAGTCTCCACCTTCCCTACTGTTTGGCATCACTCATTATTAGGCACAGCTACATTTTGTGGGCAAAAGGAGGTAAAAATAGTGCAAGTCTTTCTTTGCTGTAGCTGAAGTCAGTGTGTAGTTACAGTCCTATTGGTCTACTTTTGATTTTGAAAGCACAAGAACAGAGGGACCATCACCGTGTCCTTGGGAAGGTTGTGAGAGCTTGACGTGGCCAAGGTTTGCCAACTGCTGGTGCAAAGATACAATTCACTGACCTTGGTGTTCTGCTGCTTTCGTTCAGAAAGACCCAGCATGTGTTTTGTGCAACTTTTTCTTTAGTATTCTGATTTTATGAGCACCTTTCTTATTCCTAGGCATGTTACGAAAGGGTAAAGTCAGCAGCAGCCTGTTGTCCAGAGGTAAGCCTACACCCAGCCACCTGCTGAACACCTACATGGTGACTCTGCTGAAATGTGTGCAGTGCATTTGTTCCTGTTTCTCTTAAAACCTCAGAAAATCCTACTACTATTGACTAATAAGGAAGAACTGTGTACAAATTCATTTCCATTACAGCGCCTTGCTAAAGTGCTGAGATGTCTGAGATTTTTTTGTAAAGAACAAGTGCTTCTTTTCACATTTGAAAAAGTGTCTTTTGCAACTTGCATGGACAAGTAGTTTCTATGAATTCTCTGGAAATGTCAGTGTCTAACATGGATTTTGTCCATGCACTTTTTTTCTGAAAGCAGAACCCCCTCTCCCCCTTTGGTTTACAGTCAGAGGAGAAGCACTCTGGTGCTTTTGATTCTGGCACTGCTGATGCAGTGGATATGTGCAGAGCCCACTGTAACGCTGATGACCAAGCCTGCAGGACTCTGGGGAGCTGTGTGCCGCCAGTAGCGTTTTATTGTGTGTGCCATTTGAACCACCTTCCAGTGAGTGCAAAACCCAATTTTTAAATTTTTTTAATTGTACTTGGAATTAACTGTTGCTGTGTACTAAACCCTCTTGTTACGAGCCCTAAATAAAAAGAACAAAGCACACACTGTGTGTTCTGTGAGTGTGCCACCACTGCGTCACTCACCTCCTCTCCTACTACAGCCCTTCCAGCACAGTGAAGACCGGGGCAGTCGCCTGTGTGTGCAGGAGCCCTGGGACAGCGGTGCGGTGAGCTCGGCACTTCCCGCAGCACAGGTATGACCGTCAGCATCCAGCCTGCTGTTCTGGCAGCTCCTCTTTGCTCTGCACTACCGCGCCGTTCCTGTACTCTCCGCTGGGGGGGTGTAGCGCAGGCCACCTATGCTGCAGTGGCAGCTCTGAGCTGCTCTCCGGTGGCGCCAGCTTCTGGCTCGGGTTCATCCGGGCCCGCTGGAGTGCTGCTCTCCCTCTCCTTCCTGAGCAGGGTTCTGCACAGCTCCCGTTCAGGCACCGCTCACTGCTCTGTGCCTGCAGGAGGGAAAGAGCCGCTTCCTTCAGCGGTGACTTGCCTGCCCCGGGCCTGGACACTCACTGCACGCTCTACATCCCCCCTCACCTCCCGGTGCGAGCAGCTGTGCTACAGCCGCGGGGCTTCCCTAGGGTAGCGTCCGGCCCCTTGGCTGGAGGCAGAGACTGACAGAGGGTCGGGGCAAGCTCTGCCATACCTAAGCAGCGCTTCCACTCTGAGTCCCTGCAATCCTAACTTTCAAACTGCCTGTAAAAGCTGAGTTCTGGCTGATAGTTTCAGACGCACTACCAGTCCGGGGGCACCCCCAGGGAGGGGGGAACAGTGCCCCGTTCCTTACAGCGCGCCCCAGAGAGGGGCTGCACAAGCACTTACCATGCATCTGCTGCGGTCACATGGGCAGAGCTGTACAAAACATGCAGGGCTCTGCGTGCCTGGGGAAGAGGTCCTCTGGGTCCTCTTTAGACCTGCAATCGGTGTACCCCATGTTACTGGTAGGGCCAGCTCTGTCTGACCCACTGGAAAAAAACTGTATAAAGGAACAATAAAAAGCAATTTTATTGAGAGTAAGCAGATAAATGGCAACCTGTACTTCAGGCCGTCAGATCTTTAATCCCTAAAGAGGAGACCAGTGATGGCTCGAGAACACACTGTATGTTCTGAATTCATGAAAAAGGAAAATGGCAAGACAGAGGATTAAAACAAATTATTAAATTCAACTACATCTTTATTGAATTGTGCATATTCCATTGTATAATGATCTATATTGGGTACTTTATAATGTAGTATTCTTTTGTCCTCTCCCATGCTTAAAAAAGTATATTTATACATATATTTATATATATTTATAATATGGCAAAGCTCCCCCCAACCTGAAGCTGTCAGTCTAAAAGAGCTTTGATTTTCTTTTTGGAAAGGGAAGAAGAGGGGAGGCAATCCCATTGAAAGATAAAATGTGCAATTTTCTTTTTAAAGCAGTAAACATGAATGTATTTACAGCACTCAGCACAAGTTTGCTGCACAAACAAATCATCATTGCAATGACATTTTTTTCTTACATTTGCATCCCCAGTATTATACAGGACATCACCAGTGGCTGCTAACAATTAGTGTAAGCCATAAAACAAACTGCTTGCTCCAGTTTAATTTCTGATCCATAGCAGACTGCTAGGAGGAGACCTAAGATTCGCAATTACAGCCTGTGACAAAGCATTTAGTTTTCCTTCTTAAAGTACAAGCTTTACAGTGCTGCACCAAATCCGCAGAAGGGAGCCTCTTGCACAGGTAAGAAATGCCAAAGGTGGGCCATTTCTAGATATTTTTTTTTTGCTAGACTATCCTTTGCCCACCCCGTCCCAGTATGTGCCCCAGAGGTACCGGGGTGGTTAGTCAAGGGCAGAGATGCGCAAGGTCCAGACCAAACAGCTGCTGCAGATCAGCAGCACGCACTTCAGCCCCCCCCCCGTAAGCACATCTGTGTACCTGGAATTTAGCTCTGCCCGCATCTTTGACAGCCAGCAGTGAAATTCCCACAGCTAGAAAGATGGGAGAAAGTTACTTTCCCCAGTTGGGAACAGCTGATTCAATCCCTAAATCTCCTACAGGACGTTGCCTTCAGTGCGACGGTTTCTCAAACGCAGTTACTGAAGTTCCTTCTCCCTCTCCCCTGCCTCCCCCGCACCGCGGGGGACTGCGCATAGCACCGGTTCCCGTTCCTCCTGTCCAGCTTCCCATCTTCCCTCACAGATGCCCAACTCTGATGAACACAGTTCACTGAACCCTTGCCCTGCCTAGTGCCTCCGAGCACCAAATAGCAATCAACACAAACCACTATTTTTCTCTGTATTAGTGGAGTGCAAGTACTTTAACTTACACCATGAAGGATAAGCGTGTGTTGTCACCTTATTTGCAACTTAGTGTCTTAAACTTTTCAAAACTGTAGATAAAGCCTGTGACTCATTAGGTCACAATATTAGTGCTTACCCCTGTGATACAATGCTGGGTTTGTTATTCTTCATGGGATTCTTTTTTCATTGAAGGAAAAAATTAGAAATGAAAATGATTCTATTTATGACAAACTAACTTACAGTTTCCAAATAAAAACTTAACAGTTTGCCCCTCACACACACATTACAGAACCATCTAAGACCAACTGTCCCCCCTAGTGTTAAATCCTCTCTCGTCTGAGTCTCCTCTCTAAAGCGAGCAAGGCAGTGCAAAGCTAAACAGGACCCACAGCTGAGGCTGTCCTGGGCTGTGGGGAAGCATGGCCTCCCTCTCCCCTGGACAGAGTAGGAGCACTGTTGGAAGAAGTACGTAACCTATACTCTTAGCTTCGCAGAGGGAAAAACATGTATTCTGGCTTTATCTTCACTACCTTATGTCAGCAGTTTATGCCGCTTTTGTGTTTGGTCAGAGATGAAACTCCAGGAAAGCACGTATGCTCACCAGGTGGGAGTCACACGCACACATACACACCAAACAAACAGCAAATGCCTTTACAGACCTCTGCCACTACTTAAAACTAAACGCTAATGAACACGAAGCGAGTCGAATCTTGGAAATTCTGTGAGTGAGAGAAAAATGAAAATAATACCAGTACAGCTCTGAGCCGAGAAGAGTTTGACTCTGTTTAAGTTAAAAACATTTTCAATAGGTAAATCTGATTTTCTCGCACAATAAATGTTCCCCAGCCATCATTAAAGCCAACACTCCATACAATGCCCCTATTAATCAAGGCACTGTGACTGATTGATTGTAACCTGACTTGGCATTTGAAGTAGTCACACAGACCCGCTTACAATTGTATTTTGAATAAGAAACAATTTTACCTGCAATAGCACCACTGAAGTAAAACAATCTAGTTCTGTGCAGTTTCTGTAACAAGCAGAGAAGTTTTCTTTTTCCTCTTCTGCTGCTGAAACAGCACTTTTCGTTCCTTTGACTGTGGAAAAAGTAATTTTAACCCAGAGCAAAACTGGCATACTTTATCTCTGAGCTGATTTGTGCTATCTATCTGGTTGCCTAAGGGCACAGAAAGAAGAAATAAGAAACTCTTAATGTGCAAGTCCAGAACAGTAAATCTCCAAATGCACTTGTTTGTTTGTTTAAAGAAACTGCTCCCTCTCCCATCAGTCCTGAAACCAAAGCGACTCAGGTACCTTCACTTTGTTTCCTTGATGCCTCCTCACTCACTCGCTGTTGCCCTGCAGGAACCTGCACGCCGAGCTGGGGAGAGGAGCTGCACAGGTGGGAGCAGGAGCTCTCCTCTTCCACAGAAAATAGCTGAGATTTTTTTTTTTTTTTTTTTTTTTTTTGGGGGGAGGGGGGGGAACACACCTGTGCCTACACCTCCTCCCTCAAATGTCAGGTCTGAAAAACAAAACAGGCTCTCTCCCCCGCCCCAACCCCAGTACCTGTGATTTGTTTAGAACCACTTGCTCAGAAGTTGTGGGTTGTTAAAAATGTTCTAAAATGAGTGTTGCTACGAGAAGCCTCATTTCCTTTCCAGCACAATTCTGCAGGAGCCAAATTACCGCAGAAGTATTAGCGTGCACTAGCCCCCTGCCCTTACCCTGCACTGCCTGTACCGGGAAACCCCCTCCGTGCAGGCTGAGCAGGGCCCTGCTGCTGCTGCTGCCCCGGACAGGAGCGTGGAGCGCAGCCGGCCGCTCTCAGCCGCTCCCGCAGCAGCAGAGCTTCCCTGCCTCAAAGGCTCCTGTACGCTACCCCTACCTCAGGCTCAAAGCAGCTGCTCTCTGTGTCCGGAGTATGAAAGCTCACTCTCACCTGCTCCTTCAATAAGTGCCTAAAGGATTTCAGACAACGTGTTTTTAGCAGCAAACTTCTCACAGTCTGTCTGAGATCTGGCTCCCTTGTGTTAAGATTTTAACACACGCAGTCATCCAATTACGAGACCAGCGTTCAAGGGGAAAAAACAACTAACTTGCAAGTAAGGCATAAATATTTACCATCATAAAAACAGTAAATACACTGGAAAAGCAAGTTACAATGAGGGGTCTCATAAGCTGGAAAGGCCACCAGGTTGTCTGAACCACTCTGTAGCCAAATGTCAGTGCTCAGCTGAGACAGCAAGCTGCAGCCACGCATTACGTTTTTGCATTGCTACTGACTTAGGGAGCGTTAACAGAGGAATACGGGCTGCCACCTTTGCTCACAGTCATTCCCTCTGCTGCAAGCCCAGAGTTACGCCTCTGTCTCCCAGCAAGCTGTGCCGTGGTAGTAAGCATGGATTCATTGCCCAGTGGGAGATATGGGGGTAAACAAATCTGGGCACAGGAGAACAAGAACAAAGCTCAAATGCCTCTGAAGAAATTGCACTCAAAACATTCCTCTGCCAAGAGCAGATCCCAGAGGTACCCGCACAGAATGAACAGAAGAGGGCTGGGACCAACACGTGCCAGTGGAGCTCTTCTGGGGGGAAGTAAACCAGGACGGGGCAAGCGCAGCTGCCCAGCGCGCCCGTCGGAGCGCGTGCTCGTCAGCCCAGGCACACCTCGCCAAGGAGTCGCAGACTGTCCACTTACCTCTCGCCGCTACGGGCCGGGAGTTACGGCCGTTGCTGCGCTCCTCGCGCTCCACTGGCGGGCGTAAGCCCCAGGGGCTCCGTACGGTACAAAGCAGCAGGAGGACCAACGTAGAAAATTACAGCACCCATGAACTGCAGTGTAGCTTAACAACCTTCCTGTGAAGTTATTGGCCAGCTACACTGAGCATACTTAAAATCAACAATGCAAATGCTTTTAAGGACACTTTATAAGCACAAAAATAGTAGAAAGAAAACTTTGTGAACAATTTGAAAGATACAAAAAAGTGCCTTTCCACAGCAGTGCTTTAAAAATGCACACAATGGTATATTCTTATTGCTCAAAAAAACTAGTCTGATATATTAGAACCATTTGCAGAGGTGCTGAAATAGATTAAAAAAAAATCATATGAAACAGGTCAGCAGAGACAGCACCATTCTTTTTTTCTCTTTTCATGATGCACTTATTTAAAACTATATAATTATAGATGTGTCATTTTTTCTCTCTAATTGGCAAAACTTTTTTTCTATTCATAAATTATTCACAAAGATATTTACTTTATTATTTGGATTTTTAAAAACACTATAAAAAAAGGAACGGGGGACACTGTCATAATATTTCTTAAATCTATCAGCTTGAATTACAACTATTTTGCTCTAATGAGAGATTAGTTTCCATCTATTTTACACATAAGAAGATATTGTCAAGTCAAGCTATTCCTTCCTTTCTTTCTTTGGGGAAAGGAAAGCATTTAAAATTTGTTTTTGAAGAAAAGGGAAACAAAGAGTAAAACCATTTGCCATCCGAACCTGGACAGTGACCATCCTTTAGCGACCATCAGGGATGTTGTAACAACTGAGGATGGGGTAGGTACAGCCCAAGGATTTTAGTTACTTTACAAAGATTGTGTACCACTACCCTGCACTGAACATGCACGATACGCAAGACCACTTATGCTAACTACACTACCATTACACGACGCCCAATACGTGGGTGAGACTGTACAAGCTACTGAAGTACAAGAAAGGGTCTCTAGCATTTTGATCTGGTGATTGATTGTAAATCAGTGGCAAATAAATAAACCAAATATGATAGTCTATTTCCTGCTAATAAGAGCCTGTTAAATTAAATTATTAGCAAATGTTATTGCCTCAATTTTTTCCCCCCAGTCATCTGCCCTGATTGCTAGAAGTGCAACTTCATAATTAATAGGTTTATGCATTGGTCACGGTCTCTGGCAGGTCAAAGAAAACAGAATTCCAGCTATGCTCAGACTGAAATTATTCCCTTCTCTCTTTGCGGAAGGGAAATCTCCTGCCGATTTCTAATGAATTACAAACAACGCTTTCCGTAAATGTTTTCCCAACATTTTCTTTTGTAAAGATAATACATCCTATCAGGCACAAACAAGATGAGATTGTACGTTATATATGTCTGTGTGAGAAACAACACTCTCTACAGACACCTACCTGTTCACTGGGGAAAAGAAGCACACGTAACAAGTGATGTTTCGGTGGGTCGGCCTTGTGAGTCGGCATCGACTGCAGGAGTTCTGGCAGCTTTTTGAAGGGGTTAACACAAATACTCGAGTCGTAAAAACAAATGATCAAGCCTAGTATAAAGTTAGAATGCATAATGGATTGGAATAACATATATTTATCCTATTTACCGCGTGGACAAAGAACTTAGAATTAATTCTGCCATAGCGTGTATTTTTAAACTACCTGGGAGAGATGGGGAGGCTCTTTATAGTATAAATATATTTCACTCCAGCCCATTATATATAATCTATTTTCTTCCTCAGTCATTTTCAGTAGTATTGCGACCAGAATGTTTTGGTATGTTGCACCTGTATTTTTCAATCAATCAGTGAGCAATGTAAGTTACCAGCAGAACGCCTCAGCTCTGCACCATTTACCCGTCACAAATGGCCAAAAGAGGTTTGTGGTTTTTCTTCTTCTTTTCTTTAAAGTGCCCCCTACATCTTCATCTTAACGTTAAGATTTCACTGGTTACAGAGTCCAATTCCTGATAATGTAGTGACTGAAACAATAAATACGGCTCTACAAAAACATTCTGGTTCTCTTCTATAATTGCGACGAAATATATCACAATATATTATATACCTACATTTATAATACATGCACAAACATGTCTCACGTGGACAGACACTACAAAAAAATTATCTTCCCCCCAAATGCAGAAAAAGTAAGAAAAAAGGATTTTTGGTCCAATCCATATGAAGAGTAAAAGAAACTGAAAGGATAAATCGATGCTTCTCTACCTCCACCCCCAATAAAATAACACCCCCCCTCCCCGAGCCCCAAACTTTTTGGCCTAGCCAGGAAAGGGGAACGTCTCTACATTTAGCCTTAGCTACAGCATGAGATCACCTCTCGTGATGGAGCTACCGTCCAGGTCCCCGCGCTCTCTCCAGGCACACACCGTCGCGGGCTGGCTGCTCACAGGTCACTGAAGCACCGGCCCTGGGGACCGACTACCAGTCCCGCGACAGCTTGGTGTTTTGATCCCTTTTGGGGGGCGCAGGGGGCGGCCCCCTCCGTAACGTTGCATAGCCGGATATGTGGCTGCCCCCAAAGCTGCTTGTCGTCTTCTGCTGGTCGGCCAGCAGCTCGGGTGGGGGCGGGGGCAAGGCCATGTCATCCATGGTGGCCGTGGGCTCGGCTCGGGACACGCGCGCAGACGAGAGGGAGCCGTGCCGGGTGATGGATTTCCGCTGCAGCGTCCGGTTGAGGTCTGCCAGGAATCCCGGCTGAACGCTAAGGCTGGACTTGGGCGAAGTGGGCACTTGGGGGCCGGCCGACCCCGGCGGCTCTGCTGCATCCGCCTGCGTCAGCCGAGTGCTGTCATTCCGCTTGGGACGCGTGGGCGGCAGGGCTTTCTTCACAGATGGTTTTGACCACGCCTGAGGCTGAGGATTGACGACAGCGACTTTTTGGGAGGTGCTGCCTGAAAACACGGATGGGATCTCAACCGGTGGGGGAGGAAGATCTATTTCAGGTGGTGGTGGTGGAAAGTCTGAATCCGATGGTGGCGAAGGGAATTCAACCACTGGTTCCTTCCCGGCCATACCCAGGGCAGGAGCCTTGGTCGGGATCCCTCCTTGCGGAAGGACGATCGGCAGGCTCACCCCAGAAAGGTTGAGCTTTCCCGGCTTTGGAGGGGCTGCAGGAGGTGACGACTCCTTGGAAGGAGACCCCGACGGCTCTGGTGGGTGTGCAAATTTGCTAACAAGGCGGTCCACTGAAGGTCTCTTGGAGTCGTGGTACTCAGTGGAGCTGGTGGACTTGATGCTGGAGTTTCGCTGAGGTGTTGGAGGTGGTTTCTTCCCTCCTGGGCTTGATGTCTTGCTGGTCTTTTTGACTGGAGACCCTGATTTGTCAGGAGGGGGAGAACCTGCAGAGGTAGCTGGGGAAGGAGGTGGAGGAGGAAACACTAAACTGCTTTCTGGTGGAGGAGGGGGGAAATCAGGTGAGGGAACAGCAACAGGTTGCCACTTGGGCTTTGCCTTCACTGCTGGAGGTGACTGCGGAGCCACACTCAGCGGAAGGGGCTTTAGAGGCTGGGGCTCGATGGCAGGTGGGGTGGGAGGAGGTGGGAACTGGCTGGCTATCTGCTTCACCACCGATGGCACTGGGGACTGAGGGGATGGAGGGGGCTTCATGGAAAAGCTCTGCTGCTTTGGGAAAGTAGGGGGGGGAGTGAGGCTGGGAGGGGCTGGGGCTGGGGGGGGCACCTGGGGAGAGGTGACACTTGGCTGTTTCTTTATAGCTGGGGGCAAGGGAGCGGGCCCAGAGGGTGCGACATGCGTGACCCCTGGCGATGTTGCCTTCCCGCAAGGCTGGGTGGGGAGAGCTGTCATGAGGGGCTTTGGGGGTGCCTGGGGTGGCGGCGGGGCAGGCACGGGGGGAGGAGGCGGGGGCAGTGGGGAGGCAGCAGCAGCAGCCACCTGGCTTAGATTTGGTTGCACTTGATGGATTTTGGGGGGGGGGGGTGGAGGGGTGAACTGCGGCACCGAGGGGGCACAAGGCGCCGGCTTCAGCTGCGCCATGGCTGAGCCCGGCGTGGGGGGAGGCGGTGGAGGGGGGGGAGGCGGCATGATGCCATTGGGGGGCACCAGGACATGGGGCTTGCCGGTGGGCAGGGGGGGTGTGGGGGCCTGCGGGGGGCCAGGCGCCTTGGCGAAGGGGCCGCCGTGCTGGGCCGCATTCTGCAGCCTGGTGATGGTGCTGTACTTGACGAACATGGTGGCGGGGGAGCCGGCGGAGGGGGCCGCCTGGCTGGGGAGCGGTGGGGGTGGGGGTGGAGGCGGGGGTGGGGGTGGGGGCGGCGGGGGTGGGGGTGGTGGGGGCAGCGGGGGGGACGGCTGCGATGCGGCGTAGGGGGCCGCCACTTTTGTCTGCGGGGACACAGGAGGTGCAAGAGACGCGAAGGGCCGACCTGCAGGCTCGGATCGGGCCTGTCGGGAAGGGGGTTTTAGTGAGAGCGGAGAGAGGGATAAAGAGAAGAGATGGAGAGAGGGAGAAAGAGGAGAGAAAAAGAGAGGGAGGGAGGGAGACAAAGAGATTATGAAGTCAAGGTCTGGATGTGCCTGTCATTAAAAAGAAAGTGGCAGACTAGAGCGTGCAGAAGGATTAGCAGAGCGGTGCAGCAAGGGACAGCCGTGCGTGCGGACCAGCCTGAGCCGCGCGGGCAGGCAGCGTGGCCTGCTGCCGGCTGCGCCCGATGTCGGGGCGAAGCCCCCGGCCTCGGCCGCCCTCGGGACGCTGGGCAGGGCAAGGGGCTCCGCAGACCCCTCCTCAGCTTGGGACGCGCGGTGTTAAACCACACGAGGCTGCCTACGGCATCTGTCGAGCCTTTAGGGTAGCTCAGGCTTCGCACTGCTCAGCATTACAAACCGCGGAAATCCCAAAGTGCTCTGAAACACAGGAAGAGCAAACTCCATGCAGGAATACTTCTGAGACCTTTCCACTCCACATGCTCTGGCATCCAACACTGCCAAGGAAAAAAAATGAGGAAAAAGAGGCAGAATAGAGATTTCCTAGGCAAATTTCCCCAGAAGAAAGCATTTTAGAGATCTGCAAAACAAAGTTAGGCTGGGAAAGAAAAGCTAGGCATGCAGCTGAATATTATTTTACGCAGAAAAAGGAAGAGGAAAGAAAGGGAAAACTACCTAAGGGAGGGAGCAATGGGAAAGCAGCAGGCAACATTTTAGTCTACTCATTGGGTTTTGTTCAGGTTAAATTATTTCTCTAAAATTGTAAGCTTACATTTCTGTTAAAAATTAAAAAGATAATTACATTACTCAGGTTTATCAAGATCCTCCCCAATACAAAGTGTCTTTGCTACAAGCCAAGTTGTGAACTTCAGAGCACACAGAATAGAAAAATGCATTAGAAATGCAATCCTAACATGGTAACTAGCCAGCCTGGGTACCTATACTTTATTGGTATGTATTTTGCCGCAAGTTAGCTCATTTATGCTCATTTGCACTTCATGGGCTTGTTTGCACATCACTTTGTTCTAGACACAGGTGCACTGAGTTTTTACATGCACAGAAGAAAACCAAAAATATTAAGAGTGAGAAACAACAAACGCGGGGTGGGCCTCCACCTGTCAGACAGGTATATATGGTGAGGAGTAAAACAGAGCTCTGGAGGTACATCAACATGTTCACAAAACAAAACAGGAGAGAGATCTTGATCTCTTGCAAGTGTTAGTCTGTAAATTACCACTGTCCCAATCACTCAAGTTAATTAATTTTCAAATAGTAGCCCCTGACCTTAATTCTGCCCTGAATAAGGCATCTTGGGTATGCTGACCTTAGCTGTGCTGAGCTTCACTTTTGACACCTGGGACAGCAAAAGGCAACGGGAAAAATAAAAGTGGCATAAAACAAACAGAGGGACACCAACGCGTAACACAGCAGCTATCCCGGAGCAGTGAGACCAGAGAGAATCATGGACAAGGAACTGTCCCTCATTCCTTGTCACCGAAAGCACACATGGTGAGCGCTCATTTTGGTGTCTGTTGTAGCATCCTATTTGAAACAACATTTGTTCCAAATCTAAGAGCCAAAGCAAGGCAGAATGAGAACTTCACTGCCCAAACATCAAGAACGTGAACCAGAAGATAACGTATTCTTTGGGAAATTTGGTATTCTTTCAAAACATGGACAGATTCCGTGTTTTTAAATGATAGGTTTTTAAAATTCTAGGTATATGTGAAACACAGAGGCATTTGCCTTACACCCACTGAAGAGAGGCCATTTTCACAGAAAGCGTATTAAACATACAGGGCAGGGGAAAGAATATTGACTATCTCCAGAGGGGGGACCCCCACAAAGCAAACAAATTGAATTTCCATAACCAGGCATACATTCAGCAACACTTCGCTTATAGAAGACTCCTGAAAGATCACTGTTACTCTAATTAAATGATGTGTCTTGGTGTAAATTGAAAACTGACTTACTGCATACAATCAATTCATATTTGCAACATGCATCTGCAGGACTATCTGCAAATCCCAGAAATGCTATAAAGAGAATAGCAAGTATTCTTTAAAATAATAACTGTGCTACATTTTCAGCTGCTCTTCCTAAGACAACAAGCTTTTCCAATTGCACGGTTTGCTATCTCTCTCTGCGCAAATCACTTTTGGATTGGTCAGTCCATTTTAGTCAAACACAACGGACAGGCAGAATCCTCAATGTACCAACTCGATCAACTCTCAACACATCTCAATATACCAACTCCCATAAATTTTTGTGAAAAGCGGCACCTGGTAAATGTTGGAAAAGCAGGCAGAACTCACCCATTTTGAATTTGTCCAGCAGTTAGCCCCTAGCCAACCAGTATAAAATGCTGGCCAGCTGGCCAGCCTCAACATAATCTCCCTGGTGAGCCAAAGCATGCTGTTCTGCTCTGCTGGCTGAGGGGGATGTGACAAGGGTGACACACGGGAGAAGGTATCACTGCAGAAGGGGAAGAGATACGCATGCTGGAAAAACGCCATTAATTCTGCCACTTGCAGCAACCTGCCTTTATGAACTTCTTAGCGCAGCTTTGTTCACAAAGTGGGAACATTGTGGAAATAACTACATCTGAAGATAGTTTGGAGACTAACCTGCTGATCATAGCACATCTCAGTATCACTGCAACTACAACCTTTTCTTATAAATTACAATTTTAGCAACAGCATTGTTTTCTTGCTTGTCATAGCGTTTATCGTTTTCCACCATCAGTTTGATTTACTGAGCCTTAAGGTCCTTAGGCTAGCCCTGTACCAGATAAAAAAGCATGTACTATAATATTGTTCACGTTAAATTTGTTGCCAATTTGCTTAGTTTTTTTAATGGAGTTTTGAATTAAAATTTTATGTGGTTCATTTCAGTTGGCTTCCTTGGAAGTTTTAGGGCAATCCATTCACCTGTGTAAGGTATGAGCAAGAGAAATGTACCTTTTCTTGGATTTGTGCACAGAAAGAAAGTCAGACTGATGAAATCTTGAAACATGGATGGCCCTCAACAGGGAACAGTCTGAATATTTTATTTAAAAATGCTTTCATCAGATAACAGACATTTTGGGGGTTTATTTTAATGAGCAATTGCCAGTGGCACTATGGAGCTGTTAAGAACAAAATCCATAGTGCTAAACTTCCAACTTCTCCCTGGAAGTTCAGAGAGAGTCTAAGCTTTGGTGTAGCAGCAAGATCTTCAGACTAAAAACAAAACTTTAGGGAACAATAACATTTCAGTTTTAATAGCAATGCACTTTCACCTCTTTTAGATACACATTAGACAGATTCGAATGCCTTATCTTTTGCACGCACCCAGTCCTTGCAGAAATGATGCACACAGTATACATACACAAACCATCCGCTGATGAACACACATCAGGTATTGCACTTACGTAGCTGAAAAATCCGTATCACAATTTAGCAAGTTGCATTCCTGGGCTAAGTACTACATGGCAATTAGAATCACAGACAATATCCAAGTCAACAGGCACTGCAGAAGAGTTACAAATGCCAAGGAATGCAGTCAAGTCAGCTTTTATGTTGTGTCACCTGTATTTAAACTGTAATGTTGTGTCTTATTTTTAGTTATTCATCTGATGCACAAATGTCTGGTGTAGCAACCCATAGTTTCTGTTTTAAAATAATAATAATAAAAAAATGCTTCTCTAGCCTGAACTTGGGTCTGGGAAAGATTCAAGACTGACAGGAGTGAAGATAGCTTCTCACAGTATCCTCAAATGTACTTCTATATGGAACTGCTGCAGTTACTGATGTCATGGCTGTTTAGGAACCTGGAAATTCCTTCAAGCCTGACAACAAACCAGCTTAAGTGGCATTCCTACTGCATGTACAGGTATTCCGCAGGAACTACATCAATCGACTACCTCAGAATGGACATAAAACTAACCAAATGAGGAATGAATAGGTTAAAATCTTTTGTATCGCTCTATCAGCAACAGTATATTGGATCTGTTTCAATCCACAATTACTGTCAACTATGGCACTTCTGCTTTGAATATATCAAAGTTTACTCTTTCCATTTACAAAGAATATGAAAAGCATTTGAGTAAAATTGGATCATAGTTTAAAAAGGTGTACCTGACTCCAGGCCTCAGTTATTCACATCTTTGCAATGGAAAGATGTGGCTAGTTAACTGAAGAAAAATCTTACTGAAATAATTTCATTTAACTTGTTAACAAATGATTTAATTTGGTCTTATTCAACACTAGCTAGGATTCTGTGGGGAAGACAGTCTTACACCTTCAAAGAACAAGGAGCTTCTGTGCAGAAGGTTGCAGGACTGTATTTCCCTGAAAAAGTGATTGCTGAAAAAACTGCAGTATATGTCAATAATATAGAGTAAAAAAAGAAGAAATCCCACTAAAGACAGAGATGGAAGAGGTGTCACTGTCTTGTACATTTTGTTGGGTGTTGGTTCTCAAACTAAAGTCTTCTTGTTACCTTGCTGGATTCTTCCAGCTGAGTGCCTCGCTTCCAGGCCTCAGAGAACATGGAGCTGACGATACTTTGGGAACGGACATGTCCAGTTGGCTGGGTGTCAGAAACTCCACTGTCAGACTGATTGGAATGATTTGATTGAGACTCTGTTCAAAAGAAAAAACGTAAAAATAAGGTTAGCATATATTTCTGAATGTTGAACGGAGTGTGCTTATAATGCAACTCTGAGTGTATTGATCACCAGGTGACAGATTAATACCACACTCATTAAACACATAATCCCACTAAAGGACATTGCTCCCACCATCTGCTTCATCAGCCTTAGCTCACAGGTAGGCAATTGACTGCTGCTGCCCAGAAAACAAGACAGAGCAACAGATCCCTGCTACTGATCAAATCTGAAGCTCTGTGAAGATGACAGTGTGTCAGATATGCTGCAAAGTGAAAATACCTACACTGCAGTCCTGCAGGTTCTGAAAATCCCAACAGCTTCCCACCCTGCCACTTTGGGAAAGTGCTGTTCATGTAATGCATGCAACTTGCTCTCTACAGTATTCCTCCCCAGCCTGACCTTGGGAAGGGGCACTAGACATCAGCCGAAGACAGACAAACCATGCTGGCCGAGACAGCAGCCTGCTTCTCACTGACTGCTCCTTTCTCCAGAGGAAGAGAAGGAATGCTGTGCAACCTACAGTTAGTGAATGTGGAGGATGCCTTGGGGCCACAGGGTACCTTGAGAAGGCTGCCTCTGCCAGACTGATTTATCCAGCCCAGTACCTGCTTCTCACGTAGTTTGAAGCTGCCCTGGGGAAAGGCAGCATCTAGGCACACACTGGACTGTAGCTCTGGCAAAATGCACCTGACTGGTGGGCTGTGGCTCAGCACTCCAGAACAAGAGATGCTTGCTCACAAAAACACCCAGCTTGGATGGAGACAAACAGTAAGAGAATTTTCTACTGCCCTTGGAAAGCTGTTCCATAAAATAGAGAAAGTATGGTGCACTCCTAGTTAACTGAATCTGTTTAGTTTATTCTCAGGCTGTTTTTCAAACTTTTTCAACTTAGTAACATTATTCTTGACCTGCGGTACTATTCGTGATGGACAAAACACTTTCTCAATAACCCGTTTTCAGCAATGAAACTCCCCTATGTGCTCAAAATAGCCTGGCACAGTGTCAGTTAGCTCCAAACAGGGAAGTAAGACTATAAACCATTCATCAGTTTTAAACGCTATTTGCTGCAAGAGAATAGCCCTCCTCCTGCTGAGAGGTAAACAGGAGCAGATTCTTGTAGGCACACTAAGCTTGAAAAAAAGGAGCAGAGACAGTATTTTTGAAGTTTTTCTCTGAAGAGTCTTTGCCTTTGGGCAGGGACTATTTTCCACTTACTAATTTTAAACATTTCAGCTCACAAAAGCAGTTTAAGAGCTACAAACAGAATTCTCCATGCATCACTGAATAATAGAGCTTGATTTCTTTTTTTAAAATAGGCAGAGATAGAAGCATCCAGCAATTGAAAGCAGTTTCCTTTCCTCGATATCAAAAAAAAATACTGTCTTTTGAAGATGAATGAGAAATTACAGTACATTCTCAATACACACCACTGCAAGTAATAAAAAAATAATGATTTTTTAGAGTGAACGCTGCCTAAAAAACTATGGAGAAGTAGTCCACTTCCTTCAACAGCCTCTCCTTGGGTCTCCAGAGAGCCGAGGATAAAAAAGGTAATTAAGTCTACTATGAGACAGATCACATTATTACCTGGCAAACTAGATGAGCTGGAGCCTGACTTGATACTGGAGCTAGACAAGGAAGTCCAGTCATATGCCGATTCTGTCCTCTTCAGTGCTTCCTGATAGTTCATGTACAGTTGCTTTCCATACTAAGCAAAACGACAAAGAAATTTAACAGCTGTCTAGGCCGTGTACCCTTTTCAGATTGTTGATCTACACCTCAGGCTTCTCTGTTCCATGTCTTTTTCCCCGCAGATAAAGAGCAGGATATCTGCAAAGGAGCTCAGGCAACATTAATTCAGTATAAATTTCATTCTGTTTTACTCAACAGAAGTAACAACTCCCTTTTCCCAACCCTTTGCCTTTTTATTACTGAACTGTTGGAAGGAAAAAAAAATGCATCTGTGCTAGGAGAGTGTCAAACCACCTAGAAAAATGCAAGAAACGGGCCACTGAATGAAGTCAGTCAAACTGCTGATTTCAGAAAACAATTCTGTGTACCTTGAAGCATCATTTTTTTCATAAACCTTCATTTTAAAATTTGTAAGGGAACTGGCTGAAGTTTAGCTATGATACCAATAAAGACTTTGTCATGTGACAAAGCAGAAGGGCAGCAGAAATAGGAGGAAAGGGCCCAAGTACTGAATTATCGTAACAACTAAACCCCATAATTTTGCTAGCAAACAAAATATGCAAGAAGATTGTACAGTTAAGTTCAGAGTAGTTAAAGATAGGAAAAGTTAGGTTTAGCATTATATGTTTTGCTAAATAACTGTAAATGGTTTTAAAGAGATAATATTGACACACCACTGCTACTAACTAATTATGCAGTTACAGAGTATGCTCCCTTCTTCCCTCTCCTTATTGATGAACATTTGTCTCAGTAAGGCAAATATAGCCAAGCAATAACATCCAAGCACAATGACAACAGTGCAAGACGACTGGCTACAGAAAGTTACCTTAGCAATGCGGATGCCATTGATCCACTGGTGTAGAGTTCTTACATCATCACAGCAAAGATACTTGATATACTGGGATTTCTTTTGGATCTGAGGATGCTGCAGAAAAATTGATAGTCCTCATCAGTTTTACAGCTAGGAAGGCAAGGAAAACCATTTATCTGATTAGGTCTAGAAAGAAAAACTTACTGCTGCAAGCTTACCATTGCAAGCAATGGTAGTCTGTATTTTGAGCCAACTTCAAAAATGTATGAGAGTACTTCAGAAGGTGGGGGGAACTGCTTTACAGTTGGTAGTCTCTCCAGTGACCATTCATTTCAGATTTGAAATATTAGGAATTGGTGAATCTTCTAGTATTTTACTGTTGTGGGTGCTCTGAACCCCTAAGGGTCTTGAGAAATGTTTTCAGTGAACATTCTCAGCTTCTAAAAACCATTCCTGAATGCAAAGAAGAGTCTGCCAAAGGGCTATCTCCTGTTACCGCTCTATGGACTAAACCACCAGCCACAAAGCTAATATTTCACCTTCCTTTCACACTAAAACACACTGGGGAAAAACAAACACACTGGTCTTCTGTGCTTTTGTGTGGCTTGAGTGAGATGCTCAACAGATGATACACTGTCAAGCACAATTCCTTTTATTTTCAGCTTCTAAAGCCTTCATGGTCTCTGCTCAACTGAAACAGGGATAACATCTAGAATACTTGCTACTCCCACATGAGTATACTAGAAAGATAAAACATGATATTTATCATTTCAGGAGTCAAATAAGAAACATATTTTTCAAAAACAAACACCAGAAACCATTCTGGAGATTAGTCAGCTGCTTTCTGTCCATCTTGTTAAAGTTTAGTATGTCACAGCTGTCAGGGCAACTGTGAATGTTCAATCTCTTACTATATTCTCTATCTGTTTAGAGTTCAATGATACAGAGTTCTGCTAGACAATTATAGGTATTTTAAGTCTTCCTGAAGACTGTCTCAAACATACATATATTAAAAAACAATCTCTCTTCAAAATATTTTCTCTTGCTATGTCTTTCAAGCAATTATTTTACAACGAACATGAAGATGCTCATCTCCATAATTAGAATATATAAAATTGACTTACGTTATGATTTTAGATCATTGCTTTTATTTTTTACTACAAGTCTATTTTATGTGTTATATGACAAAAGAAGAGTCTACAGAAGTGTAGACAATTACATTGCCAATCAGCCACCTTTTTCTTGGATTTAGTCTCAAATTTCATTTTATATAAGTAAAAGAACCTCTCAGAAATCTAATATTTAGAACCAAGGAGTTAATATCATAAACTAGCATGCAAGTCATATTTAACAGTACAGCAAAGTCTTGCACAGTAGAAGAAAGCACCTACCTGAAAATAGTGTTTCAAGGAGTATTATTTTGCTAAATCTGATTTGTTACAAGGCGCACAGTTACCAGAAAGACAGAAAGATTTTAGCATTATGCTTTAGTATGTGAGGAACAATTAAATAGACTGAAACTTGTCAGCCTGGCGGGAAGATAATTCAGATCAAGGTAGTAAATGTTTACAAAGTCATGAGAACAGGTTAAAACTGTTCCCTGGTTCTTTCTATTCAAGAACTAGTGAAAATGAAACAGAAAGCGACTGATGGGTTAGAAAAGTAAAAGTGTATACTTATGCATTTAACCTGCACCCAGCTGCCAGAGGAAAATAAAGGGAGAATCCTGGGGTCCCAAAGGAGATGGGGCATACTCAAAGAGTAAGAATGCACCCAGGAATGTTGAGTAGTCGAGATCTACTTCCCGTCTCCCTAAATTTCTAAAGGATGAGTGTTCTGCAGAAGTATCTCTGCAAGACTGTCCTGTTATTTTTCTTTAAACAGCTGATCAAGACCACTGCAAAAGGAATCTAGTGCTGGGTGAATCCAGTAAAGCCATTCCTCTGTTGCTCTCTCTTTTTTCTTGCCTCACTACACGAACTGCACATGGATCAACTGGCAGGAAGCAATCTAGATAAGGAAGAAAGAAATTGTAGAGCCATCTCTTTCCTCTGCACTAATCCTCATGGCATTTTCATAATTTTTCATGGATTTTTCTGTCAAGCAGGGTTATTACACCAGCTCCACAAAAAGTACAGTTAAACATACCTTTTTCCTTATCATTGTAATTTATGGTAATTTAGATTTCTCATGTACCTAACTAAAATAATTTAGAGACTCACCCTGAAAGCTGACAGGCATAGCTTTCCAACAGTTACATTACCACAGGAAATGTTTCCTATACATTACAATCTTTCCCTACATTAATACTGTGTTAACTAGTTCTAGAAATTATTTCTTACCTGCTCACAATTAGTGAGTGTAGTTATTTGAAGGGATTAAGCCTACTGCAGAAATGTTTGATTCTCTTTAAATGCTCTTTTTAGTACGAGAATTTTTAAAACAATTAACAAATTACCTTTAGTGCTAAACAGTAGTCTGTAGGTGCTTTATACTTGTTCCGATAGTCTTGCCCATAGTAAACATTGACATGATCAAGCTGTAGAAAGCACACAAGATCCCGCGATACCTATCAAATACAAAAATATTTGGTTATAAAATATCTGTATAAGAACATTGTATTTCTGCCAAAATTACTCTAATATCTAATGTTAACATAAGGTCTAATTAAGGTTGAGTATTAGCATCAGTCTGACACTAAGACTACCAATACAACAAAAGGATACAGACATGCATAAAATCCTTACGTCGGATGTTCATTTTGAACCAGGATATCTTTTTCTGAATTCAATTTGGCTTTTTGTGCTTTGTTTGCATTTTACCATTTGACAACACTTTAACCAGCCCGCTATGTTTATTCATAGCTGTCCAGAGAAAGTAAATAGGAAAAGTAAATAGGACTACTGACTAGGAACCCTTTTTTTTTTTTAAAACAGCTCCTGACTGTGTGTCATTTTGGTAATAATCAAAGTGTGACCATAAGTATAACTCTACAAACACTTGGCAGTGATTGCAGAGGCAACAGCATTTTGATGGGGTATCTTGCATGTAGATTGTTCTAATGACACGAAAGACTGTAAAGAGAATGGCGTGAGAGGTATTCAGCTGTAAAGCAAGCTGATACTTGCAAGTAGAGCATGGGGATAATTTCCTCTTGATCGTCAGCTGGGTGGGAAGTGGACTCCTATGTTACAGACTAGTTGAAGCCTTGAAGACTCATTCACAACCATCTTTCAGTCATGAAGCCGTAAGGCATTTTTAGCATCTTTCTATTTACTTTTTATTACAGAAACATACAGAACAGTAACAAATAATACTGAAGAAATGGTATGGTAGCACAAATTGGTCTGGAAAGAATCCCATTTATACGATCTATTTAAAATCAGCAAAATTTGGCAGACTGATTGTGTAATTCTTCTGATATTTTCCGATTGGCATTTGCAGTGCATCTAGCTCCTTCATCTGAATTCTACTTGAGAAAAGAGAGCCACCTAACTCCACTAATCTTTTTTTCCTAGGTATTTCTGAACACCTAACCCAAGCTCACCCAATGGTTCTTCTGCATTTTTAAATTTGAGATTAGACTGTTTGTATTAAGTGTTACTGTAGTTTTATAGAATACACCTGTACAATAAAGCTGTACTTTTAATTATAGGATATGTTTCCGAGCAAGGGCACAGCTAAGTCAAAATTCAAGGCTCTCTCTTGTACATATGATTTACCAGCAGTATGCATTTTTCCCCTATGGAAGTTGACTGTTGCCTGACAGCAAGCTGAGATTAGATGACAATTTTTCAGGGAAGCTGCTTTAAAATAGTATACCTTTGCTTTCCCTTTAGGGACATAGTAGATTCCAGAAGCTCGAAGAAGAAAATAACGTTTCTTCCAAGACTTCTTACCATCTTCTTTCAGCCACAAAACTCCCTCAATTTCTGGCACTGTTACAGAACTTCCACAGAAACATTCCTGCAGACAATCACAGCGGTTTGGGAAAGACAGAAAGAGACAGAACATACAACATGCAGTATGTTTTTTTTAATGACTGAATCAACTGAATTGAGAATGCTATAGTTCGACATTCTTTATCTAAGGAATGTAAATGTAACAAGGACAGCTCTTTTCTCATGCAGTAGTCAGTCCAACTTAGAGATTAACTGTAGAAGCTAGAAAATAATTCAGACATAACACCATAGGGGATCTTAGCATTTTCCCAGAGAAAGAATGACAACCAAAACATTATCTACTGAAAAGACTTTTTAACCATGGCTCATCACAATAAAATTCCCAACGGCTTTACTAGCCTTAAAGACACAAGGTCACCTTAGAGATACAGGCTCATAAATCTGAGTACACACAAAATCTAATCACATACCCATCAGATGTAGCTATAATCCATTACATGTGTACTTTGCTGCTACTCACTGCCAACACTACAACTTCTCTTAAAGTTCTATTTATAAAAAGCTAACAGAGGCAAAACAAATGCTCTAAGCACATTCCAGACTAATATGCAGCATTGAGATTTATCAGTAATCCAAGAAGATAAGAGGAATTAGGTAGCCATTACAACTCTCTGTGTGTCTTGGCTCCAAGCAACTTTTCAATCCACAGCATCCAGATAACCACTTACTAAAACCTGCATTAATAATTTAGTAAAATCATGTATATGCTACTTACAAACGAAAGAGTATTATTAAGTATAATCCAAAATTAAACATTCAAAAAACTTATTTTTTGTGTAATGCTATTGAAATCATAGTCATTATTCTAGAAAACAAGTGGAGGCTATGACACTTCATCATGGGCATGTCTCTATGAAAATGGCACAAACTCACCTATGTGGTTTTCAGCTCTTGGAGGTTATATTTATTGTTTCATTGGTTTCACATCTACTTTTAGTGTTACCCTTAGTTCTGTAAACTATTTAATATGTTCAATTTTAGCCGACTTCCTTTTCTCTCACAGTTTATATTTGATTTTTAGTGATTTATTTAAAAAATGTAGTTGAAACTTTTTTTATTCTTTACTTACTAATACAATTATAATCTTATCATAGACAAATCACTAATATGATGCTACAGAATTTTGTAGAGCATAAAGATTTTAAAAAAAGATCCACTACAGATCAAAAGACAGGTGACAGTTCTGCCAGTTTCAACTGTGTTTATGCACAGTTACAGATACCCTAATTCTGGTATCACTGTGCAGATATCTTAAGTATTTAAAAAATATACACATTTCTCTGAAATGATCTTATTTGAAGCAAGTTAGCAGTAAAATAGCCATTTACTCAGAAATAACACGTTCCATTCTCAATTTTCCCAGAACCTTCTAGAATTTAGCTTCAAACTTAAAAATGATCCATTTGGCCTTTTTGCTTTGCTATCTTACCTCTAGCAGCACCTCTTTATTTCTGTCTGCCATCTCAGAGGTTTCTTTTTTCCCCAGAAGATAGTTCTGTAACAAGTGAAAGAGAAAGCTCAACATTTCTATTGGCTTTCTGAAATGAAGCCAAACAACATTTCTTTTTTGCCTTTTTATATCAGTAAGAAAAAACAGCTGCTGTCTAAGAAGGATATATTAATGCAACAAAAATTTATAGTCCAACTGAAACGATCTGTCAAACTGCTGAAAAACACATAGAACTAAGTTATAACCACCTTTTCCAGAATATCAATCAGTCCATGCTTCCATCCTAAGTAACAGCCTTGTAACAACACTGTTCTGGCTTTCCACAGAACAAACAACTAATTGGTACATGGTATCCACAAATAAAAAAAAAATACTATGAACCTGAAAATCCCCCCCCCCAAAAAAAAAAGAATATAAACAAAACCTCACAGGCTTTTAAACCTGTTATATCCAGCCATTATTTATGTATTTTGAAAGAATCACACACAGAAGTAACATACTTCTTTCCTCCTTGCCCTGGCGGTTTCTCTGAACAAAAATACTTATTTTTCATGAAGAATTACCAAATATTCATCTCCTTAAAGGGAACCTAACTGTGCATAGGTACTGTATCAACAGTATATCAACTTTTTATTTAATAAAAGTTTCTTGTACTCTTCCTCAGTTTGGAAAGGACTAGGCCATGAAAATGAAATCTTTCTCTTCCTATTCTCGACCTCTTTCTGGAAAAAAAAAATCCAATATTCATGAAGTTTAGCCAGACCAAGGTTTAAAACACCTTAAAGTGTGGGTTTCATGCTGGTCACTCATTGTTAGTGATAGTGTCTACAGTATGCACTGGTAGTAAGCATTTACACCAACTATGTGGATTTAAAAAGAAATTAGTGTTTTGCTACCTGATCATAAAACAGTTGAATAAGATCTAGTTTTCAATTCTTGCTGAAAAAAATTAATCACATAGATAGTGTCACAATGGATGCGCAGGCAAAACTGATACTCAGTTTGCTAGTGAAATAGGGAGATCAGATACAAGAAATAACCACATAGATACCACACGAACATAACAACTCCCAAAGGCAATACAGTAGCTAAGAGGAAGATCTAGGGATACTATATACAGTTCTTTCCAATTCAAAATTCTTCAGAGAGTCGTTTTCTGCTTTTTACTTCTGTCTTCATTTCTACCTTCCTTCACCCCCTTTATGGTACTGGACTGCTGCCAGAGGAAAATCTAGAGAAAATGTCTATTGGCACTGCTCAATACTCTGTTCCTGAAAGAGAAGAGGGACCTTTTGTTTTCTAGGGAGGGGAAAGGAATAAAGGCAGGTCCCAGCTTTCCCTGGGAGGGGTGCATATTCCCTTCCAGACTTGCCATTTGGCCACTGAGTGGCTATCCCATATGATGCTTAGTTTCCCTTCTTGCCAGCAAAGTAAGAATGCACGGTGGCGAGGTACAGTATGTATCAACAACTTTCCTGCAGATTTGTGTATGTGAACAACACTAAGCATTGGTGCAGATGCCACAAAACTGTTTGCCTTCATTTCAGTTAGAACTACTCACAAACACATCAGAAAACAGATTGCTTCAACTCATGCTTTTCTGTTAGGGACTTGCCTCTGCAGCAACCACAAAGTGCACTGTCAATGTATACGGTGCTCAAAAGTAAAATCGCTTTGTGTTTTTGTATATATGCTAGTATGCTAATTGCCAAAAAAAAAAAAAAAAAGTATTGAAGAGAGTGCTAACAAAAGAAGTCAGAAACTGCAATCAGGAGTGTGTACTGCCTGCCCCGCAATGTGAACTTCAGGCTTACCTGGGGATTCTTGAAAAGTGCATATTTCTCTATACGTTCCACAAACATTAGTTTGTTCTGACTGTCTCTTGTCCAGTTCAGAAGATTTTCAACTAAATTTTCATGATCTTCAAAGATTCTTTCTGCAGTAATAACGAAAGAGAAAATACATTTGGTTCTGTCCTATTTTGCAATAGTCATGTTTTACTCTATAGCGATATCTGGGAGACGGTATTTAGAGAAAGAAAGTACAGTGCAAGGTCTAATATAATGGGGGGAAAAAGCTTACAAAGCACTCAGAAATTAAAAGAACATGGTCAACTTTCAAATGTGCCAGGTTTAATTATTTGATACATACTCGCTCCCACTCCCACTCCCCTCTCTTCAGGCTTACAGTTCCATCAATAAATAAAGTGTAAACATGCACCTGACAAAGCCTACAGTTGCACATTAATGCAACACACTGAAATGACAGTGTTTGAACTGCTACTAGTGCAAATAAAAAGGCTACCACATTCGTAACTATTCTGGTCCACACAACTCTTAGAGGAATTTATTAGATGGATTTTTCAGTACAAAATCCGTTTCTAAATCTATATGCACCATCACTATCTCATCAAAACTGACACTGCCCATTTCTTATAGTTTTATCTTGTAGGATAAATGCTGCATCAAAATAAGGGCTTCAGAGAACACTGAGCTTTGACTCTGTTGAAATGGTTATCACCAGTACAGGCTACTGAAAATAGGCGAAGGAGGAGAGAGGAAAAAAGGGAGCAAAATTTACTGAAATGGTAAAGAAATATCTAAAAATCCTTATTCTAATATAAATAAAAAATAAGGTATCTTTGGGAGATCGCTGGACTGACTTTCTCATTTAAAAAACACTGAAGTAGAATCTAGCTTTCTCTGGTTTGTTCCCTCTTCATACGTGCCACACAGTAGCACTTCAGCAAATTATTTCTTTCAGAATCCTTTGGGACGTGCCTGATCTTTCATTAGCATCTGAAAGCAGGGCATAAGCTACATTTTATTTCAAAAAAATCAATTACACTGCATTATTATAGAGGGCATACAGCACTGATCATATTCAGACCTACGAGCTATCACTAATGAAGACCGATATGACAGATGACACCTTAATATCTTCAGTAATTAAGAATACTAAGCAGAGTATATCATCTGTTGGAAATGAATTAGGGTTTGATATGACAAAGGCATAGCACAGGACATTACTGCACATGAGGTCTCAAAAAGATCTTTCTAAGAAGCTTTCAAGTTACAACTCATGACTTGCCATCAAGCTCCATCAGCAACCCAGCACTACTGTCTTCCAAGAAAGTAAAAAGGGTATTTAACAGAAGAACAAGACCAAGCAGAACAAAGGAGTTCCTTCTTCTTTTACATAGGTATTGCCAGAAAAATTGTTTGGCAAGATGGATCACTGCAAGATAATGCAATATAATACTCAACAGCATAAAAAGTGAAAGTTTTGTTGTAATTATTTTTTCTTTTCTCAATTTCCAGTATAAAATATCTAAGCAAATAGGTTGTATTTTGGATTGTCTTCTTAAAAAATATGCATGTTAAATCCATGAAAGACCATCAGTTGCGCTACCAAGGATCAGGGAAGACCAAAGCGAAAAACATAAGGACACTTAATTCTGCGCTCTCACAACTCTCTTTGATTTTTCTGTCTCTTAGTTATTATGCTGTATTCTGAATTAAAAATCTAGCAATTACAATACACTTCATTCTTTAGCTGGAAGCTCTTCTAATAGAAGGGTCAAGTTCTGTTCATCCCAGTACGTCACCTGAGCACATACAGGGGAGCATGCATATACTGACTAAATACCACCAACATAAGAGATTTTTTAACCCTGGTTTTCATTTCACAATAGACTTAATTCAGTGACAGCATTAATTTTGATAAATATCAGTTTCTGTATGCAGCCTAGCTCTTTGTTTCTGTTTTAACAGAAACTGAAACTATTTTCCCATCATTTCTTTTTTCCTTCATAATCTCTGGCCTACACAGTGAACGTGAGCGTCTTATGGAAACAAACCTATGATGGGACAGGTCCGAGTGAGCCTTGGGTCCAGGACTCTGCTACATGTAGACTTATACATTTACACTGACAGATACATTAAATTATCACAGAACTAATTAGATTATTTATTTCTACTATTCTGATCGGCAAAATATTACAGAATTACATGTTTGATTTTTATAAATCTCAATTGGGTTTATGTAGAGTACGTGCAAATTCTTTCTGGTTTTGAAACTGGGCAAATTTAAGATTTCGTTTATTAAAATTTTAAATATTTAAGCCAGCTAAGATGTTATTTTTCACATGAAAGCTAGGAAGATCCAAATGATATTTTGTTCCTTATAATGGTCTTCTTTACCTAACAATACCAAGGTTAACATGCTACATTGCCTGAACCAGGAAAGACTTGACCAAAATGGAGAGAAAACATTAATTTGCACTTTAATTTTAAATCAAGGCATTTGGGCAGTTCCGGGCTTCTTTGTAGTCAAAAGGCGAGGCACTTAACAGCTCTATGAAGCAATTATTCATCAGTAATGGAGATTAATAATAATATTTTTCTTTCACTTGTTTTCTTCTATTCCATTAAGATGCTAGGTTCTCTGGCAACAGGAACAACTTACATTGGGGTAGCTGAAATACAACAAAAAGGAACTTTAACTGCTCTTAGAGCCACGTAATACCAACTGCATAAAAATATTTAATAGAAAAAAATACAGATAGTTTCTGGTAATAAGAGCTTTTAGGAACAGTACAAAATATTATTTAGAAACAGGGAGATGCATAGTAGCTTTTTTATTCCTTATCTCTTTCTCGTGCATCATGAGGAACGTATCAAGACCAATAGGCTTAGTGATCGGATACTAAAATCCCTATGCAACATCTTATAATTTGGGCATGTTTTTGATATGAAAGAAGAATATATTCTCAGGTAATTTTGAAACTGTGTGTAGTGAAGTTAAACAAGCTGTGGTTGAAGAACTGAAGTCTGAACACTGACTCGAAAAGTCACAATGGTGAAACATCACTCCTAGCATGGGATGATGAAGATTATAAAGTTTAAGATTTAAATCATTCCATAGACACAAATATGGACAAGTATTGTATCAATAGATAATATGATAAATGTTTGTAATTATTACTTACCCATTTGCAATTCAGAGATGGTTTCTACCAATGACCAGTCCAAACTGTAACCACAATGTGATTTGTCCATCAAATTGTCTAGTACTTGTCTCACTGTCTGCCTCTCATCCACCATCATTGTTTTTGAGCTGTCATCAGACATGTGGACTCTGATAACCAACTAATGAGCAGAGGAGTAGGAGAGAAACGAGAGATTAATTTTCTACATGCAACATACATTTTAAGTAAAAGCAGATTTTTTCCTTCAGATTCTGTTAAAATAACATGAAATATTAAGATCAATCAAAATTCTCCCTCCAAATGCAAACAGCCGTAAATGATGGTTGCCTGCTGGACAGTTATCAAAGACAGTTTTCTTTCAGCGCAAGAGAGTAAAAAAAAGCCATCATAATGCAATGGCTATGTTCTCTAACTGTACATTAAAGACGAAAAAATCATTCCTGCCTAACTGTCCTGTTACGATGAATAGAGTATCTCTGTGCCAATTTTTCTCATACATCTAGGTGGCAGTGCAAGAGTTCTGCATAAACTCAGATATAATCAGATTTTTTTCAAATGTGTAAGTCAAGCTTTCTGCCTGCTTCCTTTGTATTCTCTAAAAATACTGATTATATAAAGGCTATGCCTATTTTAAATCCCCTTTTATTTGGTAGTATAGAGAATTACTGCAAAAAAACCCTGCTCGTAAAACTCAGTAACTTTTCACAGCCACTAATAAGGTCACTGTCCAGAAACAAAAAATGCAAACATTTTCTCAACTAATCACAAAACTGAAAAGACTGTATTATTCTTGCAACTCATTATGCCATTTGCTTCTTTTTTACATATCACTCAGCTGGCAAAGTTAAAATGCAGTGGTTGTAACACTCTAGTTCTGCCGCTTTTGATTTATAAATGCTAAATGTATAACATACTCTAAGCTACTGAAAAGCTTTACAATTAACATAGAAAGTCTAAATTTGTAAGTAATGTTTGATATTGCATGAAGTAATGTCATTAGACTTTCTGCACTTGGTAACCTCTGCCTGTAATCTGGAATTCTTGCTTTTAGTCTACCATAGGAAAATCCAGCTATGCATACTGAGAAAGGATCTGTAAAGAAAACAGATCTAAATTTTAAATTTGAGACTGTTTAATAGACAAAGTCTCAGGAGGCTGGATTTTTAAGTCAGCTGTGGGTGGAAGTCTTCTAAATGTGCAGCTGGTTGCAAAATAAACCATAAATGTAAAGTTATTCCATATACTAGGATTTCTTGATTAGGTTCAGTCTAGGTAAGAAAGTATATTATCACTGAAAGTCAGAACCCTATAGAAACAGTGCTACTCTACAGAAAAATGAAGTGTAGAAAGAAGCTCCTTTTCTATTATTAGGATAACTTTAGAGTAACAGAAAAAAATGAGCAGAACTCTGAGGGCATTTTTCATGTCAATAAGTATCTAAGATCTCATAAAACAATATAAATAGCTTACCTTTTTCACTTGTGCCTCTTTAATCTTCTCTAACGCAACCCTAATCTTCTCAGCTTTGAGTTTAGCAGCCTGTTCCTCCTGAGGGAGAGATAACACACAGAATTCCAGTTATATAAACTTCATGCCAGTTTTAGAGTATTTAATTTTGAAGCTGCCATGCTCCAAAACGTGAATAGAAATACTGATTTACTTGCCAATAAAATGCACAACAGTTTGTTAGTGACAATGAGAACTATTGTTTTCAAGACAAAGTGTTACTTTACATGTCTGTCATTTAAACATGCAATTGTCATTATAACCAAAAGAACATACTGAAGGCATACATTTTGCATCAGAACACTCAATATTGCTCTGTTATTCCATATTCTAGTAGTCTAGTGCATTTTTACCAAATTTTTTAACACACCACATATTTACAGTCATAGTCTTGGCTAATACCCTATTCAATGAAAACTTGCAATTAAGAGCACACAGTAGATTTCTGGTTGATCAATGTAAATAGCACTCGGACAAATACAAGAATTTAACAGCATACCAAAAGAATTGAAAAAAAAGCCCTATAAATAGGATTTCACACTCTCCTAGCTGGTTTGGAAGCTTTTAATCTATTAAATTAGTTTGTAATAGCTAAGGAGATTGAACACTTCCATCATCTTTACTAAGCTCAGGCTGTGTTTCTCTTCACTTTAAAAGTACTTGAAGACATTTAAAGCAAATAGGCATTCTTATATTTGATGTTTGTATGTTACACAATCCATTTTTTCTCACAACAAGAAATGCATTAAAATACAGATAATTTAAATCTATCTGGAAGTCCTAAAGAAACCTCTATCAATATTTGCTTTTAATTTCTGGAAGTCAATTGCTATTTCTATTGCAATTAAACTTGAAATGAGAAGATAAACAAGGAATTCCTATTTTCAAGATCTCCATAGGCAGGTTTCAAATTTTACAGTTCTTAAAATATGGATGTTTGTGATGGCAAATATCTAAGACACCATAATCATTTAAAAATTTCTAGAACAAACAAGAATATAAAAAGGAAAAAAAAAAACTGCTGACAATATTCAATCACCTTACGAAGAAAAATGAAGATTTTCATAGATCAAAAGTAGTACTGTCCTTCTCCATAACAGTCAGCATCCCGTAACGTTTAGTTGTGCATTGCTTTCTTATATGAATGTAATCCATGGTTTCTTTATCATGTATTTAGATGGTGGCTTTACATACAAAAATAAAGATTCAGCTATTTTCAGATCCACAGAGTTTAAGTTTTTCATTTCTGAGTGCAGTGGCTACTATTCCCATGAGCTGTAAAAGAATATTTCCTCTGCCATTTACCTTATTACTTAACAGCTTTTGCCCCCTCACGCTCATGACCATACTGTGCACTGGAAACAACAGGAGCTAAACCGGACAATAGCCTGCCTTGTGAGAAACATAATCCTTCACAGTAAAGGGACCCAGTAAACTGACGGGAGCAGAAATAATGGGGGCTTGAAACATTATCTGGGAACTCAATTACCTAGGAACATAGGGGTTTTTTTTATTAGTCTAAGGGGAACTAAGAATCTTTTCATTCATCATAAAGATGGTGTCAAGTAACTTAGAAAGGTTAAATCAGATTAGCATTCTGTTAAAAAAATAAATAGCACCATGATATCTACAATCATTTAAATGTAAAATACACGTTGAATTCTCTAATAGCCTCCTTCTCTCTCAGTATTAACCATTTCCATCCTCCAAAATATATTATTATCCAAATCTAAGATTTTAAATAGCTGCAAGGTTCTAGAAAGCTATGTGCCTGCATCTTCTGAAATCAGCAGGAGCAAAAGATCTTTGTTGTATTAACAATCATTTTCAGAAACTGTAATTTGTGGTTTAAGAAGTTGTGCATGAACTCAGTCATAAACCTTTATCGCACAGAGGTTGAGATCGTGTTTGGTTTTGCTCGCCTCTAAAGTCAAGTGGCCCAATTTTCCACCCCATTTCACTGTGCATCCGTGCAAAGCGACGGACTCCAGCAAACCCCAGCAGCAGCACTTCACGGCCACAGCACACAGCAATTACAGAGGACAAGCAACAGGGAATCAGCTGGAGCGTTTTTATACACTTTTGCGACACAGCTAACGTATCTTTGTTGCTCTCAAAGTCCGTAATAGATTATCATTCCCTAAAAAGCGCTTTTTCTTTCTTTCTTTCTTTCTCTCTCTCTCTCTTTTTAAAGGATTTACTGCTCTACTACCCAGCAATTACTTTTCATTTGCCACTTAATTTTAACATAGGTCTGGAGATCAGAATTTTCTGTATTTTACACTTTACCGCATTTTAACAAATTTGGTCTAAATTTAAACAGAAAACAGAATAACAATATTCTAAAAATAAGAACCAGTTTTAACAACCAACAAATGACAGAAAGAGATCTTAGTCTATTTACTGGACACACAGAGAGGAAAAGGAAGTAAAAAATTAGACTTTCTGAAAGCAAATAGAGATTTTAAGTTTTGCTTTACAGTTAGTTCCCAGACCATTGCTGCACCATTGCTTATGTGACAAATGTCATTTTACTAGGGTAGGGGGAAAAAAAAAAAAAGCATCTTCACTACTTAATAAGGTAACTAGAGTAACTACAGAAGTCCTGATAACTTCCATAGCTTTTTCTATTTCTCTCCCGATAGCCCACATCCCCCCAAGAGGGGCACTCGGACACAAGCAGAGCTTCCCGCCCCTGCCTGCGGAAGGGCACTAACTCCGCACAAGGAAGCACGGACCCTTCACCACTTTGGACTCAGCCAACAGCCCTCTTCCCTGCACGGGGAGAAAGGAGACCGGTGACACAAGCACCTGCCTGCAGCTCTAAACCACTCAGCATCACAAACTAACACCAGCAGGATGCAAACATTTCCAGTCCAACCACGTTTAGCCAGCTATTTATTTCCTCTGGACTAGTAAATCCTTTTTTAAATTTAAGCGACGTGAGCTGAGTTCCCAATGAGTTTTAAACGTACGTACAAACGGCGGGCTGCCTGCTGAGGCCCTAGTTTCACAAGCGGCATAAAGCAAGGTAAGGCCCTTGCGCGGCTGCGGCACCTGCCTCCCTGCGCAGCGTTCCTGCATTTTGGTTGTGCCAGTCACGGTACTGCCGTGGCCATGCGGACGAACCAGGGAGCTGACCCGGCACAAAACTGATTTGAGCCTTCACAGGCTTTTGACTCTTGTTGAGGTTGTGCTTTGTTATGGAAAACATGACTTATGTCTGAAAGAATGCTTGGTGACATAACTACCGTGAGATCTCATTCATCCAAGATATCCCAATATATTAACTAAAATTTAAAAAAGTACAGCCCTGCAATGCAATTGTCTTCAATTAATGACTTCTTTTGGTATTTTTAAATCAGAACTTAGTTTTCAGTAGATTTACACTATCTTGTAATATTTGAAAAAAGCGTACAATGACTATCACAGCCTCCTATCTCAATTTCCTGTTAAATAGGCAGCTTGGTTGTGTTTTAACATTAAACATGCAAGATGTGCACTATGATGGAGCTGATCTTGCCCAAAGGACTTTTTGCCTTCAATTCCTAGTTTGGATTTTCCTTTCTTCTTAAACATTTCATTGTCTACTGTTTAAAGTGTTATTAATTGATCCCTTTTACTTGCCAGGAGGAACATAGGCAAAATGGAAAAAAGGAAAACATCACTGAAGAAGGGTTCAGGATTTAGGAAATGCAGCAATTAAACATTAAGATGCAAGTAACAGAAGTCACATTTCACTGAAGTTATCAGGACAGAATACAGGAAGAAAGAGATGCTTTAATATTTGTAAAATTTTCTCAAGTCTTTCTCTGAATGCTGATACTGCTGACCTGTGAAGGACTAGAAGCAGGTATGCAGTATTTAATTTTGCTAGTTACAGTCTAACCTCAGATAGAAATGCAATCATCTGTTTTGCAAGGATTCCCCTCTCCCAGAATTTTTATTAAAACAGAGGCTCCTTTTTCCTGAAATAATGCTATAAACACCTCAGTTTCTGCATATTCCCCAAAACTTCAAGACATTTGTATTAGCCCAATTTTTAATTTTTGTCATTCAGAACAGTTGTCTGGTGCATGGCAACTGGTTCAATCTACAGTCATAAATCAGATGCATGTGTGTCTTTTGTTTCTTTTTCTTTCTTTTTCTTTCTTTCTTTCTTTTTTTTTTTTTTTTTAAGCTAAAAAGAACATTGGAACAACTGTGTATGTGATCAGCACTGGAAAGAAAAAGCTGTATGAGTGCAGAAGTGGTCCGAGTTGTTTTTTCCTCCACTCTAAGTGAGTTTTATTAACACTTGTTCTGTATATCTCGATAAACTAACTAGGCTATGTAGCCTCTATCCTGAAAAATGTATTTGTATTGTCATGGAGTCAGTAGCTGGCAGTGGTGGCACAGTCCATTTATAAACAGTGAGCTTGTGTTTGCGTAAGTAGTTCATGACCATTCTCAAAAATCTATTTTATTGCATTTCTTCTCAAAATAACGAAGAGTTGCTTATATCTGAGGGAAGTAGGAAACAAAATACTCCTGTCTTCTAAAGCTCTCCCAAAATGAAAGGCTCCAGCAACCATTCCCTGGTGGGCCATCCATTCTCATTAGAGTGTTTTCTGCACCTCCCTCCTATCTCTTGACTTATTGCCACCATACTTGTATTGCGGCATTTCCCAAGCTTCATACTAAACACGGAGATGTGAAGAAACAGATAGTGCTGGTTTTGAGGGTTGTATCAGAGACATATAATGCTGTGCATTGAGGACAGAGATATAACATACAAGCAAACAAGGATGCATGGATAGGAAGTTGATATTCAATATTTATTTTTTTTTGGAAATGAAAGATGGCCTACTCATGTACCCGATCATTCCTCAAGCACGTAGAACTGATTTCTCAGTTTTTCCTAGTAGTTCCCATGAACCTATCTTGGCCTCTTTTTTTTCCTCTTTTGTTCAACATCTGTTCCACACTCACAAGCTTTTTACAATTAGAAGCCTAACTCCAACACAGAAGACGGCTTCTGAAGGGAAACTACAAAGCAGCAGTCATATTTTAAATAAATCTCAAAGTCATGGTATCTATTGCCAAGAGCTGCTGCAGAGGGATCTTTTTGTCTGCAGTCTATTAGGGCAAAGTAGGTGTTACTCCTCAGGAAAGCCAGGAGATGGATGGTAGTTGCTTATGAACTCCAGATAAAGAATGGCATCTATGAATCTCTCCTAGAGCTTCCTTTGTGCTTGATTAAAATTATTCAGTACTTAAACTTTTATGCTGTCCCCATGTATCTCAAATCAAACTAGAAGAAATGTGTATTATTTAGCAAAGCGTTACTTCTAGAAAAGGTGCACAGAGATTTTCCACAGAAACTTGTTAGTGTTATCTCTTATTAAAGAGAACTACTATGCAACTTGAACAAGGCCAGAGCTTTATTTACTTGTAATCTTATTAAAACAACTATTTGGGCAGAAAACTGCCATGCCAGTTGTCTATCTCAAACTGAACTTGAGCACGATAAGATAATACCTCCAAGGGTGTGGCAAGACAAAGGTAATTTTGTCTATGTCAAAAAATCCAGATGTCTCTACTCTGCAAAGCCTGTTATTACCAACTTTGAAGCCATGCTTTAACGTACAGCAGAGTAGAACCTTAAACAGCAGGAACATGCATTCCAATGCCCCCTTGAAAGTCTACCCATACTAGATTTGATAAAGCTAGTCATGACACAGGAAAAAAATACAGCCATATTTTATATATGTATGTATATATGTATATATATACACACATATGGCAATTCATTCCTTGAAGGATCTACCTGCACTGGACATCTTCCTTGCCTCCAAACAGGACCTTCCTTGCACTAACAGCTCTAGGCTAGGCTTCTCCGTTCGGTTACCTAATTCAAGTAGCTAGAGGGGAGAACGTGCTAGACCTGCAGCCAGGAAAAAAAAAGAGGAAAGCGGAAAAAGAACCCAGAAGGGAAGAACAGGACATAGAAGCCACAGCAAGGGTGTTGAAATGGAAGGAAAGACGACAACATCATGATGAGGCAAGGAGTTTTAACTATGGACAAAAAGCTGAATTGGCTAGACGCAGGGAACAGGGCAGAGGTGGGGTACGACAAACACAGGTTTGAGCCTATAGGCTGTTCATCTAACAACATTTCCACAGTAGTTTCCTACAAATTATGCCAGGACAAAAATAATATTAAAACTGCATGGAACATGACAACAGTCAGAGCGGATTAGTACAAAGTAGGTTGTTGATTAAAAAATTTTTCTTTTCTTTTTTCTTTTTTTTTTTGTAATTGTGGCTACTTCAACTTCTTCAAAAGTGGATCTAGGAGGCTGAGTTTTCAGACTTTGTTTACTGCTTTTGCAGGTTAGCCATCAATTGCTATGTTTTTATACTTTCTTTAAAAAAAAAAAAAACACACACACAAAATTCAAATAGATAGTCATTCACAAATGAGCATATCTGAGTCAGATTTATCCAAGATGCATAAAGCCAATCTCACAGCTGACTTATTCGAAGGTCTGGAGGGACTGTATTGTGTAACAACCAAGATCTTCAAACCAGGAGAATCAACACTTATATGAAACATATTTGCCTTTCAGGCCAACAAGAATAAAAAAAAATGAAGTACCAGATATTTGGGAAGAAAAGTCATAACATTAATCCTTATCTTTTCTCCAGATGCTGACATTCATATCTGCAGCATTACATCATTAAATCACCATCATCTGGCTTCCTGAATATAGTTCAGCTCTACACACATCAAAACAGTGGAACTGATGACTTCAAAATCCAGCACTTTGAGCTTCTATTTCCTTCTCTCATGTCTTAAACTGGGAAATATCCTAGCAATGAATATTGCCTCAAAATTTATCATGTTCTGTACTTCACTGCCATAAAAGACTAAGACTACAAAATGTCAAAGCAAAAGCTTGGTTTTTAGTATTCATCTTACAACTTAATTCTAACCCTGTAGGGAAAACAAATCTTGCAGATTTGACCTTAAATTTATATTGCATTATTCTCAATATTCAGTAATTTAGTTTTACTGTTGTGCTTTCAATTGTCTTTTCAAAAAGGGTTGCGTGAACAGTAAAACACAGAATTATATTTAAAAATGGAGACCACCACAATAAATAGACTGTTTTCTTTGATGAGATCTGCCCTATGCTTTGGCAGGAACTGTGTGTATGGCTGTAATACTAAAGGACTCTGGTCTGTAGCTGGGATGCATACAAGAAGCTATGTTACCAGCAGACAAAGAACTGATATTATCATTCCTCCAAACTGTCTACAGTCTGAACATAAGAGGAACACAGACAAAGGAAGGGGAAGAATACAAGAAACAGTAAGAAATAAGAAAGTAGCTAGCTGACACACCAGAGACACCAGCATGAAGCTGCAACACGGATCATACAATTAAGCTGATTTTGCGCTTACCTACCATTGCAAAGGAAAGTTCCATTTCTTTCCCCCAGGTACATGAACCCTTCTGACTCTCTCATACTAGGGCTCACCTAATGCTATAGCAAGCTGAAAGAATCTAAGCCAGAAACAAACTGGACTCCACATTTATGCTTTTACTAAAGAAATTTCTCTCCGCTGGAGATGAGATGAGAACCAGTATCCACACCAGGACAGTGTGCTTGGGAGTCAGGAAAGGGCACAGCTGTACTGATGTAGTCCTAAATTGAGCTAATGTCAAACATCTGCCTCTGGACATCAGCAAGCTTATAATGAGCACCTGACTCAAAGGTAAAGCACTTCAAAGTCTAACAAGTCAAATTAGTTTTTCTGATCCTGAAATCTGTGTTCTTGAACATTAAGCCACGAACAGGTCCTCTACTGGGATTTTTAAAATGCTAATTTGGAATGAAAACAAGGTTGAGTCGATGCCTGCCCCCCTAAATAAAGATATTCTCTAACTTTAACACTCAGTAGAGTTTCAAGACAAAGTATAAATTCAAAAATGTAACTACAGGAATCTATTAGAACCACTGATTTGAAGATCTTAAGTAGTTTACGATCATCTGATTCAATGGACTTAACATTTCATGTATTTTTATTGAAGTTTCTATGGTAATAAACACTCATCCAGTATATAAATAATGAGATTACTCAGTACATAAATAACCAGAAGGAAGGATATGAAGACACACAGAGATGAAAAGTCATGGTTTATGTTTACATACAACAGTTGTTAATCCATGTGCATCCAAGTAAGGTTTGCTGGTTTGGTGCCTATTTGCTTTGTTATGTTTCTTTTTTGGGGGGGTGGGGGGGCGAGAAGGGGCATGGACTTAAATTTAAAATAAAATAGTCACAGGAGCAGAAAATGATTTGTTTTGGCGGCTTTTGTTAATTCCCTCCTAGAAGAGGGTCTGAAATAATTTTTTTCAAGAAGATGCCTGCTGAGTGCTTTGAAAAGAATGTTAAGAAAAAATAGTAGTTTTAACCTTTAATTAGAAAATACAGACTACTTATGTCCAGCAAATATTCTCTGCATTGTTTTTAAGACAGTGACATATGCAACCTTGGGCTTGCCTGAAGTTTCTCCTTTACAGAGCCTTTTAGAAAAATAGTCCAAGGAATGGTTTGCAGTTGGTAGGTAGCATCAGACATATCTGGCACTTCAGCTACTGAACACTCAAAGTTTTCTCAATAACATGAAGCTGCACACTCTTCTTCACCCCAGCATGTCCTTGCCCCCAAAATTTTATACATTACTCCATGTTTCCTAATCTCATTTCAAAGGGGAATACATACAGAAATTGTAATGCTCAACAAACTGAACCAGAGAAAGTAAATGTCAGTTGATGGTCTCTTAGGACACTATTGACCTCTTCTCTATAAGGAAAATGGATTTATAACGAGGATTTGTCCATATCTGGCTCATTAAACCACTGTATTCCTAGGTTATTCTCCTCACATAACATCACGACAGAACTCAAAACAGAAAAAAACAAAAATTCCCATTACTTAAAGTTTATCTTCATATATCAAGTGAACTTATTTTAAGGATACTTCTGCCTTCTAACAGTATTGAATGCATCCACATGTGTTCCAGATTTTTTTTTTTAATTAGTGAATGGGAATAGTAACAGAAGAACTTCTAGGTCAGTAAATTTCTTTTTTAGCCAAGGCATTTTACCTGCTGACATCTCTATTAAGTATTTGCCAAGACCTTGAAAACTTTAATGGATTTGCAGAAACAATGAAATATAGCCTTTAAAAGCACCTTGGTTTGTTGGACAAGAAAAATCATGTAAGTAAATGCAGAAGTTCCCAGAAACAGGTGGGAGGAATCTAGCACACAGACTAAAAGCATTCTTTCTACATGGAAACAGTGACATGCAGGTGGAAAGAAGAAGTATCACCTTGGTCAGCAAATGAGAAGGCTTTCCTGCAATGTTTCTCAGAAGGAGGGAGGTTTCCCTGTCCAAATAGGAGTGCTTGTGCAGAAAGAAAGAGAAAGAACATAAGTCAAAAGAAGTCAGTGTAGCAATTGTATAGTGCATCGATTACAGAAGATAAGCAGAGTTTAAGGGAAAAAACCCTCACTCTTGCCCGCCCCTACAAAGGCGAACATTCCCAAATAGTCATCTCAGACACACTGCAAGCCTATCGCACTACTATAGAAGTAGTTGCGTTAATAGAGGAGTTGAGTTTATTCTTCACCTGTAAAAAGGTCACACAATAGAATTAAGAAGAGTCTTGCTTACCTGCTACGGGTGTCTTTTCTGCAAGAGATAATGAATTTTCAAACAGATTTATAAAAGTAAGAAAACATGCACTTAAGCCACTTCTCAAAATCCTGCCATGTCTGACAGTCTTTTAAAACTGAACATTCTGATTCTGCTGTGCAAACATAAAGCTACTAGAAACTGGTCATCAAAGCAGAGAATTGCTTTCATGCTATCTACACTGGGTGCTGCTTCCATAATTAAAGTCTGAAGTGACGCTAACACTGCTGGTGAATAATAGTTTTGCCTAACTTGTGGACAAGAGTCAGACTGATCCTCTTTTTAAGATTTCTACAAGGTGCATCTTTAGATCTGGAGAGCATCCTTTCCTATGCAGAAACTCTAACTTCACACAAATGAAGTCTCAGATTGTCTCATTACAACACATTACTACAGAATGTGTGGAATAAATTGGTTGGCTCAATGCAACATTCAAAAACCATAGATAAAAGTCTATGGATCAGTTCAAGGAATTAGTTTTAAAAAGCCCCTTGATAGAGCTCATCAGACATCATAGACTCCAATTAAGATGAATCACTCTTTCTTGGGGGATGGAGCATCAGGGCTAAAAAGATTATTATAAGGTGCATGTCTAACCTTTTCCTTATGGTTTAATCTCTTCTCCTTTGCCTTTCAGTTAATAATAGTGTCAGGATGAAGATGCCTACCAGGTATCTCCTGAAAGAAAATACTGTAGCTTGGAAAGCACTTCTGACCGAGCAGCTCAAGGCAGATCATTTAACCTTCTTCCCGTCATTAGTCATTTTGGCTGTCTTGCATAGTACACAAATAGTGAACTGTTTTCCAGTAACGAATTTCTATTCTATCCAGAAAGGGGATACCATATATTTTACAAAACAATAACCCCTAGAGACTTTGCTAACACTGTTCTCCAGTATTAGCAAAGCAAAATATTAAAACAGATATCCAAAGGAAAGTTATTTTGGAAATCAAGAGTAACGGTATTTCGTTAGAACAGGCATTGGCCAGTAAAATCTGATACAACAGAATGATGACAAACTACCCTTATTAGTCTGAGCTGGAAAGACATGTCTCGAAACAGAAAGGTAATGGTTCTTTGCCTATCACCTTTTGAGCACTGCTCCTTACTACTGTGTATCAAGGTTTACAGTAGTGCAGGTACCCAAAAGTTAGAATGCACAGAAGTAGTAAAGCAACTGGAAAGCCCAAGTTCTGCAGAATTATAGCTTCAATAAGCAACTACATGCATGCTACATTTTTCAAATATTTGACCTGAATAAAATATTGAAGGAAGAAAAACAAAAACCCCACAGTGCATCCAATAGACTACAGATTTTCTTTTTTCTTCATTTAAATGTTTTATTTTGGAACAACAATGTGCTGCTCTTCCCTGAACCAAAATTCTAAAGCATTCAGTCTATTTCAGAAGAAGACTTCAGGTCAAATACCAAACTTTGAGAGGAACAGATATTTCACTGTAATACAGTCTTCCAGGAATAATCTGTTGTTCAGGGAAAGATTTTTTTTTTTTTTTTTTTTTGCTGTTGTTGTTGCTTGTTTGTTTTTGTTTCTAAAGAATGATGCCTCATAAGGGCATATCTTCCCCCTTAAGATAAAACCACACTGGACCAGAGAGAGGATCTACATGGCCCACACTACTTCTCTGCTTCTGGAGCTCAAGTGTAATCCAAAGCTCTGACACTACAAACCCTTGAAGTCCCCCCAGATGAGATTCCCAGTCCCCACACTGCAGGCTTTGCTCTGACATGCTGGCACCTGCTGCCTATCGTGCTACCACGATAGGCAATCACACACTAGGACTCTAGAAGAGGGAGAGGTTTAGTAAAAATCTGCATTAAAAACAGCAGCTCCAAAGATTTGCTAGAGAACATTTTACTGCAACACCTTCACGTCTTCCTGCTCAACCAAGCTCTAGTAAGACAAATATTCAGTTTTGAAAGGAAATATGTAAAAATCAGTGATAGCTAAATCTACCAGACAATGTCAGCATATAAAAGCAATTATAATTACACAAAATAGTATCCATCCCCCATTAGAGTACTCTGGACCACAGCTTGCCAATGGGGCATAAAAGCGTACACCCTATCTACTACATTCATATTTTCTTAACCTCGTTGCAGTTGCTGACTGCTTCCATAGTAGGCCATCATTTCTCACAATTCATATTTTCATTTCAGTCTAAATACTTTTTCCCTTTAAGAATATCACAGAATCAGATAACACACTGTTAGCAGGTCAAAATACTTTGAAGTAGCATGAAATTATCAAACGAATTTGACAGAAATTTCAGTGGAAACTATATAGCTTCTTTATGCTAGGCATGAAGCTATGCAACAGCTATGCTGTAACAGTGCTAGAAAACTCTATTTAGTTGCCTCTTTCACTGAACTACTCAAAAGTGAGGCTTACTCAAATAGTGTGAACAAATCAGAATCAAAAACTTCATCTAATTTATTTACCAAGTGCTTTGAAAAATCATGTATTTCTAGGCCAGCACTTCATTAAGAGTGCAGAGCAAAAGTCTGCATGTGTGCATGGCCCAAAGCTAGCCGTAAGTATTTATTTTCCAGGAGAAGGTTTCAAAGCTGTATTTTTGGTGAACAGGAGAGCCTTCAGAATATAATCTGGCTGTCAGTTGCATCAATACCTTTTTTAAGTTCTTGTACAAAATATGACTTTTAAATCCTACAAGTAATCCAAATGAAAAAGCTTCCCATACAAGTTACACTATAGGAAACAATTCTCTGTTAATAGAAGAAATATACAATTTTATAACAACACTGCTCAAGTAGCAAAAAGAAATGGAGGGGGGAGCAGAACTGCAATAAAGCCTCTTCTTAGTAGAAAAAAAGTTTGTCTATTAAAAAAAAAGATGAAGTACAATGATGAAAATACTTGCTGATCACAACACTGAAATTCCACTAAATAAAATTCGCTTCTTTGTCAAGAGATGACAAGACAGCCGTGCAAGAAAAGTCAAGATAACTGAAAATACTTATAATAAAAATGAGATGTAATAATGAAAATATCAGAACAAGCAATAAAAAAAGCATATAAATACACACACCAGTGTCTCCATAACAAGCTTAAGCTAGTATGGATAATCACAACATAGAAAAATAGGTCTGAATAAAATTAATATTAACATTTTAAAGTCCTTGATAATGTTAGGAGAGACATTTTAAATACTTTTCACATGCAGCTCATTCAGTAAATACATCTAGCTAGCCTGGATGTTCATAAAAATATGGAAGTTGTGTTGCAAATTGTGTTTTGGACTTCAAAGATTTCCTGTATTCTTTCTTTGAAGCCAGGAATGCAAGATCCATTATCTTCAGGCCTACATACCAGGAGAAATTCACAGACCAGCTGTTGAATATTGTATTTCACCGTGTTTTCAGAGATCGCCACACAAAATTTCAGAAATACAAAACTGGTGCTTATGCCAGAATGTTTTGAATGCTGAAACATATTCATCCTTATCACTATAAGCATAAATAAATAATTTCAAATGAAACTTCTCCTCTATTCAGAAGTATTTGAGAGTTAAAGAAGGGAGAATATGCACCATTTTACTCAATTTAGCAAGTGTTTCCTCCTCCATGAGAACATATGATTTAAATACAAACCACGTTTTTCTTTATATATGTAGTTTTACTTTTCACACTAGAGAAGCCATTGCCACTGTGATTTCTTCCAAAAGCAGAAACAAAACTACAAAGAATGTTTGCTATACACAATAAAAGAGATAGATTCACAGGAAAATATATATTCATTTCAGATTTTCAGAATATAAATGCTTGCACTACAGTGAACAACAAGTAATCCTCCACACAGCCAAAAGCTCAAGATATTTTCTCAAGTTTGTCATTTTTTTTATAACAGGTTCAGTGGGTTCTTTTAACGCTTGAGGTTCTGAGGCCCAGGATGAAAGCCAGTTTCAAAACAAATCAACCTAGAAATTATTTAGTATATTGCAATATTAAATTATCTAGTATATTAGATTTTTTTAATAAAGTAATTGATATATGGATTTCAAAAAGTGAAGATCCTTCTAAAATAGACAATAAATTGAACTGTTCAGTTAGCTTCTGAAGGATACAGGCTGTATAATCTGTCTTGCAACTGTATCAGGTCACCAGTTCACAGGCAGCAGGTCATGCATTGTCTCACTGCTTCATTTCTGAGTTCCTGCAGAGTTTTGCCAAAACCCATTAAGCATGGTCACATCAAACACTTGTTACACTTCTGATTATCAGTCAGTCCAGAAGCAGGTAGAACAAATCCAGAAGATTCACTCTCATGCCTAAAAGTCAGAATGGTATCCAACTGCCCTAATTTGAAAGTAGAGGCTCAAAATATGTGTATACAAGGTTTAAAGGCAGTATGGTACAGTATGGAAAGTGTTATATATGTTCTTTATATTGTCACTTCGCAAATAATGAACAAAACTTTGGGAAGTACAAGTGAAAGACTACCTGGCAATCTTCCAAGGTATCTTATCCTACTGTTCTAATGCCTTAAGTACATCAAACAGAAAAAACTTTCCCAATTAGCTATTGTCTGTAATTTGAAAGACATTATTTGTTCAAACTGTGCATAATAAAATAATTTCACTATGTACAAAAAGACAATAAGACACTAAGGACTTGTGTAAATAAGTACCTTGCCACATTTCTTACAAAACTCTTAACAATTTAACATTAACAAACACATCTAATTAAACCAGCTGGTGGCACTATTGTGCCACATATTTCCAGTTTAATGTGACAGTTAAGAAACACTACAAAACTGTTTTAAAAGTCTCTCTCTGTCCCTAAGAAAGAAAATAAAGTAAGACAGAAACAGTCAGTGGTGGCTGATAGCTATATGCTTCCAAAGTTCTGTTTAAAGGTTCACTATTATAGGTTTGGATTACATCAGTATTTTAAATTTGTTGACTCTGGCTTAAAGATTTAGAATGTAGTATTTTCAAAAGAAACAGTTTTAAAAATATTTTTGCCACTTTGTTGCAAACTATAGCTTTTTCTGCTCTCAGTATCTTTACTTGTAAAGGGGAGAGGAAAGCAGAACTGAAATTCTTCTTGGCAAATCCTTTGAGATTACATTTGTAATGTATAAGAACACATGATGTAAAATGATGAATATCTAATTAAGAAACTCCACTTCCTGCCCTCCTTTGAAATGGGCTATCAAAAGCAATTATGTTTAAGAAAAAAAACTAATTGCAGTTTAGGTAGCCTTTCCCAATTACTGATTAGAAGATTGAAAAGCTTACCTGAAATGATACACATAGTTACCAGACTGCATTGTTGGGATACCAATAGACTAAACTCAAATTACTAATGTGACTCCTGTTTTGCAGGGAAACTGATACAACTATTGCCATAAGTAGAAGCCATACACACGTCATAGCAACTGACAGGAGTTGGTTCAGCTTCCTTTTCTGGAAAGTTAAAGGAATGCTTGGACCACTGAGGCACCATTCTACAGGAACATGCAGTAAAGATGTAGGAAATAGGGTTGCTAAAAGAGAAGAGGAGAAAAGGGTGGAGGCTGGAGAAAAGGTTTTATTATCACTCAACAGGAGGAAGAGAGAAACGGTGATGACAATAACCATAATGAAGGATACAGCTATACTAAGAAGTTGCAGGGTCCCTGATCCTAATTTCATATGGAAAAGTGATCAATGACTTAAAGACAAGAAGAGATTCAGTTTTCTTCTTCTATTGGAATGGAGAAGAATATAGGATGCAAATATATGCCAGACCACAATGGAAGGGGAAAGACCACAACTTCATCTGAAAGTACTGGAGAAAAACACCTGTCATCTCACACAAGGTACCTTCTACCGGATTTGAAACAAATCAGTAAGAAAACAAGCCCAGGGAGCATTCCCCTTGTGCAACCACCTGCTCACTAAGCCAAGAACTGGAAGTTAATTGCTCTGAACGCTGCAGTAGAAGAAACTCTGCAAAGGAACATATCGTCACTTTATGAAATCTCACACACTTCCCATCTCAGTTTCTCCATACTGGTAAATAACATAATACACTCTCATGACAATTCACAAGTACAAAAAGTGTGCACCTAATAGATTTCACTTTCACATGGTCATACTATTTTACAACTCTGAGCTCCTTCACACTGTCATTTATTTGAAAAAGAACCAAAGAGAAAGCATTTCTGTGTTACCCCAATTTTCACTAAGAAATGAGCAAAGCAGCAAACAAAAATGACTGACAACTGTAGCTCAGAAGAAAATGTTAAATCATGAAAGGGACAAGTTTCTTAGTGCAAGGTCATTCAGGGATCAAAAATAGAACATTACGCTATTAAAAAGTGAATGTCCAATATTTCCAATGTGTCATACAATGCTTGCAAAATATTTATTCTAGGCATGTTCATTTTGTTAACTAAGTTATTCATTTTTGATTTGACAAATGAAGAGATGCAGCAGGGTTAGAGCTTATGCTTATGAAAGCCTTAGAAAAGGAATAGAGATACTTAGAAACCGAAGCGGCAGCTTTAGATGTTAGAGTTGCCTGATACTTTCACATATAAAATGTGTTTTCAGTTGCTTATAAATTTTTTGCCAAGCTATAAGCTCTGAAACACAAGTTTTTCATGACAACTCCTTGTTACAGGATGACGACTAATCATTTAGGTTAGACTAAGCATTTTCAAGAGGGGAAAAGAAGGTGCATCTCATCTAATATATACATATTTTTAAAAAGCTTTAATACTTCTGCATATTTGAGCACAAAAGGGATTATTGGCAGGGGCAGCCTCAAAGACTTGCTTTGCGTTGGTCCCACGAGAAGTAACCCAAATTTGTCTGAGTCTTTAGAATTAAAATTGTAGTGCATGTAGTCTCACTGAAGTCTGAAGCACCACAATTAAAAATGTACAGGCTACACCCTTTTACAGGGCACTGCCCAGCCCTTCGGCTAACCATCCTTGGACAAAACATTGCCAAGTTTGCGAAAGTTTGGGCCTGTGGTGGGAGAGTACAGTGGCCTCCTTGCAATTGCAACGCCTGGCTGTTGCAGAGCATATTGGAGCCAGACACTGGAAGCAAAAATCCAGAGCTATTACTCTGGGCTCCCAAGCGGCCAGCCCTCCTCCTGGAAGCCATACAACTCCATTTCACTGCAAGCAACTTCACTTCTGGAATTTCCTAACTCTGAGTTAGTTCTGTAACTTGTTTTTTAAATGGACGAGATTTTTTTTTAAAAAGTTTTACTTTACAGCAAGTATTCCTTAACTACTAGGGATTCCTGTAACTTCATGCCTGTTCTAAAAATTACAGTCTAAACCTATTGGAATTCACTGCAATTTAAGAAATATGTCTATGGACATTCTGAATTATGAAATTGCTGTACTGTGTGCGTGAGATGTACTATTTACTAGTCCAAGCACTTCCCAGGTCAAGAGAAAAAGCCGCCAGTTACGTTTCGATGGTTCCCTGCCAAATACAAGCTCCTGGGGACACAACAGGTGAGAAAAATCTTGCAAAACTAGAAAACATTTCAGCTAAATCTTAGTTTCACTTCTGGCTTAAAGAAACTTAAGACTGAGCTGCCCATAAGAAAGAGGCAGTCCTGACCTCCCCCCTCAACCATGTGCTCTCTCAAATCTCTCTTCCGTGGACAGCAGTAATTGTGACTGTACAGGCCATCGGATCAGTGAACAACTAATTCAGAAGGACTACTTTTCAGGCAGATCTGTATCACTAGGCAGCTGCACAAACACTAGTGCCAACAAAAGATAGGGCAAGACTGTCTATTCAGTAGCAGCGTGGCTCTAAGGTAGCTTAAATCAAACATGAAATCCCAACTGAAGTTTGTTTGCTGGCAGGTTTTGAACAGTGGCATTTTCCCAAAAGAACTGACCTAGCAGGAAAAGAAATAAATAAGGTGGAATATAATTTTATGGCAAAAGGTCATCTGACCCATCCAAAAGTGCATTAATTAAGGGACAGAAAGGAAGGAAGGAGAACCCCCCTCAAATTTTAGTAAAGATTGCTTGATCAGGAATTGCATTAGTTACACAAAGAATCCCAGATACTTCACACCATGGATGGTTCTACCTACAGCCCAAAGACACCAAAGCAGTTAAGAAACTTAGGGAATAAAATATATGCAACTTTAATTGCTTTTGTCTGAATCTACTGTATTTTACACTAGGTAGTAATTGTATTAATACTATTTACAAATCTTTATATATAGGCATTTATATATAGTCTGTTGACTTCTAAAATATGAAGCAGCCCTGAAGAATTACTGTAGACACCAAAACATTCAAAGTTCAGTTATTAGAAGAAAACAAGTATACACAACTGGAGAGTTAATGGAGTCCAAATTCAACTCTTTACGACAAGAACAGATGGGGGTGTCGTGTGGGGTGTGTGTGACAAAAACAAAACAAAACAAAAAAACCAAACCCCACTTGCATCCATAAAGCAAATCACTGATGTGGCTGGTCTAAAACCTAGAAGAACTTTCATAAACATAACGCTAGCAGATGTCCAACGCAGGAAGCTGTAACCAAGACTGTAAACTTGGTTAACTAAAAAGACTAACCTTAGTACACTATTACAGGCTAAATACTAACCAGCATGTGCAAAACTGACAGAGCTAGAAGGCAAAAATCAACAGATCAAGTTTTCTGTTGTTTCTATGGAACATAGTCTCTTTTCTTTGGAATCCTTTATAAACTCTTTCAGAAATCTGGCAAACTCTAGCTTTTATCCTATAAGTTCACAACTGATAAAACTGCATAAATTCCTTTCTCCTGTTAGAGTTTAATGCTTTGACTGCTGCTGTGTTCTTAATTTTTGCCATCTGTTCCAAATTTGATTTTTGGCAATCTGAACTAAGGACAAACAAGTAATCTGTTGCTAATTTTGTACAGATGTACTATTTCTCTTCCTTAATCAAATTAGATATTGCAAAAAGTGAAGGAATTTACCTCTGTTTCAAGTAGACTGCTGTATCTGCAAAGAACATCACTGTTTTAAAGGCTCTATTACTAATTAATCACAACTTTTAAAGTGGTATCTTTGTTGGAAACTGCAGTCAAAGAGCCTAATTCTCTGTAGATGTTTCTGAGTTTGGTAACATCATAGTGCAAGTATTCTCATTTCTTGAGTCTAGTACCTTGGCTTCTTCTGAAATGTACATTGCCTAGATTTCTTTGATCATTAATCTGTGATATTGTGTGTCTTGCAGATGAGCCTAGTAAGAATCCCAACCTCTGATCAACTATTTCCTTAGCCTGTCTACATCAATGGTATTTTTTTCCTCCATAAATGTAGTATGAAGTAAAATCCTATTCATAAACATAAGCCTCTTTCTACAGTGCTGTGGAACCTGCATGAAAACACTGGCATTTATTTAAAAAAAATGGTTGTTCAGCATCCAATTTGAACTGTCTTCCACCACTGATGGAACCATTTTCTACTCAATGGATGTCAAGGAGGAGGAGAGAAAGCTGAAAGGATCAGAAACAGTCTCTGGATTGCAGACAGCTTCTATCATCATCATCAGCTGTTCTGCTGTTAGCATTACTGATCAACACAGCACACATACCTATCCACACAAACACAGGCAAAGCCATTTTAAGTGGGTACCAGCTCAGCCAACTACCACTGCTATGAGCTTGCCTTCTCTTCCTGTACCAGGTGAGAAGCTATCATGACTGGGAAATGAAAGCTGACGAAGACTGAGCTGTATGCTCAAAAGTCAGAGGAGCTGAGCACTAGAAACCATCAAGTGTTTGACAGCTCTGGAAGAACACGAAGGAAGAAAGGGCAAGCACATGCAGGCAAATTCTAACAGCTAAGATACCACATATGTGGACATAACCATCTCACTACTGCCATGTGCAAGGGACTACTGGCAAAGTTTCTGAAGAAGCAGTTTTAAATGAAGATCAATGAGTCTCAGGTAGCTGAGATTTGAGTCATTCAGTGGGTATTCCTCAAAAGACACTAACATCACAGAACAATCTGAGAACAACAGTTAGGCATAAATAATGCTTGTTGTATTCATACTTCATGGCAATAAAATACACCATAACTGTAATTTTTGTGTGGATAGCCAGCTTTGCCAGCCAATTGTGACAAATCAGACACGCATAATACTGTCCCTTTTTCTGTTCCTTCCAGTAACTTTCAAACTTATTCATCAGTATCAGGCAAATTTGACGAGCAATCTCAAAAGATAAGTACATCTGATATGTTTTAAACAACTCAGTTGTTTAAACTCAGTTGCTCACTACGCTTAGAGACTTCACACATGAAAAGGTTGCAGGACAAACTTTAAATTCACGACTATTATACAAGTTGGAGATATCGATAGGAAAATCACAATCTAGCAGTACACAGTTAATACTTAGGTTCTCTATTCAATTTCATTTATTTTAACTTATGATATCACAGTTTTCATAACCTACTCCTTCCATGCACATAAAGCAATTTAAACTCAGAGAATGCCTTCTTTCTATATCCAGCCTTCACACAGATTCCACAGCTCTATTAAGGGAAAAAAAAAACAAAAAAACAAAAAAAAAAAACAAAACAAACAAAAAAAACATAAACCTTTTCCATCATCATCTTTGCACATTCAATGAGTATAATTTTTAAAAAGTTTAGACACTAAATTTAGGGACACAGGGAAGAACGTATTAGTGAGCTTTAGATTCTAGTGCCTCATATGAAAAAAACTGCTTAACTGTCATGCATAAATTTCATGATGAATAGCTAAGCACACCTGGACACCAGAATACGTAAACACTGTTTAAGTTTTGTAAACTGGTATGTTTATCTCAGAGCATATCTTGAAAGTCTCCAAAAACCCGGCAAGCAGAGAGCCATTTTACATTTATTTCAAGAGCATTTGAAAACTGGTCGGCTCACACTTCTTATGCCAACAAAACTGGAAGCCAAAGTAATGTTTCAAGGTGATAGATGTGCACAATTTTCCTTTACTGACTTACTTGACTTACTAAAAAACACTGTGTGACTAATAAATGGAAAGAGGAAGAGATGGTCTAATTGTGTTTCAAATCAAGTCTTTCCATTGACTATTTTCAGCTTAGGAAAAGGATAACTAAAAGTACTCCAGAATATACTTTTTTTTTTAAAAAAAGTGTAAAAAGCTAGTGACATTATAGAACAGATAGAAAAGCAGATTTATTTAAAATTTCAGAGTCCAACTTTCATGCCTTGTTTGCTGCATATCTGACCACTCTCACAAATTAAACTAACTTCCTTAGCATCTACTTTTGATTACATAAAACATGGAACATAAGGAAAACAACTCAAACCTTAAGCTCCCAAATACAAGAGCCAATAACGCCCTGTTCCTCCAAGAACTAAAACAGACCACAACTGTTCTTTAAATCATCTACAAATAATAAGTGAAGTTCAGTGATCCAACTCTATTTTAAGATGCTCTTGTCTACTAAAGACAGTGTACATTAAGGGCTGATTTCTCTACAAACAGAAACAGTTGACTGCATTTTTATACAATATAACATACATTACCACATATGTAATCACACATAAAACACAACCTGAAATCATCTGTTATGGCTAGAAAAGCAATTATCTCATACCTTTATGTAGCAAAATTATTTCAATGACAAAACACCTCTAAGAGAATCAATCAAGGGCTGATGTGGGACACAAACTTGGTCTTCCCTTAGGCCCATTTCAAAATTTCCACTTTATCCCACAGCAGTTATAAGCCAACATACATTTGTCTATGAAACTTAGCTTACATCAAAACCATGAGTAACTGTCATGTCCCCAGGGCTGCCTAAGAAATGTTAAAGTTTACTTCACACTGCCATTTTCTCTGTCAAGTGAAGCAAAGAACTTGTAGTTTTTCATGTACTGGCAAGTCCTTATGTCATGATTTTCACCTCATACCTCATGTATAAAACTACAATGAGTAAGAACAAGCAAACAGAAAACAAAACAAAAGAACGTAGTATTACATGTAGTAGCTAAATTATGTGCCATCTTCACATACAAGTCAGAATCTCTCAGCTGTGTAAACTGGGTTACATACATAAAGAACTCTATCATGCTGGGGGGATTGCTCTTATTGTGCCAGACCAGATGGCATACTTCAATTTTATCTGCAACCTCTTCACTGAGTACATGTAGGATGGTAACAATGACTGTCCATGAATAGACCTTTTCATTGATCAGACACAACTAGCTACGTGAGTATGACTGGCAGTTCTCTAATCTGTTCCCACTATTTTCTTCTCCTATTGCCCTATACTCAGCTCACTGAAAATATAGAAACAATTTCATGGTGGTGGAAGAACAGAAGGAAAGAGGAAAAGGATAAAGGAGAGAGGGTGGGACAAGTTAGTCATACAGTCATCACTTCTCCTTCCGTTACTCGTGCTACATCTTTACTCATTCAGTTTTACATTCAGATAAAGTATCTGACATGCAGAACCGAAGATTTAAAGTGTATGCCACTTTATACAACTAAATGTGTAAATGCTGACAAGCTACCTATCGTTTTAAGGATGAACACTGTTCAAACAAGTGCTATATAGCATGATGTGAACGCATCCTTCACTCTAGAAAGCTCTGGCAGTACAGACTGTTAAGATGAGTAAGAGGGAAAAGACTCTAAGGTACCTACCTGTGCAACTGCTTAAGCAAAAAGATTTGATATGGACATAACCCTGTTAGGTCCCTCCTTCCAGACTTCAGCTCTCAACCATGTATTCCCACTACTTATCATAACCTGGTTCCAATGTGCAAATCCCTCTGCTGAACCTGTGCAACTCACCCAACTGATGAAGAACAAGCCCCAAAATAAAACTGGAATGTTTTGGTGTGTTAAGTGAGTATCAAAGCCAGCACAAAGGAGTCAATAAAACCACAGCTAAGAGCTTTAGAGAAAGAATAGAGAGGAAAGAGAAAGCACATCTTCTCCTTCTTGGTGCCTGTGGAATTGCAGCTTCTTCTCAACATCTGTCATTAACATCTGTCAAATAATATTACACTACACATACTTTCAGTGTGCTGGTACATAGCTGTTCCTTTACAGCATTTCCCTACATCAGATAGAGTACTCAAGTTAATTAAGCAAAGCTTAAATTCCTTTTCCAGACCATCATTTCCTATCAAAATAGCAATCAGTTTTAGTCAACATTATTCTCTTCCTCTTGTGATTCCAATAAAACAAAGTTGAGTAAGAAAGGATATCTTTTAAAATCATTGTTCTGCTGGAGAGGAGAAAGAGGATGGGTGAAAAGGGCAGAGCTGCCAAGTCACTGAATCCTTTGGTAAGAGCCGTAGTGGCAAGGAAAGATTTTAAAGGTCAGCAGCCTCGAGTACAGTCACAAGAAAGATAGGCAAAGAGAAAAGCACTATCTTAAAGCGCTATACAGAAAGAACACCTCTCAACACAGAACTGTTGCCACCTAGTAGCAGCTTCTCTCTCAGTATCTGCATAATGCAATTGCACCTGTGTGTTTTTTTTTTTTCTCTCCTCTACATGGACACTAGGTTTTCAAAGACTACTTCTACTTTTCCTACTACTTCCTCCACCAGGAACAACATCAATGAATTAACTGTGTGGGTCTGAGAACAGAATTCAGCCCTAATGGGGAAATGTGTTTTGATTCACACCCTAGTCATGAAGATTAATAGAAACCTAAACAATAAGGTTCAGGCACTAAATGAATAAAAAGGGGAAAAAAAGATCTTTTGTTTGTGTCCAACGATTCTTCCAAAGAAGCCATTGTTTTTGCTCATTTGCAAGGTGAATTTGATTGAACAAACACAGCCACAGAATCTGTCACCAACTCCAAACAACCGTCATTTTCCCCTTTACTTTTCATCAGTGATTGGGGGTGGCGGGCAGGGAGCAACAAGAGGTTTTTGCTTCACAGTAAGAAGTCCCATGAGGTAAAAGATGCAAGTCTGAATAGTTAAATATCAATTCTGTAAATTTGGGGACGTTTTCTGTGTTGGGCACTTTCCTCAAGGCTACTGAAATTAGAAAGGCCAAGCAAAGCACAGTAAAACAAAGCAGCGCTGTAAATAACTGCAGAGGATTCTGCTCTCAGGAGGAGAGCAGAATTTCAACTCTCAAATTACCATCACATTCTTGTTTCCTCCTTCAAAGGAATCATTCTTATCAACTTATCTGGGCAGAGAAACAATAGCCACATTCTCATGCGAAGCAATCACTTGGTTTACTGGGCTAGCTCTGGCATTTCTTTGCAAGCTTTAGGGGTTCTCAGCCTCACAGCCAATGAATGGCTCAGTGCAACTGAGATGTACTTGCAGCAATATGGATCAGCTTCCCACAAAGACAAAGCAACTTCTAGACCTCTGCCTGATTCACCAACATCAAGTCACTGAAGAGGAGCAGACAGTTTGCTTATTACTCATGCCATACAAAGAATTGAAAAGTTTGGAGACAAGAAGGGCAATCTTACTGATGTATACCATTCTGGAAGTCAGAGAAGCTGAGACCTGAGACCAAGACCTGCAAAACCAACTGCAGAAAATACCTGGTAATTTTTAAAAATGAATAGCAAATTTCAATTTTAGAAGAGATTAATTCAAATAAGTCTTCTTCTTAGTCTGAGGACATCTGCATGCACAACAGTCAAAGATCAAGAAGACTAAAATAAGCTTCATCATACCACAGAAAAGAGAATATGAACGATAAATAAACAATATAATCAGTAAGACCGTAATAGACCAGCTCTAACTCTTAAGCTTACAGCAATAATGCAAAGGTTTGCATTTTAACTTTCTACAGAAGAAACTGAACTGTCACTCATTCATTCTTGCCATTTCAAATAAAGGATTTAAATCTAAGTGTGAGCTTGCTAAGTTGATCATTAGACTGACAGGCCTACATGATTCAGTCTTTACATCAGATACATCTACTTTTGCAGTGCATGGATGAAGCCATACTTTTAGCACAGCTAATTCAAAGAGAGTAAGCTCAACTTGTTCCTGTTTTCTCTTTGGAGAGGAAAAAACTGAGAAAGAGCATGCCTAACAGTATAGTTGACTTTTGACCAATAAGCCAGGTTTCTGTTTCAGGGAGCATTTCTCCAACATAGCTTCTAGTGTACATCCTTCAAATTCACTGTACCATTTCCCCCCATAAGTTTCCAGCTCTTTCAAAATTCTTCAAAGGGGTTATGGTTTTATTGATACACTTCACCTCTGATAATTAATCAATATTCAGGTGATCACACCTATAAAGACACCAAAATCCCAAATGAATATTTGCCATTGCCATATCACGGATCAATTGTTTTTCTGTGTTGTGGATTGTTTTGAAGAGTTCTCCCTAGCAAACATAAAACCAGGATATTAAGTAGAAGCCAATTGCTGGTACAGCTCCAGACAGGCACGCATAATACCTGAAACACACAGCCATTTAAGCGTACAAACAGCAATGTAGTCTTGTCATTCAACTGCACTTTCTCCCCTGTCCAGTTATACTCTCCTTGGATTTAAATTAGATGCAATATACAAGACTTACTTAGAATAAAGACATTGAAGATAAAGCACTAATATCCATGAATGGTTCAAGAGGAAGAAAAGATGAGGAAAGCCTTTTAAAATAGGTACATACTGGTAAGGAATCTTTTTAAAGTGTAAGGAAGATAAAACATAAAAAAGTAGCCACAGCCCATGTAGTTCATGTCACTGTAATTCTGATCTTTAATCAACCTGTCATATTAAACATGTTTAGCTAGGAGTGCAAGCATTTGAGAGATGCAACAATGAAGTTTGAAGAAAATAAACAAACAAACAAAAAAAACTTTCTTGAACTAGGGACACTCTACCTCAGTGACTGGTTGCCCTTGCGACGTCAAGTCCAGCTCCTGAGGTCTCGTCACCTTATCGATATCCAAGGAGTCCATGCTGGAAGCTGCAGAGGTTACACTGGAACGGGAGGAGTTGCTGATGGAATGCACTTCAGCATCACTCACTGTGCCAGCCGATGCTGTCCTCCTGTGCTGAGCAGGTTTAGTGTCTTCTGAGACAGACTGTTGGGCTGCCTCATCCATGCTCAAGGAGGCCTTCTCTAACTGTGCAGTGATGTCATCCAAAGAAACATTGGCATGTGATGGTTTAGTCACCTTACCAGATGAAGAGGATAATCCTTTCATGCTGCTGTGCTTAGCAGAAGGTCGACTAGCAGGTGGTTTCTGAGCTTTGGTTTCTGTGGGTAGGCGCTTCACTGCAGCACTGTTTGCTGAATGAGACCCAATGTTGCTGAGCTCCTGCTCTATGGAACAGAGATCAGCCATGAGGGCATCTAGATCCACAGTCTCCCCCTGATTCAGGGCTTCTGCAATGAACAAGAGTTATCAGTATGCTCTGGGTTACTTAATTTCTCTGCACAACTCTTCAATTGGTGGTTAAAAAAAAATCAATAGTTGGGATAGGAGGAAGAAAAGAAGCTGTATTTTCTTTTTTCATCTATACTGCAAATCCTTGCTTACTGCTAAACAACTATATTTGCACTACTACTTCCACCTAAGAGTAATTAAAAAAAAAAAATCAAGTTAATACCCTTGCTGATGGAGAAACCTTACAAAAATTCAGACTACATTTGAAAAGTTTAAGCCACTGTCCTGTGAAAAGTATCTAAAAATGTATTTGTATGTATCACCCTTCAATTTTTCAAAGAAGCGTAGGTGTTTGGCTAAGCATTTTTTAATTGAAGCAACACAAACTATGTGACATTGCTTTAAAAAAAGCCACAAAAATCCTATACACACACAAATCTTTAAATTAAGGCTTCCTGTATTATAACCAGAGGAAGTTATTTTAAAACAAGGAAAAAGCATGATTTCTGTTTAACATGAAAGGTTTCTGGAGCTATATTCCTGCATCCTTTCCCACAAGCAAGATGCTCTTCCTCCTGTTTAGCAGATACATATCAATTCATTCTTTCGTAAGACTGGGTCCCACAACAATTACTTCTTCACAAACACTAGACTACAATTCTCAGACATCAGGTTCCAAAAGATACTGTTTGGGGAAATTCAGAATTCAGTGTCAAACATATTAATACAACTCAGCCATCAGAAAGCAATGCCTTTAGCAATCACATTCTCACTTCAGTTAGAAGTGTGTTTTAATGTTCTATTAAACTATCTTAATATTCTCATTCACTGCTGAAACAACTTTTCTTCCTACATTAATATTTGAGGGACTAAATAATTCAACAAACCATTCAAATTGTACATGGAGAAGCGATATGAGAAGTTGGCAAGATTAGTTTCTTGGCGGAGAGGTGATCTCTTCACTGGTGCCACAGGCTTGTCTGTGTCCAAACTCTGAAAAAGACAAGAAAAAGGTTAGAATGAAGTTTTACAAGGAATTTGACAAACAAACCTTCACCACAGATGCAAAATTAATTTTCTTAGACAAATTTTTCAAAAACCTCTTGGCATATCAAGTTTTCTTTTTCAGCCTTTAGCTTGAAAGCATATGCCACCATATCAAAATGATTTAACTTCAGCTGTGAAAGAGGAAAAGATATTAAAGACATTCTATTGTCATAGAATTGAAAGGAAAGAAGTATATTCTAAATATATTTTTCAGTAGTGTTACATACTACCTTACATACAATTTCTCTGAAGTAAGCTGCCCAAGTATATACACATTTGAACTGTGGCAACCTTTCCAAGAAAACTTTAGCTTATGGGCACATTCACAGCACCAGTGTAGAAAAATATTCAGTGGAGAACTCTGTTTTCTTAAAAGAAATTTGTAATTGAAGTTTATATATACTTATATATACACATATATACTTCATGAAAAACATCAAATTATGAAAGCAAACCTCAGCCTATTGTAACTTCTTGAGCAGTAGAAGTAGCGTGAACAGCCAAAAGCTTCCCCATAACAGAGCTAGCTCACAGTCCAGTGCTACTGCATCCTGGGCACAAGAGGAAAAGGAGCTATCAAAGCTGCACACGACTGTCCTGTGCCACTGTCCCTGCAGTGACAAGCACTTATGAGAGGAGTACTCTTGCAGTTGCTGAGGCTCAGTAGGCCTATAGAGGATGTGGAATTTACGCTGTGTCTGTACTGATAAAACTCCCCTGAAGATACGTTTGTCTGAGTACAAAATTGTTATCTCATCTGGCTTTGAAAGTGTTTTAAATAAGCTAGGAAAAAACAATCCAGCTCTTACTCCAGTATATGAAACCATCCAGTTGCTTTATTAGCAATAAATCATATCAGCGAAATCAGAAAAAATGACCTCCTATGCTTCAGCTCAGATTCTCATAAAAGCCATGTTTAATAGGAATAATCAAAATTTAGGTCTCTTAAAAATCTTTTTCATATAAAAAGGAATCTAGTTCTTTCAATTCCCCCCAAATAAACATACAGGAAATCTAAAAAGGAAGTTAAAGTCCACAGAATTCAAAGACAAAAAAACTCTTCCCCTCACTGCTTTTAAGATTCTATCCGATAAATAGCAACAAACTCTGTGACTACACATGAGAATGCACTTTGGATCTCTTTAGCTCTAATCACACCCCTTTACTGGGACTTCAGCTGCACCAAGGCAAGGTCACCTTCCAAACACAAAAACAAACAAACCGCTGAGATATAACTGGGTTAAGTGGTTCATATTCGACTACACGAGGTCATTCAAAGTTTTGGGGTAAATGTCACTTCCAGTAGTTGCAGAAGACAGAAATGCAAATGCGGAGCTGTGTTGCAGACTGTTGCACAGCAGCACGAAAGTGAGAAAGAACAAACGTGGATGCACCAACTCTGCCAGTATGCTTTATACGCTTTGCATGGATCAAAACAGAGTCAGACATCAAAAAGTCTATCTATTACAATATAGCTATAGGCCCCAGTAAAGTATGCTCACATTTCTAGGCTGCTCAGATCTGTCTAAAATGGAACACAGAACAAAGGGTCCAAAATCAATTCCTCATTTTGCTCTCCTGTGAAGGTCCTCATTAAAGATACTTAACACTGCCTATGCCTTCAAAAGGTCCCACTGGGCCTTAAAAAAATCTTCTGTAGTGAGTTTAAAAAAAATTACAATTACAATATGTGGATTTTTTTTCATGTTGTCTTCCATTCATCTGAAAAGGCAGTAGTTTTCACCGTACTGCACACACAAGTTGAACAAAAATTCTTTTCCCTTATTTTGATACGCTACTGAAGTGTAGATCTTGCAGGCAGAGACTTTAACCAGAAGATACAAATAACAGAGATAAAATCAAATTTGAAATGCTGTCATATGATTAGCTCAATTTCCCCTCCCCAAATTTTCCTTTGGATAAGATAAAGATTCCTTCTTTTTCCCCAAACTTACAGGATACAGAAATGATGACAAAAGCCTCTTCCTCTCTAGCTTTATTGAAACTTGAGACACCATACCTTCTCTAAAGCGTGTAAGACAAAGAAGATTAAGATGAAGTAAACTATTCAGGGGGGCTAGCTCCCATAGCTGATAAAACCACAGCAGGCAGTCACAGTGAAATGGCCTATAGCCCCAGGCATCTGGCATATAATACAAAATGCAGGATCTACTTGCGAAGAAAAGGAAAAGCACCAGGAAGAAGGAAATGCCAAGAAAAGATGTTTTATCAGCTGCTTTTCTGATGCAGGAAAAGTACTCTGGAATAACGGTGAATCCTCCAGAAGGTACTGCAGGCCTTAACAATATCATCAGTGGCAACATGCATGATTTCTTGCTCCTTATTGTTGTTCAGGTGAAACAAAGAAACTCAATGCTTTTGTACTTGGACAATCTCCAACTGTTTGTTTGGATATGCAGCCTACCTCTATCCTGCTAAAGTCAGTGTTACTTTATATACACAAGGGCAAAGTACCAGATCTGTAGCTGTCAGAAGGGATCATATCCTTTCAGAAAGTTCAGTTTAGCAAGTTGCTGAAAAACAAATTTAACCACTTTGACATGGGAAAAAGCAACTCATTTAGAAGCCTTTAAAGAGTACTTTGCTGGTTATATGCTAGAGTCTGCCTTACTGCAAGTGGCAGTGGTAAGCAACTGAGGGAGGAAAGCTGCTTTTGCCTTTGCACAACACTGCAGGACACCTGGGGGTGCATGCTTGGTCCTGACAAGCACCATAGTTAAAAGCTTTAATTTCTACACATCTGAAGTGTTTTATCTTCTAATGGAATCCTCACTGAGACTAGCACAGTTAACATCCAACTAAAACTAAAATATCTAATATTTATACAGAATTATTCAGTGAGCTATTCAAAGCCTTTCTAACCTGTGTGAGTTTGTCCAGTTCTCCCAGCCAGGCCCCAAACATCTTGTCCAGATCTTGATCTTCCTTATCACTATCTTCTTCTGCACCATGGTCAAGTTCTTCATCTGATAATTGCTCCATCTGGAAAAAAAAAAAAAAAAAAAAAAAAGCAATAGTCAAGTTAAATTACACAAGTGTGTAAGAAAACTGGTGCCAGCTACTACATTCCTGAAAAAAGTTCCAAAGAAACCGTATCTCTGTCTATAAGTTGACATTCTTCAGAGGAAAATGCTAGTACTGTTGGGCATAGGAAGAGCTTACTGCAAAGCAGCTTAGATCTGAAATATTATGACTAGAAAGTCACTGAAATCTATGCAGTATTACATCTTAAAAAGTATTTTATTACATTTGTTTAGTAGTAGAAATCAACTGAAAACATGTTCACATTCTAAATTGCTGAAAATGAGTGTACAATCTATTCTATCTTCTTCAGGCACTTACTAGCCAGCTTTGTCTTCTCATACAGGAAAAGCTGTTTCAGGTGTGATAAAAACACTACAGTTCTCATCAGCCCTGCAACTCTTATCAGCCCTGCATTACAGTAAGTCCTATTTATTAACTGAAGTGACTGACATTGAAATACACATACTCAAGTCTAGAATTTGGCAGAAGCAGTAAGAATTCACACAGAACAGCCTTCATTCTAAAATAATAATAAGAACAGTGAACTGACTGAAAAAAAAAATCAGTATTCAGGAATAACTGGGGGTGTGGGGTGGGGAGGAAGTAGAAGGGGAAGCTGCTCCCTTGAGAAGCAAAGCAGAAAGCCTACAGTGAAGAAGTGAACGGGCAAAAGGCAGTAGGTGCTTCACACCATACATAAGTTGAAAATTACTGCTGGTAATGACACGCCATGCAGTAATAAAACTTCAATTTATGAGAATCAACCTGTAGAGAAAATAAAGAGCAGATACATTGTTACACACGCAAAATTGCCAATAGAGAGCAAGTACATCTGTAACCTTAATACACAAAAAAGTTAAGCAGTTTTAAGTTAGGAAGCATTGGAACTGGTCTGCAAAGTGAGTGAGGCAAAGGACTTGAGAAAAAATGCATAGGAAATTTGTTGGAATGCTTATGTGTAAAGAGCAAGTGTGAAAGCTGTAATGAATAATTAAGCAGCCATTCCTGCAGCTGCTTTTGTCAGAACTGCACAGAAGCGGCTAAAGAATAGAGTGTACAATATTTAATATTTCATCTGAAATCAATTCATGCCAATCTGTGCACATGCATTCACCATCAACAACAGGCTTTCCATTACCAAAAAAGAAAAAAAAAAAAAAAAAAAAAAAAAAGAAAAAAGTTGTCCAAGGAATTCAGCTGACCACAGTTAAGCAACACCATTTAACCCACAGGAAGTGCAGTCTCACTGCACTGCAAATAGCTGACTCTACGCATTTGTAAACAGAAATGCTTAAACAGGCCAGAGAATGCCAGCAGTACATCCTGTTAGACAGTTTAAATCTTGGATGCTCTCCAGGTCATTTCAGTGATACTGCAATATTTTTCCCCCGAAAAAAGGAATCCTTCCTTGGAAGCAAAGAGAAACCACCACAGCTATTGGGCCTTCCTTCATTCTTCATTTAAAAGAATCTGATTGATAAAGATTTAACATTCTCCAAAGGTTGCTAGTTATCATGTCCAAAGTTTTAACAGAATTAATCTTTTGTTAAATTAGCACTTCAAACTTCAAAACACTTATTCTTTGGTTACTTCTGTTCAATATGTAAGTATAGTTCATAGTCTCTCAATGTAAATATTATATTAATTTGGACAACAGAAATTTGGGTAGTATTCCTTTCGCATTCAGACACTATAGCTATCAAGATCAGTTTATTTTAAAAAAGGAGGATGGGGTAAGGCTCAGAAAACTTCGGAAATCTCCCTAACACATGATAGTCAGTCAGAGACAATGTAATGAGCTTCTTTAGAATTTAAATCCACTTGCTATTTTTCTGCTTCTCTTTCCCCTGAAACATGTTCAAGTTCCTTCTATGGGCTACAACACACAAGCCTTTCTGGGTACGTTCACAGTGTTATATCCAGGATCTATTTGGAATGAAAATTTCCAGAAGAGTTTAAACATATGATGGGGAAACCTACCTAGGTAATGATATAAGAGTGATAAGATACTACAGAAGAATAAACCCAAGAGATCTCTTATGGACTGTCCAGGGAGAAGTGAGACTAGATCTCAACCAGGAGCTACACAGATGTGCCACAATGTGCCACACAGTTTGGCCAAGTCATAGAATATATAGTAATTTGCTACCTACTGTTTGAAAAGCACCATTTTATTTATTTTTTTTTTTTTTATTTTTACAGCAAACTTCCTAATGCCAGTCCTTAGGAAAACAGAAATCTTGGCCTGCAAGATAAACAAGGAGAAAGCATAATTCACAGAGCTGTAGACTTGAACTGATGAGAGATGCTGCCAAAGATAATGGTGATCTCAAATAGAAAAATTGTTCAATCAGTTTTAAACTATTCATAAGAACAGTTTACCCAACCCTCCCACACACAACTTAAAAATACTCTACTTCTATTGACATTTTGTTTGCATTTTACTTTACCTTGATGCAATAATCAAGGAATTGGAAACTCAAAAGCTAATCTATGATTTTGCATTCAGCACAAGCCTAGAGCCAATGTCGCCATCCAGTTGCTGTAGGCAAAGCAGCACCCACCTCCTATGGAGATTTTCTTTTTGTGCCAGTGTAGAACACACCTGCTTACCTTAATGGGGCGACAATATCAAAACTAACAAAATATGTCATACTGCACTTGAGCAGATACTAAACAGACTAAGTTTACCTCCTGAATCTCATTCCTTCCAACACTTATTTGGAGTTCCTTCAAATAATTCCAGCACTCCAAGACTGGGAAGGAAGCCCTCTTCCCAAAAAATCTAAGGGTGATGTTGAAATCCAAAAAATGGGGCATTGATATTTTTGTATTTTGAAAGTTAAATATACCTATTTTTTCCTATATTCATCTCCCTGTGATGTCACCTGAAAGCCCTCCCACATACAGAAGTGGAAACAGCAGGGTAACAGCAACTCATACTCTACCTAAACTGCTCCAATACAAATAGAAGCTGGATTCCACTTCCAAGCTCCTTCAAAAGCTTTGCTTTACTACTCCATAGGCTTTTATGGAGAAATACTGTAAACTCAAGACAAGCACATTATACTTAAAGTGACATATTCAACCTGAACTACAGTAACTGAATAAGCTTTACAACTTGTATATCTTTTTTATCTGTTCCCATTTGACAATAGCATTGCTCAATGTCTAGAGTCTAAATGTCTAGCATTTCTCAATGTCTAAACTCCAAGCTAAGAATTTTTATTTGAAGGTTAAGGGAAGCTATTAACAATCTACCTTAGGAAATACGACTGTAAGTTGGTGAATCAAGTAAAGGGAAATTATGATATAATATAGTCCGTAACTGATATTTACAGAGGTTTTATGCAGCTAGCTTTTCCCTCCTTGAGCAAGTTTTGCCACCACCTCCACATTTAGATGGGACTTGATTTTTACAGTGCATTCATTCTTCAGCTCTGTCCATAATGTACCCTTTCAGGAAGGGAGAACCTCATTCTTATTACTAAACATTTCTGAAAATCTGAACTGTGGAAAGAAATTAGCATTCTAAATTCCCCGTAAACTGTTGCTTTAGCTATTTTAACTTGGCTTCAGAGGCACTACATTAGTTCCAGTTACTTTGAAGACAGAATTAGTAGCCTAAAGAAAACTTTTACAAGTAAAGTACTGTTGTGTCAGCAAGCCTGGCAGTAAACCCTGAAGTACTTGCCAGCTCCTTGTAGTCCCCACCCAAGCTTCCTAACGTCAGCTGCATTTCCTATAAGCCTGTCAACGTTTGCTTGCAAAAGGCACACTGAGAGCATAGTGTCTCGCTTAAGAAACAGCTAATATTAACTTGCTACTGCTGTAAAAAGGATCTCTTAGCACAAGCTCCACTACTGGAAGGAGATGTCCCAGCACTCAGAAATGACAATTTCAACAAATTACTGCAGAGACAAATTGTTCAGATAACAGTATCAATCCTTTTGCCCGCCGAGCTCAAAACAGCAGCAGCTCAAAAGGACTGTACCTTCCAATTAAAAAGTTAAACTTCCATTTTTATAACCATTTTTCTTCATTGTTGTTGAATGCAGCAGACAGGCACAATACTTCAGCAAAATTATGACCTAACCGGGAGTTATCACACCTTTCTAAGAATATTGCATTTTTATTTACAAAATAGAGAAAGAATGGTAGTGTTTAAAAGCCTTCTCCTTTTTTCAAAGGAAAGTCATTAAGAACCAAGTTCAATATGAGAAAAGGAGAACGAAATAACTGCTTTAGCCTCACACTATAAAACAACTTACATACTGCAAGCATTTGCGAGTTATCAGAATTTCAGTAGCTGCTGCTTCTATTTAGCTCATACGAGGTGAGCTGCCAAACCAGTTTTAAGATTCCAGCATGTCATTTTTCAACACTTCCCCTCCTACTTAGTTCAAGCAAACGTCACAACAGAACTTAATGAAAACAAGCAGCATTCAGATTTTGAGCCACCTACAACTTGGAATTATGTTTTAAATGACCCACTGAAATTCCAGTTAAAGATGCTCACTTGGGCCTTGTCTTGTCCAACGAAGCTCGGAGGAAAAACAAACTGAATGGACTCAGTAAAGATAAAGCAATCAGATCGGAAAAAGCACAATGCAGACTCACCATCAGATGGTCATACTGAGTAGGAAAAACCCTAACCTGTCCTCCCCTATACAGCAAGCACCTGTCTTCCAAGAACGTGACTGTTCTGGTTGTATCCCATATAGGGCATAGCAAGGCACTCTAATGTGGTCTTGCTGGCCAAAACTGCTGGCCATTCGCTCTTCTAAACATGGATAGTGACTCTGGTCTTGCACTCAAGACATCTGCATAACTATGGTCACAAGAAATTTTCAAAAATTTCAATCCTTTAATTCAGGCTCTAAGTAGCAATGTTGATTCCAATTCATATCCAATTTCAGAGTAAAACACCACTGACAACTTATCAGATGAGCCTCTTTAAAGGCATGAATATTGCTCCTCCAAGAACCCTTGCCCAAGGAACACAATGATTAAAGATAGTATTCTTAAACTACAGTAATTCTAATCTTAAGCATTCATATATTTGTATCTCAGTAAGACTCATCAAAATCAGTCACAATAAACATGATTGGATCTTGTTTCTTTCCAATTTTAATTTTCCGTTCATCTTTTTTCGCCCTCACATCAAATAGGGACCCAAATGAGAACAGATGAGATACTGAGATGATAGTAAGCTGCAAATATCAAGCTCCCTTTCAATGAGCATTTTGAGTAGCGACACTGGTGCACTTATTTTCCCAGAAAAGCAAGGGTAACATATGAGGAAGTTATAGTCTATAAAAAACATCTAAATTTCACCCTTCTGCTTTCTCATAAAGACTTAGAGTTGTCATTATGGGATACCTAGATAAAATGAAATACCTAACAAGGTCCCAACATGGTGCAGTCTTTTACCTAAGTAAACCTTCCAGCATTACTCACTATGGGCTATATTAGCCACCTTTACCTGTCTGAAATGTTATTTAAAGAGGCAGACACATAATTTGCCATATGTAAGCTGTCTAGTTTCCAGAACAGTTCTCACTAGGTTTGTTCACATTTAAAAGCAAGAAATGCAGTATTCTACTATGATTTTATGTAAAAACTGAGGCTTTCATTAGAAGTTGACAGTTGCACATTTCATCATGATCTACCATTTTAAATACATGGTAAAGAGAAAAAAAAAGAAAAAGAAACTCTTTATCATTTAGTAAAAGAGAAGAAACATTTATTCTTTCACGTCGGTTCTTAACCAAACCATTGCAGTTTTTAGTACATCAAGGTGAGCCTGAGATGATATGATTTCAAAAAAAAAAAAAAATAAAAAAAATAAAAAAGATGAAAGCCCAAGAACAAATTAAGCATTTTGACATTTTTAAAGAGCTCTCATTTAAGAATTCTGACGCTAACAAACTGCAATCAAGGAAAAACAATGACTGATCTTTCGACAGAGGTGAGTTTTAATCAAAAGCAAACATAAAAGCATCTTTCACTTAGATCCCATTCAGTAGACTTGCACTTTCAGATAGTAATTGTACCCTAAAATGGTCCTATTGAAGGCAACAGGAAAATTCATTATAATAAAATATTCCTTTATAATCAAAAATAGGTAATAGTGAAATAGTTGTAAAAGAATCAGACTATGGTATTTGTCTATGCTGCACTTATCAAATGACGGGAAGATTAAAGAAACAAAATTAGAAGAGCTCAATTAAACTCAGGTTCAAAGGGCAACAGAATACATTAGAGATGCTGTATTAACCATTTTAAGCTAGAGATGCTTAAGTATGTTCAAAGACTGATAGCATAAAAAACAAGGATTAAAATAGACCATCTCTCTTTCAGGTAACTAACTTTTTTCCACTCCTACCTTTTCTTATTTAAACATAGCCTTGTACAAGTTCATGCTTGTCACAGAACCATGGATTTTGCTCCTAAGCAACTATACATTGTTATGGGGAGGCAGCAGACCATACACGAATCAAAACATCTGAACAAGTAACTGCATTTCTACTTTAAAAAGAAAAAAAGAAAAGAAAAAAAAAAAAAGAAGAATCAGGTCTTGTGTACTTAAACAGACTGCATACCATTTCTGGAAATCAGAGCTCTATTTCTGTTTATTTGGGATCATTCATCTGTAACCATGCCTCTGTCCATTTCTGTACACCACAGAATATTGTAATGTAGAGTATCAGCACACAGGCATGGTGCACACGCACACACACAAGTAAAATTCTAGTGCAATATTCACCTGCAATACTCATTCACCTGATTGCTTAAACACAAGTTGTGCAGTTAATGAAATTGGGACTGACAGGGTACTTTTAAAGAGAGAAAAATAACTGAAATGCTTTCATAAAATAAATTCAAAATTCACATCCAGCTTTCTACATATTTGCTTGACATTCTGGTAAACAATGAAAGCTAGTTTGAGCACATGGATAGTTTACTTTTTATATTAATATCCTGCCCATGTAAAAGAGACCAAAATGAATCCATCATGCCTTTTAGTTGAAACAGTTCTCATTCTGTAACTGATACTAATATCTCTCCCTCGAACTTAATACTGCAACACACAATAATGCCAGCAATACATTGTGGATCATTTGTTTTAGTAGTTCCAAGTTTCTTCTTAATAAATATAAAACATTATGAAATTAACTTCTCTTGAAAACAGATGTGGATTAGGATTAGAAAGTTGTGGGAAATTCTTTGTGTGTCATCCAGACTCCTATGACCCAATTCGCATTAAGTGTAATCTAGAGGAAAACCTGAACAAAAGAGCATTTTTTTTTTTTTTAGCTTCAACTAGCATAGGTGCTGCTGAATACAACCCGAAGATCCTATAGCGCACAGACATTCCAACGCCTCTCACCAATTCAAACACTGATCCACAAAATCTGTCAGCCAGAGAATTCAAATTCAAAACATCCCAATAAATATCTTATACCAAGCAAAGTTCTTTCAATCTACTATTTTGAGCCAACTTTAAGTTTTGCTTTTCTTTTTTTAATCATGCTTCAGGCAACAGTTTTCCAGGCTTGTCCTCACACAACACGGTGAAAACACATGGGAAGTCTGACAAGGAAAAAAGTTCTGGCCACTTCGATAAAAGCTAGAAGACCTCTTACAACCAAAAACCTCATATGTTTCTGCAATTATTCAGGCATCAATTTTAATAGTTAAATTCTGCTTTCATGTATTATACAAAGACAGTATCTGTTGTCACTTTTTTTTTTTTTTTTTAAAAAAAGAAAAAAACCTAAATGTCCATGAATTTATTTATGCCAATTAAACACACAAGCCTATTTATGCAGGGCTGCTTTAAAATGGAAAAATACTGAATCTACGTTTTGCACATATGAAAAGAATCACATACTCAGAAGTACTGTGTGTGCCCTCATGAGGTCCTTCAGAGCCATCTCTACTTTCCCCAGTGTAGGATCAAATAAGGTTTAATTAGGATTTGTAAAGCATTTGTAGCTATTAATATATTTCAGTACTTGGTCACCTTTTTTTTTTTTTTTTTTTTTTTTTTTTTTTAGTAACATGACTTGTTTATAAACCTCTGACCCAAGTCTACTGTATGTTTCCTCCTCTTTTTTTCCCCTCATCTCATTAAAGATGCTTTGTTTTCAGCCAACACTATCTGCCACAGTTCAGTTGATCTGCCCTGTCAAACTCAATTGCATCCTAACTACCAAGGAAGCAAGAAAGAAAGCATTACTTTGGAAAGCCGATTTTATTTCATTCCTTACTTACTTCTTCAATAATTAGTAGCTATCTGGAAATAGAATTGGCAAAAAGGAAAGAATGGAAAAGTTTACACTGAGTTCTCAATAAGTTCACGAGGATGATTTGAGATTTTGTTCAAAATTAAAATACAGCATTGGGCTTTAGTAATAAATCCTGTTCTTGACAGGCAGGAAGTCATGAGTAGAACATAAAATGTACGAGACAATTATTCAAGGCAGCTGGGAGAGGAAAGACAAATACATTACAAAAAGCTTTAAGTTTAAAAAGCAATGTGCATTTGGAACCTACTTCATTTTCACGTCTTTCACTTCATCAAGCAGCTGCTCTGGACTGCAGAAATCCAGCAAGTATGAAAATCAGTCATCTTTGCTGCAAGGCCTTATTTTCAGGTTTACTTGGAGATGCAAAAATGGACACCCCGTATTCTTTCCTCCTTTACTCAATCTGTGCAATAAGCAAGAATGTATCTTCGAAATCATAGAAAGAAATCCTTTTTGTGTGGAAACGGAGGTTACAGTTTCAATAAGAGATCAATTAAAAGCTGTTGAAAGTGACAATTATTCAATGAAATATATACAGCATGATTTTTAGCACCACTCCTGAAATTAAACACATGCCTGCACAAGAGTTTAAAAACAGAAGAACTTGCCATTGCCTCTAGCTGTTTGTGTTTAAGCCCAGTCAAAAAACACCACCTTCACTAACCCTTTAAGAAATCTTTTTATTTAGATTATCTATCAGCTTAGAATAAAATTTTGTAGCAACACATAGCTTATCTGAATTTCAGCAACTATTAGTGAAATAAGGGGTTGAAAAAGCAATTGAAGAAAAATGTCTCATTCAGAAACCAAACTGAGACATCAAAACAAACTGTCTCACTATTAGTGGAACCCCCCAAAATATGTCAGTGCTGTGTACTGTAAATACAAGTTTTCTAAAATGCAGTGGTGTTTATGAGAAAGCTATTATGCCTTTCAGATTAAAAAAAGGCTGTTCAACAACTACCCCAGAGATTCTACCCAGGAAAACATCACATAGCTTTCACAGATCCGCCACCAAAGCTTTAAGCTGAAGCAGACAACATGTTTGCAGGAGCAAGACAACACAGCCTTCCCACAAAGGATACAAATACGAAAGAACAAAGTTTTCTTTTTGGTTAGTGACCAAAAAAACATATACATATATATATATATATGTATATATACACACACAGACACACAAAAATATCCCCAGATTCACCTCCATCACAACTACTGACTCCTTTTGTATTTGATCAGAACTTGTGCTTTCCCTTTAACTTCAGTTTACACAAGCACCCACCAATTTCCTGAAATAAACAAACCAAAAGATGCTAGAATGTTTACTTCATCCTCTTGATTTCCAACCAACAGGAGGAAATGCCATGCATACGCCACAGCAAAAAACCCCCAAAATATCCCCCTCCTTCTTTGTTCAAAAGCTTGAAAAGAAAGGTAAAATGCAAGGTGAATCAAGCCAAAGCCTATCCTAAGGCTGTTCCACAGGGCTGCTTCCTGCAGCTTGAAACTTTAAGTTAGCTTCCATAAGGTGACCCCTTGTACACCAAAACGTATTTAAAGGATCTTTCTTTGTAAAAGAGAGAGGACACCAAAATACTGAGAGTTTTACTGAAGGATCTAACTGTCTAATTGCATCTGAAATTTGCTCTACAGAAAAGGCACACAGTAAAACCCTTATTCCACCCAGTATTTTTCAGCGCCTGTCTCTCATCTAGCCAAACAGATGCTCCCTTGAAAAGAAAGAGCTTTATCAATCACTGCCTTCAATTTCCTGAACCGAGATTCCAGCCAGAGAACCCTAGTGGATATTAATTTAATTCCCATAAGAAGAGCATCTTAGATTGCATTAGATCTCACAGTAGACCCTTTATGAAGACAACCTGAATACACTTTTGAAATACTGCTAAGACAGAGATCATAAAAACAGAAGTTGCCTTTAAAAATATTTTTGAATAAACTTAGTTAAGAGCAGGGCAGAAATACAGGTGTTTTCTAAAAGAACATCCCTCGTAACTGCAAAAGCCAACATCTTAGTGTCACCAATTTGTCAGAATTTTCAGTATGAAAAGAGAATGAGGTTGTGAAAATATATATTTTAGTATATATATTAAAGTATAGCCTACCTTCAGTAGGCAAACATATGTATTTACAAAATATATTAGCTCAGATTTTCCAGAATCTTCATTATATAATTGTAAAAAAAGCCACACACTATTGTAGCCTCTTTTTCTGGTCAGTTTTAGCTTTGGAACATCATGTTCAAAAAGATTAACAAACAGTAACAAGCAGATGCAGAAAAAGAGGTAAAAAGTTTAATTCAAAAAGAAAATACAATCTTACTTAGCAATGACTTCCAGAATGATGGTATGTGGCCGCAATCTGTGAGTTAAGATTTTTAAATAACTCAAATCTTAAAAAAAAAATTAGTGAGAAGCAGGCACAGGATGCATATTGTATTATAACTGAAACAAAAGCACCTTAGAGCGGTGGCAACCTTGGGAAAAGACAGAAATGCAGAAGAGGTTTCCTAGTCAAGTTAAGCTTTATTATACAATTTGAGAATCAACAAACTCGAGGCTTATAAAAGTGGATTAGTTATACTTGACTCCAGTCAACATACTTTGAACATGCTCACAACAGTGTTTGAAAGCATAAATATACAACTCGGTCAATCTTAAAGGTTTCTAGATAGATGGCAAGTTTTCCTTGACTAAGTAATCATTGAAAAGGATCCTTCTTATACAATGAAAAAAACATGAGCGACTCACAAGCCCTTCTATTCCAGCTCTGAGTTTTTCTTCCAGAAGCTTCCTAAAAATCCTTAAGATCACACTGCCTGTATGTTGCAGACTATTAACTTTGCTCAGATACAGTGACAAGCACAGTGAGAACAGCAGAGATGCTGAAGGCTGACGGAGCTTCTACAATAGATGAAAAATTGTTTAACAAAATAAATTCCAGATGCCCCTAAGAAGTGTGCCATGGTCCATATTGGAAAGGAAGGAAAAAGGCCTCAGACATTTCTTGCCAGTCTGCCTTGGCAGAGAGAGGTTGAACAGACTTCAGCCTGCTCTTGCCACTAATTTGAATATACAGTAAGGTATCCTGCGCAGGCTTCTAAAAAAGAGATTTCCCTACTCTGCCTCAGACCACTGGTAACTCTAGTTGTGGCCAAACATTTCAGAAAAACATATACCTCCCCCAGTCTGTCATTAATTGAGAAACAAGAGAGGCAAGGGAAAGACAGGCAGCAGCACAGGGAGAAGACAACTATTCCTGATCTCAGCACGCAGTTCACTGAAGTCCTGAAGCATAATGTTCAGTTCTAGTTATTATCCTAATACACAGCTGCAATGATATGAGAACTCTAAGGGCAATGCAAGCAATCCTGTTGTCCCCAGGGTACCCAAAGGAAGAGGATAAACAGAGAGATCCAGAAGTGTACATATCCTAAGGCCTGGAGAAAAGAGTGGTGGTGGTGGGGGGGGGGGGGAGGGAGGGAGAGAGGAGGAGGGGGGAGAAAAGCCTCACTACGAACAACCAGCCTGAAGCTCCACTAAAGCTTGTATTAAACATTCAGGAAAAAAAAGAATATCTATTGAAGGATTCCCAAAGACTTAATGTTTCAGTTAAAAATCCCAGCCTTTTTTTTTTTCTTTTTTTTTTTAAAAAAAAACATCACTGGGTACATTTATCTGCAGATGTACATCAGATGTTGAGAGGAGGAAGGAAGACTTCCACAATGCATTTGAACAAAGCTTTATAATTTCCAGCTATAGTGAATATCAGCACCTCCTCCATTTCTTCACAAGGCTGCTTACTTTGCCAACCTACAGCACAGGTAGTTTGGTTTTGCTCAACGAATTAAGTTACATATCAATTTCTCTTTATGCTCTTTAAACCCTTTGCATTTTTGAGAGACCAACTACTACTGCTCTAGCTTCATTTTTTTTTTTTAAGAAACCTCCTTTAAAAAAAATATTGTAATACATAGGAATACACAGCCTTTCCTTTGAAAACTTGTTCGTTTGGATTTCTAAAGGAAAAATGAAAAAAAGAGGAACATATGAGAACTACCACTTCCATTTTTTTTAGATGAGGGCCAAGGCAAGGAAAACAAAACAAATTGCTCAAGGTTTGCTAAGACAGAACAAGGAAAGCTGCCTACCATTGTAACTGTTATCTTTAGCAGCATTTTGCATTCAACAGAACACACAGGAGTAAGTATTGTATTTTACACAATCAACTTGTTCTCATTCTGCAGTAAGAATAATGTTTATACTGCTCACACCAGTCCAAATGATGATCTGAAGCACCCGACAAATTTTTCAAAGCAAACTGCAGCTAATTCTGCTCTGCCTCATTTGGCCTTCTCTTCCCCCATTGCTACCGATGTTTGGAGGGAATTACAATGGAAGCAAAAAGAGCAAGCAATAAAATGCAACAAAACTAAGGCTAACTTCTTCTCTATGTGGGACACAACAGCCTTCAAAAGAAAAATTCAACTGAGATGCGAGTAACACACTTTTTCTGTGGTGCAGACCTACTTTTCTCTTTCTCATTCACAGACATGATGCAAGAGGCTCACCTTTGTCCATGCTGTTCAAAATGCATGTTGTACTGTCTATTCTATTTTCAGGCAGTGCAAAAAGAGCTACTGCTATGTGGTGTGTTTAGTGAGGAAACCTAGTGAAAGAGGAAGAGAAACCTCTTAATTCAAGAGCACTGTACAACCATAGAAGCTGCATGAAACTGCATGAAGGGACATATGCTCTGTAGGAGACTTCTCAAAGAATACATTTTAAAGACATACAGCATGTAAAAATAGCTTTGTATGCATCTACAGACAAACTTAATGGGCACTGAAAAACACTTGTCAGCTGCATTTAAAGGAAATCACTTCACTACCAACACTGAACTAAGCACTAGTTTAATGATGCAGCAGAAGCAGGAGTGATTAGCCTGTGCACAAGTGCTGTACCTTCAGGGCATTCTGCCCACCCCCGAATGACAGCCCCAGTTATGCGGTCTCCTGCACTGCATTGCTCATCTTCTCTTTGATCCACTGAAGCATAGTCAGCAACTCACACTGTGAGGCATAGTTCAAATCATAGTTCAGCTGCCACCTGCAGCTGCACCTATTCCCAGAGGAAAAATAAAACAAAACCAAAAAACCCAAGACCCTCCACCCCTACATCAGAAAATTAAAAATAGCAATGAATTTTGTTATAATATTTGACTTTACTTGCAGATCCCAGGAAGGTTCGGGCACCTACATATTCTTGTAGCTGTGCCCGCTAACAATCATCACGCTAATGGCAGCACTTTTCAGTTCACCCTGCACTTAAGAAGAAGCACTTACCCAGTCACTATAAAATGTGAACTTCTCCACAGGCCAGTCTACTACACCAGCACAGGGTCTTCTACCACCAGGAATAAATGCACAAAGGAGGTCATTTTCAAACATACGCTAGCTGTCTTTCAATTATAACAAACCCAAATTAAGCTATTAACTGCAAACTACTTGTTCAAAGCTAGATATCTTACAGTGCTTATAGAAGATGGCATACATGAAAAATTTAACTAACTAGGAAGAGGAAGGTGTGAGAAAAACACTTATGTCATAGGTCATATCATAAAGCAGGTGAGCATATTTCCTCATAAGACTTTGAGCTAATGGACTATTTGGAGAATAAGACAATACTTGGACTCTGTAACGTTAAAAACTAATACTTTTTTTTCCCCAAGAGATCCTCTCAAAGGTTAAAAATAATCATTTTGCCAATGCCCACTTAAGATACCATGCCAGACACTGTCAATTTGTACAATGCAGATACTATCTAGCAAGACTCAGAAGAAGTTGCCAAATTCCATTCAACAAAGAAATAGTGACAGCTCATGAGCCACAGCTCAGAAATGAAATAGGGGAATTTTGGCTATGATGAATAATCAACATGCTTAACAGGTCACTTTTTTTAGAGTTTTGTATCAGGGTACGTATTCTTTATACTACCCTCAACTGCAATGTACTAGAAGTTGATTTAGGATTTCTGGTAAGAATTAAGATTACATGAGGAACAGGTGCCCTTTAACACAGCTGTGTTTAACACACCTCCAGAAAAGAAAATAGCATATTAAAAAAAAAAAGCTTGATATACCTAATTACATTTACGCTTCATTCTTAGCATTCTTGAGTCATCACATCTTGATGATAGTTAATCACTAGCTATTACAAACATTACTGAAGTATCATTTGAATAAAATGTTTTATTTAAAGAGAATTTTTTTTGGATAAAACCATTTAAAAGAGAAAGAAATAAACTTAATTTAGAAGACACTTGATTTAGTTTAAACCTGCTCCCAACAACCTGAGCAAAAGAACAACAAAAAAAATTCTCAAAACAAAAAAACAGATCAAAACAATAAGCAAGTTGCAGCAGTTCAATTAATTTTGCATTTTAAACCACTAGTAAGACCTGAAATAAGTTTAAATTGGCAGTCAGCCTTCACCCTTCAACTTCATTCCAAAATGCCAGCAGGGACATAAAGCTGCTCTATCTCCAGCACATTCTCCGCTCCCCCCCCCCCCCCATTGCATATGTCTATGCAGAAGCTGTATCTATGTAGGGGCAAGACAGATAAGGGACACCACTCTGGTGGAGGAAAAACTGGATGTAAAGTATTGCATCATGACAATATATGGAAGAAATACTAGAGGTAGGAAGAGGTTTTCTGTGGAAAAACTACGTCCGATGGGAGGCTTCAAAGGTCTGCACAGATGGAGCCCTGTGAATCTAGGGGAAAACACTGATGTGGGGCACTGGACAGTGATGAGTCCTAGGAGACTAGGAAGAAAGGCTGAAAGTTAGTCAAAACAAGGCAGTGCCATATGACCTGAAAAGTCAGCGAATCATTTGGCAGTAAGCCGGCACTGGTCTTTGGGTGATGAAAGGCACATGGATTGCAGGAGCCTTTGCAAATCAGTAAAATTTGGGAGCAACTATGTGGTACGAAAAGGAGGGATAACAAAGAAATCTGCAGGATCTGTGAGCAGGGTGGAATACATTCCTCAATCTCACAACAGCAGAAGATCCACTGCTCCAAGGGAGTACTTTATTAGCATCGTCTCTTTAGTCTTGCAGGGGATCAGGCACAATTACCTCTCACACAGCATAGGAGTGAAGGCCAACTTCCTTACACATTAGCTGCAACTCACCTTTCTACTTGCTAATACTGGAAGAATCTACATTGTTTTCTAACAACCCCACCAGCCATGAAAAAATTTTCTCTTGAAGAGAGTCCTATACTGGCACAGCTCCTCCTCTAACATTTGCTCTTTTTCTTCTCAGGAAGCATAAAGGAAGCTATTCCAGAAGTGATCTCAATCCACAAAGCAATTTCTGAGAGACATCTGGTCGAGCAGGGTGCCAGAGCCTGTAACAATTCCACCACCACTATTATCTATCAAAGCCTGTACAAATTGCCAAAGAGGAGGAAGTCTGTGAGCACATTCAGAGAATGCCATGTTTACCACTGATAAAGACTGAAAATATAATTTAATTCTTGTTTACCATTTTGGCAGAATGTCACTGATAGGCTCTCTCCTAACTTTCTCAAAATGGACAAAGCTGACAGAATATTTCCGTTTGCAAACGCCACTCCCGTTTTGACATATTCCACATGGGATTTTGTTCCTATTGTCAATTACACATCCTTCCTCTGGAGAATGGATTAATTATCTTAACCTAAAAAGTCCACATAACTCAAACCAGTATTAGCATTTTGAGGTTTAAAGCTATGAAATCTCTCACAGATAGCTAACAGGAAGCTAGAAGTGCCACCTACTGAACACTGCCCTTAATCTCCAATTAAATAAGCCTTGTGACACTCAAAAATCATCTGAAATATTTAAGGAAATTTATCTTAGTATACTTAAGACAGGCTCTAAAGATATATGTTTGTATTGAAAAGCTGCATGACTTCTGTTTCTAAATAAATCTTGGCAGCATGGAGTGAGGGATGGAAAGGGGAAAAATACCCACGACTTCTGGGATGCTATTCCCTGAAAAAAAAAGCACTTAAACCAAGAAAGTAGCCTCAGCATAAGCAGGTTTTTGTTATGTCAAAGGCTAGAGAAGTTTAAAAGCCAGTTAAGCACCAACTGATCCATGTCAACAGGACTTTATCTAGAATTTAACTGAGAGATTATGTAAATATTTAACACAGAATCAGTGTTTCAGAGCACACACTCCTGACAAGGTAAGAAAATCAGCTTCCCTCACAAAAAGGAGGAAAAAAAAAAGTAGAAGTCATGCCACTATGAAAATGACCAAGAAATTTCTATGCAGTAGCACAGCCTACCTTTTCCCATCCATCGAAGCAGGGACTGGCAGCTAGGTCTTATTAAAGAAGGAATTTAAACAATAGGATTCAAATTTGCAGGATTAGGTCAGCACTCCTAAGAAACACTGTTCAGACTCTAAGCTGCAGAGACCTTGTCCACACAGCTCAGCATCTGAGCCACATTAACAACTACTGGCTGTAAAGTCTGCTGCCACCACAATCAGTTTTGTGAATGAAACTCTTCTAGCATATAAAAACAAAGACCATAGAGTGCCTTGCTACTGCAACCGGGAAAAACAGTGAGCTGATAGACTCAGTACTACCACCCCTGACTACAAGAAAGTTGAAGATCGTTTGCAAAAAGTATCTTAACTAGTAAAAAAAAAATTTTTTTTTCTTGGTGAAGGAACACAGAGCAAACCCTAAGCAGGTGGCTAACTGCAACTATATACATACAAACTTAAATATATGCCATTTCATATTTTACATATAAGCATACTTATAAATTTTATCACTCAATATTCAGTTATTCTCATCTCTCATCCAAGTTTTATGCAGTATTAAAGTGATAAACCAAGGTCGGACAGATTTAGATGTCAATGAGAAAACTAATGCCAAAGTTTAACTAAAATAAATAAAAGGTTTACTAAAAAACACCCCGAAATAAAACAAGAACAACTCATTTTTAATCACAGACTGATGTAATTTATGGCTATTTCTGAAGTCATCTGAAAACAACAAGGTAACGAGGTGTTTTCCATGCAGAATCCTTTATTTAATATAAAAAGTGAATGAGTCTTTTCAAATATCGTAGCTTCCTAGCAAGGGTCACTCTGATGGAAAAATGTGTGCAGCAGTCTCATTTCCATGCCAAGAGACACAAGTTCACAGGAACAAGAAAAAGATACTTCATGGCATTCACCAATTTTTGGGACACACACCCTCCTATCACAACAAAATTAGATCACTAAGCATCCTTGCAGCTTTCAAGTAGTTAAAAAGAGTTGTACTCCACAGAATGGCCCAGGGGCTTCACTAAGCAGCACTTACCTAAAAAGCTCTCAGCAGTGAACTGCAGCCTGGATTAATTCTTTTAATAGTAACAACTTTTTGACTGCCACCCTTTCTGGCAGACACAGAGCCTCTCCTCTGTCATGCTGCATTTACTGGGAACACATTAACTAGGAAAAAGCCACCGGTGAGTCCAAGCTCTCTATTTCTCAAGATAGACTACTTTCAAAACAATTCCAGTAAAGTTGCCCAGGAAAAACAAAGCTGGAGAAGGCTACAGAATAGGCTGGAGGTGGTAGACCATTTGTACTTGCCCCTTCAGAGGTGAATTCACTTACAAGCATACACTGAGCAGTGCCTACCCAACAGCGCCACTCATGTTGGATGGGCAGAGTAGCAGCATTTGCTTCCTTCTCCTGCTTCTAGGATAAACAGATGTGCAGGCTGAGCATCAAGATGTTAAGATATTTCTAATATCAAATCCTTCATTTAACCTATCCACAGGAGCATGTGCCACTGTAAAAGTGACAGCCTACTGCTAGCCTGAATTACTCTGCAAGATCAATTCATTCATCACATGAATCTTCAGCTGTATCAGCTGGGGAAATCTACAAATGTTTATTTTTAGCAAAGTATTTGAGAAATCCAGGCAGTTTATTACTGTTCTCAGCATTTAAGAGTTGTAGGATATTTCAAAAAAAAACCCAACATAACTCAGATAGATGTGTTCTTTGTATTAAAAAAAATTATAACAACAGCTGGCTCAGAGGCAATAATGTTGTAAAATTATTCTTCTCTATCTTCCAGAGGAGAACTGTCTACAGTCCTTTCCAGTTAGTTTTTGGAAAAATATTTCCACACAGTCTCCTCACAGCCTTTAACAAAAAACAGTACACAGAAAACTCTCCAATCAACTCCTACAGCTAAAAGCAACAACTTACACATTATAGGCTGAGCCAACCTATTATGCCTCATTGCTGTCTGGAAAAGGAAGGATCACCTTTCTCCCCATCCCACCAGCAACTTTGCTCAGAGACAACACTGAGCCTGCTCAGTCTTTTAAACCACCAGAATACTCATTCGATACTCCAACACCCACAAGAGCTTTCTATTGCATCAGTAAGTAAAAATGGATTACCCCATGACTGGATAAATATTAGAGCCAACATACTCTTTTTGGGTTGATTCACTCTCAGCTGGGAGAAGGAAACAAGTTGGACTTCTCACTTTTGGCAGCACCAACCTCTTAGACTGGCTTACCTGCAACTTGAAATCACTGCTAGCTCCCAAAACTTACTTAAAAAAAAAAATCAAACACTAGGCTTAAATTAAGTTCATAAGTAGGAAAAGAACATCTTTTAGCACACAGCATCAATTAGCACAGAGAAAACTTCAAATGCTACCTCCTATAGAGAATATGTAGTCATGTGTACATGACCATGAAACACCTGCTTCCCACAGTTTATTGCATTTACATTTATTTATATTAAGAATAGGAAGAAGTACCTGACTAGGTGAAAGCACACTTAATGCTTAGACTTTTCATTATAAACATTTAAGGCTTTAGTACTTTCCAGATATCAAGCTAACCCCTGGAAAGGGCTACTTTTAAATAGAGGCTGGAACATCTTGCAGTAAGTCTAGAGCATGATGTTGGTCCAATCCTTAAACAATTAGTCTCAATTCAGAAAACTTCCAGTGTGAACTCTTTAGCATAGAGGCACAAAATATGAGGACATACCATACATAGCATGCCCCATGCCAATAATCACACAGAGCTTTCAAATTATAGGTTAAACACAAAAAAAAAGTGGTTTCCCTATTGCACTGTTTTATTTAATGCTTACAAGCATTGGTTGGACATTTCTTGGAACTGGAAATTTATTTCACAAGCCTAGCACCTTACAGAAATCTGTGGAATCAGTTGCATCAGAACCAGCCCAAACTCAACACATGCAAACATCGTTCTTTGTTCATTCTTCTTGCCTCAGAACACTCAGCAGAAATAAGCAAATGGCATACAAACATGGAAGAGATAAAGAAAGCACACACAAAAGAGTAAAGCACAGCAGATCATCTGACAAGGGAACCTACTTCATCCAACTCTCCTGCCAGTACAACTGTGCTAAGAAGATTTGATTAAGATGGGGAGAGGAGGGAAGGGAGGGAAAGGATCAAATAAGACCTTATATGATCAAAGACCCCTTGCACAGTCAAAACAGCGGCAGCAAGCCTTCTGACTACTGAAAGTTTAAATCAGTTTCCTGAATGAAGCAAGTGCAACCAGCAAACTTTCCTGCCAATATAAGTTATTTATTCACTAGATTAGTTTGCAGAATTTATAACACGGAAACATTCTGTGCATGAGCAAAGGCATAGCTCTGTTACAATGCCTCACAGAACTGATGACACAGAAGCTACAAACGAATACTTGCTGCAACACAAATTCCAGTAGAAAAGGCAGTTTGAAAACAGTTCACACTTAAGATTAACAGGAAAACTTTTTGGCCTGTGTTTGTAGCACAGTTTACCCAAATTACTAGAAAGAGACAGGACATTCTGTCCTCATACGTAGCTGCTCCTTCATACCATTTACAGCTGTTCCCAAATGAGACATTCTTGGAGCAGTTTACAACCAATTCTATAAAGTTAGAAGTCATCACAATTTTTCATTATCTAAAGCATTCATTACATAGAATGAGCAGATATAAACAGTGCCAAGCTAAGTCAGGCAAGAAAGAACTTTTAACTTTTTCTCCAGAAAGCCAGTCAAGACTGTAAAATTCCTTTGGCACGAGGCTTTCAAAATTATCTTCTGCTAGACCTTTACTTAGTGTCAAGAGGGCTTAAAAGAAATACTGTGTTATAGACCCCTGACCTAACTCTAAGATTTTAAATAGAACCTTAATCAGAACTAAAGACTGACTATTTTTTCCAGTGTTTGCCATGATCTTTTCCTTACTTTCTGCAAAAGGTCCCCCATGGAAACATAAAGAGGTGTCCTGAGTTCCACTTCCTGAGAAGGAAGGACCGCCACTTCTCTTCTCCTTGGCAGGCACCATGAAAGCCCAGGTAATACAGAAGGTCTTACTACCACTTTTGAGGCTTCCTTGACTCAAAAAACAGCACTGAAGTTTCAGGTTCTAACATGCTGAAAGCAGGTGTACAGAGCTTAGCACTGCAAGGGTATCAGCCAACTATGCTCTCAACTGTGCATGTCATTTCACAAGATACACTGAGAAAGGCTTATTTCCATTCAAGGCATGGGTTTGGTCTCCCCTAGCTACCACTTCTTATCTTAAATTTAATTCTAAATTAATTCTAATCTTATACTTAATCCAGCGTATTTGTAGCTATGCACCAATATAGCAGAAAAACCTTCAGGCAGCACATTTGAACAAAGTATTAAATCATGGGTATTTTGAAAACAACGTACAGGCTGTTTTCCTGTCCCTTAAGCAGCAATTCCATAGCAGTGCCTTGTCTTTTCTCCACTCAATCATGAGACCTCCCATTTCACTTTGTGGGCTGCCCAGTAGTGGCTCCTTGTACCTCAAAGTAGCCCTAACTACAGCCTTCCCTTTGGAAGCTGGAGATCTCATCCAAATGCCTAATAAAAGTGAAACAACCTGCATAATTTCTTAGCTAGCTAGAAATCAGCAGCAACTTTCCTTCTATTGCACTACTACTCCAGGAAATATCAGTAACCCCGTAATAAGTGTAATCTCAAGTATGAAACCCTAAGTCAATCCTTGAATTAAAATACAAAACCATTCGCAAGGCGGCACACTGCTGCAGCAAACTTCCTCTTAGTATGTTTTCGTAACATCTCAATTTGCCTGGTATCCTTAATTGCTGTCTTAAATTTCAAGATATTTGCTAAAGAAAAAAAACTAATCTCATTTTTGTGAAAATACATTTATATTGCTGATAAAATACGTAATTTTTTTTAGTCCTTGTGTTCTGAAGGCTTCTCTAATCATCATCCAGTATCACTGATATTTTCTGCTTTTACAACGAAATCCTTCTTGAAAGAAGTCTCAGTCTCAAAGCAAGATTTGACATATCAGGATACTGAGAAGACCAGAAAAAAAGGAGTCCAAGACATTAACTTTTTCAGTATCTTACCAGTGGTAGGAACGTTTTCAACAGCTTTTAGAAATGGAATATTTCCACATCTGGCTCTAAAGATCATCTCACAAAAAGAATCTACCATGACAAGTATATATAATGAATTTTTTACATAACTATTAAAACTACAACCTTTAGAAAATTTCAAGCAAGCAACAGTTCGTCAAGAAACAAATCTTCCTATCTTTTTGCCATTGCACGGTAATATCAGAAACCACCCAGCTTCATCCTCACCTGAATTCAATTGAAAGTGGAAAATAGTGCAAACAGATTAACTCCACATATGACTACTATCAACTAGTCAGATTTTTTTAAAATAATTCCTTTATGTTTCCTTTCCTGGCTGCAAGAGAAATGGTATTACAAGAATATTATTAGAAAATATATGTATGTCTATATTAACATAAGCTACCTGTTTTTCCCACAGAACATAAAAATTGCTGTCCTTCCTACAAGGAGAACTATATGCAATTTCTAAGCATTTAAAAGTTTATTAGAAAAAGCAAGGCTTAGAATGGGATTATACCGTAACAGTTACTGAATTCACATCTTGCTCAAAGAACCATGCCCTTCCTAAGGTAAAATACTGTCTCTGTTTAGAGAATTGCTACGGCCAGTCTCAGTTCCTTTTTAAAATACTTGAGCCTGTGCCCATGGAGCTGATCACCAGTGCAGTCATTTCCTTCAGTATAGTTTGGAGAGCAGCAGGAAACATTGCTCTCAACAAATGCAGGAATACCTTACACACATAAACAAGACAGAATCTACTAGCCACTATGAGTTCATTTTAGAAGTGGGGCTAAAAGAGCTCTATTTTAACTTAACCATCGTGAACGCCTCCCAAGATTAAGGGTATTCCAGTCAGTAATTCTAAGTTGAATATTTTTATGCAATATAAAATCAGGACAAACTCTTATTCTGGACATGCTGGGGTTTTTGTTTGTTTTTCCAGAAGTGAGGGAAGAAGTTATATCCAGTTCATAGGAATTAGGTCACCCATTTCATAAGCAAATATCAACTATGTGTGTAAGTTTATATGCACTTTATAGGGACTCTCCCTCAACAGAAAATCGGAAGAGATTTATCACAAACTCTACATTCTAGAATAAATATAAATGCAGGAGGAAGGAAGTTTGTATTTATGTCCTTAGTCAAACAAAAAACCATTATATCATCTTAACAGCTGTGTAACAATTTGGCAGGCCTCAGACTGTAGAGGTTTTTTTTCTGAACATCCCAAAAGAACAATTATTTTTGTTTCCTCAAAAATATCTTCTTTGGAATAAAGACCTCTCTAAGGACTGAGCCAGATGAATAAACTACAGAATAACACAGTAGATGCAGAATGTGTACCACAGTTGATTTTTTCTACTGCTGAAAGCAGCTGTAGTAAGTTGACCACACTGTGTAAGAATGTCATTTGTGACACCAGAAATGGTAATTACTTGGCGCACATTCACATCTCGTTAAGGACAAGGGTTGGCAAGAGCAAACTGATCTGCAATAATTTGCTATCGCTGGAGAGACACAAAGCAACAAAAGTAGCTATTTAAAACGTAAATGGCGGGCTAGTTGAAAAGCAACATTAAAATATGCATTTTTATTCATCAGCACCTTAATATCTAAAAGCAAAACAATTTCCAAACTGTGTTTACCCCTCACCCTGCATTCTGTGTTAGTGAAAAAGCTTATGCAGACACAGATTTGTGGACCTTTCCAACACCTATAGTCTTATTTCCTTGGATTACTAACAGCAAGATAGGAATTGGCCAAAATAGTTCTAATTTTCAGCATTCTTTGTAAAGTAAGTTAGTACTCTTGAATTTTAGCTGTCTGCCTCAAGCAGAACTAACAAAAAAGCAACACCAGCAAAGGACAGATAATGATGCTTAAACAGAAATCAAAGAAGTATTTTCTTTGGTTCTACTGTTTTTCTGTTTGCCTCTGCATCTCTAAACTCCCATTCAAGAAGTTGCTGGCAAGTTCTCCTTATCATCTTTCCAAAGAATTTATGAAGCTTTGCTGATAGGAGTTACAGCCTAGCATACCTTTAAGGGCCATTTTGTGACTCCTCCCTGGTAAATCAGAAGAGATTTACAAGCCAGAGAAGGAAATAATTTTTGTAGAGCTAAATTCCATTCTGCAGGCAGTTTTCTGTGCATTTTCCATGCATCTCAACACATCTCTGCAGTAAAGCCAACAAAAAATTACTAAAATACGCAAATCAACTCCTTTTGTATACTTATTTATGGATAACTTGTTGTCAGGGTCCATGTTCAGACTGTAAAAGAATGCAATTGTTTGTGCTATGTATCTTTTCCTACCTGTAGAAGGAGAACACTGGACACGAAGGTAAAGCAGAGCAAGGGTGTTTTTTCAAAGTTCTGAAACTTATACAGGTGATGCATTTAAGCTTCACTCTTCTGTATTAACATGTCATTTCAACTCAGCGAAAAGGTGCTACAGCTCTTGCTATCAATTATCACCTTAGTCGTTTTTCATTCCCAAAAAGCAAGTTAAAGTATTGTTGTCAAGGTCTGGGCACTTTATCTCACTCATTTACATCACAGCAGGTAGTTCACTTGACTAACTCCAAAGTGTGCAGAGGGATGGCTAGAACGTGTAGTTCTGCATCTAGAAAAGCAGCTCTCTTCTTCAGGTATCCCTTTGCATTAATCAGTCTCCTCTCTTGCCCTACTCAATAGAAAAATCGTACTAAAAACTGTCAAGAGACCATTTGGTTCCTGATCTTCAAACAAAGAACTTCCTAAAAGCAGGAAAATTAGGACAACGTAAAACTCCTGCTTTCCAACTAGTACAGCACATCAGTGAAACTAACGAACACGATGAATTCTAATTTTAAAATAGAATACCGTAATTTCAAAAAGATGTTTTCAAAACATGATCAATGCTTTCTTTAGCCTAACATCTAATATCTAAGAACATTTTCATTAATTTTTTCAAGTACTTGAAAAATATTTGAATTTTTTTTCCACTGTTCTAGGGTTAACCTTTTAAGAAAATGTTCTGTAAGGAAAATGGGTTTTCACATTGCAGACTGACTGGTTGGTTCTAAGCGTAAGCAAGCAAGCAACTCTGGGATTTTATTTTAAAGTAATAGAGGCAATAATGGAGTCCGTTGTAAGACAGACAAAGCATTCGAATTTTCATAGAACATTAGCTGTATCAGGAGAGGAATGAGAGATTAATTTAAACTATTTGTCACCCAATGGCTGAAAGGATTTGAATATCATTTAAGGCCATAGGTTTTAAACAAGTCAAGTGATAACCTACCATTATAAAAAAAGCTTTAAATATCCAAACTACCTTTGAGCTACATATCTAGGCTTAATGATCTTAAATATTTCCATGGTTTCTCATCTCCCTATAGTTTTGTATGAAGTAGAACATCAAGAAGTTGATCACCAAATTAATTTTGCAGGTAAGGGTAGCACAAAAAATATCAGGCTCTTACAATCAGGTCAACAATCCAAAATTTTAATAAAGTACAAATGAAGAGGCCTCCCCCCCCCCCAAAAAAAATCCCCTATGCCTAGTGATACCACCATATAAAATGTTTCAGATGCCAAATCCAAAATAACTTCTATGATATAAATAAAAATATTCTTGTTAACAATGTCATGCCTAAACACAGAAGCTATTGGCAAGTTCAGCTATTGGCAAGGTCATGCTGTGTAAGAATTAGATGAAAGATAAACACACAAAAAACTTAGCTGACAATTTCTACTAGCTTTTATTAGTTGTGAAAGATTTCTTTTCATAAACTAGGATTTTCCCACTTTCAGTTCTGCAAAAGCCTTTAAAAATTGAAGCGACTAATTATAACCACCTCATTATGGCACCGGAGACTTCTAATGCAAAGCTCCCGCGTAAGTATAAATGCATCATCAACTTCCTCTCCTAATCACATACTGAAAGGAGCCAAAATACCTCTCCTTCCCATCATAAGGAAAAGGTTAGGACTACACTGTCTGCAGCAGATGAACCAAGCCATTTGTGCATGCAAAGTCAGAAATCCAAGTCTCTCTGTATAAAACTCTCCTGATTCAGCTAATGCAGATTAGGTTGTCTTCTGTCAAGAAGAGGAGAAAGCAGAAGGGGGGGGGGAAACACACAAGCAAACACCAGTGCACTCAAAAGTCAGGAAATATTAGACTTACAATAGCACATTCTAGGCTTGACAATGTTACACACATAAAGGACAGTGTGTTATTTAAAGATTTAATTTTACATGTCAAAGATTAGATGGAAAACTCAGTTTGTTCTACATGAGACTGCCTCCTCCTTCAAGTAAAAATAAACAAAGAACAAGAAAACCCCATCTCTGTATGAAAAAGGAAAAACAAGCCCAGAAGTCAGTGGAAGTAAGTTCAGAAAGATTTCCACACATTGCTCCTGTTGCAACACTGGACAAAGCCAATCACATGGACCAAGGATAGATTCCTAGTATTCAGTACTACTACTTTTTAGCTATATCTGTGTTAGAGAGGTTAGAAGTTCATTAGAAGTTAGAAGAGGAGAAAACTACTGCTTCCCTACAAATCATAGAGGGCTGTATTTAAAGCAGTATACTTTTTGCACATCTGCTCGTAAAAAGCATTAGACAAGAAGTAGCTGGTATTATCAACATACACCATTTCTAGGAGACCTCCAATACTTTAGTCTTGATAAGTAAGTTTTAAAACTTCTTTTTTTAACCTTTTTTATTAAACTGATTTGTCATACACAAGACAGGTTTTAATTGTGCCGGTGGTGAAAAAAAGAAGCTACTTCTGTTCTCATACAGCTGAATTTAGCATTCTGTTGAAAGCATTCTCTTCCTTTTAAAGTATGTTTCAGCATTTCTGCCAAATGGCTGACACATACAAATAAAATAAATAAGGAAGCAATTACCTAGACATTTTTCCCCATCACATTAAAGTAGCCTTACAATAAATTCAGTTTTACTCAAATTACAGAAAGCTGAGGCTATGGGTTATGTTACTTTGCTCTCTTTTCATTGTTCAATAGGATTGTAAAATCCTAACCTCACACCCTGCTATTGCTTGAACATACAGCAGTACACTGAAAGCTTGCAAAAGTTTTACAAAATTATAATCAGGGCAAAGTCAGTGTAATAAGCGCCGTTTGAATGAATGGTCAAAGTGTACATGAAATCATAGTCAAGAGGCTGGATAAAAATCATGACTTACTGGACAATAGCTAGAACTATCAGCAGTGAATGACTTAACATGTGAGTGCTACTATAATATATGCTATAATATTAGTTACAGTCGTTTGATCAAAGCTGCCAGCAAACATCCTCATGAACTAAGGGAACCAACTGGCAAGTTTCAGGCTGTGATCTCATGGCAATACTGCTGAGACAAGTGACCAGGAATCCACAACTCCAGCTATTAGTACTGTTCCTATGTTACAGTCTCAGCACCTTCACTACAACAATTTATGGGATGTCGACATGAAACAACTCAATCACAAGGCAGAGAGCGCTCTACAGAGTTGTACCAGCTGTAATTGGAGGGGGAGCAGGGAGCAAGGGGAAAGCCAGCATGCAGGACATAGCAGCTGCAGTTGGGAACCACAGATATTTGAAATGTTTGTAAAATTAAGATCTTTAGCTCAAGTCTATAACAGAACATCAACTAGCTCCACCATTCTGCAGCTCAAGTCTGCAAGATTCAAACTCTAAGAAAATGCTTTTATTGAGTAGCTAACAGGTCTTAACCAGAATTCTTTGGAATGCCATCACCTGCTGCATCTCCAAGGAAGAGGATTAGACAAAACATTTATCAGCACATTTCCAGCTTTATGCTGCTAGTAGCGAATGCTCATCACACAATCCAAAACTTAATACAGGAGATAACTTTCCCCTTTCACAGGTGAAGTTTCCACTAAGCAAGACAACAGATCATTTCAAAGTCTAGTTTCATATTCCCATATTCCCTGGGATGCTACCAATCAAACTCATCATCGAACTTCATGTCAGCAACTCCTTAGAAGGATAACACTAGGTAAAACAGCAAAGGATAGTCAGCCAAGCAATAAGCTTTACATATGTCACAACAAGGAAAATAAATGTATTTCAGGCAATAGTCTGATCAAATAAGGATAGGAATGTTTTCAGCCTTCCACAGAAGGAAGGTTTTCAACCTAAATAGCAAAGTACAACCTTAACCTTTCAGAGCTAGAATGCTTCATAAGAATCTTAATGTAAAACATCTTAAAAAAGTTATCAGAAGTTTTACCATTTCTAAAAAAATACCCGTGATGAAACAGAATGTTTCTTAAGAGTTTATTTATTCCTAGTCTCTACTTTTCATCTTTCACCTTTCCTTTCAGACAATATTAATTAAAAGAACAATAAATTTGTGGAATTCAGAGCCTTCCATGCAAAGTAATAAGGTCAAGTCTGATAGTGCCTCTTTCAAGCTCCATTATTCCTGACAAGCTGATATTTTAGAAAAACGCAGGCAAGTCACAGAAAGCAAATTCTTAGCCCCACTTCCAAGCCTTGTGCATCATCAAAAGAATTTCTCTCACTTGAGGGGAATATGCATGCAACATAGAACTAACACAGCTAATCATACTATCCAACCTCCTCTCTGTTCACTTTGAGATGGGCAACACCAAGGCTAATATTTTGTCCAGTTCCCAGTGGATGTAGTATCACCTGTGGCATGGTTTTAGCCAACAGAATTTTAGGGCACTCAAAGGTAAGCCTGAGTATAGGAAGAAACTGTGTGCAGAGAAAATCATTTTCTCACTTTTCCAGTTTCAAATCAAACAGCGTTTCAGGAGCAAACATTCCAAGGCAAATACTCAAAAAAGGACAAAAGATCTATACACACAACATTCAAAAGTACGTGTTGTCTGCAGCTCAAATAGAACTGGGAAACCATATAAAGAACGACATATGCATGTAATGGGGTGGGGGGGGGAGGGAGGGAGAGAGAGCAGAAAAATGTGGTCCAAAGATGACAAGGACAGCATTTAATTCATAATACACTGCTTCCTCTGTGGCAGACCTAACTTCCTCTTTTTAAATAATGCCCTATTCCTCAAGACACTATAGAAGCATTAACAATACACAGAGGACATAAATCAATTATTACAGAATGCAGAGTCATGAGTATCATTTGAGTGTAAATCTGCTCATCTTTGGAAAGAAAAAGATCAGAGAGTCAGCTACAGGCAGATTTTCTAAACACTCTGTACAAAATATTAAGCACAACAGCAAAAAAAAATATAACAACTAACTATTTCTCAAACTACTCTAAATATCAGGCGACTACACGCACACCTCACAATAGGAAGATCATCATCATTTATTAGTAATGAAATATAACTCTTAAACTCAAGTTCTACAACAAAAAGCCTTCATATCCCACATACCAATGTTTGGAATAATGGCTGTCACTAGAAGTTTAATGTTTTAGTTTGACTGTCTTGACATAAATAGGTATGACAAAGAGCAATGTTTTAAGATATGTGCATCACAAAGCATCCACATACAAAACAATACATCCAACTGTAAAAAAAAAAAAGGGGGGGGGGGAAACTATTTTTAAATGCATGCTCGTTCTGTATTCCTGTCAAAAATACTGCTTGAACCCTGCTAAAATATCGACATTTTAAGGAGAGGGAAAAGAAAAAAAAAGGGAAAAAAAACCCCACACATACACAGCAGAAGTCATTTGAGGAATGAATAAGCAGCTGCTGAAGTTGTCAGTAGCCCAGGCCTTCTCAACTCCTGTGGCATGTCATAACACAGTGAAAGCATGCTCAGTTGTAAAACCAAATATTTAAATCCATACTGGAAGGCAAAAAGAATGCAGACAACATAAGGTCAGCTGAAATGTTTAATATTTTCATAAGAACACAACTGGTCTTTGATCCTTCTTTTCAATTCACTCTGAAATAACAGAAATAAAGAATTAGGCAGCTTTAACCGGAATGATGAACTACAGAAGACAAACACCAAGATCTTACATCATCTTTATCATGTTTAACCAAATCACACATATACAAATGCTGTCCTCAAGTGTTCCCAGCGTGTCAATGCCTGCACTGAAGAGGATAACAGACTAAGCCCATCTCAGACAGTTAATAATGAGCACAGATATAGCAAATTTGTTTAGGAGGAGAAAAATAAAGGTTTTGGCTTTCTTGTTCAGGCAAGATAGGTTTTATACAATAAGAAGATTGTTCATTACACCTTCAAGGATTAAACAAATAAATAAATAAAAAGCTATCAGATGAAGTCGAGGCTTAGAAGGTAAGCGGTTTATTATGCTCTGCAAAATCTAAAGACTAAAGAAAATCTGGGAAAGATGCTGTTCTAAAGAATTTTACAAACACTTTAGATTATTGTTTTGGGGTTCACTTCTTACTTCTCAATTGATAATGCAAAGACAAAGTACCTTACTTTTCATTTCACTGTGAGAAATTTCAAGCATGTAATTTCATTTCATGTACCACCTATGCAGCTCTATAAATAGAATTAAAGACAAAGTTTCCACAAATTCTCTCTAGCTACCCCTTCCATTCTGAAGAAGGTTTAGACCTTACTTGTACTGCAATATGGGTCTCTTTCATGTCTGCAGTTCAGTTACCTTTAAACAATTCTGGATTATACTCAGCCAAGAAGATCCATCTACATTAAAAGACCTAGTAAAACCAAAGATCATTCATTGAAACTGCAAGTTTTGTTCAACTGAAATTAACTATCGAACATCCACATTATGAGACTCTGAAACAGTGTACAGCACATCTGTATATATACTAGTCTCATAAATACTTTGTTGGCTCTATTCAAAGAAACACTAACTTAAGGTTCAGCTGTGATTTGTACTACAACTATAAAAGAAATACTCTAAAAAGCTTGTAGGCAGAACTTTGCAGTCCAACTTACCTTTTAAATATTGAAGCTTACTAATGGTATACAGCCTGTCTTAAGGTAAATAATTGTAGGAAAATGATCTGTTACCAGGAAATCCACATTTCAGTGATTATTATGTAAGCTGCAGCATTTCTAGAAGCAGATGGTATAGCACTCTAAGCCAGAGTTCATATTGCATATCTGAGATTGTAGAATCATCCAGCACAAAAATATGCCGCCATTCTAGTAGCTCACTGAAGACAAAGCCCAGAAATGCATATTCTACTTCACAACATACAAAGACATGAAACTGGCCCATAGTCACACTTTATAGGGACATGACAATTCACATTGCTATCTTCAAAATGAGAAAGTATACACTCCACAGGAATGACTGTAAAACTTAGCATCAGAAGGTATGTAGATAAGAGGAATAGTTAGAAAGATACAATGCAATAACCTGCATAAATTATACATATACACTGTACTCAGATCAGGCTTTAGGCCAGGAAGTGAGCAGTGGAAGTTAAATTTAAACCCCTTCCATGACAACTACAGCAAACAGCCTGTAAATTATTTTGATGTATAAAGTGATGATGCTTTTTTTTTTCCTAGATCAGGTATATTTTAAATTTAAGGAAACACCAATTAATATATTTTGGAATGATCGAGGCCCCAAAAAAATCATATAAAAAGACTTGAGTAAAATCATCCCCAAACTTATGGGGTAACAGTCTATCCAAACTAACTTCCTATATGACATCTGTAAATATATTAATTACCTGGTACTACAGGAGGATGAAAGTGACTTGTCTTTTCAAAAAGAGAAAAATCCAAGTGATCTCATTTCAGAAGTGGAACAGCACTGAGGTTGAAGGTGCACAGTCTGAAAATACTTTGTTTGCTCTACAGTAGACTTTCAACCCTACAATGCACTCTAGTCATTCCAGCAACATTCTATGCTAGCTCATAAAAGATAATTGAGGATTGGTCAATACAAAGTAGTAATAAACTATTCCAAGTCTGAGGGGTGTTTTTGAAGTTTATGCGCAGATTGTAACTAAACAGGAATAAGTGATATCACAGTAGAATGTTTCATTTAAGCTAATCGGAAGCACTCAGTGTTTTCTTTTGCCTTTCACTCTTAACAAAGTATCTGATTTTCACTAAGAAGGATAACAAGCACAAAAGCTCAAGCAGTATGCTGCCTTATCAACTGGAAATTAGGTAACAGAAAAATCTTTGTAAGGACACATTATGTTTCATTTTCAGAATTGTGATGAATACGTGGTTCCTCCTAAAAATTTCACTTGTTTTCCTATTGCTTCTATTTTTCACTCTGCCAGCTGCTAGAAGGGAAGACAACATCCATGCTTTTCTGTGCGCCCTTCCTTCTCCTTGAAGGGAGCACTCCATGTAACTGCTGAAAATGAGACTCCTCACATCTTCTATGCATTTTACAAATAGTCTGTGAAGTCCCCAGCCTAGAGCAATCGGACATTTCTTTAGGAAAGTAATTCCTTTCCTTCCTTGCTGGGTAGGAATTTATTGTTGATACTCAAATCAACCTGACAAATAGCCTTTCAACTTTCACAAGACTGATCTTAAGATACCATTGCTGCCAAGTACTGAGTTACTTTTTGATGGACATACCTGAGCAGAGGTGAAAAAAAGCCACCTTCTGTTCCCCTGCTTTAGGGAGAACTGCTCTCCTGACATGTGACATGCTCAAAGATGGCCAAAGGAATTGACAAGTTTTAGCTGGTATCATTGCTTCACAAAGTTACTAGTGAGTGAAAACTGATGGCCTTTCATTCTGCTGTTGCCTAAATAAATCCCCACTGCTTAACAGATAGGAGTGCTTTTCTTAAGCCCTCACACACAACTATCATTAACTAAAATCCAAATAACTAAGAGTGTTGTTCATTGATACAGACCACAAACTCACAAAATGCGTTCTTTTGGGAACAGTATGCAGTCATTCATGTTTCTATACAAGCCACTCAGAACCACACATCCAACTAAAAGGTCATTTTCTTAAGTTGTGCATTAAAGTGACAGATAAGCAAAAAATTACTTGGAGAAAAAGAGGTCTGCAGTTCATTTTTCTTTAAAGACTCAGAATAGCTTAAGGAGTTTTTCCACTATGGAAATTTAGTTCCTAAACAATGCAGTATCACATGCCTTTTTGTATAAAAGGTCTTTAGTCACCTGCAAAGAAGAATGGCTGCAGATGCCTGGGAAGTCCAAGACAGACATTTTTATTGCTATATTAAACAAAAACAGATTTCAACAATGATTAACCCAGCGTTAAATGGTGCAACAAGATCACTGTGATCCTCCTACTAGTAAGGAGAACAGCAGGAAGCAAAATGGCTAAAGGATAAATAAAAAAAGGAATGCTTGGCTTCTGGCATGGAATCAAAAATCCTATGTAAGATGCCTCATCACTATACAGGCACGAACTAGGCAAGTCAGAATGAAATCCGAAACAACCACGCATGAACAAGAAACTGCCTAGGAATAGCCAACAGTGTAATACAAAAGACTGAGGCTTTATTCTAAATCCAGCTCCAATCTATCAGTAATTTACCTTACCTAAAGCAACTGGGAGGCACATCCATAGCCTGTGAAACCTGTCCTCACTTCTGAAAGCAACTAGAGTAGACATGGCATTTATTTCACATAGGCTGTGCTGTCCTTTAAGACACAGCTAGAAGAAGAAGTAGCACCCTTCATGCAGTTAACTAGTTAGTCCTTCTACACAGGCTGTAAGAAACTTGAGTCAGTTATCTCCTCTCAACAGAGGTGATTCAAGCCTATTCCAACGACTACCAGGCTGGTCTGGAATAAGGGACTCTTCTTCCTGCTGTCAGGGCTGTGCCACTGCAAAAAATGACTTGAGTCTTCGGCTCAGGAAAAAATGGAATGCACACAGGTATTACACTGGATGAAGAAAAACAGTATAATTACCATTATCAACATAGTAATAGAAACATCTAAATGCTAACTTTTTAACGCAGTGCCACCTGCATTCATCTCAAACATATTCAAGAATAAAAGATAATAATCATGCATGACAAGTGGATAAACTTATGCAGATACCAACTCTGCATATAAAAAATGACTTTTGAGGCATTTGCAATCATAGTTCAGAACAACCCAGTCCTTAGCACTATTTCAAATAACTGAAATAAAAGCCACTTCAAGTAAATTTTTACTGCACATTTCTGAAACTGTACTGAAGGATAGCCCCAGTCTACATTATAGAAACTACATGCAGATGAATCTGCATTTAACTTTCTGCTTACATTCTTTATCAGTAACAGTTCTCCATTAAGAACTATTCACAAAAGGAGATTTCACAGAACCACTCACGCAGTCACTCTTCAGCATCTGGACTCAAACTGGGTATTATTTTAAACCTAGCTATTGACACACACATACTGACTTCACGGATGTCCTGATGAACATCACTTTAGAAAGCATATTTTGTCTTTCTGTTTTCTAACACTATATAACAAAGCTCACAATTTTACAGTAAATGTTCCAAAGCTAATAAAAATTTAAGAACTTCTGATTTTAAGTTACCATTGCTGAACTCAGTGTATTCCAAGCCAGTAATAAAAGAAAACCGGAGGGAACAGTCATAGCCACAATTAAATGGTTGCACATTTACTAAATAAGAAGAGAAATATTCCTAATTTTTATTATGAACTTGAAGAATGTGGACAAATATTAGGTATTTTAGAGAATGAGACAATTCAGTAATTCTTATTCTAAACTATAAAGATTTGGAGTAGCAAGCAATGAGCACAGACACAAAAGAGAAAAAAAATACAGAATTTAAATTAAGGCAATTAACCTGAAAGTAGAGTAATTCCGTAAAATGAACATGCTTCAGATGTCAACACCACTTTTGGTAAACTGCAAAAGGGAGCATAATTCATGAAATGGTTAAAAACATTTTGAAAACTACCAGTTTTCTATAACTAGTTAAAACCCATTTCAGTTTCGCAAACCAGCCTGCATAAAACACATATAGATAACTCCTATCTGAATGTAAACAACAGCCTGAAAAGGAGTTTGTCTTGATTTTTAAAAATGCTTTTACATCACAGAGATAAAAGAACCATTCAGTTTCATTTTGCTGAGGCATATAATCAGGGTCTAGAAGACATACACAAGGGCATAGTTTCTCTTTTCCCCTCAACAGCCCAATTAGTTTCTGCCTTTCACTGCAACTCACCACACCTTCAGTTTTACCAGTTTGGCATGTTGTGGATCATGCTGTAAATTGGATCATAGAAATTATACAGATTAAAACTCCTCATCTCTTTTTTGGGAAAGTATTCTTAAGCCAAACACTTCAGGAATCATTAAAGTCAAATAAGAGCTAAAGATATTTCAACTAGAAAGAGTAAAAAAGTTACCTCTAATTAAGGGCTTCTCTTTTGCTCTTGCTATATCATTTCACTAAGGGATCTGCTAGGAAAACACTTATCGGAACATGCAGTTCTCAGGACTGGGCTAGCACCATCAGAGAGGGAAGCAAGCTTAATAGCTGAGCCACAGTAACACAGGCATAGCAAATGCATCAGTGTATGGATTAATGACCGAAAATAGTTTTTACAACATAGGGAGCAACTTCATCCAAAGAAGCTGTAGATTTACTTTGTTCATGCTACCTTCTGCAGCTCCTACGGTCAAGCCTATCAGCAACACCTCATCTTGAGGAGATGTAAACAGGAGAGCTGGAAAACCAGCAAGCATGTATTCAAATTGTTTGCTTCTAACTATTTCTCTTTTCACTGATGGTATATTGTAAGGATCAATTTGTCAAGCAAACTTCCCAGAGTTAAACATAAGACTACAAACCTACCATTATTAAAAATAAGTAAATAAATAATGGAAGCACCTTTTTAATCACAATTAGAACAGCAGCATTGAGGCAAAACAGTCTCACCATCATCTGTTTATTCCAAAAACACAAAATTCTAGTCAAGAAAACCACATCTTTTTGATTTATACTTTGTAAACGTAGCATTTGCACAGTATGCAATAACCCACTCAATTTTTAACGTTGCACTTAAACTCAGCAGGCAATTTCATAACATGCACTGAAGAAATGCAAGTGCAAAGGTGTTATCAGTGTAAGAATTCAACTGTTTGAAATGGGATTATTCTGTCATCAACACTTGATACGTACTATTGCAATTCTAATGCTATTTAATGAAATAGCCTTCAAAATCCAATTTTACAAGCAGACAATGCAAATTTACCACTTACAGCTTCAGTAAGGCTAGTAATTAAGTCTTTAGGACACTGCTGAAAACATTTTTGATCTCATGACTAGTACGTAAATTTCAGGAAAAAAAGAATAATTTTGAGAGAGTAATCATCAAAGAGTTTGCAGTATTTTCTAGAAACATCTGCAGTTTTTGACCAGTCACTGGGACATGCCGTTAGGATATCAGAAGCAGAAACTAGTTGCTTGACAATAGAGATTCTAGGTTGGGGAAGCACTTTCACCAGCACTCTGTAACCCAGTTCAGACATTAAGATTGTGATCCCACAGAATGAACCACCTCTTCTGTGCTGAAGATGGCTGTTCTTAGAGCAGATTGGTAGCAACAAATTAGCTCCAAAGCCTTAGAAATATCATATTTGAAAGAACAGACTACAGTTCTTGCCCAAGAGAATTAGCACCAAGATTAAGTCTGCTTATCACTGAAAAGGGACATGCTCTACTTGGAACTTCTCTTTAGGGAGGAAAAGAACAAAACTGGTCCTTCCTAAAAGGAAATGTCACAAAGGTATAGCTAAAGGAAAAAAAAAAAAAAACCCACACTGCCAAAAGCAGTTCTATCGTTACTCTAGACACAGAGCAATTACACTTTTGTTTAAGCGAGTATTAGGGACAAAAAGATATGCCAGGAATATTACAGGTCCTATAAATACAGGAAATCAGTAAGTCTTTGGGAAGAGGGAAGGACAAGATGAGATGGAACTACGGCACTGTCAGGAAAAGAGCTTTATGTCAGCCACTGCCTTCACCTCCTGCTAGCCCATGGACAGAAGTTTCTGCCAGTCCTGTGCAACCACTCCTGAAGCTTTCTGGAGGGGAAAGCTTTCAGAGAGGATGAAAGATGCCAGTTAGTTCCCCCAGCTCCCTTCCATGCTTCAGAACAGATGTTTGATTTAGCATATTTTCCCCCACTTCATATGTGCATTTGAAAGAAATGGTCAAGTTCTCTATTTAACTTCTCAGAGACATTTTAAAAAAACAGAGTGCAATACTGACACAAGTAATAAACTAATTAGAGCCACAGACCTAGAGAATGATGTCACTCTGCCTTTCTCTTTCTAATTCTTTTCTGCTAAAAATCAGCTACAATGTTGTAACAAAACACGTGTACGGTGATTTGGATCTGTGCTTAATATAGCTTAAGCAAAATAGCATTCCATGTTTTAATATACGAATACATCTGCTATTCTAAACACTTATATTGGCAGAGTACCGGTTCTTACACATCTGCATTTCAGCATATGCTAAAGACAAGAATTTGAACAAGATAACACTGATGTTTCTATAAGGATTGTAATTAAGACAATTAAGACAAATTTCACGCAAGACAAGAACAATTCTTATTCAGTTTATAATTTACTCTCTTCAGTATTGATGCATTTTTATCATCAACAACTTGAGTTCTTCAAAACTTTAAAATATTTACTCGGAAAAGTTAACAGTTTTGCTGGTATGTATAAACATTCCCTCACCAGATTTACTGTAATACCCTTATATAAAATCTTTCATCTTATATTTCACTCTCTTAACAGGAAAGGCCAGAGGCAACAAAGATTCAAAGATCTGACTATATCAATTTAAACGTATCTAGTGAGATTAGCACTACAATAAATAACAGGTAAGAGTAACGTTCCCTGACTAAAAATATTTTTTTTAGCAGCTCCTGCTTTCTTTTCACATTGTCCTCTCTACAGGGGTCAACTAACTCACTACTGAATAATGACAGAAAGGGAGAGTTTTTCCTAATATTTCTCTTACAACTACTTTCAAATTCTCGTGCAGGTGGTCTTTCTCCATACTATTCTTAACAAAGTGGTAACACACAGAATGAGACATTTCAAGTGTTCTTCATTACCAGACCCATGAAAAGAAGAGCAAATTAAACAAAAAATATCATTCTATGTAACATTTTACATTGAATATTTTAACTACAGTCTGCCCCAGCAAATAATTACTACTTCAGGCAAAACACAGAAGCAACTTTAACCCCTTGAAAAGTGGAAAAATATCAATCAACATATACGCATCAAGTCACATAAAGCACGCTTCAGATGCTTCTTTCATTCTTTACAAGATTTTCAACGATGAGAATGATTAGCAACTTGAATCATTATGGAATTTTACATGTCTTTCCCATAGGGACCAATATGCCTAAGTGGATATTTATTACTAGTTTCTAGGATTAACCTTACAAAAATAATACGCCCTTTCCAATGGACAGAGTTTTCAAGCAACTATAATGCTTGCAGATTAACAAGTAGAAATTTAAATCCATTGCTAATCTGAACAACAATTACAACTGAGGGAATTACAGTGCAAGTTTTTCCACTGGTATTCCCTAGCCTTGGGGACATTCTTAAAGGTGAAAAGCATTCAAAGTGTGTACTCAGTCAAAATACTGAGACTGTCAGTTATGATTGAACTATATTTTGAATGCCTCACTCAGTACTATAACATTATTTTTGCAACAGTTAATTTCCTTTATCAAACAAAATTAACATTTTCATTATGTATATTAAATATGATTACACACCAATCTACTGACATTCCTATATATTATTAAACCTTAGAGAGCAGTAAAATAGATGCGTATTCCCCTCACTTTTTCCTTTTTAAATATGATTTGTTCATCTGACATTGCCTGATTCAGCTGTAAAACCAAAGTATATTTTCTCCAGGTAATTGCAGAGAAAGAACATGAAACATCAAGAAACAAGTTCATACTACTTTTTATTTCATGCTGAGGGAGGAAATGTAAGTTAGGAAGTTTTTGCTTTGCTAACTACCTGTAACTGGCTCTGAATTTAATCATCAAAGTCTTCAAATTGAGCAGATATTAACGGAGAGCTGTGAAGCACATTATTTCAGTTATCTCCTCTACATAAAATTGTAAATTCATAAATAAACCTACTGTTGAACATACCAGAAAAACAGTATGATTATTTTACATCCTATCACACAAGATGTTTAGATTTTTCTGCTATTAATAACATCATCTAAGTTGTCTAATGACCAGGATTTTCCACATTATTATTCTCAGTATTCACCAAAATGGATTAGTAACTCAGATTTAACTCTGTCCCAGGTTGATAGATTTTTTTTTCCTCCTCCAGTGACTGAAACGTATCTTACGAATGACGGAAAGTTTACCATCACTAAAAATGGATTAATACCACATAAAGATGTTCAATTAAAAGCAAAAATAAATAGCTTTTCTTAGCAAGAAAAGTTAACTGATTTTATTTAAAATCTTGGTGCTGAAGGAAGAATTAAAGGAGCTCATGTTCATACTCTGACAAAATTCAGAGGGAAAGACAAACTAAACAACACAGAAGCTTTATAGTTGAAAAAAAGTGGTTTGGAGAAGAGGGGGAAAAGATACACTACACATTCAGATATTCAAAAGACTGTTTGAGACACCTTCTTGCGGGGAAAAAAAAGCCTCTTAAAATCAGTCAGATTGAACCATTACAGCTCCCTCTTTCAGTCAACAGGTGTTACCAGTACGGTGGTGTACCTTCTTTAAAACAAGCAGGCTGCAATATACAGGAAGTTAAAGAGAATTTATCTCAGTGCACTACTCCTTTGGAGGAAGAAAACAAACAAACAAACAAACAAAAACTATTTTAAATTCAAAATTAAAGGTAATGGTCTCAAGATATTATGCAAAGACTGCAGATTTAATATTACATAATGCAAAAAGGAACACTGACAGATTTTAATTTTTACATCATTTTTAAGAGATTAACGGCTGGTAAACCACACTCCTTTCCTGGACGATGGCTTGTCTCAGCAATACTTTTCTCTAAGTCACCCTTTATTAAGACAGAGAAACACTGATAGAAGAATTCTTCATAGCGTGTCATGCTATTCCAAAAGACAAGTCGTTTTAAGGAACCACCTATCGGAAAATGAAATTTCCGGGATGGCAACAAATAATTCATAGTGCCCCTTACCTCTTTGTTCTATAAATAGAGACTCAAGAATGTGCATTTCTGTAAGGTTTTTCGAGTGTCATCCACTGATATGAAATGCCACATGCCAATTTATGTGCAAAAAATCAGTTAATTCTATATTCCATTAACCATCACACCCATCAAAGACAGATATCAGCATATTAAAGCATAGACATTGTCTATGCTTTTATATAACTTAGTTTAAAATATCTCTCTAAAATTCAAATTTAAGCTACACTTCTGTTCTTCAAGACTCAGCAAGTGATTTTGCCGTTCCCCTATTTTTATAAGAAACTGTTCAGTAGAGAAAAGCTGACTAAGCAAAAAGCTAAATAGGAAGATTTGTTGTTTTAGCCATATTAAGTCTATCAGTAACCATGTAAATTCATGTTTCTGTGCAAAGGTGTTTTAAAAGCTGATGTGTCCATGTCTTGAGGACAAGACAGTGAAGGGTGTAAGAGGGAAAGAGGCAGAGACTACGTGTAAAACAGATCTGTGTGTGGGTATGATTCTACAGTTCTACAAAGAGTAGTTCCTCATTTCTCCATCGCATAATTGCAACCTAAAAGTATTTCTGTATGAGATACTGTACTTGTACCAAAGGGAGTGGACCTGCACCTTTCCAGTAGAAGAGAAACGACTTCACTTGTTCATCCACCTCTGAATACTTATAATGAGGTAAAAACATAAAAAGCCTTGAAATACTGTTAAAAAAAAAAAAAAAAAAAGCAGATATAGGGCACAAATACACAGGTGAGTATTTTCTGCCACACAAGACAACAAAACCAACAGGAACAAAATCTTCTGAAATTAATAGGCAAGTTATTTGCTTCTTAAAACAAGTAGCATTAATGTAGGAGATAAATGATTATACCTATCTCAATTTTATACAGGTCATATGATACTCATGGATACAGGCACTCCTTCTTCCCCTCCCACTACCAGTGATTTTCCCCCATGGAAAAAAAAATGACAATATACCACTCTCTCCATCTTCATGAAAACCAATGCAGATGTCAGCCTTGTCTGGGAGGCTCTTCACAAACCTGCCTGCGCTCAGCAATATGGATGGCTAAAAAGCTTAAAAGATTTTGGATTTTTCTTTTTTTTGGGGGGGGGGGAGGGGTTAACAGAAGATTGTTATGAACAATTCAAACCGTTCTTTCCCCTTTTGCACCAGGGAAAGAGGATTTGCGCGTGTTTTGTTCTCCGGGTCGCAGCACAGCGACTTGGCGATGCCCATGCAGGGGACCCGGTGCCTGCAGCTCCACAGGGTGGAGACTCGGCCAAGCTGACATTGTCTGGATGCCACAGACCACATCCCTCGCGCATCCCCGGCTTACTTCCCAGCCTCTTCGGAGGCATGCCACGCCACGGAGAGCAGCGGGAAGGAAGAAAGGAGGGAGGGAAAAAAAAAAAAAACGCCCCCACAGCCCCTCAAAACGCCGCCAGCCACCAACATTTAAACGCTCGTCTTGCGGCACCAGCCCCGATGGCGGAGCAGAGGGTGGGGGGCACACACACTGCGGACCTTCAGACCCGCGCCCCTCACGCCCGGCGCCGGCCGCAGCGGTCCCGCAGCGTCCCCCGCCCGGCCGGCAGCCCGAGGGGAAGCGGCGGGAAGCGCCACTCCCCGCCTGGCTCCGCCGCCGCCGCCCCCTCCCGACACAAGGCGGCTCCCCACTCACCTCGCCCCGGCTCCCGCAAAATGGAGGGGCGCGGCGGCGGGCACGCTCCCGCTCGCTCCCTCGCCGCGGCGCCGGCGCCCGGGCTCCGCTCCCGCTCCGCTGCTCCCGCTCCGCCTGCGGACCTCCGCGGCGGCGGCTCCTCCTCCCCTCGCCGCCGCTAACGGTGGCCGCCGGTGCCGGCTCCCACTGCCGCTCCCTTCCTTTCCCCCTTCTTGTTTCCGCCGAGCGCGAAGCCGCCGCCCGGCAGCCGGGGCACGTCCCTGCCCGGCAGCGGAGCCGCCGCCGCCGCTCCCGCCTCAGCCCCCGCCGCTCACTTCCGGCGCGCAGGCCGCGCCTCGCCGCGCCCCGCCCCGCCGGGCCCGCGGCCAGCGCCCGGGGGGCGCCCAGGGCCCGCCGCGCGCCGGCCGTTAACGGCTGCCGCCGGCCGGTGGGCCGTTGGCGCGCGGGCGCTGCCTCGCGGCGGGGGGGAGGGGGAGGGGCTCCACGCGGCAGCCGTTAACGGCCGGCGCGCTCCCGCGCGCCCCACATCGGGATGGGCAGCAGCCTCCGCGCGGGCGCTCCTCCCGTGCAGCTTCGCCCTTAAGCGGGGAAAAAAAAAAAATTGTAAATCTTTTCGGAAGGGGCACGAGGCACCGCAAATAGCGCGAGGCGGGCAGGCGTGGCCCCGGCGGGGCGCGGGCGTGCCTCGCACGCCGCCTCGGCCGGCTTCAGGCACCTGGAGCATGCCGCTCTCGCAGAAGGGAGACGATTACGCAAAATATTTACTTCTGTAAATACTAATTTACCCACAAGGTTGTGAGCTGGGTCAAAAGCAACACAGCGAAGCGGCTTTTAAAATACAAGTGAATACATGGAGAAAGTATTTGTACACGTACATACAATCGCGTCATTTGAAAGACAAAGTTCACACACAGAATATTAAATAATGAAAAAGAGACAAAAGTGCCTTGCTATATAAATTAGCCTTAGCACATATTTCCTTACAAATATGAGACAATAAAACGACATACTAACTGTTAAAAAAATCCTGGACAAGTTAAGGTCAAAGTTACGGAAGCAGAAATGTCAGTGTTTCAGCTGCAAGACGGAATTTCTCTTACAAAATAGTGGTCTGGAATAACAATACTGAGTTCATACAGTAGCTTTCTAGAACTGCAAATAATAATAATAATAATAAAATCTCATCTAGCCATTTCAAGTAACACGCTGCTACAGCTACACTGTTTCATGGTCTGTAGAAGTGTTCCACCATTAATAAATGTTGGGCACATATTATTTATTGAAAGTGATAAGTGCTTTAATTTTCACAGCCGTTCTGTACCTGCTGAGTATCAGCAGCGAGAGTGCTAGCAGTGATGATGAAACTGATGCTATCAACAGGTTTATCCTGAGCCTCCAGGTTATACTAATCTCACCATGCTCTCCTAATGATCTGCAGTGCCCCCAAATGGATTAGAATACCCCCCCCCCCAAAAAAAAAAAAAAAAAAAGAAAGAAATTAAGCACAGCATGTGCGTTATCAGTATAAACAGCAACTGGTGTGTGCCATTGGGCTCACCCCGCAGCACGGTTCCAGCTACACCTGCTCCTAACCCTGCGCTGGAGCAGCAGCCAGTCATGCTCCCAGCCGTAAAGGTTTGGTAACCACACAGCCAGAAAGGGTGTCAAACTTCATATGCTCAAGTATGAAATTATAGTAAAAAAATAGTCTGTGGCTAACTAATGCAAAGTCGGCATTTGACGTGCAGAAATGTTACTCCTTTAAGTCAAACTTGTTAAGGTGCCTTGAGTCTAACCAGACAACACAGCTAGATCTAATGCAATGTAGAAAGCAGAGCCAGATCACATTAAGCTGGAGGACTAGACTGGATCTATGTCCATCCTACAGAACCACTACCCAATTACATACATCAGCTACTAATATAAAATCATCCCCCAGGCCAGGAAAATAGCACATACCTGCAGCAGACTTCAGATAAGGTTTTTGAAGTAGCACAGGGGATTTAGTTTCATATCTTCTGACAAAATTAACAGCTAATAAAATAATAAAAATAGTTTAGCTCTGTGAATAGGTTAAAAGATCAGTTTAAATGTGTATCTGCTTCCAAATGGGAAAGGACAAAATAAATCATTGTTTTTAAATCAGGGCAATAATTCCATGGCTATTGACCCTTCCTTCTTCCTAAATGTTGTCTACCAATCTCAATTTTAAGTATTGCTAAACAATATTGGCAGCTGAGGTTAACTTTGAAACCTTCAAAAGGCTCTTTTATGTATTTGAATCATTCTGAAAAAGAAAATATAAATAAACAAAGGTTATCTAGGCTTTTGGTTTATTAGACAGTCAGGGGAATTTCCACAAAGGATGCAAGACTCATCTTGATTGCTTTGTTACCCAAGAAAGCTCAGAAATGCACAGCAGAAATCCCACTATCCTATGACAGAAGCTCAAATGCCCATGACTCCTGCCAGTGCTAATGGGAGAAAGTGCAGTCTGACTGTTTCCACCTGCTTCTTCATTAAATAAATTTTTGGCTAAAGTATTCAAGGTACATAATCATCAAAAAAGTCTCTTCTGTGCATCAGTAACTTCCTCAGCCCAGACTGTGTACATGCATGTATATATATATATATATATATATATATATACACACACACATATACACACACACATAGAGAGAGATTTATATATATATTTTGCTGTTCAAGTCAGCTATAATGCAATTTCCAAATGGGAGTTATGACAAAGTATTGCAGTCATTCTTTAAAACAGGTACAGCACTACAGCCATTAATATAAATAATTCAGCTCTTACAGTCTATAATTTAAAGTTTTCCTTTTCTCAACTTTTATCTACTGTTCCAAGTAAACAAGAATATCTTGAAGTGAATCTGATCTTGAAGCAACAAGCATAATGAAAAACAAGCATAGTCCTTAGTAAGAATACAGACTTGAATGGGAGCTACTGCGGCTTCAAGGCATCCTTCTGCTGCCTTGAACGTGCACCACGTTTATCCCTTTCAGAAACTGGTCATGTTGAAGATTAAGGTTGCTAAGCTTTCTCAGGGCCACTATTTTTAGAAATTATTCTTCTCAGCTGTACTATTTGCCTGTGGGAACAAGTTCAAACAGAGGAGCACCACAAACACACAGGAATCAAAACACCATTTTCTGACGTCATTTCATCAGTGCAAATCAGGAACATCTTGACTAAATCCAGCTGAAATGCTTCTGATTTTCAGTGGGATGACAACTCCAAATCCATGGCACAGAACGTGCTGTTATTGAAAATATGAGCACCCTCCTCTTTAAGGATTTATGATGATTTATAGCACAGAATGATTAAGCTAAAGTCAGAGAGGAAGTTTCTTTCAGAGTTAAGGTCTGAATCCTGCTCTCATCAGTCCCATGACAGTCTCTTGCTTGGAGATCTTTCTTCATCACAGACTCGTTAACTGAGATTCTTTGTATGGAAGTACCAGGGTTGTCATAATGCAAGATAGCAAATAATCTATCTATATCATTCATTATCGCACTGTAGGCCTCTCCTTTTAGAGAAAAGTTAAGTCATCTATCATATATCTCAGCAAATCAGCAGGGCTAATACAAGGCAAAAAAACCAACCAAATAAACAAAAAACCCCCATATCTTCTTGACCCCCAGAGCAATCAGCTTATACTGCTGAAGCAGAAAGCTTGTTTGTCCCTTGCTTTGTTTTAATCTAGCACACGCAGCTACAAACGTCGTCTTTGCTCACAAAGCTCCCTAAATCTCTTTTTTAATTCTAGTAAAGTCTTTGCCTTGATGACTGCCTATGGCAATTGGATTCCATAAGAGAAATTACACTGCGTGAAATAATATTGCAAATGCATTCTAGAAGATTTCACTCTATGAGTATAGTAGCTACAATTGCACTAGCCAGCTGAGCATTTGCTCTACCCTCAACAAATTCTCAGCTACATCATTCTATCATGATGTTATATTGTCTATATGATGATATATGCCTATCACAACTATCATTTACTCACAATGTCAGTCAGATCTTTCTGTGGAAGATGAAGGTGCTCAGCACTTCAGTTAGGTACATCATAGTTTAATCTTCCTTCATTTCCCCTTAAAATTCCCTTTTCACCACAAGGCATATTACCCTCCCTGTTACTCTTTTTCTCGTTCTCTTTATTCTGCACAGCTGAGTGTCTGGCTCCCTTTTAAGTCCTCTGAGGAAAATCCTGGTTCTCATCAACATATCTGAGCAGCACCTGTGCAGAATGCATATAAACACAGGCAAGCCACAGCAAACATGAAGGCTGGGATCTTCTGCTAGGTAAGGCACTGCAGTGGTTCTGCTCCCATGTTGAAGTTAGTGATTGATTTTAACAGGAGCAGGGCTGAGCTAATGCTGGCACTTTAGAAAATCCCACCCAAGGGATTTGGTGATATCAAAAGTGCTTGAGGCAGGTTAACTGTGGGGCATTTGTGCTAATAAGGAATGGTGCAATTGTCATTATTAACTTTCTTTCTCCAAAGTGTAATTAAAATGTACATATTTTATATCTTCAGGAAAAATTTAGTGTAAAAATATCTTTATTTTTAGAATTTCTTACTGAGAGATAGAAAAATGTGGCTTTCTGCAGCTCATTTACAGGCCTTAAGATCTATCATGCCCTTGAGATCTATTAATATTCTCTAGCTCCCTGTCTTCTCCCTTTCTTTTTCCTCTGTCCAACTTAATATGATTACAAGGGAAAATAATGTGGCTGTCAGTCCCATCTACAGTAGTTCCACTGGTCACTCATATAATATGGATTTTTATCATCTCCTTGGAGATGGGAGGAGGAGCCAGTACTTTTCTATCTTACAGTACCTATAAAACCAGGAAAAAAAGATCACAGTGGAGATGATGAATGGGAAAAGGTCCACTAGCATAGTGCCAACAACAGCAAGGAGGATGATGTAAACAAATGCTAATACAGAGGACATTGACTCTGGCATGGTCATCTTTCAGAAAAGTCACTACGGCAGGGTGGGCCTTCTATAAAGAAGGCAAAAGCTATGGCAGTGGCTTTGCAAACAAATCTGCAAGCAAATATGCCCTGGAGTATCTTTGGGTTTCTTCTGATGGATGCCACTGAAAATGATGAGGTTACACACGCCCAAGAATTATCAGGGTCCATGTTTCACTTAAGACGCAAGGCACGAGATCTTAGTGGTTCTTTTCCACGCATTAGTCGAATTTTCAGTATTTCATGTACTTTCAAAGGCATTAAATCATCCCATCTCTTGTTGTGTCATGGTAGAGGTTTGTTCCATAGTGTTACGGTGAAAAGACATACCAGAAGTTTTGTGGAAAGTCATTGCTGTATATAGCAAAACTAGTCCACAATGTGTTTAAAATACTAAGTGAGGTGAACAGCAGAGTGGGGCATGAAAAAGAACTAGTTTTATGTCTGTTCCCTGCTTATTTTTCTATTTTGCAGCTCAGAATTAGTCCTGAGGTTCTGATGAAAAATTGCTCTCTTCTTGCAATGACCTTTTTGCTATGGCCTTACTCATTCTTAAGACACCATGGCACTGGCTGATGTGAAATGAGAAGACCCAGGCTAATCCAGGGTCTGTCTGGCTTAGGCATTTCTCTGTGTCAGTGCATGTCTGAGAAGGGCTTGGCAGATCAGGCTATTAGTATTACCATTACAGGGTAAGGCATAAAAGAAGCAACAAGTGGTCATTCGCCTTTCAGATCAGTTTTAACCTTCAGTTTCTACTTCCTCCATGCTGTCATTTTTTCATTTTAGGCTGAAATGGTTCTATTAATCTCACTTCAAAAGGGAAGTCTATTGGTCATTTTTGAGTTAGAGAAAAACAACAAGTACCTTTCCTTCAAGACCAAATGCCTTATATGTAGTTAATCCTCATAAAGGAATAATTACTTGCTAAACCTGATTTAATAATAACTAAAGTGTAAGTGATTTTGTGAATAAAATAAGGCACTAGAATTTTCAGTCAGGTTACTGTCTGAGATGGAGCAGAATTTTGGAGCTTCTATTGATGCAGTGTGAATATCCATTATGGTACAGCTAGCTTTTCACTGTCTTTACAGAATGATGTATTTTAAAATCAATCAAACCCAGTTATATACTGGCTATAACTGCAGGAAGAAGCTTTGTGTGTATGTGGTACAGCAATGTAGAACAGTTTCTGGAGCTGTGGGGATAGAGAAAACACATCTCTGGTACAATGCTGGCACTACTACTTGTTTTTCTAGTTGCAAGTAACTATGCTTTCCCAGCTATCTTCAGCCATGTCTTGTCCCTGGATCTTGTCCTTGACCGAGATTCACTCAAGTGGACTTTTTTTTTTTCTTTCTTTCAGGAGCCAGCTGGCACTAATCAAGTTGCAAGACAGGAGAGAGAGTTCAGCTTTCTCCAAAAGTTCTGTGTTATTTAACTGTATCAAATGCTTACATAGGAGAACTATTTTTTTCATGTCATTTTTGTGCGTATGTGAATTATTTGACATATGTCTTGTAAATCAGATATCAGGATTTACTGGAATTTTTGTCTTGACCACTTGAAGTGACATTGGCTGGACTTGTCACATTTTTTAAACAAGTACTTTAAACTGGTGCAGTTGTTCTTTAGAGAATGACTGAAAATAGTTGCAAAAAGTTTCAGATTCTCTTTTGAACAGCTGTATATGAATGGTAAGTAGATTTTTGGACAGTAAACTTCAGCTTTATTTGTGTTGTATTTTGAAACTTCTACAGTTTATTTGGAAGTTCAAAATTTAATAAATATTTGAGCATATTTAACATGACCTGTCTGATGTTTCTGGACTTAAACAAGAGGTCCTTCATGATTTTTGGAATACTTTTAGTGATGAGGTGGGAAGAATTAAATGGGACTTCTGAATAACTTCCAAGATTTTAATTCAAGATTTAATAGGCAAAAATCAAAGTAATCTTCATCAATAATTCTTTCAGGGAAAATTTCCTTCTTCAATCTTAATGTGTACTTTTGAGGTAGACTATTTGGGAACATTTGTTTCAAGAAAATTCAACTGCTTTAAATATCAGTGTGATTTCTCTACTAGTCTAAGACTATACATATGTGTAATGTTGTATACAGGTAGACACATTCAGATATGCATGTAATATGTACTGAAGTACTAAGGGATTACCTCTGACTAAATGAAGAGTGGGATTAAATGAACATATGGTGTTAAGAAAACTGGAAATAAAATCCCCCTCAATCTTAACTCTGTCACACTTGCATTCCTTATTAGAGGATTACTTCTGAGTCAGTGTGGACAAGCTTTCTGAGAAGGGAGCCGATGGGCAGGAAGGTTCACAGATTGGTACTAGTTTTGAGGGAAATCCTGCAAAGTGAGATTGTCTAGGTGAAGGGTACTTTGGTTTCTGTTAGAATCTTAAAGCTAATATTTCCTGTGTACTGTATCAATACGTACATATAGTCAAACAGAGGTGTAAGACAGGACCTAGTAGTTCCTTTTGACTCATCATCATATTGTGGCAGGTAGCTTTTTGCTTTTATGTAAGTAAGTCAGACTACAGTTATAATTGGACACTGTCTTATTATATGCCTTTATATAAACATGTATTAAATAATGACTAGGAAACTTGTAAGCCTATATTAAATTGACAATTTTTGATCCATAAAAATCTATAAATTTGTTTCAAAAAGTAATGTATGATATTAGATTTTAACACAACTGTTTTCCTGATTATTTACCTGAAAACCATACTTAAAGCAGATGCATAAAATCACTGCAGCATCCATTTTATAAACAGACCAATAGCAAACTGGAGATGACAGCATGAGAATATCTTTGGAGAAGATACCCACTGTTCACGTGCACTACAATCAGCTGTACACCTTGCATTTAGCTAGTGTAGCCAGTCCATGTTTAGCAACCTCAGTGAGCTCCTCCAGACTGTAATTTGGAAGTTATCTTAATGCTGCTTCTTTTCTTAGAGCTTTATATTAGGTTATTCTGAAGTCTTGCTTCTTCCTCTGGATCCTCCCAAAGACCCATTCATGTTAACATATTTGCCCTTGAAACTTCTTCCCATACAGTTTGAATTCTTGCTTATAAAACTCTTTAAAGTCTAACCATCTCTTCCTGTTGAACTGACCATTTGTTGTCTTCTCCCATAAGCACAATCTGTTTTCTTCTCTGTGTCTTAAAATAAACTCTCTGAACAAATATAAGAAGCCACTGCACAGTCCCTTAGAAGCCTTTTGCATATACACTCCATTTTGCTGTCTGCAAAGCTGATAACGACCACCACAGTAACAAGTAAGAATACTGGTGTCTCAAAATAGCAGTCTGGCAACGCTTACATTGCGCAAAATCAGTGCATGCAACTACTTGTTTTTACCTTTGCTATTTGTGTCCTTCCTTTCCCATTTCCTCCCCTGGATATTCTTCCACTTCTTGGAAGTGGAACAACTGACTGACAGCTCTTTAGTAAGACATAGGTCCCCTGTAATGTATATATGAATATCTGGCACAAAGAAGCACTGGAAGTTTGTGCCAGTAGTAGGCAGGATCTGGGTTACTACACCCATACTGCTGCCTGGGACAGCAATACTGACTCATGGAGCAGGCAGCAAATCCCACGTATTCAGGCTGCATCAGCTGCACTGTGTACGTGCTGTCCCAATGGCCAGCCCCCAAACCTGATGCAGTCAGACCCAGGGGGCAGCTGGTCTGGTTAGCGTGGCCCTATACTGGGGACATCCAGCTATTGGGCTGCTTGGCCAGAGCTGAAGTTCCCGCAGGCTGCCTCAGCCTGTTCATCTTCTTCCACTAGGACAAAATTTCTGCACAGGAGCCTGCCTTCCGTTACAATACAAACAAGAAATGATATAAAAGAAGCTTGGTCTTTCCAGGCAGCACAGAAGTGCTGGAGAACATTCAAACTGACTGGCAGTGCTCCAGTCCCACCAGGAAACGGGGCTGGGCTGCAGCTGGGGGTCTCCCCCAGGCAGGTTGACACCGTGCCGCAGGAGGCAGGTGTCCGGCGCTGCCTGCTGCCCTGCCTGCACCAGGAGGGAGGCACCAGGCCTGGAGCACCGGGCCCTTTGCGGATGCAGGCGGAGGTGGCGGGCTCCTAGTGCAGCAGCTGCTTCCTGAGCAGCTCTCCCCTGCCTCGGCTGGAAATAAGGTGGTAGGTAGAGCCTGTGCAGCTGGGCCACAGTGGGAGAGTAGTGGACATTACAGCTGTGCCCCCTTTAAGTATTTTATGAGTGGTGCTCACTTTTTTTTTTTGTTTCATCCAGAAACCCAGCAGCACCCCTCACGTTCTTAGCCTTTTGTTTACTTGGCTGTGTGTAGTATATGCACTTATTTAGGACCCAAGCATGACTACATCTTGGCTTTGTTGTGTACACAAAGACAGCAGACGTGAGAGCCTGACACCTGTGTTTAAAACATGATTGCGTCTGGAAAGTCAACAAAATCGGAGTATGATTTGCTCTGAACTATTCTTACACCACTGTAAACAAATGCAACTAAGTAAGTGGAAATCCTGCCACTAAATACAACTGTTAAGTTGCAAGCAGATCCCCAACACACCAAGATCACCACATCACTACTGTTCCAGATTTCCCTGTTCCTGAGTAACCTGGCAGCGCCTAGTGTTAAGCAGATGATAGCAGGACCGTCGTTACTGCTTTGTGCTCATCTGACTCCCCCTGTGCAGATCCAGCTTTAATCATGTTGCAGTGGACTCGCACGAACCAGGGAGCATGTGGAGGGAAGGAGCAAAAATCCTCCTCCAGAAGAAAATGCTACTCGAGCCAAAATTAAGAGTTGGTCAGAATGTTGTGTACAGGATGTTGTAACTAAGATGTATTGAAGCTCAGACCTATCTCCTGGAAAAATGTCCTCCCTTTTTCAAAATCTTGCATATGTTTTCAAAGAGATGATTTCTCCCTATGCTACATCCCAAAGTCTCCAATATCTTCCCATACCCCGGCCTGTTCCCTCACCATCCTACCCTTCTTTTCTGAAAGGTATTTCTAATTAATTTTCTGTTACTGACGATCCTGTATTGAGACCCCTTAATCTGCAACATGCACTCTAATGTGAGGTTCCAGACTCTCTGTAACCTCCCATAAATGCTTTCCACTTTAAGATGTCAAAATTGCATTCTCAGTGTTGACATATGCATTGCCTCTTTTGAAACTGAAGACTCCAGGGATGGCAAGGAGACTTGTGCAAGCAACATATGCTGCTAACTCTCTCTGAACGTCTAAGACTGAGGGTAGGCCCCTAAAAGCCTGTGCCAGTATATGACTATCAATCACAGAAAACAGATTTTGCAGCCTTTATAACTGTAACATATATGAGAGTTTTTTAAGAGGAAAGTGTTTAGGACACTGTAACCGATGCTGAGCTAGTATAGTAAGCTCTGTGGATTAAAGCACATTTGTTTTACTCTGTATTACTTGCCCCACCATTAGGAGGAAGTGTCTGAACAAGTTGGCAAATGCATCTAGCGTAGACCTGGTTTCAGGCACATAGTTTCATGCTACTTGGGCTTCTGTTCCTTTATGATCAAGCATCACATGGGATGAGCACAATACATTTATAGTAGAGAGGCAGTGCTCATTTTTAATTTTCTAGTATTATTTAGTTTGTGATACAGTCCAAATACGGCTGGAACCCATTCCGTGTATTTAACTTTGCTATGTATTTAACTTTGTCTTTCCCAGTGAAATGTGTCCTCTGTACCAAGGAGAACAGTTCTGCAGCACAAATTCCCTTCTGTCTAAGTAGTAATTGCTGTATAAAAATGAGGTCACTCTCTCTGTAAGGAACATTTTAAAAAAACGTTTAAGAAATAATTTATTTTGCATGAAAAATAGAGAGGGATGGTTTAAACTGTTTCTGCAAAATCAGTCTTAAATGAATACTTACTGCAGCATATAAAAGAGGGCTGGAAGGGAGTAGGCCCCAAGTGCTTCTAAATGGAAGTGACTTTTTGATAAAGCTGAAGCAGAACTGAGTAAAGCTAGGAAGGGTCTCAAACCAGGCTGGGTGAAGTTAGGTATCTATGTGTAATTGTCTAAATGAAACGGCCTGGTTTTCCAAAATGGTTGGCAGGCACCCACATATCTCAAAATCAACAGGCACTGCATATGCTTAGCACCCTGGAAAATCAGGCCACTTATATTTAGGAGTTTAAATATGACATTTGGAGTTTAAATTTCATCTCCTAGAGTTGAAATATTAAGCCCATTTTAAAGCCTGTTTTGAGGTAGGATGTCTCATCTAATGGTGGATGTTACAGTTAACTGAGATAAATGATTCTCATATTGAAAAAAGAGCAGAAAATATTACCTACGCACTGAGATATCTTGTCTGTAGCCTGGTGTAGCTTCTAGAGGAAAAAATTGTTTTGAGAAATCTTCTTGGAGACCTTCTGACAGCAATGTTCTTCATGGGTATGAGACCCAAGTAGCCAACCTTTTGGGAAACAAAATCAGATTTAAAGGCAAATGTTATCAAAATAAGGACTTTGCTACCTGGTCCATTTGCTTTTAAATTGCAGCAGAAAAAGCAGCTGTGCAAGGCCAACCTGGGCAGACGTACCATTGCCCTCTGAGAAGAGCTGGGCACCTGGAGCCTCGGCGCTCTGGTGCCCTGTTGTCTAGACTTCCAAGCCAGGGAAGGCGGAGGTTTCGGGAGAAAACACCTCTTATAGTCAGTGCTGAATTGTCACGGACATTTGATCTCACTGCCCAAGTCCTTTCCCAGTCAATGCCTAGTCAAAAGTAGACAAGGGTAAAAACAGTTTCCCTGCTTCTAATTCACAAAATAAATAGAAACTTTATTTGCTTCTCACTGCTTGGTCCCTCAACGTGGGACACCAAACAGCTGAGCTGAGCTGCTTTTCCAATTAACCACTACAATACTGACTGGCTCCTGCTTAGGGAACAGAGGGAGAGGTGCTCGGTCTGCAGTCCCATTTCACTCTGGAAAAGGGACAAGGATCAGTTCTCTCCAGGCCTTGAGATACTTGTGCCTGCAGCTGTAGCAGGAAAGACCATTCTGCGACAGGGTGGAATCTGTCCTCATCTTTGTGTCTATCACACGGTGCACTAAAAGGGAGTGCTCGTAGCCACAGCGCTACTTTGCCAATCACCACCATATGTCAGAGTCCGTCCTCTCATCATTAGGGAGAAATAATGGGTTATTACTTCAAATGTTAATGAGAGCATCATAGCCAGCTCTGCTTACAGATGCCAAGCTTTACGGATGCAAAATCCCAGTTTTTGTGTAGTATTTGGTCTGTGTTAAAGTACTGTGAGTACTGGAAAAACCGAGGGTGCGTCTCTACAGCACTATGTGGCTTAGGCCTAGCAGCAGCAGCAGCAGCAGCAGCAGCAGCAGCAGCAGTGCAGCTGTGTGGATGTGGAGGTTGTTCTCAGTAGCTAGTGTAAAGCTAAAGCTGTAGTCAAAGTGTTTCTGGAGGCTCAGGGATGCTCCTGCATTTGCACAGCTATCTTTAGCATGAATTCCTAGCATGTAGCCCATTTATTTTGCATGTTAGAAAAATCCTTTAAACAAATTCAAGCTCTTCCTTTCAGAGAATTTTTCTCTCCACCACCCTCTATTTCTAAATGCCCTGGCAAGCATAAGATTCCTACAAGCAGCACTTTCCACTTCCATTTATTTCTCCCCAGGCCCAAGACTTGGTGGTCACAGTGCCCTCTCCCTAATTTGCCCTCTGGAAAGGAACCGAAGAAAATCAATACAATGAACACTCTCTTTATTTCTGTGTGGTTTTAAACAGAATTTAAACGGCAAGGACTGCAGAGATTTGCAGGGGTCTGAACGTTATTTTTTAAATACTTCTTGGACAGTGCCCATGGTGGAAAGTCCTTTATCTTCCAGAGACCAAGACTTCCCCAGTTGTGTAAACACTCTCTCAGAAGGCAGCTGTGTTTTAGATCACCACTGTGCTCGCCACAAGTGGGGAAGGCTGGGGAGCATGCATCCTGCAAAGCCCTGACTCCCGCCCTCTTAAGTTAGGAAAGAGTCTGGCTTAATGGGCTTCGAACCAGATCTTACAAGTGAGCAGCTGTAAATGTGTATGTGACCCAGATTCAAGAATGAGGTCTGCTGGGTACATTTTCCAGATGAAGGCTGGTGGGAACCATGATGAGAATGTGGGCTCCTTAGAGCCAGGCGCTGGGCATGCTGCATTCTCTGCTTTGAGCCACGATCTGCACCTTCAGAAATCTTTCTGACTTTGAGTAGTTTATCCTTGCTTTCACTGTATCTGCAGCGAAAATTCTATACCTAGTTTACAGCTAAAGAAGCGGTCAGAGAAGCAGGGTTGCATTTGCAGGTGCTGAGTAACTGGAACTCCCGTGGACTGTGAGAAAAGCGAAGGGTGTATCTCTTCTGCGAAAAAATCAGGCTTCTACTTACTAATATCCACACAGGGCCTCTATCTGAAAGCCAGATTCAAGAACTTAAAACTCAAAAGTTCCTGGCATAGACCAAAAACCCATTGCGGGATAGTGTTTCATTATAGGAGTTATTTATCTTCTGAAGCTATTTAAAGACAGGAAGTTTTATCTGTGGTTAGGATTAATCATCCCCGTCACATAGCCTGTCTCCTAGAGGAGAGGCTGCTGCCGAGTGCAGCCTCCTGGCAGGCCGTACGCGATGGTATGGACACTGTTAATTTCTGCGGGCAGAACCAAAGCCAAGTAAATTGCACAACACGTGACACATTGGGACACTGTCTGCTGAAAACAGCTCGGCTGGGATTGCTCAGTGTGCCAGATTTGATAGATGGAAAAGAGCAAAGAAGCTTGCATTATACTCCAACATCCAAGCCTACCATGCTGAAAATGGACGCTGACTGACCAAGATGTTCGATGTTCAACAAAGCATAAGGTCACCGCCACCTTTCCTGAGAACTTCTGTGCTCCCCCAGCAAAAAATGGGAGCGCAAGAAAAGTAGGGGACCACGGGGAGAGGGCAAACCCACGGAATAACGACACCAAAGATGCCGGTGTAGGCGCAGAGACCGGAGGGCAGAAAATGTGGCAGCTTGACCTGGCACTTGCTGCCTGGTGTGCTCCGTCAGCCTCCGGCCCCTCGACCACAGAGAGCACGCACCCAGACGGGCTGCAGCGAGGCTCGGGCGCAGACCGCGCCGCCGGGCGCTCGGCACGCTGCCCCGCGCGAGGTGCGACGCGCTGCCTAAAGCGCGCGTTTACGGAGGAGGGGATCTCGTGACAACCAGCGGGTGTCAGCTTCTAGTTGTTTCCCTTGAAGGAAGGAGGTCGTCGCACACATCTTTGTCTCCCCAGGTGAGGCTGCCTCGTCTGCTCTGCTATTTGGATAGCCGTCTACACAGCTGAAATATTTGCATTTTTTCCCCGGAGCCCTGCAGCCAGTGCACCACTCGGAGCTGGCCGGATGCCAGGCTCTTACTCAGTTCGAAGACTGGGCTGGTGCTCTAGTCGGCTTTGCTACGCTACTGTCAGCCACAGCGGCGACAGAGTGGACACCACCACCAAGACCATCAAAAAGAGCATTCACACTTAAGAGAGAAGAAGAATAAGCTAGGTCATAAATTAGACATCAATTTCTAGCCAAAAGTAATACCTATCACTCTCAGGCCACGTACGCCGGGCAAAGGTCAGGACTTGACCTGCTGTTGTGGGATGGTATGACATGCTGCTGCTAGTAATGCTACGACTGCAGCCATACAGGATCTCCAGAAAATTCGGCACTAATTATGCGTTAATGTGATCAGCTCATACGTGTCTAATGACTGGCTCCCTAGTGCTGCTGTACAGCTTATTACCTTGCAGCGGTGAATAGAGGAACTTGGCAACCGAGGAAAAAAGGAAGCTGCGAGCAGAGCCGCTTGCTTTTCACGTTGAACTGATGATGGGGTTGTTCATTCCCAATGAGAATTGTTCCTGTTCTGTTGGGGGAGAAGGTGCTTTTTGAGGTGCAAGACTGTCTGGTGTGCCATGGCCTGAGAGCAACAGCACAGGATCAACTCAGTGCAAACAAGCCCCGAATATCTTAGCAGGACATCCAGAGATTATTTTTAATCCTCTGAGTGCTTTATACCTTTAAGATGGTGTTTCTGAAACGGAGGTGCTCACTGTAACATTAAGTATTGATTACTTACAACACAGTGCACATTCAAAATGTTTTTGTGGTGCACTAGTGAATTAATGCAGTTTGTATTTCTACTCCACTCTTCCTTAAAGGCCTCAAGTTTCAGCGAAGTGAAGAGCAGCTCAGAGCTAGGACCCACTTCTCCTCCTCAGTTTTCCTTACAGGCTGTGGGGAAAGGCTGAGAGGTAGCTAACATCCCTTCTGCTCCCTAACGACACAGGCTCAGACATCAGAGCTGCTTCGGAGCAGGCAATGAACCGACAGCGTACGCGCACTGCACACTTTGGGGGGCCGCACCGTTCAAGCAGGACTGTTCAATGTGTTCGTACGTGTCATGTTCGAAGAGCGCACTCAGGGTCTAAAGGCACTGCCTGGCAGCTCAGCTTCACTTCACCCTCAGCATGACTAATGAAAATAAGGTGTCTCTTCCGTACTGCAGGGGACACAACTGAAGCTGTGTGTCAAGGCACAGCCGGCCTTCCCTGTGTTCTTTTTTCCCCTGTGCTGTTCAGTCTTTTCTTCCAGCTCCTTATGGGCAGCATGCTGTGTGTATGTGTTTCTCTGCAGATATCACTGTTCCTTGCCTTCACAGTGCCTGCACGTTGCAGTTTGCTCTTTTCTCCACTCCTCCCTGTGTGACTAGAGGGGTGGATGCTTTCTAGATACGGACTGGGAAAACGGCTGAATGCACCTATCTGTGAAACATGATCACACAAAATGCAAGCTGGGACTGACTGTTGAAATTTCAGCTGCTGACAAAGGTTTCTTATGCATGCAAGTGGCTTAGTTGACTTCGGAGAGGCTGCTAGTGTTCATAAAGGATATCTGTTTGAATGAGACCGCAAGAAGGACACTTGGTTTATTGTTACGGTTAAGCAGCTAGTTTGAGGGTGCTAGAGGACAGTGATAAAGGATTTGTAAGGAAGACAGCAAGTTCATAAAGCATTTCATTTTAAGGCATGTAGAGAATTATTAGTAGAGCAGCTGTAGCTTTTTATACCATTTCGTAATGCTTGTGATGTGGCACTTGGAAATTAAAACCCTCCTTGTGGCTTTCCGTCATGTACATCATGGCCAACAGCCCACCTTCTCCAGAGCTCCAGAGGACTCGCACCGAGTCCTCACAAAAGCTCGGACACCTTTGGAGGGCAAGCGCCAGAAATGCGCAAAACTGCCTCCCAGGAAGAAAGCTCGGTGACTTTGCCAGACTAAGCTAACCCGCCCTGTAGAAGCAGCAGTCTGTGTTTCTGCACCCCTGCAGCGGAAGAGCTGAGACATTCCCAGGCGTGGCCCTGGCAGAGGCCAGTGCCCATGTATTTCTGGAACGACCGCCAGCTGCCTCCACCTCTTCTCGCTAGCACACTGCAACGCTCTAACAGTCACAGCCACCGGGACTCGCAGATGAGCTCCGCAAATGATCTCAGGGGAAAGCAATCTAGGACCTTTTGCTCCTAAAAAAGGAGACCCCCTGAAACGGTAGTCACATTACTAGAAGTGGAAAGAGCCTTCTGACTGAGGATCTGAACCTGTAAATTCTGGTTACTTTCCTCTGGGAACTCCCAAGCACGTCACCTCAGCCATTAACTCTTCCAAACATCAGCACTGTAAATTCAAAACACACCCAGATTGCTTTAAACTAAAAGATGGGCAAATAGAAGCACATAACTGTAGCTTAACTTCTTCTAGGTCACTGAAAAGGTAAGGACTCAGACCTAATGACTCCTACTGCTAGTTTCAGCCACAAAACCTGCCTTCCTCCATCAGAGACATTAATAGGTTCAAATCATTGTGTGAACTTGGGAAAATCACTGAATCATTTCTTGTTTCAGTTGCCTCATCTCTGCAGAAGGAAAACTTCTCACAGGGAGAGGCTTAGCTTAAAGACAGACGAAAAGCTCTTTCTGCTCTGGTGGAAAATATGACAAGCACGTTACAGTGTTGTCATGCACGTGCAGAAAGCAGCACTAAGCCCAGCTTCCCTGCTACAGCCTTGTAAATAATCAGTAGCTTTCAGTGAAAATACTAAGATTCAAAATCTTCACAAATACAGGAAGGCCCTTTTGAGGCTCAGCCACCAAACATGACCTTGCAAAAGATTACATTCCTAAGAAAAACAAGTTTGGGCACTGATAAGCTCTGCTGGAAAATTACGCTCGATCAGGCAGACTGCGAAGTATTAGTTCGTTAACCTCTCATCCTTTCAAAGATCTCTTCCACTTGGAAATAAAAATCTGTTGTTACAAAGGCAGTGAATCCACCTTCTCACTGGATTGACTGGCGCCTACCTCATGTCTTTGGCTCACATGCCGACGTACGTGCAGGATAGTGCCCTCTCTTCTCCCTCCCCAAACACCGCTGGTGATAAAGCCAGGAACTCCTTTCTGAGAGCTTTTGCTGCCCGCAGGCCATCCTCTGTCTGCGCCGCCTGTAAAACCAGTCATTTTACCTTTTCTCACCCTGCAGCAGAAGGCAGGTTGATGCAAGCTCCCCCGGTCTGCCCCTGCATATCTCCCTCTCCCCCTTAGACTGCTATAGTACCTTCGGCTGGTATTTTCCTCTGGGTGGGCCACCGACAGGCCTGGACCCTGCCCTGGGCTGTGGGTTCGGGGTCCAGGCACCAGCGCCGTGTCCCCCGCTGCCCAGTTGCTTGTCTGTACGATGTGGGGGCACCGGCCATCCCTTCCCTCACCTCTTCTAGGCTCATTCCAACCCCCAGCCACCCATTCCTTACCCTGAAATCCGGTATTTAGATTGGGCTGACTTTCAAAGTAAATGGGTCAAGTTACTCAGCACAGGCCACTGGGCTGCGACTGCAGTTCTCCGCGTGCTGAGTCACGCTGGCAGCAGATGTCATCTGCTTCTCGTTTAAGGGAGAGGCGCACAGCAAATTAAAGATGCAATATGTGCCGCGAGAGCCTTGTACAGCAGTTGGCTTCAGCAGGCATGAGTGGGAGTAACACGACAGTCAAATTACAGGGGGTTCTGCTATGAAGGCGGAAAGTCAGGGGGAAAGCTTTCGTGTAAGCACTTAGGTCAGTTCTCCACTTAGAGCGTGCTTCAGGGAGCCAGCCAGATAGAGAACACCCAAACCACTGGAAAAGGAAAGGAAACGGAGACCCAGGAAAAATAAGCCACTGATGGTGATGCAGGAAATACTGCTGAATTAAACCACTTCCGCTGCAGCCATTGTAATGTTCTCAGAAGACTACAGTTATAAGAAAATGAGTCATTCCTGGGCTTGAGCGTAATGTTGACTTTACATTGTTGACATGGGATAACTCATCTGTGTGGCAGTACGGTAAACTGTGTTTGTTTTTATAGACATGTATAAAAATACACATCACTAGAAAATCAAACCAGCAGCCACAAGGGCCCAGAGACTTTCCATAGGAGACAGAGAGCCTAATTCTCTCAGAGCCCGTGACCCCGGCTGCTCCTAGAGCCGAGCATGGTCGCTGCCTCTCAAGTCTTGACCCGGAGAAAGGAAATCAGGGCTGCGTTTTATTACTTCAACATGAAGGGCATCAACCGCTGCTGCTCGGGTTAATGAACTGCAAGTCTACTTGCAGAGGCACCAACTGCAGCAACCCTCCCTCAGAACAAGGCACATTTATTTCTCCGAAAATCTATCAAAACACTTGCAAATGCAAAGCCTTTTGTAGGTGGTTCAAGCTGCTGAAGCAGAACTAAGAGCCAGCCTGAGTAGGTGCTGGTTGCATGAGGTTAAGCTTTCATTCTTTAAAGAGTTATCAGGACGGGATTACAAATCCTTTCCTGGCCACCAAATGTGCTCAGGCATCGGGGCTCATCTGATGGTATCTTCCAGCAAAGAGCTTGTTATTTGTCCCTCTAGATGTATTTATTCATGTAGGTGTTTACTAAAACTGATGGTTGATACTGGAATAAGAAGACGCTTACTAGACTCATATTTGTCAAAGAGGGGGAAGTTTCTCCTGAAATACATGCCTTTGTTTTCCCAGAAAAGAAATGAACAATTTTGTACTGGATTGAAGCCTCTGTAAGCTCAACCTATTGGCTGAGTAGCCCGCTTCAGGGTCACATCTCCGTTTCACTTTTCCTGCATAGGACTGCACGTCCCGAAAGCAAAAGCACCTAACCTTTGAACAGTCTTAATCCACAGTTGTTACTGTAAAAATTCTGCCTCACTTCCTGCCACGGCACAGCCTCGCCAGCACAGCATCTCGCTGAGATTTGTATCAACGGGTTTTCAGCATAGGGAGGCTGAGCAGCGTTTTATCTTTCAGGACCTTTAACATGAAGATTTTAAATGTTTTTCTAAAATTAAAGAAGATTTTAAATATAAGAAAAAGATCAGCAGAACTAGCTGGGGGATTTGGAATACCTTTTAGGGGGGTTTCCCAGGAGGTGACTTGAAATGCCTGGGGAACCCTGCTGCCTGGGGGCGCTGGAGAGGCGGCATGGCTCGATTTAGTTTCGCATTTTTTCTGCTGAGATCTATTAATTAAGGCATTTGACTAAACTAAGGGGGGAAAAAAGAAAAACATAAGAGAACAGACTCCAGGCAATTACCCCATGTTATCTCATAGGCAAAAGAGCAGACTAGCTCATGGGTGACTTCTGTCTCCTTTTACAATGCTGCTGCTTCTCTCACAGCTTGGGAGTCCTTTTCATGTTTACCAGAACAAAAGCTTTGATACTGCTGGAATCAAAGTCCTTGTAAGTAATTTAAGAAGCTGTGCCACTTTTTTCTTTCTTTTTTTTTTTTTTTTTTTTTTTTTTCTTAGATACTCATGGATTATGTGGGCCTGCCTGTGAAATTTCTATGGAGAGAACAGGGCATCCTGCAAACCTGCCCTAAAGGTCAGTTGCCATCTGGGGGAGGCACGGGGCTACAGACTCCCTGCTCCACAGCGATCTGACACCGAGCCTCGTACCGCAGACAGGAGGTGTTCACATCCAGCATTTGGGTTTGGAGTCCATTCTGAACGCAAAGACTTCTTTTTTTAAAGTATGATGCTTGCACTTACTAATGAACAGCACATGTTAAAAATTACTAGGCCAGTTTCCAACATACTCCCTCCTGGTGGGATGCACCTTACGTGGCAGTGTTATATAGTTGGTTACGATAGCACAGTCCTATGACATCTTCTGTTTTATTAGTGAAGAAGTGCCCCGGAAGCAGCTGCATCTTCATTTGCTTTGATTATCTCTTTTGCAGTCCGAGCCCTAATCAGAACCCTCTGTCCTCACTGCTTATGTAACTACTTTCTCCACTCCCCCTCTCCTTCTGTAGGTTTTATGTTTGCAAAAAAAAAAAAAAAAAAAAAAAATAGCAGGATGCAAATATTCTTCTAAAAATGCAAGTCATCTGTGACTTACTCCGTGTTAGGGAATATGGGCAGTGGGAGGCTACAATCTAGCAATGATGGCAAGCAAAGAAGAACCCAAAGACGTCTAAGTAAGTTCTGTCTGATAGCTCTAGGCCTAACTTTGGGCACAGCTGAATACACAGTGTGTTTGGCACATTATTTGTTGCAGTTTTTCCTGCTCTTTCTTGCTATTTGGACTCAGTGCCTCTGTGGATCTGACGGTTTTAAGCAGTCAGTGGGTGATCTTCCACATTTTTCTGTTCTCAACTATTTTCTTTGGATGGGTTTCATCCAAATGGACTACCTTCTTGATCTGGTTTCCTGCCAGCGTGAGCATTTCTGTGCAGCGAGCTCCCTCCGGTACTGGAAAAAGTGTTGGAGGCGGTGCTGGGGGGTGTCTAAGCATCTTCCATTAAGTAAGTGGAGGTGTTGAAGAAAAGAAATTCTGGCTGCTTTGAAAGCAGCCTGCACTGTCAGTAGCAAATGTGAGACAAACTGCAGGGTCAAATGGCTGCTTTCTTGTGAGAGGGCTTAGTAAGAACATAGTGATGTAGTCAGGCAGCAGATGAGAAAGCTCCTGGTGCCAGGAAACCAGGAAAGTTTATAAAATGTGTCTCAGTTGCTCTCTCTCTCTCATATTATAGACACCGAGCTTGCAGTTCTGCAAGTGTCCTAGGAGATTACGTGCTTCTCTAGATAAAAGTAAATTGGCCCTAACTACTGCTTTCACAGAGAGTGCTTCCCCCTCCTCGCTTTTCTCTCCAACTTACAAAACCAACATGGCCAAATTCACAATTTGTACTGAGAGGACCCAGGAGCCATAGGAAGCCATTTAAACCTTCAGCACCAGAACAACTGGCTGACACAATCATTATGGGTTTATAAAGCAGCACCATAGCTAGCACACAAAGTATCCAGCGTTTCAAATAGCTCATTCACAAGATCTGTGTACTACATTCTGGAGAAAGTCAAATCCTGTTTGCCTTTTGGGAGTTGTCACATTGAAGCCAATTGGATTACTCACTTGTTTGAGGCAAGCAGGATTTAACCCTCCAAGAAACATAATGGATTTGCTAAATGAAAGGGATTAGTTTTTTCTGCATAATGTTGTGTTGAAAAAAAAGACAAAAGGCATCTTTTCTCCCTCTCTTTATATGGCGCAATATGAGATGGAAGCTGAACAGGACTCTTCTGCGCCCTCTGCATCTTACTTTTAGTTGCCAGCTTCTTTGCCTAGCTGTGTTCAAATCAGCACATTAATGCTAGCGGATGCTTTTCAGTATGCAGGTCATACTGGGCTGACTTGCGTCTGAAGGCTGGAGCTGCTCTCTTGCTTTGGTGTTTGAGACAGGGTACACTGTTTGGACTCAAATCCAGACTAACTCGGGGTGCACTTAAAGCTGGGCATCGTTTCTGATTTGGCAGTCCTAGAGGCTATTGAGCCAGCTGCAGGCTTTTGCCATTCTTAGGATGTGTCAGTTGTGGAAAAGAGGCTGCCCATGGTGATGGCTCACAAGCTAGTAGATCGAGTATTCAACTCGGTGCATTTCTTGAAAATGGAAGGAAGCTTGCACTCAAGGTCTTAGTCTAGGCTGGTTTGACATTTTGGGTAAGAACAGAATGAACCTTTCTGGCAAAACAGTTATTAGGTAACAGCTCCTGGCGCCTGTATTGAACGAAACTTTGTTCCCTGAATTGGCCTGAGGGAGGAACGCTGCCTTCTATGAATGGACAATTCCTGCCTCGCTGGAGTTAAAGGAATGGCAGCCACAACGCGCTACATCCCTCACCTTTTATCTTCCTTCCTGAACACCCACGACAAGAGTCAGGGAGCAGGTCCCGGATTTCAATGATCTTCAAAGAGGATGCAAAGATGCACCCTCTTTCATGGCCTGTGTATACTGGGCTTCTGCTCGTGAGCTCTGCTGCAGTGGCAGCAGCCCTTGGTTTGAGAAGTTTGGTGCTGCGTGCACAGTAGGAGACATGGACCCAGTCTCTCTGCCTTCACAGATGCACCCTCTGAGACACAGCTGATGGTCATGGTAAAACCATCCAGGACCATATCCAGGCTGAAGCTCACACCATTACAACCTTTACAATGCAGATTAAGACAGCTTGCCAGCTAGTCTCTGCATTTATACTCACATATGACTCAGTAAACTTCTATTTCTTGCTAGAGCTGTATGCTATCATGAACGTGCTCCTCTTTGCACTTACAGTCTGTTCTGAAACCTGGAACTCTCAGCATAAATTTAGAGCTGCATTTGTACTACATATAATGAAAATTGTCCAAGGGGTTGAAATAAGTCTTTATAACAGCATCAGATTTATGCTTCTACTCAGGACAAAGGGCAAAATTCAAATGAGTTGAAAGCCTGGCAGAATTATAATGAACCCTGTTTGGAAAATCCCACACATGTTGAAATGCTTCTCTTCTGTCAATACATTTAACAAGAGCTTCACAGACAGAGGAACATACTGCAGGCCTTCAGTACACATGTTTCTGAATCTGATCAATATGAATATGTTGCGGTTTCTAATGCTAGCACCACTTTACTTTTGATCACTTCCCTAATTCAGAGAGACCTAACTGAGGAGTGGAGAGTGGGTAGTCTCTTCTATTAATGCTAATAAGCTCTGGATGTTACGACAGCTCTTACCAGGGCTAAGACCCAACCCAGGAGATGGCAGCATCACGGGGAAGAGATTTACAGGCATATTAGTTCTCTACATAAATCTGTCTCTCTCCTGAAAAACAGCTGTGAGCTCCACAAACCAAGGATAGCTGTATGACATGGAGGGTGGAAGATTTATTTTTTCTTTTAATACTTTAGCAATGATGTTATTTATCTGCCAAATGACAGACCTCTTGGTGGGAAGGATTTCTTGTCCAACCAGACTGCCATTTGAGACAGTCTGAAAAGTTTGCCGTCAGCTAGACAAACAAGAGAAGGAGCGAAAAGTTTGCTCAAGAACAGCTGTAACCCATGAAGAGAAAAGCCAAATCTGCTCTGGCAACAGGCTGCCCCTCAGGGTCCAGACGCTAGAGCGCTCACAGCAGATCGATAACCTCTGTTTTCCTCCCCAGAAGGCCTCTGGTTTACACGCACTGGTACCAAGGAGGAGCACAAGTCAGTAACTGAGAAGCAAGTGAGGTCAAAGATACCCATCTTTGGGTTCTGAACGAGCCGGACGACGCGGCTGTGCTGCAACCGAGTTCAGGTTGGTCTAACAGCTCCCTTGGACTCTGACACTTCCTCATGTTGCCGCAGGGGCAGCCAGAGCCTGAGGCCTCCATTACTGAGGAACGGACAGAGCAGGACTGCTCATACCTCTGCTGTGCTAACCATTTTCCCCCAGCTGCTGCAGAAAACATTTGCCCTGTGCTGACAGCTCAGGTTGTCACACCATCAGCCAAGCTAGTAGGAAAAGGCAGCTTTCCTCCTGGGAATCTCTGAAGACCTGAAGGACAGAAGTAAAGAAGTTCGGTCAGGAGAAAAGTTCTCATCAAGGTGTTGCAAGGTGGGCCTGTGAATTTGCCACTGTTCCTGAGAGGAGATGGCGGCAGGAAAGGCTTGTCCTTGCTCCAGAGACACAGGGAGAGAGCACTGGGTGCACGCGGCTGCGGCAGCCGGTGGCAGCAGCCCCGGAGGTGCTGGCAAGCAGGGGGGAAGCGCTGCTGGAGGCAGCGCCCAGCCTGCAGTGGCCCATCAGGAGGGAGCCGTGGCCACCCACACCCAGTAGCTGGGATGCTCCGCAGACGGGCTCTTGTCCTGCTGAGCACTGACCCGCCACGCGGCCAGGGCACTCGCTCACTCGGGGTTTCCCCGGTCAGCTCTGCCGCCCGAGGCACAGGGACACTGGCCCCTGCACAGGCAAAGCCAACTTGTAGAGTGGCCTCATCTACATTCAAGGCCAGACGTGGGCGATGCTGCCTGGGGACTGCATTAAACTGTTTACTTTTCCTGCTCCTCTATCAGAAGACTTTGCCAAGGCATCTTCGAAGGCAGCAGAAATGCCTGTTATTCTTGGACGGCAGCAGTGTCCTTAGCTCCTGTAAATTACAGGAAGGGTGAGCGGCAGAGTGCGCATTATCTTGCTAAAGAGGCTTTTTATTATTGCAATGCCAAGCTAGGCGAGAGCATGAAAAGAGCAAAGCAGGCAATGACTATTATTTGAGCGGTTCTGCTGTTCAGGGCTTGAAAAAGATCTCTCTGAGCCACTGTTAAATGACCCCTGCTTTCAGTGAGGCTGGGCAGTATTCCATGGTATAGGGCTGCTGGGCTGAATGCAGCCCTAAGTCTTGTGAGCAGGGCTCTTGTGAAGAGTGACACACTGCTTTTTTCTATATAGGAATATCCAGACAAATGCAGCTAAAAAAAATAGGTCAGAATACTTCTATTTTAGGTATTTGTTAAGAAATAAAGAGGTGTTGCTTGTTTTCTCTGATTTGCATTTTGATGTTTGTGAAGGGTGTCACAGCGATGGGGTGGAAGCTGACGTGCTTTGAGCCTGAAGAGATGCAAGCCGCATGCTACCTCCAAAAGCTCCGTGATACCTTCCTGCTGATGCAGCTCCGTCTTATTCTGGAAGGCTCAACTCTCGGGCACCCTTCTGGAGGAGAGGCCGGCTCAGCCTGGGTACCCACAGCCCAATTCCCTGCGGCACTGCCCCGGTGTGTCCGTGGCAGGCTGCTCCAAGTAGCGTGCTCCACGCACTGCAAGAACAGCAGTGTGCTTAGGAAAATTTTAAAAATAAATAAGAAGTGCTCTTACAGTTTTTACTTTGTAGCTCCTAAGTATCTGCTGGGCTCTGACATAAAAATAGAGTACAGTACCAGATCGAATTCACTAATAACAAAATCCTATTAACTCAGCGTTTTCTCACCGTACAAAGACTGGTCATGGGATTCTTGAGAACAGTAGCCTCATTCTGCAGAGCAGATCTTATTTTACATTCCTGGGGCCAGCCACACAGTTGATGTCAATAAGTGTATCTCCAAGTTGTAGCTACTCTGATTTACGCTAGCTGTAATGGTGGCCCCGTGCTAATTGCACACATTGCAATTTTCTGAATTTCTCTTACCACAGACAGCAAAAGAAAAACATTTTCTGGTGGTGAAAGGTCAGTAAACAGATCTGAGATGACACAGGCTCTTGTTGATTACGGCTATGCTTTCGGAGTGGTTTTGTCCTTCCACAAACACAACGTACATGATCTGCCTGGGAGTTCTGAGCAAAAATGCTGGTGCACAATGACTACAAATAAAACAACAAAGCAAATTGTTTCCACTTTCAAGCACAGTTGTTATTTCTGACTTTAAATCTGTCTATCTATATGCAATTCATCCTCTTAGGAGCTGATGCTGAAGTCACTGTTATTTGGCTATTTCTTTCATTTGTATTTAATGTGTCTTACAAAACCATCCCCTGCACAGTGCCTGGTAATTTCTAATTTAGCCTTGTTTAATTAGCCCAACTTTTCAGCACTCCTTAAGACAGAAAGAACTAGATTTCTGGATTTATTTTTTCTCAGGTCCAGCTGCAGTCAGACTGAAGTCGAAGAGACTCCTCGCGTAGGTGCAACATTGGCCCACAGGGTTGTGGCTGCATCGTTCCTGGAGCTGGACGATTCAGCAGGAGAAGAGCCGTCCCCAGCGGGCGAGGGCAGGGGTGAGCAGCCATTCCCGTGGGCACAGAGCGGCTCGGCCGCCTGGCACCGGCGGGTCTAGTTTGGCACAGAGCAGCATCACTGCTTCACTCCAGTGAGAAGCGCTGGACCGCCAGCCGGGGAGCGCAGGCTTGTGCGGGACAAACGCCTTGGCCAGGTTGGGCCTCCGCCTCCGCCTGCTCACGAGGAGCTATGCAAAGCCCCTGGTGGAGATATGCAGTCCTGGAGAAGACCTGGGCTGCTCTCATATCTCCTCTTCACCATCCAAGATGCTCCCTCACGTGCATCCCCCACCCCACTCAGACAGGGTGGTCAGAGACCCAGCAAAGGCCAGATACTGCCCCATCCAAACCTTCACGTGCCTCGCCAACTAAATTCGCAGGATGCTGCTAAGCCCCTGTGTTCCCTCTGCCCTTCCTGCCCACGCTGTTGAGCACCGAAGCCTTTGGACACAGAGCAGGGGCTGCCCCAGACCCACGGAAACCACGTGTGCAAGCGTCTCTCCAGGCAGCTTGCTACGCAGCGATCTGAGGCCTTCCCACACTGTTCGGGGCAGGGGCTACCTTTCTATTTTCTCTCACTCTAGCCTTACTAGTAAGCATATCCTCCAACCTCCAAAAATTCCTTGTAGCACTACTGGGAGGGTGGCTGAAGCAGACCCTTTGTGAAGAGCACACACATACATGTTCACTATAGTCTTCAGAAAGAAAAGAGACCTAAAATCAGCAGCAGACATCAGTACTTAAACAGATTTCATCCTTGGGTTTGTAACTTGATGATAGATAATGAAAAAAGACTGTAAACCAGAAGGAAAATAATTAGATTCCTGAATTTTTTGCAACTAATTGATGTAGACACTACAAGCAAGTATTAATCTGAAAACTCCACTGGTATCTGCAATTTCAGATTCCCTTCAGGTTTTGCAAAAGCATAGAATTTATTCTGGATTTTTTAGTGGAAGTATTTTAACGCTGATTTCTTACTAAAGTTATCCAGTTGCATAAGGAAATAAACTGCATATTCTATTTCCTTGTTTTGTGTTTTAGTCCTTCCATCATGCTGCATGGTGCAGCAATTTATTTGCCCCTGTAAGAACTCATAATTAAAATACTGATTGATTACATAATGTTTGACAGAGCTGCAGATTCTGTGCATTGCACGTCGATTTTGAACCTAGGGCATGACACAGCTGAAACTGCATATGGTTTAGTGTCATACGTGAGGAATTTATGAGAGATACTTAGAAGCAGAAATCAGATCAAGAGAGAGAATTCTTATTTTTTGCTTGCCTAAATACGAACATAAATAAGGCTGTACATAAATTTTCTGTATTAGTTGAGGGAAAAGATTTTGAACACTTCCACTAAGTGTTAGTATTATTAAATACTCACCTGACACGTGAAAAGCTTTGCTCTGTAGTTTAAAAAACCAATGCCACAGTTATTAGGCCAAACAGACCCGCATTATTTTAAATGTTTGCCACATGCACGGAAAATGCACAGAAAATGATTAGAGCACAACAATGAACACGGAGCACTCATTGTAAAGGTGAATGGTTCTGAATTCCTTCTTAGGAATTAAGTTTCAAAAAAATACCAAGCACTATAATCAATTTAACAGCAGGACCAACCTGTCAATAAACCAGAGATGGTATTAATTCAAGTGCTGCAAGTGCATATTTGAATATGGCAATATGTTTCAGCCTCAGGCTTCCAATAAAAGCTTACATAAGAGGCGAAGAAAATGACTGCAGAACGTCAGCTACTTTGCTGGTCTTTTTATTAAGCCAGGAAGTAACCTGAATCTGTTTTGCCTGCAGATCTGGATTTACCTATGTCACAAGAAATGACGGAAGGCATTTACTGGGACTTATTCCCCGAAAGGCGGCGGCTGCATTCAGTGCTTTTCCTGCCCAGCGCTTGCTGGGTGTTAGGTTATTAGCCAGCATTGTCCACATCTGCGCATAGGTAGCGCAGCCGCGGCCACGTGGTCCAGCTGTTGCTATGGTATCTAGTGGGGTTGTAAGGGAACAGCAGAAGCAGCAGTGGCAAGAACCCCTCCAGCTGACACCTGAGTTAAAGGGACACTGCCAAAAAGGATGAGCTGAACATACTTAACCTTTCTTATGCTTTACTTGTTAAATTTTTCCGAAGGAATGGAGCATTTAGCAGTCCAGTGAGAACTATGTGTTCCTGGAGCCTCTGGGGGAAAAGAATAACAATACCAATAATAACACCATCATGCCATTTCTTTTTAAACGCCTGCTTAATTTAGAAGAAAGACATCCGCTTTAAACTGAGCTCGCAGAACACGCAGTGAGACTAGCTCACCGTCAGCGCGGGAAGGCTCCTGGTTCCCTACAGAAGCCGGTGTGCGGGCAAGCGCACAGCAGCCAGCACCCGGAGCCAGCCTGCCCAGGTCTCCCCCCCGTTCCTGCTAGACTGCAGATAACAGGAATGCACCAAAGCAGCTTGTGCCCAGGCGCTTCCCAAAGCAAGACTGCTCACTCCAATGCCCTGCTGCTGGAGCATGCGAACCGCCTGTACGGAAAGCAAACACACAGAGGGGGATACAGGCAAAAATCCGCTTTGGGCACTGTTTTTCCTTCTTCCTCTTCTTCAGATGGAGGCTTTCCCAGAGCTGTCAACTATTAAGCAATGAAATTCCAAAGAGTGTTTGTTTGGCGAGTGCAAGACTCAGTCTTTTGCGAGCTAGCCAGCGATCTGGAGTGTGCAAAGCCTCGGGAGACTGGGCTTTCCCTTCGTTTCTGCTGGTCCTTCCCTTCAGTGGGCCAGTCAGAAACACGGGGATTACTGTTCTGGCTGTGTCGCGTGCCTGTGGCCAGCACGGCTGAGCCCGTGAGGGTTTGTGCTGTGAAAGTGAGAATAACGTGCTGCACACCGAGCATCCCCTTCCCTGGGCCCTGGAAGACACCCGTGGACAAGTGAGCATCTATTTGAGATGGTGTCGTACCTGGTCACAAAGCGGCTGGCCTTGCTCTCGGGGAAGGTTCCCGTTTCTGCTAGCCATCCTCCAAGTCTCCTGGCCCTTCTCTACGCCTGGGGCCCTGGGCTGCAGCCACTCACCGTGCTCGGAGGTGGAGGGAGTGTGGGGCCAGAGCACTGAGCACGCGGAGAGAGAGTCTGCAGCGTTGCTCTGCCCCCCTGCCCGAGGGAAGCCATCAGTGTCCCTGTTAAATCTGTCTGCCCCCAGCCCCAGCTGCAGCGTGGCCGCAGAGGACTGAAGTAGTGTTCAGGAGCGCGGAGTTTGCCTCTGTGCAGTGCCCCGGGGGGCTCTTGGGAATCTGTGTACTGAGGGTCCCCACAACTGGGAAGAGCCATAGCCTAGGATTTGATCTAGGTGTGGAGGAAGCTTCAAGTGAGCAGATTTTATTTTGATGCTTCCTCCATTTCTAGCATGAGCCTTGATGATGAGACCTGCTGAGAGCCACCACCATCCTCACAGAGGATCATGCACGGTGCTAATGAAAGAATGATCTGCTCTATGTTGAAGGAAAACTGTCATGGAATTTGCTTTTGCTGACTTGAACACAGAGGTAGTCTGCTCTGCCAAGGCTAGAAGAGGGCTTAGAAATGTATTTCTTCTCCCTTTTGAATACTACAGACTTCATGAATTAATCAGGAGAATACTTGGTGCAGTAGGTGGAGATATGAGAGGCTGTTTATGTACAGCAGGAACACAAAATGCTTTGTAAAACTGATCTATAAAACAAGGACTTGAAAGAATTGTATGCGGTTTAATAGCTCACTTACACGACCTGATGATAAAATATGCATAATTCAATACTATATGGCTTTTTTTCTGAGAGACTATTAATAATTTAGAATTATTTTTTCAGCCACTGAACTCTTGCCACGACCTGGTCAATCCCATCATCCCAGAACATATTACTCTGCAACCCAAATCAGGAGACATCCCACTTTGCGCAAGTGCTCCCACTGCACGCACGGGACAGGACAGCAGGGCAGGGCTGAGAGCTTGGATAAGAAGAAGTGGCTCTCATACTCTTCCGAGATATTTCTTAAAATTGGCCCGTGAAAGCTCATCCCCCAAGTCTACGTTAGAGGAAGGCCGCAGCTTTTAGCAGCACAGAAAGAGGCACTTCATGGCAACACCCCTCAGTTCAGGAGTGCCAGCAAGGCGGCTTATCAAAACACTGATAAAGGAGCAACAAGAACGCCAGCTGGGAGCACCCACTGAGAGGCTTCCCGGAGCAGAGGGGAGCGGAGGGAGCCCGAGGCACGAGCCCGGGCAGCGAGCGATGCTGCTGCCTCGGTGCCGCCTGCCCCTCGCCCTCCCCGCGGCACCCAACCCCTCTGCCCCGGCGCCGGCACTAACCCCTAGCAGTGCGCAAGGCGCTTCCTGTCGAACCCCACAGAACACAAACGCCTGGTTTCTTCCTTGTTTTGATTCGTTTTGGTCGTCTGGGATGAAATCATGGCCAGAAAGGGTGATGTCTGCCAGGGACACTTCCGGAGGCAGGATTCATGCCTAATCTCTTAATTTTCATCTTCCTTTTAAAACTGTACCGCAGGTAATTAATGGCACAGTCTGTTGGCACAAGTGACTACTTCCTGTCCATTTTTCTTCCTTGACTAAGTATGTTCGTATTTTTGCCTCAGCTTTCTTTGCCTAAAACTTTCAACAGGCAGAAGTGCTTCTCAATAACAAAAAGCCATTTAAGCTGCAAGTATTTTCTCTGTCTTCTGCCTCCGTACATCCTTTAAACTTCTTGTCTTCCCACATGCTCTGCTCCTCGGCACTTGCCTTTGGTGCTCCCACCGTCCAGCCTGTGTACGAGCACGATCTCACCTCCGCTACCCCTCTTGGCGATTTCCTCCTGCCCGCTGCAATTCTGTTGCCCTTGCTTCCCTACCTGCCAGCTGTCCATACCCTGCGTATGCAGTAAGATCCTACTGCCCTTTCCTCATATACAGAGAGGGAATACCAAAATGCACATTGACGCAGCCAGCTCTGCAGTCAGCTGCAGAGATCTCAGCCTCTCACTGCTCCTGCACGGAAGTGCAATAGAAACCTGTTGACACAGGAAAATAGTCTAGACTGACATGAGCAAGCTAGTCGGAGGTGACACTGGGCATGCCCTCTCTGTCCCCACGTACGACCTCACATCTGTTTCAGATCTCTGCTCATTTGGAGGCCAAGGACATTGTTCTCAATAAACAATTTGCCTGGAAGATATCCTTTGTAGTCTTGGTGGTTTAGAGCTCATTTACTCATTTACATTGCTCAATTACTCCAAATTAATTCCTTAGTTACATTTTCATTAAGATGCCCAGAATGTCTTGAGTATGACATAAGGCCCCAGGAATTAAAGACTAACACCACTGGGGTTTCCCTGGAGATATCAGAGCACAAAAGGGCAAATTGCTGGTCTACAGAATACAAAACTCTTGTTACGGCAACATGTTCACAGCTGTTAGGAAAGGGGCAAAACCATGCAAAGTGCGGTCAATAAACCAGACGGTAAATCAAGTCTCTGAAAGTCGTGACTGGGGTCTACATTAGAATGTCATCTGGGACACGTATGGCAGCCACGGACGAAATAACTTCTGTCTCACGAAGGCGGGTGGGAACAGATGGATTTCATCTGTTCAGAAGCAAGGAAGAAATACAGAATATAGATACTTTGTGAACTGTCCATGGAGTGAGGTCAGAGGCAAAGCAATGTATAGTGAGGACATGCACAGAGCTCTGCTTATATTCTCACACGACATAAATGGAAATGAGGTTTTGCAAAAAGAGAACTTGCCTTTCGGAGAATCCCACTCTCCCTTTCTGTTTTATACCACCTAAAGCCGAAAGCTCATAGAGTGTTTTGGTTGCCAAATGTTCATTTTTTTTGCCTAGTGACAAGCATTTTTTTCCCCAGTACAGCAGCAGGTGATGCTAAGACAGGAGTCTGAGTGTGTTAGCAAGGAAGCTAAGTTTTTTGAACCTTTACACCATCTCACATGTATGGCTTTCAGAGTTAGCTCCAGTGAATATTTTCTGTGTCAATGGTAATATACTTCTCATTGGAACTTAAATTTCAGTTGGCTCAATTTACAATAATTAATTGGTTAAAAAGAGAAACAGCAAAGTCAATAATTCCAATACTTCTGTTTATAAGTATTCTAAACAGGCTTAAAATCTGCTAACCGAAAGTGGTGGTTTACTTGGAAAGTAATTGGGCAGCTGGCTGAGTTCTTCAGAAACCTTGGCTGGTACATGCTAACTTCCTCTAAAAGCTGAAACTGTTGCTGTTCTGCAGCGAGATACTCCGAGCACAAGTGGCCGTGTTCCAGGCACACGAGGTGGTGGCTTTGCTACCATCTCACTACACAACATACCAGGCAGTGTTTTTAAGCAGAGGTAATGACTTTTATGAAAGTAATATATTTGAAAAACAGGCAAGTTTTCTTCAAGTCTGCAGTAGAAGCAGCTCTCCTCAAAGCTAAACACAGGTTGAGAACAACTGCTGGGAATTTAATTTCCAAGCCTCTGTAAGGTTCTTTGTTTGAAGTAGCCTTAAGATTTGCAGCTCCTTGACAGAGTTAATTAATGCTCCAAATTTGAGTGTCCAAGTGATTTTTTTTTCTGTGTGCATGGGTTTTGCTGTCTGGCAGCTGTTTTAATCTGCAGGCATTAATAGTACATGTGATATGCTGTATTATAAAGACTGTTTATTGTACGGTGCTTAAGGTACTTAGCTGACACAACAGCGCTATGGTTCCAACCCCGAAGAACTCAGCCACCTTTAAAACTTAGTCCTTACAGCCGAAGGCTATGAGTAAACTGTCTGTGTTAGCTGGGCTTGAGTTCAGGCTTGTTCCCAAAGCTGAGTGCTGTAGAAAGCTACAGAAACAAGACCAAACTGGAAGAAGCACAAATTAGAAGAGGAGGGAAATGAGGGATGTGCCAATAAGCTCTGCAGCCTGTTTCTTTACTGGAGGGTGTCTGAAGCATACTACCATGGAGAGTTCACTACTATGTAAATACAGAAATTTCAGAGATGTTACTTGTTGCCCTCAGTTACCGGAAACCTCTTCTAAGGCAACGGAGTCATCCATCCTAAAAGCATTAATGCTGGCAGATCCAGTGCAAGTTCTTTGATCAAATAGTGACAGTCCAAAATACTACTCTGAGAGGCACCAATTCTAACCGATGCTTTGGGGGAACAGCAAAGCACCATTATTTGGAATTACACATGTGGTCCCCAGGCTGCATGAAACTCTTGGAAAAGGCTGTCAAAAAGACATTTCATATCCCTAAAAGCAATAGATGAAATAAAGAGAAACATGAAATAGTGGGGAAAGAAAGAAAAGTGCTCTAACAAATGCGAAAGAGTATAATACACTTTGCTCCTCCCAATAATGCTATCTACCAGGTTGGTATAAAATGTTGGTGTTCAAACACAGTTCTGCTCATTTAAAGTTGAGGCTGTAGAGCAGCAGCTAGCCAAAAGATGTTTCTGAATGTAAAAGGACAATTGCCTGTAGGACTTGCATACTCCGATGCCATTAAAATCAAATTACAGTATCAGGAAGAACCAACCTCACGTTGCAACATCTGTAGGATCCAGAAGTGAGGCAAGGGCCATTTACAATTATCTGGTTCTTCCTGAGTACTATATCATCTTACATCAATGCTTTCTGTAGCCACTCTAAGCACCACAAGGAAAACAACAAAAACAAAAGAGAAAGGAGGCAGCAGAACTTTAAAAAATGTGTTTGGCACATCTGCTCTTTACGGCAGCCACTGCTGCATGCACACACACTCACTCCCCGTCTCTTCTGAGTCAAAGACTAAATCAGAATCAGCCAGAAGGTGGCCTAATTAGCTTGCTTTTATATTCAAGGTAATGCACCTGGAGACATCAACATTATAAATTATAGGAGGTCTCTCATGGAAGAGCACCACAGCCTGTGATGAATAGGAGGAGGCAAAGCTGAGTGGGTTTAGAAACAAATTCAGCAGAGGTCTGGAGCTGCACCTCAAAGGGTTTTACGAAAGAACATTAGACATTAATAGGAAGAGGATGGCTTAGGCAACAACAAGTATCAGCACAGATGGTGTTTATGTTTGATGGACTCAGCATAAAGTTTTAGGCTCTAAAAGTGCTTTCATTTTCAAAACAGAGAGAGAGAGAGAAAAAAAGGAAAGGTTTCCAGGATACCTGATACTTTTAATACCAAACAACACTACTAAATGGATACCTTATCAAATTGCCAGGGCCACACTTAGTTCTTGGCTCCTCATTTCTTTGGGAAAGTTCCAGCATGAAACAGGAACAGAAAAGACACTGTCTTTGCTTGCTATTGCTACTCTTCAGAGGTATGGAAGCACTAATATGTTATATAGCACATGAAACCCCTCAGAAGTGATGGGTGATATGGCATGGCCAACTTGAAACACTTCTGCATGATCTGATTTAAACATTCTGCATTTAACATTATGAGAAAATAGGCCTTGCTTTGACCTGTCTACTTAGGCATCTAGAGATCAAGCCACTACTGAGAAAGACCCTTGCCAGGAGCTTTATTCATGTAGGTCTCCTGCCGTGCCCGACCATCGGAAGTCTGACACCTGGAAGAGCACCACAGCAGCAAACTGATGTGCAGATCAGCCGGTCCCTACATGAAGAAAATACAACTCAAACTAGAAAACCGAGGCAGATGTAGGGCAGTGCCCAGAAGAAGTAGAAAGGCATAAACGTAGGAGAGTGCTTGAGGGTGGAGGAGAAAATAGCTACCAAATTATTTTAAGTGGCATTTTTGCTTAGAAAGCCAGCACAGCTATAGAACACAGAACTGAAATCCTACATACAAAATATTACTTGCCTAATTTAAGTTTTCAGACAACAGAAATATAGGATTACTTTTAAGGTTCAGAGAAACTGTGTGACATCTGGTGATCGGCTCAGGCAAGAACAGACTTCTGCTTTTTTGCAGTGTGGGAGCAGGTGGCTTGGATGCCTGGAAAAAAGTACCCAATGCTTGGGGAAGTATTTTGACATGAAGTCACCTTTCTCTCCCAGAAGGGTAATGCTCATGGAGATGATGTTGAAGGCCCAGATCTGCTGCCTGCCTGCAGCTGGGCACAGTGGTGAGGCAAGGAATGAGGCCAGGAGAAGTGAGTGAGGCAGTCTCAACATGACCAGGCTTCCCATACGGGGAATTTTATGGTTGTTTGAAAATTATTTTTGAAGGAAATGGTACAAATTAGTTCTTTTGATATTTTTCTTTTGATTCCATTTCCCTGTGGGTCTCCATGGCTAAATGTTACCCAGTCTGGAACAAACAGCAGCCAGTTCCACGGCGTTCAGCGGAGGTATCACAAAGCACAAAACGGGTTGCCATGGAGACAGAAACCCTCCAGTGGAGTGATTGGATCCCTAAAATATTTAATCAACTGTTACTCTGCAGGACAAACATTAAGTAGAATATTCAACCTAGGAAGCTAAATTGGAATTTGTCATGTTGAAATTTAACAGGAAAACAAACCGGAGGTTCCTCAGGAAACAGAAGCCAGTGGCTGCTAGGTGCGTTGAAAGGAGAGGAGAAGGCGCACAGCCACGTTCCTGCCCACGGCAAGGACGTGCCAACTCATCACACGGAGAGCCGCAAGCACAGCTACCCCGGTGACTCTCACCTGCTCCCCGCCAAAGTGCTGCTGTGCATCTTTTCCGAGGAGGAAAGCAGGTTTCTCGAGACACTTCAAACCACCATGAACGAAGACTGAAGCACGTTTTTGTTCGGTCCTCCGTTTCCTTTCGAGTGACAGCCCAACGCGCTGCGCTGCTGCAGGGACTCGGGGGCATATAACGGCACGGGCACCTTGTGAGCGTACACTGAAAGCTAGCTCAGACCTACAGAAATCTGACTCCTAGCTAGCGTTGCTTTAATCCTAAACTTTCTCAGACCTGCAGTAATACGAGGGGCAGCTGCCAAAGGCAATCTTTGATTGCCTTTTCCATCACACTTAAATAAGCTAGCTTTGACCTGGTAATTACATCCACTAGCGAAAGGGATATGTTTTGAAGGACAAAAGTTAAATAGTTGAACACTAGTTATGGCGCAGCGTAGCCACCAAAATGTGTGCATCCAGCATTGCTGGGAGGTATCAGTGAAAAATTTATGACTAGGTTTTCAGTCTTTCCCGTTATTCTTGGCCCTTATTGCTCATCTGTCAGGTTTCTTTTTTTTTCTCCTCTCTTTCATATTACATAGTCATTTCCTCTCCTCACTTTGCGCTAAGCACCAAAGGGAAAATAACACGAAGGCAGAGCAAAGGAGCAAAGCATGGGATGACAAGAAGAAAGCAGAAACAGAAATTATATCAGATATCTTGACTAAAACTCCCATGGACCTTCCCTGGGATATCTGTCCAAGTAATGGAGCAGGGAGGGCAGGAAATGGCCTACAGAGATCTACAAAATATTGCAGAGTTTGCAGTGAACTCAGATCAAGCGTTCCTGGGGACAGCTTGTGGTAATGAGGAGAAGGCACTGAAGGTGTAGGAGGGACACAGAGTTCTCACAGTATCACTGTTTTCCCAGGCTCGCCCGAGTCTGTCATTTTGAGAGCTACGTGTTTCAACCCTCAGGAGAACACGAGCCGGAAACCGAAAAGGTTCTGTGCGAGATAATTTACGGCAGGCCGAATACCGTGAATGTACCATTTGGTCCTGCAATAAATCCCCCCCGCTTAACGCAACTTCCTAAAGTTACTGATAAAGAGCCCCGTGCTCCCCGAGACACTGAACGACCCGAGGGGACAGCGCGGAGTGCCAGTCCCCGCAGCGGGCACCGGAGCGGCGCGCTGCCGCCGCCGGCTGCTCGTTCACAGCGAGGGGGACACGTGCGGTATGTAAAGGCTCCTCTCCCCGGTAACTGGCCTACCCCACTTAAACCAGTGACAGCTGGTACCTGTCACCCAATGCGGGGAGGGGGGGGGGGAGGCGGGAGACCCTGAACCTGTCCTACCGTGCCACACGCCACCCCCAGTAAGTCTGTGTCCTCTCTTAATCCTGGCTTCCTGCCTCCTCTCTCTTCTACAGCAGCTCCAACTTGCCGTCCGTGTTTTCGTGGCTCTGAGTGTTTCAGGCCTTGCTCCCGTGTTCTCATTTCTCATTACCGGTGAAGGCTCCCCTTCAGGTCCTCCAAACAACACGCTCAGTCTTTCTCAGCGCCCCTGTTTACACCTCCAGGTAGCCACTTGCTCCTTCTCTCTTCTTCACGCACCAAACTTGTACCTCTTCTTTATGCTTATTCTGCATGAGCAGCTCTCTGCCGCAAAGCATTTACTGCTCTGCATATATATATATACACACACATATATATATATACACACTGTACATCTCTGCCCCCACTCTGTTATTTTGTGGAAGGCTCTTAGCATTTAAAAAATCACATAGCTCAGGAAGCTGATCAGCTCTTTAAAGCAACGATCGTTATATACATGCAGGCCAAATGCAAGGAGCCACCTTCCGCGCCGCGTACAGCAGAGCGTGAGGGGAACGAGCGAGCGACTACTCCATGCTGGCCCCTGGACCTGACTCCTACAGGTCCTTTGGGCCACTCGGCAAGTCCAGAGTAACCACGGTACCTTGTGCAGCGGGTACGAAGTAGGATCCTCCTGCTCACCACAGCCTCCACCTGCCTGGGGGCAGCCAGGGTTGTTTCTGCAAGGTTGGGAGACCCTTGTCTTTGGGGCGCGCAGCACACCCTGCCACAGCACTTGCAGTCCGGGGCCAGATCTCAGAGCACACACGAGTCTGCAGTCCTTGCCCAGCTTAAAACTGAAGGTGCTTTTGGGCAGAGTCACGCTTTGACTGCACTGGACTTAGCACAAAGCTGGCACTGAGTAAACAGTTACATGAATAACAAAAACTGTTGGTTAGTTATCAGGCCTAGGTAACACAGGCAGGTTCCACACAGCACTCTCTTCTCCTCCATACATGAAAATACCATAATTCTTGTACTGTGTAGTTTCAGTAATGGATCATTCAGTAATCATTCATTAACTGAAACATGTCTAACAGCAGCACAGCATCTCAGCCCTGCACCTTCAGAAACTCTGAAGACATGATTAAAAAAACCCAAACCCTGAGCAATGTCGGAGTCCGGGAATCCCTTTGTTTTAAATGAAACCAAGGAGTGAGCATTTCAGGGAAACGCTCAGCTCGTTCTGAACGCCTGTTTAAATCAAATACAGATATGCTCTATTCTTTCTGCACAGCCACGCGCCTGCTCAGAGACAGGGGAAGGCACACTGCAACATAAGCATATGCACATCGCCACGTGAAACACCCCCCCACCCAGGTCAGCGATCAGTTGGGTATCCCAGGGGATTAGGAGATATTTTAACAATGCTGCAGTTTGTTGGGAGAGAAAGAAGCGGAGGAATTGGAGAAGACATGGGGGATGGAAAAAAGAGAACAGATTTTTCATTATAAGGATGACATTTGCAAATACCATTCCCTTTGGGTGAGGTTACATTTAGGCTAGTCAGCTCAGACAACATTAAAACTGAGATGAGGCTTTATTTCTGAAGTGCTCCGCTTCTGAGGAACCTGAGCCACTCTCAGAGAAGCATGAATTAAGCCTCACAGTAGCAGCATGCATGAAGCAATGATTATTCCCCATTTAGTAGCTGGGGGACAGAAATGCAAAGAGGTCACGTGAGTGGTTCAAGGGTGTACAGGAAGTCTGTGGCACTGCACAGAAATAGACTCCAGACCTCTTGACTCCCAGCTTTGTGTTTTAACCACAAGCTCATCCTTCTTCCCTTAAATATTCAAGAACTTGAAAGCCACACAGCATCAACAAGTCAAAGACCTGAGCGATGCTTACCCTAGATTTTATAAGTATGCACCTAAAATAGTACACACATAGACAGGAAAAGACAATTACCTGACGCGTTACACGGTAAGTGTAGTATAAATGGCAAAATTTTCCTCCTTGAAGTGCTGCTGGAATAGGACTCCCTGAGTTCATTCTGTTCTCTACTGTGAAAGGATTTTAGGAAACGGAGTGGGGAGAGGACACTGCTAGTACATGTTTCTCGACCTGCACCTTCCTTGCTTCAGTCCGTGAGACATTTACAGGAGGAACAATAAATATGCGAGTGCTCTGCTCTTGGATGAAGATGAGGCTACAAGGAGAATACTGGAACTAGAGATGAGCTTTTTTATCCCTAGAAAAAGGCTCTCCAGGGTTTAGAAAATGCTGCTGAATTATTACAGAAAGCAACTACAAATAAGCCTGGGAAGATTTTTGTTGATTAGTGTGTTTGAAGGAAGGCAGGGCAGCACAGATCATCTTTGAAATATAATTCTGCAGTGTTGAATAGCAAAGACTACTGAAAAGAGACACAAATTCCTAAAATCAGAAGAAAAATTGTTTCCGTTTTCACTGGTTAATGCTTAAAATCTCTCTTCTGGGTTGAACCCACCAACTTAGAAAATCATACAAAGAAGGCAGTTTTAGATGGGTCTAACCTTCTTTCTTGACTAAGGAAAAAAAAATCCACTCGTTTTCCAGTGTTCAATCCCTGTGCAGGTTTGTGTGACACTGGCTATTTACTCTGGGTCTGAAATGAGTCCCGGTGCAGAGACCGGTATGTCCTCTGCTCTGAGGTACCTTTGAATTGCTACACACAGATGCATCTCCAGCACAGCTGGTCTGGTCTGAAAGCATTAGTCTCAGAAACAGGGAAAGACAGAAGACATTTGCCTCTCCTAAGTGGTCAGTCTTGGGTGAGGATTAGTAACAGTAAACTAAAAGAAGGAGAAAAAGGAGAGACCTCTTTGCTTTTCATTTGTTTTTGTTAGTTTTTAGTTCTAGTATTTAAAGCCTCTGTTTGTTTGGATGCGTATGTGTTCTGGGTCCTGACTTGTAGCCTCACAGTGTTACTTTAAAATACACATAACAGATTCCTTCAAACTGCCCCGCTCCCTTGGTGGGCAGCCTTTCGCACCCACTAACTGAAGCAGCAAATTACACGAGACAACGTCATGTCGTAAGCGGTGCTCGAACTTGGAGAGCTGCAGAAAGCAGCTCCTGTCTGGCAGGTCCCTGGAGCGGGGAGAGCTGCTTCCCGTGCTGGGGTGCGGACAGACCCGTGTTTTGCCTCACCCCAAGGGCAAGGACAGGCGTGAGGGTCCACGCCGGGCGTACAATCTGGACGACAGCCTTCTCCTTCCCCAGGACGCCAGGGAAGCAGTCCCTGCCTTTGCCTGTGTGTCCAGGTGACAAGGGATGGACCCACAGAGGTGAAGGGAGGAGAATCGGCACGAGACCAGCTCCCAGAACAGCCACGGCCATGACCCATCTTCCCAGGGCTGCATTAGCACCCTTCATTAAGCCATTTCTTCTTATTACTACTGCGTTTATTTTGCTTCACTGGGGTTTTCCAGTTGGACAGGAACGCAGTGGTGGCTAAGGATTTGCTGGGGGCTGGGTTAGATTCATTTCCAAATCAGAACTAATTTATGCTAGGCAGACAGGCTACTGAGGGTAATTTATATAAAAAGGAAAATGCACAGCCAGCTATATTCAGATAGCAGCCAACAGACTTAAGACTCAGACATTACTGACTTCTGAAATTTTGGCCTTTTCCCAAAACCCAGTTCTGAGACCACAGTGTGTGTGATTTGAGGGGCGTACCCAAGTTGTGCTTACTCTGTGGGCTATGGGTCAGAAAGTAATGCCTGTTGCTACTCGTAGTTCATACCTTCAGGCTTGATGCTTTAGTTCAGCAAGCAGACAAACACGTACGCTTGGACCCTTGCAGTTTAACGGCAACACAAATTACTGGATTTACTACTAAGGTCTTACAGGAAACTGATAAAAGTTATTCATAGAGAGATGTCACCTGCCCAGATAAAATAAATGTTGAGTTGAATCTTTGTACAAAACTCAACACAAACCCGAGACAAACTTTTTGTCACGTTATCTGTTCTTAATTAGGGGAAATAAAGTACAGTGCAGCTTTTCTAAGCAGTGTGTATTTACCTCTGCCTCACAGATAAAATTATATGGCTCCACTATAGTGGATCAGGGTTTTACAAACCTGAACTGATAGTAAGAGAAACTAAAGGCCTACAAGCAGTGGCCTGCACCCACGGCGTTGAAGGGTGTGCACTTTTCTGTTGTGGGGCTGTGACCCACGTACCCGAAGTGCCGAACACCCAAAGAGACTCTCTTGCTGCACAGGTCTGCACTCACACCAGGTGAACGACAGTATCAGAGGGTGACACATCGATATACTCAGAGCTAGCATCCAATGGCGAGAAAAGGTCACACCGTATCTGATTCAAAACGGGTAGAAAGCAGTACCCTGAAGATCCCCGCTGCACCCAGCAGAAGAGAGCCGAGCAAGTAAGTGGAAGACAACAGAATTCAGTCAGCCATTAATTCCTCTGTGAAGTATTGCTGCTGCCTGGTGTCGTCCAAAAAACACAGAGAGCAGAGTGACCACTTCATGTGGGATCCTTATCTTTTGCTTTAGCAACACAATCCCATTCTTTTGAGAGAGATATGATTAATTAACTTAGAAGGTAAAGGCCAGCAAATGACATTTCATTGTGTGTCACACATCCAGCAATCATTTTCATTGCACTAGTCACCCAGAAAAAGCTCTCCCTGAATATCGGACCCACAGAATAATTGTTTCCAGAAGCTGCAGAATAGCTACACTACATCTACTACCTACAATTACCTTGGTGCATCCTATTACTTGTACTGTAATGATGCCTAGGTGAGGAGGCACACATCGTGGTCCTCTGGCTTGGCCAGCTCTAGATTTAGAAACATCCTTGCCCTGAAGAGCTTCAAAAAATTCAAGAAAACAGAGTGAAAAAGACCACTGCAGCCATGCCTAGAGAGCTGCTGGAGGGGAAGCCGAGGCAGATGGCACCTGCCTGGGCTTCACCTTTCTGGAAGACAGAGAAAGCACCAGAGCCATGAGCCAGGCCCGATTCCCTGTCTGCTGCCACAAGCCCAACCCGATGCTGCGGCTGCCTGACAGTCACTTACAACCAAGCGACACAGCAGTGTTTTCCTCTGTTACCATGGCATTCTGGAAATGACTCCAAAACACTAGCTAGAAATTAAGTGGATAAATCTCTTGAAGTTTGGTGGTTTGGATAAACATCTGCAGGGATCTGGATGGAATTGTGTACAGGCTGTCCTTGTTTTAGCACTCCTTTGCAAAAGAAGACACAAAAATTAGGAGAGACGCACCCCTCTTCTAGTAGCATATGCTAAGTCTAGAGGAAAGGATGTGAGGTGAGTGAGATCTACATCAAGAACAGGAGAGAGGGGAGGGGAGGGCTGAAGAAAGCGTCTCATGGGAGGGTATTTTGTACAGTACAGAAAGGTAGAAGGAATTAAGAAAGGGAGAGATGAATGGAGGAGATCAGAGAGAGAGAGGTGCTCTCTACACCACAAAGGAGAACTCCTCTTTCAAGGAGATCAGGATGTATAATATATCATAGAAGACAACTGCAGTACCCTATGTATCATGTGTGATCATGCAATCTTGGGCATCTTCCCAGTGGGCCTCTTGGAGGGCATCTCCACTCTCTAGAGCACTTGCTAACTCTGTGCCTACGGTCTTGCAGAAGATTAGGTTCTCCCAAAAGATATTATCAGCTCCCACAGGAACAGGGACCTCCCGGCAGCAATCTGAATACACTAGCAATCTCCAGTCTGGGCAAAATTTAGGAGTCCATTTAGGAGGCCTCTGAGAGTAGAAAGAAGCAGCATGAACCCCGCTAGAACATTAAATCATAAATAGCTGGAATTAGCAGGCTTTCCCAAGGCTACTCTGATCTGTCTTCCTAAAGCTTCCTATCACGCATTACATGAGAGTTTAAACCAGCCTCATAGGTTGAGACAGACTTTTTTTCTGACTAAGCACTACATCTAATAAGACATAAACAGCTCAGGGAGCGCCCCCTTTTCAGCGTAAAGCGCTGGTGGGAAGGAGCACTGGGGCTCGCCGCAGCGGAGGAGCAGCTGGCCAGCCCGCTCTCTCGGGTAACAGGGCTGGCCGCAGCGGAGCGAGGCTAACGCGCTGCCAGAACGCCTTTCATCCGCCTGCTCCCATCTTGCGCTGTTGTGCGTATCTCCCAGCCTCAGCTGGGGCTGCAAGCAGAAACAAGCCAAAATACCACGGCAACAGCTGTTTTGCTGGATTTTATGGCACTGCTACCCAAGAGTACTGGAAATTTTCAAATAAGGCTTTTTCCCATAGGAGAAACTTCCAGATGCATGAGCCTGAGTGTGTGTGAACAAGGAATGTTTGGCTAGTAAGCTTTTCTTTTTGATGTCTGCCCCTTGCCATTTCATTATAATAAATACGTAATAACTCACTGAATACCAGAGTAACTCAAAACCAGTGCGTGACTTGGTGGTAAAGACGTGTATGATTTCAGTGCAGGGCCACCATCAACCTTCCTCAGCACACTGTAGCTGTCTTTTCTAGGCTTCCAGCCGTCCTTATTGCTCTCCTCTCACCTCCTTCCAACTGGGCGCTGCTCTTTGGCTACACAGTGCCCCGACCACCACTTGCTGCTCTAGCTCAGGCACTACCAGCGCAGAACCAAGAGGAAGGACGATTTCATTTAACTTTCAGTCCATCCCCCGAGTTTGTGCAATGTGGCGTTTGCCTTTTGCAGGACATCAGTGACTCATGTTTAGCCTATGATCCATGAAACTGTCCCAGACCAGTTTTCTTCCCCCTCACAGAGCCACTGTCTAACGCACCGATCCTCACTGCACGCTTGTGCTGCAGATTGCTCCTGCATAACTGCTGAACCTTGCACCTCACATTTTTGTATAAGACCAGTTCTACAGTTTGTTCAGTTTTCACAATACTAACCATATTCTCCAACACGCTTGCAGTCCCTCCCACCCCGGGCTGTGCGGAGGTTTAAAAAGCAGGGTCTCCACAGCATCCCCATGCCTAATGAAAATAACGCAGAGTGCCGGGCCAGGCCAGACCCTCAGGAACTCGGTTTGTCTCTCTGTTGTGGCAGTGAACTACTGAGCACGGCTTCCGATCAGTTTGATACCCACTTTTTAGTAGTTTCACCTGGCCCATATTTCTCTTGCTTGCTTACACAAAACTCTGCCAAAAGCCTTAAGAAAATCAAGATATATGGCATTTACTGCTTCTCCCTGCCAACATGATAAGTATTGCCTCATCATATTATGAAATTAGATGGTTTGACATGGCCTATTCTTCACAAAGACATGTTGTTTTCTTCTAGGTGCTTATTAATAATATTTTGAATACTTTTTCTACATTTTTCTGGGAACTGAAATTAAGCCGATCTCTCTATAACACCTTGAGCCCTCTTTCTCCCCCTTTTAAAGACACATATCACATTTGCCCTCCTCCTTTTTTTGGTATCTCATGCCTTCTCCTTAATAAAACTACAACTGGTTCTGAAATTACATCAGCTAATAGTCCAATTAACTATCAATTCATCAAGCTGACCCGAAAACACTTGGCTTCTTTATGCCCTTTCTGACCCGTTCTATCCTGGTTCTAGGTGCAGATCCTACCGCCTTGCTGCAGTTGGCACTTGGGCTGGCTGCTTGCCTGCAGCTGACCCCTGAAGCCCCTCCGAGCCAAGACAGGCGTACCACTGTCTCAGAAACATTTCCGCTCCTTGTTCAGTAATTAGCACTTTCCCTGGGATTTGCTTCACCCTGAGTGTACCCACAGAAATACTTCTTCTTACCCTTTAGGGACTTTGCTTACGTTACCTCATTTTTTTGCCCTTGCTTTTGTGCTTCAATCCTACATGCTAGTGCCGTGGTTGTATGTTCATCCTCAGTAATCTTCTAGTTTCTTAATACATTTCTTCTCCTTCATAACAGCACTTCCCTTACATGTGTGCAGAATGGGATCTTTCCTACCAATTCTCTGAATGCTTTGAAATACGTCTTCTTGAGGTCTGTTCCCCCTCTCCTCCCATTAATGACTGTAAACTCAATCAATGCATGGCAACTTCTATCTATATTCTTGTTTCCTCCCTACCAACCTCTAACCCGAAAATCAGCCTATAACCTGTTGTACACAGAAGATCACTACGACAGAAGAAAAACAGACTGTAAGAGTATAGAAGGCTCTACAGTAGAAAAATACCTTCACCTGACAGTGAGTCATGTTTTGATCAGTGAAATACACTCTTTGTCATCAGAGCAGGCACCCCAATAAGCAACATATGCTGGGATGTGCGATTGGTGTTTATACATTGCATTGGTGTTTATACAAATGCCTGAGAAAGGATGACTTCTCTTACAGCTGACGTGTTAGAGAAAGACTAGCCAGATTCAGCACCAAACTAGCTCTCTGTCAGTCCACCACCAGAATCTGAGACCATGAACTTTAGGGGTTTGCTGCCTTGAAAGCAAACCAAAACAGTCCCAGGCCAGTTGTATAGCTCCCCACAGCTGACTGAAGTGATCATGAGGTGCCTGATGCTCGAAAGCCATGAAGACCCCAGTCAGAGGTTTCTACTTCGTCCAAATGGTCTACAACCAAAACTCATGCTCCTGCTTTTAACTTATCATAGAAAGGATAGAAATCAGCCCTTCTTCACTTGCTGATCAGAAGATGAGAGGAAAGCAGGAAAAAGAAATCAGGTGATATTCACTGTGACGTCTGAAGCTCCTGAGTGTTCAGTTTTCAATGGGAGGCCACGTAAGCTGGGAAGCAGTTGCCCCTCTGAAAAATCAGACCCTAATCGCATTTTTTTAAATGGTTTTAATCACAAGATTAGCATTTTACCTGCACAGCAAGGGGAGTTCCAGGCCTCCCTTTTCTTGAGCAATACTGTACAGACGTTTTCTGCCAGACTGCATTAGAGTGCAGATGCCTCTCAGGCTTCCTTATCTGTGTGTGGTATCTGATGCAAGGTGCACAGAGTGCTTCTTGAAAGTTTTCAAAAATTGGCAGCGTCTCCAGCTGCTAAAGTCTCCTGCGCTTCTAGTCCCATCAGGAGAATCAGGGTTTTCATAAATGCTACAGAGACAGATAATGATGTAGTTGATCTTGCTGGGAAACATACTACTGTCTCTCTGGATTTTCATCCACCCATTAAAGTGCATTTACCCAGGTATGAATCACAAATGCCAACTGCCCACAATGCAGTAAGCACAACTGTATCCTTCTGAATTATATTCCATTTGAACACATCTACCACCTAATAGCAAAGATGTCTTTGAAAATGTACATGACAAACTAGAGAAGGCCTGTGTGTAAGCTTCTCTGGCGAGAGAGCCCACTTAGAAGGCATATGGCCTTTTTGGTTTCAAGAGCCAAACCTAAACATTTTTCAGGTTCTAAAATGTCTGGATTAGAAACTGCTCAAGCCTTTGACATGGGAGATGATACCCCTGGAAACTATTAGCGTTCAGCCCGCGTTCACTTTACTTGAACAATACTGGTGCCAATGGAACAACTACAAGTGAAATAACAAATCAACAAGCTAATCTACATCCTTCCAGCATCATTTCCTAAAATGTGATGTAACCACATAAGCATACCACAGCTCATAACTTACATGTCTCACACAAAGCCTGAGCACCTGCAAACTTTAGCACGGGTAGACAGCTAAATTTTGCAGCTTCCTATCTACTCAAGGATGCAGTAGATATGAACAAGCATTGCCTTGCTTTCATGTTCTGTCTGGGACTAGGAGCAGGATAAGCTATGTACTAGAAGGAAAGAAAAAACATTTACAACATTTCTGGCCAGGATGAAATACAGTGGAAAACAAAGTGTCAAGAGAGAGTTTTCGCATGGCCTGCAGTCCAGGCTTACTAGCTTTAACAGGGTGAAATAGCTCAAATAATGCACCAGTGTGAAATCCTGACCCAGTGAACTCCTCGGCAAACCTCCCACTGATTTAACTGGGGCCAGGATTTCAGCCTGGCCGAACTGTGCCCAAATGCTGACCCTTTTAAAAGCTAGCAAATGACATGGGCTGTTTTGTACATGTATTTGTACGTTTTCAGACAAACCAGAACGCTTTTGTGCAGGGAGATATGTGTGGGGTCACTTTGCTATCAGGCGAAGAAGGCTCTGGCAGCCACTGTCCCCACTGCAGCTGAGAGAGGCAAGTCCCTGTGCGCCAAGGGGTGCCCTGCAGTGCAGGCAGACTCGCAGCTATGTAGGATGCTCTGCAGAGCTAAGGATACCGGTGCGAGAGTCCAGGACTCTCTAGATTCACTACTGTTATTCACAGTAAGGTGCAAGAGCTTAAACGCTGATCCGTGACAGAAGAGGCTCCCCTGCTGTGTAGAATAACAGGGCCTTGCTCTGCTTGGAAGAGAGCAGCGAAGTTCAGGTTTTCTGGAACGCAGATAAAACCAGCCGCAGTGCCTGAGCCCCAGACGGTTTGCGGTCCCCAGGCCCACGCACGGCCACTGCTCTCCCCCACGGGACGAAAACAAATACTCGTTCCTGGCGCGGGCACAGCTGGCATTGGCCCCTTCTGCTCTGAAATCTGCTCTCCTGGCTTAAACTCATGCCAGCCCCTGACGGCTTCAGCTGGTGAGTTACGCAGCATACGGGCCCTCGGCCGGCGGCGGCCGCGTGCCGCGCGCCCGGAGCGCAGCTCTTCCCGCTTCCTGCCACTGCCTACCGCCCGGCTGCGGAGCCGATTCGAGCGTCTCCGGCTCTCGACACCTTTGCAGGTTCCCGCCTCTCCGCAATCGATGCTGGCTCAAGTGCTCCGGTATTAGCTTAGGTTCAGCACAACACTCCTGTTAAGCGAAGGAAACGAAAGCAAGCCAGCAGAAGCTATCCCCAGCGGCGAAGGGAAGAGCCGAGGGCGCTCGCTGAAATATCGAAGCAGTGATGCCAGATAAACCTCTTCACAGAACAGTCAAGTGCAAAGACTGAAAAAGGAGGGTGGCGTTTTTCTCCTAAAACAGGTCAGAAAGAGCTAGACATGCCTTCTCCTTTCCTGTAGTGCAGGACTACTAGAGACTATGCTTTTGCAAATAGTTGCCATAATATAATCAAAGATATTTAATTTCTTTTTACACGATTACCTCCCTCACACTGTTATCCCCTGCAGGCATTCAGAAAAAAGAGGAATCTATTTTTACTAGCTGTATTAGTGCAATGTTATTAATGCAATTTCCCCAGACCCAGAGCTGGATGAATTGTTTATGCTAATAAGTGATCCGTTTAATTTAGTCCATTTTTTCCTATTCGTGGCTCAACCATCAAATTGTCCCAGCTTGCATGTTTGTAGAAGCAATTGTAAACATTCACCAAGCAGATTATACAAACACATTTCAATTGATGAGTTGTTTACAGACCAATGTCTTTGAATATACCCGATTTATTTTTTTCCCTCAAGGGTGTGTGGCTGGTTGCCTAATTCACACATTATGTTCTCTGGCGGAGAAACTGAAACTTAAAACAGGAGGATACTGATGGAAGCACATCGGCTACTGAACAAATAGTAGTGCCCCTGTATGATAAGCTTCCAGTTTGTGTTAAAAACCATTTACAAAATGTTTAGGCCTCACAAATAAACTGCTAAACTAACAGTTTAAATAAATATGACCCCTGGAAACCTGGAGTGAGATCTAATCATGAATAGTCACGAATCACTTCCTTCTAATTCCATCAGCTTCCATTCTGCTGCTTACTAATTTGTCTTTTATCCTGCAGGCTTGCTCTGTGAAAACCCCCGCTGGTCAGATATTACATGTAATACGAAACCCATATGCAACTAATTACGGGAATGTGACTAATACTAATGCTAACGGAGGGAAATTTGACTGAATAGGCAAAATACTACACAGAGTATTTGTTTTGTAAACAAGCATTTAAAAAATACTTACAATTATTGCAGGAAGATTTGAATAAAAGATTGTCTTTTTGATATGCCACATGGACACTTGGGAGACTTGTGAGACTATTTTGTAATAAAAAGTGTTTGCAAGTACTATCTTAAGAGGGAGAATTAGGGCTAATGGAATCAAATCTGCTGAAGCCAAAGAAAAATTACCCCAGAAAACTTTAAGTATCCAATGCATAAAAGTAAAAGCTTAGAAATTTAATCATGAACTCCAGTTCTACCATAAAACCTTAATAGATTTTGGCTATGAAAAGCTACTTTAATTTTTATAAACTCTCAGCAAAAATCAAGTTTTGACGCTGTTTTTAAAGTGTCCAGGGCCTACCGAGATATTAAAATCAGGTTTTATTTTACTATCATCTGAAAGATTATTCAGACAGCTGCAATAGGCATTAGGTAGCAACACATCTCGAGGGTCACAACTTTGTCTGTAGGGAAAGGTGGGATTATTGTGGTCGTATTACTGGAACAGCACCCGTGTGCGCGTGACACAGCAGCAGCGCTAGCGAAAGGCTGCCGCGCCGGCACCCCAACCCCAGCAGCTGCCTGCCGGCTCAGAGACGTTTCCTACGCAGCTCTAGTTCCTCCCTGCTTCTTGTGTGGGTGGGTTTTTGACCCGGCATAGGAGTTTCCTCCTCCTCTTCAAACTGGCAAGGATTCCTTCCCTCTGAAACCACCCAGGTCTTGGTAAGGCTCTATAAACAGCAAATTCCTGCTCAAAGGAACAGTTTAAAGGAACGGTGACGTGTTGAATTAGGGCAGGATTCCTCTTCTAAGAAAAAAAACATTATAAAATAAGTACTTATCACAATTCACATGAGTAAGCAGCTGCTTACCTACTGTGATTTGAGAAAGGACTCCTCCTGCTTTAGGCAGTTTTCACAGTTAACACTCAGGAATTTTGGTTCCTAGTTCCTATGTGGAAATATTTAAATCTCTTCCTAATATATCTATAGTGTTTTCATATTGCAGCCCAGCAAACATTCCCAAAGTGCTATGACTCAGTATTTTTTTTTTCAGTAGAAACACAATGAAAGGTCTGTTTCTCATAGTACTTTGGCAGAAAACAACTCTGTGGGCTGATGTTGGCAACACCAGAGTCTAAGAATAGGGCACTTTTCAGGCACAAAGTTGTTGAATTTGGACATAACCTAGGTTTGCCTAAACCTAAAGAAGCCACTGTCATCAGGGAAAGGAGTAATTTGGAAATGCTTACACTACAAGTTAGAGTTTGTTAATGTCTACCAAAATAATTATTTCCTGTGAGGGCTACTCAGAATGAAGTAATTGCAAAGAATATATTGCACTGTGTAGGGCTGGGGCGCCGGGCAGCCCCTCGGACGTTGCCTTAGGGCGGCAGTCACGGTACGCGGCGCTCGAGTCTCGTTTCAATTGTTCAAAAACGTGAGTAATGCTTCCTTCCATGCTTGTGCAAATAGGAAGAACAGTAAATGGATGGTGCTCCACAGTATATGTAATATGCTGATAAGATTACTACTGTATTTATAAAATGCAACATTCGGATGAGACAGAAGTAACAAAACAACGAGGAAGTAAGAGCTAGGGCTCCCATCATCAGACACATTTTCAAAGGCTTGTAAGCCTAATCCTCTGAGCTGAGCCTAGGCTGTCCTGTCCCGCTGAACCCAATGGAGCAGGAGCGTTTTCTCTAGCTGAGGCTCTACCAAAAGTATAGGCTATGCATATTGTTCTCTACAAATTAATGCGATGCAGATTAATTCCCTTAAAACCCCAGCCACAGCATTCCCTTACTAAGGGAAAAATTTGCCAAGTGACTCACGGCCTGTCTACGCCGTCAGTTTGATTTGTTTCTTATTTCACTCCAGGGCCCTGGTTTCCTGATTATCCACAGTGCTCACGTGCTGCTTTTGGCTTCCCTCTGAAAGAAGTCAATTATTTCCCTTCAAAAGGAACTGCTGGCACAGCTGGCAGGCTGGCCAACTCCAGGCCGATGATATTGGATGTATACCTCACAGGGTCGGACTCCTGCTCCCTGCAAGTCTTTCAACACCATCCCAGACCACCACCCTCCCTCGCCTCCACCGGCCCTCGCGCCATGCTGCAGGACCTGTGACTCTCCACTGTGCCGTCAAGAAAAGGGAGCACAGCCCCAACGGACTGAAATCTTGTTATTCAGGGTGCTTTGAAACAGAAGACCACACACAACACGTAATTCTGCCTCAGGGTCACCTGGGCAGCACACAGGAGATCACTACCAAAAATGCTGTATAACATGTACGCAGCCAGCCAGCTCCAGACGGAGCCGTAAGCTCCTGAGATGGCCTTTACCAGGTGTCCTGGTTTTCTCTCTCACATGCTCCACCAAGACCTGTCTCATAATCTGAGGCACCATTTCCAAAGAGAAAGAGGTCAGAAAGGAAACACATGGGTTTGAGATGTTGCAGGCTGGGGAGAGATTTGGCCCCTCACCTTACACAGTGCGGGTGAGTACTCCAAGCCTGGGATCCTGACTTTCCCTTTCCGTGGACATGCTCTGCAGGACATGCAGCAGAGCTCTTCTGAACAGGCACTTGCAAAAATCAGACACTTATGGCCTTGCAGTCGAGAAACAGGAGATATTTAGGGATCTATGCAACTTTTCTGGACAAATCACAGACAACCAGATCTGGAAGGTGCTTTTTTTGCACAAAACTAAATTCTGAATTTGTGAGTTCAAGACCTCTATGCCCTAAGTACTTCGGAAGATGCTGAATCTTATTTAAAATTGCTTGTAGTATTCCTGCTGTGCTCATTGATACTTTTTGTTTTCATCAGGGTAAGAGGTATGTGCTGGGGAAAGAAATTCGCCCTCTTTTGAGAAAGAAGCATTCTGAAGTTGCTCATACTCAAGATGCCATTGCTTTGCTGCCATATCCTTCATGGGTCTACTGGCTATTTTCCAACTTTCCCCATACCCCTCCTCTTAGGAAGAGCAGAAGATCCCCGGCCTGTCATTCACTGTAGAAACTAAATGGCTAGAGCAGGTCTCACTAGCTGCTTGGCATCTGCTCTAACACAGAGGCTGAGAAGAGCTAAGGATTATTTTTCCATGCTGTGTTTGCTCTGTCAGTCCCCAGACAGAGGATGCTGTGTTTGCATCCTCACTGATGCAAACTGGCACAATTCTGTCAACATCAACAGCAATACACGGGGGTCTCGCTTGCCTTTTCCACTCAAGAGAAATGAGGAGCAGGCAGTGCTGTTAACAGAGATGTTTTGTCACTTGTCAGAACAGAAGCAACCTTCCCTCCAACCTTAATCTGAAAACTCTTTTATGTGGGAACATTTAGCATATATGTACTTACCTGCAATGCCTTATTTCAGGTGTTCCCACCTAAACACATGACCTCTAATGAAGCAACAGCCGTAAGTCATATTACAGGCAGGTGGTAGCTGCAGTTAATCATGTAACTTTGAGCCATTCCCTCTCTACCCATTAATCCACCTCCTTTGAGACTTGTTCTAACACTCCAAACTAAGAATACGTGCAGCCAGAAGAAATGGTTACCGCTTTGAAACTTGGATGACATTTTAACTTAAAAAGAGCCAGGAATGTACATGTCTGAACTCCTGCCCTCCCCTTCCCTCCCCCCCCCCAACAAATGCTAATTAACAGCTTCCAGCTATTGGCATTAAAAAATAATCAGCGTGTGAGGGAAATGTTTATTTCCTCAAATAGGGAAGACTTCCCTCAAGCTCTCTCTCAACATTATATGGGTTTGATAGCAGCACTTAGCCCTGGATTAATGACACATTTATGGGCTGCTATCTTGAGAGCTGGAAACAAAAATTTCACATCTTTCCAAAAAAGAAAGCTTCCTTTCTGCTGTGACAAGCAATACTAAGCTCTGGCCCTGGAAGTATTCTACACATCAGACTTCAGTGTAACATTTTATGGTACAGAAAACCAACCTAAAATTCTTTCTGAAGGAATATTGCTTTTTTCCTCTAACTGTGATGGTTGTACTTGTGTTTAAAGGCACCTGAATTCACAGAAGGAAGGGTCTGAAAAGACTCACAACACAATTAAAATTCATGGGTGCACACAGTAAATGGCAAAGTAGAACGGAGCTTGTCAGAAAGCAGATTAGGTCTTAGAAGCCAGATATCACAGGGCTGTTAGACATTTTTAGCTCTGCCACCAACCTGAGGTATGTCCTTGGGCATGGCTCTTCACCTTGCTGTGACCTCCACTGCCATCTGCAAAAAGAAGATAATCATATGTAACTTTCTCTGTGAAGTGTTTCAGATGACAAGTGCTACATAGCTCCGTAGGGTTAGTTTATTGGACAGAGTGGGTGATGAATAACACAGATAACATCCACTGTCTCCCTGGTTAGGAACAACGTGATTATTTGTTGAACACTTCTTATCACCCTGCTTATGCACCTCCACTGCAGCTAGTTAAGAGCACATTCTCCTTGTAATAAAGACTTGAAAATCTCAACCTTTCATGAAGTATGGATAGCACTATTCATAATAAATTATTACTTGCAGCAGTAACGGAAGAATAAAGATGTTCTAAGCCTTGCAGTTGTGTGAATGAATGCATTTTACTCAAGCCCTTGAACAACATACAAATACAAGGAAAAAGCAGAATAAAGCCTACCCAGATTACTTGGACAAGTCTGTGTTACGATTCTTCATGGTGGGAAAGAGAGAGGAAGCGACAACTGTTACATATATTCTTTATGTGGATTTGCAAGATAGTCAAGGGACTGAAAAGTTAATTGTGTAATGGAAGTTAAATGGGAATCTTAGTGACCTACATAGTGACCTCTTCCTGTGAGATGGAAGCTGTCAGGAAGAAGTGAGTGATAGCATATTGTTGCAAGTACTCCTCTAGCATGCAAGTACGTTTTTATTTGCTTGAGAACAGAGGTACATGCTAGGAATAATTAGGGCACTATGCAAGTTTCAGTGACTGAAGGAAGATTTCACTTATTTTAAAATTAGGTTCTAAACTATCCACTTTTCTGCTCATAAAATTTTTGGAATCTGTTGGACTTCAGTAGTTGCCTTCTTGATTCAGGATATGTGGGTCAATACTCCATGATCTTCCTGATTCTTTAGCATAAAGGCAAAGCAGCAGCCTGGTTGGCATTTCTTGGGACTATTTTAAGGATACCCAGATAATTCTTTGAGAAACCATAGTAGATCATATCAGCATTTCTAAAAAATCAAGTCAGTGCTTGCTTTTCTAGAAGTTGTCATGAGATGCTGAGATTGAGTATCTAGATCGTTATTTTATCTACATTCTGTGACAGGTAAAAAATCCCAAGCGCATGAGGTAGATCCTTGGGTACTTTGACAATCCATTTACTAAATGCCCATTTACTTCTCCTGGACTGGGATTTCAGCCATTTTGTGGTGTCAGGAAACCTTCCCCTTCCCAAACATGGCCAAATTACATCTGCAGCTCTTTCAGTTCTCTCGCAGCTCTAGCTCCCCTGAAATGTTAATGCCAGTCTGGATTTCCATTGCTGTGACAGCGAGCACAGCCTGCCTGACAGACTACAGACAGACTCAACAGCTTGAAATCTGAATGGAAAATGGAGTAAGGATAGGAGTGTATGGTGCCTAAATTAATGTTACAGCATAACACCATCAGGTAATGCTTGAGATATAAAAGGAGCGACACTTGCAGTGTCTGGGAAAATAATGAGAAATTAAGAGCGAGGGCATACCAGGGCATGTGTGTAGGCTTTGTTCCTGCATCAGCTTAGCTGTGGTTTGTCCCACGTGCAAGACTGCTTACTGAAAGCTATGCTATCTTCTTCCCCTAGCCTCACAATAACTTTGACACTAGAGAAAGATCATACATGTGAAGTGACCGAGTCAAGTGTCTAAGTGATAGGAAATGAACTGCAATTTGGAGAAGGAAAGGAGCCATACCCTTGGGAATACAACGATGACTTGTGCCCTTTTAAAACACAAGGAAAACAAGTGCAGATGAGGCAAGAGTTATCTGGAAAAAAAAAAAAAAAAGCCCTCCTTTACTGCAGGGATCAAAGAGGGAAGCAGGAGGCAAAACAACATGACAAAAGAGTGTGAGACCCTGGAAAGGACAACACTGGGATTGCACAGCAAATAAATTATGCCTGTTTTTCTAGGGCCACAAGTTTATAAATTCTCAGTGGTTCCTCTTGTCTCTCCTCTCTTCCACCAGTCCAGTCCCTGTTTGCAAACCGTGCTGTGGTCTGACCCAGCCACGAGAGAGGCACGCGAGGAGCCACGAGGGGTGGAAGGGAGTAAACGGGCCCAGGCCGAACAGAGGAGAGGCCACGCCGTTTCCTCTTGTTTTCCTCGAAGTGGTAGTTCCTACAGCGGAGTCTCTTCCCACACAGCCGCAGCAGCAACGACACGTTTCCCCAAGCAGGTTTCCAGCTAAACAGTGCTCCTTCGCCGAAACACGCCACCGAACGGCACGGCGGCAGTGCTCTCCCCCCTTTCAACGCCGCCCAGTCCAGAGCGTATCACGCTCCGCCAGCCCAGAGAGGGGGGAGAGCGGACTCCCTGCGCCCTTCCAGTCTGTATCCCCAGTACAGGAAAGACCTGCCGTCCAGGATACAGAAGCAGGTTCGATACCCACTGTGCACATTCAGTTACCCGCGCCAGCAGACGTGACCACAGCGTTTTCTGTCCCCCAAAACAGGGCAGCTCAACAAAAAGATACTGGATTTTGCAACTGTGTGGGGAGCTTCTTACCTCAAGTTAAGGTGGGATCGTTTCACTGATAACTGCAGGAATGTGCATATGACTCAGAAAAGGTTTTAGTATTTTTATCTAGAAACCATAAAAGTGGGCTGGGAGAGAGAGACTCTGACTCTATGTTTCCTTAAGCACGAGAAAAACTCCAAGACTTTCAGGATATCAGGAAATTTCCACCTGCTACAAACCATAGGCATCTTGTTCAAATTCCTAGACGGCAAACAGACACGTCAGCTAACGCTGCTCTTAGGTTACACAGATAATTTCTGACAAAACATGGCTTAAAGACCTCAGACGCTCAGGCAAAAGGAAGAACAGCTCATTTCTCTTCAACCCTTTCTACTACAGCCCAGTTTTCCTGGAAGTCTCCCTGGAAAGCACCTCTCTTTTTTTCTCTCAAACAAATCATGGAGTTACATACTAAAGGCACCTCTACAGTTATTTCTATGCTGGCGGCCAAAGTGAATAGTTAATAAGCAGAGTTCTCCACGGTTATAAATGCCATTAACCAGCTTCCACAACCTTGCTGTTTCTAGGGCCGAGGTGACATCAGGTTTGCAGGAAAAGAAGGGAGAACATTTTTCCAGTGAGTCAGAGAGAGAAACCTTAAATAAAAAAGACCTCTAGTAAAAGCACTAACTGGGAAGGGCGCTTGCTGCACGCTGCCTTTAGCTAGATGAAAACTGGGTTACAGTTATGTTCATTTATAACTCAGGGTTTTTTTTTTAAAGAAGGAAGGTATACTAGATTAGCTATTTCTTGCAATGTTTGGTCTGTGTTTAGGTGGCAAGCTGGCGCAGAAAGATGAACAAACCCAGGTCACCGACTGCCAAAAGGCACCGCTCTGGGGACTGGGAAGGCAGGCGAAAGCGAGCCAGCAGGCAGAAACATTTCTGGTTTTACAAGTAGGGAGAGATGGAGTGTCTCGAGCACAAAACTCACAGAAGGGGCCAAGTTAGGCCATCAGGAACTGGAAACTGCTGCTTGTTTCGGCTGGGAAGAGGGTACGTTTGTACATGCTCTTGGCTGAAGCAGCAGCCCTGCGTCTGTGGTAAAGCCCATTTCTGGCCATCGCAGGCGCAAGGCGCAAAGCCCCAGGCACCAGCGTGCACCCAGCACCACTGGGACAGCACTCCCTGTCTGCAGAGGTGGGCTCCCACGACCTGTCAGACGCTTCCGAGTTTTGCAGAGGCACAGAGGCTTCCTAATACTAGAGTCATAAAAAACCTTAAACTTCCTGTTCAAGCATTGCCATTGCAGCGGTTTCATTCGGCTGCGTACCATGCGCTGCGGAGGGGCGGGGGGGAGGAGGAGGAGGAGGAAGAGAGCAGCGGTGCGAGTGGCCGAGGGCGCAGCCAGGCCTCGCAGTGTGGCTGGTGGTGCTGAGCCCCGCGAGCCTCCGCGGCGCTGGCAGGGGGTGGGGACAAGGCCTGGGGCCCACCATCAGCACCATGCTCCTGGGGATCCTCGTGGTGCTCTGCTTCATCCCGGCCGCTCATGTAACAGGTAACTGGGAAAGACATTGAGCCTTTGCATCCTTTTCCCTCACTTTTGTCATTAGGTGGGAGAACGTCTAGCACAGTTTTAAGTTCATTTTGCACAGCTTATCCTGTGTTGGCATGTATGGGGAGACAGAGCATGCTGGCAGGACTGCACATGGATCAATCTGATGCAGCTAAGAGGCTGGTTTTCTTCCAGCCCTAAATATTCTTCCAAGACCCAAGAGCTACCTTTATAGCCTGACTTCTCTTTGGGTGCATTTGGAAATTGCATGCACTTGTGGAGGGGGTTTTACTCCACATTCCCCCAGACTTCACAAGTTTTCACCAGCCGAGCGTCTGCACGACTACTGCTGCTCCTCCGGGTCTGCACAGTCGTGGTGGCAGCGCCTCTCTCAGGGCCCCCTCTCCTCCACCGCCAGGTCTCCAGCGCGGAGCTCCATCTCCCCGGCAGCCCGGCACGACACCACGGGCTGCGGAGCTGAACCCACCCGCAGGCTCACCGAACTAGCAAATAAAAGGAACAAAAGTAGAGCTGCTCACTGAGCTCAGATATGGGAGGATGGGAATTGCTAAGTGCCCGGTTTTTGCTTTCTTTAGCAACTTGTTAATATTCATCAAATACCCAGCTTTTTTTTCCCTGAAAACCTCTTCAGCAACAAAACTGTCTGTTTGTGATTTGGAAGTCCCGAGGTCTTAGTGAATCTTTTTGAATCTCCAGTTGTTCTGGCGGAGGGTATTTTGTCTTGGTGTTGTCCCCTGCTCACGCAGTGTTAGTATGTTCAGAATTAACACATCTTTCCAAAGGGGCCATCAAAACGCAAGGCAAGGCAACGGCTGATGGGTTTTGCTAGGATAATCTTGAGGCAGACAATTTTTCAATTTGCTGGCCTGCGAACGCTTGTTGTTGGGTCTTCTCCAAATATCCATGCTTTGTATTTCACAGGGAATATACAGAAAGAAACAAAAATCTGTTTTCCAGTGCAAAACTTTTCACACATGGAACATCTTTAGAGAGTTCTTTTCCTAACACAAGAGCTGTAATTGCTTCTATTTTTTCCTTGTTTATGCTTTATTTTTCTTTTCCTTAGTAAAGGCATTGCAATTTGCATGAAACCATGATCTACTTTCCTTTAAGCAATTGTGCACTTTTTCTTCCTTATCCTCTTCCCCATGTTTATAATTTGTGTTTGCAACATCATAATTATTTCCACAGCAGGCAACTGGGTTGACAGAGAAGACACTAACTCCAGGAGAGGATAAGTAGCAGCAGGGGGTGAACAGTTGAAAAAAATTTCCATGAGACATCAGCAGCTTCTAAACAACTCTTCTCAATTGCCAGAAGATAAAATATAGCATGTATTACTCAGACATAGGGGTTATGCCACGATTCGATAGACGTTTATACACTTGTTTTGAATTAAGCACTTGAGTTTCTCCAGTAGCTTCATTGAGACTGCTCAACTGCTTGAAGTTAAGACATAAGTTAGCATGCTTCTTAGGGCTCTCATCTTCCCATGCCTCTTTTCCACCTTTTTTCGTTTTGGTCCCAAGATAAACGATCCTTAGTATGTGGCAAGCATTAAAGCAGTCCGGCAGGACTTCCTCAAGCCCCAAAGGCCGCAAGTACTCTGTTTTACCAAAGACACCTGACTTTGTCCTGGTCTGCTGTTGAGAGACTGCACCGACGAGTGCTGCATATTCACTTTGAATGGTGGAACTGTAAAGCTGGAAGGAGTTTTTAAAAAAATCAGTTTCCTCATTCCTTTTTGCAGTACTGCCAATGTTTATGAAGCTTGTCCCCCCCCCCTTTTTGTCTAAATAAGTACTTTGCTATGGTCTCTCCCAGAGACAGCTAGATCGAGTTGCCTAGCCTGTGTATTTTGTGAATTAAGCAATGCAAGTGGGTTCCCACTGCCGCTTACCACAAATGACCTCATCTTTTTACTACCTGCATAACCTTCTGGCTTATGGCTCTGGGTGTTAAATCAACATCTAACACACTAAGGTTACCAGAATGCAGGAGAGGCATGAGACAAGGTTAGCTGAGATGACATAATAAATTCTTGTTCAAAAAAAACAAGCAAACAAAACCCTCTGCTTAAAGCGGGTTTCATTAAAGCAAAAGCATCACCTGTGTTTTCTGAAGCACTGTGCTTCCGGCAGCCCTTGCACCGAACAAGGCGAGGTTAGCAAAGAGCAAGTCTGTCATGCTTAGAAGGGGCACATCTCTTCAGCTGCACATTATGCACCCAGCTGGCTGAGCTGAAACCAAAGGAACTAGGAAAGACCCTTGCACCTTGGGAAGAAAAGTAAATGCAACTGGATAGCACAGACCAGCAGCAGGAAAATGGAAGGGCTTTACGACATAGCTGTGCGTCTTTCTGTTTGCGGGCTAAGGTGCTCCTTCCACGTTCCCCGTAGCCCCCCAGGAACTTAAGCGAGCTCTTGCTCTACTGTGCTTATAGAGACCCCAATTTCATCCAGCTTTCTTGTTTGGGCAAATAACTTCTTGAAGTCAATTGTCATGGAAAAGAAAAAAAAAAGGAGGAGTACAAAATATTTTTTCACAGAGTATTTTTTCCAATAGCTGATATGATTCATGGAAAGTTTTGGGAAAAATAATCAAAATAGTTATTTTCCATGCTTTGTTGTTTCTGTTTTGCTTTCCTGGAAAAAAGAAAGGAAAAGAATTTCAATGGAGTTTTGTTTGCATCAGGGGTCTATGATTAAATAGTCAGTGTTTTACTGATACTATGTATGGATGGCATTCTTTTCAAGATGCAAAAAACCTCACATGTGATGATAAGATAGGTCCAACATGACAAGTAAAGCATAAAAAGCTTAAAAAGCATTTAGAGATAGCATATACCTGTTACTTATAAAACCTAAGATCAAACCTAAGAAAGCTTGCAGCCTGCACACACTGACATCAATGCGTTTACATTTTTAGACTTCCCAGCTCTTTGAGACTGTAGACAATCATTTTTCATAACTGCCTTTTTCTTGGCTGGTTAAGGCCAAGTACCTCCCTACAGACATTTATTATTATGCAGCATGACTGAACACAGCTCAGGAAACAGCAATCACAACCCTATTTAGGGGAAAACATACACTAATGGAAACACATACTACATGTTTCAGAGTTTCACCATTTTAACCAACCCAGTGACATTTACGAGAAAAGCCATCTTTGTGAAGGCAAAAGAAGCTTCAGCTCGCGTTTGCCCAGAAGGTCACCGGCCTCTCGGAGCGCCTGGTGCAAGCCCTCTGCATTCCCCTGCGCTCAGGTCCTACTGCGAATATCCTCCAGTCCTGCCCGGATCACAGAGGAACTGAGGGATGGGTGGCCTTACTGCATTTCCCCCAAGAACTAAGGGACATCTTGGCACGATTGCCTTTCCACAGCTCACAGAAATCCAGGCCTGGAGGAGCAGGAGGACAGCAGGGCCTCGCTGGCACGCTCGTGGGCTCAGCCTGCTTTGCCCTTGCTGCCACTGCAGCCCAAGCGATGCACGGGGTGGCAATTCATTCCTACAAATTACAGGCAAAAGACCTCCCTCAGTCAATTTAGATTCGACATACTAGAACCACCTTGTGAAAGTGGATTTCAGTGCTTAGCTTAAAGCAGTCATGTAGGAAAAGTCTCCATTTAATAATACACAAATGAACTTTTCCCACTCTTTGAAGGCATCCTACATCTCAGCATCAACATCCAGCCTGCACTGCACGGCAAACACACTGGGCCACAAACCCAAGTGACAGAAATAAGTTGAAGAAATGGGGTTTTTTTTTGGATGGGTGCATTAGAAGAGTCTGGTATCCAGTTATCAGCACAACATCCTGGCAGAGGCAAAAGTGGTCCAAAGATGTAGTTAAACAGTGGAGCTCAAGGCATGAAGCTATGTAATCCAGATTACAGAAATCCAGATTAGCCCACAGCAGCAAAAGGTGGGCAAAGTCACTAGCCTTTGTACAAGAAGTGGTCTCTCAGAGATGAGATTTTCAGAGTTATCTTTCCTCTGACTATGGTAAAAATCTCAGCAGGCTGTGCAGTAAGTCTTCATTTGCTTTTTGTATGTACTTGCAATGAAAAACGGGTATTTTGGCAAGCATTTTTCTGAAGTGCTAATGATTCTGTAAGTGTCTGTTTTGAATACCTATTTTGGTTGTACATGCTCTGAGAAAGAAAAGGAATCTTCTGAATGCAATTTAGCTCCTATGACCATAGGGGTTGTAGTGGCTGGCACTACTGCAGTAGAAACCCAAAGGATAACTCTGTCTGAGCTGAGATCTGTAGAACTGTGCTATGTTAAGTACAGAACAATTTCACAGGAGACTTGCACATTCCCACCTTGGCCAAAGATTTATTTTCTGGTCAACAAAAATATGATCAAATACCAGGTCTTTAAAAGGTGGAATCTAAACCTCACCCCTTGCTGAAATGCCTTATAAGCCTATGCAAGAGGCTTTGTCGGAAAATGCTGATTCGATGAAACTGAAGTGTTTTGCTGAAATGTCTTCATTTTGATGAAAATCCACCACAGGCAGGCAGCTCCAACAGAAACCCGCCTTGTCTATTACTACTCCATCACCCACTTCTGGGATTCCAAGATCTGTAGCTCTTGCTGTTGGAAAGTCAGCAAATGCTTGCTCTGCATCAAAACAAAAACTTTCACAACATTTGGGTTCCCTGAAGCCACGGGAACTCAGCTGTGATGAGCTATGCTGTGACGAGACAGCAGAGCATTCCTCATCTCGTGCCTGCCTGCTCTCTCAAGACAACAGTGCTGGTAAACAAGACTTTGAGTGAGAAAATGAACAGCTTCAGTGGTTTCATGGGTTGGGCTGGTAACTGGAGAACCTGCTGGCCACAGGTTGTTTTTAGTGTCCACACCCCAGCAATAGTCCTGGCCAACCCATGTACCTCTTTGTGTTTACTTCACTCCCTGTCCCAGTCTTTTTCATTTTATGTCTTACAATTCCTATGCCAGTGTATACCCTAGCAGAGGGTTCCTGGGTCAATCTCCAAAGTTCCTGCTAAGCCAGCAGTGGCTCTTGAAAGAAATCTGGCTTGTTGTTTTGTCAAGCCTTTGGAGAGCTGAGTAGTAATGCCCTCTCACCAGCTCACAAAGACCTAAAGCTGCCAGGAATTGTTCAGCTACACAGGGGTAGGAGCGTGTGAGCTGGCTGGGGAGTTGCAATTCAGCAAAACCAGCAGCAAATCTTGATCAAAAAAGTTTCTAACACCCCGAATAGCCTTTCAGATAGAAGAATGGGAGCAAGAGCCCAGGATAGCCAGATGCAGTCCAGGGTTTCACTCCAGATGCGGAAAACCCACACTCCTGCCCATCTAATGTTTTGATTCAGAGCAAGGATTATACCTGCATCTCCCACATCCCAGGCGACAGCTGTAATCACCATGTATGTTCATTGTATTCACCTTCAACTCTCAAAATGAATGTTGTACAGTGTGAACCAGTTGCAACAAAAAAGAAAGAATAGCTTCACAGCACCTTTAGATGCCCTTTGTGGCATTTGGAGCAGATGCCTTCTGGATCTATGTAAGCAATGTATCAATTGTATGAATGTGTATGTTTTCTGTGGCTGATGTTTTATGCATCCATTTCTGAGAGCAGCGTGCTGGACCAGATGGCTCAAGTGGTCTGTTCCAGTCGTATGTTCCTGCAGCCACCTAGAAGCCAAGTTTTTTACTTGTAATGTGGGATATAGGCTTAAGCCCTTCATCCAAGTCAAGCAGAGCGTGGAACTGAATTTGGGTCACCTTCACCCCAAACGAATGGCCTACTCAAGACATGGGGGTACTTCCTCTGCGTGCGCACATGTGAACAGAGATTTTGCTGACAGACAGCCATTTAGTTCTAAATATTGTTAAACACTTGTTTTCTGGGTATTTTAGACCTAGCCTCCTTCCACTTCCATTTCCCTTATCAGCCTTTTCAAATTTTCCTTCATATAGATTAAGCTGAAGAGAGACAAGTTTTGCAGCAGGATTTCAGGAAGAGAGATGCCAATTATCATTCTCTCAGCCACAGCAATTCCCAGGGACCAAGCCAGGGACACAGGCTGCTCAGACCTCATACAAGGATTGTGGCTGATAAATGAGTTAGGCTTTCATGAAGATTTATATGCTTTTGCACACACATACACAAAAGGACTGTCCTTCTGGCAAGTTCCTAGCTTAAGATCCAAAACCTCCTTTCTCTTACAGGTCACCATTTGACGAGTGGGGCCTCGGTTGTATAGGATGATTTTTCTTGGAAGAAGTGTCTTTCTGCATAGCCCTTGTAGTGTTTCATTGTTTGGCAGATGGTAGCAGAGTTCTATATGTCAGAAAACATTTCCTGTTTATGTATCAGATTGGTCAATCCAAACTGAATTATGTCTTCATGTGACATGTTTTTTTGCAGGCCATTCAAGTGCTAAGTGCCAGTTCAGTGTCAAATTAGTCATCCCCTGGGTCCTTTGGGAGATTAAGAATCTACTTCAGCTGCTAACTAGAGAAATGACTTTTTATTAAAGTGATAGCAGTTTACGCTTTTAGTGTTCGTTATCCAAGGTCCAAACTCTTGAAGAGTTTGCAGGTGGAATTTGCTGAACCACTTCATGTCTGTCCTTGGATTAAAAAGCAAGGGTATAAATAATATTCTTCTTTGACGGATAAACTAAGCATTAAATTCATTGTATTTCTACTCCATGGTATCCCCTGGGAACCTTCTTACTAAGGGAAGTATAGACGAGGGTGGCCTTACCTATATAGATGTACACACACACACACACACACACACAGAGTAGCCTTTTCAGTCTTGATGTTAAATCTTAGCCACACAGGCCTCTTTCTGTATTAGTGTTCTGATTCTGAAGAAAAACACTCTTGACCTCACAGGGTCCCCTAGTGACTATGCAATTATTTATATAAAGGGGAATTGCGGCAAGAAGAGCCCCTGTGAGAGGCTGCTTCTGCACCTCAGTTGTTACGTACGCCCTAGGAGGGAGCATCAGCCAGGGAGACGGGGAGAAGAGCTGCATAGGAGCGTGCGTGGTTCTGAAGTCGCATACTGTGTTAGATAAACAAGTGTTTTTTTTTCTCTTCCCCACCTCCCAACCCCCACCTCTCTGTCCAGAAAACAAGATTTTAGTGGCTCAGCATCCTTTGCTCATTGTAGCTAACAAAACGGCGACTCTGGTCTGCAACTACACGTACAATGGGACGGGGAAGGAATTCCGAGCTTCGCTGCACAAAGGAACAGACAGTGCAGTTGAAGTCTGCTTTGTTTCATGGAACATGACCAAAGATAGCAGTAATTCAAATAAAGAATTCAACTGCAAGGGGATTCACAAGAAAGACAAAGTAATCTTCAATCTTTGGAATATGACTGCCAGCCAAACTGACATTTACTTCTGCAAAATTGAGGCCATGTATCCACCCCCATATGTCTACAATGAGAAGAGCAACGGGACCGTCATTCACGTGAAAGGTAAGCTGGGAAATCTCTGTAGGCCTACACACGTTCCCCACACAAAGGCTTGAGGCAGTGTGTTTCCTTCCTAGGAACAAAATAGATGGGTTGCCCATTAGGATTAAATTCCTGCTCCCTGGAGAAGACATCTCAAAATGGTGCATGATATGGTTGATAAACAGGATATGTCAGAGCAAAGAGTAAATAAGCAGAGGTTAAGGTCACTGCTTTCATGAACTTTAAGTTGTCTCTGTTCTCTTCCTTAAAGAGACACCCATCCAAATACAAGAGTCTCAGCCTGCAAGCTCTTACTGGATTATGGTGGCAGTGACTGGAGTTCTTGCTTTCTACAGTACGCTAATAACAGCAGTCTTCATTAACTACTGGGTAAGAAACCACTTTTCTCCTTTGCTCTTTGGCCCTCATATGTTTCTCAGACTACATGTGCTGTATCGACCACAGTTCACTGATATCCCTCACTTTCAGGACAGCAGTGCTTCTTCACCCTGGCTACAAATGCACACCCATGCTCTGCCCGAGGCAAGCTGAAAGCCCAGATGCTCTCCAGGTGGGCTGTCAGGCCTCCGCGGTAGAGCTTTAAAGCAAACAGGAATATCAGAGCATTTGCCATGCCCTGTGCACCAGCAGTATTGGGACGCTGTCTGCGGCTCTTACAACTGTCCGTGTCAGGGAAGCCTATCACTACAAGCATCCCTGGCAAAACCCTTTGGGACTATTCTGACAGAGGGGGTTCACCTGCAGTAAAGCAGTCTTCAGGGACTAGGAATCAGCCCAAGACCATCCATATTAGTGCCTTGTGCCTTTCCAGCAATTCCCTCGTGTACCCACTATTCCTGGCAGCTTGCCTGCAAGAGAATAGGGGCACCGGGATCTCACTAGTCTCTCCTCTGGCCCTGTGTGTTAACCCCAAGAAGGCAGAGACATTCTAATGGCTCATTATTTTTGCTTTCTAATCTCTCTGGAGACCTGGCTGGCTCAGGTCCCATCCACTTCTGCCTGGTCCAACACCAGGCCTGCTGGAGAAACACAAGAGTGAGCTGTGATGCAGAGGCAGCAGAAGGCCACCTTTGCTCAATGAGTCTTAGGACCACAGTCTCCCAGAGCTTATTCTACACCATTTCCCTCACATGAGAAAGACTGGAACAATGAGTGTAGAGAAGAACTCTTCCTTGTACTCTGTCCTTCCCCTGTATCTCTGTGGTTAAGTGTCTGTTTTCAATACATTACAAGTTAGCCTATCTAAAGGGCCCGGTGTCCCTGACAGGTTAAGCACTGCATGGATACAGAAAGCCACTCTCTCTGCTAGCTGAAATTTCAGCTGATACCTGTTTCATCAAAATACACTTGTTCAATACATGCCTCTTTCTACTGGAAAGCAGGCTGGATCAGAAATTGCCGCATGAAAATGCTAAGACACGTTAGGTGGTTCCTCTTCGCGTCTTACTGCGGTGACGGCCTCACAGTAGGGCTAAGAGGATTACAGGCGATGGCTGCGGGTGTCACCGCGCTGTGCTACAGCAGCTCTGCCCTGGTGAGATGCTGTAGTTTCAAACCCATCACTCAGAATCTGAACCATTTCTCTCCACGCTTTGCATTTGGTCCCTAATGGCCATGCACTGTGCTGCTAAGATGTCTGCTCCTAGCAGGACTGACAAGGCTGCACTGCGATGTGCACTGTTTGCTGCAGCAGTTTTTACCTGATATTATTGCTGCAGCTGGTATTCTCCTGATAAGAAATACTCTGAGCGTGGAGGTACTTGGATGCTGTTGAATGTAAATAAAGCTGCCTAGAAAAGATTACAGATGTTAAAAAAACACCCTAAAAATGATACTTGACAGCCACAGCAAGCCTGTTTCACTTGAGTTCCTGAAAGCAGCTAAAGACTTGTCTGTTTTCTTACAGTCTGCCTTCCCTGGAGAAAAACAGCTTTCCTTTCCAAAAGTAGCAGCCTTTCATCCTGGAACAGCCTAGCATTCACTCATGCTAGTAAAATGTATTTCTCTCTTGCAAAATTAACTCTTTAAATTTAATAGGTGAATTAAAAATTTTATATTATGGAGAAAAGCACATGCAATTAAAGCTTTTCTTTCTAATATAATTTACATGCACCAACTACACTATATAAGTTTAGTAATACGTAACCTACACATAACATCTTGTGTGTGTATACACATGCACACACACATATATATTTTAATACAAAAAAGCTTAGGGAATCTCACAGCGACTAACTGCCCCACTCTGCAGGCACAACATGATTCAACCATCAGTTCTAACGCAAACCAATTCCACAACATCGGACATGGGAACACTTTGCTCAGCAGCTGATGAAGGAGCACTCTGAAGGAGCACGCTGACCTTACGCACAGCCTGCTGGAGTCCCCAGCCCAAAGGCTGCAGTGGCCACCGGCTCCCTCTGATTGCGGACAAACGACTTCACCTGCCTTCCGCCTCTGCTGCTCTTATTTGCAGAAGTGGTGATGCTCTTCTGTCTCACAGGGACATTATAAGGCAGGAATTCAACAGTGGAAATGAGTTTTTTGAGGCCCAGATAATGAGACCGATAAAAGATTAGCATCAGCTCTGCTTCTTTTGCCTCTTGAAGAGGTGCTCCTAGCAGCAGATACGTTGTATATTCCCGCAGTAAGGGGTAGGAAACCATGACGTACACGACTTGAGCTGATTTTGTTCTGCTTGAGTTAAGCAAATTCCTTTTTTCCTCCTAATAAATGAGGACAATCTTCACTGCCCAGATGGTTCTGCTTGTGCTGAGTCATCCCACGGCTGAGAACTGGGGGGGAGAGCAAGCAGTCCGTGCCCCTGTCCGCAGCATCCATTTACCTCTAGAGCTAACGCTAAATCTCTCAGCAGATAAGCTGGAGCCTTGTGCTCAGGTTGGGCAGATTCATAGACTATTTCATGAGAACACGTGCTCTAAGTCTGTGAATGCATTTAAACCTGAGGCTTCCTTATAAACAGGCCTGCTTCCCTGAGCCAGGGCCCAGGGCTAGAAATGTCAGCAGTGAATATAGCTGATGGTTGGTGGGACTATTTATTAATTCAAAAGAAGGAAAAATTTATCAAATCCATTATTAATTTTTCTCAGATCTTATTAATACTCAAAAACTCTCTGTGCAAAGGATCGCCCCCCGCCTCCTTTTTCTCCTTTATTTTTAAGTGTGCACCCCAGACAGGACAGACCAATTGCAGAAATATTTTCACACTTTTCTTCCCCTTTCTCCCGCAGCAAAAAAGCAAGGAGAAAATGTATCATCAGAGTGACTACATGAACATGACTCCCCGCCATCCACCTTACCAAAAGAACAAGGGTTACCCATCCTATGCACCCACGCGAGACTACACTGCGTACCGCTCCTGGCAGCCGTGATCCCCACCGTCCGAGCGACCAGCACCCCGGGGTGCTCCTCGTCAGTCACGTGTGCTTGGACGTGGAAGGACAACCAATCATTTTCCCATCATGTTTGTTGACATCAATCATGGATACCTACATCATGGCAAATATTGGCTAAAGTTTGACAGTACGCACAGAGGAAAAAAAAGCAAACGTGGAAAATGCAAAATTTAAACATGGATTGTTTTCCATGATGGCTGAAAGTGAGCAGTGACTTGTGTTAAAGGTTGCGAGTGATAAGACAGAAAGAAGGCATCAGACCTCCCAGCTGGTCTCCTCTTAACGCTTGTGATTTTGCTCAGCTGTTGGGGGGACCAGAACTTCTGACCTTTCCCAATAACTGTTGCCTCAGATTTAAACCTTAATTTCTTTTGCTGTATGTCTAATCCTCAGAAATGCAACCCACATTGCTGTTAAATACGTCAAAATGCAAAAAAATACAACCCCCTTCCCCCCCCCCCAAAGCAGGGCACAGTTTGATGTTCAAAACACACGCTCAAAAAAAGGGAGGGAAAAGTCAGCCAGAAGGTGTCCAGGCTAGGACACAAATGGGCTGTCTGGGCAAATCAAGACTGATGGAAAACCACTAACCCTTCAACATGTGAGTCCTTAGGTTGGTCACTTTGTACATCTTCGTAAAATGATTTGAGGCCATGATCAAACAACTCCACGGAATGAGAAAGCAATTAACCAGAAGACAAAAGCAAGACAAGCCGGAGAGGAGAAAGATCTGTTGTCATCACAAAAAGCCCCTTTTGCATTACGTTCGCCTACACCAAGGGAGCGCAAAGCCTGCAGTGAAGTTATATGGGAAGCATTACAACACATGGAGGTCAGATTTTGAGGAGAGCTTTACTTTTATGTTGAATTTTTATTTCTACCCAAAGGTACTTGCTTAGCTGAGTCCTCCTGAAAATCTGTCCACTTCTGATACCAAGGTTGTACCAGAGCTCTTCTGAAAATCTCGGGCCAGTTATGAGCGAATAAAGATCACTTGAAAACTGTCCCCTCAGCACCCAATTTTTGGGGAGTGAGAAGGTCCTCAGTTCCTACCACGGTTAACAGCACTCAGCCTTTTTTAGGGCCTGCTCTGGGCATGTTGGGGAACTCTGGGCTAGCTGGAGATGACTTTGTTACCTAAAGATGTTTTCAGGGATGCTCCGTGCAGGATGGGGTCTTCAGCAGAACTTACTTCATTCCTTTAATTAAGCATGTTTACGTTAGCAAGGAATCCTAAACTGTGATTGGGGTTGTCTTAACATAAAATCTTTTTTTCATGCTGAGGAGAGGAAATTTTTTTAGCGACTACTGAACAAACAATTAAATGAAAATAAATCCATGTTTCCACCTTGAAATAAAAATCAAGATCATTCGACACTCACTTTACTCCAAAACCGGCTAACCTTTCAACCCTTCTACCTTAGAGAGGAAATGACAAAAATAGAGATGTGGAAGGGTGGCAACAGTCTGCCGTGGCTTTTTAACCCGAGTACAAATGTTGGCACTTGGAGGTTTTATCCGAGTTTGCTGGCCAGCCCCAAGCCCTTCGTAGTGAGTCACGCCAAGGCGCGCCGCGACGGTGCGGGCTCGCCGCCGGGCGCCCTCCCCGCCCCGTAGGCGCGTGAGCCCCTTGCCCGCCGGGTGCCGCGGGGAGCCGGGCCGCCGCCGCGTCGGGTCGCGCAGGCTCCTCTCGCCGCCCGGGGCACGGGCCCCGGCGGGCTCTCGCGGTGCCGCGCTCTCGCGCGGGGAGAAGCCTCATCTCCTCACACAAACGCGCAGCGAAAGCGGGCATAAACCAGGGTCAGCGTTCCTCATTTAAACTGCATATATATATATATATCTTCAGAAATTATAAATGTATCTATTTCAGGATGTCTCTATTCCTTAGAGTTTTATTATACTTTTTGTAATCTCCTTTTAAAATTATTAAATAGCTACAGTAAATTAAATCTTGAATAAATGCTTTGGGCCTGAGGCTACTCAGAGGAAAGTATTACTTTCTAAAGTAAATGTTGGTATAATTTGTTTTCCTTCCCCTAGTACTGCTGTAACTTCTATATTTAAAACACACTGATAGCTCCCAGAACATGATACTGGAAGGGAAGTCCTGAAACAACTATCAATTAATTTGCCTGACCAGAAAAACAAACAAAACAACAACAAAAAAAAAAAAACACAAAACAAAACAAGAAAACATCCTTCCTAAACATAAAATGAAAGGAATGAGGAGAACTGGGACAGGAGAGGCCCCAGCACTATGCGAACATGGACATCACCATTATATCAAAGCACTGGAGGGACACGAATCACATGCCAGTAAGCAGCTCTTACCCACCACTGCAAGGGGCAGAAGAGAGAGTCTGCAGCAAAGCCGGCAAGTTGAGCCCGGAGACCAGCTCTGCAAACGCGGATTAGCATCTATGACAAACCGAGCGATTCTAATTTATTGCAGCTGGTCTCAGGCAATGCGTAACATGTGAGGACAGCACGGCCCTGCCTTTGGAGTCCATATGCTGTTTATGGGATGATGTAAAGAAAATCCTCCCCCAGCTGCTGCTCAGAAGGTGGAAACTGGCCCTCATGGAAGGCAGAGAGAGATGAACAGGGTTTTCTGCCTTGCAGACAGGCCGTAGTTCAAGAGCAGACATCACCCTGCTGAGCAGTAATTTAACCTTTCATTCTCTTACCCCCCTCATTTGGATTTCAGTGTTAGATGAACACCTGAGCTGCGATCGCCGTGTCTGGATGGCAGCCATCGTGCGCTGCAAGGGGCCGGTCAAGTGCCGTGCAGCTCCAGTGCCCTGCGTGTGATCCCCTGCCTGGCACGTCTGGGTCGCAGCACAAGCGGAGGGCCAGGCCCCTCCACGTCTCGCGACTGAGCTCCCAGGAGACTGCTGCCGAGAAGGTCGCCTGTGCTGCCTCCGCAAGTATCTTGAACTTTCACAACAGGAGCTGCCAGGTTTACTAAAGCCAAAAATCTTGGACATCCCTTCTGATCTTCTTCCTTTACTTTGCATATAATCTCTTATGCTTTCATTTCTACGCCAGCCTCAGCCGCTCAGGAACCCACCCAGTTTGTTAACCGTCTCTAACGCTGTTGTGTCAGCTTCCATGTGTACCTGTAGGTAGCGATTTGCTTTACAAAGACTGTCTTGTATGCCACATTCCTCTTCAGTTTGGGGTATTAAGTCACCATAGGAGGCTGGAGCCATGTGGTGATTTGAGATGTACCTGTTTTCTGTTTGAAGCATCTGGGCTCTTTCATCCCTTTGATTTCTCCCATCCTCTTCAAATTTTCAGTCATGCCAAACACCCATGTGGGAATCCCACGCACCACGTGCTTCTCACGGTGCAGGTAATTTCCGTACATCTCATTTCCTGTGCCTAGCAGGCTTTCGACCATTGCCAAGCCATGCCTGTATTTGCCCTTAGAGCAGAAGCAACGGTGGCTCCTGACAGTATGCTTGCCATCAACAACGTGGTACAAAAATCTTGAGTTTTAGGAGCACGCAAGCAAGTGCTTCAGTGGTAAAGATCAAATCTTTCCGCTTTCTGCAAGGCTTTTGCTTTTGCGACTGGAAAATAGTTTATTAGAGATGAATCACAGGCCACGGCGAGAGTTGTTAGTTACTCACACTAACCAGAGGACAGGTTAGGGTAACGAGTACAAAACCTGCTTTGTGAAGGTCCAGTTGGGAGTGGGAAAGCATGGAAAACAGCCCTGGGCAGTAAACTGAGGCCAAAGTCAGTGTCTGTAAGTGGCCGTGAGGGGGAAACAGTACCAGCTGCTTATCTTGATGCAAACGGCTTGTTCTTCACAAGCAGGTGCTTTTGTTGGAGCATCACATTACAGTTGGTTACTCCTGCAGCCCCAAGGGCATGCAGACAGCCTGGTGCGGCCAATTTGGCTGCCAGAGCACTAGGAGGCTGCCAATTTCGTGCAAGCCCATTTCAAAGAGACAAGAAGTTGAATGGTCTCAAAATCATGCCTTTTTTTTTCTTTTTCTTTTTCTTTCCCCCTTTTTTTTTTTTAAACTGGCTCTCCAGGCTCAGGGCACTGGTTCTTACTTTTTCTCCTTTTGTTAATAAAAATGAAACATCACTTTCTTTTCAGGGCTCATAAACGTAACCAGTAGCATCTCAGTTTTGGGGAGCTGGCTCCGTCTGATTGATGTGACTGTTGAGTGAGCAATGGGTTTCCAGTGCCACACTTTTCCTAGCCATTATATCATTAGGTGGCCACATCACTCCTTTTCCTTACTGGCTTTTTATTCCTTCAAGGGAACTAACTATTCTGGATCATGTTGAAATGTTCTCCTGGCCTGGAACAACTCTAGTTTTTCAGTCAGGAAAGATCGCTCTACAACCAACAAAAGCAAAGGAGCAAACAAATGCTTTGTAACAGGACAGTCGGTTATGGAAAGAGACACAGAGGTTTCATTTTGGTGGGAGGCTCAAATGGCCTTTTACAAAATCCTTTCACTCTGAAGTAAAGAAGCTTAAGAAATTACATTCTAAAGTACCTTAAAAGAAAAGAGATCAACTTGTAAAATTAAGAAATCAGAGGCAGGAAATACCAGAAGAAAGATTTCCCATGCAGTCTCTCTTCTGCCCCCTTGTGTGAACAATACAGTTCTTTAATTACATTTCTTCTCTGCCCAAGGGAACTTTGCCTTCTAACCTTAGCGTATGTGTACTGGGAGGTGCTGCCGGCTCCCCAGCAGCAGGGGAGCAGGGGCTGCACCGCAGCACAGGCCGGGGGGCGCCCGGCCGCGCTGGAGGTGCGGAGCCGGAGGGGCGGCTCCAGCCCCTCGCGCCGCGCCGAGGGCGGCAGCAGGGCACGACCTGTCAGACTAGCTTTGCCCTCAGGAACCCGTGGCACTGAACTACGCTTGTGTTCACGCAGGGTAACTGAGTGGATTAAGGAGCTGCAAATTGCATCAGTTTACAGAAAGGGAGGGAAGGGGGTGAAGGTTGAGACAACTTGAGACAACGCGCACAGGCCAGTCGCTGAAGGATGATAGCTAAGTTAATGCCTGACAGCTCTGTCAGTGCCCCACTGAATTAGATCACTCTGCTGTGAGTCAGAATGAACTAATTTTCCTGCTACGCTGGCTGCCTGCGACAGCCCTAGGGCTACTTTAATCTTCAAACACCAGTGGTCAAGATGAGAGCTGAATTTTTTTGCTCATCAAAGCGATGAAGTATGCTGCCTGCATTTCTTCGGCGGCTCCTCAGCCTTCCCCAGTCAAGTGAAAGCAGCTGGAGAGAGGACACGGCTTCTCTCTTTGAGTTCATCAGCTCGCGTTGCACAGGAACGCAGCCACAGTCCAGGGCAGAAGGTCAACTTTGGGAGCGTTATCCCATCCAGCTCTTTTTCTCAGCAGCATGCTGAAATAATGCCATTTTTTTTTTAGCAAAAACAAAACAAAAAAGAGGCTGCGAAGATACAAAAATGGACACCAACAGAATAACCTCCCTCTCTACCACACACACATACAGCTGACACTAATTTCAAGTCCATCCCAATGAAAGAGCAATCCACCACTAAGGATGGGAGCAGTAAAAGGAGTTAATGGAGAAACCACTCTAAAACCACTCCAGTGAAACTCTGGAACAGTCCCTCAGGGAATGGAGAGGAACCAACCAGCTGCAGCACACACAACACAAAGCACATCTCTGCCTCTCCGTGCCCACATGCTAGGAATAAGAGCATTAAAAACACACTGGCCCTGCTTGCCTCAAGATGTACTTTTTGCTCCGTGGGCTGCTACGCATCCACGAGAAACCAGCTGCGTTGACAGTGAAAGCCGTGGCTTCAGGTCCTGCGAGCAGCTTGGGCACTGCCGTGCTGAGCTCTGCCCAGCGCCCTGAGCGGCAGGAAGGCAGCACAGTACATCCTCCAAGGAGGTGGCCACGCAGCCGCTTCGACAGCCTTTCCTCGTCCCTGTGTTCCCAGCACTGGCTCCCAGGGAACTCCTGAGACCAAACCAGCAAATTACATCTAAAGGGCAATGGGCAAACAAACCACACCAGGCTGGAAAGGCAGGAGGAGCTGAAAGGCAGGCTGCAGGAGAAGTGGAGTTCAGTGACTCCAGGGCTGGTCTCCGGCAGCTAGACGAATGCATTGGCTTGGTCCACAGCTCCAGTGAATTTCCTCCAAAAAAAGCAGGCCCCTGGAAGGATGACGACTCTGTGGTTATTTCCTGAGATGATTTAAGTCAAAATAAGCATGCATACACACTTAAATCAGAAAAGATTTTAAAAATACAGTTTTTGTTGCCTCTTCTCCTTTCTTATTTAAAGGATTTCTTACTTACAAATTCCACATTTCACCTGCAGTGTAAGTTTTAAAAATCAGAATATTCCTTTCTCAATTAATATTTTTTATTAAGGAGTTCCTGCTGTAGTTCTGCGATCTGATTTCAAACTGCTGAGGCAGGGAGGCAAAATGAGACAGAGGATACAAGCAGAAGATAAATCTCCTGCAGCTCAGCACTGCATGGCAGTGCCCACACACTGTGAAAGAAAGCAAGCACGAAAGTAAGTTCAAAGAGTCCATAGGTTACATGAGCAACCTGGGCTGTGGGGAAATGTCAGTTAGAAACGAGCAGCAGAAAACAGCTCTGTTTTCCTACTGTTGTGGCTTTGCTTGGTGACGATGACACACAAAGATTAAGTGTAACAGCATGAACTCCAGTTGTTTATCTCCCTTATTATCATCACCAGTAAGCGAAGGAGATGTGTGGGTGTCACCTGCAAAAAAAAAGAAGTTGCATTTCTGAGAGAAAAACATCTGCAGCAAAGATCAGAGAAGGCAAATGGTCTTGTTTAATTCATGCATATCCAATTTCCTTGCCGTCACTGATCTGCAGCACTGAATTTAGTCTCCTGGATTTTGCGTGCTTTAGTGTGCTTAGAGGGAGCAAGAGAGAAGGAGACAGAGGGTCTTGAGCGGTATCAAGTGCCTCCATTGATTACAGATCATCAAGGTCATTTGCGAAGCACTAAGATAGCCTGGCTCCTGAGGCATGGAATTTGATTTTCCCTCCCCTGTCCTCCTGTCTGCTGAGCTGTGGGGATTTGCAGCAAGAAAAGCTTTCTGCCTTCCGTGCAGTCAGTCTGCAGAGAGCATTCTCTTCACGCTGCCCTTGAGGGATGCCAGCAGAAAGTGGAAGCAGCGGGTCACCACCAGCAGCACGAGTGCTAGTGAGATGTGTAGATGTAAAAACGTGGTTCTTCGCTGTTTGCACATTTGTGTCTGTGACAGTGAATCTCTGCACACACAGTTAAATACCACTTGCCATACACATGGTACGAGAAATTACTGTTTTAAGAATGATTTAAGGAAAAGAGATCTACTGCACAGCAATTGCTGAGGGACACTTTGCATACGGACACACACACAATGGCATGCATGTAGATGCAAGCTTCTGTCTTTTTTCCTCCCTCATTATTTTTATATGTAAAAATGAAAAAAACAATGAGCACAGTGTCCTGGATTGCACTTCAGGCACAGTATGCTTATTGGGTCTAAGATATCTCTAGATTAATGACATTTAACTTGGCTGTGTGGTAACTTGCCTGGGTCAACTCATCAGCCTCTGAGACAGAAGAAGTATTAGAAAATTGAAAAACAGTACGTTCATAGTATCTGTATTTAAAAAAGAGTATTTTCCTCCACCTCCAAATTTGCCGTAATTTGCTTTAGTCCTGGATTTGAGGTACATTCTAAGAGTCTTCCTTTTACCACTAAGCACGGAGAAAACATGGATGCCCATCCCCTTTCGGCTGCAGATCAGGGAGGTGAATTCCCTGTGGTTCTGCTACGGCTGTTCTCATCATCGAGTAAGAGAGGATGCTGCGCTCTTGCCGTCCCCCAGCTGCAGCCTAAGCAAACCAAGGACCTGACGAATACTTCTTGCCCAAGTGCAAAATACAGAATTTGCCTTCCCCCTTAACCAGACCTTTTTACAAAAATTAAACTCACTTGTCCTTGATAGGTGCCATAAAGAATGCTTGCTCAATAATTATTAATTTCTTGTTCTTGCAAAGGCTCCTATATATGTGTCCTCTTACTGAGGGGAGGAATCCAACTGATGTTGGTATGATTAGTTATGTGAGAAAGTTACACATCAGAGCACTTTGGTGTGGGAGTGTCTTCTCTCTCATAAATGTTGTGCTGCAATCTTGGTCACCAAACTGATGAGCAACACTTTGGGCTAGAGAACGGCACAATAAAACCCTCAGAAAGAAAGACCTGTGAATCCTGAAGCACTGATTAACTGTGCTGCACCCGGCCGAATGGCGTGAGCACCAGCAGCTTAAGTGCCACTTCCAGGTTGGTTAGGAGTGACCGCATGCTGTAATACTGCCAGGTTCAGCATCTCAGATGCATACAGACTGTGATGAGAGAGCAAAATACTAAAGGATCCAAGGCAGAGAAGAAAATACAGAGGAGCAAGAGGTTTACCTTGCTAAAGGCAAAACGTTTGCACTGGGAACAGGAAACGAAGAGACTAGTGCAAAGGATGTTGTGGGTGTTGGAAGAGCAGGCACTGCATGTGCCTGGGTGACTCATGGCCACTGTGACTGCTTCCTCATGCTGAAGTGTCCTTCCTCCCGCAGCTGGAGCCAGGGGGGCTCATCCTGCCTGGCCTCGCCACGCTCTGGCTCTGTGAGGGTATCATCAGGAAAGCGCTTGGGCTGGCACTGTGCCACGCTATAAGCTGTCTGTGCTGCACAGAAGTGATAGGTCAGTCTCTGCTCAAGGAGCTTAAAAGTAGAAATGAAGAGGTAAGGAGAGGCATGGTCCTCATGCACAGCAGGGAGTGCAGCAGCTGTGAGGCTGGAAACAGACCAGAGGCCTCCTTGCACAGTCTGTAACCTTGGTCCGCTGGACCATGCTAAGTGCACGTGTGCATCTCGTGTGGGACTCCACAGCCCCAAGCAACAGCAGGAACTAATGGCTCGAGCCAGAAAAGTCCAGGCTGGTCACAGCTGCAGTTTCACTTCTACACTTCTGCCAGCTCAGACCTTCAAGCTGGTCTTCCCAGATACAACCTACAGAGCACAACGACTGCCTTAACTGTCCACGTTTCTCTTACCCTCCCCCATCTTGTATTATAGGTACAAAACTGCCACTGAGATTAGGACAGAGCCTTCTGTATGTGTGTCTGTGTTCTCTGCACAGAGCTTTCTACTCCTCCAGTGAAAAAAAAACCTAAGCCCTGCCTGCTCACTCGCAGTTTTTTTTTTAATTTATGGGTTTTCTTGTGATCACAGAGGTGCCCATCTCCCATAGACTTTGTATAATCCAAGGTGTCCCCTACCACTTACGGATGGCAATGGCGCAAAATGGGAGCCATTACAAACTTTGTCCAACACACGCAGCACAAAGCTTAAATGGACCAATGTCCCCTTTAGTACCACAAAATGAAGCATCATAAAACTAATTAATTTTCCTGGAGCTACTTCTTGTGGTTTAATGGATGAGATCCATAGGTTATAGCAAAATGGGTCTTCCTCCTATCCTTTAAAACAGCCTTTGGTTACCAGAAGAAGAAGCTGGAAAACACGCATGCATTTAGGAAGGCGACAGCACATCTGCTGCTGTCGGACTGTAGAAGTAACAGGTCATGGCAGTACACTGTGTTATGGGGGCATGACAATGTGGATGCAGCAGAAAATCAAAGATCTGACTCAAAATGCATCTATGCCATCAAGGCTGAAGCCTTGTTAAGATCATCTGTCCCTACTGCTCTTCAGGGAGGATCAGAAATACACCTTGTAACACAGTAAGGAGGCAAGCAGAGGTGGTGAGTCTGGCTTGGGAGTGGGTGGTTGTGATGGGCTCATATTTCTTATTCCTCATGAAGATTGCCAGGGTACAGACAGCGTATCCAGGACATACATTCCCTCTATAAACTTGCTTTGCATACCAAGAGTTGGCATGGAATTTACTCATGCATAAGCGGCAAGCATATTCTTGCATAGCAAGAATAAAGACATGGCCGAGCAAAATATTAAAAAATATACACGCTGTGTGTGTTAACCTACAACCTACCTGCTACTCTCTAGCACAGACTGAAGTCTATTCCTTCCTGTATTCCTGCAGGTGCCCTAAAGCTCTTTGAATCTCTGAGTAGCTGAGAAGCCAGCCTAAGACACCTTCTGTCTATGTAACTTAACAATTTGGTAGTTCTCAAGATGAACTGGGCTCAGATGTCATTAGGAAGACTTAGAAGAAAAGCTATTTGAATGCATCAATTAGTTCTCTTGCAAACTAGATCTTACTCTCCCCCCTCATCCTGGGGGACACCAAACTCTGAGGCTTTTCACATGCATTTTGCATCAGAACAGAAGCGCACAGACCTATGGTCCATCTGGCAATGGTATCCTGTTTCCGACAAGCCTAGCTGCTCCAGAGGAAGATGTAAAGCCTTCATGATGAACTAGCTTGCCTTGAAAGAAACATGTTTCTCTCATTAACTAGTGATCATCTCATGGCCTCTAACAGGAGCTGTGAGAAATCCTTATGATTTCCATTTTTCCAGAACTACAATCACTGTGATCACAAATATACATTTGCATTATAGTAATAATCAAACCCCACATTTTTCCACACTGTACAAGCTGAAAAGTGATATTCCATGCTCTGAAGAGCTTAAAGGGTAAAAGGAGAACAGACGAAAGCCGATTGACTGGGAAATGAAACACAAAGGAAATGTAAGGAATTATAATGTGATTGGCATGTGTGGCTGTTTTCTTTTAAATTGGGTGTATAACCAAGCAAAAAGGAATGAAAAGGGAATATACTGTTACTGCCTCCTGAGCTTAACCGTCTGCTTTCAGCCAAGCACCAGTTTAATACTGGACAATAGGAAGATATTCTGTATCTCTCAGTTACATATGAGTGAACTGTCAGGAGTGACTGTGTGGGGTTTACACTGGTGCAAGAGAGTGAAATTTGGAACCAGACCCATCTGTTTTTTTCACAACAGTGCATATAACCTGCCTTAGCCAGCAACCTGTGGATATGTGTTTCAAGTTTCTGGCTAACTGGCTGGACAGTCGCTCTCTTCCCAGGTTATTGACACTTTATTAACTTACTCTCTGCTCCCATGTATCATTCCTGGGGTGTTTTGGTAGGAAGCTGTCAGAAATGTGTGAGGAAAGTATTTTTTTTTCATTAAAGTTTGTGAAACGTGCAGCAAGCTTCAGCACATTCACCTATGGATTGGAGTTTCCTAAACCAGTTTCTAGGCTAAAAATGAATGTACCAGAATTAAGTTGCTGCTAGATATAACAGGTGCTGAGAAAAGAGGGGTAAATGCTAAAAGGAAAACCAGTCAGTTCAAAGATGATCGAAACCTGATTCTGTTCCCTGCTTCCAGCGACAGAGCAAAGTGCATGAGGAGGTACACGGAAGACTGCAGAGAGATCAGTCAAAAAACTGCTGAAAGGAAGAGTTGATCCCATGTTCCTCTCTTCACAAGCTACATTGCCTTTACCTGCTGCAGGGTGACTCAGGGGCAGAACTGGCCTCTCTATTTTATGCCTCACCCTGACCTTGATTGCGGCACTGTAGCGGCTTCATTCATTCATTGCTCCAGTCCCCTGTTATTGCAGACTGTGAAGGGGGAGTAGCAAACCTAATGGCATTATGTACTGCTGTAGTCTCCAAGCCATGTTGTTATCCATTATCTCCAAGCAGAGACTGTTCAGGAGAGGGGTTTGCTGCTCAATTAACTTCTTCCTGCAACAACGAAGCCTTGGCAATTCGATCTTGTTAATTTAGATTTCGACACTGACGCTCTGTTATCGGAAACATTTTCTTTCAAAGGAACCCTGCCTTCCTTGATTAACACAAATTTGTCATCTACAGCCCATTGTTTTCCAGCTGCTGACTGTGCTTGCAAATATTTGCCAACAGGATAGCAAGCCTGACTACAGTGATGCTGCGTGAAAGCAGAAGGCATGGTGCCCTCTTGGCAAAATTGGCACATGCTGGTATTTGTTTAACAAATGCTGAACCTCACTGATGACACTAACTGTAATGAGAAATGCCTCTTTATATTAGAGCTGGGTTCTCATTCTCCAGGGAATTATTACAGCAACTCATAAGGTGGTTTGAAAGACCAATACAGAATACGGAGCACAGAGGCTGTCCCGTGGTTATCGTGCCCTCATAGCAGAGCCCTCATGACATGGCTTGATGGCTCCTGGACACAGAGAGGACAGCCATCGGAAGAAGAGTTCCCTCATAAACTCTGAAGAAACTAAACCATCCACTTGGCAACAGCCCATGCCCTAAGAACAGAAAACGTCTCGCTGCGAAGAGTGGCACACACAAGGAACAACTGCACCTCCAGAACAAGCTTCAGCTACAAAAGAAGCAGAAGAAGGAAAAACAGTAGCTTTTCACAGGATCAGATACTCCTGAAGCAACAAAAACATGAGCCAATACGGGATCCATATTCCCCAGAGACAAGAACTTGAGAGTGATTTAAATGAGTCAGGAATTCCTCAGCAACCAGACTTAGAAGCAGAGACCAATTCAAGCACTCTAAGGCTGAACTGTGCATGCCACCTAAATAATGAATTAAGTTTTTGGGACATGGACTCTTTTAAAAGCCCTTGAGTTCTCCATCTACATTGAGGGAGCCCTCGCCTCAAGCCAAAATGTTGGATCATCTTATCTTTTCCCTGCTGAATAAAGCAAATCATTTCGCAAAGTGCTTGCAGATGCTCTTATTTAAAAGTATTTCAGCAGACAGCTTCAACCTATTTCATCTTAATGGAGAGCCTGACTCTTGACCTTTTATTTCTTTGACGTGGCAAGGAGGATGGCGAGAAAGGAGGGATACTCATCTTGGTTAAAGGGAAGTGGAAGTTTCTCCATTATCTCTAAGCTAAAATGTCAACCTTTACCTGTATAACAGCTGTTCCCTTTTCTAGTTTATTGTTTTAGGTTATGAATGAGTAAGTCAGCAATGTAGAGCAGCTCCAATGCTGCACAAAAAAAAATGAGATCTTTTTACTGCTGTGTATGTATACATAGCGTGATGTATTTGTAAACTGTAATGAATTATGTGATTAGAAACTCTGACAAAAAAGGCAGCCTGCAGTGTGCAAATAAGACCCTGTGCAGAATCCGTCCGTCAGCAAAGCAATCAGAAGGATGGACTTCTTAAAACGGCAGTGGTTGTCATTTCTGTGTGACACTCAGCTGGCTCTGATTTCCTCAGATAATACTCATGTATTGTGTATGTATAGATGATCACTGTGTAGCCCACTACATTTTCAGTAGTGACTGCTGGTCTAATTACGAGCTGAGGCATCGAATGGGTGTGAAAAGAGTAAAGGCTCACTTCCCACACAGATACAGCGGGGCAGAAGGACTTGCTTGTGTGTTTTTTGTTTCCTGTAAATGCGTTTCTCAAAAGGTTTGTGGGCATGTATCTCCCTCCTCTGGTGCACAATAAAGTAACACCCTGGTGAAGGAAATGAAAGATTTGTTGTCGCAAAAGATGACAACTGGGAAAGAATCCTCAGTGAAGGAGCAAAAATCATTAATAAATCCATATCAGAGATAATGTATTCCCTTTTCACTATACTATTATCATACAATACCAGTATTATAATTCTCTTTGACAGCTGGGCACCCTGTATGTATGAACATTTTACCCTGGAAATAGCTCAGCCCCTAACCTGATGTCAGGTCTCCATGACCTCCTCTGCTGACAGCGTGCTGTGTTGTGTCGGACGGCTGCTTTGCTCCTGTCAGAGGGGTCCTGTTTCTTACCAGGACTACCTGGAGCCCCATTACTCCATTTGCCCGTTCACTTTGCTTATTCACACAAATGACATTTTTTGAAGTTTTTAGTTCATGTAGTTAAAAACATTTAAGCATACAGAAATTTCATTAGAAAATACCTGTAATTTGGTAATATTATGCAGATCTACACTTGACACTTACTATAGTGAGTCCACACTGATGGACCTATGACAGAGAGCCTAAAGAAATGAGGTTCATCTCACCTCACTTCAGCCATCTCCAGTATACAAGATGGTTTCTTTCCCCTGATTTGAAAGGGACCCTGGAAAACCACTGTAGGTGCACGCACCTATACTGGCTAACATGCTGCCACAGGAAGTCTGCTCAGACGAGTCTTCCCATTGCCTATGGCCTTTTATCTAACCTATTCTTGGTTCGCCCTTCTGTATGGGCTGGCTATTCCACCAGAAATCTCAAGGGAATAAATCCACTTTCATGGCCTAGTCCACAGCACCAGCTGGAAAGCAAAAGTGGCCAGTGAGCAGAGAAATATTGCTGCTGACATCTGTTAGTAAAAGAACAGGTATTTACTTGTAGGTAGGCAGAAAACCTGCTTCCTCCTCCTCCTCGAGCACCATGGTGACCTCAAGCCCCATGGGTTAGAAGAGTGGGGCCTTTCAGTTATTACCAAGGAGGCCCCAAGGGAGCGCTTCTGTCTGCTGTCACCCGCACATGAGGACTGGCCAAGTGCTCACAGGAGGAAGAGTCATCTGCTTCAAGTCTGGAGTGAATTTTGCCTAAGCCAAATTAGATCCATTCAATACGGACTTCTTTCTCCCTTCTCTCAGTTAAGGGAGCTGTCTTCAAAGGAGGAAGTCCTTCCCCTTGCCCTCCTCCTCAGCCCCCGGATAAATCCAACAGCTTCAAAAGAAACCGCTATTTTAAGAACAGAAACGTCTCACTCCCTTTTATGATTTGATTTTTAAATGATTCTGACACTGGTTTGTCCACGTGCCAGACCAACAAGAGACAAAAGGAATAAACACATCACTGCAGTGCTGAGAGGCGGCATTAGCCCAAACGCGCTGCCGAGCAGGCAAGGCAAGTCAGCACCTTCAGTACGATCACCTACGGGAAACTCCATCTTGTAACCACAGCGGCACGTCCCCTCTGCTGCAACGTGTGTGTGCTTCTTTAGCACGATGCTTGACTACACTGAGCAGCCAGTGTTGTGAGCGCGTGCACAACATACGACAGGCAATTCTTTTAAAATCTCAAGACATTAAAATGCTCTTTCTGGAGAAACTGATTCGGTCCCAATTGCCCGTGGCCACTTACAAACCTACAAGGAACATGGCCAGAGCCTGCTGTGCTGTAAAGGCTGGTACCTGGACACCTTCCACCGACCTCGGTGGCAGAGGGTCCTGATTCACACCGCTGACCGTCCCGGGGCCCTGCTGCCTGGCTCTGTCCTGCTGACATGGCCAGTTAATAGCACAACCTTATCTACGACTTAAGTCCTTGCTAGCTAAGTCCAAGTGTTTTCTCTAATCAGTTGAAGAAAAGTCTGGGAAAATGGGTTCCTCCTGTGGTCTTCCTTGAAGGTTATCAGTGTCTGGCTTGAACAAAGCAAGGCCATGAGCCCGCAACAAGAAGAACCTGGCACCTGGTCTTCATGTGGACTGGTGTGGTTAAGCTCAAGGCTTAAAAAAGACTGTGCAGAGAAAGATAGACATAAGTCATGAGGGCTTCATGTAAGCTCTTGGAGAAGAACTGTGTGGGCCCGGGTGCTTGCTAAGAGCAACACAAGAGTTAAAAGGTTTATTAGGTCCAGAGCTTTGCAAAAGCAGACAGCTGCTAAAGAGCTATTCAGCTCAAATGGCTTCAAAACCTCCCTGTCTTGATACCGCGACTACATAGGTACCCGACTAAGCTGCAGAACAACTCATACGTGGTAATTTGGGGGAGGCAGGGTTACACCATTCATCTAAATGCAGCCACCCTCTAATAGCTACAACACTCAAGTGACACTGAAGCGTTGCCTCAAGTAATCTTGTCTCACGGTGGGAAAGGCACAAGCAAGAGCTATATTTATGCTTTCAATTTTTATTTGGTTGCACAGAAATTCAGCTTCTTCCCTTGACCACAGGGGGATTTTAATCAAAGCGTTAACCATTTCAGGTAAAAATGTTATTCATCCAGTACTCACAACTTATTTGGATTCATGGTTTGACTTATCCATGATGGAAAAAGAGATGCGAACAGGAATATTTGGATGATGACTCAGCAGTGTTCAGAGTGGGGAGTTTTGCTTCGGCTAGTTGCTAATTATGTGTGGATGTGTGTGTAAAAGCCAGACACACTGGGTTTTGTGATAAACCCGTGAACTCTTGCATGTAAAAGTCAAGCAACATGATAAATGATAAAAGACTAGAAATTGATATACACTTGATACATGGTTTTTGGTTAAAAATATATATACCCATAACCTCAACAAAACCCCTCAAAATAATAAAACAAACTAAGCTTCTGTAAATGGGCAATCTTTGAGATATAGAGATGAAGAAATAGAAGGAAAGAAGTGATTAAACAACTAAAAGGAGCATCTAATAATAAGAGAGCAAATGAGGAAATAATAGACTATGTTCCTGAAATTTAATCATCACCAACGCCTTACTTGCCTTTGGAATAAAACAGGAACCACCATCATTTAAAACAGATTACTGTGTGTGCCCAACACCAAGGAATTAATCGGGTTTACTAACTGCAACAGACAGAACTGTGCAAGGCAGCGTGATTTAACATGGATGAATTCACTTAAAAAAAAATCTGCAAGTCATTTCCCTCCCTTCGGACTTGCAGCCTTCAGTGCTGTCCTCGGACTAACGAACGTGGCTCACGCTCGCGTAGCCCTGTCCCATCCTGCCCTTGCGTGGGCCCAGGGCTTGGCGCTGCGACCCGTGTTTATGGTAAAGGGAAGGGAAAGGCGCAGCACTGGAGGGGGAAAACAGGGGCTACGGAGGGGTGACAGGCAGAGGGAGGGGGTCCTTCCGGGAGACCGTAAATTGGTTTATGCCAACTCAAATGACAAAGAACTACAGGCCCAAATGCGGTGCACCCCAATTCCCATTATTTCCTTGCTTCCTGCTAACGCAGCCTTGTCAGCAAACTCCAGCTCATATCCTGAGCCCTTCCACGCTCTTATTCATCCAGACCCCGCAAAAGCGCCAAGACTCTGGACACAGCGCCACAGATGTCCTTCTTCACAGCAAATTTAGCCAAGGGGAAGGCTGGTGGCCACATCTCAGGCCAGGGAGACAACCAAATGCTCTCTATTGCCAGCTCTGACACTGCCTTCCTGAGTGATCCAAAGAGCCTCGATTTTCCTCCAGCAAATTAGGGTGCTGCGGGTGCCACATGAGCTGCAGTGCTGGGTGCCTGCTGCCGCCAGGCAGACGCAGGGGACACCCCTCCTCCCCGAGCCCCCTGCTCCCCAGTGGCCACGGCAGTTTTGCGAGCAGTGGAGGGGAGCCGTGCCCCACGCCTCGATGGGCGGTGAAAGCCTCAGCAGGACGCCCCTTCCTCGGGGCCACGGCATCACGCCGGTGCTGGCCCTCCACGGGGCTGCCGCGATGAACCCTCAGCTAACCAGGTCGCCTCCTGCCCCTCCTTGCGCTCAGAGAAGCTAGTGAAATGCCCTTTCAAGGTAGCTGTCTCTGCAAACCTTGCAGCATCCTCCGTCCCCGAGGGGACGCGCATAGTCAAGCAGCGCAGCCCGGCTCTCCTCTCGCTCTCGCTCATCGCGGCGGGGACGCCCCGCGCTCCGGGAGAGGCGGCGGAGCGTGGCCGGGGAAGGTGGCAGCTCACCGTACCTGACTCAGCGTGTCTCTCCGCCTGCTGATCCTTCCGGATCGAAATGCCCCCCCTGCCTTTAGCAGCGCACAGGGAGCTGGCGAGCAGCTCCCCAAAGATTTTGGGATGTGCTTCCCCTCATTTTTAGCGCACACCTAACTGCATTGCTGCAAGAAGCAGAGGCAGAGGCCACCCATGCGGGGTGGAAGCCGGGCATCTTTTCTGGTAGATTACCTACTTCGGTGTGCTGCCATGCAGAAAGCGCAGTGTCTTCACCTTTCAGGGCTGGCAAAGCCCTATTCAATGCGGGCAGGTTTTAAGTTGAGCATAAGAAAGTAAAATGTGGGAAAAAGAGTGTGGAGGTGCCTCTTCCGCTGAGATCCCATCGAGCCTCTCCCCAGGGTCCCGAGGAATTTGATGCATTTCCGAAAGTAACAAACGCTCTTGCTATAAGCAGCTTCCTCAGGCTGAATATCAGCAGTCTCCCAGGCTTCATTTGGACAATTCCCACATGTGAGGATGTGGGGAGGGGATGAAAGGAAGATCTGGAGCCTGTTCACTGGTTTCTTCTCTCTATGGATGCAAAATGAGGGCTTGAGGCTCCAGAAAGTTCACTACAGCTCTCATAGCTGTCAGTTCACTCTGCAGTGCTCGCTTGTCTCAGACAGTAACACAGCCCTAGGGCAAGAAAAACCTGGGAAACCTGCATGATCTAATGAACTGGTTTAAACTTGTATTTCCTGGCTTGACCCTGTGCAAGACAAAGCATGACCCCCTCCTAGGGAAGCAGGAGCTGTGCCCCATGTTCCCCTTAAGCTCCAAAACTTTTGAGTTCTCCGCTCATGTTGGTATGCAGTGATGCTTCCTCAGGCCTCCTAAGAGATGGCTTGTAGTTGTTACGACAGCAATACTGAGCATTGCATGGTGAGAGTTAACTGCTTCCCAGCAGGAGGACTGAGTTCTGCACGGATGCGTCCTTCAAAGCAATCCCGCCTGCCTTGCACTCCAGCTGGACAAGTCATCTACAGGACAAGTCGTCTACAGGTAGGAGGGCCCCCGGCACCGCTCAGCGCTTCCCGTGGAGGCTGCGGATGGCGGGTTGAGCGCTGTGGCGATGTGTAGTGTAAACCTGAATCACTTCCAGTGGATTCAGTGCAGAGTTCACACCAGAGTAACTGCAAGGCCGCTTCGCCCAGCAGTAGCCTGGTGTGCTCACTGAAGAAAGGTACTCTACTGACCAGGCAGCGAGGAATGAACCTGAAGGATGGGGTTTGCTCAAGCTCTGGCCTGGCGCCCAGTGACATTAATCGTCACCTGGAGAAGCGCGCGGGCCGGCGGCGAGCAGCACGGGCAGCGAGGCGGGGGCGCGCTCCCTCTCGAGGGCGCACGGCGGGCAGACCCAGCTGCGCTGCCGAGCCGGCCAGCGGCCAACGCAACGAGCCCCGGTGCTGCAGGGGGTACGAGAGGAAGGACTCGCCTCGCCTTTGTTTCACTGTTACCCTCGGTATTTTCTCATCCCTGCCACGGTCTCACACTGGCGGTTCTGAGAATATAGATGCCAAATGACATTTGCCTGTGGTAGAGTTATTTAAAATGACGCTTGTTAGAAACCCACAGCTCTCAAACAGGAGAGGGGGAGGGCTTGCGAGAAATGGATTCTTTAGGAAGGTCTGGCAGATGCTTTTCTAAGAATACACAGCACGGTAACAGGCAACGTGCTCGCCGAAGGTGAAAGGTGTAAGTGTATATACTGGATTGCCAGCTCCAGGGGGAGGTCTGATGAGAATGTATCACTGTGTACTCAACTCCATTTTTATTTGGTCCTAACTTAATTTTTCTTTGTCATCCATTTATAGCAGAGTCTTTAAGTAATTAACTATACTTAAATATTTTGCAGGGAAGCTGAATGTAGAAAAATCCAGAAACACCTCCCCGCCTTTATTTTCCCTCCTGTATGGGGCTGGCAAGCCATAGTGACCAGCAACTGCCTATCTCTCCTGCTACAATAGCAATCACAGCCCTATTTACAATGATCACATACAAAGATGACAAAACCTTGACCTAAGGCAATGGTGAGGACAACCAGATAATAAACGTGATGCATATCCGTGTGGGTGTATGAAAGGGGGAGGGAAGGGAAAAGCTAGCGAGGCTTTTAAGATTTGAGGCACACTCTTAAATGTACGTGGTACACTCTTCCTAGAAGGGGGGGACCTCATGAGTTATTTATAAAGCCTCAGGGTGCCAAACCCCAGAGTTACAGCAACATCTGCTCAGGGAGCTTGTAAAAACAAAGTCCCCTTTGCACCATTTTCCTGGGGCTAAATCGTGCTTTAGACTGTATGACTTGTGTCTGTTAGTACTCTGAATGTGCCCACGAAGGCTCCTGGGAACGGAGGCAAACTGGCACTTACCATCTGTGTCTTTAAACTCTCTTACCCTCCAAAGCAGGGTGGCCGCATCCAGGCTACCCAACTGGAGCAGTTACTGCAAAGTCCTGAGTGCAGCTCGGTGCGGACCCTGCAGTGTCTGCCACCCCACGCTCGCATGTAGCCAGGTTGCTCACGTCTCCCTCGTTCCTACACCTGTGACTGATCCAGAAGGTTTTAGCATATAAATAGAGAGAGCTGCAGTGAAATTCTGGGCACCCAGGAGTCCCCTTCCCTGAGCCCCTCTCTCGAGGGCTCCCAGGTATGCCCAGATGTGCTGTATCCTTTCGACAGCTCAGCCCAGTCACATCCACTTACCCTGGCTGGCTGGCTGGGGAGGGATCTGTGGGGCTCTGCCTCTGAAGGACATTCCCTTGCCCAAACTCAGTATCACTGATATTTCCCACAGCAGTCATTCAGGCAGCCTCCTCTTCAGCTTTTCTATCGCAGCAAATGTGGCATCTTCTTAGACTTCAGTACTGCAGTCACTGCTTGGGGCCTCTGAGGGCAAAGCCGAGCAAATCGCGCCGCCCAGCCAGGTCACGGCGCAGCAGTAAACTTCGATTTCACCGATGCAGTCCCTTCTTTCTTCCCCGAGCCCCCACCGCTGGCCTGGCCGAGCCCTGGCAGAGCGGGCGCGCGCCAAGCGGTCGGGCTCGCGGCGGCCAGCCGAGTGCTCCCCTGGCAGCGGTCGCTGCCGGCTGCTGGACGAGGCTGCTGTCACGCCAGGAGCGGCACGGCAGTGCCTGCACCGCACGCTCGCCCGCCCTGTAACAGCCGAGGTGGCCACGCTGTCGGCAGAGAGTGCTGCTCTCTGAGGAAACCTCATCCCGGAGGCTGCCCACTGCCGGAGCACATCAGAGCTGCCCTCAGCCTGCAGCTAAAAGGCACAAGGATAACTTTCTGCCGTGTCTCCACCCAAAGTGAAGTTAACTACGAAACGTCGGCGATTTCCCACGGAGCCACGTCGGCAGACCGGGCTTCGCAGCGCCCGAGAGGAGCACGCGGGCTCCGAGGAGGAGAGGCCGTGAGCTCAGCCCTCGCCTTGGCAGCTCTGGCAGGACCGCAGCTCTGCGCGGCGCGGGCGCCAAACAAGTCATCTGCCCTCGATCAAAAAACCCCTTGGTATCTGCCCTCCTTTCCCTGCTAAGTGGATGACGGTCCCTTCAGGCAGGTTCTCTTACAGAAAACCTCCAGCTGGCAAGGGGGAAAAGCGGCCAGCAGGTACGCAAAAAGCTAGGAGCACGTGCTGGAGTTTAGAAAGCAAATCCCCAAAACAACGCAGGGAAAACGGCGCCGGGGGCGGGAAGCGCGGGGCAAAGGGGGCCGCCACCACCCTAGCGCCGAGCCGAAGGGGGGACTCTGCCCCGAGTGCCCAGCGCCGGCTGCGCCGGGAAAACACAGAGTATCGTCTCGAGAGCAGAGGAAAAAGAGAGAAGACTGACGGCGGCGGTGGGAAACGAGCCGAAAACCATAGCCGAGGCCCAAAGTCTGAATAATCAGGTGAACGAGGAGGGTGCTGGTGCGTGAGCGAGAGGCACTGAGTCACCCTGCAAGCTTCTACCCTGAAGGGCTCTGCACCTATTTCCCCGAAAGGCGATCAGTTTTGCATAATTCAGAACTTTTGTGAAAGGTGTTCATTGGAACACGATGAATATTTAATTTTTGTTGTTGTTTCGCTGGCAAATTTGGAAAGTTAGGAGGACTCATTTCAATCAGCCTGAAAGGAAAAAAGATTAATTTTTTTTGTGAATTGAAAAGTAAAACAAATAATGATTTGGAGGGTTCAGATGAGACATCTGTTCCTAAAAAATTTTAAAGCTTCATTTTGATGGTGGCTATTTCAATATATTTTGAATATTTGTAAATAAAGGGGATTTTTGAAAGAAATTTTGCTTTGAACAAGAAAAATCAAAGCTTTGAATTTGGAAAATGTTGCAAAGAACTAAAAGAACTATTTTGTCGGAAACTTTGAAGGTTTTTTTTTTCTTGAAATTAAAGAATACGACAGTACTATTTCACCAGAAAGTTCTTCACAAGAGAGAGCGACTGAATGAAGAGAGGAACAGGAACGGAGGGAGCCGGGTCCTGCCTAGCCCCTCCAGCCCGAAGGCCTTCCTACGGAGTTACTGGCTGCTCTTCCGGCAGGAGCCACCCCCGAGCAGCCGGGAGCAGCGGCCGCAGCGCGGTCGGCCCGTGCCGAGCGACGGCCCGGCGGCAGCAGCGCCCGTCGCGAGGCCGCGGCAGCACGCGGCGCTGCCGCCGCCGGGTCCGCAGAGCGGCGAGGACGCGGCCTCCGGCTTTACACTTTTTCTCTCACGAGACATCGGTTGGTTGCTGACGTTTGAGCGTCACAAAAAGTGGGTTAATGCAATGGCCATTTAAATGAGCAGACGTAGCACGAAACCTTAGGAAGTGAAACTTTCTCAAGAAAGCTCTGCCCACCCGCAGCTCCTCCTGCTGTACAGGGTTTCCTTCACAATTTTCTCTTTCTACCCAGTAGCGGCTCTAGGCAGAACAATGGCAAGCGTGTAATTCTGACAACGCCTAACGTATCTTTGTCTCCTCTGCAAAAGAACTGATGATTTGGAAATGAAAAATGCTGTTTGTGGGGCATGGAAAAAAAGCTTTAGGAAAAGATACACATGCATTGTCTCAAAAATTCCCTCCTTTCCCTCAACATTTCATTAAAATTATAAAATTCAAAAACACTTCCCTCCGTGTAGCGTAGGACTTGATTTTCATTGGACCCCATCCAACACATTTGTTTTCTTTGCACGCACCAGATATAATCTCACTGTTACCTGAAAGAAAATTTCCCCAAGTGTTGTGTTACCCATAAGCCATCCTCCCTTTTCTCCCCTCGTACTGATTTTGCAGCCCTGCTTCATAATCTCTTTCCCCGCTAGGAACACACAGGCTTTGCAAACTCCTTTGCTTCTCCCCTTCCTCCCCAGCACAGACCGCAGCCAAACCACCCGCTGTGATGCTTCCCGGTGTCTGCTAGCCCTGCGGCCCAGACATGAGGAACTCTCTGGGAAGCTGGATCTCAGTGTTAAGACGCAGGATTTCCTAGCTGGGTTTGCAGGCACTGCTGGTGGGGGGCAGCAGGAGCTGGGAGGAAGCACGCTGGCGGGATGCTCGCTGCAGTCAGGGGTCTTACAGCAGGGACTAACCAGTGCCCCGCTCTAGTGACCAGGAGGGTAAGTCAGCCACCCTGACGTTCAGCTCTTACAGGTGAGGTTGTCTAAGAGCACGAGAGAGACAGAGCTTGTCGGGAGCAGCCAGCTCCCAGTAAGCAGGTACAGTAAGAGCGAGCTGCTGCGAGAGGCAGAAGTTTGTCAGCTTTTTCAAACTGTCAGTTTGGGTGGCTAAAGCCTCAACCTCCCCTTGCAAATGTGGCCTCTCTGGCATCTCGATTTTTCAGTTCCACACTCAGCCCTGGTGTGGACTTTGGGAAACGGGAATTGCTAAGTCCTAGAGATGCTGTTTCAAGTATTTCACAAACCAAGGAAGACAAGGGGAGTTCAAGTCACCACTGCTGCCAAGATAAGGCTTTGTACATGAGATCAGATTCTGTGGTGAAGAGTGGGCTGCACAACAAATCCTGCGCTGATAATTTTCTGGAAGGAATAGGAGCTGCTTTTAGTTTGCTGACTCACATGATGCCAGCCACAAAGCCAGTACTTAGCTGCAGCATCCCACCTGCAGAGGGGTCTGGGTTACAGGATGACGGGTTTTTTGTGCAACTGCTACACTGTAAAAACAAGAGGGTTCTTGCAAAGCCTGGGATTTATTATACAACCCTCTGCCTGAAATTCTTTATCTCTGTTTTCCAGGGCCTTCAGCCTATGATTTACAAAATATATTATAATACAAACTCGCAAGCCACGCACACATTACTGTAAACTTCTGGTAACGTGTGATGGTCCATGGACCAAAGGCAAACAGATCAAGAATATCACTTCCATACATCAAGACACAATCCCCACAGATCTTAGATGTAATTCCTAGGAACAACTCTCTGATAGGCAGCAACACAACAACCTAAAATGAATCCACTATTCATTCCATGGTTGTTGTGGATAAAACAGCAATGGAAGAGGCAAGGAGAGGGTGGAGGAAGCAGAAAAGTGAGGAGAAGTACAGCAAGGAGTGATTCTGAAGCTCTGGGAAGGTGGTTCCCTCACTGCTGTGTTTCCAGACCTCCTTGCTCTGGGAAGCAAATTTTAAAGAGCAGCATTGCAGTGCAGGCAGGTGGTGAATAACCTGGATTCTGCTAAAACGTGCTTTTGCCCATAAGTGGTTTCTGGGCAGGTTTTGTCTGGGAATATGCCTCATTCATAGCCTAACATTCACATCTGAAAGCACTGAAAAGCTACACACAGCCCTTCACTAATCCAGCCGCTCAGATTTCTCCCTAAAATATCATTTTCCCTCTCAGCATTCTCATTTCCTTAATTCCATCTCATCAAAAGCCCTCTGAGATTTCCACGCTGAAGGTGTTTTCCTTAGAAACTCCATGCTTTGCATCTTCTGCTCCCAAACTCAGTGTGCCCCTGAGAAGAGAGAGATACCCGTGCTGCAGCTCTGACGTCTGGTCACCGTACAGGCAAGCCAGACTGACTATGAATATGGTTGAATGTGACAAAATACATTTAAAAGCTTTTGCCCATGATCCCAATTCACCTTTTGATTGCTGAAACACTCTCCTCCCTGGCCTTGACAAACCTTGGCTCATTGCTGTGCATTAAAAATGTTACTGTGAACTCTCACTTTGAACACCTTGCTGTTCTCCCCGTGTCTCTCCACCAGCTGCCCTCTTTTATTACTACGTTTCCGTCCTTCACTTCATTTTCCAGCCCATCCCATCCTACCCATGGCCTCTTATTCGCTCTTCAGAAATGGCCTCCAGACTTGGGCGAACAAAGGTGACCTTCATCACCCATTTGTCGTCATATCAGAGGAGAGCTTGGAGGGGTCCGCGCCGTTCCACGGCCACCCGGGAGCGTGCCGCGCTTTGTCAGGTCTCCCGCCTTTCAAACAGTCGGAGTCTGCGCACGCCCGCAGAGTTGAGCGCTCTCTCCTATATGTAAACTTCTGTCAGCCCTTTGCTTGATAAACGTTAAACGTCAATGTTTGATCTGAGCTTTTCCAAGAGTCCTGCTTTAATCTTGTGATCTTAAATGCCAGTAGTAATTTTTTAGACTTAAATTAATAACTAGGGACTTAACTAGCCCTATTTAGCCCTCTTTCTCAGCCCTACAGACTTCTGTTTTGATCTCTTTCCCCATGGTCCTCGATCCTATATTTTAACTGTTTAAGTTTTTGGAGCATGGGAAGGGGGCAACGCATTCCCACTTTAAATAGACTGGGGTCCTGGTTCCTACTGGGGCATGTATGTACTATTGCAAATAACATGTAGCAAACCAGCCAGATAAGGGATACAATGCAGACCTTCAATGCTAACTGGGAACTGTCAGCCAGGGAAACTGGGAGGCAAGTTTCCCTTTGTGTTAGACACCTTGAATGCCCTGAATTTCAGGAAAGACTGTCACATATAATTAACTTTACAGGACTGTGGCTTCAATATCAGCAGGGGTAATGAAGCCGGGACTCTGAAAAGGACCAGCAAACATAGCATAAAGGCACAAACCTCCCTCTCACACATCCACCTGTGCCTCAAATCCTTCTGGGCAATCTGCTGGTCCACACTTCTTTGAAGTGCCCCAGGAGAACAACCCCATGACCCCGAGAAGGGCCGAAAGGAGAATTCCTCGGTTAGTCAGAGGCCGCCTCCGCCTCCACTCATCTTCTTCGCTGAGGCTAGACCGAGGGCATGGTCTTAGGACTAGAAAGCAGCACCTGTCGATCCAGGCTAGCGGCTGACAGAAAGGCCACATTTCTCAGAGACTTCATAAGCAGTGGTTTGGTGATGTGAATCGTGGTTCCTGCAGGAGCCAGGACTGATCCACCAAACTTGGTCATATCTAGGGCTCTACTTAAATTGATCGGTTTTAGTCCTTTAATGGTAATGAAACAGTATTTTTTCCAGCCACTGTGTTATTTCCTTTTCTCTTTACCTATTGTTTTGTAGAAAAGATTTTTTTCTTCAGCCATACCACTTAGAGGTCTGGATTTTTTTCAAATCACAAGGCATTTCAAAACCCCGATAGGTTTGTGGCAAACTAACATCGTAAAAACGTGAATTGTTTAACATAATAAGACATGATCTCATATTCTGAGTTTAACAAAATATCCTGAAACCAGATACTTATGCAAATGTTAACTTCTCTTCTCCCCATTACATCTTAAGCAATTCACCAAGCAATTTTTTTAAAGTTCCTGTCACAGAAGAAGAAAAAAAAACATGGTCAGAATGAGGCAATTTTTCTTTAAAGCGTGAAATTAAATTTGTGAATACTAATAACATTTTGCAATGGCAATTGTGAGAGAGTGTCAGCAGGAGAGTTTGCCCTAACAATTATTCAATGAAGAAAAGCAATTCAAATCACTGAAATGTGAGAGACTAACCCAAAACGACAGAGATCTACATAAGAAACCCAGTTTAACTTACTAGCGCTATGACTAATCACGTAATGTGGTCCAGTGTTCAGCATAAATTGCATGTTCCTCTGTGCTAGGTTCACAGAGGCCATGAAACCAGGATAGATCCCAAGCTCATTCTTCAGTTTGAGACACTGAAGTTCAGCTCCGCAAGGCCCTCAGTCCCCTCCACTCTCTGATACTGTTAGTGATGGCAGCACAAGTGTCGTATAAAGGTTTCCTGTGACCTGGGGATTTACATAACCCCTAGAACAGGGTACTACAATAGGTGAAGGTAGAGTGTGTGCTTTAAAAGAAAGATCTACCTTTACACTGAGCGTTTGGACATGGCAAGTGCAAAGCCAAGGCTGTTGGAGACAGCTTGAGGAATAAGCTGTGAAAGACCTTCTGAATCCCAAAGTCAAAGGAAGGTCTCTTCCATGACCTGTTCTCTTGCCCTGGCCCTAGGCCCAGTGCCAGGTTCCAGTTATGGGGAAAGTGGGGGGAAGAAGGCAAGTTCACAAGATGAGAAAGTTAGGGCAGGAAGATTCTGGACTACACAGGTGAGAAGAGGCAGTAACTGAGCAGGATAGGTCCGGTGGCTGTAGCCTGCAAAGCATGTCTGCAGCATATTGGGAAAGTGGACCAAGCAGAAGACCAGAGAGTCTTCATCTGCTGAAGGATAGTTACCAGCGAGGCACAGCAGAGATCAAAACCCTCCCAGGCTTTGGTGTGGATCTCACTGGGGTGGAGAACTCATTCCATCACCAGTACCATTAGGTTGTTGCATGCCATGACTGAGCAGGGAAGGGTGGGAGCAGTGATCTTTGCCAGAATAAGATCTTTATCCTACTACATTAGTAATCTGGCACCTACATACTCTAACACAAGGTCCAAAGTTTGATTAGCAAGGAGAGAGGGTGCCACAGGAAGGCAATCCGTATCCTTTGGGGGGCAATGCTTTGGGCTCACCTCAGGCTGCCCTAGCTAAAAGGAGAGAGAGGACTTCAGGAGAATCCACAGGGAGACACACTAGGCTTTAGGTAGAAGAGCAGTCATCATAACATGAGGCTTTTAAGGAGAAACAAGGATAAAAAAGGGGAGTGGTAGATCTGAAAGGGAATCCTGAAAATGACCCAGCCAGAAAACAGGGTGGATAACATTGGACACACAGTGTTTGCCAGAGCAGTCTCCATTCTGTGGTACCTCTCAATCTAACTATATAAGATACTGGGGGAACTGGGGCAGAGAGTACTGAGTTTTATATGGCAATCCTTTGCAAATATTTAATGGTTATTTGCACCATCAATATGCAGTCTCAATCAATTATGAAGAGATGACTTTATGGTTGATGAGGCTTGAATGCATCATTTGTTTCACTGCATACAAAACCCAAGCCAAAAGTATACACAGGACAGATAATTTGGTTACTATTCTACATACAAATGTGTCAAGCATAAGCTAGTAATTTCAAGCTGTAAATCTCATTGATATTCTGGTATATGATGTCGCAATAACATTTATCCAATATTAAATTTAATATTAAAATTGATTTAAGCTTGTCTAACCAGTAATACAATTTGGCCCCGACTTGTTATTTGGATGTAGTTTTTGTTTTCCCATAGTTTTGTTTTTATTTATCTCCAGTTCTGTTTTGAATGCTGGCTATGAATCTGTCATTATGGAAAACTGTTGCATCATTGAAAAAGGAAGTATTAAATTTATTTATATAATTATGTATTTATGTGATTTCAAAATCAAATATTTATCCTATATCTTTGGACTGGGCTGCTTCCATTTAAGAATGAATGCTGTTAGTTCTCCTAGGTCACACTTCAAAAGTAGACCTATATGCATAAATGATGGTACACCTTCTAAAGGAACTTGTCAAAAGAGGAAAAAAAGTAAACGATGACCTTCAGTATAACTTTGTATTTATAAAATTCTTTAACTGGTGATTCATAGATGTGACATCCCATCACTTGAAACAGCAAGACAGTTTTCAGGCCTTACATGATTTTTAAGAGGCCAGTGGGTGAAAACTGTTTCACGGAGATTTGAAATGATGAAGGTGCTGTAAGCAGAAATAGTAATAATCAAAGCTCCTGCAATGTTTTTCATCTGTTGAGCTCAAGACACTTAGACAGAAAAGTCTGTAGGTAGGAAAAGTATTATACAGATGTTTAAGTCATTAGCTATAAACCTAGATAGGTTTTTTTTTTTTAATTATTTGGAAACAGGAAAAACTAAAGAAGCTGGGTTATGATTTAGGTTGCATTGCTGACCTGAAAAGATGAGGCCTTTGCAATTGTAATAAGTGTTTTGAAGGGGACAGCAGTTTTGAAACATCAAAAGCACTAACATGAAAACTTGCCAAGAAACTGGGGGTGGAAGGAAGTCCTCCATAAAAAGGTAAGCTTGCACTGATTCATTGTGTTGTATTAGGCAGAAATATAGTTGCCTATGCGTTGTCCTAATAGGAAATACCTGATGATTCTAACATATTAAATGTTATGAATATGAAAGCTGGCAGCAGCAAAGGGCCTGAACTGCTCTATTGGATGATTACCTTTCCTTCTCCAATTCTTAAAGCAGAATTGATGCCAGTTTCAGATTGAATATATATTTTCCATCTGCTGAATAGTTGTTTTTGTTCATGCTGTTTGAGGTTAACATTGCACGTACTAATCAAACCCACTACTTCCTTTCTCGTAAAACCAAAACAAAGCTTCATATTACTTTCAGGTACAGCATCTGGGATCAAAGCTATATATATACACACTGATTCTGTGTGGGTTCAAACATTTCGAAGATTCGGTATCCTGAAAGGTGTTGCCTTTTTTTCCAGTCCTTCTGAGAGTTCCAGTTTGGCTTAAAGTCTGAAGGCATCCGCCACCTTCAACTCTTTCAGCATCTGTCCCAGCGCAGGAATGCTCTCAGTATTGGTCACCGTGGGCTTTCTCTGCACAGCCACTGCCATTGCCGAAGGTGGGTAGATGAAGCAGGCAAGGTAGCTGGGGGTGTCTACATTTTCTCAGTTTCACCTCTTTGCAGGACAGGGACTGGATACAGCAGGGAGAGAGATGTGACATGGGACATCTCCATAGCACAGTCTGGAAACAGAGTCTTGGGGCACTGTGAGGGATCTGGAAAACCAGAGACTTTAGAGCAGCAGCATCTCTAGAGAGGCTGGGCAGGATTCAGAGAAGCTCAAGGAGGAAAAAAGATTTTGTCAAATCACGCCTTGCGAGAAGCTGATAATGTGGAGATAGAGGTTGGAGCGGATAGATAGATTCTGTTCCCCTCTCTCCCAAATTCTTGCACTGCAGAACTAGAGATAAGTCCTGTATAAATATGCACTGATACCAAAGCCCTGTATAAATATGCACTGATACCAAATGGAATTGAACGAATAATACTGAATCTTAACAGTTTATTAAAGCAAAAGTCACTGCCTTCCCATGGTACAGTGGCATAGAGCACAGCAGCTGCAAATAGCAGCTAGTGATGTACATGCTAGTGTTCCCTAAAGATTTGTAATGATATTTTTGCAGTATGTTTATCAGGCTCTGCTGTGTTGCTATATTGTGGCTTAGAATTTCTTAGTACTTGTCTGGGAATTGCTAGTTAAAAATAAGGAGCAAAAAGATCAGAAACAAACATGCAAACAGATTTTCCATTCAGTTTTACTGTTACCTTAATGCTCCTGTTACATGTTCCATACAGGATGTCAAGCTGTTTATTTCTGTATGTCAGCATGCTCATTTCTGCCAGGTGGAAATTGTTTTTTAAACAGTTTTGCCTTTTAGTTTTCCCTTCAGTTTTTAAAATTTCTAATTTGAAAATTCAGAATTTCAGCTTTACATCTGAAGTCTATTTTTTTGCTTTCTTATAAGTATGTTAAAAAGTTGTTGGCTTTTTTTTTTTCATCCTGCACTAAAGCATGCAGGCTATTCCTCCAGTTGCTGGGTGAAGCTACCTACTGTTTACCCCAAAAATGACTGCTGAGATTTATAATGGCATTCACTGTAATGAAAGCACTTCTTCAGCATTTTTCAGTATATTATTGCAGTCTTGATGTGAATTGAGGTCTTGGGAGGTTTTCTGGAAGGATTTAGTAGCATTTCTAGGAATTACCTACGGATGATGGGAGATGGTAGGTATAGATTTCAAGTAGAAGTTTACACATGACTGCAGATCATTCCTTTGACAGCTCATTTGCCATCATGCTCTGTACTCCCCTGCAGTAATGGAAGTGACTCAGCCAGCGATGGTGCTGGCCAACAGACAAGGAGTTGCCAGCTTGGTCTGCAAATACAAGCACATTGGGAATGCAAAGGAAATTCGAGTGACTCTGCTTAAACAGACGGGCGACCAGTTCACTGAGATTTGTGCCTCAACCTACACCACGGAGTTTAAAATGTTCAGTGTGGAGGAGGTCATTCAGTGCCACGTTAGCCCTAGCCGAAACAACGTGACCCTCACTCTCACAGGCCTGCAAGCTAATGATACTGGTCTTTATATCTGCAAGATGGAGCGGATGTACCCTCCACCTTATTTTATGAACACAGGAAATGGGACCCATCTCTATGTTATTGGTAAGCCAAGCTGCTTTACACTACTGTGCTATGCCCAGATCAAGGGAGCTGCTACTATGCCTCAAAGATATCCAAAGTCCTGTCTGTAAAAAGTGAGGCTGAACACTGATTCAAACTTTGAGAATCATGACTAGCTCTTATTCCTTTAGGATCTCTCTGTAGTCACCTAAAGCAGGTACATTTATAGGCTTGGGATGCATTTATAGTTGTATGGATGCTTGACAAGCGTACACAATACCACGTACTGCGTATGTATGTTCAGGCAGTTACACATATAAGTAGAGAAACAGCAAAGTTGTATGCTCTCCTACAGATAAAGCCCATTTTCCCCAGAGGCTGACTGTCAAGGACTTGGAGCTCAATCCTGGTAGTATCCTAAGAAAGCACATTCTAGAGAAGAGCGGCACAGAGGCTGGTTCACGGGACGTAGAGGCTTTCTTACAAGACTAACGTACGATATGATTTCTGTGATATGTTTTAGATCCAGAACCTTGTCCGGACACTGATATATATCTCTGGGTATTAGGAGCAACCGCCTCAGGATTCTTTCTTTACAGCATCATCATCTCAGCCGTTGTCGTGGGCAGAGCGGTAAGTTCCATCGAATCAGCCCCATCCCATTTATTCCCCTTTGCTCATGACAAGGAGAAAGAAATAAGAACACGGAGGGCTGTTGGGACCAAATCCCTAGGGACGGTCTGGTTGTTTCAGAGTGGGGTAATGCAGTGCTGTTACTATCATGCAAAACAAGAGATCTTGCTGGACCTACCATTAAACTTGTGCCTGGCTCGTTTGTGTTGCCAGAGCACCAGAAAGCAGTCAGCTTATACCAGCTGGACTACCTTCGGTTTAGGTTTGGGTGGTGAGAACAGGCAGGAATCTTCACTCAGAGCTTTTTAGACCAAAGGCAACAGTCCTCACCTTGTACTCTGATTTCACATGACTGATCTGCACAAAAACCCAGGATTTGGTTTTTCATTGCCTCACCACTCACCTCTGTGCCAAGTGAACTTACAGAGTCCTCCCCTTGTGACAAGGCAGATTTGTAACTTCCAGCATTTTAACCTCTTCCCTCAGCCAGAAATAGCTGCACACAGATAGAGGCATACAAAACGTAAGCCTGGGCTGTATCCTTCAGTGGGGGTCTGGAGTGCTCACCGTCTGTTAGAAATAACCCAGATGCCGAAGCTTAGAACCAAACGCTATCCATGCCCCATGCTTTTCCATCCATCCTTGTCTCGAGGAGCTAAATGAAACTGGCAGCTGAGAATACTCACGGTTTTGAGCCAACACTGCACTCTGCAGCAAAAGCACCTTCAAAGTGTTAGTTAATGGCAGGACTCTATCTTATCCCAAGTGGCCCCTGTAATTCCTCATTCTCCCTCCAACAATCCCAATGGCTCTTACGCAAAGACAGGGAAAGGTGACTAAAACACCTCCTACTCAGTAAAGGCAGCAGGACACTCAGCACTTTTCTTTAAAATGTGCCAGTCACTTGTTATGCTGTGATCCCTTGCTTATTTTACTTTCTTCCTATATTTTATAGATACAGAGAAGACAAAGGCTCACTACTGGGGTTTATGTGAAAATGCCTTCTGAAAAGACAGAGAAAAAAGTGATTCCATTCCACATCACCATTAACTGAAACAAGGAGAGAGGGAGCTCATTTCCTAGCTGGGGTGGAGAGTCTGATAACTGACTTAAGCTAAAGAAATAAAATTAATTTTCTTATTACAAAGGCATATGGGAAGGAGAGAGACTATTCTTTGTAATTTCTACGGTTTGGAGGAGAATAAATAGTTTATGCATTAATATTTCAAGATTAACCCTGTCACATAAAAATGGCTACATTAGGCCATTGATTCTTTGAGTTGTATTGTACCAATATGTAGTCTATATATATACACACATATATATATGTATAGCATTAAGACCTATTGCTGTTACAGTTGAACATATTATTGTCAAATTTCACCTTGTCTGCTGATCAAGTGAAATCCAAACACTATTGAGACAGAGGCTCAGGTGTCATCGCAAGGCTAATCCTACAGAGTTGGGGACAGAGGCGGAAGAGCACACTAATGTACAATGTTGACATGTTCCCGTGCATTGCTATTTATTGGTTCCACTTCCTGCATCAGTGCTCTGGTTTCCTCAGAAGCATCACCCTAGGCTGGCACCGATGACACTGCGGCTCTAAAAGCCTGATCTCAGCTCCTTTCACTGGCATCGTGTCCCAGCAGCGCTGCGCTGGAGTTAACTGAAGATATCTGAGCCAGTGCTGACAGCACTGCTGGAGCGAAAGGCTGCCCAGCAGGAGCCCTATTAGGCCATTGCTGGGAGCATGTTCCAGCTCTGCTGGGGCCTTGTGTTTTACAAATGCTAAATTAGCATCTATCCAAAAGGCAAAAGTCTGTTGCTGTGTTTAACTGAGTCTATTTTCCATGAAAATACTGACGGTGTATAATCTTGTTTATTAGTTATGTACCATTCAATAAAAACCTTGAAGCTTTGCCCAAATTCAAGCTCATTTCTTATTCACTGTTCTCAGAAGAGACAGGAAGTGGCTACGTGTTAGAAAGCAGTGATGACAAGGTGAACCTTTACCCTCTGACCCTGCCTTTTGCCCTCGGAGGGAGCCAGCCTGCTCATGCCAACAGCTGCTTTTGCAGCTCTCCTCCTCCGAGGCTACCACTAAAACCACTCGAGTTTTCCACTCGTCCAGTTAGAGCTGCCATGATGTGGTTCAGAGATGCTTCCAGTTGCCTTTTCACTTCCAGCAAAGTTACTTACTTGCAGAAGGTAATTGTAACAAATTCGGCTGCATCTCCTGTACATGTTTATACCAAAAGCTAGTCCTAGTTTCAAATCCTGTTTTCTTTGCACCTCTTTGACACTCTCACTCACTAAACGGTAGCTGACACACAAAGCTCCTGGAACTTAAAACAACATGAACTTTCTCAGCTACTACCTACTGTTTTGGCTCTTTGCTGTCAAAATTTCAGCTTGCAGCCAAAAACTTGGCAGCACCTATCACTTTCACAGCTGCGAATACATCTTCACGGCCCCAGATCCCAGCCCTTGTGCAGCTCCCCACAGCACGTTCCTGTGGGGGCATCAGCCTCCAGGACATCAAATCTCGTGGCTCTTTTGGTTAGCTTTCCCCATCTCCGCCTGCTCGTCTGGCACCAGCTCCTGCTGTACAAACATTCATGGTCTCCGTTTGTCAGCAGCTAAACTGTTTGCAGGTGCTAGCTCTGCTTTCTCACTGTTGACCTACATTAGTACTGCACGAAGTAAAAGCAGCACCTGATGACATATCCTTTTTCTGCAGTGGCTTTTTTATTCTGATACAGTCTGGGATTTTCCCCTCAATTTTCCACTAACTTGGCGTTTTAGGGATAAAAAAAAATGAGTAAAGATCACACACCCGACTTCACTGCAAAATGACTGAATCCCTGCCTATTCAACCGCAGCTTGCTGAGGGAAATGTGTTCCCAGGCTGGCAAAAATGGATTTGGCCCACACATCCGCCTGATGAGCTGTAATGTCTGCTGATAAATTTACCTTGGCAAAGTACGAATAAGTATTTGGGCAATTTTTTTCCAGCACAGCATGTAGTAGCTCAGATATGCTGAATCTTGTGTATATTCCAAGTCACCTTAATTTCTGGCAGGTAAGACCAGGCTGGTTAGGGCCTTCTGCATCTGCCTGGACTAATGACACTCAGTACACCAGCACTTCCTTGAGACATACAGCCTGTGGTGATCTTTTCATTTCTAACTTATTGCAGTCTCTTCTAGCAAGTGGGTTCAGTGGAGCATTTCTTTCTAACAGACTGCAGGCTGCTAAACTACATGAGTAGCACAGATTATGGGAGACCAAAGCAGAAATGATCGTCTCATCTGTGGCAATAGCAACATTTTGTGTTTGCTCCTTTTACATTTAAATAATTCCTGGCAAGTTGTTTATTAATTATTCTATTGGAAATGCCTTTGCCCAAATTCTCTGGCTGTTCTAAATCTGTCTGTTGTCAGTGGCTTTCCACCCAACCTCTTTTCCCCTTGTCCTTATTTCTGTAGTGCTGAATGTTCTCTGGCTTTCCTTAAATCTGTTCCAGTATTCCTTAAGATAAATATTGCATAAGTAATTATTACACAGTACATCGCAATAATATGAATTACATAGTAATACAACACAAGTAAAATATTACATAGTAATTATTGTTGTTCTAAGCTGGGCTCTCCTTTTGAGTTTTTGAGCAGGGTAACAGGTGCACTTAGATCAGCTGATGGGGCAATGAAGACCAAAGTGAGATTTCAGTTCAGATTTTACTGACAATGATACTCATAAAATTTGTATCTGACGCTACAGGGGTGAGTGCAGCCTAAGTGCCTGCAGAGATATCTATGCCGATCTCCATGGGTCCATACACGAGCTATCGCTGAAGAGAGCAGAGCTCGGACCTCAGGAAATTTCCATTCCCCTGATGCCTTGTGAAGCCCTCCAGGACCTTGAGCTCTGTGCTTTCCCCTGATGCTCGGAGAGCATCTTACCATGATCATCCCACAAAAAATCCTGGCAAATACAAGTTGGACACAACTTTCTGTCAAACCACAGCAGTACTAATATATGAAAGATGCACACTATAGGTCAGTGTACTTCCTAGAAAGTGAAGAGGACATCATGACTCTTTTTTTAGGAAGAACGTGAAAAGCAGAGGCTAAAGGAATTGGTCTCAGAGCTCTACTCATTAGAACAAGGAGTTTAAAAACATAACCAAATATCTTACCTGGACAGCCAAATAACGAGACCACGCTGCTTGGGAGGTGCAGGAAGAGTCTCTTTCCAGGTGCCTTTTACCCAGCCAGGAGACACATCAGCCTGTTTCAGAAAGAGACAGTGAGGTTCTGGCTGCATCTGAGTGGGCTTCCACGGGTACACTTGTTTGCATGCACACATACACACAGATTCTACTTTCTTTGCTCTTTTATCTGATCAAACTTTATCTGTGCCATTTTTAATTATCAGAGTCGTGGCTGGTACAGACAACCATTTGACAAGAGCCTCCCATCTGCGACCCTGTGAGCAGGCAATAAATGGTCCATCATTTTAGCTTTAGAGTTAGTCCTGTGAAATAGATTCCCCACTCTTGAGAAACATGTGAATTTGAGCTTACTACTAAGTCAGGCCCTGAGGTCTGTAGGGAAAATCTGGTTATCCAGTTTCCTGCTGATCCCTACTAATTAGGGAAAAAAAAAAAAAAAAAACATGAAGCACTAGGCTATGCAACAGCACACTTTTGTTGACCCACTTCTATCGTCACTACCAACCTGACCTTTGCTCAAATTCACCCAGGGCTAATTTCTTGTTCTTCAGTAACCAACATTTCACTTGGCCACGTAACTCCTGACTAATTTGATACAATTTCTGATGAGTGTACCAACTCTAAGCCTTGCAGCTCCAAAAAGCGTAAGTGTGTGCGTGAGGGGGTAAGGTGAGAGCTGGAGGGGATGCAGAGTTGAAGGTAAGACTGGCTTCTTCCTTTTGCTGGACAAAAGCTACTTTGAGGGAGCATGTCCTGAAAAAATCCCAAACATCAGTCTTTCCTGCAATAGGAACAGTCCACACCACGACTAAAGAGCTCTACCTCTAGAAGGGGGTGCACGAACAGGAATCAGGTGATGCAGCCAGGAGTTATATCATGAAATCCAAACCAGAGAAGGCTGGTGTGTAACAGATGGCTTTATGCATTACCAGAAACAATTTATTCTTGGCATTTGTAAACTGCATGCTTGCTTGAACAAATAAATATGTATTTTGAGCTAGTTACTATCACACTAGTTACTATCACACCTAGACTGCGGGGCCTCTGCATTACCTTGGGACTATAACACAAATTTAGAGTGCAGGCTTCCAGCTAGGGGAGAGGCGAACTTCAGAATTTTTTAGAGCTACACAGAAAGAGGAAGGAATCATAAATTCACAGCACCACACTCTGCTGCTCCAGCAGGTGCCTGAGCATCACCTGGGCATAATTATTCCTCTGCTGCTACACACAGATAAGCAGTATTTACATGACTTCGTTGTCATTTTGTGCAAAAGTTTGTTGTGACTGATTAAAGAATAGTCTTTAAGGGTACTTTTACACTGTGTATCACAGAGGAAAGGTGAGGAACTATGTGGTTTGTGAACAAATTAACAATTACTGGTAGAAGATCTTAGTAGCTGTAATGGAGGAAGAGATGGGGTTGTAAAAATCTTCCCTAAAATCAGTAAAATCAGTTTGCTAAAGTGACAAAGCGAGGAAGAGCTTGGGTAGGTGACAAAACTTCATTGGGAATCATTAATAATTCCTACTAACGTAAGCTGGCAGATATTACCCTGAAGTAAGAGATCTTTAGCTCTTCAATATTTGCCTATTTTCTCCTTCTTTTACTTTTAAAATGGAGATTTCTTTGCAGGTCTATAGTCAGCTATCTTAACCACACTCACGGTTTTAAACCTGAATGAATGTTTTTCAGTGGTTATGAAGTTACAGTTGAAGAAAGGAGTTCTCAGTTTCTTTGACAGTTTCTCTCTTTAATTCTCTTCTGGCAGTTGTTTTGAAAAAGTAACACTTTAATATGTTCAATTCGATCTGCTTCATTTTCTGCCCTGGCATGGGGTGTGCCCAGACAGCATCACTTCTTTTCTGTTCAAAGCTCCAAATGACACAAATGAGGTCCCAAACTTTTTGAGTTGCTTTTTTTTTCACAGGAGCAGCAACAGGCGAGCTTCTTGCAGCAGAAGTGGTAAGACAGAGGCATTTTTCAATATAAATATATTACAAATTGAAAGTAAATATATAAGATTGCAGTCAAAATTAGGATTAAAGAATCTAGATTAATTCTGTTCTAGCAGAATATTTATATTCATTCAATTTCCTAGCAAACAAATGCTATATAGTACTTCTTTATTCATTGATAAAATTGATAAGAAAGCAAATCTTTCTTACTAGCTATAAAGCCAGTTCAGTAATGAAATACTCGCTGCTCAAAATGGCAAATAATGTTATATTAAATAACTGATAGCTGTTTATTCTCATTACAAACAGTTTACACATAGGGCAGTCATTCAAGGTATTTTTTTTTTTTTAATCAGCGACACTAACTCCATGCAACTGCAGTTGCACGGAGTTATCCTGCCAGAGTGAAGGAAAACCGTGCCAGAATCCTGAAAGGGCATGTTTCAGGCAACCAGTATTGATGTTGACTAAAAAAATGCTGTTTGAGTTCTTCTTTTGTTGTTGGATTCCTTCTGGGTTATATCTTTTTTCCATCCAGGAGCAAGAATATTTTTAAGGAAAACAGATTTTTTCACCTAATTACATGATTCCAGTAGGAGGAACTTTAACAAAGACACTTCCTATAACTGAATGTGTGATTAAAACCGGGGAACTTGAAACACTGGGTGACCTCTGGCTGGATCCCGCCGTGCCGTGGGTGGGGTTTACAGGCGTCGCACGGCCTCGTGCTGCAGCAGCTCCTGGCGAAAGCTGGAACAAGCTGCGCGATGCTTTGCTCTTCCTGGGGCTCACACAGGTAGTAAGTGAGCCCTGCTGTGTGTGAAACGGGCCACTGGCTATTTGCTTAGGGGGGCCCGGGCCCTGCTTTCAGAGCCCTTCCTTGGGGCTTCCTTGGGCTGGCGGTGAACGGGCCAGCAAAAGGGCTGCTCCCTTCTGTGCCAGCTAGCAAGTCTCCAGGGCAAGCGGGAGGGGAACAGCACGCACCGACCTGCAGGGTACTTAGCGCTGTGCACGTGCATCACCAGAAGCTGTAAGAAGTATCTCAGCCTCCTCCTTCCCTGTGAAAATGGTCACTGAACGTTGCTCTCGGCTGGCCCTTGGCCGCACGGCCGAGGCCTCTCTTGGTGTGCGGGTGTTGGGGGAAAGCGCAGATGTCTGAAGTTCTGTAACAGCTCCGACAAAACTGTTTCTTTTTGTGCTTTTTAAGAATCTGTCTTCTTACCTGCTTGACAGTCCCCAGTTTCTGCCACTGGCATCCCTCCTCCATTTGAGCCAGAATGAATACACCAAGCAGGTGATGAAGAATAGGCCTTCTCTTTGCCTGTGGTAAAAACAGCTTTAGGCTATATTATAGAAACACAACACCTGCTCTAATTTACTTTATCATACAGATTGAAAACTTAGATGCAATAAGCTGGACAAAATCATAGAAATATTGGGGGAAATAAAACAAGAACCAAAAAAACCAAAGCCCTGCATCTGAAACTCTTATAAAATGTGGTATGTTAGTAGTGCTTAATCAAGATCAGAAAGCAAAACAGTTCATTTCTCTGTAAGTTATCAAATCCTTCTGGTAAGTGACACTCTGGAAACATTCAATAGCTTCATAACTGGCTGACTTAATACTTTACATGCAGGAAAGATGGCTAGAACAGCAGTAATCAGCAGAATAAGTTGGTTTCGTAGTTGAGCTTTGGTGAGGTGTTACATCGTGTGGGTAGCATCTATAATAGCTCTCTCACTTTTAATTCTGTAACAAAGATGACTGTCTGCTTCACAAATTAATAATATTTTCCTTGCTCATATAACAGCAAACTAATTCATTATTTTATTTTATGACTATTTGACTACTCTTCTCTTTAAAATAGTCTCTTATTTAGACGGAACGTCTCTTAAGCCTTTTTCTCTCTTAGCCTGCGTGCAATAATATAATGTAATTGCACTAATTTTATTAATTGGTGCCAGACTTGTGCCACACCTACCCCAACAGGTAGCTGGCATATATCCTGTGTGCAAATTCTTCACATTAACTTCATCAATTCTCTCACAATTTTTCAGATTAACTTCCATTATTTTTTCTTGTGCTGTCTTTTCTTATTTTAGAATTAAGAAAGACCAGGCTTCTGTACAGAATTATTATTAACTGCAGCAATTATTCCACTCCCACTGATCACAAGGCATCGATGGCTCCTTCCTGGGAGTGGGCAAAGTTGCTTCACCCCTACGTCTCAGGTGCCTCGGCGGGGATGGGGGGAAACGCACCCTTAGCATTTGCTTGCCGGCTCCCGGGATGGGGGCAATCGCCGGGCTAGCTGTGGGCACCTGCCTCCTCTCAGCTCGTCGGTCGTGCTGCAGAGGACGCGCCCTCGGACCGCGTTGCCAGCGTCCTCCCCGATCAAGACGCGGAGGCGCCGGGGCTGCGTTTCACGCGGCAGCTGGGTAAGACGCCAGCGAGCGGCAGGACCGCAGGGCGCCCGGGCGAAGGGCAGCCGGGGTCAGGCCGCGCCGCGGGGCGCAGCCCTCCCGCAGAAAGGCCGGCTTAGGTTTGGCAACAGCAGCGCTCCGCATGTCCTTCTCCAGCACACAGAATAAGAAACGCTCGGTGCCTAGGGCTGCTTAGACAGTTGAAGTATTGGAGGTAATGCCCTTCTGCACTGACAACCTTCTGGTCATGTAAAACATTGTTTCCATTGCTTCATAATACTTTAACTACATCAAATTTATAACAAAAAAAATGAGTGTTTGCAAAAGATAAACTATTTTTTCTCTACTTCTTAGTTTGTCAAAATTTCAGAGTCTTTGGAGGTTGGCTGTGAATTTAGAATCTGTTAGTCTAACAGTGCTAGTCTTCTTGGCAAAAAAACAAAAATTATGTATGTGAGTGAGAAATCTTTTAGGAAAAAAGATGATGCTTTAACATCATGTAACTCAGAAGAGGCAAATGCAGGTGAAGCTGTTGTGCTGGCCTTTCTTTGCTACCTGACAGGAGAGCCTGAAGCATTTTGTGTTAGATAAGGTATTTTAGTGGAGCAATGAAGGCACAATTATTTTTTAATAATTGCCCTTTTCCCCTTCCTGTCTACCATCTTCCCTCCCCTCCCCCCCCATTAAAACTGCAGTCTAGGACAATATTTAGCTGAGATTCTGCTGTGCTAGAAAGCAAGACTGGGACATTTACTGGGTAAACAGGGATATATGTGAAGAAGGGGGTAAGCACTCTTTTTATTGTCTGGTTTAGTCGACCTTTTTCCTGACTATAATTCTTTATGCTACGAGGTAGTTACCTTTATGTGATTCCAGGTTCGATTCACTATTAGGATGAATCGAACTTTTGATACTTGCCAGTTGGATCCAACTGAATCTTTCCATCTAACAGAACCCTTTCTTTACTCTATGAATTTCTTTTTCCTGAAGGCTAGTGTACGGATTAAAAGCATTGACAGCTGTAGGTAAATACACCTACTCATATTAAAAGCACGTTTGTGTGGCTTTAAGTCCCTGAATAAATCACAATCATATTCGTCACACAAAAATAGCATTTGTGTAGGATAAAGTTCAGTGAAACGTTTAAGTGTTACAGAAAGTTGTCCCTGGACAGGAAACAGTAGCTGGAAATAGCTTGCTGGATGTGAGACTGGTAGTATGCGAAAGTATCATTAACAGATTTGAATCCTAATTCTTACAATGAAAAATAGCAACACAGAAATATGCACAAGACAGACGCATAGTTATATACAGAGCATGCCTGAAGGCTTCCCATGCTACTTAAACCCACATTTCATTACAGCTACACTTCTTGCAAAAGATCGTTTCAGTTATTCAGAAATACAGTCTTGCATCTATCCTGAAATAAAAACTACAAATGGACTGAAAAATGAAGTGCTGCCAGTTTCTGTCTAGTTGCTAGAAAATACTTCCATGTTTTGCTGAAACTCTGTTTTCAGTTCTTGCAGTGTGAAACTGATGCTCTGATGATACATGGTCACTGGAGATACCATAGCAGTTTTGTAATCGTAAAGTGCTTAAACAGAATACCCCAGCAAAATCTCCGATCAAGACGTTTCAGAAGTCACTCAGAGTTCTCTTTGGCTCCTGCCCTAGTTTGCTCGCTCGGGTACACCTCAGCAAACAGCTGCCGCTTTCCAGTGGCGGGTGGGTGGGCTGGCCCCATTAGTCACTTTCCTATTCACCATAATTCAAGTCGGCTAGAAACTACGTTCAGAGAATGCTCATTTGTTTAAAAACCCTTGCGTGCACGCGCGATAACAAGCTATTCTCGACAAAGCTTGCTTTGGGCCAAAGTTAGAATTTGTGCGCAGTGCCCGAGGCAGGAGCGAGAAGACCCAGGAGCCCGGCCGTTGTGGCACTCTGCTGAGAAGTGAGACACCCAGACTGCTGTGCCCCGATGGCCTCATCCCACATCACAGGCAGGAAGATGCCCAGACCACTGACTAACGTAGGAGGGTGCCCACCCTCTCCACGCTTTTGACGGAAAACTTTTAAAGCTGGCTGGCCTTCCTGATTTTCAATGAAAACTTTTGAAAGGTTGCACTTTTGTCCTGACACAGAATGGGAAAAAAAACTCTCATCTTGAAACTTTCCAGGTCTAATAGCAAACCTTGTAATGGTTTATTTGCTTGCTGTTTCAATGCTCTTTGAGACTGCTAAGGAGATCATGCTACTCACAACACTGTCCTGTTTCAGCACAGATCAGCATCAGACCACCTGATGGTAGATAAAAGTGTACTTTTATCTTGCAACAGCACTAAATATCATTGCTCTCAACAATTTTTGAAACATTTAAAAGTCCTTTACACAGCTGATTTTTGTGATAGAAGAAAGGGACTGCTCCCTACTGAGGAAGAGCCTTTTGTGTCGTTTCAGCTAGTTTTACTTGTGTTTGCAATTGTGTGTTCAATTTTCCTTTCCCATTTCAAAGTCACATACATACTCCAGTCATGCTTATTACTTGTAGTGTTTGTAAGTGTTTAAATATGAGACATGGTGAATCGTTTTTGAAACTGGTAGACTCTGCAGCAGACTGTACCCTTGGGTCTGTACCCTAGGGTCTGAACCCTGCTGCTGCTAACTCTCCCTGGGACAGAGAGCTCCAGCCTGAAGGCAGCCTGTGTGTATATACTTACTGTCACCAAAACCTTCTGAACTAGGCACGCACTTCCCTTCTCAAGGCTAAGCAGTCCCAACTTCTGTGAAATCAGGGATGGCCTTCGCTTGACACACGCATGGAACAATTAGTGAAAATAGTGGGCAATGCTGGGTTTCTACTGCAGCATCCACTGTAACTGCTGCAGTTCTGCTGATGAATGCTCTCTTCCCTGGAACATCTGTAAATCACATGTTTTTGTATTTGTTTTCCTACTCCCCAGATTTATATTTGGGAGTTTATGATAATATTAGACAATATTGATGCAAATTGCTTTCTTCTGGACAACTGCACACAAACGTGACACAAACCTAATGACATTGTATTGTAAAATTAGCCAGTTAACCCATTAGGAGAGAACAAACTACTCACCTTAAGCAGCCAGTCTGCTGGCTGCTTGCAGAGCTAGATGAGAATTTTTTCAAAGCTGCTTGTGTCCGCTGACTGTATCTGCCTGCTCCTGCACCAACCGTGCCTCAGGAGACGTTGTATAATATGGGATTGCTGGCTGGCCTGCAAGGAAAGGGTCAGGTCAATCACAGAACCTCCAGCTGTTGACCTAAACAAGCATCCAAAAGCATCTTTCTACTAAGTGGTAAGTCTGAAAGACATTACAGTCCCCTGAGCTTCAAACATTGTGGAGAATACTGCACTTTTTAGGCTTTGATGCTGTTCATCAAATCAAATTGCAATTTGCCATCATGGTCAGCAACAGTAAGAGCATAAGAACATACAAGAACCCACATCAGATCAGACTAACAGTCCATTCCACCTACCATGCAGTTTCCAACAGTGACTAAGAGCAGATCTCAGGGAAGAGTATAAAACAGTGAAAGAATGCCATGAAATTTCCCCAAAATACTTTCCCAGCCTTCCCTCACTAATACCTCAGGAATTTTAAAGTATGATGTCTTTGCACTTAGCAGCCTTAATGGATTTGTCTTCCATAAGTTTATCTTACAACTTTGTGAAACCCTGTGAATGCTGAATCCAGGAAAAGAAGGAAGATCAAATGATCTGTATTACAAAAGTAGTGGAAAAACTTGTAAAAGCTCAAGTGGCCTTGAAAATGGTAGAAAAACCTAGATAGACAAGAGGTGGTTATTGGGGGTTTTCAAAACTTGGAAACAATGAAAAGTTTCTTTTCTTAGTGGAAAAATAGTTATGTTTCCATATCAACTAGAATAATCTGTAACTATACTGTATAAAGCTAATATAAAAAATCACCACTTGCTCCTCATTAAACCACTAACACTAACCTCCTAGTTATGAAAATGCAACTAGAAGGAAAGATGCAAATGTCCAAATTAACTTTTTCCCCTTCAATTACTGTTTTCATTCTCCAAACAAGAGAGACACCAAAAACAGTCGATCACGCAAGCATTAGAGTCCCCACTGATGTCACTAGAAAACATAGCGTAACCACAGCAACCTTATGAGAAGTAAGGCAAAGTGTCATGACTTGCTTACTTTGTTTTTGTGACAGCCTTTGTTTTACCAAGCACAGCAAGGGCCCATGGAGCTATAACCCTACATTAATGTAACGTGGACTAATGACTTGGTAACTAAGGAGTCATGTTTTTTGTGGACGGCATATTACAGTAAGTACTTGCAGAGTAATAGAGTAGCACAGTTGCATACCTCCCAACATACTGTAAACACCAACAAAACAAACACTGGGTAAATATTCCTTAGCCACAGCAGGTCCCCCAAAGTCAGGGCAGAGATATGTCTCAAGAAAGATTGTGCACAGCCAGTAGGGATACAACCATCTTCAGAGAGATGCACAGCAGCACCCGATGGACCACTTGTTGACAAGAGACAACAAAACCTGACATCAGTTGTGATACTGATCTCTGTGGGTGGGCAAAGCACAGCTACGTCACCGAGAGCTTCCTGATGGCCAGGTTCTGCTATGCTACTGACACTGTACAGCGGACAGACGGGAGAGAAAAAATTCCAGCAACTTCACAGGGCAAGCAGCCAGAAGAGTTGACTTGGAATTAAAGGAAGAGAATATATGCGTGTGACTTTTCAGTGGTCGCCCTGAAACAACTGAATGAGCAGCTAATCCACCTACAAACAGTTCTAGGAAGAGAAAAATGAGATCTATACACATCATATTTTCTTGGAATATCTGAAGAGACATAGTCCATTTCTGGTTTGATGGCAAACCAAGGCAGCTTCCAAACAAGATGGGAGACTCCTGAAGAATTCTTAAGTTAGTTAAAAGAAATACCAACAGAGCAAAAACAAACATCAACTTTCACCTTTTCTGATCATCATCTAAACAATTCACAAGAGCATATCAGAAGAGCAGCTGCACCCAATGAGAACAAAAGCACAGTAGGTCAGCTATCCTATATCTCCAGCATACGTGTCCAACAGAGGATGTTTAGCAAGGAGCATTAAGAGGAGGACAACCATATGGTAACATTATCCTGCAATGCTCTCCCAACTTCCAAAATTTGCAGATCAAGGACTTTTCTTGCGTTGGTGTCTTTGCAACTCAGCAGACCATGAACAGGACACAGAAAATCCAGCATTTAGTAATATCTATATGAACAATATGGACACGTCTACAGCTTCGATACACCGTAACAAGCTCCAGCAGGCTGCTTGGCCTCTCCTCTGGATACCAGCGTGCTTTGCTATGGCTCCGTCAGCACTGCAGGAAGCCACAGGCCCGGAACCGAAGCAGCACTTTGTCTAGGACAACAAAAGGCCCTGCAAACAAACATTCACCTCTGAAGACCGGCCACCACACAGCTGAGATCAAAGAGACTCTGTGTGAAAAGCCCGCTCTTTGAAGTTTGCCTGCAGTCACTCATGGGCAAGCAGGGAGCTGCATATTCCTGTATGCAGCCCCCGGGGTCCCTCCCGGGGCCAAATGAACAGTAACTGGGAATAGGTTAGACTGAGCAGAACTTTCTGAGTATTTCTCCTGAGAACCAGGGTACCTCTGCTAATGTAGAGCTTGCCTGAATGTGGCGAGCCACTTGCATTCGTGCTTGCTGTGATCCAGGCAAGAGCTAGTTTGAATATGCTGACCCTACACTGTATAAAGCGTGTGCCTCACATGGATCAAGATGGAAGCTGGATAGCTGCTGAGCTGGTAGCTTTTGCTCAAAGTGCTCTATCTTGGTCCTATTAACTTTAGTCATCTGCATACACTGCAATTTCTTTTGGTTGCAGTCTCAGGGTAAAGTCCCTGACAATCAAGCTGACGTCGACATGGTAATTTATGGGTGCGGAGAGCCATCAAAACGAAGAAGAATGTCAAATCCTGGAGGCCCACGCTCAGAAACGATGGAGATGTGTAACTTATTCTTATGAAGCAGCTATGTCAATTTTCCACAAGCAATCAAGAGATTGCATCAAGGCTAAGAACTTCAGTAAGGAAAAAAACAGAGTTTTTACATGACAAAGGCCAAATCATCAGAATATCCTCTGGTGATCTGTAATGTGATCAATGTGGTTAAAGTGATGTTTTAGAGTAGTCATTTCAATCATTTATGCTGTCTAGAGAACATATACATCTGATTTTTATTTTCTGTTCCTCATTCTAATTTGTACTCCAAATCCTTGTGGTGACAGAACCCATCAGCTGTGAGAGGGGTGCCTAGACCCCTCCCTTACAGAGAGCTCCCAAAGAAGATCAGAGGGCTTCTGAACACAGAAAAAGCCATGTTTTATTGAATTAAAAGTAGGTTAAGTAACTTTTTAAGCAGAAATCCAAAGTGCTTGGGACAAACTGCAAATGCATCGGTAGGGTTTACAGACAACTCTCCCCTGTCTGCCGCACTCTTGTGGGCAGATTTTCGCTCCCAAGTTTAATGTTAGTTAACTCAGTGACTTTGAGTGGCAGCAAACTTGGCCTAATGCTGGCTGGTCCCCAGGAAGTTCCTTCAGCCTCTCTGGAAGCATGACTGCCTTTCTTTGCGCTTTGGTATAGCATCTCCCTCCCTCCACGAGCTACACGCTGCTTGCTGCGATTCCCTGGCCTTTCACATCCTATGGTCCCTTCACCTGTCTCTGTGCCTTAGCATCCTCAGTTGCTCCAGCAGGGAAGGAATAAGCTCCTTGCCCTCAAGGGGTTTCCACCCAGCACACTCTTCTTGAAGAAATGCAACAGAGCAGCAGATCAGACTCACCATCCATCCATAACTGCTCAAGTAGAGGCTGAAATTTAGCTGCGCGTGTGCAAGGCAGACCTCTGCCCAGAATTGCTCTGCAGACCACAGCACAAACTCCTTGCTTGTGCTATTGGACCACGGGTTTGCCAGGCAGATCTGAGAAGAAAATAATGTCTTTGATCACTGGAGCCTTTGTGTGGTTGTGCAGAAATACTTCTTGCTGGAGTTCAGAATTCAAGGTTGCCTGACAGAATTCATTCTGCACCGTGTTTCATTATCCTGGACTTTCTACCAATGCCAGGATAAGGCAATACTATCATCCTCCTCCTCACTCTCTTGAAGATGCCATGAGATATGTGCCCTCACATGAGAATTTTGTCCTCTTTTCCAATTTAACGTGTGCAAGCCAGTAATACATACCTCCTTTAGCATGTCTTGCATGATACTTGCTTCCACGTGTGAATTGCCACACAAGCCATGCTGATCCGACAGATACACATAAGTGTATTTTTATCTTGTCAATCAACTGATCTGATTTCAACAAGTTCATCAATATATATCAGTAAATTGATATTGATTGTTTAGTAAGAGGGAGCCTTTCAACCTGAAACCTCTCTGCTCCAGATGTGAACAACCCTGATTTTCCTAACAAGCCAATTTGGGCTTTGGCTGGAATCAGGAGCCCTCGCCTAGTCCCCCCAAAGGAGGAACTGCTCACATTCAGGATGAAACAGCAACATGAAGACTGAGGCAACTTTCATTCAAACTCCTTTGCCTCTTGGTCCGTCCTGGCCTGCTGGGGGGACCGCTTGGTTTTACAAGCTTGTTCTTTCTCTTCAAATTAGTGAGCGCAGACAAGCAGCCTACACGCGAGAATGCGTCTCCTGTGGCCAGCCACAAAAACCTCACGAGCCCAGAGGACCCACGCCGCCGAGCCCAGAGATCAGGTTTCCAAGTGCTGCACTGGCCCCTGCCAAATAGATATCAGAACTTCTGAGCACAGAAATAAGATACAAAGGCTTTAGAAACGCAACGCCCCCGACCCGCAGCCCGGGCCAGCGCCCAGGCGCCGCTGCAGCCCCGCGGGGCAGGCGCCCGGCGGCGGCCGCCGAGGCCTCCAGCGGCGGCCGCGGGCCGGGAGCTCCCCCGTGCGGCCGCCCCGGCCCCGCTGCCCGGCGCGGCGGCCGTCGGGCCCGCGCCGCCTCCGGGCGCCTCCGCCGGCTCCGAGAGCGCGTCCCGCTCCGCTTGCCCGGGCTCCTCGCCCCCCGGGGGAGGGGGGGTACCGCTCTTTTTAGCTTATGCACGCGTGCCGAGAACGCCTTGGTCCCAAAGCGGCACTAACCTGGCTGATCCTGAACGAGACCAACAAAACGGAGGAGGCTCGCTTACGTTTTAAAGCAGGCTGGTATGTTGGTGTTTTTACTCCTCCAAATCCATCCAGGCCTGAGCTGCTTAGCCTGTCCCAAGCTGGCGCTAGCAAGGACTGCAGAGCGAAGCCTGGCCAGAGGACACTTGAAAAGGCTTTTCAAAAGGTAGAATTTTCCCAAGCACTTCAGCTCAGCTGGGAACAGACGTGGCACTTGTCGCATCCTAAGCCACTTCTGTATTTCTGGAAATCCAGCCCTACGCCGTGTTGCTGCACCTGCCCTTGCAATTTTCAGCACGACATTTGAACGCAGGAGACCACGCCACAACTTTGATGACTGTTTTTGCTGGAAGAGGCCCCTCTTTGTTATGCTGCCAACACAGTGACAGCAAAAGTTTACCTTTCAGTAGCAATCACAACAACACAGAGATAAAAATCGCACCACAAACCCCAGCTACCACCACAGCACGTGGCTCTTTCAGCCCTAACTCCTCAAAAGCAGCTGACCAGACAACCACAGCACAGGAGTTCCCACCCTCCTATGAGCCTCGAAACACTGGGGGTATGACAATTTTACAGGACGTGCTGAGTAACGGGCTCGGCAATGCCACGAGCTTCGCTGATCCATCCCTATCTACAATCTGGGTCCTGGGAGGGGGCTCGGCCCCTCTCCAGGACGCCACAGCCCCGTGCGGGCCAGATCCGCGGGGGCCATTGGCTCCCCGCCCCAGACAGCTTTTTGCCTAGGTGGCTCTCACTGCCCTGAGCCTGCCCGTACAAAACATCTGTCACAGGGACTGAAGTGGCATTCAGGTCGCCTGAATTTACCACTTAGCTCCTACTGATCCAATCCGTAGGTCAGCATCCTCGCACGTGTGTTAGATCTGGGTTTAACTGCTTAGCATAGCTTTTTTCTGCTTTCAAGAAAATCAGAAGAAGAAGGTGGTTTTGTGGGGCACCTGAGCCAGACAGTTTGCGCCAGGAAGCGAAGCCTCGGCGCACTCGCCCCCAAAGGGACCCGTCTCACCAGATCTGCTCTGCAGGGAAATGTTTTCCCTGCGGTGGAGGCGAGGGGAGGCGAGGGCCGGCGGCCTCCACGGAGGCTCGCAGGGTGCGCCGGCGGGTGAGCTCAGCCCTGCAGCAGCAGAGGAGGCATCAGGACAAGCGAGGGAGCACACGAGCTGCGTTTCAGGCTCAGATCTCTACATCTTGAACCACCGCGGCTTGTTTACACGCCTACTGGGGAGCAGCGCTGATGGGAAGGGGGATTTAAAGCCATCGCCAAACCCTAAAAATAGCACAGTGAAAGTCTTTGTGCCCCTTCTCAATTAGAAGGACAGGAAAGAAAAATGCATGAGCGTGGAGGCTTTCTGCTCCAGCCCGGAGGGAACGACCCCGAGTCGTGAGAATATAGGGCAGATATTGAAGCAAAGAATGAGAAGCAGCGGGAGACAACAGAGCATAATTTGTGCAGATAGACTGTAACAGCCTCTGCAGAAAGGATCACAAAAGATTTTATTGAGACAGAGTCTATTTTACTTTGCTGTGGGCAATGGCTCATCTACAGGCAGAAGTGGAAGGCTGCATGGCAAGACACAAGCTGCTTAAGTGTAAATACACCTTTGTTTCATGGGGAATCAGGAGATGCAAGCAGCATTTTGCTGAACTACCTGGGATGATAACAGCAAGTATAATAAGAGTTACGTGATTAAACAAAGCAAAGGAAAATATACATTGCACATCACAGGCAAATCCTCATGGCAAACCAAGTCTCCTTAGGGAAGCAGCAAAAGTGGCGGTGTCCGACTCGCCAGGGCCAGAAGGGGGAAGCACTGAAGACAGCGTGGTAGAGAATGACGGTACATTGACTGAGGAGAGGGGGGGACAAGGACATTTCACTTGGGAACTGGGTACATTGCTGGCTGCTGTTCTAAAGGCATAGAGATGCCAATAAGGATTTTCCAACCTCTGGATAGTCAAGATGGCAATTTTGAAGTGAGACGGGAGGAAAAAGGAGTTTATCAATGGCAGAGTAAGTTTGGGGGTAGGACACGAAGACCAAACGTATCTTGGGGGAAGGAGTTAGCGCACACTCTGAAAGGCAACTTCTCCTTGAGGAGAAGAGTAGAGGAGGACAGAGGGGGAGTCAGGTTAGGAGAAGAGGAACAGAGTGAGCTCTGAGAGGAGCACGTGGATGAAAGACCATGAAAACTGAAATGAGAGGAAGAGAAATGAGCATTTGAGGATGGAAAAAGGAAACACGTGTTTGTGAGCAAAAATAGTTACAGTAATAGGAAGCACGCTGTGGAAACATACTGCTTGTCCCAGGTGCTTAACTGTAACCAACCGTAGCATTTATACAAAACGCTTCCAAACTGCAATCGCAATGTCTTCGTGAGGGAGAGAAACACCAGCAGAAGAGGGCGGCCAAGGCAAAAAGACTGAAGAGGGTGAAGAGCAACCAAGGAGTCAGTTTGGGGGTAGACTAGAAGGCAAGCGTCCCTCGCTTTGGGCCCCAAGCGGGACCTGCAGGTCTCTCGGCTTGTGAGCACGCACCGAGAGCGCCCGGGCTCTGCTGGCTCACCATCAGGCACGCTCGACCACCTGAAAGAAACAACTCTCATCTACACCAAGCCTCAGGGTGCTGCCAAGCCTACCCCAAACTGTACTCCAGGCACTACAGCAATCACAAACCAAATACTCCCCATCTGGAGCTACTTTTCCAACATTTTATCTGCCTTCAAATTAGTATTACAGATACGTATAAATAGCCAGTTCCAAATGAATGCAGCACATTTTATCCCGACAGGTCCTGAAACACTTCCTGAGCACACATGGATAGCAGGCCAGAATACAGTGCGCCATGCAAGAGCAGAGGGAGGGAGGGAAACTTCTGACTTAGGGCACTGGGTCAGATCCCAGATCCCCTCCTGCAAAGTCTCTCCTGCCCACACAACCTGGAGCTCCAGGGTGCCAGCGTTAGCTCTGCAAGAGCCCCCAGGAACGCACAGGGCTGAGCGATTTGGATCTGTATTTGCAATGAAATCCAGGATACTCTGTACGTATGATGCTAATAACAGTGTCTGCATAGAGCAAGACCAGCAGTTACTTACGGGCAGCTGAAGCCCTGAGGCGAAGCCATGTGGCCAGCTGCAAATGTGTGTATACTCTAAGCTAATTTAAGCAACAACTCGCTGACCACTGGGTATGTGCAGGGGCTGTAGTGTAGAAGATGGTAGCCTCTATCATGGCAGGTTTAGTCAGAAGTTGTCTTTGCGGAAGTGCAGATCAAAGGTTATGACAGAAAATCCTTCATCTTCCTGTCTGTGACAGCAACCCCTGAAGTAGGAAAAAAAAAAAGGCAAACTCCACAGGTGTGGGCGACAGCTAATGCTGACATAGCTGTAACACAGTCAGGGCTTAAATTAAAAAGTCCTTCTGATTGTCATATAATTTCCCCCATTACCCACAAACCACTTCCTTTTCTACCCATGAGTTCTTCCCCGTCTTCAGAGACGACAGAAGGCTGGTGTCTCTATGTCAGGCAAGCATGAAGTCGGCGGTGGTAACTTTCTGTCTCCTCTGCTTCCAGTCTGAAGCGCTGTACGGTAAGTGGCATTTTGGATTACTCTCCCTGCAGCACGTGTCTCTGTGGAATCTAACCCGCCCAACGAAGGGAGGCAGTAAATGAGGGGTGATGCCGAGGGGTTGGGGGAATACGGATAATCCAGGGAAACAGCTGCAAAAGGAACGCTCTTGACTTTAATAGCGCTAGGGAGCTGGTGCAAAGAGAATCCCCGCTAGCGCAGAACATTTGCTCTGGCAACCCAAAACAGAGAAGCAGAGATTTCATTGCTTATATTCTTTACCTCACCTGCTCTGCGTTGCCTTCTAGCTGCTTGGACTGTAGCTCTCCAGCCAGCTTCCCTTGCCCAGCACACGCTCCTACATACACGGCACTGAGAGTGAATGGCTTCATAAGGAGAAGCCAAGATACCGATACTAACCTGGCTCACGTTAAGGCAGGGAATTTCTGTACTTTGAAAAATACGTACAATTTGGCAGTGTGGATGAGATTGTTTCATTGCAGCTTTGAAACTCAGAGTGGCTTTAAAGGAGGCATAGCGTCCTTAGCGCTGTCTTAGGAGGGACAGCGAGACAGCGCTGCTCTCAGTACAGCCATGAACGTGGATGTAGCATTTTACAAGATTCAGTGTTTCAGCACAGCTATGCAAAGTAAAATAGCTCCCATTTACCTGAAGCCTCTCAGAAACCTACGTATTTCAGGCCAGAATGGGAATATAGGTTCTATCTGATTAAGAGTCTTTTTTGATACATATACTGTCCAAGGATTTAGTAGCATGCATCACAGAAGTAAGGCCTAGGATTTAGTGGGTGCAGTAACTAAACCCCATATGACCGTGTTCCTTTGGAGGTCATGCTGAGGGCTATTGGACACGTTTGCTTCTGAAATTCCAGGGACACAGGATTTAGCATTTAGTACTCCTGAGGTGTCATACACAATTTAAGCTTTTATAGTTCCAGCTCTTTAGGCAACACAGATACATTTGTGAAGGGTAACTAATACAGCAATAGTATCCTGAGTTTTCAGATAGACTGAAAAGGTGGGTGAAATCCCAGCAAAGGAGAATTGTGATCGGTATCTCTACAGGGCCCTGAGCTGCTCTTGAAGAGTTATTCTGAAATCCAGTAACACCAGATCCCAGCAATATTGTTCGGTATTTCTCCGCTAGCCAATTTAGCAGGTATACTTGCCTGGCACATGTAATCCATGGGCCTGGAGTTACCTAAGAGACCATTCCTTATGGAAAGAAATAGGCTGCAATTTTAAGGATGTAAATAATTCTGCTACCAGTCACTGGTATTTCCCCCTTCCTTCAAACCTATAGGGCAGGGCTTGGGCTGGGGAGACAAGATGTTAGGACAAAGAAAGGAATTGCCTCTAAATGAGAAATGGTATCTCAGATTTTTTTCCTACGTTACTTCCAACTTAAAAAGTAGTAATTATCATCATTGCTGGAAAGGAAAAGGCTGTAAAAGATCACCTTGATGTAGGACACATCAGCACAATACTCATTTAATGCCAACATGTTAGCATTTCAGGGAGTGCTTGCAAGCACAGTAGCAAATTTTCAGGAAGGCAGAGTAATTTCTGAACATTATCTTGCTTAGACATGAGCAAGGCCTACTTCAGATCTATGGTTCCTTTCTTCAATGAAAATAGGCCACAGAAGGCAATCTATACGTGAATCTATATGGGTCATTCGGTAACACAAACATGATAAATTGTTTGTCAGGGCACAGAGCCTAAGTCTCCGGTGTCAGTGCAGGAACACAGGCAATCGGCTTTTGGAGGGCAGAGCCATGGGACTCGGTAGCACTGGGGGCCCACGGCTGTGAAAAACTGCGCATGAATTTCTGATTGCCAACATTTGCTGGGTGTTATCACTGCTGCCCTCCAGCTCTCTTGTTGTCAGTGCACGAGGAAACCAGGGCCATTTTTCAGAGGAGTGTGTGAAATACTATCAAAAATGGCTGCTACATTAACTGTATACCTTATAATAGTTTCCATATTTTACAACATGTTTTACAGCTTAGAAATAATCCATACTACAGGTGGCTGCATAGAGTAATTCTGGACATTACTCGCTTTGTGCAGAAGCACTGCTTTCCTCTGCTGAGCCTTGGTTCTGGCAGGACAGGCGCGCGCTAGCGGCAGGCGTACAGCTGATGACCCCGAGTTGAAAGTGCTCCTTGCAGAGTGCCTTGAAAGGTCAAAGCTGCAGCGACTCACAAACTGTGTACGGTTTCATTACACGTATAGTAAAAACAAAAGCCCCAAAAGTGTTCGTTTGAGAAGGAGGGTCTATACTGTCCTTGTTCATTTACATTGGCAAACACACCCAGGTGAAATCATGCTCTCTCATCAGTTAATTACTTTTCTGAGAGCTAGGAGAGAAAAAAAAAACAACAAAAAAGGAAAAAAACAAGCATAAGTATTCTCACCCATCTTCCCACCCTAAAATCCAAATTCTAAACTTAATCAAATGTGGTTTGATTTTTGCATGGGATGTTTCATGTTTGCAAACAGCACTGGGTCTGCCGAAGAGCAGCCAGAAAGCTCTAAATTGCAATCCCCTTATGCGGAGAGGAATCTGCCTTCCAGCAGCCGCAGGCTGCCCAAGCACAACCACCAGAGCAAGCCCCGAGCCCCCGCCTTGGGCCTCCCCGCCGCCGTACTGATGCGGGTCAGAAGGCCCATCAGGGTGGCTCGGGTGGATTGGAGACCTCCGTTACACAGGCAACCTCTGGTGGAAACCAGCATCACTGTAACTACATGTACCCATAGGACGTAGTCACACACGCCTGCATAGTGAAATATGGCAGCATGTTACTTTCACGTGCATGTTCGTCTCTCAGATTCACATCTGAACCTGGATTATCTTTGCCCCGACACAGTCTCACGTGAGGTGAGCCAGGACCAACTCCACACAGCCCCGCCACGGGACGCTGCGCAGAACCAACGCGAGATTTGTTTTGCTTCCGTCTCAGAACGCTCATATTGCAAATACCTGTTGGCTTTTCTGAAAAATGCCAAAGAAAGAGCCTTGCGGCCAAATCTAAGCATTTTTACTACCAAATTGCAGAGATTCTTCTGTTCATTTGCAGCAGTAACATGCTGTAGTCTTTTATTCACGTGTTTTGTGGCAGTACTAGGGCGGTTCTGTGGGCAAATCTCTCTCAGTACAACTGGATGTTTAAACCTTGATTTCCTAGCTCCCATCCCCTAAAAAACACACATTTATTCTGAAGGTTTCCGACCAATTAACGTCACAAACACAGCTAGTGGTTACCTTGGCCGTGCCGGGGGGTCCGGCGGGCCAGCCGAGGACAGGCGGATCGCAGCAGTCAGCACTAAGGGCGGGGGGCCGGGGGGCCGACGAGCTGCCTCTCAGCAGGCAGGGAGGCAGCACTGCTCCCGGAGCGTGCCCGGAGCCACACGCCCACACCTGGGCTCGCTCCTGCGGCTAGCTGCGTAGACCGCCTTTTGGTTTAATCCCAGGCCCCGTTAAACTCATTCTTTACATGAGCTCCCTCTGTTAAGCACCCTCCTGCACGGGCACTTCTCTCAGAAGAATACTAATTGCATCACGTTTACCAAAATGCCTGCACACAGAAGTACATTGCTGCGTTTTTCTCGGAAATAGGTGGTTAAACTCCTGGGCCCGAGAGGATACAAGCAGTCGTTCCGCTTGCCGCGAGGGCGCGTGAACTGCAAACGCTTCATGACCCCTCGCTGCCCTTTTCCGTCAGAAACCCGGATTAAAACCCTGATCTCTGACACCGATTTTAAGCCCCCCAGAACGAAAGGGCGATGTCGTTAGCTGACAGCAAACCGAAACTGCTCGGAGACACCGCCGCAGGGTCGCCATTCAAAGCTTTGGGGCACAGAGCAGCGTGCTCCCCTTTGCGGCGGGCAACGTCAGAGGAGCGCGGTGCCGCCGGCTCCGCGGCCGCCCAGGAGCGGGGTCAGCCCCGGCCTCCCGGCGCGGACACCCCCAGCGCCCCCGGCCAGCCTGCAGCACCCTCCCTGCTCCTTTCCTCCTGTTACACTAGTGCACTTGGCTTTTTCTTCCCTTCCCTACATCGTTTGCCTGTTGCTGGGCCTCATTTTAAAGGTGTACGCTATCAAACTACAGGCTATCAGCTACCCTTAGCAGCTGTTTCCTTTCACCAAGCAACGTGCAAGCCATCAAGAACTGTTTTCCTTCCTGACCCTTGCTTTCAGCTTTTCAGGCTATACACCATTACGAGGGCTTGCACTTTCCCTATCGGTGCCTTCACCCTATCTAGGGCTTTATTTCCCTCTGGGTTGGCGTATCGTGCACCTCGTCTGCCGTATCTTCACACCAGCGGGCACAGGATGCCAAATACCTTGTCTGTTATCACACGCTTCAGTAACAGCTCTGAAAGAAGGACGGCTATTAGACCTGTCACTGCAGCAGATAAGGCTGCTGGCTGTGGACAGCAGAGCGAGAAGAGTAAGATACCTGTGAAGAGGATGAATCAATCAGAATGGGATAACAGCGCGTACTGCTTTCCGAGCAAGCACCGCAAAGCTGCTTCCAGCAGTCCATTAGCTTACGCATTGCACCAAAAACATATTAAACAAGTATTATTCGTTGCAATGCCCTGTCCATGATGATGATTGGGGTGCAGGAGAAGGCATGGACACTAAAGGATTACCCGAGTCCAGAAAGGAAGGCTAATGGCAGGCCAGCACCTACAAGGTCCAAGCAGGAGCGTTATGTTCAGTAGCTGGGCTTAAACAGGCCGCGCTGGAGGGATTACGGGCTCCCGGGGAGAAGCGTCGGTGGCGCTGCATCATCGGAGCCGTACCTGCACTGCCAGGGACCGCTCGCTCTGGGTCCACACTCACCCGTAGCGATAGCAGCAAGAATATGATGGGGTGAGTTCTTAACTGTCTGCTCCCTATTTCCTTAACATCATCACGTCCTGCTGTGGGGTCCCTTGCAATCTAAGCAGCCTTTGAAGAACTGATTCAGAGCACTGAAAGGGAAAGCAGATACAGGTTTTTTTCCACCTGGCTGTGTGGGACAAACTTCTCCTTTTAGAGCGCGCTGCAAAAAGAACTCTAAATGAAACACTATCAAGCTGTGCTTTGCCTGCCACTACTGACATACAAACCATTTCAAAGTGCCACACGCCACCAACCCAGCCGGATAATTCCTTTCTTAGTATTGCCGTAGTGGGTGGTGATGGAAGGATCGGCTCAAAAAAATCCCAGAACAGATTTAAAGTGTGCCAGGCTCGTATCATGGGGGCTGGCTACGACACAGAATTGAATGCAGTTTGGTAGTCATGAAGAGAAGAATATGCTCATGGAAAAGAAGCAAAACTGTATGAACTGCCTGAACATTTTCTTCCTGTATATCTCACAGCATCTTCCATCACTTGTTCTGGATGCGTCACAAAAAAGATGTTTTCATGCAAGATCATTCACTGCCGTGGTGAGGAACAGAAAGCACAGAGAGTGCAATAGGCATTTCGGTCTGGAAACACATAATGCTGGCTTACCATGGGCTCTGGATTCATGAGAAAACAAAATGATGATTTTTAATTTGGGGGTACATTCCTTCCATATTTTTGGAAAATTTTACTTTCATCTAACTTCCTCTTTATGAAATAGAAGTGAAATAGAAATTAAAAAAAATAGAAATGAAATATGAATAAAAATGAAATAGAAATACCTACATTTCAGAAGCATTTTAAGAATTTATATGTACTATTCGTGTGACTGATATTAATTATTGCTCAACTCATTTTACTTCTTTGATTTCTATAATTTGTGATTTCACCACATGACATGATTTGACAGAGTAGCACACAGACATAGGATCAGGTAGGCTCTCACCACAAGTACTAATACCAGAGAATAACTGCACCAACTTAACGTTCCACAGCCTCTGTCCCTCCGTCTGTCTCCCCGAATTTCAAACAGGAAACAATTCTGTATTTTTCAGGAGCTGACACCTGCTCATCACGATTATGCAAAAATATAGGTAAGACATTTTAAAGTCTGTTTAATTACTCTTGCATAATTTGGTTTATAGCTGTAAATGACTTCTAGATCAGAAATACTGCCCCAAAGAAGAAAAATTTTTCTTTTCTTTCCCTTTTTTTTTACAGCACACTGACACTTGCATTTTTTCAGTCACTTTACTTTTTCTCCTCCAAGAAAATAGAAATGGAAACGTTTCACAAAATGAGACTAGCACAACACAAATGCATGCACAGAGTGACACTTGTCCTCTGCTCCTCCCGTTACGTTAGTGAGGAAGGCAATAGAGCCACATAAATAATTAGGCCTCAACATTATGGCATGCCTCTAATCAATATCCACCCTAGAAGGGAGAGAGAGATCTTTGGGTTCAGGCATTTATATAGGAGTTCTGGGTTCAAACCCCATTTTAAGTTCTCAGCTACATCCTTATGCTTCAGATTATCAACCTCTAAACCGGAGAGGATTATTATCACTTGGCCCCACCTTGTTTTCCCTACGAAGTGTGTCTATGAATCTGGGGCAGGGACTGTGTGTGTACAGTGCTTGGTCCAAGGGGGCCTCTAAACACTACCAAACAGCTCACTGACCCAAAGCCAACAGCGCCCTGTCCAGCCTTCTAGCAGAAGTCAGTTCTGGTCTTGTATCATTTATTTTCTCTTAATGTCTCTCTTCACAAGATGTCTTCCCCACAGCTTCAGCATCTGAATGCTGCTCATGACCAAAATGGTACACCGGTATCTCCTTGTGCAGGCTGCTTTGCAAAGCCACTCTTCAAAGCACCGCCATGCCTTAAGTTTCAATCATATGGTTCACTTATCTGAGTAAGTTTCCTCTCATTTTAGAGATTCATTGCTATGTGAGTGACTTTACTTTTTACTTTTATGTCTTCAGATCAGCCTCATGTCTCTGACCCCCAAGTGACAGTGGAATTTAGGAGTGGAGACTTCAAACTCATATTCCACAACCCCAAAAACGTGAGCGAGTTCAGCATGGTCCTTTTCAAAGGGCATGAAAAGAAACAGATCTGTGCTCTCCACGTGAGCAAAGAGAAAACTATTCCCAAGAGTAACGTCAGCTACTGTCATGCAGAGCATTCAAATAGCAGTACCATTTTCATTCTCAAAAATCTGGAAAGGAAGCACACCGACATTTATACCTGCTGCCTGGAGATGTTTTTACCCCCTCCTTACATAGATTGCAGACTGAATGAAACCTATTTGTACATCCAAGGTAAGTTTACTTTTCTGCTGCTCTCCTTTCAGTTTTACTGATAAGCAGATCCTGCAGTGAAAAACGTGACTACAGTTTTCATAGATATTTCTAAAAGAACTTAACATGACTTAGCAGGGAGCTGTGGACGTAGCAATGGAGCTGTGCTGGCAGTGAGCTCAGCATGGCCCCCTCATAATTATTCATCATCCTGGGTAGGTTCTGCAGCCCGTGCAGAGATCTTCATATTACTGGTGGCACCCAAGCTAGCTAGACTACATCTTCCGGATTACTGCAGTCCCACCGTTGCCTGCAGAAGAAATATTCCCACTGCCCTTCGCCAAGGGCACAGACATTAATTTTGAATTGACTTTCACTCAGTGACTCTTTAGTACATTAAGCCGAAAAAGTGAATAGCCTTTGCTCACACTCCTTCATTCTCCATACGAATCAGTAGCAATGCTGTCCCTTGTGTTGTCCTTCTCTTTCTATCATCTCTCTTCTCTCGAACACCAGGACTAAGCAAAGAAAGAAGCTGAAATGCTAAGGTTAAAATTATGTGGTTGGTTACCTTATCTGTCAGTCCCCTCCGAACAAAAAATGTGTTGGTCTAAGAATCAGGTCATGTCATCCTTTGTCTGCAGTGCTTCCCAACGCTGTCCATTCCCATTTGTCCTGGCAGCCAGATGCTCATACCTATGGCTAACTCTTTTTATGCTATATCATTTTTCCCAGATGTGGGCAAGATTAATCTTGTGTCCCCTAACTTGCTTTTCTGTCAAAACATGACTTTCAAAATCCTCCTTTCTTTTGATCAGACCGTCCTTTAAATCACCTGTGCTGCTCACTGAATGTAAGCTTATGCCTTGCTCTGATCTTCAAGGCTGAGATACCATCACACTCTCAAGCCTCTTGGTTTCTTTTCAGACAACACTTTCACCCTTGTGTCAGCTTTCTCCTCTCCTCCTGGAAAACTGCTCTGTTCTACTTCCTGCTGAGTACACTACCCCAAGACAGCTTGTTACCTTCGGAATATCTTTCTCCACAGCTCACTTCTGCCATTTCACTAATAAGAGGAGAAATAATTTGGAAAGTTATCTTGGGGGGGGGGGAGGAAAGAAAGTGCTAATTCTCAGCAATGACTTTTCTGCCTCCTCATCTCCAGATAAGGAAGCCTGCATTTTGTCAGGACTCACATCATGGATAATTATTGGTCTAATGGCATTTGCCATGATTCTCTGTGTCTGCTGGGTAGTAGCCTGTTGCTTAAGGAACAAGGTAAGCAAGTCTATGAGATTCTGCACAACCCTTCTTCCAGGGGTCATGGATGGGGAACTTGATTTAATAAGATCTAGAGGGTGGGATCGGCACATACTCACTCAGCATGTGGTATGTTTTGACAAAGAGACTGACTTGTTAATTTACTACTGAAAGTCAGTCATTGGTGACAGCAGCTCAGATTTAATTTTTCTAAGACAGAATTGTTTATTGATTTAAAGATTGGGAATCAAAGGAAAGAGGAGAAAAGCTGCACAAGTCAGCAAAAATACTTTGGTAAGCAAATCACCCGATTGTTTTCTTCAAGAGGGAATAACAAATCATCAGTGGAGCAATTCCAGCTCTGTTCTGAAGCAAAACCACTTAAATAAAAACCAGTTGGCTCAGGACAGAAAGGAGATCATGGACATTAGTTATTTTGATTGGACAGTATCTGCTTTTCATTTTCAGTTTGTCCTATTCCAAGTTTTGTATGAGAATGCCTGTCTATTTTATCATCTCCACTGAAAGCAGTCAAATTAACTGCCCTATTTAAACAGCAAAGGCAGGAGTGGGTGAGGTTGGTGACCACAAGTTGAATTCACAGCATTTTCCTTCTCTTTGCAGAATCAGCAGTGTGAATCCAACTCCCATGAGTACAACAGCGAATACATGCCCATGGCAGCAGTGAATGCAGCTAGAAAACCAAGAATCTGAGGTTGTGTTAAGTCTAATTGCCCTTGTACCTCTACTTGTATCTGTTGCAAGTTTTTTTCTGGGTGAGAAAGGGCTGCTTACTGCGTCTCCTGTTGACACTAAGTGGGTGGGATTATTACAAGAGTTTGATAATATAGTTTATGCTGCCACATAGCAGAAAAAGAAAATAAAAAGCAAAATCTCCGGGCAGATTTTGAATCAGAATAGTGGACCTAGTTTCCTAGAAATGAAACTGCTTCACACCAGTGCAATGAGATGATCATATGCATGAGGAAGAGATTACAACTCTATTCCACTCAGATTCCTGAGATAATGCAGGGTACCCTAAATCTCTCTGGGAAAGGGATGTGCAAGTTTTGCTCAGGGTTACTGGCTAAGGGCAAATATCCACAATGAGGAACTTCCTTACTACCTAAGCCTCCACAAGGCAGCCGGCAGCAGTTTGGATACAGAGCAGAAGTAGAAGTTGAATTGATTCAGATATATGTGGCCTGCAAGTAATTGATTTTTCTGTTTCTATTCCAGGTATAAGTTATTTGTGGCATAGAAATTTGGGCAGCAGGAGTTTCCAGCTACTTAAACCTGGACAATAGGAAATCAACATTTCCTCACCTCTCTCGGCCTCCCTGAGCTCTCATAATGGTTCAGTCATGAGACACTCACTTTAGTCCTGTCCTAAGCTGTGTTTTGCTCTAGATTTCTGTGTTAAGTGGCACACTGCCTGATCCACTGACTCATACACGAGGTGCTAACAATGTGGTCAAGGTATCTGCTTGTAGGTGACAAAGATGTAGCAATGATCGCTTGAGAGTAGACCTCTGTAGCACTGCACAGAGAGAATTCCTGTTTTCTACAGTTTCCTTTACGATAAACTTTCCACTGGGGAATAAAAGAGACTACCTCCAATGCCAATCCTTGGGGCATGGCCACGCACTGTCAATGTATTGCACATTCCTCTTTAGCTAGGGCTAGTGTAGCCTGATAATATCAGTTCATCCTAAGATTTACTGTCACACTTGGCTCCACGTAAGGAAGGTGTGCACACATGCTCTCCTGCGACACGACCTGAGATAAGAGGGAAAAGAAAACTGAGAAAGTACAACACGGATTTAACTGTGACCTAGAACATCAAATTTATGCACCTGCATTTTTCAAATCTATAGTATCAATACATCTTTGCACCTCACACCTTAGGGCTCCTCTTATTTAATTAAATTCTGAATTCCTCTACCAAAAGCAAAATATATTACTTCCAAGTCTGCAGCTGTTCTTTAAATCAGTTCAGGCCTGCAGGATCAGCCCCTAAACTAGGAGGCACAATCTCTCCTATTCATGTTTCACAGCACAAATGCAACATAGTCCATAAGGCCAGAGCATTCACAGGCTCAGCGTTGCAATTATCTTCCTCTTGTGGTTTGACACGAAACCTTTACCACTTCCCCAGTGGGTTTAGGGGTTACTTGACCTTCCTCAAATTGCCTTCAACCTGAAAGAAATGATCATTCCTTCAGGCTCCTTATGAACTCCAGCAAAGCTGACGTAAATGACCCACTGGGAATCCAGCCTGAATGTTTGGCAGACAGTTCGGCTGTGTGGAAGCAGAGCGGTGCATTGATTTGGACTGTCTCTGTAATCCATGGTAAAAACAAATACTCAGAGGATGCTATGGTGAAAAATCCATAGCTTATCTGCTAGACAAAAGGTTGATATATCTAATTTGATAAGGGCTAACAGGGATTGTCAGGCATGAAAGTGAGATAAGCTGGTATGTCAAGAATAGGGTTTTCCTGAGCAAACACCTATATGCATGGAAGTGTTGTAGAAAAAAGGTGTAAATTGTTAGTGGTGACCTTAAACAAAGAGGAAATCCTGAAAGCGGGGACTCAGCTTAGCACTGAGTACCCTGGTTAGACAACCAGCTCCTATGCAGAGATCTACATTGGCACCCTTGCGTTTGGGTTAACATTACATTCTGTCCCATTGCTCTACCAAATGACCTTTTCTGGACTACTTAATCACCCTCTAAGGCAAAAATGTACTCTGTACATCCACAAATATGCTGATATCACCACAAACAGCTTTTAAAAGTATTGGTTAAAATAGGTAACTACTATTGCCTAGGAGAAATGCTAGATGTAATATCATAGTTGAGAGTCCAAAGGAACCTACCACCAGCCAAGAAGGAAGCTCAAGGAACAAAGTTTCTGAAAGGAGAAACTTGAGCTTCACTTTGAGATGCTGCTGGATAAAGGAAAAATGATGAATGTCTGACAAGGGAAGTTTAAAATATACATATTGTACTCCAGAGAGAAAAATGATTCATGTTCATGGTAACAAAGCCTATCTAAATAACCTTTGGGAGATGTCAGGCTCCATCACTGCTTTTCTTTGAAAAAGATTTTTATTTTTAATAAATTTTTTTTTAAATTATATTGCACGTGTCCTTAAGAAACTTCATGCATACACGTCATGTGAAAGAAACAGGCTCTACAACCTCCACAGTGAGATGGAGAAGGGTACTGGCAATTTATCCTTATATAGCATCTTGGTGGGAAACAGGAAAAGGACTACGGAAAAGAACTGATAAAAAATGAAAAACATACAATTCTGGAGTTGTTTCTACCTAGTGAGAAAATGATGCTGTTCCAATCTACTTGTTTCTTTTTCTTTTCAAGAAAGCATCTTTTTTTATTCCTTGATTTCTTCTCTTTTAATCCTTTACACAATAAATGGTTAATCCTCAGGATTATTTTTGGAGAGCTTTCTTCTGTCATTCTTCAATGCCTCCAAATCTAAAGAAGCTGGAAGATGATGAAGGATGGCAGAATGAAAAACATCTATGAAAAATGTAATATGAGTCAAATTTATAGACTAAGTGACAAAAAGGATTAAAAGTAAAAGAAAATAAAAAAGAACAAAGAAGGATAAACAAAAAGTCTGATATTCTAAAAGGTCAACATTTGAAAAAGCAAAAACTCTTTGGAAACTCCCAGTTTGAAAAAAAGACCATTTTTACAAGGGAAAAAAAATCAATTAAGAAAATTTAAACCAGCTCTTCTACAAAATCCGCTTCCAAGACAAGCAAAATTTCTCTAAGAAATTGGAGCTTTTGGGGGTAAAATGAACTACTAAAAAAGCAATCTCAACCTTTTTCTCTGTATGCTGTGTAATGGTTTAGGATTGTAACAAAAATTTTACTACCATACAGCAATCTGTGATGGTAAGGTCTATAACCATGCCTTTCCATCTTCATCTGCTCTTGCTTTATAGGGAATATGATTAGGAAAGTATTCTGCCCGAGCCTTTTCCAGGAGAATCCCTAAGAATAGTATTCATGTAAAACTAATTTGTCATACCACAAAAAAATTAAGATCCAATATTAGTAAAATGCTTTATCCTTTCTGACTTTTTTTTTTTTTTTTTTGCTATAACCTTCCCCATATCTATTTACACTTAGTAATGACCTTTATATCTCCCCAGGCTATGCCTAGAAAACGATATGAAGCCATAAGCCAGTATACCAAATAGGTGTATATGGCAAAGAACTCCTCATAATCTCCTTGTAGCTAAACATCTGAAGTAGAAATTTAATATTGAGTAAACTAAGCTGAACTTAAACTTGCTAAATGGGTAGAATCATCTAGTGTGAACAGGTGAAAGATGTTAAGGCTGACAACTAATTGGCTACCACAAATCTTAAGAATCAAGAATAACTCATAATTCAAACACTTGCACACCTTGAGAGGGTTCGAAATCGAAACCCAAATATGTATTTTGTATCGTCCTAGCCAGGATTATAAACCCTGAATGCCCTTGGACTTTAATGATCAGATTCAAGCCTGGAATTTTATAGCTTATATATAATACTGGATATGAAATGCCACTATAAAGTGTCGTAGGCCATTCTCCATTAGCACAAATATTTCATTGACTTCAAAGTTCAAGTAGTTTTACATTTTATCATATATCTTACTCAGACTTTTACAAACTATATTTAAGGTTGGGGAAGAGAGGATCTGGAATTCGAGTAAAGCAAACAAATCAAAACTGGGATCTATACTGCATGCAGTGTTATTTACAAAGTGTTTTATATGTCAAAAGTCTGTAATGCAAGTGGAATCTATAAGCTGCCATGGAGAAGATGCATCAATAATAAAGGCAGAGAACATTTTTTAGTAAGTAATCTCAAGGGCCTATGTAAGTCCAACTGGTTAGTGGAGACTTTTGCCAAACCAGGCTTTCTGAGGAGCTGGATCTAAGTGTTTGCCTTTGGTTTAATTTTAATTGCGATGAGACACTCCATACACTCAAGTCACTTGAGTTGTACAGTCCATTATTTCTAAAGCAGTCTACTCATTGTCATTTAAAATTCCCATTTCCCTGTGAGAGGAAATTTTGAGAATTGTATTTATAGTCTACGATTCTGGGTTCAATTCGCTGTGGGATGTGGATGGAGGAGGGGGAGGAACAGGAAGGATTAACCAACTTTTCTGGGAAAATGAATGGGACAGATGCAAACTGGAGATATGAAGAAAGAGTCGGGGGAGAACTTCATCTAAATAAGCATCTCATAACTATTTAATTCCTCCTGCAATTAATAAGATCATGTATGGTTCAAGACAAATTTTTAGAAAGAGATAAATTACTTTGATTATCAGTGAAAAAGATTTAACTGCTGCACACAGAGTGCAATGTTTTTTTTTTTTTTTTTTTTTTTTTAAAACAGCTGTTACATCTTTGAAATACTGAAGATCTTCCACACATTAAATGCTACATCAGTCCCTCCAAATCCTAATACACTGATAGTGGCAAATCTAAACCCTGGGTATTTCACCTTCTGTCCCAGTGCATGGCAGGAGCTAGTTGTACTGCAGCTCATACAGTATGCTGCCTTCTCCCAGATCTGAGGCAAAGAGTCAAGGTCTGGACCGTGCAAAGACTTGAGAGACCTGCAGCCTTTCCCCCTGCAGACGAGCAAGGCTCACACGCTGCCCCTACGGGTCTCCTGAAACACTGCGGAAAAAAGTAGGAAGGGAATGTGGTGTCTTAGCACTGGCTGATGGACTGAGATAGGGCAGCAGTGAGCACAGCCTTCCAAAGGTGGCAGTTTGAGTATGCCGTCCACAGAGTGAGCGCGCTCTGCATGGCCTTTTCAGACTACCGAGGCCAAATACTGGAGTAGGGAGCTAGGTCTAAGAAATTGTGAAAAGCAGTTAGGGCATTTTGTACCATGTAAATGTTACTCAGAAGTTTTGTGTTGGTTAGAATTTAATTTACTCTTTGTACTTGTGCCTCTGAGAAGCTTAGGCTCATGGAAGTGCATGAGAAGATCATGGAAAGCCATCTTCTGTTGCTCAAAAGACTGAGCCGTGCATCCAGTGAATAAGGACATCTTTCAAGGATATCACATTTATTCAACAAAATACTCCCAGGTCTGAGGTTTCACTCTCATATAAAAGACTCACGTAGACACTGCCCTACCACCTTACCCAAACTGTACCATCCTCATGGCTCTCCCCACTGTGAAGGGGCTCCCCAGTCCCAGACATGGACCTTGCCAACAGCCCCCTCAAGATGCCCTCTCCTACAGGACACAATCTGTCCTGGCCAAGAGGCAGCACCTAGGGGAGGCAAGAGCTGCTTCTGAGCAGCTCTTCAACTGTAACCTTCTCAAGCTGAAGAGTCCCCTTTTCTGCATTTCCTTGTTTCTTTTTCACATGGCCAATAAAAAGAGGTACGAAGCACTTCCAATCACAAGAGCTATCTTGTCAGCTTCAAAAGCTAAGAGAAACTTCACCTCCACCAGGACTCTGACACAGATGAAAGGCACTCTGGCTTTCCTAAGTGCATTGGTAATCTTTCCATTTAAAGATCAAAAAAGCATGCTCTTTACTGGAAAAACAGACATATTAGAGAAAATGGGCACCCATGTTGAGAAGTGGCTCATTATTCACAATTTCCACTGAAAATTTTAAGAAAACATGCTATTCACCTAAGATAATGAAAGTGTGTTTTGTTTGGTCAGAGAACAGGCCTCCATCCCTTTCAAGACGATTCCTGTCACCAAGCACAATTACTAATTTGAACACAAGGCTCCAAGTGAGCCCGAGCCCCTGCAGCACACAGAACGTATCTTCCCTTCTGCCATTACAACTAGCTAAAGGGCTTTTAGAGACCTGAATTGCATTCCAGTAATGTCACCCATTCCCCTTTCCACACAGACCAGCACTCAGTCAGTAGACACTGATGAGAATAACAGCTTTGAAGAAAAACCTGCAGAGAAGCATTGCTGCAGCCGAGCTAACATATTCAGTCAGCTTGTTTTGATGGCTAACCTGATTCCACCACAGCTGAGTCATTTTTAAGCTACACTTTCTCCACTTTCTGTGGTGCTGGCAGAGGCACACAGAGAACGAGAGTCCAGAGTGAGAGGCACAAGGATCTGTGTATTTTCCACATGCTTAAGTACTACTGAGTGTTGTACAAGGACCTGCTGAGGTCTGTGGCACTGCTGTGTGTCTAGAGATCTTGCCTACAGACCCCACTAGCAGAAAAGTGAGGTTCCTTTGCTTGTGCACGCAAGTCAGCCTGTGCCCGAAGTCATGCTTTGGCAGGTGAAGAATGGGTTCAAAAGCATTGTCACAAGTGGTCCTAAGCATTTTAAAAAACTTCCATTCTGAGCTTAGGAAATGTGCTCACTCTCCAGCAAGCTGCTGGTGTGCTGCACAATTTGAGATCTACCAAAGGATTTAGAAATTGAAATGCTCATCCTCCTCCAACACAGCTTATAAGGGTTTGGCTTTGGCAGTGGATGCTGCTGCCCTGCCGGAAGCCCTGGGGTGTCACATCCCAAGGGCTTGGGGATGGTATTTCACCAGGGGATTCACTGCAGCAGGCCACTGAGCTGGAGAAGAGGCGCATGGCCCTGCAGCCCGAGCACTACTGATGAACTTCATGTGCAGTCGTCAGGGGATAAAATGGCAAAGCAGATTTTCAATCAGAACTACAGTTCATCCCTCCCCAAGTGACCACTAATAACCACCAGACTACAGAGATTGCTCTCCTACACCTTCTCCCCTGTGAATCTTCAACCTGTTAGAAGATCACCTCTTCTGGGAGCTGCTGTTCAGTAGCCAGGAGATCACCCAATGAAGTACTTAGCATTGGATAAAAAAAAAGCTACAGTCACAATTACAAACCACTTTAATTAGGCACTTTGCAGTGGAGAGCTGGCTACCAGCTGTGCCTGCAGACAGCTGGTGACTCATAGCTGCCAAGGGTCTGGGAACACCTATGAGTTTTGCATTTTGGGAGGCTTTTTTGGCACCCATTTTGTTGGTCATTATGTGGTGCCTCTCATGTCACCAGTGTCCAGTACCCTGTGTTTGCATACACAGCCGTATGCAAACTATCAAGCACATTTAGAGCTACCACTAGTTAGTGATCCTCAAAAACACAGGGCAAAATTCAAGTTGGCAGTGAGTTGTGGGAGGACAGAGAGGGCTGGGAAGGGCACTTTGAACTGCAGAGGACATAATGGGGTCCTTGCAGGAACAAGGAAAGAACAGCGAGGTTTCAGGGCAGTGAGCAGAACAGGAAGGAGACAGTGGAGTTTGGTGTGTGTGGGGGGGTCTGGATAGCAGAACAGGCTTTGAGCTTTCAGATGAGTGAAGGGGGAAGAACAGGAGCCTTCCCCTCCCCTTTTCCTCCCTCGGGTTACAGAATCCCCACTTGCAGCCCTTCTCCACAGCTGCAGGGGCCTCCCCCCACAGGAGCCTCTGCTCATGTTGTCTCCTGCACTTCTGGAGAGAAGGAAGAGGAGAAATGGGGGTGCACAGAGCCCTGCTCATGCCAGAAGCAAGGTGGAAGATTCAATGCCTGCTTGGTCAGCTAGAAGAGAGCTACGCGTTGTCTGCGCTTAAAGGCAGAAGCAGCGCGTGGAAGCCTAGGTACTTGCAGATTTAGTCAGACGTTGGGGCCTACAAGCCAGCAGAAATGGAGAATTTAAGTTTTTTGATGCTTGTTTCATTGTTTTTTAAACCTGCAAACTTAAGTTGCATCTAAGCCACATTTCAAAAGGAGCTATATCCTTCTGCAAGGCTGGGTTCCCTGGCTCCTGATGGGTAAAATGAGGACAGTTGTACTTTCTTGCCTTCTGACACTTCAAAGATTGTAAGGCACAATAGTAAGGAAGGTGATATAGATACCCAAGAGGGCAAAGAAAAAAAAACTAATACCAGACTAAATGGATAATAGAGGTCAAACTTCTTGCTTTGGAGAACTAGTATTCAAATTGCAATAATGTGTTGCAAAGCTATTTTATTTCACAGTGAAAACTGTATAGACAAACTTTTAACAAAACCTGAACTGTGCAAAAGTCAAATGATTTGGACTTCCTTAAAAGAGGTTAAGATTCAGGTCACATTTACTAAAAACAGTTAATCTGTGAATCATTTGGCACACCTGACTACTTCAAAATAATGCAAATTTCACAGTACTTTCATGATGTTCCTGCATTTTAATCAAACATTCAACAAAGCTGTGGCTTTCATTACATTTGCTTGAAGATATGAGCAAAATTCAATCCCTTTATTTGCAGAGGCAACTTATAAAGAATAAACTGAGATGGAGAATCAAGCTGTTTTTCTCTGGCTCCTAGGTGCTCACTGCTAACAACCCAGCAGAGCAGTCCCGGCACTAGTGCAGTAAAATTCTCACTGAAGTCTCTCTCCTACTGTCTTTAGATGCCTCCAGGAGTTCCCCATCGAGGCAGCTTGCTGCGGGTTCATGTACGAGCTGGACATTTCAGGACTGGCTTTCTTCATGAAACTGTTCCAGCTTTTCAAGTTTTATCAGAGGCACAGATTTCAAAGGCTGCCAGCCAGAGAACCGGGCGCAGTAAACAGCCCCAGCTAAAGCGACTATCGTTAACTTTGACTGAAGAAATCCCAGACAGTTGGAAGTGGCAGACCGCAGCCTCTGATCCCAGCCCCTTCCCCACCGCAGGCTTCCAGCACATACAGTGCCTCTGCCAAATCAAAATTGAGAGAAAAATGATGCAACAACCTTAGAAAGCACGTGGATCTGGGCCTGCAGCACAATACTGCTGACACTCACACCCACCAGTAACTCCAGGCATGCGCCGCTGAGCAGATCCAGAGCAACACTTAGGACCCTTAGGCAGCAGAGCAATATAGCTGACATAAACAGCAATAAACAACAGAGAAGATAACAATCTGGGTGCACGTGTTGAGAACCAGGCCCTTGGTTAGGGGTTCAGCTGTCAAAAGCAGCCAGAAAAGCATGTCAGGCCTGCGCTGCCTCGGGGCTGAGAGCAACAAGGGGTGGACTATACTCGTAAGAAAGCTACACGTCTGCAACCCCAACTGCACAGAGCGCACAGATCTGCTGAAGATGGTTCTCTCCTCTCTCTCTACATATATGTGTACACACAGAGCAAGTGTACACTGCTACTAGCTTACAAACCCAGGCAGCTTCTCATGACAGCCAGGGATCAAAATCAGCAACCTCAGCAAGGCTTGGCTTTGGGGAAGCAATAAGGTCAGAATCCTTTATCAAGACTGATTGTATTTTGAGAATATTAATTTCAATATTATCAAGATAAAATTAGTAATATTGAAATGAACGATTAACTTCCAGGAAGTGCAACCCTGTAAGCTAAATCTCTTCTTGAAAGTTATTTTTTGTCTGAACACATGGAGCCTTTGATGATCGAATAACTTAGTCTAGCCAGTTTGCACAAGTGTTTGAGTGCAGAATTCCTGCACACCTTCTTGCAAGTAAGTTGCAATGCCAAATACATACATATATAAATTCTCACTTTTTTCCCTAAAGAACAGTTCAAGCAAGGAGCTAACATGGCATTTCCTACAAGTCATTCTGACGTCCCTGCTTTTACATTTCATTCTTCCCCTCCTACCCTTTTATATCTGCCTTCTCCTTCTAATTTGGAGGTTCCTCAGTTTAGTGGGTATGTTTTATGACAGGTAGGTACAGCAAGGCCCCGACCTGTCCTTTCAGCATGCTTTACACACCGCAAAAATGCAATAAAAACACAAAAGCCATTTCCACCACTGCAAAAGCGAACCCCCGCTGCCCGCAGGCCCCGCAGCCGTAGAGGGGCGCCGCTCCCGCGGCTGGGAGGCAGCGGCCGGCGAGGGCTCCCGCCAGCCGCCTCGCCTCTGCGCGTGCTGCGAGGCCCCAGCACGCGCGCGCCCGCATCCCGCGCGAGCTGGCAGGGCGCCCGCCGGCCCTGACCTTCACCTTCTGCCTACAGACGGCCGCGTGTCGAAAGCGCTTTACCACAAAGGCCAAACTGCGACGGGTCCGCATCGAGGACGGCCGGAGCCCACCCGCTCCAGGCCCAGGCAGCACAGGTACTGTGCAGGACTGACAGGTTGCCTCTGCTGCCCCAGGGGGCCTGCGGGCTTTCCCCTATGCAAATAACCTGAGCAGAAGGTGAGGAGACTGTTTTGCAAGCATTTGTGTGCATCTCATGCCTACTGGAGATGTGATGTACAATTACTAGTGATCAAAAATGAGATATTGGGGTAATCTGGTTAAAAAAAAAAGTCAATGCACAGTAACAATTTTAAAACCCTGTGCAGGTCAACAAGCAGATGGTGTCTCCTAATGACATGTAGATCCATTTTTTTTAAAGTGCAGGGAACCCTCATGTAGTCCAAGAGTATTTTCACCTTGGTATATGAAAATCTTTACTATGGTGCTTGGACATGAAAGATTTCCTCAGAGTGAACAATGCTAGTGAATAATACCAAATTTTATATAGCCATAGCCATGATTGCTGGCATCTCCTTGTCTCTGAGTAAAAAGGATAGACGGCACAGAGTGGCCTTTGAGATGCCCTAGTTGTAGACGGTAGTGTTGTTCCAAAAATTGCGTAGACATATATGCGGTTTTGGCTTCTGAGAATTAGGTTGAACACTGGTTGAAAACTTCAAGTACAGATGCCACTCTTAGTAAACTCTTACTTTACTAGTCACAGATAAGGAAATAATCAGTGTCTTCACATATGTATATAAAATATATATAATTATCCATGTACACACATTATCATAATGTCTGCTCTGCATGAAATGTAAACAATCATTTCTGTTTTATGCCTCAAATAAAAGACCTAGAATAGTCAGAAAATTATACTATTTATTGTGAGTATGTGGCGACAGGGAAATATATATCCTATTACATTTTTGCAATAAGCCCAGAACTGGAGGAATATTACTAATTTAAGGATGAATAATGTCTGTTAACTTTTGGTAAAACAAACATATCTATGGGCATGAAGTTGGTGGGCTGCATTTTGAGTCCACCACTCTAAAGGTTACAGTGGACATTTCAATTGCTGGGCCAGTTTTGTGAAGGGAAAGACAAGGTAACCTGATCACTCCCCCTCCCCCAAGTAATCTGATGTGCATAAAAGTGAAGTCTCTGGGCTTTTGGTTCATAGATTGAATTTTTTACCCATAGAAAATGGCAAACTCCCCGAGGACATGGGATTTGGAGGCTCCAAGCAGTACTGTCCCCAATTCCCTCACCATTCTGAAAGGAATCATGATGTTGGCCCTTTATGCAGGGAAAAGCACCATGGCCTCACCAGCACGATGCCTGGGAAGAGGCAGAACAATTTTAGAATGGTGTCAGCACAACAGGGTTAAAACTGTTGACCCACAGAATGAGATTCTGTTACTGCCAGCTGGATGGTTGTATTTTGAGGTGGGCCTGAATCCTCAATCGGAAAGAGATCACATCAGTGAAGAAGTCTTTTGTTATAAAGGAGGAGCAAAAATTCAGGACAGAGCAGTATTTAGAGCCTTCTCAGTATATAACCTCCATGTCTCTCTGCAGGGCTATGTAGGCTATGTACAGATTTGTATTTTTAAAGCCCTGAAACACAGTGCTTCACCTCAGGGCAGCTATTATATAGAGACAAATATATTCAACCCCATCAATACAGCGGCTGCTGTGTATCTGACACAACAGAGACACACCGAGAATCACCACACATTGACAGTGGTGCAGCTGCTATTGGGAAACTCATGGCCTTTCAGTTTAACAGTATTTTTCCCCACATTTTGTCTCCTGCTACTGCGGAACAGAATGACGTCTGTGAATAAGATCAACATGCTGTTTATTTTATCAGAACACAGCAAAAATTATCTCTACATACCTCTATCTGCAAAGCACACTGTCTGGACCATTTGTGAAAGCCAGAACTGGACAGAGCCCGCAGCCTTTTTAAAGGACGCTCAACCACTGCGGTCTCCAGCACCTACAGACAGTCATCTTTGGAAAAGTCCAATGCTTCATGCTTGTATTACAAGCCCAAACCCAAAGTCCATTATCATGATTTTACCAGACTATACTCTCCTTCCTGGATATCCTGAAATTATTCATAATAATTTTGACACTCTCTCCAATTAATTCAGAGATTGTCAAAATGTGTCTTCTGAGAAGGCTTTTCTCCCCCATGTCACCTGTCAGAGTGGACAATAAACTTGCTTATATTCCCTCTAGCACACATACAAAACAAATTCAACCAAAAAGGGGTGCATTTATGCAGGCACACAAAACTGGTGAACTCCATTGAATGAGAAATAGCCAAAATGTTTTTAATTTTTCTACGCAGCAGATTTGGTTAAAAAATTCCCCCCAAATTCAACATTGTTAAAAGTGCTAGTTAATTCTCCTGGTTTTGGTTTTCAGCAGAATACATGGTTTCATCATGTGACTTAAAGGACACTGAAAGGAGGTGAAAAGATGCCGCTTCAAAACACCCTGGCAACATGCCAGACACACATGCATTTCATAGCCTGCTTCACTGCTGCTTATGCTCATTCAGAATGATGCAACTTCTCAGAGAGGTTGCAAAATCCCTGCCTCTATCACAACACAGATCTGGTGATATCTGAGATATCAAGGCAGGGGGCGGGGAGGGAAGGAGAGGAAAAAACTCCTGACAGACCAATCCTTTACGATTTTTGTTGGGAAGACTGAAAAAGCACAAGTGCCCAAGGCAAGGTCCACATATGTCATGCAAATTGCTCTACACTGTGCTACTCAAGAAAATCCACCAATTTGGACAGCTTAAAGGAGTTTGTTCTGGAGAATGGCTTGGTTCCCAGGAGAGCAACCTTAAAGATAAGAGGTGACTGGTATTTATTGTGAGGAACTAGAACCAGAGGGAAAGTGAAGTCAGCAACACAAACCTGCACTGACTGAAGATGGAAGCATTCTTCTCCTGTCATTCTCAGAGGACCTGCCAACTGTGGCGAGAGCCACTTTATAGGAACTGGATTGGCTAACGCCGAGCATTGCCTGCCAATACTATGTGATATTACAGTTGTTAGTAACCTCTGTTTGAGGAATTGCCTTGCAAATATTCTTTCATTAGTTTTGTGGGAGGTCATGGCAGTTTCCCAGCCACAATATAAGCACCATTATTGTAAATTTAGTGACAGTGGTGAGAATTAAAGTGCCTCTATCAAGCACCTACATCACAGGAATCTGACTGCCGTATAAACAGTCCAGAATATTTTCAGACTTCTGCAAGTCTAAACACAAAGTGCACCATTCCTTGTAAAACAGCCCAAGATACATACATACTCTATTTTTTTATGAGACAAACAAAAAAAAAAACTTTGTCTTTTTTTTTTTTTTTTAACAAAAAACGAAGGATGTAACAAAAAACCTTATGGGTTATGTGGCTGGGGAATTAAATGCTTCCATCTGAGATTTTTCAGAGCAGGACTTTTTCCTGCAGGTTGGCAGTTACTTAATTTTGGGGGGAGGGAGGGAGACACAACTGGATCTGAAATAAGATGGGCCAGTGGTCATCTCTTTCAATCTGAGCCTGCCAAAAAAAGACATCATGGAGTGCGAAGAGAAATATGACTTTCTTAGAATTTCTATTCCAGTTCTACAACTGCTGGAGAACAAATTTGTTCTACTGAGCCTTGGAAAATGTAGCAGCCACTGGCTTAGAAAAGCCCTCAGGTCTTTAAAATGACTATGACAGGTCCCTGAGCTGGGGTTCTGAAAAAAGAAATACACACACAAAAAGTGTAAGTAGTAAAAGGCTTTAAAAAATGGGGAGGAGCAGAAACACAGGGAGATATAAGAGGGTACTCATCCCATTGCTACATTTTTGCCAACCCTTTGATTTTTGTCTTTTGACTAAGCAACAGTTAGGCTGAAAAACTATACTGCACCTGGTGTCTAGCCACCAGCTGGAGCAATTAAAATCTCCTCCCTGAAAACAAAAATATCAGAATCACACTGAAAACTCACTGGCAACTGAGAAGAGAGCTGTTCTTTAAAATAGAGGCTTAAACAAATGCAGTAAAGCCAGGTCTTACTCCTCTCCGCTTCAGAAATACCTGACTCAGTCAAGTGAAGTGCACAAAGACAACTTAACTCAGTCTCATTCAGAGCAGGACCAATGCAAGCCTGCCAAGGATCTCTGGACTCTGAAGATTGCTGCTCTTGGTGCTCTGGAAGTGCTGGACGGTCCCATTAAACACTTTTACAACACATGCTAAAGGGGTGTTTAAAAAAAATGCATCAGTCCAAACATTGAAATGATTTGTAGCTTTTCTCTCTTTTCGACAGTCCAACACACATGCTTAAGTCCATGGGGAAGCCCAGACCCAATACACCAGTGTTACAAATCTCAGACTTTAAATGGAGTTGTATGAAAGCTCTGGCTAAAGTGGATATACTCTTCTGTCCTGGCAAACCTGCTAACTGGGGACCATCAGAATGCCTAAAAACATCCACAGACAGACTACAAATGCAGCATTACCACCACCTATAAAACAAACCAAAGTGACTACAGAAGCTGATCAAATTACTGTCTACTGCTTTTAATTTTCTAATTACTGCCTCTTCAAAATGTTAAGACTGCTAGATAGTTTGTGGAGTTCAGGGTTTAAAAACAAATGGGCAAACAAAAAGAGATACTTATATTAGCAAAAGGAATACTATATGAGGAATATTATTGAGGAATACAATGAAAGATCTCACTAGTGACACATAGTTAAGCTTGCTGAAAGGGATTTGTAACCCTCCCAGAAATGGGTGAAACACCATATTTGCTTTCTACAAATTATATCACTGTCTGGTTATCTGATACAAAGTTTTGAAAATCCATACAAAAGATCTCTTGCTATGGTGTGCGTCACATACAACAACCAGGGCAATAAAATGAAAGTCTTTTCTTGTTGTTGTTGAGTCTCTTTGGACTGTCCTTGCATAAATTTCCATGAGAACTCTAGGAACAGGAGGTGTTTTGAGGGTGACCAGAACAGTCAAAAAATTACTCACAATCAGGAGCCACCAGGCATGCTGTCAGTCAGCATTCATGCAGAGAGTTGCATGCATATATACCCATCACTCAACCCTGAGGCTCTGGGGCAAGCAAGCTACTATAGATTCAGTTGCTGTGGAACATGTCTAAAAATGTCTTTTTCACACTGGAGTTTTTCATACTGGAGTATTTTCATAAAACCCAAGTGAGCTGAACAGTGTCCCTACTTGCAGGTAGCCAATTTCTCCTCTGGTTTCTCTGTTGTCAACCCTCACCTCCCGGTACCCTCTGGAGTCTGCTAACACCAGTGAGCAGATCCCCTGCAAAGTGCATATCCACCCTCAGACTCCCTGCTTTAATGAGTGAATACTGGCTGGAGCATCTCTGGGAAACAAGTCAAAGGCAGACAAGGTGTACTCTTGGCAAATGCCTCCTGATCAGTTAGCAGCACCGGATCTCTCCTCCATTACCAGCCATCACCCCTCCAGCTACATGGATTCTCTCCCACAATTTTTGTTCTCAAACATGGGACATTCAGCATAGCATTATTGAAATCCATGTAATCAATACTGTTCTCAGTAATAAAAAAAATGATAATCAACAGAGGAGGGACCTCTGTGCAGAAGCTTCCTCTCTGCTGATCTGGGTAAGAGTTGAAACAGGTCTAGCTCAGACTTGACACATACTTCAAAATCATAGTGGATGACAGGCACACTTAAAATATCTCTATCTGTGGGAAAATTTGTCATCTTATTTCTCAGTTGCTTCTTCCTCAGAATTGGTGGGCCCCGTGTCTCTTTACCTTGTTTTTGGAGGGTTGAGGAGGAAATAGTGACAGGAATAAAATGCTGCTTCTTCTAAGGTTTCTCTTTTTAAATCTGCTTCAGATATGAATCCTTCCCTGAAGCTATAGAATCTACCTTATTCAAAATATTCTAGTATTACGTGAACCTTGGTAGTCTCCAGGCTCTTTCCTCATAAAGAGTGCAGCTTTTTGAGGTAGGCTGTCGAGTATGTGCCTACACCAATTACGTTCATCACAAGGAACCACAAACCTTTTGAGGGGCGTATCCTGCAATAGTTCTGGAATATGGAAGGATCTGCATAACTTTTACCACAACTGTTATTTATTTCTATTCAAAACCAGAGGCTTTTTGAGGATGTAGGTACAGCTTGACCATCACCTTATCAAGTAGGACTAAGTTACAAGTCTTGTCTGTCCTTATTTCAGTGGTAATGGTGTCACTATAATTCACAGAAACTTGGTACAATTGTCCTACATAAGGATGACAAACTGCTTGTACTTCCCTTGGACAGGTATGTGGCATGGCAAGTGTGTTTTTTTTTTTTCCAAAAAAAAAAGACCCTCCCTCCCAAATGCCTCCCACACCGCTGCTCTGCAGTGTCCAGTTATCTGTGGTGAAGAGGGACTCAGGAGCTTTGGCCCTCAACAGTATTACTTAAATAAAGGATAGTTCACCATCCCTGGAAGACATTTAAGCCCTGTTAGAGATTTTCAGGATAATGTTTCCAGCCATCTGTTTACTGCTCAGCAGTATCTCAGGTGACTTGGCCTACCTGTCCTAACTTTGCTCATTCCTGAAGGGATGAATAGCAGCATTGTGGCATAAATTCTGCCCATTTCTTACCTCCCTCAGGAGATTTGAAAGCAGTATCTCCAGAGATATTCTTTCAGCTGTAGGAGGAGTATTTCCACTAAATCCTCTTCCCAAGAATCTGAGAGATTCAAGGATATCACTGACAGGACTATAAAACCTGAGCTAATGGTTTATGGGAAAACTCCAGCACTGGCACTGCTGGACAGAGTCAGGTAGAAACTCCCACCACTTGTATTCTGGCCTGACAACAGCCCTGTCCAAACAGATTTCTGAGACTTCCACCCAGCTGCTGCACTTAGCACACCACCCCACTACTTTCCCAGTAACTGTTCTCTTCTCTTCATTGCTTTTACAGCAATGATGACTTCAACCATGTAAACCCAGTCCATGTTTGCAGCTGACTTTTTTCTCCAAGGTAAAGAGTCATGCTCTCCCTGATGATCTCTTACTGGTCTCCATTCTCTCCACTCTAATAACTTCATCTGCTCTGAAAATGTCACTGGCCTACATCTGCTAATAACCTTTTTCAAAGGCTCTTGTGGTTTCTAACACACTCACATAACCTTCATCAGTAGGAGGGCTCCTCCTTTCTTCCCCCCCTTCCCTTTTTCGTCTTTCTCTTCCCTTCCCCTCCCTCTTTCTCCTCTCTCCTCCCTTTCCATAAGGAAGGATACTGGTAGAAAATTGGGCCCAGAGCAAAGGCAAGGAATTTGCAGTCCCTCCACCAGGTGTCATTGGTAATGATTACAGGCATTGAAGGAATTCAGCTGATCACTTAAGGGCAGTCCACACCCAGAGCACATCTGCTCTCAGCTATAGGTGATTTAGTTTAAGTATGCCCCTTTTCCAGCTCCCCCCATTGCCACTTGCTACTTCTCATGGCAATTATCTTCTCTCATGTGTACCTGTAATTTAGGTCACCAAGGGAAAATGACCATATGCTATTTAGTACCTCCAATACCACATTAAAAAAGCCAGGCAAGGTGGGGCCAGCCTCTCACACCAGCTCAGGTGCCCAGGCTCTAGAAGCCCCACAGCTCAGCCCCACAGAGGAGTCCAACCCACAGCTGGTAATCTGCAGCTAATATGATAGGCTGGGGTGGAAGAAGATGTAAGACAGCCCACCCCACACCCCCAAGTACTCAAAAGCTGTTTCATTTGTTACTTGGAGGCAGAAGCCAGCTACTCCATTGAGTGCTCCCACTCAGGGGACAAGAATCCCGCTTTAGGGGAAGGGTCTGGCCACTTTCTCTGGCACAGAAAGCAGGAGCAGCGGGAAAGCCGCTGGAGCAGACTTGCTGCCCTGAATGGCACAAGGCTTTGAGGACCCTTTATATGAAGTGAGATCTAAGGATGTCTTGGTCTCAGCTCTCTTCTCAGGAAGGCTCATAACTTGAACTTATCAGATGAGTCTTACTCTGGTTTTAGGGTGGGGGAGGAGGAAAGGTGCTCATGCCACTAAAAACCAAAGTTGCAGCAGGCTTTACTGGCACACACATTGCCAGTTTCAGCACAGGTGACTCAAGAAACACAAACTGAGTCATTATTTCAGTGACATCAGTGCTACCTCCCGCAAATAGCTGAAACCCATCAAAAGAGCTGTGTGACAGGGCTGGTTCTGTTTTTACTCATCCTGCCTCTGTCATGGGATAACTAATGGATGTTGATTTTTTAGCAGTGGCAAACTGACAGGTTTTACAAATTGGAAAGTGAAGAAGAGAGGGCCTAGGGCCCCTCCAAACCCTGGGGGTAGGAGGCGACTTTCCCACAGGACAGCAGACAAGCAAATATCTGTCTCCGCAACCCCATTAGCTGTGCACCAGAACAACTCCAGTTCTTGGGCCAAATGGCTTAAGCCAGCTACTTGCACACTCCTGCACGCACAGGGCACATGCCACCCTCCCCATTCCCGCGCAAGACCAGAGCTGGAGAGAAAATGAGCATTAGGCAGGGGATTTGCATCCAAGTCTAAACTCCAGTCTAATGTGACCCATGTGACACCCACTCATCATGGAGGTACTAGAGATTTTCTCACTCTCATTGAGTAGGAACACAAGGGCATAAATTCACCACTCAAAATAAAATCAAAGAAATCCATATCTTGGGAGGCTAGTGATGGTGTTTGAGCTGTAGGAAGACAGGGCCACTTTCCTTGCATCATTCCTTTGTCCCACCTTGATCTCAACACTTAAATTTAGGATGTAACAGTTAGAACAAGCTCTCTATAGTGAAATAGGAAGTTTAAAAAAAAGCTCACATTTTGTTTCCTTTCTGCTAGATTTAACTTTTAGATTAAATCACCCAGAAAAAGATGTTTGTGCAACAGGAAAATGCGGTGTCGAGATTATCAGAACAAGGTAGACAATAATATATTTCATGTGACTTGATTGCAAAAAAATGACAAGGAAACCACAGGACATTGGTGTGAATGCAATGGAATAAGGCCACAAAGTCTGTGTTGTGTGCCACAGATACAAGGGTTTATATAGACTTGAATGAGATTCAATTTAGATCAAAAGGACCTTCAAACTTTTTTTCTTTTAAGATAGACACATGCCTTTTTGGCACTACACAGCTTGTGGCTATTGAGGCAGATCTGAAGGTAACAGGATATGGAGCACTTCTGATTTACTCACACAAATGGCTTACACAGGCATGGAAAGTAAACTGCTGTAAGCCCTTTGAGATCAGAGATAAGGCTCATTAGCAGGACCGGCTGGGGAGTTTTTTCTCATCATTTCCTTGCCATGCTAATTTGGTACAAAGGTACTTCCCTGGCTGGCCTATTTGCACAACATGACGCCCAAACTCTGTAACGCATTCCCTGCACTGACTTCCAAGCCTCAACCTCCCTCCCCACCCATCCTGCTCTGCTCTTGCACTTGCCAGTGTCATGAAATTTCATACTGCTTCTGCTCACATCTCCCAGGTCAGTCCTATCTGTCCTCTTGAATCCTATTTTCCCTGAGCATCTTCCTTGACCAGCAGGTGGGAAGCAATGACATTACAAACACACCTTAAATACTGCAGAAACAGACAATTTGGTCACTGTGACATTCTGGCAGAACAGTACTTCAGCAGCAATCTAAACCACTCCTCCATCAAACAGCACTCTGCCAGAGCTAAAATGTATAACTATCAAGTACTATGACAGGTAATTCATGCAAGATACCTCACTGTTCCTCTATCTTTCTCACTATTGCAAAACCCAATTCTAGGGCACTGTGAGCGTAACTGGTCCTTGAAGAGCCTTGTGCTGAAATGTAATGCTCACCAGGACATCCTAGTACAGATTATTTGCTCTAGAAAGCTAATGTTAGCCAAGAGCTAATCATGTCTCTTCCTCAGAGAGCTTTCTCCTTCAGTTCTCATCAGCCTACCACTTCTACAACTTAAGACTCGTCATACTTTGAAAACTCCAAACACAACCTCTATCAAAGTACTGATTGAGACTTGCTGCATAACTCAGAGCATATACAAAACAGTGTGTCTAAGCCTGATGTCGCTATGCTCTTTCTTGTATGACTTGCTACATTCAAAGTTCAGCTTGGTGTCTGGCCCTATGGATCAAGGCCAGGCAGACAGCCCTCAAAGACATTTCCCTGAAAGTACATGCTATAGAAAAGCAGGGAAATCAAGCTCCTATCTGACCACTTATGTAGCTGCTGTCTGCTCAGCTGCCTAATTCCAGCTACCTAGAACCATTAAATGCCCAGATGATCTTATCTGCATTCTGCTATCAGCAAAAGTGAACAAGTAACAGCAGGAGCAGAAATAGGGAGAAGTGAGGAATAGGCCTCTTTGGGGTCAGTGTAACACCGGGGAAGATAAAGAACTCCTAGTCTGAAGGGAATCACTTGCTAAGGTCAGAGACTGAGCACTGGCTGGAGGAAGATGCTGTGTATTGCTATTGAAATGGGAAAAGATCAAAGAAATCTCAGCACAATCAGATTTACTCAAGTATCCGAAATGCCTGCAAACCTGCTTCCCCCCCAGCAACTCCCAGATCCTCCTCCAAAGACACCACAATCCTGCAATTTTTTTTGATTAAAAAAAAAAAAAAAAAAAAAAGAAACAAGAGCTCTCTTTGACTTGCCATCTCCAAAGCAGTAGGCTCTTCTCAGCTTCTCCCAAGCTCATTTTGGAGAATACTGAAAAAAAAAGTCACTTTCCTCACTCTTTTATCTTTTCCCATTACTCAGGTGATCCTAGCAGGAAGAATCATTGCCTTGTTAACACTAATGAAAAATACAAATAACCTGGGCTCAGAGCCATTCATAAACAGGGCACAGGCATTAGTGATTGGGAAGAAATTAATCAACGTGAATTTTGCAAACCTGAATCATTTTAAAAGAGCATGTTTTCACAGTCCTTGTTCATAATTAAAGATCTTGACAAAAACAGCTAACTGATTATAGTCTTCCAAGGAAATAATGCAGGGAAAATGACTTTAAACAATGAACTCTCCAACACACAAAGAAAATGTAACAGCTGCTTTCACACTCACTCTCTTTCTGACTTCTTCAGAAATAGCCACTTTACATGCCAGATTCTGCTAGCCTTAAAAATGAGATGGTGCTGCCCAAGTCAATAGGACTGTTCTTGAACTATTGTGCTATTCAGCTTACATGAGTTCTCTAATAAAATGCCTGTATGCTCTGAATTTTTATATTGGTGCAAGCCCAGATTTCTGTGGAGTGTACTCTCTTTGTCCAGGCACAAAATTTTTTCACATCTCATTTTCTCACATCAAGAGTTTTTTTCTGTCTTTATGATAAAATAAACCAGCCAGTGGAATGGGTGTCTAGTGGGATGACTAGCATTTGGAGGCAAGAGGAAAAGCAGAAGAAGACAGCCCTCATTAAAGCTGGTTTTTATCACAGTGTAAATGTTAATAGCACTTTTCCATGCTTTGAATTTGACCATTAACTCTTGCAAACATTTATTCACCGGAAGGGCAAACACCACTGCTACACTTCAAGTTTTCAGTGTGTCTGAAATACACCTTTTTTACAAGAAGCACTTCTCTCTCTCTTTCATCGAAACATTTCACAATCCTGAAATGTGTCACTGTGAAAGTGTCCTAAATTTGCTTTTGAAAAGGTACTCACCTTTCCTATTAGGTAATATGACTTTCAAGATTAAAATATCCATTTTGGGTATGCGACTCCACAATTTGCTCATATGTATTCCACATGCCTCCCCCTTTCCCAGCAAGTAGAGCTAAATAGTACAAATGATTTAGATAGTACGTTTAAGGTAACTTTTCTGGGAAATTTGAAAGATACAACATAAAAAATGAATAGATTTATACACCATTCAGACATGTTGAATTCAAGTAACTTACTTCCAAACAATCCTCATTTCAAGAATAACACTCATTTTAATCTCCAAATTACATGAAGTCTGGAAACTTAACTGAAAGGTGTCTTAAAGCAAATGCACTTTGTTACGGATTTGGGCTAAGAGCATACATGAAGTCAGTTCTGATCCTGAGATAGGGACTGCATTACTTTCTATGCAAATCCGGTATCTCTTTGCTTTTACTATTAAAATTGTATTGGTTGGAAATACCGACACTGTGTTGCTACTATTCTAGAGCTATTTATTACCCCTTTTTAGATTCTTTTATGGATATTCCTTTTATGTCCTTCATTCTGAGTGAGATGAAAGGTTTAACTCTCAAGCTTATTTAATCTATTTTTTTTAATGTACGGAATACAGAATTTCTGTAGCCTGTCTCTGTTTGGAGGACAATTTGTGTTTGATTAAAATATAACATCCAGAGATGCATCTTCAGCTGATTTAAAACATCAAGAAATGGAGAAATTCAACCACTTCTTTTGAAAGTTTATTCTGCTGGTTAATTACTTTAAAAACCTGTTACCTGAGTTAAAAACCTGATCCTTTATTTGTGTGGGTAAATCCTTCTGGTCAGGCACCTTCTGAATTACCACACACGTGCTAGGGTTAAATGAAGGCCCTTACATAGCTTTCTGCTCTCAAGAGTATTCAGAATTTGGGACAGTGACTTGAAAAACTTGCTTGAATCTTCTGTGAATACCAATCCATTGATTTTATTGTATTAGCACATAGACACCCCAGCTAAATTTCACTGGTATGTGCACTCTAACTTTGTTTCTGCTCCATTATCAAATAGGCAAGATGGAGAGTGAGAGAAAAGCCATTCCTTTCTCCTTTTACAGATGCAGTGAAGCACACTGCATGCCATTTTGATCTCATTCAGGATAGTTTTGGACAACTGCCACACACTGGCCTCAGCTGAATTATTCTGAATTTACAAAGGAATAAGTGAGGATCAGAATCTGGCTCTGAAACTTGCCTGAGAGGAACTGGAAGTTTGTGGGAACTGAACCCAGAAAGAAAAATCATGTCTACACAGGCCTGGAAAGCAGCCAAACAATGTATATTATAATAGCCCAGAGCTCCCGTCCTGATTCTGTTCGCTGATACACAACTGCCTACTGCCTCATATCCTGTAAAGTCAGACCGTGCAGTGATGCACTCCCACACATGTGGCACCGGACAGACCCCACTCGCGTCGCTTGAGCCTGAGCAGGCTGCAGATTTGGAAGTTTTTAGTCAACAGCTAACTTGATAGTTTCGCTGTCTTGAATGGATATGAACAATAGATGTGGTGCCTTGTTACATAAATTCTCTTGCTTTGCTGGTAAAAGCTTTCCTATAGTCAGAGCAATGCGTGGCATGTTTATGGTGAGTAGGTGTTTGGTGACAAGCTGAATTAAGCTCTTAGCTCACTGCCGCTAAGGTCCTGTACAAAATTGTTCAAATTTTTAAGGCCCCCAGGGTTGGAATACTAGATCCTTTCCTGAGCTCCTGATTGTTGTTATCACATTTGGCCTGTAAGGTCTCAAATAACACAAGATAGCTAGCTATTGCCCTTGTCTATGGCTGTTGGCTTGCTCATCTATTACTCTTAATTCTGAAATTATGGAATATCCTCCTAGTTGACCCGACATGTTCCACAGACCTACCTAAACATTTTTAGAGCAGATTTAATAGTCTTCATTTAGGCATATCATACTTGATTATTAGTACCTATTGCTGTTTTAGTCTTGCATTTGTTTCATTTAAAAATATTTCCGCTAGTCAGATTATTAAAATAGAGAAGGACAGTTATTCCCTTTCTACATGGTAGATTTGCATATATCACTCTTGTCAACTGTAATGAACATTACATGTGTAAAACCCTGGTGGCAGATTGTGATACGGCAGATTTGACACACATCACTCTGCAAAAAAGATTGCTACAAGACTTTGACATTTGTGCTGAAATGCTTCAAGGAAGGACTGCATATAATTCATAGTGGAATGCAGCTAGCTTAAACAAGTTGGATGCCAAAAAGATGACCAACCTTGGAAGAAAGTATCTGGTAGAACTTGGCAGAACTTCTCCTGCCAAGAAAAGCAGAGAGAGAAAGGCCAGGCCAGCTTTGCTCCTCTGTCCTTACCAGAGAACTAGTGCTACTGGAAGTGGAAAGGAAGAAGGTCTAGGGAGAAAACAACCAATCCAAAATCAGTAAGACCTGGTTGGAATATTTAAGTCTAGCACAGTAGATTGCCCACTTCCTTCTTCCCTTGGCCTTTCATTTCACAACGGGACTTTCTGAGTGCATCGTAGATGTTCCCTTTCTAAACAGCTCCCCATGCCTCTACAGGACATGTGAAAAAAATAGCAAGCAGTTACTGAAATGTCTTACATCATTTCCAACACTGCCTGCAGGAAGAACTATTTCTCTGTCTTTCCATTAAAAAAATGGCCTTCTTTATTTACTTGAATGTCAGTCATACCTTTCCCCTAGCTTCTACTTTAAATATTTTTGGCTATTACTCATAGCTGATTTAGAACTGTAATACTGATTTTCTTGCCATTGCTCAGCTGGTTTGGTCATACAGCACTGCTCTTGTGAATCTTGTGAATGATGGCAGCTAGTCTTGAAATCGAGCCAAGCCTGTGACAGGTTTCATGACTCTGCTTAAAAAGATAGTCCCCTCAGCTTAGCAAATGTGAAATAGCTGGGACCAGTTTAAAGAGCAGAGTTATCACTTGCAAGTGAACTGACTCAGAGTTTGGAAAGCTTCAAAAGACCTGGAAGACAGAAAAAAACTCGGAGAGAAATCTTAAAATCATCAAACCGGGAGAAGATTTCGGATTTCAGTTTATGATTTGTTGTTTGCTACTTAATGTTGATGCAGTAAGGCTGCTTTCTAACTCATGCGTGTCTTCTAATGCTGGATTCTGCTGGCTCACAGTCCTCTTTTCTGTGCTTATGGAAAGTGGAGTCTAGTAGCTTGTTAACTCAGAAGGATGCAGCTACCTTTTCCCATATATTAAACACAGACACAAACCCTTGCATCGAGATATTGCTCGGCATCCACAGGCATTTCCTTCAAACTGCTAAAAGTAGATCTTTAACTGCCAGAAGAAATTAAAGAAATCTCAGCCATCTGGTTGGGGATCACTGCCTGCAGGTCAGCCTATGAACGCTTGGCATCTCCAATGAAGAACTCAGTTGTTTTTATCTGTCTTCATGCTTTTATAAAAGATAACATGCAAACTATGTGACAACAAACGAATCACGGGCTCTCAACTTCTGAAAAAAGAGCTGCATATCTACTGAGCGAAAACATGGAGAAAATCATACTTTCTGTTACATTTATGGACTCTGCTTTTGATAATCAAAAGGGATTTTGAAAAGGCAGAACACAGAAATCCAAGTATAGGATGCCACGAACAAGAATCACATATACAAAACAAACACTGCCCTACAGTTACAGTCCCTCTTTTGGAGGTGACCCATGTGAGGCACCAAACTACCAGCTCTCTCCGTGCCGTACCATGAAGGCCAAAGACAGCAATGTCAGAGGGCACCGAGCCCCTTTTGGATATAGGGACTGCAGCAGGGCAGAGCTGGGCCCAAGCAAGCGCCCAGGCCCCAGGAGGCCAGACCGGCCTGCTGGAGGCGGCTGTCCCGCTGCTGCGGCTATTTTTGCCCCTCTGCAGGGCACAGGGTGCTGCCTGTGGGTGCGCAGACATCAGCGGCTCTAGGCTTGGCCCCAGCGTGCTGTGGCACAACCACAGGCGCCAACCTGCCCCGGGAGAGATGGTGAACTCTCACTTGGCCAATCAAGTGCCTATCAAATCCGTGAACTGGGTCTTTTTGCTTAGCCAAGTGAAATCCCCATCTCCACCCCCCACCAAAATAATCTGATCTACTTTAAATATTGTCCCACTGATGTGTCAGAATTTTCTATTCCTCATCTTCTATGATTTTTTTCCTCCCACAAGAGGGCACCAACACTGCATCCTTCGTGACATTTTATTTCACGTTAAAACATGGGCCTCGAAGGAAAGTGGGGGGAGCGAAGCTGGAGGGACCCAAGCAGCAGGTTTCAGATCTGGAGCAACACTCTCCCCCTACCCTCTGGGGCTCCAAGATTTTAATTTCAGGCTTTTGATTCAGAAACATCTCTGGTGCCTGCTGCATAAACCCACTAATAGGAGATGGCTGCATGAAGCCACTAATAAGAAATAGTAATTTTGAGGCACATAGTTGATTTTCTTTTTCCATTTTGTCTCTTGACCCCCTCTTTTTTGCAGTGAGACTACAAAAAAAAAAAAAAAAAAAAAAAAAGAAAAAAAAGAAAGAAAAAAAAGAAAAAAAAAGGCATCTCTGTAATTAGAGAACTTACTCGACTCTGAGAACAAACCAGGGAACTGAGAAACAGCAGACATCAAATGTCTCCAGGAATAAAACATATATGAGACAGCAACAGACAAATCTTATTCAAGGAAATCAGAATGAAGGAACAAAACAACTAAATTTGCCATCATAGGACATGGAGAAGCAACTGAACAGAGAACGAGCTAAAAAAAGACCTTGCAATGCATAACCTGACACGGTGACAGCTATGGGTGAAACAAGATAAATATGCAGTGAAAATGAAAATCAAGAAAAGAGAGGAATTAGTTAGTGTAGTCTAGGTGTTTATGGTTACAAATACAAAAGTAATTCTCAGGAAAGGAAATGTGGGCTAAGTACCAGGCAAGCTTCCTCTACAAGGTAGAAAACCCACAAGCTCTCCTGTAGGCATTGAATGTCCACCTTTAAACCACTAATGTAGTTCCCTAATCCTGGAACTGCTAAATGCTAGTCTAGGCTTCAGGGCCAAGACACAACTGCCAGGAGGATGTTGCCCTGGATGAACTACTCATGGTTATTTATTTACACAACTGGGTGATCCGGGAAGCATAAGAAACCCATGCAGTGCTCTTTCCTACTCTCCTGCTCCGCCTCCACTCTCTGCAGGCAGCAGTTCTGCAGGTGAAGGTAGACTTGTTTTCATCAAATCCTACAGCTTCAGAATGAGGGGCACTTGATGAAACCAGTAGGAGTTTGTGTTAAAGCAAATAAAAGGAAGTACTTTACACAATGAGTGGTGACTTTCTGGGAATTGCTACCACCAGAGATTGCGGAGGCAAACGTATCAGATGAAAAAGAGGTTCTGACAAATTCATGGACAGCAGGTACACAAATGGGAAGAAAAAGCTGTGGACATGGACGTGTTCTCTAACAGCCCTAACCCAATGATTTAGATACTCAGGGAACATGAAGGGAATGGACTGCACACAGTGGCCAAGCTTGCATGGTCTCCCTAAACTGCAGCCACTGCTGCCACCCTTGGAAAGAGGACACTGGATGATGGACCACTGATTTGCTTCGGGAGTGCATGCCTACATGCCCACGTTCCCTCCTCCCCTCCTCTGGTTTAGGCAGAGCTATACTAAGAGCAACTGTTACTGTTGTGATCACACACCAAAGTAGTTATCAAGAAGCTGCCTAGAAAGAAGGAACAGAGCTGTGCAAATTGGTTCACCTTGAAGAGTTGATTCAAAAAGGGACTTAGAGAATACTCGCAAGCCTCCCCAAAGCCTCCACCGTGCAGGGGCTCTGAGGTAGATGCTGCACATCAAAAATCTGCTGGCAGGCTGCAGCAGGAAACAGTGCTGAACCATTTGCTATCAAAGGATGCGATTCTCCTGAGGTAAAAGGACTCCACTAAACTGCATCAGTTTGACTTAAGTTTATTCCGGAACCAAGCTGAAGCAGGGGCAGGGGAGAAAGGTATGCTTGGTATGGTCCAAACATCCCATTCCAGTGTTTTTCAAATTAAACATTTTTTATTTTTCTTGTTTTTATTGAGTATCAAGAATGTTTTGTTTTTAAGTAAAAGAGGCAAATCAAACTTTTAAATGTAGTGGTCCATGGAGTCTGAATCACTCTGATGCTTGTTGAATAGGAAATTGCACTGAACAATCAAAGGATGAATATATCCAGTTTTAACAAGGACAGCAATGGTATAAGAAAAGGTGATGCTTAAGTTTTTGTGGCAAATGAATAGCAACCATGTCCTCACTGTTCTCTTCATGTGAAGGTCTCACACCGCGTAGCTCACTGAGGAAAGCTTAGTGTCTAATGCTGTGAGGCACACAGAGCCAGTACCTGAAAGTCTTCGCAGAGGAAGGCCTCAAAATTAACTGTCCTGGACTTTCCAAGGCTCTCATTTCTCCAATGTTCATAAGGGAACGTTGCGTATGCAGAGCCATGTATTTGTTGCACTGAGACCAAATCCTGCAATCCTTCGTCATATGAGTAGGCAAAGAGATTTCAATGTACAAAAGTAAGGCAGCATGATTTAGTTCTATGTTAGAAAAAAGTAGATTATTTGGAAAAGCAGTTCTGCAAGAAAGAATCCAACTCTGACTCAGAAAATGCAGATCCTGGCTCACCTACAATCTTCCTGTGTGGCCTTATGCAGGTCATGTAATCAGTCCTGTAGGTGCTGGCAGAGGGAGGCAGACCTCTCTAGTGCAGTTGGGCCAGATCCTGCCCATGATCCAGTACAGCAAATAGCCCCATTTTCTCTGTCAGGCTTAATGCCTGAGAGAAGGGATATTTTCCTGCCTTAAGAGGAAGAGGGGGAATCACGCCAGAGAGACAAAAATCAACTAATAATTGTGAAGTATTCAAATACTGTCATGGTGTAGGTGGCAGGAACAGAGCTGGATTGTTATCACACTCTATTTACACCTACTCATGGACTTACTGATTCATACCAAGAGCATCTGGAGGATACACTCTATTATATTTACCGTTTTTCATTGCATGCATGAAAGTGATGTTTGAATTTAGCCATCCTTCTCTGGCTTTTCATGTACTTCTTCTCAATTGAGGAGTATTTCTTGAAATGTTTTTTTGTAGCTTTTGTTCTGAGACCAACTTTGAATACAAACTAATGGCAGTTATAGTAGCTTCTGCACTATATTTGACGCATTTTGAAATTCATTTCCAGGTTTTACGCTAAATAGTTCTGCTGCTCGTTTTTAAGGCTAAGGAGATAACTTATTTCAAATGTCCACTGAGAAGTGGCATAGAAAGGCATAATAGCAATAGACCTCTTGTTCTGGGCTCGCACTATGGGGTGTCGCAGAACAGGAAGGCAGTTACACTCAGTATTTTGAAATTTGCACAAATTATAATTTTTTCTTTCACAGTAAAATTTTTTCCTTCCCAGTAATTATTTGAGATTCATACTGGGAGACTAAGAATATGTAAAATGGGGAAAGAGAAGACTGGAACAGTAATATTAAAACACTTGTCATGTTCCATACATTATCTCAGTAAATGCTGTAGAAGTTATATTGTCTGTGGACTCAGCATGGACAAGGTGCCAGGAATTTGCAAGTTCTAATCTCATCTCTACAGCTCAGTTAGTTCTAGAAATAAGCGTAAGAGAATTAACTCATCACACTTTATTGCTTGAAAGCATCTATAAACTAAAATCGTATTTCAGAAATTCTTCTATAATTGATTCACAGTTTTACTACAGTTATTTTCTTAATGGCCTTTCCAGGCCATAACTCTTAATACTTAAGCTTGTCCAAAACATAGAAGCTTGTTTCCTGATCCATAGCTGGAATTATCAGGACAGGGGACCTATTCCCAGGGGACAAAGATCGTTATCATCTTAGCATGAATTTTGTTTGCCGCGGGATTTGTTAGCTGTAGCCACGTAAGTATTTCATAAGCTCCTTTCGGTGTCAGAATCCATTACAAAATCTCCTGCCTAGGAGATGTTTCCATCCTTTCTTCTTTTCCCTTTTTCTTTTTTAAAGAAGTGAGATAATGCTTATGAAAGACGCCAGATCAAAAGCCCTGAAGTCCTCCTTGTTACACTCCAAATCCCACGTCAAGAAACACTCATCTCTCCTCCCAGCCATGACTCTTAACCCTTTGTCTAATAAAATAATTGAAACCTGCTCCGAGGCTCTCCTGTGCTCAGCCATCTCCCTTGAAACTCTCAAATAGGATGCCCAGCTGTTGGCCTTTGAACTCACAATGTGAACATGGAAGTCAAAGTAATTAGTTTAATACATCTAGAGAGCATACAAGTTCCTCTCATGTCTAGGTCTGATCCTGCAAAGGACTGCACATCCTCAGCTGCCTTTGAGGATGTCTAAGTACTTCTGAGAAGGCCATGCATAGCTAAAATTAAAGCTCTGGATGAAATAAGAATGCTAATGTTAAAGGAGTGATAAAGAGATTCTACATTAATATAAATAAAAAAGGAATGCAAAAATTATAGAAGATGGAGAATGATAACAGAAAAATAAAATTAATAACAAGGAATGACATAAAAGGGGATAAAAAGAATGAGGCCAATAATAAAGTCAGAGATGGAGTAATGCTAACCGCTAAGATATCAAGCATGGCAATAAACCTGCTAGTAAAATGCTGGCTCGTCAGAGCAGAAGTGAAACTGTAAGGGGTAACTTTAGGTAGAATTATTTATCCCTGTCTCTTGGGAGGGACTGCACAGGTACGCGTCACGACTGGCAACAGCTCACGCAGAGAGAAGGAGAGAGGAAAGAGGTGTTCAAAGGAAAGCACCCGAGCCCCTTCTCTTTCCCCAAAGGCGAGCAGCACCTTTTGGTACGCAGGAAGGACAATCTGCAAAGGCAGGTCTCAGTTTAACGGAAGTGAAATTCCCAGCAGGACCCTTTGCTTCTGGTGAGCCTGCAAAGGGGATCCCTCCCTCACAGGCAGCCGCTCGGCCGAGCCGGATCCCTGCCCCGCGCAAACCCAGCAGCTGCCTCCTGCTTTTCTTACGTCTCTTGAACTGGGAGAGAACTGCTGCGATCTTCGAGGATCCCTCTGCCAGTGAAATAGGAACGCCTTGTTGAAGAGCACAGATGTCTTCACAAATGAGTAAATAAACCTTATGAGATAGGAATTTTCCCAGAATAGCAGAATATAAGGGAGAGAGACGTATAAGGGAAAGGTTCACAAAAGAACACCTCTCTATTGAAGAAAGTCTCAAGAAAGCCTTTGAATAACCTGGACACATTATTGTACTTTCTCTAGTTGAAGAAATGAAAATAAGATGGTACTAAGCTTTTAAATAAAAATACTGAATTTTTTACATGCTCTACCGCCTTCTCAAGATGATGGACTGCATTAATAGCCTGTTTTATAAAGGAGGTGACAGCAGTACTTTCAGAGCCAATTTTCCAACCATCTCTACTTTCTGTCCATATTGCTGTTCAGAGAAATAGATTCCTCTCCACAGACATACACGTTCCTCATGCCCACCACTGGCTCTTCGTTTGCAGTGGCTGTAGGATTAGCTCAGGCTTTGGATGTTTGAGTTATGGGAGTTGACTATAGCCTCTTAACTAACCTGTTGCATAAATTCTAATTCAGCAATATATTACATGCTGGATTCATTCTTTACATTAATGGAGATATATTTTTTAATGCAGCTGGAATGAAATACTGGAAATTTTGATTCAGCAGCAGACTGTGTGCTGGATTCATTTATAACATTGATGCAACTACTATTTTTAAGTGCTGTTGGAGAACAGCACTGGAAGATTTTTTTTCCTTTCCGCTGCATAGTGTTTTTAAAAATACATTTGAGGTTTTTTTAGAAGTTGCAGCACATCCAGGTGACACAGTAAAGAGATGCAGTCCTAGTTAATGCACTGAACGCTCTGCTTTCAGAGACCTTAACGTCTCAGACCTCATGGGCTTAGCAGCCCTCTTTTGAACCACGAGCTTGGTACGGCCTGCTGCAAGCCCCTGCAGTGGGGAAAAGGGTCACAGCTGGAGAGTAACTTGCACAGTGAAAATCTCCATGGTGTTTTGGTGAAGGACTTAAAATTGCAATTCCACACTTAGCAAAAAATATTTCATGGACCTGCTGGTACATCTAGGTTGGTCACTAAACTGAGGCTTTACTTTTTCAGTGTTGTGCCTTCTTAGCAGGAGAGAAAATATAAGGGCATGTGCAGAATTGATATGCAGTAACAAAAGCTAAGACAAAAGTAGCTCATAAAAAGGCTATGTGAAAAGTGCCCTTTACTTTCCACAAGCTACTTAGCACGAGGCCTGAAACTACTCCAGTCTTCTGGAAGCGATCTCCAGTGTGCGGTGTTTTAGCACTTAGGGCAGGGCCTGCCTAGCTAAGACCGTGGAAAGCTGCCTCTACTCCCACTGCAGAACAAGTAGGAAGATTTCCCCCAAATGACCCATCTTCCCAGCCTCTCCTTCCTTCCCACAAAAGCCCCTGAAGCCTTGCAGCTGCTGAGCTGCTTCCTCTCTAGCGCGACACGTTCAGGGCTGCTCAGAATCCCATCAGGAGTCCCAGCTCATTGTACCAGAGCAGTGGGGGATGTTCGGTCTCGCGTGCATGATGATAGTCAGTGTGTGGATACTACCAAAATTAGGAGCCACCTGCATGGGGTTTTAGAGCTCTGGAGGATCCAGCTGAGCTTGCAAGATAGGAAGAAGGGAGGGTGTGTGGCTGCTGGGGCCCAGTGTACGAGTGCATACAGGGTAGTCGTGAAGCGTATTGATCCTCTTGCTAGATGCTGGAATAAAGCCCAGGCCTCTGCAGGCTGAAAGCAGAACCTCTATTTTGTTCCAGCCGAGCCACCAGGATGGTCGACTTGCAAAATTAGGACAATTTATGAAAATATGGACATATTATGACCACGAGCACGCCATTTAGATAGAGGTTTTCAGATTAAAGCACATGGTACCTTCTTAGTATTGTAAAATTTTGCAACTTAGCACTATTCCAGCCTGACAATTGACTTGAAATTGCCTTAGAGTACAGGTCAATGCAACAGAGATGACTTGGGTCTCAGTGGACACAGGGTCTGTTAAGGAGCATCCTGGATGGAGTTAACTTACTGCAACTATCCCAAACTCTTCAGAGAGATGGGCATGAACAAAGACATATTTGTAAGAGTCTTTCAGTCGCAAAGAATGCTGCCAAACACGACTGGGTCACACTCTGCATTTTTGCTGACATCTCATTTCCTCTCTCTTGTTTTGTGGTGAAGGTATAATCAGGGTTTATTAGCAAGTCATCCTTCCTGTGGTAACAGATGGAAGTAACAAAAACAGCACAAGAAAGGATTATTAACATCTACGGCAACATTTTCAATACTCTGGCCGATAATTTTGAGTACTGCAAGCTGGAAGTTATTATCACGTTCAAGTGCACCCAATCTCCAAACAAGGGAAAAATAAATAATGGGAAGAACTGACACACGTTTGATAAAATATTGATCCAAAAAGAGACATAAAATATTTTAAAATGTACACAACAATAAAATATTGTTAGGAATAATGAAGTAAAAGAGAATACTGACGTAAAAATTACTAGTTTTACGGTCAAGCGCCTGATTCTAACTATGCTGGGCTTCAGCTGCAGAAGAAATAGGCTGTCGCTGAACAATGGGCTATTACATGAGCAGTTGCCTCCCGCAGCTGTAAGCTCAAAGCCTGCTTTTGGATAAAGAAAGAAGAATTTGGTGATCCTAGCCTCGCTCCTTTTTTGTGGAGCTCATAAAACACGCTGACAAACTGGCTGTCCCATCGCAAAAACCCACAAGATTGGATTAACAGGATTCGGGGTTGAGGTGCATCGGCTGAACTACAAGAGGAAGCTTGTACAGAGCATGCATTGTGTCTAGTTCAAACCAGAGCAATTAGCTGTTCACTTTCATGAGTATTAAATGCACTCATAATTAAAATTTAAAAGTCTTAAGTCTATACTATTTTTTCCAAGCCCCAATTATGAGTAATAAGATTTAAGTTTAAGTTTAACTTGTCTCTTAATAGAGGGTAAAGAGCTGTTATAAATCAGTCAAATAGGAATTGCCATTGAAGAGCTATTACTGAAGAATTGCTGTCGAAGTAAAACTAATTAATATCTGTCACTGCAAACAGTTAACTACAGAAAAGTTTCCTGCTTAACTACCAGCACTATTAAACCACCAGGACTTACATCATCAAAAGAAAAAATCAGAAAGAAAACACTGTCGCTTTTGATGCCAGCTTCTTTCTATCTCCTGCTCTGGCGAGACTCGGAAGTCTTTTTTCATGACATCTGCCCAGACGGGGCTGCTGCCTGGTCTGGCTCCCCAATTAGCTCCAGCAATGCGGCCTGGAATCACGTTCTCAAAGAGCTTCCCTTTAACTGAACTTCTGGATCACGGAAATACCAAATGAGACGACACTCTTCGAAGAGAGCGAGGGGGTGACCAGCGTCAGCCACGGGCCCCGGAGCTGGCGCCCAGGCCCTGGCGTCGCACGGAGGGGCCTCGGGTCTCTTCACTACGCAACATCCCACGGGGCACTTTGAGAGGGAGAAATACTGTCCACGTACCACAGTCTGAACAAGGCCTGGGATCAAACCCACTCAGTGCTCAGTAACTTCTGTCCCTGCTGATACGTATTTGTTCCAATAAAGCACCTGTGCCCTCAGGCATAAAATATAACAGGAAGGTCATAAAAGCAGTACCTATGTATTATCGTGACAAAAGACATCTAAAGTATGAGAGTTGATGGCTGCCTGCTGCAATATTAGTATTTTCTTGGTTTGGAGACAACTTCTTAGCATTAATTGCAGATTCTTATCAGTGGAGCACTTACTCTATGAGTTTTATGGGTTGGTTCTTCATAAAGCACTAGCCTCAACTTCTCAGGGCCTGTCCTAGCCCTGGAAACCTGCAGCAGCCTCTCTGAAGAAAGCTCTGGATTGCTTATTCAGAAGTCCTCCTCACACATTTGGTAGAAATGTTTGCAGTGTGCACATCAGGGCTCTGAGCAACCAGCTGTAATTTTGAAGCAGGCCCTGTCAAGGGCGGAACTGGACCTGAATTCTTCCAAGATTCAGCCCTGCGTTCCAGCGCATGTGCAGTAAATTCATCATGGTAAGTATATAACAGGACCATGCTCTAATCAACCACCTTATTTAAAAAAAGAAACCGTATTCTCACTCTGAGCATACTCTTTTTCTAGTAACTCTTTTGCAATATCTTCCCTCAAAAGCTATTTTATTGGCCATCACTGCAAACCCTATATCCCAAGTATTGTCTGACAAAAGTAAGGGACAAAGTTAAGGTTTTGCTTGAGCTCAACCCAGCACCCCCTGTCCCTGTCCCCTTCCTCTTCCTGCAGCTATTTTTTGCCTCCCTCCCTCCCCTTTTGCCTGATAAGCATCAGATTTTCCATGCCCACAGCAACCAGTGTGGGATTTCAGGGCGGTGGCGGTCTCGCCTCTTCCGGGAGAGGAGCCAGCAGGACACTGCACTACTCCCGGGCACCTCGGAGCCAGGCAGATGTTGGCAAACTGGAGGGAACTCAAAGAACAGCAACAAACCTGATTAATGGACTGGAGTGACTGATTTACGAGGAGAGATTAAATACAATAAAAAGTTTAGCCAAACGATGACTAAGGAAGGGGATATTTAACTATGCCTGGTATGGCTTGCTTGTTTCTTTAAGAAGGTATAAGGCTTAAGGGAGAAAAGTGCCCAAGAACATAAAAACTAGAGAAACAGTTTAGGAAGGTCCCACAGGTTGTCATGAGAACTGATTAAAAGTCAAAGACACAGGTTTCTCAGATGTGCAAACCAAGACAGTGCTACTGATTTTAATAGCAAAACACTACTTTATACCAGCTGAGGATGTATCAGCCAGCCAGGCCTGGCTGATTTTGAAAACTGTCTGAGGGTGGGAGCATCAGACCATGCTTTCCTGTATCACCTCTCCTCTGCTAACCTGACTGGCAGCCGTCGTCTTCGGAAATGGCTGAGTAATTCAGTCTTTGTACCCATCCACTCTTCGGACCTCCCTGCTGAGTATCTCTACAGTGGTGCCAACTGCACTGGTACACACACTCATCAGGAAAATGGCTTGTGCCACACGCTTGGCTTTCCTACGCATCACCTCCTCAACATTTCATATCTGCCTAGCAGAGGCCTCCTCTGGAGGTGACAAAGGTGGCCAGCCTCAAGTCCACTCTGGTTTTCCCCTTTCTAACCAGTCCAACTAACTGAGACTCCAAACCATGCCAGCTGGTTTTGCAGTCTGCAGCTGTCCACCGGAGAGGACCGAGCCACCTCCCGCCCAGCAACGCCAGGAGGCGGATTCCTGTGCAAAGAATGATTAGTTAATCCACTGTTGGAAAGAATATTCCTTAGAGCGCACAAGAAAAGAGAATATTTTACTTTGCAGTTCATAATAAAGACAGTCAAAATGCTCTACTGTTAGCAGTTACTATGGTAACTGCTAGCAATTTATTTTAAAAAGGAGAAAGACTCATTTTTTCACTTGTTGCCTGATTTAGTTTTGTTTTCTTCACTTGAAATCTGCTATTACATGTAAACCAGCTACCAAAGACCATTGTCACGGGCAACTCAAAGATCCAGAGCAATCCAGCAGGCCAAATGCTGCCTGCTGCTCGTGAACTGAAGTTTCAGTGGCTTCAGCAGGACTACTTGAAGAGTAACCCAGCAGGATGCAGCTTAAAAACCTCCACGTCTTTTGTATGCCCACTTCAATTTATTGCACTGAAAAAACAACATGGCCAGTTCAAGAGCTCTTTGTCACATAAAAGCCTGAGCTCGACTTTTAGACCCAAACTCACCAAACTGAATTTGAAACTGGGAGCCAGGGTTTGTTAGTACTCAGTATAGTTATTACATTTTTACTAGTGAAATAGCTTCCCTCTTTGTTGCTTTGCTAGTTACCCTTCTGTTTAAGATTGCTACCACCTCTGCAAAACACAAAATCTGGAAACTTCAGATCTTTCATCTCCCTTCATATGTCTTTCTTTATACAAAATCAAAGTTGCTTGCTGCTAGAAGCACAAGTGTCACTCATTATGCTGGAAAAAATAACAGCCTGGCCTTTATAACAAGACAATCTTAAATTCTAGTCCAAATTTTGCAGCTGGATTGAACACTGTCATAATGTCATGAGGATGAAGAAGGAAACTTAGAGCCAAAACTATCTTTAATGACAGAGTTACCTGCATGCATGTGAAACCATTTTACTGATTTTACGGGTTGGGAGGGAATATAATGATTATTTGATCTGACTTTCCATGCTACACAGGCCACTGAACTTCACCCAGAATATAAAATACAGTTGTACTGAAACATACAGGCTATTCTCACATGAGAACATTTGGGAACCATTACCAGCATAAATGAAGTATCAGAGGCAGCCTGTGACATCAAGAGCGGGGAAAGCCAAATAGTTTGAATCAGGACAAAGAAAATACCAAGAGACAATGTACATTCATATTTAAAAGGAATGAACTGGCAAGCATCTTAAAGTGGTGTTATGAGGGGAAGAGAAATTGGAACAGCTTCATGGATGTTAAGTAGTTGTTCTTGGAAATCAACTAAAATGCAGAGCCTGGAAACATACAACGATAAGAACTATTTGGCATTCTGATCCTATTCATAAAAAACATTTCTACTTTAATAAATCAGGCTCTTTTAGGAAGTGCTGACTTCGTACATTTTGGCTTTATCAACAGTACTTCAATAATGTTTAGGAAATTTTCACAGGAAAACCTCGGGTGTTCAATTAGTTTTAAATGTTTTAGGGTAAGAACTGAGATAATGAAATTATAAGGATAATGGTGGCTTAATGCTTTGTGGCTCACATGAGATTTATAGGTTCCAATATAACCTCAAGCTGTACATATGGCATTATACAGGGGGAAAAAAAGGAAAAAGAAAAAAAAAGAGGAAAAAAAAAAAGAAAAGGTTCCTGCCTGGAGGAACAAGAGCATATGAGATCTGACTGCTGTGGGTGCTTTTTGGCTTGTTGGGTTTTGGGGGGCTTTTGTGGTACCAGTGCTTTGTCTGGATGGAGTGACTAAGAAATGCTGCTCTTTCAAATGCCATCCGTACTGCTGCCCAGTCCTCTGAAATAACGAACAATGTTAACGGAACAGCATCTAAACAGACTGGGACTTATTTTGCAAGATTCATTTCCTCTCTATGTAAATTATGCTCAGAGGGAATACAATGCAACCGCAAGCTTGAAAAAGCCTGCAAATATATGTCCGGCCCCCTCTCAAACTGCAACTGCTAGAACAGAAGGGGGTTAACTTTGCTGTGCAGATTCTGGGAGCTGGGAAGGGGGACGGGGAGATGGCAGGGCAGCAGGGAGCCAGAGTGGGCTCACGCTGCACAATTTGGAGCTTTGCGGCTCCAATTTAGCAGCCAACGGTAACTGTTTTCCCCTCTCATTCTCTGGCTTCAATTCAGTCAGGCATTTTAACTTGTGGAGAGGGGCCCCCGTACTGTGTGCTCCCATTACCCCCAGGAATGCTCCTGCCAGATTCCTTGGGAAGTCCAGGAGGGGCCGGCTAGAGTGGAATATTTTGAGGCTTTAACCTCACATGAGGATGCCTTGTCAAAGGTGGACAAGGCTTTGGGAAAAGAGAAACAGTGAGAAAGCTGACATGCCTGAAGACCTCAAGGCAGGAGAATCCCTAACGTGCTACATGCAGGAGCTGGCTTGCTCTTCCCTCTTCAGAGTGAGCGCGGTACTGCGTCAGGCGGGAGCCTCCGGGAGGCCTCAGGCTGCCTCGGCCGGAGGCTACAAGCTTTCGGAGCGTACGAGGGAGCCTGCCTGCTGCTGTCGTGGCCGCTCAGCTCTTGCCCCTTCCTGAGGCATGGCTGCTTCCAGGCAGATTGCCGTAAACAGCTTTGGGACGCCGGGGATGGGAGACAGTATAAAGTATCAGCAATGGATCTTCGAGCTGCTGCTCTTAAGATGGAAAAGGAAAGGGGGGAATGAGGGTGAACAGGGCCCCTCTGGGATGAAGAAACTCCTCACAAAGCCAGCTGACACTCCCAGAAAGAGCCATGCAAACCCCTGCTATAAGAAAATTCATAGTATTTCAAGTATGAAAACTTCTGACTCACACTCCCTTTCCCCATGTAGAGCTTTACTACAGCCCAAGGGGAACCCTGCTGATCCATTTACATCAACAGAAATTGGATCTCATGACAAATTGCTGGTACAGGGGTGAACTGAGCACGCAGGAGAGGATGAGATGATCTCATCTTTGCACATAATGTCACAGCCTGCCCACTGACAACACAGTATTTCTAAAACTGGAGGAGAGCAAGAGCAGGTTGTACATGTAGGTATCGCACAACGTTTCTTGCCGTCTTTGATGGCAAGCCTGATTCCTGGGAACTCATTAAACATCACTGGGTTCTGTAGAAGAAACCCTGTTTTGGGTTCCTTCTAGGTCACATAAATTATAAAGTTACCATCTCCCCCCGAAAGCAGGACTGGCCAGAGATTCCTCCATGGAGAGGAAGAATGCCCTGCAGCCACAGCAAGAGGGAACTCGGGAGCTGCGTAATTTCTTTTTCCACTGGAGCAGTGCTATACAGAGAGGGCTATACTTTAAATCTGAGAACAGCTATATGAGCCCATTTTAGCAGCCTTTTCATTTATATATGGAGAGCATTCAAAGGGAAATATTATTATTCCTTGGCTGCGTCAAGCGAAGGTCTCATCGATTCTTTCATCTGACCTATGCTTCTTTCAGGAATGACAGGAAAGGGCCTTTCAGAAAGACATAGTTGGAGAGAGCCCAAAGGAGAGAACCAAGAATGATCAGATGTCTAGAAAAATGCAATGTACAGGGAAAGATAAAAATGAATTGGGATTGCTTAGCCTGAAAGAGACTTGGAGAGGATGTGATAACAGTCTTCCAATAGATAAAAGTCTGCTGCACAAACCAGAGGTATAACCTGCTTTCTGATGGTGGCTATAATGAGAAGTAATGGATTTAAATTGCTGCATGGCAGACCTAGGTAAGATACTGGGAAGAGCTTTCTACCTCAAAGTTTATGTAAAGCACTGGAGAGGTTGTACAGTCTCATTACAGGGGGTCAGAATTGGCCTTAGTATACCTAACCATTCCTCAGGGCTGATGGATGCAACAGATGACCTGCCTCCCAATCCTGTATTTCTTTGTGCTCCCAAATCTATCTTTGTGTATAGAAATATAGAAACCTGCATACTGAGCAATAGAGATAATGGAGGATCCAGCATAAAGGAAATCTTGCACTGAATGAAATCATTGCCACTTGAAGTATAGGAAGCGCTTTTGGAAGGGCTTCTTATTGGTTATTATTCATTTTATTTCAGGTATTCATTTTATTGGCTGTTACACACCAGGGCCGAATATTGGATCCAGAATGAAGAAACGTAATGGAGATCCTTGGGTATCATGATTTTATGTGAGATGAGCAGAGCTCTAAACTTGCAGTGGGCTTGGCAAAAGCAGGTGCTTTTACACAAGCAGAGCCCAAATGGACTCTGTGGACTTCTGCCATCTGAGCAGCTGCCCACATCTGCCTGCAACCGCAGGAGCGCCAGCAGACACGTTTCCAGACCTTCCCCCTAGCAACAGCCTTGAAAACCAATCTTGGGCTTTGAGAGATGGTCATTGATTTTCCCTTAAGATCACAGGTTACTCACAGTTCCTTCCACAGCCCCATGTTGGATGCAAAATGCCTTTTTACTGTTTTATTACATCTCTCTTCTCATAGGTAAACTGCTGAGAACATTGTTAATGCTTAACTTACAACAACAGCAGGAATAATAGCATAGTGAAGTTCAGCACTCACAGGATAACACTGAATTGACAGAAACATGAAATTATATATTATCTGATGCATGAATAATGCTGGAAAAAACTATTAGTTTTTCATGCTCAGCAGAGTTAAAAATCAATAAAGTTTTGTAAAGGTTAGATCATTTCAAAACTTCACAATTACTGAGCACCAGTTTTTAAGAAAAACGCCTGTTGGATATTTGACAGAGTACAAATAACACTGGCACGCAGAAGTCACATGCCTCATTGACTTCATAATCTTCTCCTTCTTTCGCTGAAAAATAGTTTCGGTGCCCAGGAGGGGCAGCCGCCTCGCTGGGGACGTCGCCGGCTGCCCCACGCAGCCCCGCTGCCGTCCCCACGCTGCTCCCCACAGGCACGAGGGTGCGTGCAGTTCACCTTCTGTCAGGAGGCATGCCCGAGGCTGCAGCTGGGCTTGCAGCAGCCCTGGAGAGGCAGCGGAAAGAGGTGGCACAAGCTGGCTCAGATGCCTCCATACAGCAATCTGTGCTCCACTGCCACCACCATGGACACAGCTCGGCCCGCTCGGCATGGAGAGATGAAGAGTTGCATCCAAGCAGCAGGGGAGTCAAGAGGCAGAAGCTGCTTGGTTCGGACACCATTCCCAGCTGCACACCAGAAACAGGAATGGCAATTTTCTCCTAGCTGCCCAACTAATGCAGAAATTCAATAAACAAGCAGAGAAGAATGTGGAGCAAAGGGGCAAAATCAGCCCTGGCACATGTGGCTATAAATCTACTCTCTGCAGATCAGAGGAAGACAAAGACCAGCGCAAAAGAATTATATATGGCTGCAAGGAAGTAAAATGTATGTATGGAAGCATGTAACTGTTTTCAAACCCAATTTTATACTTTTTCTTATAGAAACCTTTACCTCAAGGGAAGAGGTCCATTTATATATAAAGGACATGTAAGAAGTCGACATCAGAAGAGATGCCAGGGAAGGAAGTCTGTGTGCTTTCTATACTATTAAACGCAGTTTGCCAGAAGTATCAAAAAGGGTCTGCCAGGAGAGCCAGATTCTTATGACAGACATACATAGAGAAAATTAAGTTTGTAGCAGTAACGGATGGTGTGTCATTAATTAGAAAGGACGTAGTGTGGTTCGAGGAACAACTGCAGCATGAAAGGTAAAGCTAACGACAGCACCAGCCTCACAAAGGGGATGCGTAGCCGCGACATGTATATGCTGTGCCCAGACGTCTGCGTTCTCACATCGTTCTGATTTTGAAAGGTGTCATATGGCAGCACAGCAGGCTAATGATGCAGCATGTTTGGAGGTATTGGTTTAAGGGGCTTTCTTTCCCCCCCAACCCAGTGAAAAATAGTAGAAATGGTGAATTTTTGGAACTTAATGGGATCATACTGTTCTTTCCTCACATTGTCAACTTCACTTAATTTCCTCCTTCCCATTAGCGTGTCTAATGCATATGGCAGGCGGAAGCCTGACACACTAGCGGCAAACAGACTGTTGTACGAAGGCGGCAAAGTGTTAAAACAATTGAGCAAGTGAGTACTAAAGTTTGCTGCTCTGGCCATATGGTACAGTGTTTAATTTCCCGTAGTGAAAGAACGTGGCTGTCATAGAAAAAGATGAGGAATAAATTTACTTGGGGCAACTTATTATAATGAAGAATGACTTCTCTGAGGAAGCAAACAGAAGAATTTAAACTCTGATGAGAAGCATATGGGAAGCATTAAGATATAAGCAAGGGTAGCAGGGCTCCGTGCTTTAAAAATGAAAGACATTTAATCGATGCTTGTTGCTGGTGTTGACATATGGAAGTGAGAAACGGGTTTTGATTTGGAAGACAGGAAGAAGGTTAATAGCAGCAAAGGTGGTTGTGGCATGATTGATACTCGGAGTAGCGAAGGCAGAAAGGGAGAGTGCGCGTCACGCGGTTAGGCGGCGTGCTCAGGAGAACCACACGACGCAGAGCAGCGGGAAGGCGAAGCGGCGGCGGGCAGGTCACTTGGCGCTAAGCGCAGCTGACGAGCCAAGCTAGCAACGACCAGACAGTAAGCCACGCGCAGCAGGGGAGACCGGGCCCGGCAGGAGCAGCAGCGCTGGCGGCGCGAACGCAGAGGGGAGGAGATCGGCTGTTTTCCAGGATCGGTTTGGTGCAGAGCCCCTGTACAGAGAATGATGGAAGGAGATGGGGGAAAGGAAGGAAACAGGGAACAGTGGTATCTGAGGGGTGTCCAGCGCTGCTGCCCTCTGAGCTGCACTTTCCCAGTGCGCGTGCAAGACAAGTTAAAGGGAGCGAAGTGAGGCTGGAGGGGTCTCCCCCGGTATCAGCTCACACTTCACATGGACCGTTTCTCTCTCAAGACCTGGTGGGCTCCGTCAGCCCTGCCGGCTGGCTCTTCCCTCTCCCCTGCAGTAGTACTACGCGTTGCACACCAGGACACGGCAGCAGCGTGCCCCGTCCGCAGCAGCCATGGAGCGGCACACGGGAAAGCAGCTCGACCCTGCCCCTCCGGCTGCTGAAGCAGTTCTGCTGGCCACCGAGCGTGATGCTCCCAGCGCCTTACACCTGCCCCTGGGCGTCTGCCAGTGCCACAGAATATGAGGCTGAAGGCTCCCTGCTCAGGCACAGACTTTCAAAAACTCTTGCTCCACCCCGTCCCGCAGCCCGGGCTGCAGACACGCAGCTTCAGCCTGCGGCGCTACTTCTAAGTGCCGCGAGGTCAGACAGGCCCTGATATTAGAGGCCTGACAGAGAGCAGCACTGTGCAAGTGGCAGCACCTGCAAGAGCTTGCCGATCCCCACCGACAGGCACAGCCAGCCACCGAGGCGTGTGGAGGGCCGAGGGGCCGAGCTGAGCTCGTATTTTTCTCCCTCCGGCAGATTTCTATTAAATCCAGCTTCCTAGAGGTGAAAGGTGAGTTCATGTGCTGCCATATGATTTAGCATTTAATACCCGCTCATTCCGACTGGTTCTGTTACTTTCTCTAGATGACAGTCGTAATTCCAGCACACCGCACTCATTTTTACTTGTTAAGTACTGAAATTGTGTCCAGATAGTAAGCATAATATGGATGCCTGGCTGGCCAACTCCATTACTCCAGGTACCTTTCCCTTTCAAGCACAGAAAGGTGCTAGTCTGTCCTCTATGGTACACAAGGCCAAAGAGTCTATTTTAGAAAGAAAAGCTAATTAAAGGCATTTAGGTAAACAAAAATGCAACAGAGGATTTTATCAAAGGCAGCTTGTGCCTGATTAACCACACAATGTTATTCAAGGAAGTGATCTGCTTTTTTTACAAACTAGGCTTCAACAGTGTACTTAATATGACACAACATAGGAAGATAAGGGTTTACCTGGAGACAGCAGACAGCTTTAAAATTGTAAAAGGTGGGTGAGAACTTGTTAAAGGGAATGAGGCAATTGCCTCTCTGTGAGGAAGACATTTCTGGTGGGAGGTTACTTAGTGTCAACCCTCAACAGCTGGTTTTGAAACCAATTTGACTTTGTATTTTCACTGCTGATCTTGGCATAAAGTGCTGGTGCACGCAGAAGTGATCTGCAGATGTAACAAAGCTGAAAAGTACTGTCAGTTAAAAAAAGAATCAGAATGTCAAGTGGGAAGAACTAGAAAAACAGAGATGGAATAAAGCTAGGTAGTGTGAAGTCGTGCACTTAAGAGACTAGTAACAGAATTCCTACTATAGGCTTTGGCTCATTAGTTGGAAATAACTAAGTAGGAGAAAAACCTAGGTATATGATTTGATCATTGGATAATTATAAGTCAGCAATGTAATCTGGCCATAAAAAAGGTAAGTAAAATCCTAGGAAATGCTATGAGAAGTGTTTCCAAGAGAAATAAGGAAGCACTGATGTCATTGGGCAAGGCTTGAGGCTTTGGTTGGAGCACTGAACCCAGTACTGACCAAACCTATTCAAGGCGGAGTGTCAGACTGGAACAGGCCTGGAAAAAACGTGGAGCAGATTGCTTTGTATCAAGGCATTGGAAGCCTATGCCTACATTGAAGAATAAGGCTGGCACACAAACAAATAGGTCTAAATCAATCAAGAATACATTTTAGCTGGAAATCAGCCTTCCCAAATAAGTGGATTCATGTGTAGCTTTCAAGTGGGGTTTGATCTGACTTTGAATCTGTGTTTGATGCGGTTAGCGAGGGAGCTTGTTAAGGTCGCTACCCAGACTCGTACACTTTGGACCTGAACAAATGAGAGACCTGTAACACATACCGACTGTGACACTGTTGGCAAAGGCCTGCTTCATACCAGCCTGGCACCCCGGAGACTACAGTCTTTCCTTTTCTAATATGTGAGACCTGCTCCCAGCCTCCAAGTATGCCTCTGGTAGCGAGGAGCCCTGGCCAGCGCGGGCAGCGCTACAGAGAGTTTCTTCTTGCCTGGCTTCACAGGAGGCAGAGGATAAATCAGACCAACTCTGCAGCGGTCCAGACTGACACCAGCAGCAAAAAATATCCCCAGAATAAGGGAATGAAAAAGATGACTGAGTATCATCTGAATTCAGTAAGTTCTTGCTGCACTGAGCTGAGCTAATGAAAGCTCACCCTGTGCTGAACAGCTTCCCAAACTGGAAGATGGAAGCAGAGTCATGCGTTGGGTCAACCAAGCCTGGAGGTCTCTAGAGATCTGAGGGGAACTTTCATGCACATATGGAAATGCTGCAGTCGGCTCCCTTCCCACCTCCTAGCCCAAACCCAGGAGAAGGTAAGGCATGCAAGGTTAAGCTGAAGATGGGGTGAATTCATGCATTAGGAGAGCTCACATACTGCTGCTCTAGCAGCAATCCTGGAGTCACAGAGTTGGGCTTTGAGGCCTCTCCCTCCTGACAAAACCTTTAGAGCTCCAAATAAAACAGACTCTTGTGGGTGGGGGGCAACCCCCATCCCCCTCTTCCCAGCCGCCAATCAATCTCAGTCTGGAATTTAATTAAATATTTAATGAGCACAGCAGACAGATGAAATACCATGTTTAATTTTGAAATCATACATTTACTTATTAGACCTTTAAGATACCAATTTGGTTTAAAAAGATAATATTCCTTTAATTTTCTCCTAAAGGCCACAGAACTTAATTAATGAGAAAAAATCCAATTTTAAGAGTCAGAGACAGGTAGTTACATAGAGAATTGAAAAACTGCACAAAACACATTGTCTCATGAGCCCTCTGGGGGAGGGGGGGTGTTAGGAAGAGTAGGAAACTTAACTCTGTATCAGTCTGCCTGGTGACAATATAGGGATAAACCAGACAGCTTCAGTAAGATTTGTGCTTTACTAACGCGTGTTTGTTTTCCATTATCCACCAAGAAATTTTGGGGAGAAGGATGAACACTTGTCTTGCAGCAAACACTGTAGGACTCGAATATCCAAGAGTGTTAAAAAGGGAGCTGCTGTAACAAGGAGTGAAAAGATGGGGCTAAGTCATCAGTTACGAATTGGCATCACTCTCTTAAATGAATTGCGCAGCTCTGATAATATAATGAAACTGGACTCAATGAAGCAATGAGACCTTACCCCCAGCTAAGGTTCTGGCATAAAAGTCACACAAGGATGGAGAGAAGGGGGAATGATATGCTGCATAGTCTCGTTGAGCAACCTTTCCTGAGAAAGAGTAGCAGGCAGTGAAGTGAGAGGACGTTAGGGAGAATACAGAATAGTTCAGATCCTGGAGCATGCACTGGTGACAGAGGAACTATGCCTATCCAGGCCAGCAAAGGACAGAGTCAAGGGAAAGGGCCACCAAGGTTTTGAGGGGTAGTCTTCAACTCCCTGCAATACTGCTTGAGAAATGTGCGTATTTTTAACTTGAGTCATCCTTGAAAAAAGCAGAGCTGAAGGTTACTGAAGATTCAGGAACTCAAACTCTTTATGCAAATCCAAAAGATAGTTCAGGAATTCAAAAGCACAAAGCAACTGTTGCTCCTGTTTTCAAGAAGAGCAAGAAGTAGGGCTCAGGGACTACAGACCAGCCAGCCTCACCTTGATTGCTGGGAAAGTGATGGAGCAAATAATCCTAGAAGTGACTTCAAAATATATTAAGAACAAGAAGATGACTGGGAGCAGTCAGCATGGAATTATGAAGAGGAAATCATGCATGACCAACCTGATAGCCTTCTGCAATGAAATGACCAGCTTACTGGATGAGGGGAGAGCAGCAGATGTTTTTATCTTGACTTTCGCATGACTTTCAACAGTGTCTCCTGTAACATCTTCATAGGCAAAATGAAGTATGGGCTAGACAAATGGACAGTAAAGGGGACAGAAAATGGCCTGAACTGCCAGAGTTGCGGTGAAATTAATTATCAAATGTCCTTCATTTGAAGAGATCCTAGGCCATTTTTCTACTTCTTTTAGTGTCCTTTTTTGTCCTGCCACCTCAGGCCTCCTGATAATTATATAACAAGTACACTTCAGGATGAAGTGATTATGAACTGGGAGCTGCAATCACACTCGGCACAAATCACATTTTCACCTATGTATGTGCTGTAAACCTGTGACCTGGTTGCAGTGCTGTCAGACACACTGTGCAAGAACAAAACCTCAGTCAGTACCTCTTCAGCCAGCCAGACCAGCTGCTCTTTATAAAACAAGCAACATAACCTGCTGCAGTGGTCTGCTTGAGGGGTAGAATTGTATGAATACAGCGAGGCCATGTGGATGGGTGCATAGCTGTGTACACATCGTTCAAGTGGGAAAGCCAGAAAAGCACATTATGTACACACACAAGTGGCTGCCTTGTAGGTTAATAGCACTTGGAGGCTACAGTCTTGAGTCTCTAGATAAATGTGTGCAATTACTTTGTTAAACAAAAAGGGATTCCCTTTATCCATATTTGAAATTTGCCTTCAAGAATGCTGAGGCTAAAGGTACCTCGGGGAGTTAATGGTAATAGGACATAGATTCTACTGCCGTATCTTTATAGAATTGTTTCCTGAGACCTTGAAAAAGCCAAGAGTCACTTCTAAAAAATCTGATATATTTTCTAGCACAAAGAGCCAGATTTTATCCTTTGAAGTATGCGGTTTGCTGGGAGGTGAATGGTCAGGAATTCCTTGCACTTTATAGAAGACATCACACTTAGGATTACCCTGCACTGAACTTCTAAAACTACTGAAATACAATAATTTCTTTCTTTTCCCAGATTCATTCCTTTCCTTACTGTTAGAATGACAGTGCTGTGAATTCTCCCATCAGCCAGATCCAGTACCTCTTTCACAAGAAAGAGACTCCTATTATCTCCTGTCCAGAGAGACCATCACTAACAGCAAGTAACCTACTTTGTGCCACCACAGCACAGGCAGCACTAGAGTCTGGAAGCATTCAAACGCATGGGGAACAAAGCTGAATGCAAAGACCTTCATCACATTAACCCTTTAACATGAGGTTGGATACACAGAAGGTGGTGGCTTCTCCCTGTCAGCTGGCCTTGTCTGCAAGGGATGCCTACAGGCCAGGACAGAAAGGCCAGGCAGAAGCACAATTCCAAATACCTTGTCCAGACTTGCATAAAGAGACAGTGCAAGTATATAGTTAAGAGTAGAGGACTGTGGGCCAGCGTGAGGACAAGCCAGGTTGGAAGAGTGCGTGTGGAGGAAACCTCAAGGAAAAAGGAATGTAACCTCTCTGCTCTGCAGAATCCTGGGAAACATTAATGCTGTGGTATCAACTCTAAGTCACAGGAAATTATTATAGCATCGGTTAAGTACATGTGAGGCCACATTTGAGATGCTGCATGCCATTCTGGTCACCTTATAAAAAAGGATATTATGGAAAAGTACCAGAGGGCAACAAATATGACTCAGACACACAGCAATTTTTAGAAAGGTTAGGTAAACTGAATCTGCATTCTTTACAAAAAAGGAGATTATAGGCCTTATTAAAGTACTGCAGAAAACTTCTGAGAAAGGAAGAAAAAGCTTCTGTAGCCTACTTGAGCTAGGATGCATGAATGTCATCAGCAAGGGAACAGACAAACTAAAAGGATTGAGGAGGCATTTCAAGGAATAAATTAGCTGGAAGAAAAATTGAGAGCTGCTAAATAAAAAGCTGAAAGAATGTGAGGCCAAGAGAATTATTTAGCGGGGGGGGGGGGGGGAGTACTGTGTGACAGGATAAGATAACCTTGGGCAGCTCTTTTAAAATAAGGAATAAAATAGGAATCCAGCTGGGGTATACTGGAGGTAAAGCGCGCTCAGCTGTGTGCTGGTGATTGCAGGAGTCAATGACACGAGCAGCATTAAATGCTACACAATAATCAGTGGACCAAGAGGTGGATCTCCCTCTAGATCATGAGAATGGGATTATACCATCAGCATAAAAAATCTGTGAGAGGGCTGGGAAATGCCACAAATTTCCTGTTTTCTGAATTTCCTATAAATTAGATGGTCCCAAAGGACTAAAAGGGATAACAGCTCTCCAAAATCCATGAACATTACAGACTGCAGGAGGAAATCCCCTAGATATCAGCGCATGTCAGGAGGTCTGAGACATTGTTTTTGGGACTGCCTGCTCTCATGCTGTGCTTGCAGGCACACCCCGTGGCAGCACAGGTTTTTCAGGAGTTATGTTCCTCTCATCCTCCTGCGGATGGAGGCATTATGAAGTGCGAGTTCTCACAGGACACATCAGAAAGAAAATCCTTCCCTGCTCGATGGGGGCTGATGGTTTTAGGGATGCCTTCTCCCATTCTTTTGTTTCCTTGCCTAACCACATTTCACCAGTACCATATGTGAGAGCTCGTGGGGAGCTGCAGCCACAGATGATGTCAAACCAGGTGGTCTCTCCCAGCAAGATACCCGCCGTACCCTGGTTCAGGAAGGGCCAGGGTCAGGGCAGCTGGGGAGGGGATGTGGAAGGGCCCCAGCAGCAGCCGAGTCAGGCGCCTTAGGTCTGCTCGAGGCTGTACTTTCCTGCCTCTGCAGACTTGGAGCCGGCAAGGAGGGCTCCCACGGGCGGCCTGCGATACGCAGCAGCGGTGGGGCTCTTTGCTGGCCAGAGGCCTCTGAGAAACTCGGGGCTGGCTGAGGGGGGCGCGGAGCTAGCTGGGGCTGCTTTAGTCTGACCCTACCTGCCTGCTGTGTGGAGCCAGCACAGCGCCTCATCCTGCCCAGGAAGCAAGGGCACTCTCTCCCCCTGTGGCCTCCCACGGCCCTCAGCCACATCAAAAGCAGCCGGTGACAGTGAGGGGACCAAAGGGGACAGAGAGGTCCCCTTTGGCTTACACGGGGGTTGCCAACAGAGTGCAGGAGAAGAGTCTGTGCTAGAGGTAGGTTTTTGTAATGCAAGGGCCACATGGCAAAGGATTCACGACAGAGTGATGGCTTTACCGCATTAGAAGGAGAGGGAGCAGAAACATGCTCTCTGACAGCAGTGTTGGAGCTGGTGAGAATCAATCTGGGAGCTGCTGAACTTCTCCTATGGCTCCCCTAGGTCTTACACACTCAGACATGCTCAAATACACTGTGTTCTCCCACCTTCTAAAAATGTGGGTATGAAATCCCCTGTATCCAGCAAAGGTCAGTTTTGCAGGGACACTCAGAGATGGTGGAAGCACCTACAGGAAGAACAGAGTGAGGGGGAGTAGTTCTTTACTTCATGTTGGCTAAAGGGCCTCAAGAGGGCCATCCCAAAGGCTCAACTTGTGAGCCTGAAACAAGCAGGAGCCAAAAAGCAGCAGGAGCTGCTAAGCTGTCTGGGCAGTGCTCATTTTTTATGCAGATCTTGGAAATTGTTGCCACTCTAGGAAAAACATAACTAAATAAAATGGCTGGGAGGCAAACAGATTTGAGTTTAAACAACATGAATTTAAAATACGAATAACCATCTTGGTAGATTAATCAATCCAAATGTTGTGGTTGTTGTTCGGGGAATTTTTCCTCCTCTGCAGCTGTATCTTGCTAAGTAACATATTTCTATTTCAAGGCTGTTAATGCTGGAGCAGCTGCAACAATCTCTGGAAATTTTTAAAAATCATGATGAAATTAAAGGCAGAAGCATAAAAACAAATCCTTCACAGCTACCCTGGCTGATGGCATTATAACAGTAAGTCATTTTCCGTACATCATATTGGCAAATGCTGCTTTTAGCCAGTGCAAGTCATGTATGTGTCTTAATGCCTTTTTTCTTTTTGCCACCTAATTATCAAATATTAAGAAATTGAGCTCCATGGCCTTCCTACAAGGAGGGATGGTGTAGTTTATCTTTCTTTTTTCCCTTTCTGTTAAAAAGGCCTGGAGTAACTGACCATACCATCAGTTAGAGAGGATTTTGTTTGTTGTTTCTAAGAGGTCCAGGTTTCAAAACTGTGCACACCTAATTGCACAGAAACAAGAGCTGTGATTGAAAGCACAAATTAGGTATTTGCATATACAATGATAAAACTAGTCAGCTGTGCTCAGTAACTTGATTGTAGTGCCTGGCAGTGTGATTCTGAGCTTACAACATTTCTCTCGAAGTTTTTGAAAATAAAAATACAAATCAGATGTTGGGTGACCTGCTCTCATAGGTACCTAAGAAGTGTGAGTGAGGCTAGGAATGGAGCACATGTGACTGCCCTGAGTCTTCTACATCAGGAAAATAAACCATCCTTTTATAGAAGTCTTACTAAACTGCAGAGCTGTGGGATCGATTGCTTCCAATGGTTGTTTGAGACAAAGGGCTAGGAATCCAAATGTTCACATCACATCAGTGCTGTTCAGGGAAGAGAGATGAAAGAACCAGCATGTCCTTGCCCCACTGCAAAAGCATCGCCTCCAAACCACCTTTCTTCAAGGGTGTCAAAAGCCTCTGTAGGCTCCAAATCATTTGTAAAACCTGAAGCTTTTCACTCCTTAGCAGCTACCAGGCATTTACACACATAGAAATGGAAATAGTGCCACCACCACTGGGAAGCGCAGTATGCCTGAGATCCAGAATAAACTAGCCATTTAGGGCCGAATTTGTAAAAACACCTTTTACTTAAGAAGATGTAAACCAAGAACAAGGCTCATTTAGTCATTAAGTCCAGACACTTGAAAATGCAGGCAACTATTTAGTAGACATTTAGACCCAGCCTGGAGTACAACAGAGGCCCCAAAATTACAACGCGGTACAGAAAGAAGTCAAGAGAAGTCAGAATTATGCCATTAGCCCAAAGGAAGTGGGCCTGTCAGGTAAAAGGGCCCCTGAGTTTGGGGAGGACTCTACAGCTTAGAAACAAGCAAATGACAGCAGAAAATCCCTTTCCCCTCCCTTCAGAGACGTTCCCCTTGAGCTGAGGGAAAATGCCATCTCTCCCTGTAAGACACAGCACTAAGAAACATATCTGGCAGGGCCAGGATGGGTGCCATTCCCTCTCGATCTGCTGGGGGTTACAGAGAGGAAGGTAGTGCATCTCTTTGCTCACCATAAGAAGACAGAAACTGAGAGTGAGGGAGTCTCCTAGAAGATGGTGGGAGGAAACAGCTCCTGTCTTCACAAAAGCTTGCAGAAGTGAAGAGAAAGGGGATTGGGAACATAATTCAGGCGCACAGAAGACGCTAGTATTTCCTTTCCCTTCAGGTAGGATCCAGCATGTATGGATTCAGCATGTATGTATGAAGGAGAGGAGAGATGTGAAAAACTATCTCCAGGTCTTGTGCTTTCCTGGCAGGGTTTAGGCAGGTGTTCTCCTATCCAAAGAAGGCTGTTCTTTGGCCTGATCCTGTTACAGCACCCATTATGATCAGGCAACTACACCAGTCAATTTTAAGGGTCTTTTTTATTTATTACTGTCTTCTGTTTTTCTTTTTTTTTCTATCTTTCTTCGGCAGAATGAGTTTCAGTTATTTCCCCATGAACAGTTTCCAGCTTTTTGCCTTCTAAGGCTGAAGACAAAGGCGAGAGCGTGCTGACAAAAACCAGCTCTATCAAAGCACGATAAAGTTCTTGCTGTCTGCCTTTATCACAGATCTAAGCAGTGTCAGGCACCCAAGATTTAAGCAAGTGGCAAAGCTAAAAATAGATGGAACAAATGCGCTTGTTGTTTTGACTTTTAGGAATTATTTATTACAGATGAAATCTGCTTTCTGTTTAATACATGCAGGGGAAAGGGAGGGGAGGTTCTGGGAGGCTTGGATGTGCTCAACTCTTGTCTTGCAAGTGCAACATAGCTGAGACACAGACCCTGAGCCTGCATGGCACACTTCTCTGCAACTCTCCCCTGGCCCAGAAGAGCCCGTGATCTTGTGGAGGGACTTGGGTGGGTCGATTCCTGCATCTGCACAGAGTCTCACTGGTTTCAGTGCCAGAGCAGACCTTGCTGCAGAAGCACAGTCTTGTGAGCCTGCTGTGGCAGGCTCATGGGGAGCCAGACACAATCTTAGTCCTCAACAGACACGAAAGAAATGAACTAAAGAAGCACTGAATACTCTCCCACTCGGATATTTCTCAGGCCTGGACATTGGCATCACTGATGTGATTACATCATGGTCTCTTTTTCACCATGGTTTCTCTTCGTGGGGGAGGGGGAGAAAGGAGCTCACACTGCTTGGTTTTGTGGAGGCCAAAAGTATAAATGGACTGAAAAATGAGTGGACAAATTCACAGCAGCTACACCTCCGAGCTGTTACTAAACACAATGATTTAGATGCTTACAAGTCCCTAACCTATTAACTGCTGAACAGGTAAATAGCAGGGAAGGAGTGGTCTGTATTTTCCTCTTTTCTTATACTTCTTCCCTGAACATCTGCTACTGGACAATGTCAGAAACAGGCTACAGAGCTAGAAGGACCTTTGATGTAACCCAGGAGGGTCATTACCATGTTCTGAAGGGCTGAAAACTCCCAAGATTTCCTTATTTGCTCTTGACCCCAGTGCATATCCTTAAGTGCTGCCTGGTCTCTGCTTTGCCCGGCTAATGACCTCATCCTTTGCTTATTACTGGAGGACTACTCTTTCTTTGATTAATCATTCTCTGTATTAATATCAAACAGCCCTCAGCTTTCTCAAGCAGATTACTGCTTCTGTCAAATTATTCCCTCCCCCTCAGATAGAGAAAATGGATAAATGATGACCATCAGTCCATGGGAGTGAAACAGATGCATTTTAAACATAGCTTGGGGGGAAAAAAAGGAAAAAAAAAGAAACCCTACCACTGAGTTAGCTTTTGATATAAACTTGAAATGACTTGTGAAATAGAAGATCAAGAGTCGTAAAGGCTGAGACCTATATTTTGGGTTTCTACAAAGTTGTGCGAGAAAATTGTGAACATCTTTTTTGTTGTTGTTCCCTTAAAGAGGCTTCAAAAATGGAGCTGAATTTTCCTGAAGAGTAAGTTAAAATGTGATATTTAACCTTTTTTTTTTCTTTGATTTTCAAGGTGGAAGGAAGATGTCTTTTTTGTAAAGCAATTAAAATTGCATTTTACAAAGAACCTGCTGGTGTAAGCTAGCTAAAATATGAGCTCTTTCTAATTACAAAGTCACTTTTGCTCAGAAGATCTCAAAGCAGTTTAACCACTTTCCAGAATCAATTGTCACATGCAAGACAGTCAGGTGTTGTTATCATGCTTTACTGTCAGATAAACTAAGGTAAATTAGGCTTTCAGTCATCCTGATTACTCAAATGAGTCAGCCAGCAGTGTCACTGGAGCTGCTCAGGTACAACCTGCTCAGAAGTAGTCCAAGGCAGTGACAGAATGAGTAATACTGCACAGGAGCCCCAACTCCCACTCTGTTCCTCTAACGCCTCACTTCCTCCAGTAAGCTCCAGACACTTTGTTTGCTCCCCGGCATCTCATACGAGCTGGGGCACGGAACTGCTGAAGAGGGTTTTTTTTTTTCCTTCTAACAACTTTTCTGGCAAGTTTAATAAATAGTATTTCAAAGTTTTTTAATATTCTCCTCTACAGCTGTGTGAATGGCACTGAGCAAGTTGTTATCTGCTGGATTTCAAGAACATGAGCTAATTTCTGAGCTCCTAAAATACCACCTGATTTCTTTCCCTGATCAAGAGACAACTGTCTCCAGCAAAATTTCATATGAACCTTTTCAGCAGCTTTCAGCAAAAAATGTTGCCTGGCCTAGTTAGGGGTGGGGGCGAGATGGACTTCAGCTTTCAAAGTGACAACCAGGTAGTTTCCCTCTGTGGTGGGGGTGCATTTCTGAAGGCTCTGTGAGTACCAGTCTCTGGTAACAGAAAGTCTGGGGCTGCTCTCAGTCACCCCACATGGCAAAGGCCAGGCACGGCCTGAAAAGCACTGAGCATTGGACAGAGCCTTTCCTTTCTGGCCCGGTAACCAGTACCTTGCAGCCCCGCGCCTGGAGATGGAGCCTTCTCCGTGCTATGTAAGGATGTGCTGGCTCAGATAAGGACCAGACAAAAGAGCTATGAAATCAATCCCAGGAGGTCAGAATAGTTATTTGCAGTTGTCGCTTCTTCAATGTATATGCTATAAATCTTTGATTCTCCCATGTGCAGCAAATCTCAAATGTTTTAAGAGGGATGGTCTCTGGCTTGGGCAGGGACCAGGGAGCCATCCTAAGCCCCTTTTCAGTGTTCCCCTGCCACCACCTTACTTTCTGGGGTGTAACACTTACGTACCCTCCTGCCCAGGCTTTATCTGCTGTGCTCCTGGAGGCTGGTACCTCATCTCTGGGAAACTCATGGGATGCTTGTCACTGGCTTGACAGACGTAAAAACAGATCCAAGTTTATTGCTGTTCTGTGTCCTCCATAGGAAGTTCATGGCTGTACTGCTTTCTGAGCCCTGTGAATAGATCAAAAGATACAGGAATGCTTGTATGTGCACTAAGTTGTTTCCACAGCATAAAAAGCTTGGCCCATTAGATCTTTTAAATAACACAAACTCAGATGTGACCTCCTATAATTTAAATAACTCTGGAACTCCAGTCAGAAACCTCTTTGATACGGCGCAGGGCCTGTAACCCCTCTGAAACCTTTCACAGAGAAGTAAGTCTCATACTATTTCTTTTTAAAGGGTTACAAAACAGAAGATAATTATAAGGAACAAGTTGTGGTCTCTCTGAGTTGGTCTCAATAACCAAGTTGCTACGTTCGACAAGCCAAAGTTCACTGAAGTAGCAGCAGTACAGATTGCATCTGTCTAAGTGTTCACAGGAGATTATTTTGATTTCTGAGACTGCTTTGCTTAAGGCTTTGTACAGAATTAGCAAGTCGCTGATTGAGTTTTAAGTTCTGCGACCAGATGCAGGCGGCCACAGGCAGCTCCCAAGGCTCCTGCATTGTCTGGGAGTTGCTGGAAGTTGCTGGCGCACAACAGACAGCAGAATTTTGGCCTCTGGCCAGTGCACAACTGTGAAAGGCTCAAACCACTGTACAAACAAAAAGGGCCCAGTCCCATCCAACAGCACCTTAAAAAGACCTTTATCATGCAAATATCCCAACATGGTTTGAACAAAAATCAAACAAACAGTGGAGAAAAAAACAGCTGTTAACTACAGCTTTGGTCTTTGCTGAATGGCACTCTCCCCCCCCTCCACAACTGTGGGGCTCAGCAACAGTAACATTAAGGACAGCACAACCAATCTGACAAAGCAGCAAAGAGAGGTGAGACAACTGAGTTTTAAGGAATGACTAGAAATCCCACAAGGAATTAAGCTTTTGAGAAAAGCCTGCGCCTCATCTTGAACGGCCTGAGGTGCTGGGATCATTTAGCTCAAGTGTTCACAAGCATCTAAATCCTTGTGTGCACTTGCAAGCAAACTGCTGCACCAAGTGATCGCAAGGGTACGGAGCAACACCCTGTTATTTGCTGCATGCATTTGAGCGTGTTCTGCAGCAAGACAAGCCCAGCAGTGAGCTCCTTCTAGTATAACTGAGGCACTGAGTTAAGCTGAAATTTCTCTAAATAGGTGCACAGTTCCTCTGAATTAAATATAGGCTCTAAGTCCTTATTTAGACGCATATATAACTGGCCTAATTTTTAAATACATAAAGGTTTTCCTATGACTTCAGTAAAAAGAAACTTGTGGTGCTCAGCAGTCTTGAAATTTAGGCCAACAACTTACTTTGTGTTTGGCCTAAATATTTAGGCGCTTAATACTCTCCAGCAGGAGTCAAGTATCTTAACTATTGTTGAGGAACTTGGATTGCGATCTTGAGGTACCAGTTTGGCCATGTATCTTACAGACGATCCAAAGACACCACTCACTAGGCTATTAACTTATTTCTCTTCCTGAGACTGTTGAAAATTAAAGATCAATGAACTACAAATTTGTTTCGAATCAGTACTTCCTTCAGTGGCCTACAAGTAGGCGACTAAAACTTACAGCCCGCGTGGGGACCATGCTTGGGCCTGGCAGATTGACGGGGGACGTGCAGCCGCTGCTGCGTTTGGGTGCGCCAGCGGCAGACTGCGCCGGCACGAGAGCGGCGGCACCCTGCCTGCGGTGTGCGGTGTCACCCAACGCCGCGGCACGCCTGTGTCTGTCCGGGCGAACGACCGCCCGTCCGCGCTGGGTGAGCGCACCGCCCGCCCTGCAGTCGCACCCCGTCGGATGCCCCGGTAGGGCCTGGCAGGTGGGAGGCTCCGGAAAGGGGGTGCCAAACTGAGTCTTCGGGGACCTTCGGGGCTCTTCGTAGAACTGTTGTTCATGTGCTCCTGCTGTACCTCCCGGCTTGGTTTGCTCTCACTGCAGCTCTTCAGAGCAAGAAGTCTATTTTTTATCCCCCAGGCTCATGCAAGGGTGATGAAATACTAGAAATCACAGCAACTGAGGAAAAGGAAAGAACTTAAATACATTTTTAGTTCACAGATGTTGTAATTTTGTCCAAGAGGCTTAGATGTAGTACTTTGCAATCGTCCCTTTAAAGTATGCCAGGAAAAAGTAAGCCAAGTCTTTGGCTGAACTGCCGTGGGCATTACTAAGACAAAACCCCAAACCCTCAGACAGCTCTCCCGCTGCAACCCCTCTCAAAGCTGCTGTCTCCTCCTCCTCCTTTCCGCCTCGCTCCGGGACCGAGCGAAGCCGCCCGCTCGCCGGGGAAAACTTTTGTGTCGGCGCCGCGCAGCCCCGCGCTGCCGCCGGCGCCCGGCAGGTGTCAGCGCAGCGCCGCCGCCGCCGCGGCTCCGTCCTTTCCTTTCCTTTCCTTCCCTTCCCTTCCCTTCCCTCGCCTCCCCTCCCCTTCTCTTCCTTTCCTTTCCTTTCCCTTCCCTTCCCTCCCCTTCCCTTCCCGAGCTTTGTTTTCCTCATTTATTTTCTGCACGAAGGTTTCACAGCTGCCCCGCTGCCAGGCCGCGCTTTCCATGCAGCCTCTGCCTCTCTCCTCCTCCTCCTCCTGCCCGGTTTGTGGTCCTACAGACTATCACTGTCTCTGGTCCCAGCTGCCACTGCTGATTTTTCATTACACTTTAATTTAAAACCGGGATTGGAATGGAAATGCCTTTTTGCCATTTGGGGTTTGCGAGGCCTGTGGTTTTATTGCCAAAGGCACAAACGTTGGGTACTACTGTTTTTCCAGAGTACAAGTGTAAGGGGCCTGCCAAAGGGGGGCAAAAGGCCCGGGGAGGCTGGCAGGGAACAGCGGGGGGAACAAATCCACCCCATAGCGAGAACATGAGCCCGCTCTCCGCTCATGCAGGGGTGCCGCTGGGTGCGCTAGGAGGAAGCGGGGGTGTAAGGAGCCTCTGGGCAGGGGGCCTGTGCAGCGCGCTCGCGAAGCCGAGGCGAGAGCACACCTGGCTCCCTTGCTTCCTTGAGGGGGAAGAGCACCCCAAACCAGAAGCAGGGTAACTGCTTCTCACTGAAAGCTCCCTGGCTGTCCTGCTTCGTTCAGCAAGCTGAGGGTTACATGGCACCCTGCTCAGTAGCAGCGCTTTGGAGAGAAGACAAAACTGGACTGAAGAAGATGTGTGAGAAGAAAAGGAGACCTGCTAGTCCCTGTCTCCAGTTCTCCTCTCCTTGTCTCCCCCAGGAAGCAGGAGGCTACAGGCATAACCAGGAGCTCTCCCAGGAGGTCAGCGGTGAGCCCGCCTAAGGAAGTGTCCCCCGGCATGGCCCCCACTGGCAGGACCTCTGCTGCTCCTCGTGTTCGCCTTCTCCAACCTCCTCCACGAATGCATGCGGAAATGATCAGAGGAAGGAGACAGAAGTAGCAGCGCTTCCATGTTCAAAATTAAGTTAAGCTGGAAGGAAATTTAGCCCCTTCTCTCTAGAAATAGATGGAGGAGGAGGCTGTGGACAGTTGCAGTCTTCAATTTAAATATTTAGCATCAGCACAGGAAGCTACTGTTTCCAGCTCGGCAGATTACAGATGGGAGCACCTAATCTCCGATCTGTTACACGAAAAAACAATTATTGTCTTCCCTCCTAGGGAGGGCCTTATCTTTTCCTGGCTACATCATTCCAGATGCCAGCCGGAATTTCTGCATTATCTCGACGGATCATACGGACTCTTCACACGTCCTACGTTTCAACCTCCTCCCCAGCTGGCCTTGGGCTGCTCCGGATCTTGAGTTTGTCTGGTATTGATACAGCATTTCGTTGCCCGCCAGGGCAGGCGCATGTGACGCTCTGCGGGGACGTACACGGGTGCTGCCCTCCTCCAGCGTTTTTCGTATCTGTCTGTGCTGCGGAGCAGACTCTCCGTCACGTACAAGCACTGACAACATGTTCAGCGGGACGGCGCACCCGCTCTCCTCCCTCCTCCCCAGGCCGGTGATGATACTGGCCTGTTGCCTCCAAAATATTGATCCTGCTCCCGTGCCCTCTCAGAGAGAGCCGTGTCCCCCCCTTCTGCCCTGCAGAGCACCCCTGCTCCCTGGCTCCCCTTTTCCCTTGCTTTTTAATACTGTTCTAGGTTATGCTAGAAAAGAAGACAAGATATCCCCATCAGCTTGCTCAGGCATTCGTACCACGCTTGCTGTGACATTAGCTGGCCTGAGAGGTGCACTGCGACGGAGCTAGGTGGAGGCTAACAGGGGAGGATGAAAATGCTGAATTTTATAATGGAAGAAACTGATAAAGACCCTTGAGAAAGCAAGAGACGTGGTCTCTTGCAGAAGAAAACTCAGAGAAAACCTGAACCAATATGCAATAAAAAATACTGAAAGACATTGCACCCAGTCCCCAATCCACTTTCACATCTTTGGCAATCAGATCTGGAAAGGAAAGGATAGTTTTCAGAATCAGTGTGAATGAAGAGGCAACAGGATTTGGCAGGAGCACAAATGTAGTAAAGGCTGAATAGAGAAATGTTTATGATTGAGTGTCATCTTCTTCCCTGAAGGGTGCATAGATATCCCAGTCTACCGGCTGTGACCCTCCAGGAAACATCTCTGTGTACAGAGATCTTCCTGTATCCATGTCAGACTGCAATTTCTAATTTCAATGTCTCTTTTTTTTCTGCTGTCTCTCTATTTCCAGGCTGGCCCTATATGCCAAGGCATAGTGACAGAAGGCTAGCAATGGAGGCTGTTTAGTCACATGGAGAAAGAACTGGCAACTGTCCAGGAGAAAAAATCAAAGAAAAAACAAAATTCAACCTCCCCTATTTGTTCTTCTCACCACGGAGGCAGAGTCTGCCCAGGTCACTGAATAATTAACAGAGCAGCAGCAGAGACTCGGATTACCTGCACTGGTTGGCCAAAGTAAGCTGGCCAAAGGGATTTTTAAGCTAGAGATAGGAAACTCTCTCATCGGCCAATTTAGACAGGGTGAGAAGTGTTCAGATGATTCTGTGTTCCTGAGGAGAAGCCATCTCCGTACGGGAGGGACATGTCTGGGCACATAGGAAGAGACCATCTATTCCCAGGAAGTATTTTCATGTGTCAGGTCTTCAGTGTTTGGAGGAATACTGAGGCCTACTCTGAGCAGGGAACCCTACCAACATAAAAGCGTGTCCACCAGGAGAAACTTGCTCGGGGCTCGACTGCCAGCATCTCTCAGGAAAGAATGAGCTCAGGGCTCTCAAACTTGCACCATTGCTCCCTGCGTTGCCACTGCTGGCAATACCAGGAACTCCTGCCCACACACCTGCGGGAAGCCGCGCTCGGCTGCTTGCACAGTATTTGCATTTTGCATTGCTGTGGGACACACCCTGTGAGATGCAGCTGCCTCGTCTGGCTTTGGGCCTGCTTTGTGCCTCAGACAAGACCGGGGGAACCTATGCCCACATCTTCCTCCGATATCATCCACTGACACAACTTAATCCTGACCTTCCTGCCAGTCCTTGTGGTTTTTACGGAGGACTGTCTCACAGGACACTCCAGAGTTTGCCAATCGTCACTGCATCTCCTACTCCCCACAACTCCCCCCACCATCTCTTCCAGTTTGTCTCCTACTGACAAAGCTGTAAGCGGCTCTTAATCACCAAAATCATTACTACTTATTTCTGGAAAAAGCTACACAGAACAGACAAATTTCCAAGGCTAGCTCATGCCGTAATACGGAGTGACTCAACAAAATAGTATCTCCCACAGTTTGCTCTCACACTTAGCTGCATTACTCATCTTTCTCATTGTCTTTTTTCTTCAGTAATAACGCTTTGCATTTTTTGAGCACTTTCCACCTGAAGATCACATAGAAGGTTGCAGAAATAAATGAATGAAACTGCCCAGCATCTCCCAGGGTCAGAAGAAATGGCAAGTACAATTATGTGACAAGTTATGTATTGGTACTTCTAAAACTTCTAACCTAAATTAAAAGTCTACAGTTTTGCTCTGCAAATTGTCTCCAAGGAACAGTTAGTCTCTGTCCTGCTCTTAGAGGCAATCACTAGCTTCTACACTGGAGCATGTTGCAGGGCTTTCCTGGGGGGAGGTGAGGAAAGTCTGAAGACCCTTCCTAATGGCATTTGGGGCTATGTTAAAAGTGTGAAAAGGACCAAGGAAGAAACAATGTTCTGATTGTCAGCATGGAAACTGCATGGATACCAAAAAGTAGAGATGCTGTTCCAGCCCATAGTGGCTTTTGTTATCAGCTTGCCTCAAGAGACATTCTTTGTCTCTTTGTCAGGAGTTCTAGCTCAAAATTCCCCAAATGCTACTTCTACCAAAGTAAGTCCTTTAAATCATACAAGCAAAATCCCCTCGCACATCCGCACCCCAGGCAATCAGTGGGAAAAACATTGTTGCTTTTAGATTTCAGACCAAGCCTACTGATCCTTCTCCCATGCAACGGTAAATGGAATGCCAGTGGTTTGACCTTTCTCGCAGAACTGATGTCAGCACATGAAAACAATAATATTTCTTATCCCTGCTGTTCAGAACACACTTAAAAAGAACATGGAAAAAAAACAAACCCAAACCAGCCTCCTCAGTCTTTGTATGGTTCAATATAATGCATCTCCCCTCCAGTAAGGATTATACACCGGTGCTGTGGCAACACTGGAACATCTGGTGAAGGCATCACCAAATTCTTCATGTTAATGTGAGCTATGTATACCGCTATGAAGCAAGGCACATGGTCGAACTCCATCATATGAATAGGAAAATATCTACAAAGACTCTGTAAAAACTTACATTTCCCCAAGATTCCTTTAAAGGTAAATATTTTCTCACCTATTTCTGGTCTCATCTTGCTGAGAAGCTGATTAAAGCTTTAAGTACCTTACAGGTCAGGAATACTAGAGGCTGTCATCTGTTTTTTTCACCATGTAGGAATCCTATCCAAGTCTGTTAGCCTGTATTTATAGTATCAGTGATGGAAGAAAATGTGGCCTGAATGTTAGCTGTCCAGTTTAAGAAGAAAATGGATTTTTGATCTCATTTGCTGGTATAAAAACCTTTTTAGAAATCTCATGGAAAATCTTATAAAACCCAGGTTAGCTGCCACATATGGGACCCATTAACTCCTCATTTCTGCTGGTTCTTAGCAAATTTTTTTCTGGTGACAACACATGAACTTTTGTGTGTTTTTGTTTTGCTTCATACTGCAGAGCACTTTGTTGACTTGATTTGGTTTTGGAAAGCACTAAGCGTAGAACGCAGCCTCAGTATATCCAAAGAATCAGTTAGTTACGTTAAATTATGCGGAACCACATTCAGATTCGTTGGCAGAGAAAAGAGCGGATCTGCTTTCCCTTTCTTGGGTTTGTAATGCTGGCCACTGTTGTGCAGAAAGCTTTGCATCATGCAATGCAGAGGCACACCTGAGAACTGTGTACATTTGGACACAAATGGTATCAAATCCTCCAGGAAGTAAAGGGGGGGAAAAGTGAATCACCAATTTCTAACGTGGTCTCTGAGCTAGACACGTGAGCATGTGTATACACACGTGTGCATATACAGGACAATTCAGTGCCCATTGATAAAGGTGATACCGTGCTGCACGCCTGTCGGGTGCCTTTGGCATATACCCATTGCAAAGAGCAGCTCATCCACACCAGCTGGGTATCCCACTATCAGCTTGGGGAGAATGGGAAAGATCCTTCAAACAACTACACAGACTTTCTCCTGTGGCACCTAAACCCCCAAACTTCTAGGGGTCTAAGCAGTTCTTCTAAGAACAGAAACAGGCCTTCGAAGTTGTGGGGAGAGGAGGCAAAAAAAAAAAAAAAAAAAAAAAAAAAAAAGCTGTAACAGATGATAAATTTTCCGTGTTTCAGCCTTTTATTTTGAAAGACCAGAAGACAAGCCTTGTCAAGGTTATCTGCAGAAATGAGTTTTCTTGGTCCTAATGCAATAATGGGAGTCGTTAGCAGACAGCTGTCTGTGTAACGCTCTTCCCCGCTCTGCATGCTCTTCCTGCCCCTGGCGTCCCCCCAGCACGTCCTGCTGCAAGGGCAAGACTTGGCACCAGGATGGCCCAGCATTGCGACAGCTTCCAACTGGGCTGAGTGGCTTTGGTGGGGCAGAGCAGGGAGAACTATACAGCTTTTGGCAACCCCAAGGTTATTCTGAGCTGCTGTGATTAGCACTTCTTTTCCTTAACCTACTTTTTTTTCCTCCAAAGTGTAAGTTACCAGAGACTGGAGGGCTTTTTTGGTCTTTGCTTTCTGTGTGCATGGCAAGGGGGCTTGGTGGACGGAGTGCGCTTAACAGGTGGGGACGCCCACCTTGCGTTCACGTTTAGGACTCTGACATGCTCAGCCACAACCATTACAGAGAGGATTTGTGTGTTTAGCCTTCCTCTGGGGAGCAGCCTACAGGAAAGGAAAGGCAAAACCTGCCAGATATTGAAGGTCCTTCCTTACAAACTCAGGGCTATTTTTAGTTTTCTAATGTAAAAAGTCAGTGAGATGAAGAGTGAAGTGATCCGTTTCCAGCAGAAAAACCGGCTGAATCTTCATTAATAATTCCTCATAGATGGCTGTGTGCCTTTATCTGACAGACTGACAAGCCATACTAAACAACACACTGCACAAATTACTGCACAAATGGAAAAGATATAATTTTAATATCCAGCCTCATGGTGCTTCCATTGTCATGTTGCATTATAACTGGAGTCTCCACTTTCCCAGGGAGGCATGGTGGCAGGGTTATTTTATCAGGACTTGTGCAAATATGCTTAGGATGGATGAAGTTTAGTGTTTTGACATGGAAATGTATTTGGAGACTAGAGCCGACACATGATATGAAGAAGGGGAGAAAAGAGAAAAAACAAGAATCCAAATGCATAATCTTACCCTCGATCTGTCTGTCAGTGATAATTAGAAAAGGCCTACATCAAAATCTTAGCTGCAAACTGCCCAGTGGATGGGATTTCATAGTTCCCAGCTGAATGTCCTAGCTAGCTTTCACAAAGTTGGGTTAGTGGAAGTCAATGACACAAATTCTATTCTTAGCCTTAATTCCCGTATAAAGTAGGTCATTTCCCCTTGTGATGGGTCTCCTTATCAGTGAAACAGTGGAAATATCAACATTTCTGTTTTATGACACCCTCCCATCTGAGGACGGGAGGAGTTGGATTATCAAACTGTCTTATGTGGTGCCGAAAGCAAGTCAAAACTTCTCCAGCCTTTGGAGTGCTTCAGACTGGAGTCCCAGCTAATGTTTTTGAATCTATCTCAGCTGGTAGTGGAAGTGGTGTGACCTCATGTGCAGCACCAAGTCTGTGACAGTGACACTAGAAGGGAAAGAACAGCTTATAAAGCTGCTGGCCTGGGCCAATTTTAAAATGACAAACATACCCTAAGCTACTGAACTGTTTACTTTCCTCCCTCTTCCTGATGTTATCAGTATTTCCTAAACCCTGCCTGTCAGGCGTGCTTTGTTAATAGCCCTTCAGTACTCCCAGAGCAAAGGTTGCCCAACAGCTTTCTCATCTTCCTGCTGCCTGTCAGGAGAGGAAATCACAACTTTCAGGAGAACCTGACACAGAGGGAACTGGATAGCACACCGGGGTCAAGGGTAAGAATGCACGAAGAAGTGAGAAAGCACAGGCGCTCCAGCCGGCTGCACAGGAAAAGCTTGGCCTCTGCTTTCCCTTGTTTACTGTGTTGGCATGTTCCAGGAAGGAGCGCAGCAGGCTTCACACTGCAACAGCCAGCGAAGCACAAATCACCTTCGGCAGTTCAGCGTGACGGAATGAAATGACAACTAGCAAACTTGGCTTAGGCTTGTGACACGACTTAGGTCTTTCCTCTTAAAGAAAGGAGTCTGAAAGCGCTGAGGACAACACTGCCACCATTTCACAAGTCTTATCTTCCCTCTCATCCTAATTGCCATCTATGAGAAGCCCTAGTCAAACGAGATGTACCAAAGTGTACATCAAAGTACTTCCACATCCAGCTATAATATGGCCTCTGACTGCATTACATTTAGAAGTCTCAGTGAGAGATGCGATGGGTTCTCCATCAGCGGAAGATGTTAAATCAAGACTGGACATTTACCTAGCATGAACTCTGGCTCCAGCAGAAGATACTGTTGAAGCGCGGCGAGCGACTTGTGTTGGGAAGGAGGTTGGACCTGATGCCACAATACTCCTTTTCTCAGAAAAATCCAGGTCCCTAGTCGCCTTTGATGTCTTCTGGCAGTAGGAACCCACTAATGCCTACCCCCTCAACACTTCAGTCAGCTCTAGTTAGACAAACTGTGTCTCAAGATCAATGAGATTACCAGTCATACTCCCCCCCCCTTTTTAAGAAAAAAAAAAAAAATCATGCCATATTTTGTGAGTTAAGTAGAGTTTTGCTGGAAAAATAAAAGGACCACTGGGATGCAGCATTCTGTGATTCAGCAGGAGAAATTTTCCATGCACCAGACAAAACACTCAGGTAAGATTGAGCTCAAAGAGGTTAGGAATGGCTGTACTTCAAAAGATCTAAGTATGGCTTTTCTAAAAGTTCTCAAATCAAAACAATGTACGTGATTAGAAAATTTCTATTCTCCCCTCATGAAGGTAAAAGTTACAATGTGAGGAAATAGTTTATAGTAGATCTTTCTTGTAAAAAGTTATAACTTTCTGCTGGAAAAATTAGTACCCTTCCACAACATAACTGACTGTCACAGGAAAAAAAAAAAAGAGAGAGAGAGAGAGAGAGAAAAAAAAAGGGAAAGGAAAGCAGACCCCCGAAATAGTTTATTTAGCTGGAATGCAATTTTCTGTTGGAAAGTAGAAATAATTTCTATCTGTCCTAAGAAAATACAATGTCCAAATTATTAGTTGGGGAAAAAAATCAGTAACTTTTAGCCTCAATAACCATTATGTAAAATGATCTTCCCCGTCTTTACAATAACTGAATGTCACCACTTGACGTAATTAATAATAACTAGCTCTTAGAGTTCTCCTTATCACTAGATTCCAGAAAAGTTAAATAGAATTTTAGTGATCAGGAAACTGAGGCATGGATTGGAGAAATGGTTTCATCATCATCATCATTTAGGCTGGCAGCACAAAAGCGTACCCACATATCATGGATATTTACTGGGCCTTGTCAGAGCCATTGATCAGAGATGGCAAATATGTAATCGGAAGATGTGAAGAAGAAAACCCTTACTCTGGCATATTTTTAAAGTTGATCAGCTTGAATAAAGTTTTATAAGGGCTTGTTTTATGGAACAGAACAATATTTTGTAAGACAGAGAGAAATTAGGGTGGACAGGAAGAGAAAGAAGGAAAAAAAGAAAATGAAAGAATGAGCCAGTCAGCCTTTGGGCTGTACCTGAACACCAGACTGGTTCCTCACTGGGATTCCAGAAGCACCGAGAGATTTTGATCTTCCTGCTAATTGTTTCATATTTGTTTTTCAGATAGCACAAGAAAGCCAAGGCAGTACCCAGGGGAGTGGCTGGCAGCTGTTCAAAGACCAGTCTCTGGAATATCAGACAATGTCGAGCACAAGTGTCCAGGAAAAAGAAAAATAAGCAGACACAGGGAGAAGTCTACGGAGCAGCAAGCTACAAAGCAATCAGGCACCCTGCACTGAAAGACATACTGAGCATGCTTTCCAGGAGCATTCAAAACCCTTGCCTTAAATGCTGCACTTATCTTTCCTGTGCAAGGATGGCTTCTTGTGATAGAAACCAGCTGCCTTGTCACACACCAAGCTGAGGCTGGGAGCGTGCAGGAGCCAGTATCTACAGATCAAGACAAAAATCAAAACCAAAAAACATTGTGTGAAAACTAATTAGAAATATACATGACTGATCAGGGCGGTTAGACAAGCCAAAACGTAACTGAGAGGCAGAAATAAATAAATAAATACATGTGACTCCCTTCAAGAGGAAATGAATGCCATGAAGAAAAAAGTAAGCTTCAGTTATGGGAAAAGGAACTGCTACCCCTTTCAATTTCAAAACGCTCTTTACATTATCGTTATTTTGGGGAAATGCTTTTCTTGAAAGTAGGTGAATTAGATTTGAAAATGTCATTAGACTGTAACTTAAGATGCCAAACTCAAGGAACATAAAGGAAAAAGCAGACAGGGTAGGTAATAAAATGCCAAACCATCGCACTCAATTCCTAGTTAATTAAAGAAGCCTGACAGATGGTTATGGTGAAGAATCGGGGCCCTGAAGAGGGAGCTCAGTGGTAGGTCTTGTTACAGCCTGTCCTTTATCCATGGATTACAGAAAGAGGAGGGAGGTATCAGGGGAAAGGCTACTCTGGACATTTCAGGTTTCTTTTCCTTTTCCTATCTCTCAGAGTAACCTTGTGGCTGACCAGTTGTGATGAGTTGCAGTTTTTATGAGCAGAAGGATGCAAAAGGTCTCATGACTGGGACAAATGCAGAAGTAGCTTATGACAAACACTTCTTGAAAAAGAAGCCATGGATTATGGACAGAATTTTGTGTTTGCCATGGAGCAAGATATTTAAACAAATGCATAGGGATGGAAGGAAATGGAACAGCTCTGGCAGTGCATAAGGGTAGGTCTAGCTAGGCCAGAGGAGAGGTACTTCTCCCTCCAAGTCTCTCAAAACAATGACCATGTGTCTTTCCCCCAGTCCTCATGGGAAGGAGTAAATTTGGAAACTGTGTATTATGAAATAGCCATTATGAAAAATGCTAAAATACTGGCAACTGCTCTCCAATTAGGCACAACTTCCGGAGTCTTTGCTGTACCTAGCCTGGAGTCTTAGTTTTCAGACTAGCCCTTGGCTCACACCACTAAAGCTTTTGGTGGACAGTTAATCCTTCAACTCAGATAAACCCCACGGAAAGTACAGCCAACATTCTTACATTTATTAACAGCTTCAAATCAAACTCTGACTTTGCATTAATTATTTGCAGTAAGTAACTGGTTTTGGTGGATTTAGTCTTTTTTAGTCTGGTACAGAGTATGTAGAAATATACTTCCTTTGTATACTTCATTTTTCCTACATTCATCAAGTAGTTTTGTACAAAGCCTGTTTCAGTTTACAAATCTGTGGCAAATTGCCTCAGTTATTTGTTGATATTTGACTTGTTTCATGATGTCACTGATTGCTGGAATCGTATACCATTGATTTTCCTTTTGATGAAGTGATCATCCAAAGCTAAAGCATTTTCATGATGCCTGCTGGTAGTCTGTGGAGATGAGACCTAGACAAACCATTGTAAGACCAGCTCATCACAGACATCCCTGTCTATGGGCTCATGCTAAACACGTTTAGAGAAGCTGCAAACACCTCTGAGAATCAGCTCTTTTCCTTCACCGACAGCCTCTCTCATTATTACTTTTGCAGTTGTACTAAGATCCAGAATCCTAATGCATCAGGTGCTCACATGTGCCTATACGTAAACCCATCCCTGATCCAAAGCACTGACAATCTAACTAAACAGTTTAAACAGGGCAGAAGAAACTATGAGTATCTTCACTCTATAAAGGCAAGCTGAGGCTCACAGGGGTGTCACGACTTGCGGAAGACCACACAAGTGCTGAACTCTTATGCCTTGTTTTTCTCCCTCCCAACCCACCAAATCTCAAATAACCAAACAGCAGAATCTCTCTGTTAGCTGCATTCAGGGGTCATGAAACCTTTTGAAATGATGAAACAATTTCATCTCATCTGCTTGCAAGGATGTAGGACAACGTCTTTTCCGTACAGAAAATCCCAGTGATACAGACTAAGTCAGGAATTCACAATCCAAGTCAAGCCAAGACAGCTAGTTAGCATAACAAGGTATGGGAGGAAAATCTTAAGAAAGTTGAAAGACTACACAAGGTATTATAAAAGAAACACTTGGAAGAATGCAGTCATGTTAAGCCAGTGCCTAGGTTAGCTACATCTGTGCTGTAATTTCAAAACTACCCACAAAAATAGCAAGTCCTACAGCTATTTGCTACTGCTTTGACAGCACAGAGCACAGTCACCTTTCAAACCAGGAATCCCTGGAGAGAGGGACCTTTAGAGCCTTTCTTACCTTGGGAGAAAGGGACTGCCAGCATTCCCAGAGGAAAGATGGAAGCCAAATTGCCAAACATCTTCCTGAAAGTCTTGTGAGAAAAAGGTCATTTGCATTGAGGGTTGAGATTTTTGCATAGCCTGCTCTCCTCTGTCCCTCAGAGTCCCTATTTGCCAGGTGTAGGACTTTGGCTCTCACAGGGAGAAATCAGCACAAACTCCTTTTGCTAAAATGGCCTTGTGCATATCAGCTCCTCCCAAACACACAGGTTTTGCAGAGTGAGTAACTCTGAACCAGAGACACACTGTGACTGACTCTAACCTCATTCTTCACAATAATCTGCCTACAGGGATCAAGTCACTTCACAAAGCAGAAACACCCTGCTCTGGACCTCAGCTTACCTCCAGAGCACAGACAAGCTCTCACAGAGCTCCAAGGTTCTTCTAGGTGGATACAACAGAACCAAGGGTAGGAAACAGGCTGCCCCCCTAAAAAGCCAGAGTAGGAGCCCCTCCTGCTAGTCAAGGATAGAACAGGCTTTCAAATAAAAATGTCATTTGTGCTGGGATCCAAGGACTACACCAAGCCCATCCCAGACTGCATGCAACCTCTCCCTACTACTGCCCACTCCTTTCCTCTTCCTCCTTTTACACGATTCAGTGGGCCTCACAGGTTAACAAACTCCAGCTGCATCCACTCACCAGACACTTATCCCTCAGCTGTCTGCTTCCAGCTCTGCAGGCCTGACAGGAAAGTGGAGTTTTGGCCTTGGCTCAGATGCTACAGTGATAAGGGCCATGGAAATACCTTTAGTTAAAACAAACAATGTTGCATCAGACTTCTCCATTTCAGGATTTTGCAGTCACCAAACTGAAAGCTCTAGCCTCCTTCTTCCCTCCCTATCTCACTATAAGAAAGAGGGGGTCTCACTCCAGGTAGTTAACACCCCTGGACTGGGTACCTTCCTGGATGACTGGGGCCTGTTCTAGCTTTACCAAGGTCTTTGGAAATCAACAAATACCATGTTTACAAGCACTCTGGAGAGTAATTCTGTGCGTGTGCTGCAGCAGCAGTGCAGGTTGCAGTGAGCTAGGACACACATTCAGTCTGTTTCCTAGGGTGCTCAGGAGCTGGGGTGCTTGCCTTTGAAACCCAGCCTACAGCTGCCTTGGGGATTGCTCCTCCATAAGAAAACACACCCAGGCTTTTGCAGCAAGTACTAACGGACCTTGACATGCAAATGTGCCACCCAAACCAGTTGGTGGCTTAAGCTCTTCACCAAAGTGGTGAGTGATATGTGGACAGATGGAAGCAAAGGAAAACTCAAGTCCCTCTCATTTCAGATCCCCTCTCCTTCCTATCCCCAATCTCATCTTGAAAAAGAAGAAAAAAGTGCATCGATAGGTTGTTTTTTTGTGATGTCCTCATCAGTGTAAAGAAAAAATCATTTGTCATTCCTTGGTCTGATGGAAGATCGGCGCTTAGGGAAACAGCCCCTGCTGACAGTGTTTTTCATTCCACATGAGCTATCGAGAGGCTTAGCTGAAGACATCCAGCAAGCACATAGATCAAATGAGATCAGCACAGCTCAAAGCCCAGTAGTTCTTGCAGAAAACTACAGGAAGCTCTCCTGCATGTCCCAGCACACAGGGAACTTGGGAGCCCAAGCACTTAGGATGTGCCCGGTCAGAGAGAATGCAAATATGTTATTTAAATCCACAAATAAGATGATGAAAACTGATAAATTTGTAATTGCATCTGTGTTGCCCAGTATTGACTCAAAACAAAATGCAATTCCAGACTAATATTAATAAATGAATCCCCTGAAAAGTGTGAGGCCCACTGCAATCCAAAGAGTAACATTATTTTCACATTTGGTAACATGATAGGGGCCTTTTACACAGCCATTAGGGATACATAAAATATCTTTTTATTTCCTTTCAGCTTTGCCTGAGATTTAACTCCTTCTCTGCCTCTGTCAAGAGACTATACCTGCTGCTGGCCTGTTTCTCAGCATGCAGCTGAGAAGGTAGAAATGGAAGAGCTGTCAGCTGTGAGGGATGCCGGCATTCTCCTCTCTGGTCAAGGCACTAATCAAGTCATTGTGTCTTTATCTTGGAAAGTGGATGAATTGTCCCTGACAATTCAGCTACTCTGTGAAAGGGATCATATCTTGTCCCTAGATCAAAACGTCTCATCATTGGCTTCAGCAGCAGCAAGACAAGGCCCTAAATGAACTTGCAAATAGCAAAGTGAAAAAGCATGCAAAGAGCAATTGGTGGGGGAAAGTCCCATGGGTAGAACCCACTTCTGGTTGCGAAGTTGACAGTAGTTTCACCCTCACGTGCAGAAAAGCAGGCAGAGAACCTGAATGCCTCAGAGCTTCAGCAGAAACTGAAATAAATGCACAGCAAGAAAAAGGAAGTCAGATGCTGATAAGGTGCTTTAGAACTCATGTTGACGTACACGTTTGTTGTAAAGTGTGTTCTCTAAACCTCACAAATCTTCATGTTACAGCATCTCTGTTTTCAGTAGTTCCCTCATCAGCATATCTGGTTTGGGATTCATTTCTTTAGATTCTTTCTTTGCTGTCATGCAGATGTCAGATTTGGGGCAATCCTGCTGTTCTGGCTGTTTATCATTTTGTGTTATGTCCTCTGAATTGCTCCTACGCAATGGACAGGGACTCGATATAAGAAGCCAGAAACACCAGAGTTTGCCTTTCCAAAGCAGTATGAACCTTCTCTCCAAGGATTCCCAATGTATTGAGACAGTGTGTGTGTTGCAGCTCCCCTCTGACACTTCAGTTCCATTTAGTTTTGTGCCACTGACAATTCTAATCAGCCCAGCCATGTCTCAGTGAGTATAAACATAGTGAAGTGAAACCAGCAATATATTCTTCTCCCAAAGGCTAATATTGAGCAACCTGAAACTTAAACATAGTCCAAAAAGCTCTGCTCCAAACACTTCTTGGATCGTGCCTTTCAGGCACTGGTGAAAGCCACCAAACTCAGGTGCAGCTGCTGACTGCAAAGGTTTCAATTTGGAATTTCAGTTGACACACTGTCAAGATAAGGATTGTTTGCAAAGCTAAGATTTTTGGTAGCTTTAAAGTAGGCCAGTGTTAAATACAGGTTTTACTCTATTCCTTAAGTGTGAAAAACTTTTGTGGGAGCTGCCGCTCTTCCACAACTTGCTTGTTAGCATGACCCTGTCCTCAGCTATTACCCTCCCCACACTTCCTTTGGAGAAGAAGTCCATCGCTGGAATTGTATCTGCTTTTATCCTGAAGGTTAATAATTATTTTCTTTGCAAGGAAGGAACTGTCTTGCCATTTTTTTATTATTATTTTTTGCTGTAATCCTAAATGGGATAAAAAAAAGAGTTTTCGTACGCTATATATTTGAAGGGCTTTGAAGATATCACTTCACAGAACAAGTAATTTTAGAGTTTCTGACAGATGGATTTTATATGGTCTGAGGAATAAAGGGCAGAAAGGCGGCTGCAAAGGGTATGGTACTTAGATAGATATCCACTTGTGTTGATGAAGCATATATATACTGAAGGGGGGAAATGCTGTCTATCAGGGTAGTGTTAATTCAGCAAGAGAAAATCAACATTACAGGCAGCATGCCAAGAAGGAACAATAAGAGATATACGTTTGGCTGCAAAATGGAGTTAAGTCAGTGCATTTTCCAAGCATTACTAAGTAGGTGTTTACTCATCAAGGGAGTCTACGTCCAAAGATGCTACTGCTATTTCTGGTTTATAAAGCTGAGGGATTGTCACTTCAGCTCCCTGGTTTTGCAGCTGTTGCGCATTCAACCACTCCAGTCCAAAAAAGATTAAAAAGTCAATGAAGGATTGATTGCAAGATTGAGTTCCTGGTTGGTAAAAGGATGACAAATAACTGGTGGGAAAAATAACAACAAGTAATGGTTGTGCATGTGCAATGCAGTCTAAACATCTGTCTGTACAGGAAAGAGACCTCCTTTATCACAGAAAGATGATGAGTAAGGGCAGGCTAAAAGGCAGTGGGCACTCTGCTCCCAGAAGAGACAGGAAAATGTAGACCTGGACTGGAAAATGAGGTCAGGATTTTAGTCTGTCCTATCCTACAGGAATGGATAAGCCATAAAATCCCGTTCTTTGCTTAGGACTCTGAACAGGGCCTGAATTCAGCTGCGTCCTCACAAAAATCTCACCTATAATAAAAACTCAATCTGAAGTTAGGGAAAATCTGCTTGCTGAATTTGTTTGCTATCTCACTAGCTTTTTAATTAAATGAAAAGTATTAATTCTCCCCCACCCACTGAAGCTGTGCAGGAGATGGCATGCAAGCAAGCATCAGTAGAGAAGAAGCAATTCTTCTCCAGAACAAAATTGGCATGCCTGCTATCGCTGAGCTGACTACTGCTGCTCCTGCTGCTATTCCCCAAAGTATCATTTTGAAGAGGGTTTTTTTTGTGAAAATATGGTGGTCTCTCCTACTCCAGGTGAAATTATCAGTAGCACATGAGGAAAAAAAAGACTTCAGACATCTAAAAAAATGAGAGTTGCTGTTATTCTATCAAGGCAAAAACAGCCATGTTAGACTGTACCTAGCCTACTTTCCTTCAAGCAGCTCAGCTATAATCAGAGAATTAGGACCCTCTGCCAAAGGGTCCCTGATATGGGGGGAATGATTATTCAAGGTGACAAAAATCTAGTCCTGATGAAGCGAGGGGTCAGAAGGTGAAGGCTACATCCATTAGTAGCAAGGACTAGTCTGCACTGTCATCCTTTAGCTATAGGATGACATGGTCAGGTATGCCTTCCATCAGCACGTCAGCCAGTCTTGCTGAATTATGGCTTCTGAAGTTTGAATGCTTTTGTCTAAAGTGGATTGACCCTCCACTAACAGCTGAAGGCTGAGTTTGAAAAAAATCAAGCCTTGAAATTCCTACTGGAAAGTGAATGTGCGCTCTTACCTTGTCGTTTCACAGTTGAAGCATGTAGCATTAAAAGATCAAGCAGGGGAGATGGGAAGCATGTGAAGGATGAGCAGAGACCAGTTTTTCCCTTTTTAAAAATGAAGTAATTAGCTTAGTAAGTGCAGAAGGAGGAGAGAAAGGAAAGGAAGATCCTTTTGTTAGGCATTTATAATACAAGTCTCTCTCCTAGCCAGGCGTGTTTGCAAGATGGTACCAGACTGCACACACTGACAGAGGCAAGGAGTAAGGCACCACTAAATTACCTTCAAAGGCATCCATGTGGGGAATCCTCATTTCTAAAGGCCGGCAGCGTTTCCTCTGTGAGCACTGCATTTCTAGCTCTGTACCACATGTTCTTTAGGAACTGTCAGTATGTAGTGGGCACTGCCAGTTTCCCCATAGCAAACAAAGTTTTTGTTCGGGTTTTAAATAACAGATGGAACCCTTGGTTGTACTGGGCAGCTTCCCAGGCTTTTATGGATATTATGACTAGGACTTTTATGGGTAAGGGATGAGGACAGAAGAGCTGGCAAGCACTGAAACAAACCAAAAGCCCTACAGATACACGCGTTTCTGTAAAACAGTTCTTTGCGTGTTGGATAATTGGTTGAACACATCTTCTGTAAAAATAAAACTTCAATGTATTCAGCAAATGCTTGGAATAACAATTGCCTATGTTCTTACTGTCCAGGAGCATAAACAAACAGCCTATCTACATTTCCCTACTACCTTTAGGAAAACCCTCTTCTAAAAGAGAGTTTCCCAGCCCCTAGTCGCAGCCTGAATTTCAATGTTGGAAGACAGAGCTAGACCATGGAAAAGTGGAAAAGAATTATGAGTAACTATTTCATAAGCTCCTTCCCTTTGAACCTTGCCTCACACACTGTTCACCAGTCAGATAGCCTTGCCTCTGAGCTTCTTTGTCTGAATATAATGGGCAGGAGTTGGAAGCACAGCTCAGTTCATTGTAAGCACTGTGTAAACCTCCAGGGTAATTGAAATGATACATATTGCAGGAGTTATTTGAATAAAGGAATATCCAAAAGAAGAGAAAAGAGCAGAGCAAGCTGTAAACTGCTCTGAAAGCACAGGTGAATGTGTTGTCATGAAACCTGGAAGCCTGAAGGAAGAAACCTACCTGCAGGGGAGTTTAAAAACCTTTCAGGAAAATTTCTTATAGGGACCCACATTGTATGGCAGAAGGAGGGGAGAGGGAGAGTCTGTGTTAGGCAAACACAGGGCCCCGCTGGGAGGCATAGATAAATGCACAGAGACAACAGGAAATAATTACACTTTTAGCCAGTTTTGCTGCAAGAAGTGAAATGAACTCTTCCTAGAGAAGAAAAGGAAAGGAGCCTCACTGATTCCTGGAGCATGTGAGGAACACGCAAGGGTAAAAGGAAAGAGGAAAAAGAGATGGGAGGAAAGGGTCCCCACTGCATCAACAGATCTTCTCCATTCCCTTAGCTGCTCTCTCACTCTCCACAGCGATGAAGGTGTCTGTTCTGCTCACCAGGACCCTCACTTATCCCATATCCCCTTTTATATCTTCTCACTATTTAAATTTTTTTTGTCATCCCTCCCACTATGTTATCTTCCATCATAACCTCCTGTTGTTTTCCAAACACTCCTGCTCTTTCCCTGCATCCCTATGCTCATTGAAGGCCCCATTTGCAGTTCATGGTTGAAGCAGAATGAAGTTAAAGTAATTTCAATATGAGGTCAATTTGTCAAAGAAAAGATGTTTCAGGTGGCTCCAAACTGTGAGCTCATATGGAACACTTTGACAAAGTAGTTTCAGCCATAGAGAAAGCAAAAAAGAAGAGGAAAGTTTGTTTTTAAAAAAAATAGAAAGTTAAAAAACAGCATTTAAAAAACAATTGTCCTCCCTTTCTTTTTACTTTTTATCTGTAACTGTTTGCTATGTATTCTGCCTAAGCTCATGATACAATTTGGGTCACTTGAAATTCCTTCTCTTTGAAGGGAATATTGGCTGGAATTTATTGTGTCATTTCAACTTTTTTGGAATGAGACTTTGCAACTCCCTGTACCCCAAGCGTCCTTCACTCTCTCTTTTCCAATCGTTTTGAATATTATCCCCACCTTACTCATAGTCCAAATGGCATCTGTGACCGAGATCTTTCTCTAGGTACTCTGACTTAACCTACACACAATGGATTTTGTAGCTGCTTTCAGCAGAGCATCTCTAAACCTTCCCTAATCAGTCAAAATCTCATACTGGCTCTCACTATTTCTCATCTCCATCAGTGAAACATCGTTTGCCCCAAACTTTACAAATGGCATCTTGGCTCATCATCATCCATTCAAGCAGTGTAGCAAAAATTCCTCTTTGACAGGGTCCAGAGGAAGCTTGTTCTGCAAGGGCGTCTGATGCTGTTCCAAATAACACTTTCGACTACAGAAACAGAGCATTGGTGAAATTGCTCTAAGGTGAACGCCCAGACTGGTTAAGAATTGCTCACAAAGAATACCTGCTGTTTGTGGTTTTCTCTCCAGCTGGAGCGGTATTTAAGCAGGTTCCAGCAGGGATCTGTCCAGGGTCATTTTTTATGCTGTTAGTAACCTGGGTGAGAGAACTGAGCATGCACTCAGAAAAGGGGCATATGACATCGACCTGACTTGTTGCTGATATATTTCTTCAATTTTAATTTTCCAGGTGCTTAAAACTTTGAAAAGCTTGAATATAGAACTGAAATACTTTACACACTCCTTTTTGATTCATCCAAAGGCCTGAGAATGTTTTATCCCTGGTCAGCTTAAAAGAAACTCTTCTATTAGTGTGCTTATGGCTGCAGACCAAAATGTGGGGTGAAACTAAACAGCACCCTACATCTTTGTCTCCTTCAGTTCAGTTCTCCATCATATTCCTTCTGTCTCCTGTATATATCTGCACTGAGCTACACTGCATTTACCAGCAATAAAATAACAGTATGACAAACATACACACTTCTTAAATCTGTGTTTCTCCAGATTTTGTCACGGAAACCTTTTGTGTTAGCAAATGGAAGAGCAGGGCCATACATGCAGAGCTCTGAAAGGTTTGGTACTCAAAGCTACAAAGTTATAATCTGCCTTGACTCCCCAGATTTTATATTAAGGACCTTGCCTCTAAGTGACAGTGGAAGACATATGTCCTCTGTACAGTTTTTCAAAGAATAGTTAGTGATTTGGACTTCTGTTAAGTTTACATATTCAAAAAGCTTTAACCCAGTTAAACATTTTCATTTCCTTTTAAAAGCACAGTAAAGGGATTTTTTTTCCCTTCCTTCCCATTCTGATTGTAGAGGTCAGCTGCTCTCCCATTAACTTAATCAAAAATATATTGCATGTCTCCAGGTCACTGGCTTTCAAATGACACCAGCTCCATAAAAACCTCACTAAGTCTTTCCTGAGAAACCCACTCATTCAGGCAGACTAGGGAAATGAGGACAGAGGTTTAAGTTTTGAAGTACGCCCCATGTGCAGGGATGCTAGCTGGCAGCCGCCACGGCTGCAGTCCCCTAGGCACAGCGGCACGCCACGAAAAGCAGCCACGCGGGGATCCCAACACAGTCCTGCCAACGGGCCCGTCTTACTGCAGAGGATGAGGGAGATTCAGCATGAGCGATTCTGCCTCGTGGGGCTCCTGGCCCCATCGAGTGAGGGACTTAACTGGCTGCTCTCTACTGCTACTCAGTGGGGCTACACATGTGCTCAACTTCAGCAGGCGCCTGGGGGCTGTGCAGACTGGGGACAAAGCAGGCAGCACCTAGTGCGAGCAGGGCCCCAGGCCTCTGCCTGTCTTGAAGAGGCGGCCGGGGAGCAAGGTAGCTCCAGCCTATCATATTTAGGAGACAGATGTTCAGCAGCAGACTAAGCCTACCCTAAGCTTTCAAGTCGGCCTTCTCAGGGCAGTAATTATTTGGTTGCAAGAAAAGGTGAAAAGTCTTCAATCCATTCCCAATTCCCATTTCATTTATCAGTTCCTTGAGCCCCTCAGCTTCCCTCAGGCATCCTTTTCTCTGACATTTCTGCCCTCAGCAACTTGAATACGCCTCCCAGGCACTGCTCATTGCTATAGTAGTGGCTGGGCATCCTTTCTGATTTCCAGCTTTCTTTACCTGCACTCCCTTCCAGCCCTCAGGCTTTGGAGTGCTTCCGACAAAATCTCCTTAGCCAACGGAAGCTTTCCATCCCGCTCTGTCCTGCTCTCCTCCTCTCCCACCACTGAGCCCCTAAGCTGTTAATAATGCATGGTCAGGTGCCCTGTGCATTTCTGGGAAGCTGAGCACATCTTCAGTGCCTTATCTAAATATTTTATGTGCTAAACTACAATCTCTTCTTGAAACATCGCTTCACCAAGTCCTTCAGATTGCAGCTGAGTCTCTGGTGAGGTTTTTAATGGTGAACCCCCTGAAGATTGCTATTTATGTCACATGCTGCTCAAAAATAAATTCTGCCCTTGTGCTGCCTGCTTCCCATAGCAAGCGACAAGCTTTCCTGTTAGCACTGAGCATGTAATCACACTCCATACACTTCAGCTTCAGCCATAATGATTTCTTAAACATTTTTAAACGATCTAAGTGGTGAATATTTGGGCATACTGACTGCCTTGCAATATTGTTTGTTCTCAGCACATCATTGCTAAATGCTAGCTGCAGAACTAAGGCTGCTATTGTAATTATAGCCTCCGTAAGGCTGTAGCTGCCCAACAAAGAGAATTCATTCAGGTCAAACACTATTTGAATGCCATTATGGCTATGGGGAGCTGCCTGGTAGTGCTGTGCTGACTTGCCGTTGTGTTAATTGGTAGTCACAGATGTGGGCATTGAAAAGGAGCGGCTGGAAGTTGGGTGAAAGACAAGCTGACATAATTAGTGGGAGCTGCTGAGGAGATGGACATAGACTCCCAGGCAAAGGAAGCTCCACGCTTGCCAGCTAAGAAAGCATCTCTGTCTCTGGCTGCAGGGGTTGGATGCTGAATCTCGCTTCCATCTGCTTGGAAGATGGCTCTCCAAAGGTGGTAGACCAAATCCCGGCTCAGACAAAACACACCTCCCCTATGGCACAAAAAGAAAGCACCAAACAGAGGGAGGAAACGACTGTGAAATGCAATCTTACCCGAGCACAAATGCTTGAGCCAGGAGAGTCCTCTGGGTTGAGACACCCCTGCAGGCACCTCATTAAAGCGATTTCCCTGATTATGAGTTCACCCAGTGGCACAAGATGACATCTCCTCCCAGGGAGACCTCGCAGGGGGCCCCATGTCAACCACCCCCAGCAGGGCACCACATCTGGACGTTGCCAACCAAACCAAGTCCGGTTAGGTTAGGCCGGCTGCTTCCTGTGCACAGAGCTACAGCTTGGTGACAGCTCACAGCCCAGCTCATGAGAAAGCCCTGTGGTGGGGAGAGAAACAGAGAGACTGCTCACAGAGACTCACCCCAGGCTCCCTTGAGGAGGCCAAGGCTGCCCTCGCGCCTGCACGGTCTGCTGCCGTCACCGGCCTTGCCTCCAGGCACTCTTTCTTCTCCCTTGGAGAACCTGGGGCAAGGACTCCTTTCCAAGCCCTGACACCTCCCTTTACACAGCCTGGGCGAAGCCTGCCTCTTTCCCACAGGCTCACCTAACGGCAGCTTGCAGATCTTTACAGTGTAGTTGATTTTTGTGCCCCTCCTGTTCAAGATGAGTTTGAAAACACACTCTCTTTCTAGCGGGGAAGGAAGTCCCTGCTGGTCTCCCCAGATAAACCAAGGCTCAGTGAACAGCTTCTGTTCAGCACACACCATTTCTTAGGGGGTTCTTCTCTCCTATCCCCTGTACTCTGCTTTACAGAGTCTCGGGGGTTTCTGACTTCCTTGACAGACTTTTCCACAGGGGAAGCATGGGCCATAAAGAATCAGAATCTGAGTTACTGTTGTAAATCATTATACATATTATGCTATGTATTATGGATTTATGAGGATTTATTTATAATCTTGGGAAGCGAAGCCAAAAGAGACCTCTGAAGACCACCTTGCTTGCCTCCTCCTCCCAGAACAGGAAAAACTCTACCCACTCCATCCCTCACAGGCCAGAGCATCGTGCTGTAGCCTGTCTTTTACTAGTCTTACAATGCAAAAAGTTCTCCTAATCATGACTTAAATCTCTCATGCCCAATTTCAGTCTAGTGCTTCTCCTCATCTCTATTACAGACATGGAAAATGGATGATTTCCTTCTCTTCAAAGCAACCTTTTTCTTGCTTGCAGATTTATCATATCTCCCTTAAGTATCTTGTAGAATGAACAACCTCAATTCCTTCAGTCTGTCTCCACCAGTCACGTTTTCTGAATTTCTGATTGTTGTTGTTTGTCTTTTCTGCTCCCCAACTAGGCAGTCAGTACCTTTCCCAACCTAGAGTACCCAAAAACTGGATGCTCATTTCAAGTACTAAATACAGTAAGAAAAATGTTGTCCTTATTTTATAGATGATTTCATAAACATATACTACTGCATCTGCTTTTGTTATGACACCATTGTATTTTTGACACACTTATGCAATGTTGCTGTCTATCCCTTTGTTCCCCATCCCACAGTTTTACAAGAGGTTATTGCTACTGAGATGCAGAAATTTGCACCTTGTTCTTACAAAAGTTCATTTTGCTCTTTTTCAAATCAGCTTTCCAAACTGGAAAGATCGTTCTGAATTCTAATCCTGCAGTGCTGTGTGCTTGCTGGCTCTCCATGCCTGGTGCCAGCTGCAAGTTTAACAAAAACAGACACATTTGTACATCAACCATGTTGTTACTGAAGCATCTGCAGGATACAAGACTCATCCTCTCCAAAACCCACCACACACACCAGAGCCCCACCATAGAAGGCGCTATCCAAGCAAAGCACTACAAGATAGTCTGGCACCACCAGAGCTTGCTAAGTCAAAGTTAACTAGAAATTTAGTATTGACAGGTTTATAAGCATCCTTCCCAATTAGTTTCCTCTCAAGTCTACAATTTGGTTACTGCAAATTGTGGTGTAGACAAACATCTCTAACTATAAGCACTGCAAGGACCTTATTTCACTTATGTCACTGGAAGAATATTTTTCCCTAGATGGAAGTAAAATAAGATCTTGAGCTTTATCTTTGCCTCTGACATCAAGGTACACTAATCACCTCCATATAGGAAATGTGCAGACACATAACTTATACATTTGGTAAAATTTTATTAATTTACAGCAATCAAATTAATTAGCTAAATTAATTCCCATTAATTTATTTACATTGCCTAGGAATATTTCTTGCACAGCAACCTCCATTAATTGTGATGTTCTGTTTCAGAGAAACACCAAAGTAGACTTGTTCCATTGCAGATCACATTTAGGCTGAGGCCTGAAGCTGTATCAGATTTGGCCAGCTCTGAAATCTTGGAAGCTGTTATCTCACAGGTGACTCACCCTCCCAGGATTTCAGTTACTTCAGGAGATTACAGCTTCCCATGAAAGATCAACTTTAAAGAACACAAGAGCTAGAGAAAGAGGCCCCTTTATCTGACCCAACCTGGGACCAGAAAAGGACAAACATAGTCCAGTCTGGCAAATCAAAGCTACCCCTTTAAGTCCTAGTCCAAGCTTGGGTCCCTACTAATATTTTAGTGTGGAAATTATTCCACATTTTGTCCACTAAAAACTTAATAACTTAAGTAAGTCTAAGCTGGCATGCTGGGTTTTCTTCTTTAAGAAGGCTCACAGAAAGCTATCTCCAATTGGGGGGGGGGGAGGGAAGACATCATGTCACCCTGTTGGTCTTGGCTTTATAAAAGCTTTCCTCTCTCCTCTCCTTCCCTCCCTCTCCTGCTCACACCTATTTTCTTCATGTGCTTCATGGAACCTTTTATAAATAACTGGACATATTCATTCTAACAAGCACTTCGGCCAGTCAGATTCATTTCTGTATAACCCCTTGCAGTGCTATTCAGTAAAATGCGAATAATTACCATAGCAACTGCAGCATGTGGTACATATGGTGCCTCTGAGAAACAAAGCATTTTCTTTCTTTCTTTTCTTTCCCTTAAAAAGGCACACATTAGTTTTTAATAGAAATTTATGTCTTACACTGTTTATTAAAGGGGAAAAAGGGTTTTCATATGAAGAACCACCCTTAGCTTAGAAGCTCAGACAAACAGTTCTTCATATATCAACCCTCATTTCTCTCATTTCCTCACACGTTATTAGTGTGTACATCTTTGCAAAATAGAAGCAAGAGGTACTCAGACAAGACCATAGTGTGGTCTTACTGATTTGCACTAGGATGCTCCAAAAGACGGACAGCACAGAGTGAAGGGTGTGGACCCATGGAAAGACTGGATGAAACCTGAAGAGTAGCAGCCCCCAGAACTGCCTTGTGTTTCCCCTGCTGGCTTCTTCCCTTTGGCCAGGTAGCTTAACCACAGAAATGAAACTGCACACAAACTGCTTCAGCTTATATCTCGTGTCCTGAGCACAACGCTAACACTTTGTTATTAACACTGAACTGCAAAACTGAGCACTGCAGGAGCTGTTTCACACAGAGTCCAGTGGCTGCTAGCACAAAAGATAGCAGCAGCAGTCAGGAGCGGGGCTGACTGGACCGTTTGGGACTGGTAACTGCTTCAGTCCTGTGTTCATGAGGTAAGCTCCTAAAATGTCTTGCCCAGACGAAGGTGTGGCAGCTTTTGGGTCTGACTGGTGCCTTCTGAAGGTATCATCTGGTTGACCTTACAACTAGACTTACACGCTCATATGGGTATGACATTGACATTGAATTTTCTGAGTGCAGAACAGTGCACTACCTTAAAGTCCCTAAAGGACAGTGAATTCTTTGGAGATTAGTGTCTCAAGCCTACAGCTTCAGAAATAAAATTACAACTCAGCCACCATGCTCCACAAAGGAGCTTCACAGCAGCAAGAATTTTTAGCATTCAGTTATAAACTGAAGCTGAAGGGTCAGCAGAAGGAAGAGGGATAGTGCTCTTGCTGATTCAGCTTGGGGGACAGCACGGAAATCAAGCTCTTCACTCAAACAGCTATTTAGGCAATGCCAGATACTTTTGTAGGATATCAGTGTTTATTATTTTAATGCATACAAGTTATTTCTTCATTTCCTGTGGAAACAGTGGTCCAAAATTCTTCCTTTCTTCCCAGTTTCCTTAGAAGTTGTGGGTATAATTTACTTCTCTGAAGCCCTCTGAGAGCACATAGTTGGCTCTAATGGGATGCTGGGTAGATAACTAACAGTCCAGTTAATCTCTTCTTAAAATTTGGACATATTACAAGCCTATTCATGCTCTTTCCATGCCTTCCCTGCCTCCCACCTTGGCTACCTCATCCCCAGTAACACACAACAGCACCTAGTTTGTATAGAAATATCATATTGTGGGAATATACATAGAATATGCGGAATAGGGGGAATATATATAGGAAATACATGGTGAAAAATAGTGGTGATATGAGCTATATAATATATATGGAATATGGGAATATATAATATGCAGGAATACTATACTATATATACTTTATTGTAACAATCTTCTTGCTCATCATCATGTTACATATCCCTAGTAAAGTTCTTCTCAGCCTGCAAGTACTGTGAGCCTTTTGAATTCAGAGAGGCTGCATTAATCCCACCCTATGTCAGCCACATAGTTCAAGACACCATGAACCACCCTATCTCTACACCATAACCCTGCAGCAAGCAGGTCCTCTTGCCCAAAACACAACACATCAAACCACCCTCAACTGACTCCCCCCTCACCACAGCAAGCTGTAAGGCTTACTGTCCAAAACTAGCAGATCCCAAGGGGTTTGTAAGGGACAAGGACTATCCATTCAAAGCCCTAGAACTACTTTTCAGCTTTCTTTTCCAGTGAAACCCTTCCTTGGTATCTCTCTTCGCTGTCCTCCTCTGCCATAGGACCAGTAAGAGAAAAAGGTTTCCTGAAGTTGCAGGCACATGATAGTCTCAACCTTAAGAGGATGAAAAGATGCAACATGCTTGCCTCCCTGCCTCTGCTCCACGTTCCCCTGCTGACACATACCTCTCCTGAGCTGCACAGCGCGTGGCTCTGCAGGGGTGTGCAGCAGTGTAGGCAGGGGAGACAGTGCTGCAAACACGAGCCCTTTCCTGGGGGCCTTTTCTGTCTGAGAGAAGGACTCTCTCCCTCGTGCTCTGTTTCATAACATTTACTACTGCATAGTCCCAGATGGTTGGATTCTTCTTTGCTTTAAGATTCATTTTGACAGCATTAGAAATAGAGAGCCGAAAGAGTGGCAAAAGGGAGAGGTTTGGTTATTCTTATGTATGCAGCACAACCTTGTATATATGTTGTACAGAGAAAGGGTCAGTTGAAGTACATAAATGTTCCCAGGTTTTGTCTGTTTCTGAGCTTTGTTTTAGTGATTTATTTCACCTCACTTCTTAAATCTCTAGCGGGCAACTGGCAGTACACATTCATTCTGCAGTCTTATATCATCAAAGCCAGCCGAAGAAAGCAGAGCTCTAGAAGTGTTGATCACCAGATGCAATTGGGAACCGAAATAAATATTACTTTTCAAAATGGAATTATTGGTTATCGTTTTGTCCTTGATGGAATACGGCTGCAAACATGTGATAAACATGAGCTCGTGGTTTAACTAATAATGCCTTCAGTAAATACAAAAGAGCCCCTTAGTCTTCTTGGGAACATACTGTTTCACCAAAACAAATCTTGGATTGGGATAATACGACTTATTTGAACACGACTTCCTGTCATAATCACCCTTCTCCTCATTTAGATGAATCTATTTTGAGCTGTTTTGCCATCACCTAACAGCAATTTCTCAGGCAAAGAGCCACTAGAGAGCGCCTCTTCCACAGCGATGGCATATGCACTGTAGACCTGCTTGGGTGAGAGACTGTTTTGCTGAGAAGGGGTGAATTCAGTGACATGGGGAATTATTATGCACCATTCATTTCCTTGTAATTTAACTCTCAGTAACAAAAGCATAATGTATAGTCTGGTTTACTGGGCTGATTTACTACACTTTAAGTGAAAAGACGATTTCCTTCTCCCCTTTTTGTGCTGACATCAGCAGATAAGAAGCGTGCATCTCGTAACATCACATTGCTGCAGACAGAGCAATGCAGAAAAGGGCGCTAAGAGGCTGTGCCACAGCGAGCAGCGGCCCGGGAGCCGAGAAGCAGGCCCAGCGCAGTGAGGCAGTGCTTCATGAGCGCTATCCCCACAAGAAAGCACCTCTCCCAGGCTGACCGGGAGGGAATGGTGCTCCCACCCTTCACTGCAGCTGTGTGGTTTGGCACCTTTTCACAGTGGCTGGTGTCTCCGATCAGGCAGCGTGCGCTTGCCCCCCCTCTGTGCGGTAACACTCTTCTTAGAGACTTCTTTTGTTTTGAAATCCAAAGTCTCATTCGGTTTTCTGAGCATAAGGGAGAAGATGAATCATAGTCAGGATAAGGCTGTTGATTGTATGGGACTACATCAGAGCACCATGCTAAGCCCAGGTGTACCTAGGAACTCCTCTTGCTCTCTCACCACATGTTAGGAAATTGGATAAGAAGACCTCAAAGTGCTGTTACCTAGAGTTACACTTGGCACTTGTCCCTTCTCACCCTAATCTGAAAGGCTAGAGAGAAGACAACATTACAATACATTTCCATATAGCCTCAGGTTTTGCCTTGGACTCCTTCAACTCAAACGTCTGTAGGCCTCTCTTACGTTTGGTTTCGCTGTTGCTGTTTTCTTAAAATATTCTCACTTTCACAGCCAGGAAAACATCATTCTTTCGGCACTGATCCGAAGTGCTCCCTTTCTGCCCACAGATGAAAAGTTGAGGGGTGCAAGTGAAGTGCTAAAGGACCACAAAATCTCACAAGAATGAGCTTCCTCGTCTGACTTCTGTGCATCTTGTGGTTCAGAGCTGATCAGAAGAAATACCACAGGGACACCATGAGCAGTGTTTTTCCGAGTATTTCAGAGCTGAGCAGGAGTCTTTGCCCAACGGTCTCTGTAAATATGTGCACACCTGCAACAGAACAGCATGTTCTCACATGGAGAGGTGGCAGGGAGGTGGCAGCCACGGCTCTGGTCCTTTTGGCCATCTGTAGGACTTCAGGTAGTAACCACGATGCCTTTACTTTCAGCTAGGAGAACCGGGGAGAGCAAAGGGCAGTTCAGCAATTATGCTCAAGGAGGTAGTGAAGATGGACAAAAAGTCACTGCATCTAACCTAAGATGCACAAGCTGGCATCTGCCACACACCTGCTGCTTTGCGATGAAAGAGGATGATGAAAGACTACATGACTACTGCAAAATCTCTACAAAAGGGACTGGCAAACAGTAGCAACAATAACATTTAAAGCAGGCCAGAAGCCAGTCACTACAGTAAGGCAGGAGATTCCCTTGGCTCACTCAGGGGCAGGCAGTCGCCTGTTCTTGCCTCAGAATTGACACTGTCCAATCCATGGACACAACCAAAAGCTTTCAGGTGCCTCACAGCCACCATTGCAAGCAGGTCTCTCGACCAGTAAGATAACTCATCCTATGGGCTTTTGTTCAGTAGAGTGAGACCTGAAGGGAGATATAGTACTACTGGGAAGCAAAAAAGTCAAGCAGTGAGTTTTATTTCTTTACAAGCAATGAATCCAACACCTGCTCAGGAGGAGAGGAATAACACGATGCTCACTGACAGAAACACAAACATGCAAACCTCAACAGACCCTCAAACCTCTAGAGAGCAAGATTTCATGCCTGAATTTTATGCACCATGTACTTCAGGATAAGTCTAAAAACACCACAAGGAAAGTACCAGGAAAAGCAGAGTGCTACCACAGTTCTGCTACCCGGAGTCACCTCCTTCCTCTTTAGTATTTATTGCAGTAAGCAAATCCCACAACATAGACCATCTCAGCTGGATGACAGTGGCTCCTTCAGAGAGACTGAGAGGAGATAGTGTGGAAAGGAGCCAACTCTTCGTGATTTTAGGTCTGACATTGCATCCATGTGGGCTGCATGAAAATCAGCTCTAGACTAAAGAGTTCCCAGTCTCTGGGCTTGGTATTAAGAGTCCTCTACGAAGGCAACCGTATGTCTGTCCCTGACATGCAAATAAATTGGGTGGACAATGAACAGACCCCCAAAAGAAGCAAACAGCAGCAAAGATAAGGGGATCTTCCACAGAATCACTTGTAGCCATGGTCAGCCTTAAACAGGAGTAGCTCTGACAGTGACGCCATCTGCGTAAGGCCAACCGAGGAGGGCATGGTACCTGCTAGATAGGTGTTTTTGTACACACAGAGGCTTGTGGGATAACTTTGGGGCTCTCAAAACAGTCAGTAGCGGAGAGTTTGCAATAGACACTGTTATGGACCGAAATAATCTCTACAAGAAGATGTGATGAGAAAAGATGAGTGCAGAAGTCTTCTAGCTTCAGAAAGCAAAGCAAATGGAAGACAGGAAAATGAAGATTCCAGGCCCTGCTGAGCGCTCCCGACAGAGCTTCCCATTGCTTCTGTTTTATCAGGAACACTGATATTAAAAAAACAAAAAACCAAAAAAAATAGAGCTAAAACAGCTCAACTGTGGTGAATCAGACAACAGAAAGACAAGAGCAAGTGGTTAGTCCGAAAGCAGAGGGACTGCCCCTGCACTGAGTCCCTGCACCTGGCATTGTATTGCCGCTACCTCAGCCAGGAGGCAAAGCAGTACAAACAACATTTTACAGCAAATGGCTGGAGTGAGTTGTTCAACTTTAACACAAATTAGCGTGGCCAGTACAAAGCAGCTGGAATGTCTGGCTCATGTTCTGGTCACCTCATTGGGTCCTACCTGTTGCTTCTTCCCGGCAGAGAGGAGCAGCCACATACCCCAGTGCACTGGGACTGGAAGCTCAGCCACATCCAGCCTCACTTCTGGAGAGAAGTGTAAATCTAGTATAAGCAGGTGCAAATTTCACTGAAACCAACACCGTGAGCTTGACACTCAGCATCTCTGGCACCCTCAGTTATGGTCTATTGAAGTTCTTATTCCCTCCGTTACTTAGGGATTGTCTGTCAATCTACAAAAATCATGGGAAAAATCTGAGCCTGGATACCTTCCAGGTAGCTAGTGTGGAAATTAGGGCCATGGCAGCTTACTTTTCAGGTTGCAAGCCCTGGCCAACTACTAAGATGGTTACTTATGAGACTTCACAAAAGTTAAAAACTCCCTTAGCCCTGGTGGTAAAGTATACCATTACTAGTGACACCAGCAAATACATTCTGCAATTCTTTTGAGTTATGATCATGAGGGGAAAAACAGCACAAAATAGAAGTTTTTTTATCACTTCCAGTGTACATAAATTCTAATGAATTCCCTGATGAAAACGTCAGTTAAGGCAGAACTGGGTTGAGAATACACTCTCCCTTAAACTATCACCCACATATGTGGTTCTAATGCTTTAGTTTAAAAAAATCAATAAAAAAAAACAAGGTACTTAGGAAGTTCCAGAACTATCCTACATTGTTATTACAAGCACGTATTTGGCAGCTATAGCCATGCTTTCAACATGTGTTGGCATTACTATACTCCTGCCTCCTAGCGAAAATCCAAATCATAACTGGTTAGCCACCAAAAATATGTGATTATGTTTTCCAGCTTTGATTAGGTGACTTACAGAACTAACATACAGTGCCCAGACACAATGTTCTGTGCTTCAACCTTTGCACAATATTAAACACTTTATTATTTGTATTGCTCAAGTTGTGCAATTCAACTTTTATCAGTTGATTATATACTTCACAGAGTGAATGCAGTTAATTCTAACATTTCCAACTTTCACAATCTGAAACTTCAGTATTTTTCCATGAACTCACTGGAAAATCATTTCAAAAAATGAACCAATGTGAGAATTTCACAACTGTTTGTGAATAGCAAAAAGAGAATTGTTAAACAAATTATTTATTGAGAATTATTCCCTTCTGTCTCCCAAGAAACCTTCTAAGAGCCATAAAGAGCTCAGCAAGGGAAACTGTAGAAGTGGTTCTCAAAGTCACAACACGGGGCTCCAGGCTTATTTTTGGCTAACAGACCTGCTCAGTTTCTGGGTTATTGTTTTGGCTTTCCTCATACCCACCAGCCCTGCAAACTCAGCCTGCAATCAGGGAGTCATGCTGGAGTCCTTCATTTCTGTTTAGCATCCAGGCAAGCAAGAAAAGCTCTGCAGTGATACCCTCTGTAAAGCCCAGGCCACTGCACTGCCTTTGGTTTATGAAGTAGGTTTGCCCAGGTGCAAAAATGACTCCAGAGCTAACAGCAATATTCTGCTTGTGATGTAAGGAAGGAATTGGAGGCAATCTTCTCCCATGGCTGTTCTGAAGCTGCATTGCTAATGGCATTATCAAGCAGTACAACGTATTTTTGTCAGGAAAGTCAGCAAATGCAAACATATGAGCAGATCTCATGAGCAAGACTCTAGCTTTACCCAACCACTTTTCAGAGTCAGATCACACATTAAGATCCATGTGATACCTGACAGTTTTCATGAATTTTGTGTTTTTAGAGCTTTTAAATTATACATTTGTATTAACATTGCTTTAAAGGGCAATATATTCTCTCTTCTCCATTCAGAAAAGTTTGCATGGGAATTATTTAAACTCCACTAGAATAAATAATTCAAGCTTTCCTTTTTTATTACATACTAAGAATATCCTCATGTAAGTGACAATGTTAATGTCCCGTAGGGGGAAATTTTTACCATGCAAATCTGTAACTACATTTGCAATGTTTTTAAGGTATCATATAATCTATTTATGCACTCTGTGTTTTCCCCCCACTGAAAAGATGGGCTGATGGGGACAACATTCACTGTTTTAAATTTAATTTTGTCACCTATGTTAAATATTGATTATTTGTGGAATTTTGTTGTAGGTGTATTGTGTAAATTGAGAAATAAATAAGTAAACAGATAGAAATAGAACCTGACCTGAACACAAGAGATCTCAGGCATTAGGAGGAACACAAGGATGCTCAACTCTAACAGAGCTATACCTCCCCCTACAGATGGCTTTGAAAGACTTCCAGTACAGTAGCTCAAAGGGTAGTTGGTACCTATGCTTTTGATTTTTGAACATCTTGAACATAAAAAAATATTTAGATTGTCTACAATCATGAGTAGGAGTAGTTGTAAACCTTCTCCTCCTCCTCCTAGCTTCAATTAAGCTCTCTGCCACTGTATGTTTTCCTACCTGGTACTGACGTTTCAGCCCTTTTCTTGCCTCCGGATTTCCCATCACAAACACTGCTCTGAGAGAATGGGCTGAATTATTCCACAAGAGTTGTCTGGGGCCGAATTACCGTGTGTCTGTTACACCTAACAGAGCTGATACACGGTGAACTGAAACCCAGTGGTAGAAAGCACTAGAAACACAGAATTGCTCAAGTTGGTGCAATGAATTACACCCTGGACCAGCGAGAGGGTTCCCATCCTCCTTCCTTTCTAGGCTTTTGCCAAGATTTTATGGTCAATCTAAACTGAACCTGTGAAGCTTCAACTATTTATTCTTAGAGGTCTCTTCAGGAAGGGAAGGGAAGGGGAAGGGGAAGGGGAAGTGGAAGGGGAAGGGGAAGGGGAAGGGGAGGGAAGGGAAGGGAAGGGAAGGGAGGGGAAGGGAAGGGAAGGGAAGGGAAGGGAAGGGAAGGGAAGGGAAGGGAAGGGAAGGGAAGGGAAGGGAAGGGAAGGGCCCTCCAAAGCCAGTTTTGAAAATCTCAAAGGTTAGAATGATTCAAGAGTGGTTTGGTTAAGCTGAGAAACACTTGCAATTCTTCCATTATCATGATAATACAGCTCTTTCCACAATTTGTGTTTTTACCTGATTAACCCTCAAAAGAGCTCTGCTTTAAACATGGTGCAGCTGAGCCTATGCAATTGCTTCCCCACCGCGGAGGGTAGTGAGCCACCACAGCTCTGCTTTCCTTTGGCACCCTCGTGCTCTTTTCCCCTCCAGCAAGTGCCCTACGCCTCAAGGCCACAAATCACATGATGTGCTCCCCCAACGAATGCAAACAGCCAAGGCATCGCAGGTGCCTCGCACAGCCCTCCTGCCCTAGGACTGAAGGGCACGGGAGAGGAGAAAATGCTGGAGCTAGCCACACAGCTCAGCTTCACCGCTCCTTCAGCAGCAGTGCGGCCCCATGGCACAACCAGAATCAGACCTAGCTCCTCCCAAGCCTCAGCTTACCTTTTGTTTATTACTATTGTCATCTTTTGTTGGCAGTAGCAGTTATCTTAGACATTCAGATAGATACTTAAAATATACTGACACAAAACATGTTAAAACTATTTGCTCTTTGTTTTGTTTTCACAAGACATGACTTTCTTGTCAGCAGCTTTTCAGTAACACTGCACAAACACTGATGGGTCCTGATAATATCAGAATAAGTACAAGGACAACACGTGACTAGTGTTCGACACTGTGAAAACTAGGATGTTTCATGTAGCCCTTTTCACTGGTTTGCTACTTCGTGCCAGATTTGAGGCCAAGTACACCATTTCAAAGCTTAAGCTTGCTCTTTCTGATTTCTGGGGAATTTCACCAGCTGACTTTCTTTCCCTAATGAAAATAAAAGATAGTTTGAAAACTCCAGCCTCCTCCCTATTTCTACATTCAACATGCTGCATAATAACTACACTACTTGAGAGCATTCAGAGCCCCAGGCAGTGCCTTAGCCCAGTGCTCCCAGGGCATCTCTACCCCAGGAGCTCCCACATGGCTGGCATTTGTGCTACAGACCATCAAGCCTCCTGCTTTGAGCACAGGTTTCAGTGGTTGTCCTTCCTCACCTTCCCACCAGAGCACTGTGAGATGTGCTAGTGGTCTTTCTTGCTTCAAGGCACAGACAAGATGTTCACCAACCAGCTGGGCAGGAGAAAGGAGAAGGGTCCCCACCTCCCACATTCCCCAGTGACTCTGTGCCACAAGAGGCACACCAGAAGAGGACTTCCCCAGCCAGAGCCTAACAAGTCATCACGGCCACATCCTGTCATGTATCCCCCTGTGGACAGGACAGGCAACACAGTCTGTGATACAGTCTGAAGGGTTGTGATCAGCTTATCAATAGCAAGATCATGTCCGGAAGGCACAGAATCTTTCTTCTCTTCCCACCCATAAATCAGGAATGACTATTGTGGTTTTTCCCCTGACTCCTTCAGAAGGCATTTAGGCAGATATACGAAGTTGAACACAAAGGTAATCTCCTTGAGCGCCTGTTTACATACTTAAAAATTGCTCAGGCTTTTGAGTATCTTCATGAAGAAAGGTGTAGACTTCATGGGCAGAAACCATCTCTCACTCTGAGTATGAAATATCTGGCACAATAACTCATACCACCATAATGACAAACAGGAGACAGAGGAATTTGGGCCTTAGCTTGTATGGATAAACTCTTCTCAGTTGCAGTCTGGCACCTTTCAGGATCACTTTGAAGATTAAAAAGGAAAAAAAAAAAGTGAGTTAGCCAGCTGAATTCTGCACAGGTCAACAGCTAAATCTGGACTAACTCCATTGATTTTGGTGAAGTAATCTTCACTTTATACTACTTTAAGAGAGAGGTTTTGGCCTGGAATCAGCTTTTAAAAACCTATCTTTTTTCACTTTAAGAGAATAAAAATTATTTGAGAGGGCAAGGGGTTTAAAAGTAAACAAAAAGGACAAGAGAAGAGAACATTTTGGGTAAGAGAAAGTGGGAAAAGAATGAGAGAACATGGAGACTTGTGAAAAGACTTCCAATTGGATTAAAATGATGATAAATGGAGGTACAGCACAGGGGTCAGGCTCCTCTTGATAACAGGATCTGAGCACTCTCAAGCAGTTGGTGTCTGTCAGTTATGTGGGAGCCCCTTTGGTCTCCTGTGACCAGCGTTTTTCATCGTGCCTTTCTGACAGGATAAAGCAGAGCAGCTAAACAGGATAATTCCCACATTCTGCTGGGTGAGTCATTTCCCTCATGCTTTTGAAAAACCTTGCAGGCAAAGGGGAGCCATGCTGACAAAGCAGAGGAAGTGCACTTTTTGGGATTTCACAGGGCGCCTGGTTCAAACATGTGTCGCCGTGACAGAGAACACCTGCAGCACAGTTCAGTGGCACTCTGGCAAACACAGCCCACCAGCTCAGCTGGCGCCCTGCACAACACGTTGGCTAGCGCACTTCTTTCTTTATTTTTTATTTATTTAAACCCTCTGAGCAGTAGGATGAAACCTTCAACCGGTGCATTTTTCACTCTTATTATTCAGTGAGGCACAATGACTGAATTAATGAAGCCGCCCAATGCAGAAACAATCTCCACAGTAAAGAGCCCCCTTGGTGTGAAGGAGAACATGTACAGCTTAATGCTGTTGGGTGAGGCTGAGCTGCACTGGAGCATCACTGTGTTAACAGTGCTCCTTAATGTCAGTTTGTCATTATGGTGGTAAAAGGGCTGCCTTTGAGAGCAATCTGAGTGGCTGGTGAGGTTGCTGAGCCTGGTGATTAGAAGACTAATTACCCCCCGTGGCTTATAACTCATTAATCAGGCATTAAAATGAACATTTCCAAGAGCAGTCTCAGGTGTTTGGGGAGAAAAAGATTGGGCTAGTTAGTCTTTACCCACTATGGGTCAATGTGAGTTTAGTTGTACTAGCAGCTTGGAGCAGTATCTCTGAACTGTTTGGTGCTTTGGCTCCTGTCCAGGGCCTCCAGCTCTCCAAACCCTCTGAGCTAAAAGCACCTTTTATCCAACGACCTCTCACAGCCTCCTCTTTCTTCCCTACTCTGGTCATTCTTCCTTCCAAGACATGCACCCTATTTACCTGCCCAGCTGCCAGGACACTCGGCAATCGCAGCAGAAGTCTGCAGTCCTGCTGTCAAACATTCGCCTGGCCCCTGGGTTAGCTGGTCTGACAGCAGTTGCGTCTGAGTGCTGAATAGATCAGACTGTAAATGTGTCCAGTCCAAAGTGAACCACTGACACCCCTCCATGCAAACCTGTCCAGCTTAATCACGTGCCAAACAAGGGAGAATCCAAAGGCCAAATAAGGTTCAGCTCAACCTATGGCTGAGCCACACTCGCTCCGTCTCTCCAGAGCTAGGGACCACGAGGCGAGGCTGTATGAGCAGCTCTGGGGCAGAGACCCTGGGTGAATGCACACCACCAGTGCCACGCTACTAAAGCCCAGTTGTGGCCCCCAGCTGCTGGCAGGCAGCACACAGCAGGAGGCCTGTCCTCATCATTTCCCCAGCTGCCGGTACAGCTTTTACTGAGCCCACGACTTGTGCTTCCAGCTCTGCCCGCAGTGACAGACCTAACAGTCGAGGTGATCTCTTCTTCACTGTCTGTTCCTAACACCCACTCCTTTTCCAGTCTTTATACATGCCCTCTTCTGCTGCTTTACAGAAAATCCTTGTAAAAAGGCAGGCCAGCTAAAAGACTGTCCTCTTTTGACTCCGACTTTAAGAATCCCCCCTGCTGGAATGCCTGCACGTTGTTTGATAATGGCCAGACACTGCGCAAGACGACACTTTTATCTTTTAAGCTAATGAAGAGTGTTTCATTGTTTAACTTGCTTTCTGTCTGGCCAGTGACTTCTGCTTCGTCTCGCCTATCCATATATGTAGCTAATCAGGTCTTTAGTGAAAGAACTGTCTTTATTAATTGTGTCCAGCACTTAGCATGACAAAATGCTGAATGCATGCTGTGGCTGCAGGACAGAGTACTTTGATAATTCACATATTTTCAGATCAGTCGGGCTTAATGAAAATCCTAGTATATTTAGAGAATTAGCTGAAGCCAACTCAGAGTACCAAGACCTCCTAAAGGAAGGGTGAGGCCCCAGAAAAATGCAAAAAGGCAAAAAGAATGCCTATCTTTAAAAAAAGGGAAGAAGGAGGAGTCAATAAATAATAGAGTTTAAATCCAATTCCTGGAAAAATGTTTGAACAAATAAACAAAGGAATAAAATATCTGGAAGAAAACAAGAGATGAGTAACAGCCAACATGGATTTGTCACACAGACCCCATGTCAAACCAATCTAATGTCCTTCTATGACACGGAATAGCCTTGGGGTAAAGAATAAAGTGTCATGCATCTTGACTTCAGGAAGGTTTTTGACACTGACAGGGTACTGTGAAAGAGAAGGTAAGGAAATGTGGGGCAGTCAAAAATGCTCCATGGGTCACAGGAAGATTATTCAAGCTCACTGTCAAAATGGAAATATGTACCTAGTGACGTTCCACCTAGTGAGTGCTGACTCAGTATTCTCATGGGGGCCCAGGTGCCAGATGAGGGAGGAGGCCTAACAAATCTGCAAACAAAGCAGAGCTCAGGCAGCAACAGGCAGCTGTACAAGTACAGAATGGGGTTTGGGAGCAGTTCTGTGGAAGAGGATCACAAGCAGAACATGAGCTGACAGCACCACAGCATTTCTGTGTGGAAAAAAGAAAAGGGGGCACATATCATCCTGAACAAACAGGAGGGTAATCTGCACATCATATGAAGTAATTCTCCTAACCTCTATTAGCAAAGCCTCAGCTACAGTGAAATCTATTTAAAAGAGATGCAGACCAACTGGAGAGTCTGGAGGAGAGTGACAAGAAAAGACAACAAAAAGACTCTATAACTGGTGTTGCTTAATATAGTGAAAAAAACATTGAGGGGAGCTGACATAAGTCTTCAAATGTAGAAGGGACAGCTTCAGAGAGAAAGAGAAGAGTTTGTCCTTCATGAATTGTAATGGGTCAAAATTACCATAAAAATAGATTAATCATTAAAAACTATGTAACAGTAAGGATAGTTTAGCATCAGAGTAGATTTCCTAGAGAGGCTATCGAATCACCATCACTGGCAATTTCTAAGAACATACTGGACAAAGTATCTTCAAAGAACAACATTGGTTTAGGTGAAAATGCCTTGGGAGCTGAGCTAGACGACTTCTATGGTCTTTCCAGTCCTACATAACAAAAATGGAGGGACACTAGTTCTCAGATAGCTGAGCGGTTGCTAACTCCTCCAAAGATATCTAAGGATGATATATCTGCCATTTAGATACCAGATATCTTAGCTGACATCTAGTCAGCCAAAGTCAACCATAAGCACAGGTATTATTTGCTCAGTTTGTTAGGGCCAAGAAGGATTCTGCACCAGATGATACTTCCAAATCTCTTCTGCGGTTGTACTACCTAGAGTTCATTAAAGTAAGATAACCTCTGGACAAGGCTTCTCTCTCACAGGACATAACTACAGTCATGTAGTTAGATCTGAATAGCATCAGTGACTTCCAGCTGTAGACACAGCTGTAAGAACCCCAGAGGATACAGCCTGCAAACCACTCCAGAGAGAATGAAGCCGTTTCTTTTGAACGTACAGTCATGTTTCCACTCCATTTCTCTTGCTGCCTTTCTCACCATCTCACCATTCATAAGCTATCTTTTTATCTACAAGGATGTCTGAGCACTTGCCTCCTGATGCTGATGCATGCATTTTCAGTAAGCTAATCACAGAATGTCTCAGTATTTAGGTAATACAATCCCTTAAAATACATCTGGAATCTCCTTAGCTCCATCCGTCTATGAGGAGAGATCATCAGAACAGATTGTCTCCTGTAAAAGGGGGAGAGAGACATTTTTCTCATGAAAATGGAGGGGGCAATAATTTGACCGTGCCTCTTTTTTTTTTTTTCTGTATAACTAAAAACAAATTGGGATAATCCCAGAAATGCCAGGATACTAAGCCAAGTTTTGGCATATGCACTGAAGTTCCCCCAGGTCAATATGTCTTGAAAAGCAAGACCAATAAACAAGCCAACACTCTGACAGTTAGCTGAAACAAAAATCCCACAGGGATGAGTTGCCAGGCAAGCTGTATCTTAGGATACAAAACTCAGACAGAAGAATTTTTGTCCCTGAGGTCAGACAGGAATTGCCTATTTCTGATGCTTTTAACTCATACTGCTTGGCCCCCTTTACTGAAAAAAGAGAGCCCACCTGGACCAGCTGCACCCTAAAGTTCGATAGCACAAGAGTTACTGTTCTTCCTAATCCATAATGTAGCTAGGCAAGGTTTTACTCTTGGGCTGTACACTTCCCACAGGCACTTTACTGCCTCCAAAGTGCATAATAAACACAAAACATGACTGTAGTGTATTAGGAACATACATCCAATTTGCACAGGTATATGTGACTGCCCTGGGAAGCAGAAAATAATCCACTGTGTTTACAGTTGGTATTATATTAAACAGCAAGACGTGAAAGGTCAGGGCTGTTTTCTGAGTTAGAATGACAATAGCAAAATCCAATGGCCTTTTAGGTACCACATCTTAGCCCTTGTCTCTCCTGAGAGAGGGGCCTGCACACATCTGTACACCAAACTGCATCCCTTTTCCCTTACTCTTACTAACACAGCATTGTACTACTTTCCTTGGGTACAGCTACAATTCTAAGGTGCTATCGAGAGAAATAGGGCAGAATCCCAACCTGTGATGTATGAGAGGAGTGCTGAGTGTGACTTACCTATCAGTACATTTGTTACCTGCCTACAGCCATATCATTGCAAGACGTGATCTTGTCAGATCTTATAAGTAGGACTGAGCTCAGTTAACACCTGACAGGGAGACTTTAAAAGAAAATCTAAGGGCTGGGGGAAGTGGTTAGCAAAGCTTTGAACCAGCTCCTCAGTGCAATTCTTGAGGTCACTGTGGAACAAAACGGGCCATGTTTCACACAGAACAGAGGCTGCTAGTTACGAATCTCCAGGGAGAGGGAGAGGGAGAAGGAGAGGGAGAGGGAGAGAGAGAGGGAGAGGGAGAGGGAGAGGAGAGGAGATGGAAGGCAAGGCCAAAGCAGTTTCTACAAAATCAAATAAGCTTCTACAATAAAACATGAATTATGCCACAAAGAAGAGTAAAACCCAGTATTTTCCATTTGGAGAAACAAAATGAAATATTCCAACATTGTCAAATCATTTTTTTCCTCCAGAATTTCCATTCTCTAAAAAGATAATAGTTAAAATGTCAGCATTTTGTCCTGAGCAGGAACAAAAAAAAAAAAAAAAAAAAAAAAAAAAAGAAAAAGAAAAAAGAAATACTGAAGTTTTTCACAGGACAGAAAATCACAGGACAGAAAACCCAAATGTTGCTCATTTCTATTTCCAGCTACTTATCATTTTTTGTTAATTCCATGTCTCTGTCATTTCACAGATGTGTGAGGGCTCTGGAGGGGGCTTGCTCTGGGAGAGTTGTCAAGAAGCTCCCAACCGTCTACCCTCTCCCCCTCCCAGGGTTTCCTGCTGACTGCAGGTACAGTTGACCTGCTTGTGAACTAACTCCTGGCAGTGATTTGGGTTTTCCTTAACAGTTTGAGCTATAATTTACAGTGCTTCTCAAGCTGCTTCACAAACAGGGAAACCAGCCCTGCAGTGGGGTCAGGAATGCCTGGGAGAAGGTTAGCGTAGAGCCTGGGCGGGGGGGTGTGCGACCTACTTGGAAGTTACAGCTGCAAGTGAGGTCTCTACCCCAAAAGCTTGCAACTGAACGTTGCTACTTCCACTTCAGCAGCCCAAGCCCATCTTGCCTAAGATGCAAGCTTCGTTTCCTTGGCTAAATTCCAGCTGGGGTCAGCACGCTGCCTGTATTTTGAAATGGGTGCTGATTCTGCAGAGGCCTCTTGCCTCCCTCCTCTGACTTCAGAGCTAGACAACCAGCAGGCGAGGGGAAATATGTACAGCACCACCATCCAACAGGCTGCTGTGGTTTCTAGGGGAGTTTAAGATGCTTTCAGCCAAAACCACAGAAAGTTTTTTCTTTACTGTTCCTCTTTTGACTTGTTCATATATGCCCATTTGTGTTAGGTCTCCACTTCTGCAGACCTGGACTGCCTGCATGTCATATCCTGTGAAGTCTATTACACTTTCTGATCAACACTGATATTGTTTTTTTTCCGGGCAATTACAGAGATGAAAAGGTGGGGAGAGGGAGAGCGAGGGGGAAAGAGAGTCATATACAATTTCAGGCGTTGAACATATATGTCAGTTTCTTGGTAGACTATCAAGTTAACAGCATTTCCTCATAGGGCATGTCCAGATTTTATCAAATAGCTATGGGAGAACTGGGGGTCTTTTCCTTGTTCCTGCCTGCCATCCTCTGCAGCTTCCGAGACACAACAAACACCGCCTGCGCTGCATCCCTGCCTCTCTCCCACAGGGCACGTGGGAATGTGAGGTTGGAAGGGCACAGAGCCAGCACCAGCATACCACTGAATCTTCTACTGAAGGAAGGGGACAGCACCCTGCTGCACTGATATGCATCTCCCCACATCATAAATAGGGCACCTCAAAATATGTCCTGCACTTCTTCAAGCAGGACATCCTTGCTGTTTCAAGAAACACAGAGGAAGTTTTTGCTTTCACAGCCCAGTCCTCAGCAAGCCCCTCAACAAGGCATTCCCAGGAATCATATGTCTAAGGGCTAAATATTAGAAAAAGAACTTTGATTTTCCCATAAGGAAGGTTTAGAAAGATAATGTGCTGTGCAGATTTCTCGGAGAAAGAGTGCCAGGGGAAGGTGGTGTGTAATGGGGCCTGAGCTCCCAGGGGCTGCACTAAAGCTCCTGGGCTCGCGGCCGCATTCCTTTCAGCTGAGGGAAAGAAATGCCTAAAGTCTCTTTGTGTAGGGATCACTGAAACAATAGAAATCAGTGCCCAAAGGCTATGAAGGCAGAGAAATCCAAGGATTCATCAGGGGGCTGAAAAAAAAGGATTCATGCAGAACAAAAGCAGGCAAGCAAAGTGAAGCCAAAGCACAAGGGCTCTTCCAGTGAATTCTGGTAAATCTTAATTCTGGCTTTTACCCTCAGCAGTGTACAAGGCTTTCACATCCATGCTGTTGCCTAGATCTCACTCATTTCTGTTCACTTGAGGCTCTGTTGGCTTGAACAACCAACAGTAGTAGGTTTTGTGCTCAGGAGCTAGTGTGAAAGGGCTCGGGCAAATTCAGTGATCTGCTATGGGGCTCTAAAGAGTTAACGTCTTCAAGGGATACAGCCTTTTGCTTTGCAAATGTGGATTTTTTACTAGCATAAGGCACTTCAACTCAGATTTAGGCTGGGCTGAAATCTCCAATGTCTGCATGGTTCAAGCTCCTTTGAAAATGAGATTCCAATTTGGGTCTGTCATTAAATGCAATCATTCTTTGTGATACCTCCACAAACAAACAAAAAAAAAGGATTTTTTTTTTTTTGCATCTTCAGATGCAAAAAGGAGAGAGCCTGACAAGAAACACTGCAGAAAAATGAAAGTATCTAACTACTTATCAATAATCAAGCACTTCAAAGAGTACAGCTCCGCAGTGCGATCACCTTGTGCTGGGATGAGGACGACACAGCTAACAACACCATTAGGTCTCCTGTAAGAACAAGATATTTCCAGGAGCCAGAGCAGACTAGGCCTGGTTGAATGTCTGCTCAGCTAGTGGAAGCACTGAGCCTCCTCTTGAGACACTCGACTCCCAAATGCTGATAAAACATTACAGCAAGAATATAATACTCATCATTAAAAACAAACAGGAGCCAAATAAGCACTTGCTGTAGGCATGTGATCATTGGCACTGGAAGGCTTCCCAGAAGCATGATGTTTCCATGAGCCCTTTCACAGATGACAAGGAGGATGTCCATCAGGTAAGGCTCAGCTTTTTATTATCGTTGCTCTGATGAGCTGGAATCCAGCCCAAGGAAGAGATGCCTTGGAGTGCTGTACTCTAATTGATTTAATCAGCACAGCAGGAACCTGGCAGGCACTTTCTGGATCTGCTCATGAAGAGGCTTGCAGGAAGGCCAAGATGAACAAACAATCATTCCACTTGGGATAGATGCTTGAGCCAGGAGCATAAGAAGAAGAAATATCCTCCTCTGGTGACACAGTGAAACTGGTCAAGCTGCAGCATGGGGAAGTGAAGGAAAGACTTACTAAAAGAGCCTTGAATGTCTTTCATTCAAGAGCTGGAAACCTGTAATATTCCTGTATTTACAGGAATTGCTGTAATTACATTCTCTGCTGAGTTAGCACAAGAGCGCAGGGAAGGGCACAGGACTAGATGAGGCTTGGAAAAGGCCAAGGTTCGAAAACAGACCAAATAATCTGGCTAAGAGAAGAGGGAAATGCTCCAAAAGCAAACATTCTGTCCCTGGATGGAGGTGGGAACATCGGCTTCACTACATGCATAGGGATCCCTGCCTACTCATCCCAACCTCTCAAAAGACAGAGCTGGAGAGGAGAGGAGAACTTAGAAGAGAAAAGCCATGTTTACAATAGGCAAGGCAGAGAATTTGGAGAACTAACCAAAATCCACCCCTTTTGGGAGGCTCTATTCAACAGAGGGGAAGATCTGGCAAATCTCTCTTGCCAAAAGGATGGACATGGAAGATAAGAAAAGACATGCTGGGCTACAGATCATAACAGTGCATAGTGTGAGGACTCAGAGCAAGACATATCTCTTTCAAAAGGGATCTCAAATTTGCCAAGAATTAAGTTATATCACATCTCATTTTCACTCTGACAGAAGTTATATATCAAATCAGAATATTTCACCTAAGCCTTGCAGATAATTTCTTCATCAACATGCTTTATTAAAAAAACGATTTGAAAAAATCCTGACCTTTTATAGGTCACTTCTCTTTTCCTAGCCAATCAGATCCTTTTGTTCCCCAAGGTCCTAATCAATTATCAACCCATTTATTTCACTTGATATGAAGACTGTGCCCAATTAATTCAGGGATACATTAAAGCGAAAGGTTTTACAACTGAAATGAATGTTTCTTACTTTCTGTCATGTCCTGCTCTGGGAAATTAAGTTTAAATAAATGTTAAAGGAATTGTCAATAATGCACTGCATAAAGGTCAGGGTGGTCAGGCTTTAATAAAAGGGATATTTTTATTTCTTTATTTTTACAATGTGTTTTATTCTTTTGTCTGATAAAAGAAGAGATGAATGCATACAGCTACCATATCTGTGGTAGCTCCACTGCACTGCATTATGATACCTTCTTAACCAAGGCTTGATTTCCTGTCCCCAGTCTGCTGTTATAATTAATGCTAAAAGTTAAATAGTCTCTCCATTTGACATTACGTAAGGTAGCCTGAACTTTGTAGTGGTTAAATGGCTCATTAGAAAGATTGGTCTGTGTGGAGCTGAGATTTCTGGTTCTACAACAAAAGTTTTCACCCATTTGAAAATGCTGTGTTTCTAGGGGAAGGTACAAGCAGATAGACTAGGTTTTTAAAAGATAATAGTGTGCCAGCAGCACCCAAATTCCCTCTCATACATTTCCTTTCCTCAGCTCAGATCAGTGGAATCAGTTTTGTTTCCCCTCTTATGGTAGAGAGGCAGTACCACCACATTTTCCTGTGTACTTCATCTGTGAGGATGCAAAAACTCTTGTCCACTGTACCTCTGTAAAAGCCTTGGGTACAGGGACTCCACGTACTTCCTAGCAGGCTCATCAATAACCATCTCCAAAAACTTACTTCCCTCCAGCCCTAGCAGACAAGGAAAAACTCCCTCCAGTTTACAGAGGTGAAGCTTAAGAAGAGAGGCGCTAAGAACGTTTAGTTTCTAGTCTCTGCATCTGCAGAGGGACCTTAGCCTTCCTGGCAACCCAGCACCATCCTGCCTAAGCGTCAGGCAACTGCCTAAGCAGGCAGAACACAAATATGCAACATAGTCTTGTTAGTGTGTAGCAAAGAAGCTTCTGCAGGTTAGGGAAGATGTGTGGCTACCAGTGAATGCTTGAATGCCCCAGGGATTATACAACTCCTTGTAGATAACTCAATTGTAACTTCACAGCTGAAAAGTGTGCTTCTGCACATCTTCTGCTAGATTTGCCCAGTTTTGTGGCAGAGTAGAGAAAGAAATCAGCTTCTCCTTAGTGTCTTTCCAAGGCCTTGATGTCACAGAAACCCTCTCTATGGGCTGTCTGAAGAGTTTAGAAAGCAAGGTTCTGCCAATACACCATTTCCCTCTGCCTGTTCTGCTGGAGCATGTTACAACAGACATGAGCAGCGAGCAGCTGCCCTGGGCTCATCACTCTGTCCGTGAGCACCCAGTTCCTCCACGTTTCCCCAGCAGGCACTGAGCCTTACCACACAATACAGGCTAATTCCACACCAATCAGTTGCACAGTGACTGAATGTGATGGGGTTTGGCAGTTAGTTCAGGCTTAGGCAGAAATAGTTAAGTGCTTGACTGAGTGGGACTGGACTTAATACTTCCATTGTACTGCCTACTAGAACAGGGAAGATGATAAAATATAGTGACAAAGGTGGAAAAGGAAGGAAAAAACTGGTGGCAGGTGGAATGTGTGCCTTCCATCTCGACTGCCAACAGTGGAGGAACGGATTGTTCTAAGACTAGGAGTTTACACAAGTAAAGTCTGCTGATGCAGGAAAAGGCATCTTGTTCTTCCTCTGATGGCTCAGTTAGTTAGGGATTGCTGCAGGAAACATGCCATGTGGAGGAAAAGGGCTAGAATTCAGCTCCCCAGAGTTACCAGTTCTGTCTTTTATAATGTGGCTGCAATTATGGCATTTTCATTGTTGCAAAAATCTGCTGGAATGATTCAGCGTCTCCTCTAGTTTCAAAAAGTCCTGGGTCAAAAAACACATTGCTTAAAAAATCTGGGTAGAGGCTAGGAAACAAAAACTGTAACTTCATGGGAAAAATTCTCTGCTGTTCTCTTTGGCTCCCTGCACTTTAGTGACAGCACTGGCGAAATAAGACCATCCTCAGTGTAGGATACAAGTTTCTGAAGTGAAAGATGTTATCAGGGAAAAGTGGAAGCAGTTTAAAAGCAAAGGAGTTATCCAGTTTGTATCCACTTTGTCATATAATGGCCATTTCTCAGAAGAGATGTAAAGAATGCTAAAGTCTTCCAAACATTTTCTAGTTTCAGCATTCTTCTCCTTCTTTTTTTTCTATGCAACTCCAATGCCTGTGAAAAAAATCCCCAAAACATGACTCAATTTGTTCCCTGCTGGAGTTTGCAGAGAGTCTGAAACGTCAGCTCTGAAATGCATGATCCTCTTTTTTTATTTCAATGAGTGCTAATTCAGACTTGAATGGTGGTACCTTTAATCTTACTGTTGTTAACTCTCTCACAGCCCTCAGCATTAAATATAGTGGAGGAATATTGCACTACAAAGATCTGAAATATGATTAGGTCCTTAGCCAAAAGAAGCAGTACTGAAGAAGATGCTTGATTGGCTTTTGTGACGAGGAGCTCAACTTTTTAAAGTTTCAAAAATGCTGCTCCAAGGTACTGAGCATCCTCCATTCCCACTGAGCCCCAAGTAATTATGTAATGGAGCTTATTTTGAATCGTTATCCTATGCTCTTCTTAAAGCTTTAAGCCAAAATACATCATCACTCATTCTGAGCTGCTTCCCACCCTCTGAAGCTGAACCAGCACTTACTACTAAACCTGTCTCTGGTTTCAAATTCATTGCTTGATATCACACACCAGGAATGGGGCCAGTAGGTTTTTAGGGATTTATTTGCAAGTCCAGATTACTATAGATTCATTTGCAGCATCCATCTGTATTTAAAGAAAAGGTACTTATTTAACTACCTTCATTTAATTTTATTTTTTTAAACATCAAACAGAAAAACTAGAACTTTGTGGAAATATGGATTCAATCAGCGATCATTGGCTATTTTTCTCCTGCCTCAGTTATGAAAGGAAATGAGGTGTTTAAATTACTAGATTTCACATGTGGAAGGAATAAGTCTGAAGGAAATAGCATAGGATTCTTTCCAAGCTTGAATTACAAATTATCTCAGGACCCAGGAGAGGAGCAGAGCAGAGCAGAAAACAAGATTTCAGGAGATTCTTTGTCAAGTTAGTTTCTCAATCAGCCTTGAAAGGCACCTTGAGGACCGAATTTCTTCCTTACGTTGCATTCCTCAACTGGTGTGGAAGCCTAAGAACTCCAGTTGGTACCTGTTTCAATAGCTGCTTATATGATGTGCTGAAGTATTTATCTGGCAATAATGCATGTTAATGTCAATTTTGCAGGAAAAATGAACTAAGAGATGAACTATTTCCCCCAAAGAGCTTACTTGTTAGCTCGACTCTTGCAGGTACATGCTACTCATGTATTACTCACCTACAAGCCCAAAGGGATTCTTTATAAACCCTCATAAAGTTTGATGTGTGGATATTATTAAACTGATCAAATATCTAATAGGTGAAAATTCACATCTATCTTCCTTTAGGCTCTTTCAGTAAAGCAAGAACAATATCTCCATCCTTTCTCTTACTGTTCCATGCCAAGTTTCTTTTCCTTTATAGGTAGATCTTTCAAGCAGGCCAGTAGGAGTCTATGACATGACTATTCACAATACTGCAGCTAGCTCTCGTGCTACAATCAGCTGTGTGCCAGGAGGTGCTGTTTCTGCTCTGAATGCCTACAAATCCAGAGAGAAATCTCTGTCTAGAGATTATCTTTCCTCTGGCATCAAGATAGGAGAAGATAATTTCCCTCTGTGGTGCAATGCAGTTCCCATGTCAATTGTGCCAAAAGCATTCTGCAGAGAAACAGCAGTAAAAGGAAAACCAGCAGCCAAGCTCCTGTGTCATGTTTTAAATTTAATTTTTTAATTTCTTTTTTAATAATTGACCTGTCAAGATAATTACTGCGGATCATGAGACAATGTCTCTAGCACATTTGGGAAAAATGGAATGCTTTGGGGGAGGATATACGTTTTCAAAGAGTTTGCTGCCTGGAACAGAATGCAGTTTCCTCATGATCTTAAAGGCAAATGTTAGGGAAGGATGAGGCAGGCAGAGGAAGGTAAGGAGGGGGCTGTGACTTTATTTGGTTTTTAGTTTTGGATGGCTTTTGAGGGCTAAAAATCCAGTGGCAGATGAGCTTGTCCTTTAACAGCTACTATTGAAATTAATGTGAGTAGACTTTTCTGGGAAATGACAGCTATGCAACAGACACTCTCAGTGACAGGCTAAGGATAATGCCATCCCTTGCATTATTTAGTGTACAATCTGCATTGTTTTTAACTATTAAGACTGGTCCATTCTGTTTGTCTTATGCTTATTCCAATAGGCTTGTTTACATTCTGCTCCTCCCTCCAACTTCTCTCCCCCAAATACTCTCCGGTGACCATGAGCTAGAACATCTCTGCAGGCTGCCCAGCAGCAGCATGCTGCAAATTCAAGCCATTAACATGACAGCACACCTGGCCTCAACACTACAGTCCACCTCTACCTAGTTGTCCTTTGGGAACAGCTACTTTAAATGGCAGACCCTGGTGTCTTGTGCTTTGATATTCAAAAGCTTAGTGCACTGTGCTCTGTGCATTGGGAAGAGAAATAAAAGCTGAATCTGCCTGAGAAGAATTCTGCTGCACAGTTTAGCTTTCTCAGTTATTTCCATGCAGCACTGACCAGATAATAAAATCTTTAATATTGAATATGAGCTTCTGAAGTCACAGATGTCATCAGTTTAAAGTGGTAGCAGACACCATCCATTCTAGTATAAAAGAAGCCTAAATCATGGCTCCTTTGAAATCAATATGAAAGCACTTCTTAGCCTGAATAGGCCAGAAAATGGTCATAATTATCATAAAACATAAACTTACATTTCCCAAAAGAAAGAGCCATGTTTTTAGGGGAAAAACCAACCAAAAATCTCAGCTGCACACCAGGTTCTCACTTTGCATATGTTACTGTCCAAGTATGGCTCAGTGTTCAGTTTACCACTCAGTGTCCACAGTGCTTGAGCTGGAATTAAGCAGAGCAGAGGACAAACAAAACTCTGGAGCTGCCTTTTATATTTCCTGATTTGGGTTTTATTCCCTTTGCCCAAAAGGCAAAGGTTTTTCCTGGCCTGTTCTGGAAAGAGGAGGTTTATTGGCATGCAAGTTTCTACCTGCGGCTTGGCTGGCAGTAGAGCTACAGGAAGTCATGCTGTCCCAGCTAAGGACTGTGGCTCCCTAGGTATCCAAACAGCCTGGCACACTGGGGTTCAAATCAGGAGTGTGACAACCTATGTGTGACAGCATCAAGCAAGGCAAGTCCCACTCGCTGCCCATGCTTGAGTCACTCTACACCACCATACCACGGCCTGCCTCTCTGCAGGGCCCTATGTACCTCTCTGGGTTGGCCTCAACCCAAGGGTAAGCCCCTCTGCAAGATCCACTACGTAGCTATGGTGACTGGCCATGACTCACTGCCACAGCCACCAGCCCGTGTTGTGGGACCTCTCATGCGAGTCAATGCCAAGGAAAAGACAAGTAGAGAGGCTGGGAATGCTTTACGTATAGAGGTGAACCCAAGATACTCACAGCCTTTAATGATGGACATCAGCCTTCTCTGAGGTCACTGCACAGGAAAGAAACTGAGGCAGAAAGGAACAGATGTGTCCTTGCTCAAAGTCACCCTGAAAGTGTGGAATAAAGAGGAGAACTGGACTTCTGCCATTTAACCATGTTTCATCATGAGGCCTTCCTTGGCATGTTTCAGAGAGAACACATTCCCCCTGCCCCAGCAAACTCAAAGCAGCTGTCTCCCTCCAAGTGCCTATGCGCAGTAAAAAAGAAAGAAAGAAAAAGAAAAATGATACCTGATTGACAAAAATGGTTACTGGTTTAAAAATCACCACAAGAGAAAACAGGGAGATGCTGTCAACTCCATTACTCAGAACTGCAGATCAACCCAGATGACACAATCTTTTTCCCAAGTGATGTTGTGACCTGGAGCAGCAGAAGTGGTTCAGTCCCTCCTTTCCACTTGGATACATCCTTCCTGGTAGATACACCCCTACATTGGATGCCTTAGTAAGAAACTAGAATTCCAAGAGTAGGAATATATCAGTCCTCTGACTCTAATAAAAACATAAGGCAGACAGATCCTATTTAGTATGCATAGGAGAAGCATAAATGCCATTTATGGTTGAGCCTAGATGATGAAATACTGTATTTGCTGAGAAGAGGAAAGGGGATGTCCCCCTAAGATTTATTTCTCCTATCTCTGCCTTGCTGCATTTACAGTAAGTTTCTTCTTTCAGAAGCAAGTAGGTTCATCTGCAGCTCCACACTGGTTATGGGAGGATTTTCCTTCCCTCTCGGAAAGCATCCAGTCTTCCTTCTCTCTAAGGAAAGGGTAATCCCTCCCTCCCACCCCAAGAAGAGCAGAGAGCTGGAAACCTGCCATGAACGACTGTTGCGTCAGTTTAATTTTACCGGTAACGATAAAGAGGGTCAGCACCTGTTTCTGAAGGCAGTGGCATGCATGCTAAAGCTACTGATTTCCCAGCCCCTACCCCTTCAACAAAATGATAAAGAGCTGTAGCACTAGAACTGCTTGCAGCACACTGCAGTCAGAGGTTTGCCGGAGAGCCAAATGGGGCAGGCACGCACCGCCTCGCTTGGAAAGGCTAAAACTTGCAGGTTCTGCATGGGAAACAGTGAAGGAGCCCTGAAACCCTAAGATAAAGAGACGCAGTCTGTGTATGAATGTGGCTCCTCATTTAACTCCTTCCTGCCCTTGCCCAGTTTATATTTTGATGTGCTTAGGTATGTGAAGTATTAGCCCCCAAACAGAAAGGTTCTCTCGGGATGGTGGCTGAGGCAGCCAGAGTTTACCTTTCCCACCTGTAATTCCCCACTGTGCCCCTTGCCAAGCAGTGATGCCTTCACTAGCTCAGATAGACCAACTGAGCGGCTTGCACGAGCGTGCCCGAAACAGCCTTAGTCAAAACTAGCCAGGTCAGTTAACGCAGCATAAATGACAGGCCTTCACTGGCCCTGCTCATTTCAACTGAAACGTGATAGGAGGCCCTCACAAAAGCAACTCAGTCAGCAGAGACTGAGGAAAGAGAGGAAAGTATCTTCTAACAGCAGATGGTGACAAGAAGCCAGCGGTGCCAACACAAGTGCAGACAGAAGAGGATGCACTACAGATGTCAAGGCCCAGTTTCAGAGACTCTGAAAGCTCCTTAAATCAGTAAGCCTAGCAGTGCCTGCTGGCTAAACACGTCTAAAGACCTAGAGCCAGACAAAAGGAAACACTGGGCACGGGACACACTTGCGTTTTTCTGAATAGAGGCCTAAAACACATATTTACCACTAACACTGTCTTAGACAGAGTAAGCCTATCGCAGTAGCGTTTTCATCACAGCACATCCTCATGTGGTTTTCCTGCCCCAAAGATTTTCCCAAATTTGTTTTAATGGAGCTAAAAGATTTGTTCAGTTTTCCACACCCCCCGCCCCAGCATCCCTCTTTACAGCTTACAGGTATAAGTAGGCCTGCTGAAAATGAGAAAAAAGATTTTACCATTTGCCATATGAAATATTATTGTGTATATAGCAGCGTGGATGTACTTATCTCCAAACTCTGCACAATGTGGCCAACAGATCCTTAGATTTACTCCCAAGAAAGAGACAGTGGCATAGATATGTGCAATTGTGTGTGCAAATAAGTCATTTGGGGTATTACTCACATGCAGAAAAGTACATTTAAATATCTTCCAGTCACTCCTTCCCCCACCATTACAGATCCTTAAAACAAATATATTCTCCTATCAGGCCCTGAAGAGCCTGGTCTGCTGCTTCTTGTAAGGCTACATTTTAATAGGCATTGGAATATTTGTATGTTATAATAAGAAATGATCCTGTTATAGATCACACTTGTGAAACAAGCTGCAATTGTAGAAGTAGAGTTTTGGCTGGAAAATGTTATGGGCTAATGTTTTCAAGGATGATGTCTCCAATCAACATAACTGTGGCAAAAGTCTGCTGTGTAACCCTGATACGAGCCCCTCAGGCACAAAACTCAGCTGAAAGTTCATAAGGGAAAAACTGAGGGAAGAGAAGGGAGAGGCTTCATGAAATACATGTGGTTCATTGCAAAGATTCAGACTAGCACTGCTTCAAGCCTTTTCTGGCTGAAACCATCCATAGACTTCTAAAGACATATATGACTCCAAAAACCACAAAAAGCAGTCTTGCCATAAATAAACCTGGTCTACTAGAATACTGAAGTAATTTCAAGCTATTGGCTCATCCTGTTAGGATGCAGAGTTGTTAGAAAGCTTCCACATCTTCCATGTTCCTCTAGCTGTAATTTTTCCAGAACACTTACTTGTCTTTCTGGCATCAAAGAACCTATAGGACTTATAAATGTGCTCAAGTTGGTCTAACTCCCCTTACACAGTCTTAAATGGGGAGGTCAAACTATTCTATCCCTGTCCTCCAATCAGCCAACAGTGACACTGTTTTAAAATGAGTTAGCTGCAAATTGGAAGAAAGAATCTGAATCTCACACACATTTTCTTTTTGTCATATTAGGGCCTTGGCATGTTTAACAGGACAGCTGGGTCCTAAATAGCTGTAACTACTCTGAAAAAAAGACCTATGTATCTCCGAGACAATCTCAGTGGAAAACATCTGGTCACTGGTCAAGAAAAAGAGAAAGGAACATTAGTGATGAATGAGGAACAGGACAGAAAAAAACTGAAATCTTCATAATGCTACTTTATAAATTAATAGTATGCGTCAGTGTTGAACTCTCTGTTTATTTCTGGTCACTCTATCCTGGGCAGAAGCTGCAGGAACAGTGAAAAGGAAAAGCAAAATCACACCTGCTCTACTCTGTGTTTGGCAGCACACCTTCATCTGCTGCTACATATTTTGTTCCTCTGTGTCAGTTAAACTCTTCAGCCAGACCCTTCTTTAATCAGAGGGTCTTTTCCTAACTGGTATCATCTTCTGAAATCATACTTTTGAAATCCCCTTCTTAAAATGAAATGCCATTATATTAGTTGTTGATGTTCCCAAGGATACTGAACTCAAAGCTATTGTGAGATTATTACTTCATGGCTTATATACCACTCCTTAAATAAATTCCCATTGGAACTCTTTTTGTGCTAATTAGAGTCACCCCTCATCATGGATGAGCTAAAAGAAAGCAACTGTTTAACGCTCTGAGAAACTTCTGCTCTAAAATCCTGTCCTTTTCTCATATCCAAACAGTTCATGTATGTTTGGTTGCAATCCCCCTGTTATTATTGCTTTATTGATTTATTTTTCTGTGATCTCTCTTAACAGCATGCATGCAGTATCTGTGAGAAAAAGTCTGTTCACACCAACCTGCTGGTACATCTCTAATCTCACAGTGGAAGATTTCTATCCACATAGACTCTGTCACATGCACTTCACTAAAACTTTACCTTCTCGGCATATGCAGAGTCATTCCTTTCTCAAAAGCTGCAGTATTCTTTTCACACCTCTATGACCTAAGCTGTCCTTTGGGTATAGTTCATAACCAGAAATTACAGTATCTTATTGATTTTTGTCATTTCATCATATTTCAAAATGTCTACTGAAGAATGTCTATTCTATCAAGTAAGCAGGAGTGTCTAGGGCTGTCAATCTCTGCCATTCATAAATACTAGCATTCACTAAAAATAAACTAGAACAAAAGTGATCTGACACTGAAAGGCTCTAATTTGAACATGCTAGGGAAAAGGCTTTTGTCAAATCGGACTCATACGGAGTGTGTCATATAACACAACCCAAACTGTTTGACAGGAACAAATTACCACAACACTCCTTATCAAAATAACCCAGAGCCATTAATATATACAAATAAAATCCCACCTCAAGCATGAGAATAGCATATTGTTTTACAGAAGATGATGTTTACTAGATAACACCATTGGATTAAAAAAGGAGTAAATCTCCTTATCAATAATTAATCAAGAGCTCTTTATTTTTTTCATAAGGGAGGAATTTTAAAAATCTTGAGCTGAAATCAACTTCAAATGTAGATTCTGTAATTCCATACGGCTACTAGCATATAAAATAGAACTGAGATGTAAAAGCTAAAAAAAACCTCTGACACCAACAAAATGTAGATTAACTGCAGAAACAGACAAAAGGCCGCAGCAGCAGATCAAAGAGAGAGCAGCTTGGCAAAGTATGATGGAGCATTACCATAATGAATTTTGTGAGTAAGCAGCATCCTTTAAAATAATTCTTTTGATCTCTTAAGAAGGCATTTACTACAATCAAGAAAAGGTTTACTTAGAAAAAATTAAAAAATAAAATTAAGAAAGGTATAGACTATTCTAGGTTTTAACTTTAACCCATTTTCAGTACCTCCACCTGACCTTTCATACATTTCTAATGGACCTTCCCTGATTATTAAAATTCCAGCCAAAAGAACTTCCCGCAGCAATTCCTGACTTGTATGCTTCAGGAGAAATTTCCTCGTGTTTCCTTTAAAGATTGAGAGTCAAAGTGAGAGACTAGTCAGACATTTCTATGTAACAAGATGTCAGGTCAGGTGCCTAGACTAGGAGGCGATCCACAAAATGGCTGAGAGCCAGCACGAGGCTTCCTTCTAACAGAGGGGAAATTGAACCCTGCCCCTGCATGGATGGACAGGCAGAACCAGGATGTTCTTAGGAAGCAGACCTGGGATGGAAAAGCCAGACTGGAAAGTCCTGGGCCCTGGGCTCGCTGCTCCCACTGCTGCTGGCTAGATGGGAGCTGGGGCAGTAAGTGCTGCGGCCTCTTCATCCCTTTCCCTCTCTGCCACCACAAGAGACAGCCTCATCCCTCCAAGTTTCCTCAGCAAAACCAAGAGCCAAAAGAAGCAGCAAGAGCCCTATCTTTGCCGGGGACTGCAAGCTAATGAGACTGTGGTAATACAGTTGCTATGGGCAACTGCTGGCTTGTGCCTCTTCCGCGACCTGGCCTCTTCTGGGCTCTGCAGTGTGCAAGCAGAGTTTCCCTCCCACTGAGGCGAAAGGCTGCAGGGAACAGGGCTCCTGCCCAGGTTTCACACCAGACTATGCTAGTGAGTCTACAGGAATCACGAAGGAGAACACTGCCTGCCCAGGCATCCAGCTGCCTCCCGGTGCCATCCCCTGCAGAATAAAGCCAGGCCATGCCATGCACTGCCAGATCAAAGGGAACCGGAGCTGTCATTACTGCTAACGTAATGAAGATGCGGTGCTAGTAATTGTTTTAAAGCAGGAGTCCATTCTTTTGAGAAATTTTCCTGAGTACTGTTAAAGGGGCCCTGGTTATTTTCAAATGAGGAGGTGAAATCTAAGGCACTCGGATCTGCTAACAATTATCCTCAGAGCCGCTCTCGCTGTTGCCTTTCCCCACTCCGTCCATCACACGGCTGCCTCAGAGCAGGAGCTGCATGGCAGGTTGAGCGCTCTGTGGGGCGGGAAGCCATTACGCCTTATTAACTTTGAGTGACTAAACCTTTTGTGCAGGAGCCGAATATAATTAAAACACATTTTCATTGCTAAGCTGCTAGACTGAGAAGGGGGTTGGGCTTGGGCTTTTCTTTTTGTCCTACCTGTCTAGTGAGCCTGGTAAAAATAGAAAGGTTGACGTTATGAAAAACAACCTAAAATTATTTGTTGTCAAAATAATAACAATCAATAAATGTAAATCAAAAGAGCAGTGACTGCACATGGTTTAAGCCACGGGGACATCTGATGCAAGAGGCATGGATCTCTCAGCTGAGAAAAACGGGAGAATTACTCAAAGTGTGGAGACAACAGTTTACACAAGCTCAGGCAGTTAAGTCCCCTTTCCTACTTAATATGGCTATTGACTTTGGAAGACTCCATTTTCCAATCTTGACTTAAGCTACGAAACTGCCAGAGCCATCTCAAATTGTTTAAAAGAGGCTTCAACAAGCTGGAAATCCCTTCCACCCTTGTGGGAATTCCTGCAAGGAACTGAGCAGGCTGAAATATGCCAAAAAAACAGTATTTGGCATAAGCAAGTGACTGTGGCTGCTGCTGCTGCTACAGTAATTTAAGACAGGCAGCAGCTGGGAAAGGCTGTTTCTCATAGTAACCCTTTCCATATGTGTCCTCCACCCAGATGTAAAGTCAAAGACCCTCCTCTCAAAGGAGCAGCTTTGAAGTTCTTAAGTGATATTTAACTCCAACAACATAACCCCTTTATCCCTGTTATAATGCAACCAGTAAAATAAGATACCACACCCCCAAGACTCCAGGACTTTGAAGAGAAGAGTTAAAGAAGAGGCAGGAGACGCAACCTTGCTTTGCTCTGGAATTCTAAGAATTGTGCTACGTTTTAACAGCATTGTTTGAAGTTGGAGAACGCAAAGCCACTCTATGAGATTTTTATCTCCTCAATTCAAACAACAGTGGTAATAGAGACTCCACTATCTGAGCGCGCCTATGACCTGATTTTTGGCTGCTTCTCTGCGATACTTTTGAATTCATATGCTTTTAATTTCTGAAAGAAAAAGTATGTGTTTGGGAAAGGAAGTGGATATGAAAAGTACATCTACATTCTGGGAGCTACATTTAAGAGAAAGGACTTACCCATTTTTTTATATATATATACAAGCACACAGCATGTTGATGAAGGACTCTAGATTGAGAGCTTTTCAGATTGTAATGAAAAAAAGCAGCCCCCACAAACTTACACAGTATGACTTGTCACGCACAAGTTGATGCTATTTGCCCATTACTGTGGAGGAGAAGCAATGGGGTCTATAGCATGCTCCTTCCCCGCTCCCAATGAGCCATGCCCTGGAGCTAGTGGTCCTGGCACAAGGAGGGGCTCCACAGCCTCTTCATGCAGCTCTTGCTATTACACTAGCAAAAAACCTCCCATCTGGTTCACATAGTTGAATGGCAGAGTTGCATCTACTTAACACTGTTAGTATTATCTTTGGATGGATCAAGGTCAAAATCAGTATCTAATGCCCCTGTAAATGTTTTTGAATGAAAGCTGGAGGGGAAAGGGGGAGAATATTTGTTTAAACAGAATGCTTATTTTTAGTGGTAGTTGGTTGATCCGTTTTCATCTTAGTGCAAACATTCGCGCCAGCTAGTTTATAGCTAGAAAGATGTTTCAAACACTCAAGTGTGGTTTATATCTCTGTGTGTATATGGATATATCATATTCACATAACTATCAGAGGAGGAAGCGTTCATGCAGCCAGCTGAGCAAGGGGCCTGAAGGCACAGGGGGAATACCACACAGCTTGGGCAATCAAGCACGCAGGTAGAGTACAGCAGCCTGCATTCAAAGCTGAGCAGCAAACAATTAACGGGCAATGTATTGGGTGACAACTATTACCAGCCACTTGTGAAATAATTGCAAGTCTATTTGCAAAAACCTAAGCGTGTTCAATGACAATTTGGAAAGTGAGTATGAAGCTCTACTCATTAAATAAGATAATTATTTCAAACCACTTCCTGTAAATCACTGAAAACAGCAGTCCTGCCTCGGAAGGTATTTCTGATACAGCATGGCTGGCCACCATGGCTTTTCCTGTGCCCGGGAACAGCACCTTCTGGTTTATGCGGGCTGTAACAGCTCCAGTGCGTTTCTCTGTCTATTCCCCCATTGCTTTGCGAAGAATTTATAGTGGTTTTAAAAGGGACTCGACCATTTAGACCTCTAACAAGGCAACGATCAGAAAGCATCTCCCCTTTTTATCAATGTGGGGATCATAAAAGGCTCGTGTGGCTCAGCCTCGTCCCTCCGGGATCCCCAAGCGGGACCGAGCACCGCAAGGTCTCGCACAGTTGGCAGGGCCCTGAGCACACCTTACCTGGCCTCCTTCCGCGGCCTTGCCCGCCAGCTGCCCAGCACCGGCGACGCCTCCTCAGTGGGCTTCGGCTCCATCTCCTCAGCGGGCACCTGCGCCATCTCTTCAGTGTCCACCAGCGCCATCTCCCTGGTGTCCACCAGCACCATCTCCTCAATACGCACCAGCGCTATCTTCTCAGCGTCCACCGGCACCGTTTTCTCAGCCTCCTCTGGCACCATCTCCTCAGCCTCCACTGGCGCCATCTCCTCACCAGGCACCGGCGCCATCTCCTCAGCCTTCTCCGGTGCCATCTTCTCAGCATCCACTGGCACCATCTCCTCAGCCTCCACTGGCACCATCTCCTCAGCAGGCACCGGTGCCATCTCCTCAGCCTTCTCTGGTACCATCTCCTCAGCCTCCACTGGCGCCATTTCCTCAGCCTCCACTGGCGCCATCTCCTCAGCCTTCTCCGGTGCCATCTTCTCAGCCTCCACTGGCGCCATCTCCTCACCAGGCACCGGCGCCATCTCCTCAGCCTTCTCCGGTGCCATCTTCTCAGCATCCACTGGCACCATCTCCTCAGCCTCCTCTGGCGCCATCTCCTCAGCCTCCACTGGCGCCATCTTCTCAGCCTCCTCTGGCACCATCTCCTCAGCAGGCACCGGCGCCATCTCCTCAGCCTTCTCTGGTGCCATCTTCTCAGCATCCACTGGCACCATCTCCTCAGCCTCCACTGGCGCCATCTCCTCACCAGGCACTGGCGCCATCTCCTCAGCCTTCTCTGGTGCCATCTTCTCAGCCTCCTCTGGCGCCATCTCCTCAGCCTTCTCCGGTGCCATCTTCTCAGCCTCCTCTGGCACCATCTCCTCAGCCTCCACTGGCGCCATTTCCTCAGCCTCCACTGGCACCATCTCCTCACCAGGCACCGGTGCCATCTCCTCAGCCTTCTCCGGTGCCATCTTCTCAGCCTCCACTGGCGCCATCTTCTCAGCCTCCTCTGGCACCATCTCCTCAGCCTCCACTGGCACCATCTCCTCAGCAGGCACCGGCGCCATCTCCTCAGCCTTCTCCGGTGCCATCTTCTCAGCATCCACTGGCACCATCTCTTCAGCCTCCACTGGCACCATCTCCTCAGCAGGCACCGGCGCCATCTCCTCAGCCTTCTCCGGTGCCATCTCCTCAGCCTCCACTGGCACCATCTCCTCAGCAGGCACCGGTGCCATCTCCTCAGCCTTCTCCGGTGCCATCTTCTCAGCCTCCACTGGCGCCATATTCTCAGCCTCCTCTGGCACCATCTCCTCAGCCTCCACTGGCACCATCTCCTCAGCAGGCACCGGCGCCATCTCCTCAGCCTTCTCCGGTGCCATCTCCTCAGCCTCCACTGGCACCATCTCCTCAGCAGGCACCGGTGCCATCTCCTCAGCCTTCTCCGGTGCCATCTTCTCAGCCTCCACTGGCGCCATATTCTCAGCCTCCTCTGGCACCATCTCCTCAGCCTCCACTGGCACCATCTCCTCAGCAGGCACCGGCGCCATCTCCTCAGCCTTCTCCGGTGCCATCTTCTCAGCCTCCACTGGCACCATCTCCTCAGCAGGCACCGGCGCCATCTCCTCAGCCGGCACCGGCGCCATCTCCTCAGCCTTCTCCAGTGCCATCTTCTCAGCATCCACTGGCACCATCTCTTCAGCCTCCACTGGCACCATCTCTTCAGCCTCCACTGGCGCCGTCTCCTCACCAGGCTCCGGCGCCATCTCCTCAGCCTCCCCTGGCGCCATCCTCACAGCCTGCACTAGCGCAGTCTCCTCAGCCTCCACTGGCGCCACCTGCTCAGCCTCCTCCGGCGCCATCCCCTCAGTGAGCACCGACCGCTCTCCTCAGCCTCCTCCGGCGCCATCCCCTCGGTGGGCACCGACCGCTCTCCTCAGGGCGAGGCGCCCCCGGCGGCTGCAGCCCCCCCTCCCCCCGCCCCCCAGCGCGCAGCCTGGAGCCGCGGAAGGTGCCGGAAGGCGCCGGCGGGGCGGCGAGGAGCGACGGGCGGAGGGCGGCCCGGAGCCGGGTGAGCCTTCCCCAGCCCGGCCAGCGGCCGCTTTTAGGCATTCTTTAGAAAACCTGAAGGCCAGCGCGCTCCTAAACACCTCTGGGTTTTGGCAGCCGTGTTGACACTGTAATTAAAATCCCTTCGTGCTTACAGGACAAGCCGCTATAGGCAAATCAACGAGTATAAATCCCTATTTATCACGGAACGGGTTTGCAGTCTTAATGAGCTGAGCAAGGACAGAGAGTTACAGGAGTGAAGATCACGGCGAGGGGTGAGAACTGAAGCGTCCCGTTTCACGTCACCTCGTTTCAGAGCGCTTTTATTTGCACCAGCACAACCGCGGCACAGTTTGCTCCCGTTGAGCGTTTAAAACCCAGCGCCGGCAGCAGCCCGCTCGGAGCCGAGGCGCCACGGGCCGCCGGCGCCTTTCCCCCGTCCTCTGCGCTGGGAGCTGCACCGTGGTGCTTTCGGGAACACTTCGGTGGGAAAGGTGACCAAAAACACACAGGAAAATCCCCTGCGCACCTTCAGGTTCGGGTCTTCAGGCCCTGTTCCTCTTTCGAATTCCTTCATTTCCAAAAGCCGATCTGCCTCCCCAAATTACCTGACAGGGTGCCTCGAAATACCTAGCAAGACCTACATGCAAGGTAGGTGTTTGTGGCATACACCAGTTAATGGGAAATAATTTACTTCTAAATTGTTTCTGGTGATATGTGTTTGACTGCTGCTCTGCGCTATCCGTTGTGCTTTCATATGCCGTATAATCTGTGTGCTTTACAACCTATAAAAGATTAATCATAAAGGCATGCTATAACTTCATCACAATCAAGGTAAAAAATCTACTTTTATAGTTGCCTGTTTTTTATTACCTACAGATTTTATAGTAACTATTAGATCCATGTTATAAAACTTAGCTTATGTGTGTTCAAAAACTTTAAATGCTATCCGGGAAAACACACAGCAAATGCAAGGAGGAAGGTTACGAAGCAGGCACAAGGGTACCAGCAATATCATTCAACACAAAAGATGAGCTGAGAGTGTATTTTTCAGGATTTACTTTTGCACATTTTGTGCCCCCCCCCAAAAAATTTCCTTTCTGCATTTGGTTTTATTTTCCTAATACTTCGTGCTGATCTCACCACTAGGGCAGACTATTTCACACCAAAGAATTCCACCTTGTCCAAAAGCCCTTCTGAAGTATTTTAAACTACTGCTTTGCCAACGGCAGCTAATAATTAGGAGATTTCTTAAGAAAGGAGCTGAAACCAAAGAAGGAGTTGTAGAGGAAGGCATCCTAAGCTTCTTATTTTATTATTGTATACAAAAATATTTATAGAGTTGTTTGTCTTATGCTATTTATAATACGAATGGTATCAGTCTTCCTATTTTAGCCTAAAAGGAGATAGATGAGAGATGAGTTTCTTGGAATTACTGCTCGGAGGGGGGCTCTCAGCCGCTAACAGAAGGAAGGGAACTAACAGTTGCTTTATCAAGGAGCTTTTTCTTGTATGAGTTTCTAGGATATTGGAATTAGACAAAAAGCACGATGATGTGGCCTTGGGTTCTTTGTTATGATATAGAAGAACGGTATGAAAAAAAGTTTGCTTTCTTTAAAAAATATCCCTACCTCAAACCACAGTTTTCCAAAAAGTTAAAATTTCAAGTACCATCAGCCCAGAAAAACTGTAGTTTATATTTTACTTTTTTCTGACTGAGGAGTTACCAAAATCATTACAGCATAAAAATCACAAGACTGGAAGCTGAGTAGTGAGTAGGTGGTGAGGCTTATCATCAGCCTGTTTGGAACTATTCACCTTCCGTTTCTTCTCACAAAAACACTGACTTCTAGTGCTAAAGGTTCAGTGCAGATGCAATGATAAACATGCTGCATGGCTTTCTACAAGACTAGAGGACACCAGAGATACCAGTCCTGATATTCCTAAAGTAAAAAGCAAATTGAAAACCAGCCATTCATAAAAATATATACAACCATTTAGGCCTTCATTACACAAGAAAGCAAAGCAGAAACATAGCTTTTAAAAAATATGTCTAAGTCTCTTGTAAATTTAGACTGAAAGTCCTTTTGCTGCTTTTTTAAGGTTGCTCATACGTGTTACAATGTTACAATGTCACATACCAGCACAGTTCAGGAACCTTTCGGGAAAAACAAGGTAAGATCAGATTCTTCCAAACAAATGCGACATTTCGTAAAAATTCAAATGATCATTATTAAGAAAAAAAAAAGAATAACATAGGAAAGGAGGAATGTTTCCAATAACACCTTTGAAAGTGAATAAAAAAGGTCTCTTTAAAAATCTCCCCAGTATGCATGCTTTCTTTGCCAACCAAGTATTTCTGTATTCAGTTGATTTCACCTCCCCATGATGAGTTGGATGTTCCTGTCCTTCAGTGATTACCACTGAGAGATTTGATTCTGGGCAAGCTCACAGAACTACACCATGGCAGCAGCATCTTCAAATTATGAACGGTACTAGATTTCTGTGTAAACATCATTTTTTCCAGATTGCTACTGACTGAAAGCTTTAGAAGCTATTCTCGCAACTTGTGTCTATGCTAGTAAATCTTGTGAATGTCTACCAGCAAAAATGTAGCTACCACCAGTGCTGGTTGCTGCTTTTAACAGCTCTGCTAAGACAGCCCAGAACCAAGGCTTTGAAAACCTGAATAATTCTGAGCTGTTGGACACTGTCTACCTTAATGCTAACATCTTCTTACATCCTTAGGCCATCATTGAGTATAAACCAAAAGAATCTTTCTGAGCATTGGTGGTAACTATACCACTGTTGGAAAATAGGCGCTACATAGCCTGCATTAAGACTGTCAAACTGGCAATCCAACTCCATCTGGATCCTGAATGATTTTCCATCATCATATAACAGTATAAAGTTCATTTGCCATCTGGCTCCCAAATCAACTGCTGTCATGTAAACAGCACCCAGCTGGTCCAGGATCAGGATTAATTTGTAATTTGGGGTATCTCCATCTTTAGGTGCCCAGTTTGAGAATTTTTCCTTGCTGACTGGTTATCAAAGGGATGTGAGCACTTGCTGTTACTGGGATCCTGGGAAACTCCAGTGAAGGCTCTAGTGGTACCCACTGGGTTTTCTGTGTTTCAATGGCAATTGCAAGTGAGTTGGAGCAGGCTCTCTCAGATTAGGCCTTAGGTGTCTGCATAGTTAGTTCATGTGCTTATTTGGAACTCAAATATCTCTAAACACTGGCTAAACTTAAAAAAAAAAAAAAGGAAACAAGAAACAGGAAAGGAAAGGAAAAGGAAAAGGAAAAGGAAAAGGAAAAAAAGAAGATGACCCTCTTAATGCATTACATTTGTGTCTCAACTGTTCAAGTACAGAAAACTAATCATTACTTTTATCATTACTTTTGGAATCTTTTGCCTGTCTGCTTTAACCTTTTGGCCACCATCTAATCCTTTCACACTCTCAGTCATTTTATCCTTTTCCCCGAGCTTCCCCAAATGCACATGTTTCAAAGGTGTTATGAAGGGAACTCATTCAATAAAAGTGTCTCCTTACCCAAAGAACTGTGAGATGGAGCAGTGCTTTGCACCACAAGTACTCCATGAACAAGCACAAGTGCTAAAAGAGCCATTGGTACTGGAGCTCTCCAGCTACTGGAACACTTCATTTCTCATTTTTCACTCTTATTTCTTTTAAAGTCATTTGTAATAAGGCTACAGTCTGAAGTGGAAGAACTCACCTTAGCTGTAAAGCTTCGTTGCAAGGCAGCAAATTGCACTGTATCAGAATATCAAACTTATCTAAGATTCATGGAATGAATTATACATACTGCATTGCCTTAAAAATGAAACCTGGTGAAGTATTACTGTAATTTAAAAATCTAAGTGGATTTGTACAGTGAGATTTAAAATTTAAAGCTGTTTAAATATTGAGCTGATTGGAAAAAAATATTTTTGAGAAATGGAGTTCAATATGAAGAGAATCTCCACTCAGAGAAAAGACAGCCCCAAACTAATTTTGTTGTAAGAACAAATCATAAAGGAAGGTATTTGCTGGGCTACTTCCATCAAGGAAAGCACATAAAAATCACAGTCACCTGAATGTGTTAATGTCCCTTTAGTGGGAATTTATGCTGAATTAGGAATTCAAGGGAATGCAAGGTAATTTACCCTGCAGGATGATAACAGAGATATTCCAGGCAATATGGATTGTGCTAACTTTACTTTATTGATTTATTTTGATCTAATAAAAGCAAACAGTTACTGTTGGAAGTTGATACATAGCATTTTTGTATGTATTTTTAAAATTGCAAACCCTGCGGGCGACCACCTGTCAATCTCTTAGTCAGGGGTGCCTGTCTTCAGGTGAAGCAGGGTTTTAGCCCACATCCTCCTGCAATCATTGCCTCTCATAGCGGCAGAGGGGACACCTCCATGAGAGCAGGGTGGCAGGTTCTACTCTTGGTCTGCTGCTGACTTGGCCAGATTAGGGACTAAATCAGCAAGACAGCGTTCTTTTGTCTCATTTACCACTGTGTTGCCAAAGCCTCATTTTACTGTTTCTACCATACGAATGTTGCAGGATTTTATGGGTACCATTTTCCTGCTTAGTAATGACTGACCATCTTGCTGTTCAAATACTGACATTGTCTGGCTCTGATAGGGATCCTGGTAGAATGCTTTAGCTAGCAGAAAAGAGAGGTTTGCCCAAACACTGTCTCAAAAATGCACTTTTATCAGTGAGGTCATTTTGAAACTGATCCGAGATCAGGCACTGGTTTTGATCTCAGCATTACTCAGTATGCACCGTACACCATGTGTCCTCTAAACAAATATGCAATAAAGCAGGCTGGTGAAGTTAACCAGACAGATGGCTGAAATCCTACATGTGAGATGGATTGGTAAATGGATAGGTAAGGACACGGATGGGTGTTTCAAAAGGCAGAAAAAAGGGTAGTTGATTACAAGGCTAGATAGAAAATGGAAGGTATTATAAAAAGAAATATGGGATAATATAAACAGAGTCCCTAATCCAGTTGACTGTAAATCCCCTTTTCTTAATTGGTTTAGAAACTGTGGGCTGTAATGTGAGACAGAGGGCTCTCAGCTGCTTTTCTTCTTTGCTGCCTGGAATCACATTAAGTGGAAAACAATAGCAGAGCTGACAGCTCCTTGTCTGTAGGGGCACTTGGAGCTAATCTGCTATTGAGACTAATACAATTATATGGGATTATAGGATTGCCACTGATACATAGATTAAGGAACTCCCAGAGGGAGCTGCATTTTGGGGCATTGCAAATGGGGAGAAATATAAAAAGGTCTCAAAAATTCAGAGGACGGGGGGGAAGCTGCAAAGACACATTTGGATTTAGTGTCTCTTAGACTCTTATAAAATACCACTTGCACACACACAAACACCTCCATCCAGCAGTAGGAGAGTGATGCAAAGGACTTTAATATACATTCTTTAGTCCCTACACAAAGCTCCAGTGCTGTCCTGAGCAATCTGAGGTCAGAAAGAAAAATGATCATTTCAAATTGCTCTCCCACAAGGGTACCGCTTCAATGTGGTGATTTGAAATGGAGGCAAAACCTAGACCTGTATTTCATAAAGCAGCTAGCTGTCCTTACTTTCTCCCTTCCTATATAGGCACAACATTGAAGACACCAACTCCTAAATGAAATAATGAGAATTCTTTTAGGTGGCTTTTTGAGTACCCATAAATACCCCAGTTGTGAGTCCTGTCTTTATCTCCTCTTACAGCTTTACTTGCAGAGGAATGAGCATCAAACTGTTTACTGGCCCATTATGAATGCATGTGCTGTAGGCATTGCACTGACTCTCCTGTTAAGAGAGTTTATCAGCACCTCAAGCCTTAAGTGAATTATACCCTTAACAGCACCATAAGGTGTGTAAATGCTAATATCCTCATTTTAAAGCCTATTAACCACCTTGCCCCAAGTCATGTAACAAGTCTGCATTAGAGCTGCATCAGCTGCAGCTATCCCAAGCCTCAGGTTGCTGGGCCATCCTTCACTTACGATCCTTTAAATCCATGTATTTCATATATGTTCTTTTTCCTTGGTCAGTTGGCAGCAGAATGGGAGCATGCTGTTCCCATTATTCCTATTCCTCTCTCTAGGACAAACAGCTGCAGTCCTGGTTTAACAGCACTTGCTCATATGACAACAGCAAATGGGGTCCTCACCAAAGCACCCCAGCTCCTATTCTAAGTTTGGTCCAGGCATCTAATAAGCTGTATTTCCAGCCCCAGAGATAGAGGATACGAACAAAAGCAGAAGTATGGAAATGAACTGTAGTTATCTCCTAGCAATGATTCATGGCAGAGCAGGGAATAAAGTTTGATTGACAACAAAGCCCAGCACTTACTGGACCACACTGTCATAATTCAGATCTGGCAGTTATTAACTGCAGTGAAGGCAAAGACTGGTTTTCTCATTCCAAACTTTAAAGGATTTTTCCACACATCCCGAACCAGATTGTTAGGAGACTTGGTTCATTTTTTCCATTTAGGCAAGTGCATTTTTTATAATATTAGACAGTAACTCCCTAAAAACCACATTCCTTAAATCCTGACTTGCACAGATGGGACCTTTAGCTTCCAAACAGCAAGAGTATGGGCGTAAGTGTCTTTGGGAACTCGTCCTTCATTTTCTTCTAGCCAGAGTGTAAAACAAACTGGCCTCCAGGTCTCTCATCCACATCAGGCACTATCCAAGCGCCAGGCAAGTTGTAAGATTAAAGGAGCAGAGAGGTTGTTTGGCCTCCAGCTTCATCCATCTCTTGCAGCCTGAGTAGAACATGAGTGTTGCTCAGTGATGCTGGAGTGCATGGTCTTGAGAAGTGGCTTCCCTTTGTCTGGCAGCCTCTGAGAAACACGCAGCTCCTGCGAGCAGAGGGAAGCCACTACGGGAGATCCACTAGCAGCGGCTACTTGGGAATGGTCTCACCGGGACAGATTATCATGATGGCAGTGGTTGGGGGTGATCCTGAGAGGTAGTTCAGTGGTAGAAGAGGAAACAAGACAAATTCCTTGAAATGAATTTAATTCTAACCATGGTCCATGTGTGAATAAATCAAGGTCTCTGCACTTCCTACAGACCTTCTCCCATGTAGACAAGAGGTTTGCTGGAAGATGAGAAGTTGGCCTTCCTGTAGTGATTTAATTATTTATTAGTTGGTTATCTCACTATCAGCTTGATTCAGGATGAAAACAACTCCCCCCTGCAGGACTGCTGTCAGGCCCAATTACTGCCCCATCCTCTGTTTTCTATTTCTCTTCCTCTAAGAAGAGAAATTTCCTTTTCCCTCTGATCTACGTTTTTCTCTTTGCTAAGAACTTCTAACTATTAAAATTAACCAATTCCTGCTGAGGTTAATACAGCATTGTGAGGCTGGAGAATTAACACCTTAACATACTGAAGGAAAAGGGAATTTCTGCTCAAATACAGGTCAGGGAGAAAGATCATTCAGGAAAAGCTCTTGTGCCCAAAATCTTGCTGGTGTTTTTTTTCTGGCTAAGCTACCTGATTTGATACAAAATATTACCATTTCCTATAGACCTGGCCATGTAAACACAGTATATTTGTAAAATTTCTTTTTTTCTCTCTTTTTTTCTTTTTCTTCTTAAGCAACCAGAGAGCTCTCATTTGTTTTTATCTACAGGAAAGCTCAGGTTGTGCGGGAGCTATCGCTAGGAGATAGGCTATCCAACCCTATTCAGCAGACCAAGAATCTGCACCCTGAATCTAGATGAAATAGCGATTACCTTCACTCACTCATTGATTTTATTTGTATTTGGAGTACTGAATTTTAAAAAGGGGATGGAGCGTGTGGGAATAGGGAACAGGAGGCTGCCAAACCTCCCAGACATCTAATCGAACTTAGAGAGAAGAGCTGTGTGGTGGAACTGCCTGACAGCAAGGGCAGACTCTGTGGATGCAAGTTTGTGTGTGTGTGTGTGTGTGATAGAGAGACAGGGAGGGAGGGAGAGATACAGCTTCCCATCTGGCTGGGTGCTGGGCAGAGAGAGACACAGGTGCAGCGGGGAATGTAAAAAGCAGTTGATGTGCAGTACAGCACAGGAGTGCTGCATAAAACACTTTAAAGTGGGACAAGTGACAAAGTGTCTTGCTTTTATAGGTGGAAAGCATCTTGTTAGGGGCTGAAGTGGGTTAGAGGAGAATAGAGCTTACTGAGGGTTTCTTTTTTTTCTTTTTCTTTTCTTCTTTTCTTTCTCCCCCCCCCTTTTTTTTTTCTTTTTTTTTTTTTTTTTTTTTTTTGAGGGAAAGTGCAGTGTGGAGAAAGGAAAGAACTGTGGGAGAGTGAGCAAAAAGCATCCCTAGGAAACGGAAGTCAGAGAAAGCAGATTGCCAGGCAGGGAGTTACTTACGCAGACTCTCAGTAGAGGCTGGCCTAGATATATGTGATGTCTGGGTGGTGCCACAGGCCTGTTGCTCACAGCCCACAGTTTGCACTAATGAGGTGCTTAATTACACGTGAAGACGGAGAGCTTGGCCCTGGAAGGCCTCCTGAGAGCGCAAGGAGCCCTGCCAGAGCCCTGTTGTCCACAGCAAGAGGGGAGCCTGGAGCAATCCCCGTGCAAGGGCCAGTGGCTTCAGATTTCACCCCACCCACAGGACCTGAAGTAGCATGAAAACTGCTGCCAGCAATGGCCTCAAAAACGTGGGAAGATGAGATGAGTTTATCCTCAGTTAGCTACACTGTGTTTTCAAGTGGTGTGCAGGGATGCTTGAACACACCAGTAGGCATCCTTTACAGCACATCTGTGCATCACCTGTAATAAATAAATCCATGTATCCAGGTGTCGGCTTGGGCAGAGTTGTGAGATCCACCAAAAAGCTGAACACAGCTGCATGTGTAGGAGTGTGTGTGAGATTCAGAAAATAAATGAACTTGAAGTAGTGTAGGGCCATTTACATTATTATACACCTAAACAGGAGATTGCAAGTGCTATTCAGTATACTATGGAGGGAAGGTCACTCAACAGCCTTTCTTTCCAAAGCGCTCTGTTGTGCATCTTATAGTAGCAGTGCAAGTGAAACAGAATTACTTTGTAATAGCATGGAAAGGATCAGCAGCCAGATTTGCTGACAGATACTACCTTGGTTTCCCAGATGTTTAAGTGCAACAGCCAGTTGCCAGCAAAAATATTTGTTGCAGTTTTGGTTTACATATTTATATGGGAATATAAAAATCTGTGGGGATGGAAAAAGTGAAAATGATGAATTATTGTTCAGTCATTACTGAAGAAATATATCTAGAGTCCAAGAGCAGGCAAAAATACTACTTTGCTGCCAGGTTTATATACACAATTTTAATCTTGGTTATATATGAGTGGAGCAGAATGTTTATAGTTATCTAACCAAGGGACTACAAACTTAGAGAATAGATGAGAAGACATAGAAGAAGAATGTAATTCAAATGAGCATGGAGGGTCAGTCAGAATTAAGAAAAGAGGAGGAGAGGAGAGAAGCTGATTTAATTTAGGAAGCATTAGGGGCTAGATATTCAGAATGTTATTTCCCTGGTGCTTGACTAAAATCTGCCTTTTAGATATGCAAGGCTGTTTCTCATAATCACAAAAGATGTTAACATGTGCATGGAATGACAATGAAAATTTTCTAGGACTGAGATTCCTAAGAAGCAAATGAAAATTTGGGGTGTTTCTACCATGGGGTGCTCAGCTTAAGACTCACGGGGCTCTGCAGTCACTCATTGAGTCAATCTTCAAATGCCTCTTTAGTAAAAAGTTAAATGTGTAAAAACAGAAACCCCCAACATCATTAATCATGCTTTGATAACCTTGCCCTGTAACAAGAGAATTTTCTATATATAACTCTCACAGAGTGCTTTGGGATCTTACACAGTGAAGGTGTATTAAGGAATGATCTCAAACATTCTACAAAACAATATATCTGTCAGGAAGCATCACCACAGATGAGCGCGTTCTGAAACTCAGCAGCTCCGTAGAGATGTGCAGCACCACAACACAGCAATTCAGGACAGGAAGTAAAGGCTGTTGTAGGCAAATGAAACTGCGGGGATGACGTCTGGGTGGCAGAAAGTAATTTTCCAGATTGTAGCCTGATTAGATCAGGTACTCTGGAGTTATCAAGAGCTCACTGGAATTTTTAATGACCAAAAGTATTTTGGTAATAATTCAGTGAATAAATGAAGGTATCCAGTGTCAGTTCATGTGGCATTGGCTATTCTACCTACCTTGCAGCTACTGCTCCACGAGACTAAGGGGCTAGAGACCCACACTCCCCAGGGCATCAGCTGAAGCCCAAACAGAGCGTTCCAGACCATCTCAAGTGGCACGATATGCCTGTATTCGGGCACCTGAATCCCAAATGATATGTCTCACCTGTGGCTAAAAGCATATTCATTGACCTAAGACTATGATGAGACAAGTGAGAACTATCACCCATCTGTTTGAGCAGATTGGTACTTTGTCAAGTGGAATGGCCTGGGGAGCAGGATACCACAATTTTGTCGGAAGTTGGCAGAAGGATGTGCTGTTAAGCGACAGCACAGAAGTGAATTACATCACTCAGCAGACAGCATGGGAGGTGAACAAAAAATTTCTGCCTCCAGTTTGCCACAGGCCCCACATCAGCTTGTTGGTATTTCCAACTTGTTCTTTTAGGGAGTCTGCCCCAAAACACAAGTGTAATCCAGGTGACCTTTTCTTTTCCTTTTATCATGCCTTAGCCTTCTAAAAAGCCATGTTACCTCCTCTCTCAATACTGTCAGCATCTCTGCCCAACTCAAAAGTTAGGAAGTTGCCTCTAGCAATCCCACTGTGGCATTCCACATTTCAGCAAAGGGCATAGAAACAGTAGGTGGTCAGCACATCCAAAAGCCCAATTTGACTGCTATTTCCTATGCTCTGGAGGAAGAGATATTTAAGTGTCAGTTGTGAAGACACCATAGATGTCAAAGATTTGATGCTGCAGATGCAAGAAAACATCTGAATTCTATAGCAAAAGCAAAGCTTCCCTTCAAGCACTTGGAAGCAGAGACATCCCAGTGTTTTGGGCCCAGAACACACCACTCCCTTCACATTGCCTCAAGAGAGAGGAAAAGACAAAGATGGAGAAAAATATTTTCTATGACCTAGCCACCTGAGGGGTATACAATGAATGTGTGGTGGAAATACACAATCAGTGTGCATCTGATGATCATTTTTGGTTTTAGTAAGATTTCACAATAAATGTGATAAAAACAAAGCATATTCATACCTCTCCCTTTTACACTTGCATGGTTTTAAACAATATTAACAAGATTAATTCAGACCCTTTACAACATTGAGTGAAACAGTGTTTAGAAACTTCTAAAGGTGCACACTGTGAACCTAACAGTCTGTAACTGCTTTGTTAAGCTATAAAACTTTTCAAGCTAACATAATGGATTCATGGATAGCAAGGTCTGGAGGGATGGATCATTATGCTCATCAACTCTGACCTCCTGTATATGACACAGTCCAGAGCATTTCACCCAGCAATACCATCATCAAGCCCAATAATTTATAGTTGAACCATGCCATCTCTTTTAGAAGGAAGGACATCCAATCTTGATTTAAAGACTCTAGGCGATTAATTTACCACATCCCTTTACCATCTGTTCCAGTGGTTAATTATCCTCAGTTAAATGTGAATCCTATTTGCAGTCTGATCTTTGTCGACTTTAGACTTTTATCTGCCTCTCTGTGTGGACATGATGGCTCATAATGCTTTGATATTTCCCATACATTAGGACTGAAATGTGATGCCTAGACTGGAAATTTCAGGTTTGGAGTTTTGTTTTGGTTTCCCTTGTTGAAACCTTAACACAAAGACTTTTAAAGCATTGGCACAACACAGTGTAATATTTCATTTTGGAGCAATTTCAATGACTTAGTGTTAATGGCATATAGTATTCCAGATTTTGAGGAGTAAAAATATTATGTGCACTTCATCTGTTTGTTTAAAGTGGGTTTTCCTAATGAAGGCTGTACTTTGCTGAAGTGTGGAGGGGGGGTTTGATCTAGTGGCAAGAATAAGGAGTGCTGAGAGTTTTAATTCTTTTGCCCTGATCCCAATTCTGCCACTGCAATTTGATTTGTGAGCCTGAGGAAATCACCTTGCTCAATCGTAAATAGTTATGGGGGCCGTATTACAAAGTGCACTGAGATTTTTGGAGCTGAGCTGGTTGAATCACATTAAAAAGCAGCACCTGCTTGGTTCTGTGTACCTTCAAAAGCTTAGCAACTTCAATTAAAGTGATTTCAAAATCCAGTCCCCACCCCAAACCTTGGGTTTTATAGGCAGAAAGTGTGTCTTATTGTTCTGAAAAGTACTGTATCTACAGATATAGAAACACATTTTTATGAGCAACCAGACACACACCCCTTCTGTACCAGGCATGTGCAGATGTAAAATCTGATTTTGGTGATAGTATTATTTTACTGTTTAAACCCAGTTATTGCCATGTCCTTTTTATAAACTTACTCTATATCAAGTTTATTTGAATAATCCCACTGCCTGTTAAGTCCAGAACTCCATTCACTCTCTGGTATTGTACTTTGACTATCTTTCCTTTAAATACTTTTCTCTAGCTAAATAGAGTCTAAGTTCCTGAAGGATGGCCATTTCAAGTTACTCTGAAACACCATTACCTTTACAGAGTGCAGCTTTGAGGTCTTAGTCCATTTTCTACCTTTATAGCTTTATAGTTCTTTCAGGTTACTGATTTCTTAGCAGATTTGATTGTCTGAGTGCAGACAGTTCCTCAAATACCTGGTATTTTCCCTACTTATATTCATCCCTTCCTCCCATCCTCAGAGTCTTCAGGATTATCAACAGTCTGCATCTTTCTTGGTAAAGAAACCCACCATTCCTGCTTCTGCTTCTCTCTTGGTTCCCTGGAGCCAGGTAAAACTGGTCTTACATACAGACTGGAAACTGTAGAGGTGATTGACTAAGAGGTCTTGCTTGTTTCTTCCTTGCCACATTAGTAGGGTGCCCTACCACATCTACAGATTTATCCAGCTTCCTCTTGCAGGCCACTCTCACAAATGGCATAGCAGTTCCCCACAGACGTTCCCCCTACTTGCCCTTTTTCACCTGTCAGCAAAGGCACGGCTCCGTATGCGGAAATTACGTACTTGTCTATAAATTTAGTGCTTACAACTTACCTCATGCTAACCCTCTCTGGGTGTTTATGGCACTGAATATGCTTTTGTGTGAGGTAGCAGCTCTCTCATTTCATACAGCTTTGATAATGCACCTTAAAATCACACTCTTCCTTACTGCCCTGTAACTTAACAGTCTAGACAAGCTGGTGGTGATAGAAGCAGCACGCTGTGGTAATATGGGCTCTCTTCCTGTCTCCAGAGGGATCTCCAGGATGTGCAAGGAAAGACTAGGACCTGCTTCTGCTGGCAGACAGCTCAGGCCAATGTCCACGCTACCCCTTCTGTTCATGAAACAATTAGCATCAAATTCTGGCAGGGTACCATATATGACAAGGAAACCAGAATGTAGGGAGTTAATTTGCTGCTAATCCACTCTTTCCCCACTCATGGAATACTCCTAGATCTCCTTCAATCAGGAGCCCTAATTAAGAGAGTCCTTTCCTGGGTCTAATTAAATCCTAAGAGCCAAAGCCCAATCAGGTAGCTTTAGAGAGATGTTCCCAAGCTGACAGGAATAATTGGTTGATGGTAAAAGAGCTTCAAAAAACATCCAAATTAGTACAACAGTGTAAAAGCAAATGGAGGGACTTCAAGGAAGTCCACCAAACTCCTCTGGCCTGAAATTCTCCTCTCCTTCAAACTGGTATAATCTCAAGTTTTGTTCCTTGATTTCAGCTTTTCTCAAAGCAGAGGCATAACCTGGACACTAGCCTTGCTAGCTGAATGAAGAGAGCTAACTGGAGACAACAGCTACATAGCCACTTCGAGTGCCTTATGGAGAGCCAGTTTTGCTAAGTCATGAAATAAGTAGGAGACACAGCTATTAACAATTTTCCCTGTACTCTACCTCTGTTTTACTCTTGATGGTAATGTATTCCCAGAATACACCAGGCATTGTGATCCTCTGCAATACTTGTGCTTACGTTGTTCAGACAATAACAAAAGGTGAAAAATGCTGTTTATCTCTCTACGTAAAAAGTAACATGAAAAAGCACTTCCCCTGAAAGATCTGTTTACTCAACCGAGGTTGGCAACTGCTAGCTCAGACACATTTGAGAGCACTAGAAGTCTAAGGCTAGGAAAGTGCACTGCAAATCTGACATGGAGTGCCGCTGCAGAGCAGGATTTTCTGCAGCAGGAATTAATGAAAAACATAGCGCCTCTGTAGCAGCAGTATTGGAGTGGGGGGCAAGGGCTCAGTCCTCAGAGGTGCGGCCACACTGTTCCCTGAACGACCCTTTTGTCTGCACCCAGCTGTCCCACGTTGGCTGGCCTGGTCCGGGACACAGGGCAACAGTCTATTTATCAGAGAGGGGTAGAAGCTGCTCAAAGCTCCTGCTGTTCTTCTGTCTCACACTGAACTGTGCCAGGCACACAGAAGTCAGGCCAGGATATTTGGCCCTTACGCTGCACTGAGAACAGAATTTCCTTTGATCCATATTAAGTTTGTGCCTTTTTATTTCATCAAGAGCTGCCTTGCATTTAAGCTATGCGACAGAATGAAATTCATTATCTCTTGTCTCTTATCTTCTCTATTACTTTGCACTTTTCAAATTAAGTCATCCTACTCTTTTTTGACTTCATCTGGCAGAGACTCCCCCATTCCTTCATGCTGCGTCCTTAATAATTTTGCTGGGCTCTTCTCTGGCTTGCTGTCTGCAATGGCCATTTGGAAATGAGGCAACCAGAACTAAATGCAGTACTTGTTGGAGTTGTAACACCAATCAATGTAATCCCAGTTTAATACGTTCTATATTATTCTTTATTCTTCTTCCCTCTTTCATTCAGTCTGACATTTTTCCTTTTTCTTCTTCTTTTTTTTTTTTTTTTTAACTGGCTTTGCACATTGAGACGATGTCTTCATTGACTTTTTTTTCCCCAGACAGGTTGCAACTCAGTAAAACGTAATCCCTGCATGTATGCATGTATGTACATACAAATATATTTGTGTATAGTTTAAGTAGCTTTTTCCAAAGTGCATTACCTTGTGCTTCTCAAGGCTAAATCACCTGACGTTTTATTACCATAATACTCTGAAATTTGGGACTTTCAGCAAGTCTCTGATTGCTTTCTCACTTTTTGTTTCCTTCTCTTTTCCCCTCATTTTGCAAAATTTGACGTAACTTATTTCTCTAACTAGGAATCCCACTCCCCCAGCCCTGCTGCCAGCCAGTCAGCTTTAGCAAAAGGTCAATACAAATGTGGCTCAATTGGAGATGTTCCAGGGTAGGGTGGTGAGAATGAGCAGAGTGCTGACATGTCCTGTAAAGGAAAAGCAAAGAAACTACAGGTGTTAGATAAACAGAAAAATAAATTGAAGGGAGTCCAGATAACAGAGAAAATAGTTACGAAGGCAATATCGGAAGGAGTGAGCAGTTTATCACATGTATGCCGGTAATGGCGTAACTTGAATCAAGGGGATAAAAGCAGGGATATCATTTTCCAACAGCAGGAATGGGAGAGCAGTGGGATGAACTGAACACAGGCTTGGGTGACTCCATCATGCTTTGATAGTAGCCAAGGGATGCAGGCAGGTTAGGGGGAGCAGACCCTGTTCTGCCTGTGAGTACTCAAGAGCTCTTCCCTGCCCTACTTTCTGTGATTCTGCAAGCAACAGCTCGTTGGCTTTTGGGCAGTCGCATTTCACCTCGTTCACAGCTGATGTTACATAGAGCCCGGTCTTTATACACGGAGTCCTATGGCTGCTGAGCATAAATCCATGGCAACAGCAGCAGAAAGTGATAATGGAAAAAATCCTGAAGTGGCTCCTGGTGTGTCATCCGGTGGTGTGCCACTGAGTGAGGAGGGAAGGAGCTGTGTATCACAATGCCGGTGGCAGCCTGCGGCCCTGGGAGAGTATACCTTGTTCCAGGGAGGGCTGCTGCCAGCTCTTGCTCACCTGCCAGGTCACACTGACATGCCACTTCCTTCCTCTGCCCTCTGCTAACCTCTGTTTGCTTTGTAGCTTGAGGACTGTCTTTACAACAAGGCCTCTATCTCAACTCGATCTGCTGAGTGTTACCATAATACAATTAAACAGACAGCAATAAAAGCTATTACTGTTGGGAATTATTCCTGCCTGCATATTCCTGTCAGAAGGAAGAGCAGAATATTACCTCTGCATCACAGAAGTAAAACCTTTAAGTATCTTCTCTACTGTGAAGTAACTCATGATTTAGAGTAAATTTATATATATGTATACATAATATAGGTCTTCTGAGAGGAATACTAAACTCGGTGAAGTGATGGCAGTGGGAAAGCAGCTATCATTAGGATTAATGATTTAGGCCTTACATGCCAGAGGTACACTGAAGCCAAAGTCCTGGATGCAGATAAAGCCTGACACAACTCTGTTTTTAACCATAATTCAGGTCTGATTCTATCAGGAATTGATTAATATACAGAAGACGGTTATCTTGTGGATGCTAGAAAAGCTGTTCCAAACCTGCAACTAAGCCTGCATCTTGACATATCAGCCACCTGCAGTGTAGGCTTTGGAAGTGACAAAACCTTCCTTTAGTGCCTGTAAATTAAATTTAATAATTGCTTAAGAAGTTGATTCCTCTGTTGCTCAGTCGTAGGGCCTCTCAAGTTCCCTTTCTCCAGCCTCCACCTCACAGGCCCACACCACATCCTCACCTGGGAAGTGCAGATCCCATTGCTGCAGCGGGTGCTGCTGAGCATGCAAGAGCACCCTCAACACACCTTACCATGTATCAGCTGCTCAGGAGTAATGGCCTGTGTGTAAGACCTTAACACACAGTAATTGTGTCATGTGAGGTCTTATACTCTGCTCTGAAAGAAGAGTAAATTACCCCAGATGATCCATATGGAAGAGGCCATAGCGTGAGCCGTTATGGTGGAGCAGCTGATGGGAGGTAATTTGAGGCAATGAAACCCCAGGCCCAAGGAGCCTGGTGTTAGAGACTCCCTGCAAATGCAGGTACTGAGCAAACAAGCACAGAGATAAGGAAGCTAAAGAGTTGTTAATTAAAAAAAAAAAAAAAAAAGGAATGGCCAAATAAACACTTGAGCTCCAAAGCTTCCTGAGATCTCTTTCCCTTCTGAACTGTTAGAGACATGTACAGCGTGACTGCACTCTCGCTTAGAAACTCAGCTACAGCTCCTCACAGAGAGGTGGGAAAACAGCTTTGATGGAACAAAAGAAAATGTGCTACCCTCTACGCAGAGTTTCTCTTCTAATAATTCCTGTCTTACTGCAGAATCCTAGCTCAAATCCCATTAATTCTGAGGCTCTCTGAGCACTAGCTGCAATATTCCCTGAAAAGAGCAGCAAAACCCGTTCATAAGAGTGTATTTCAGGGGTTAGTGGATTATGACGTGCATGTGTGTTCTTTCTTACAAGATTACAAACTAGGGAAAAAATGGTAACACCATACCACTTTTTGTTTAGTGCCTCCTTCACTCTCCTTTAAAAAAACAAAGGTATCACACAGGGGATAACCCAGTTAATGAGACAGAAGCAATTCCTTTAGTGTTGGATTCAATTAACAGTAAACACACACAGACAGTTCTTGCTGAGCAAAATCTATCCAAAAGCATGGATGTTTCTTTCAAGAAAACCCAGACTCGCTGAGCATTGTACTTAGCCTCGCACTGTCTTTTGCCGTGCTGTTCATTAGGAAGACTGCCTGATAGGTATTCACAGCAGCGTGCTGATATGCTCTTTGGTATACGATGATATACTTTAGGGTACAAGTAATAATTTGAACTCTTTGCCTGTGGAATTTTAGGTCCGTCACGTTTTTTAGTGCCTAAACCTACAGAGATTGCTCTACAGATCCCAAAGAATTGGCCGCTGCTTATGCATGCGTAGACAAAATCCCTTTAAAAGAAGTGAGCCTCCGAGCTGGGAACCGCCTCACCAGGCACGAGGCTCCCAAGAAGACAGATCGTCTCACATATTGGTCCAACACCACAGTGCAAATATCATATTGCAGTGTCAGGACAACATGCAACAAGTGTTTTGTGGCTCTCTGAGAATCCTATTGATGTGATCCATCCTTTCTTTCATTCCTTCTGTCTGCACACAGAAAATGTGCCTTGTTTCTTCTCTCTTACTGGATGCTTGGAAAAATAAGAGATGAGAGTTTGAAAAACATGCTGCATAGCAGCCACATTAGCTGCCCTCAAGAGCCACAAATAGCCCTATTATTCTTCCAGAATATTTATATTACAGTAGCGCCTAGGGGCTCCAGCTAACAGCAGGGCTGTACAAAACCAGGCTGTGTGCCAGCCACGGTATAAATGCGTGTTAACACACAGCCCCTCTCCAGTGAGCTGGGGATCCTCACTGCAACCTCTTGCATATGCCACAGAATTATAGACTTTTTTCCCCTCAAGTGCTCCTGTGAGACAGGGAAGTTCTGGATAACCTGCAGCCCTCTCACTGCAGCTGCAGCTCCGTGTAGCTCTCGTAGGAAATTATAGTAGGAAAACTCAAGGTGAGGTCTTTTGAGAGGAGAAACTGATACTTGTTTACAAAATCTCTTAAGTAAATTGACTTTACACACTCAAACTCTCAGATTTCATTCCCTCACATACTGTACATTCTCTCTTGCTAAATATATACATATAGATTTAATTGTTTAAAGAAGCAGGCTGTTTGGGTAGTTAGCTAATATAGCTAATATAGCTAATATATATATTAGCTAATATAAAGAGAACAGGTTGTATTGGAAGTGGAGAGCATGTTTATAACACATGCTAAAATTATTTCGTATTTTAGATTAAGGTGTTAGTAGGAAATCAGTATTTTTCTGCTGCAGAACGGATTATTTGTAGAAGTGGGGATGACTTGTGCTAGCAAACCCGCCTCTCAGCATCGCCAGTTTGAAGACCCTCTTCATGTGGTAGAGCAGGGATCAGGAACACCAAGTGCAGTTACAGAGAAGGCTGCTCACTTCGGCTGGTCCACCCCCCTTGCGGGAGGAAGAGCGTGCCGGCAGCTTGTGCTACATTCCTCGCCTCCTGCCCGGCCACAGGGAACAACCTCCCCATCTTCCAGAGGGGCTAAAGGTCACAGGATCAGAGCGAACAAGGTCAACGCTAATTAGTACTTTAACTAATCAGAGTGCAAGTGCTTCCAGCCGCAGGCAGCCTAATATTGGCCTAATCTGCCATATATACTGTCCAGAATTACCGTGATTTTAGTCATTTAAAAGAGTGAACTCCATATTAAACTTCCAGGCAGTCGGGCATGTTTTTCAGGACCGATCTGCAGTGCTGGGTATTTCCATTGAAGTTGTGCGTGCAGACAAGGACCCAGCGGTTACAGCACTGAGTACCGCAGCGCCCTGACTTTGGCTGCCATCTGGGCCCACTGAGCTGCTGGATGAGGGCAGCACTACTGCAGGGTGACACTCGGAGGGGGGCCACAGCTCTGTTGCTGGCTACATGGCCAACAGCACCCGTAACGCCTGGCCTTTCTCCTCCGGGACAGCGTGCGGGCCAGAGGTGGAGTGACCGAACTAGCCTCAGTTCTGGGACGAGGCCAGAAAAGCAGGCTAAACAAACCCAAAACAAACAGTAAAAAAAAGGGAGCTGCAAAGAACAACAGCGAAAAAGTGAAGCCCTTCAGCCTCCAGATCGTAAACATCTCTTTTGATCTCTGCATCTCCTGTTTCTGATCTGACAAGTATTACAAATGCCAAGCCCACACCCCTCTTCCCTCCGGTGATTAATGTGCTACAGTCTTTCTGAAAGCTTGAAGAGCTCTCCCTCTGGGCCACAACATTTGATAAAGAAATGAAGCTTGGCGATTAATAATTCCCCGGGCTGAGTTTTTGTTTAATAACTATTGTGTCAGTGATAGATCTAAAGGGCGAGGGTGTGGATGTGCGTGCATGTGCAGGGAGTAATTTGATTGTGGCCAGGAGATTTGGCAGGCTGGCATTACAAAGCAGCTCTTTAGCAATGGCTGGAAAACCAGCGTGACAAATCACTCCGTGCTCTGCTTCCCTAGCCTACCCCCTCTCAACAGAGCTACCTCATTAGGCTCGAACCAGCCAATCCGAGACTATGATTTGGGAAATATTTCCTTCTTGACATTCAAGAGAACAATTCCTTACCCGGGGAAAATTGCATTTAAAAATAAATGGAAAAGCATCAATCAGCTAGGAAAATATATTCAGCTTTTTGGATCTCTGGAGAGAAAGTAATTTTTTTATTTTATTACATTTAAGTAGGACTGAAGGCCATGGTTTGATTTTTTTTAACTAAGATAACTCAAAAGATAGTACGCCAGCATTTGCATATAAACTGTTACCTTTTCTCTCTATAGAGACAGTATTTTTCATTAAAGTGAAATCTTGAATATTTACAGACCTGTAGAGATGTGCTAGCAGATACCTGTTAGTAGAGACAGATATGCCACATAGTACGAGAAATTACAAGGCCTGTTCGGGGATGATTTGTATGTTTTTTTAAACCTGTATCTGACTGTGTCTCCAAGTGAGCTTTTTTAAATCCTGAAAAGAGGCTTGAGAAGTCTTAAAAAGATCGAATTAAAAGACCTTTCCTTTGAACACAGTTTTCTTCGCTGGACTGCGTCTTGTTCACTCTTTCGCTTCCTTGGTCCAGAGAAACAGAAGTCAGCCAAGCCACTAAAGAGTTATTTTTTCCTGCATAGTAGCTGCAATCTTGGCCCAAGCACACAAGTCTTCTTGACAACATCTCAGCCAAACGAAAGGAACCTCATTGGTGAGAGCTTCCCTTGAGCATCCAGAAACCCCAGCGGAGATCGGGAGAGATCCTGCTCTTTGCTGCACACCTGGCAGCTCATGGCTGAAGCCTCCTGACTTCGCCCCGCTCCGGGCAGCGGCCGGTGCGTGCGGCCAGCCGGGCATCGCCACCTTGCCTCGGATAGCTGCGGGAAACGAGCCTTCACCGCGCCGACCTGCGACGCGGAGCCTGAAGGGCCGCAGGGCAGGCGGCGCGGGCGGCCGAGGGGGCGCAGCCGGCCGCCGCTGCAGAGCCGGGAGCGCAGCCCAGCTCCTCTGCTCCCCGGCCGCTCCTCTATTCATGCGGCTCGCTGCCTGTGAAACTCTGATAAAATCCCATTCAGCAAAAGCTTTTAATGAGATCCCCCCACAAATGTATCTAAGGAGATATTTTTGTATTATGAGAAAGATTATGAATGTTATCCAAGAGGGTAAATAACCTAGTGAATGAAATGTGCCATTGCTAGGCCATGAAAGAAGGATTCATTTTATCACCTTTTCCTAATGGGACATTATAACTGATGGTGTTTTATTTCTGCAGTCATGCAAGCTCTACCATGTCCCATAATTCACTGCAGAGCGTTGGAATTCAGGCTTTGCCCATATCATTACATGAAGATGAAGTGCTAGTGCTGCTCTGAATTATATTTCTATTCATTTTCCTCATTTTTTTTAAGTATTTGCTTCCCATACACAAATGGTTACTATTATATAAAGATTCGCTAAGGCACCTTGCTGACAATTTTCCTTAAAAAATTTCTCTCTTTTACTCTGAATTAATAACAAAATGCAAATCAGTAACAGTGGATTTTTTTTCTTTCTACTTAATACAATGCTTGAACAACAGAGCATTTAAAGATTTACAATACATGTTAATGACATTTAAACACCCTTTAGAGTAAATACATCTTTGTTTTCCTTCACCTCCTCCTCCTACACATACCTTTTCCTGCATTGTGCCCACTCTCTGCACCCCACACACTTTAAAACACAGCCATCTCACCACATTCTTTCTTCTCCTCTCCTTCCTTTTTCAGTTGGCAGCAAGAACTATCTCACTCCTTAAAGAAAAATGACCGCTCGTCCCCTCCTTCATGCCACCCACGGCAGAGCCGAAGCTCTCTGTGTCTGGTCCCTAGATAAATGCGGGCAGCGTTGTCCAGGCTGGACGTCAGGCCGCAGCCACAAAGGCCACTGCTCTATTAAATTCTTTATCCTATAAAACACCAGTGTGGCAGCTTTAGTCCATGTCATTACTAACAACGACTGACTGCTGCTTATTAAGTCACACAAACAGCAGTTTCTAAAAGCTTGCCAGATTTTTTTCTACTTTACCCAGCTAAAGCTATCAGCTACACTTATGTTTTTTATTTTGTCAATGACACAACTCAATTACTGCTTTTCATCTGGTGGTTAAGAGACAGGCATCTTCTATTTTTAAAAAATACTTAAAATAATTCTCTAAGTTATCTGCTCCAGATTTTGTGTGAAAAGAATTTACAAAGAAGCATCTTCTTCCCCGGCAGCACTTTCAGCCTTGTAATATTGAGATCATTTAGTGGAAGCAAGAAATGAGTCCTGTGAAGAAAAACTGCCACCTGCACCACAAAAGCTTTCCTCCTCCCCACAGTTCGGCCCCACGGCGCACTTATCCATCTACTGCTTCTCCAAGCAAATATTCCTTTCACTATTTCTTCTCTAGGAGTCAAGTAGCTATGTGAAATTTGCAGGATTTATCACTTCTCCCTGGCCCTATTAGCACTTCTTATAAAGATAATACACTGATCCCAGTTTAAAAAATATTGCCAGCTTCAACAGCACTTTGTGGAAGTATTTTGTTTGGGTCTGTCACCATGTGGGGAGAGCATGTAGCTCTGACAACTCCTAGCTGTCCTGGGAAAACAAGACAGGAAATACAGCTTTCCCTTCTTGCTCCAGGCTGGCAGAAATCAGAGGCTGGTCTAGCCCATCACCTGTGCAGTGCATGGTACCCAGGAGCCATTTCCTACTTGCTGAGCCCACCATACTCAGCAAGGAGCGGGAACAGGCTGACATCCAGTTCTCCAAAGATAGTCCATTTTAAAATGTTGCTTACTTCAGACAGGGCCTGAATATCTTTTCTAGTAACTCAGGAAGGACTATGGCAACAAAGCCCAGGAAGAACCTGTGCAAGACATTGCCAAGCACCAGCTGCAAGCTGGAGCACACTAGTGACTCCCAAAGTCCCCCAAACCAGCACTGGGTGGCAGGCTAGGATAGCACTTAGCAGTGGCTCCCAGCCTTGGAGCATCACTTCTCAGCTTCTCCCAAAGTTGTCTCCTTACATTTAGGAAAGGCTATAAACGCTTTAGTTGGGTGATAGAGCAGGAGAAGCCCATGCACTCCCTTCACTGGGCACTGCCTTGTGGTTTTAGATGTACCTAAGAAATCATGCAGAGATCTCCCTCTCCCTTCAACCAAGGGAGACTGCAGATATTGGCTCATTCTTTTCTCTGTTTAAACCTGAAGTAAAAACAACAACGCCTTTGAGAGGGAGAAGTGCGACTGGAATTTGTCCAGGCAACTAATCTTGTGGGTATAATTTTAGAACAGAGCAGTCTGGTAGTCACACACATTAACTAGCATATCTTGCACCACATCCCTGTGTGATATGAAAACAACTTGGGAGTCAGCAGCCTTTTTCCCCATGAAAGCAACCACTAAAACCTTCCCTCTGCACCAGTAAGAGCAGGAGCAATCTGCAGGGTGCTGCTCTGCACACAGATCAATCCTGATCAATTCCTGGAAAATAAATGAATGTCTTGGTCATATGTAGCAATGCTTTCGAGACAAAGTCAGCTGATGGAGACAGAGTTGTATCTTTTCCTCCCAACCAAGCTATAGAGGTTTCTGTGCACTGTTGCCATCTCCTTTCTTTTTGCCTGGGTGCTGTGCACTACAGTTCGGTCACCTTGTCTCCTCCTAGGCCTTCATACTAAGTGTCTGCAGACCACTGTAACACGCAGGCCCTGTCTGAATGCATAAAATGCTAATCTCGTTAGATTTCTCATTTTCAGTATAATATTGTCACAGTGCTATGCACCACTGCCACAGATTAGCAGGCTTGCCAGAACGATGCCCCGCTAATGAGTTAATCCAAATAATGCTTAAATCCCAAATCAGATTTAAAGCCATCTAGACAGAGGACCCGCCAAGGATGGATGAGGGGGAGGAAGGGAGAGGGTCCGCCCTGTTTCAACTGAAGTAGTTGCCAATTAAGTAAGAAGAGGGATACGTAAGTATTTTTTTTTTTCCTCAGTAGGACAGTTACTGTGTATGGGCAATAGCCCAAATGGGCCTTGAGAAATAATCTGCAATAACAAATACATCTGTATAGAGTATCATCCTTTGCCTTTAGAGAGAGACACTCAGGTATAAAAACCTGCAGCTAGCAAAGGATCTGTTGCCATCACTTAATCTGGAGTGCTTGGAAGGTCTAAGCATTTCAGAGCTCTGAGCTTGATTCATTCCAGCCAGGAACCTGCAGATGAAGGGAAGGGGTGCTTTTCATGTGTTAGTTCTTTATTCTGCCACTGACCCAACATGCTAAAGAGAGGCACAGAGGCTCAAAAGGAAGGCATCGAGGGAAACACGCATCTGTTATTGTTTGTGTTCCAAATAGTTTCTTCAAACATCTAAGAGTAGAGCTTTTTTTCCTTTCCTTTCCGTTTCTTTTTTTTTCTTTTCTTTTCTTTTTTTTTTTTGGGGGGGGGGGTTAAATTGCTTTTTCGATAGGAAAATACTGAATTATTGAAACTGAAAATTTTCATGGGCATGTACTGGCTTCATTAGGCTGTGAGTAAGAAAATGTTCCAGCTTAGGTTTGGAATTCCTTCCAGAGCCCAAGGAAGCATCTCAGAACAGACTGTCAAGCAAAAAGCCTTCCTGGGATATGGGAGAGATAGGACAGGGCAGGGTCTTCCATGCCTCAACCAAGGGTCTAGACACTTGTCATCATGATAGTAGTTTCATTCCTCTTTCATATATTCCAGAAAATAAACTCTTAAATATCTCAGCTTTTCTTCATGCAGAACAAGAAAATATTTTTTGCTGTTTTGTCACATTTCCCTGGCACAACAGAAATGCTGTTTCCTATCCAATGACCTATCAAAGAATGCCTGGAAAACAGTATAGCTCGTCATTGCGTTTATTTCCTCTCTGTGGACCCAGTGCTCTACGTTTTACTCAGGAAATTTGTCCACTGCCTATAATCGGGCATCTTTTGCGTAGGGTAGGGGTTAAGTCTTTCATCCTTTCAAGGAAACCCAAGGGCTTAGCACCAGATCACACAGTTGCAGAGAAGAGGAGCAAACTGCATTTTATGCTGGCTTGTGCATCATCAACAAATCTGTCAGCTAAGTTTTAATTCCTTAATTTGTCATTTGGCTGTTGATGGATGGAGCAAGAAAGAGCAAGGTTTGATTCTCAGACATAGAATTCAGCTGAGCAAAGCTGCTGAGCGAATCTTATTTCGACTGGCACACGTAGCCAACTTGTTATGGGAATCTCTACCTCTAGGAACTTTTATGGCATAACAAACATCACGTTAACGAAACCTTTCCTTTCCAGAAGCCACTTTGGCTCTTGGCTCCTCGCTCTCCGCTGCACCTTCTAACTGTGGTGCCAGCTCGCTGCCAGAGCAGGCAAGCCCACGGGGTCTGAGCCAGAACGCAAGGCAGGCGGCGGGAGTCTTCCCGCTGCTTTCACAGCTTCTCGGCCAGGCCTTAAACTGCGCTGAACGTGCCAGAGGAATAGCTCGCCTATGTCTTTTTCCATCTCTCGCTAAGCAAACAGCTATACAGTAAGCAGAGTGTTTAGAGAAAGCAGGTCCATTTTCACTTGCTGTCTTGCAACTCAGTTAGCCTGTCCTGCTGGTAAAGGGTGACAGTAGGCCACCAGCTTTCAGGCACGAGAGAAATTTTCCTAGTCACTCGCATCTTTTTGACCACTAACAAATAGATCCCAGCTTCGGGGGCGTGAAGCAGCCGGCAGCCCCAGACTTTCCAAACCTAGTCCAGCTGTCAGGGATATGTTTTAGTGTGCACAAATCCCACCCCTCTCGGAGACAACTGCCCACACCAGTCTTCCTGCTCCATGCTAACACGGCACTAATAACAATAGTAATCACAGTTTGCCTGCTCAGCTCACCCCAGGAGCACGGCAGCAAATTGATGATCATTTCTCATTGTGAATTATGACACAGCCACATCACCTCACCCCTGGAATAAAGCAGCACCTGCCAATCCTGTTAAAACAGCAAGGGGAAAAATGAAAGCCCTGCCGTAGCCGATCTGATTCCCCGCTGACTCTAATTACCCAGACGGGAATTTTGCAATTGCTTCCTCCACCAACTCCTGCTCTGCAGTCTGCAGACTTTGGCTAGTTCTTTCTTTTGTATGCCTACTGCCACTGAGTAGATTGGGTTCCTAATGAGTCTTGACACTAATAGTACAGGGAGACAGCACAATTACACATCCCCCTCCCATTCAGAGCCAACCTGGCAGGAAATGACCTGAGCCCTCACACCCTTCTACCCCAAAGAATCCAGTTATAATGCTTCACCAGCAGGGCCAGCTGGTGCACGTTCGCCTTCCCCCTCCCCTTCTCTTCCTCCAGCCACCCTCACTTCACTTCCCCTGCCATTGTGCAGGTGGCTGGAAACAATTTTTTATGGCCTAATCCATGACTGGTTGGTTGAGGCTATTACAGAAACCAGAGAAACCAAAGCACACTTGGAACTGAAACCCATCGAAAGAAAAAAAACAAAACAAAACCCTTTCATTCATGTGCTGAAGAGCTCTTAAGCACAGTTGTTGTCTATTAGGTGCTTAACAATGTGTGCAACTCAGGCTGCTTTAAAAAAAGAGGTGGGGGACAGGACAGGTGCTTCTGTGATTTCCGTGTTGATTGTAGTCCAGGTGTAAAAGAGACTGGAGCTACCTATTGAACTGTGAGCTAATTACAACAAGAAACAGATGTTGTCTGCTAATGAGGATGCGGATCCATGAAAAACACCTTAGCTGGTGAGGAATAAGCATGTTCTCTGCTCCTCGAGAGAGCAGCAGTTTACAAAAGATGTCTCACGTTTATGACCCTTGTTGCCACAGCATCTGAACAACTCACAAATAATAGTATGTTTGTTCCTGTCAAGAGCCCTGCAAAAGAAGCAAAGCCCTGCAAAAGAAACATAGTCCCACTGTACAGGTGGGAAGGAGAGGCAGAGGCCCAAGGACACACACGCAGAGTCTGATCAAAGCATGAAATAGGCCCAGATCAGCTTATTGTCACTCCAGTGCTTTAAATACAAATCTATTGTTTGCCTCATGCTAGTAACTCTCAACCCGGCATTTCATGTAGCATTTAATCTCTTTCACTGCTTTACTACCCTACGATAGCATAATCTCCTACTTCTATTAACCTCAGTGCTCCTTCTGTTTCCCCTCAGGGGCCTTAAGTCTTCTGCCTCACAGCTGTATATCATGATGTGCGGGATGTTTTTCTTAGCCCTCAAAGAGTTCATCTGGCCTTTAAGGATCCTCCTTCTCTTTGCCCCTGGGTAACAGGTTACTGCTGTAATTCTCAGCTGCTCAGCAGTTTCCGTTTTGTTACCCCTCACACATGTATCCTGCTGGCTCCTCTGCACATCACGTACTTTCTCTCCTGGACAGTGTTATCTCTGTGGTAGTCTAAGGCTGCTGTCAGCACAAGCAAGTGCTCTAATTACAATGCTTGTAGATTATTACAGCTTAACACCAGGGAAAAGATTGGAATATTTATCTCTGGTGTAATTCCACTGGCAGCAGTTACAGCACAGATCATTTCAAGGATCATTTCAATCCTTTGCATCCTATATTCTCCAAAAATTTGGTGTAAAAATAGATGTAATTTTAAGAAAACAACAGCTTATTTTAATCCCACTAATTGCTGTTTTCCTTATTTACAGAAGTGCTCTGAACCACATCACATCTTGCAAAGTTTTGAGGGACAAGAAATTCTGCAGAAGAAGCGTTACAATTTTGCAGGTGTCCCTATTCTATAACCCACTGCACAAAACATACAATACTTGCAAATATAAAAAAGGAGCAGTAATTTCAAGTGGTTCAGGGAACTCCTGATCGAGTTCTTTCTTTTTATTTTCCTCTCCAGTTTTTAAAGTATTATTTACTGTAGTATTCAATTAAGAACAAGAGTTTGCTATAGCAACCACTGCAGTGAGAGGTACTATTCACACACTGCCTCTGAAATGCAAGCTTTTAAGCATCTTCTTAGCAACAGTTGTACATAAATCTATGGCATTTGTGTTATGTGGTTTCTTACGAGTATCTTGCACCCTAAATTAATTGTACAGCAACTATATTGCTTAAGGTGCTCCCCCTCCCCCATGACTTTAATTTCCTGGAATTAGCACAGTTGTTATCAGAGAACAACTCTAATAAAATACAAAGACATCATCTTTGGGCAAGGACTACAAACGAGGATCTGTGAGATGGCAGCTTTTCTCTCTGCCACTGTGTGGCAGCAGCAGTTCCTTGTGATTCACTGCATCAATGTCTTCCTAGGCATTCCAGCTGTGACCTTGCCATCAGTCATTCCAGGAGACCCTCTCTTATTCGGCATCTGCCAGCTGTCAGCATGGGACTCCAGGGAAAATTATAGAAGATTTCTGGAAAATTACAAGGGGCAGCATAAGGGAGGATTTGATTTGTTCTTATTTTCTCTTTATAAAGAAGTTCAGGAGCCTGTAGTTTGCCAACCTCTTGGCTCTTTTGCCTGAGTGTCTCTCTCTGTTCTCCTGCAGCCCTACACTTCACTGCTTTAATTTTTTCCTTGTCACCCCATTTCCCATACTTCTATTTCCAAGATGTTGTAGTTTAAAAGCAGTGGCAGTCTTCAAAGGGATAATTTTCTTCCTCTCAGTTCCTTGAAGGACTATCCTAACGTGCTCAAATCCATTCCACAGGAATGGGAGAGCCTCAAAAGCTCGCATGGAAAAGAATCCTCTCCCCTTCTGATCTTGAGACAGGGTATTATTTACACATTTCAAAGAGGATCAATCATTACCTTCCTCCACAAGTTTTCCTTCCTCAAGTTGCCCTCCCTCTACAAGGGCAGAGAGCACCTTCTAGACCCAGCAAGCTCTAAACGGAGGTGTGCTGGGTAAAGCCGCAATTAACATCTGTGGTTAACCACAGCCGGATAACACCATTTTGAACATGCCTCTTTTTGTCTAGACTAAACACTAAGTGGTGTTTAAAGCATAGTCACTTCAGATGCTATGAGTAATTCAGTTTTCACATTTCCACCTGCTTCCCTTACTGGTTGAGAACATCATAATAAATATATTCACAGTTCCTGCAGATTTGATATTCGGGATTCTCACTCTTTCATCGATTGAGGTATCATTGAATTCAAGCTGGCAGTGTTCCACACTGCAGGACAGAAGTGCTGATGATGGCATCCTGATTTCTTATCTCATTAGGGCCCACATTTTTAACCGATGTATTCAGTTGCATTCCCCATTTCATGCGCTAAAATCAGGCTGCTAGCACAATCAGGTAACTGCTTCACCTACATACCCCTACAGGGCAGCTATTTTGGGGCAGAAGCTGAAGCAACTGCTCTGTGTGTAGAGCTTGTAAAAGATGTCAGAGTTAAGAAAGCTGTATGCATACACAGTATTACTGTTCTTTCCAGAAAGCTACCGGCAAACACGTACCATGAATTTAGAGAAGAGTATTAGCTTTACATAAAAGCCAAACAGTCCTTTGGCTAGAAGGTCCTGGTTTGTATCACTAGTCTAGGCCATGGCTGTAGAAAGTGTCTGAACACACATAACGAAGGACCCGAGCGGCAGGAATTAGGTGCTGCCGTTTATAGTTGTTGTTTCAAGAAAACTCCAGGAAAACACAGACACGCACGCCAGCCTCAGCAGAAGGAAGCAGTGCTCACCCAATTATAGCTGGAGAAATAGGACCATTATAGAGCATCAGACTGTGCTCATTAACTTCCACAGCCAAGTTTAACGCCTATATCAGCCCTCTCATGTACACGCTGTGAAACTCCCTTTGATTGTCTGCTTTTCTCCTCCTGCCTGTAGGACCCAAATCAAGGCCTGATTAGTCTGTTTTCAATCTTCTTTAAAAAGCCATGGACGATTTTAAGTGAAATGATGTTGCACGAATTGTTTTAATTAAAAGAACCTTATTTTCTCCTTGAGTAGAACCATACCCCAGGTAGCAACAACACTGACAAGAAAACCAACAAGTAGCCTGTTTGCCAATTACCTGAGCATCACATCTGCCTTAGTCAGCACATTTTCCATAGGAGTTGGTTACATTCACTCAGATTTTTGTACCCTGATTTGTTAATGATTTTTTTAATCCAAAATCTAGAAGTTTCACTGAATTGTTTCAAAAAAGTGTTAAGATAAGTTTTACAATGCCAAACAAAAAGTGTAGCCAGAGTCTCATTCACTGGAAATCACGCTACTCAGCTCCAGTGCATCTATTGGTTTGCTGTTCTGCAAGACATAATTTTAAGTTGGTATTTTCCAAAGTCCCACACTGCTATGTATTTTAAATACTTTGTCCCAATATGGTCTGATTACTGCTAAGTGGAGAACCACTGCCAACAAATTTCATGCTGGCTGGATTTAATCTCAGAAGAGGGTGGAGGATGAACATTACAAAGGCCTTCTACTGCTCCATCCTTCAGCTCAAACTATTTGGCAAGCCACAGGCAGGCTTGGTACCGTGCTAAGCTCCTTGTTGCTCGTATCTCCAAGATGGCTGGCTCTGTTTAGCGTAAATTCAAGGCTCTGCTTCCTGAGCTGGGAGCCAGCCGGCACTGTGCATCACCCATGACTGGTGGACTGTGAAAAGCCCTCAGGCCTAGAGCTCCAGAAGGATTTAGCACACTGATCTATTGCCTGAAGTCCCTCTATGGCTTTGTTAACTGTCTGCAGGCTCTTGATACTCTAGTTTTGGCACCTCCAGTAGTACCTCAGAGCACCTCTGTGTATGACCACAGGACCAGCTCGGTAGAAAATGTTGCTGACTTGGCTGAGGACTGATGCAGGCTGTGGAGGCTCTGGATTTAGCCCCCTTCTTTGTCCGAGGGGTCTACACTCTCAGCTCTCTGGTGGAAGAGACTTAACCAGCAGGCTAATTCCAGGAGATTTGTTTTGATGAAACGATAGGATTGCTGTGAGAGATGATGAATACTACCAACGGGCTAAGTAGCTCCCTTTGGAGAAGCTGGATATGGTTTCCAGTCCTTGCACCAAAGCGTTTATATTAAGATGTCATATTAAAAAGTGTGACTGACAGACTGCATTAGATGAGCTGAATGCAAGTCTTTCATTCATTCACCAGATGAATGCCCTGCTCCCAGGTACTTTCTCTGGTGGTTCCCACAGAGGGAACTGAACCTCTCAGTACCCTGTACCTTGCCAATTAGGATTTACTCTGTATTTGAGGTATGGGTTCAGATCTCCTCAGGAAGCAGAGCTGGTAGTAGGGAATAGGGTCAGCATAGGTGAGAAGCATTTTGGAAGTAGGATGTTTGGGAGAAGAAAAGCTTACGCCCCAACTTTCAGGAATGAGCAGTTGTTTGTGAAGCCTATGTGAGCAGATGTTTCATTTGACAGCACTGAGTCTTAGTTATAGAAAGGGGCACAACTTTCAACACACATCTATCTTCAGCTTGGTGGCTTTTGTGAATCTCACTCTGAGATACCTAATCCTCCCTAGATATTGCAGAAAGCATCTAGGTACCTCATTCAGGTCTGTGATATTGCAAGCTCTAAATACCTTTGTCCTTGTGGCTCTGTGTCCTAGAAGCTATAGGATTTGGTATAACTTTACACTTTCATGCTCTTAAGGAATAATTCTATCATCATCTCAGCCTGATAACTTTTACCCAACATGGTCAGGTTTGAAAGGCGGTTCCTGGGGAAAAGATGCTACCAGCCAAACAGCCAATGCTTTGATGTAACTGTGCTCTCAACAGATAGCTAATAAGGGTCCATCCCAGGTCCTCTGCCCATCTGAGCTGAAAGGGCAAAAAAAGTCCCAGCTCACAATAATAACCTAAGGCCAGCTGAACTGAGAAGCTATGAAGCATGCCCTGTCACAAGATTAGAGAGAGCAGAGACGAGCAAAATTACCCATTCTCAGCCTTGCTGATGACTAAGTCAGAAGAGCCCTGCGGGGTTGCAAGCAGAGTAGAGAAGAGACTCTTGGTGTTACAAGACTCTTGCTAAGACCACCAGTAGGATGAGGAATTGGAGCAACTACTTGATACCAAATTTAGTGGGACGGCCACTGGTTTTCAAGGGCTTGCAAATAGTGATTTTTCAGTTCAGTGTCTGAATCAGAAAAATTGCACGAATGTTTTATTTGGCCTGAACGAAAGTCTTTATTTTTAAACCTATCTTTTATTTCTCCCTTGCTGAAACAAAATCTCTCCACATTCTTCCTTTGTGCTGAACAGGTATCTCATCTCGGCCAAAACGGGATGTTTTATTTTCAAGGACCTGTAAAAAAAGCAAAAGAAATAAAGGTTTACATTCACAGAGGAGGTAGAGGAGGCTGTCTCCAGTTTTGTGGGCCCTTAGTAATAGTTAAGGCACTTACCTCAAATAAGGGTACTTTTCCTTCAAAATAGGAATTACTAATAGGGCAGGGAGAACCCACAGCTCCCTGCTGAGCACTCTGTACATTAGATTAGGAAATCATGGTCTCTCTGGTCCCATGAGCATATACAGTCCCTAGTGAGGGTCTGAAGGGGCCGCACCTCCAAACACCCCGCTGCCTGTCAGCCAAGGCACATTTCTGTGTGAGGGACACTAAAGGAAGGGGACAAATCCTCAGGCTGGGGAATCACTGAGCTGAGTTCTGTCATGTACTAGAGGTTTTCAGCATCCCACCCTTCTCCTGTCTTGTTCAGCTGAAGTTATGCAGTAAATTAGACTGACGTCTGCCAGGAGTGAGGCCAGGATCCTGGCCTAGGGATCCTAGAAATGGCCTCCTCATCGTCCCTTCCAGCTCTCTTTCTGTCATTCCGTGACCCAGATTGCTGGGTAGTTCTGGGGTAAAACAAAACCGGAATTTACCTTTATAGCATGACAAGTTATATTAGGGTAGCTAGATGAATGAAACTGGATCAGGGCTGGCTGGATAAATGAAAAAGTTGATTTTCCTCTGGGCACTCTCTGACTATGCCGAAAGGCCCAACATTATAAAACAATATGGGTCCTAAGCAGAAGAAGCAAATAAATGTATCCCTCTGGATACAGGGAAATGGTTAAAGGAACATAAAGTTACTTTCTCAGAGAAGTTGCATTTTAAATGTTAACTAGGCTACGCCAGAGTTTATTAGAAATTCCCTGGCTTTGAGAATTCTTTTCCTTTACTAAGACATTTGGATAGTGTCGGAGTGTCCATTTTCCCTCTTTACCTAGAGGTTATTTCTGCCTGTCTCCAATGGCTGTTCTCTCGCAAGCCTTCTTTCTCAGGATAGAGACCCGTTCCGGTAACTCTGATCCTTTCCCCTGCTGCAGTGACATTTTGTGATGGAGCATTGTCTCCCGTTAGACTTCCTGAGGAAAGCCAGTGCTAATGCCAGGTTTGGAGATAATGCTGTCCCTCCATGGACCGTAATATGAGGCTGCAAAGCAAACTTTGCTTTCTAACAGCCACAACAAAATAACAAATCCACCCCTTCATTTTCTACACTCTATTTTCCTAATTAGGTGGGTGGGAGAACAAATGTCCACATGCAGAAAGTAGGTGGGCACAGGCTGGATAAATCCCATGCTCCCAATTCTTGGCATGGAATAGCGCAGCCATTATCCCTTCTAAATGTCAGGGAACTAGCTCCAACTCTATGAGGTGCCAGACACCTGCTCCCACTACTCCCAGCTTTGCCTTCTGCTGTTGCATCTCTCACTCGCAGCCCTTGGTGTAATTCCATTCTGCACAAATTGAGCCGTAACTGCCAGGAAAAGTGGGATTCTGAGCGCATTTCGTAGAGAGGCACAGGCCAGGGCAGCGACAGACCCATAAGGAGGGACACAGCTGCCACTTCCATGAAGAGCTACCACTCAGTACTGGGTCTGCACACTAATAGAAAGCCAGCAGAGGGTTAAAGCAAGATGTTTCCTTGCAAGAAGATGATGTGAAATGGATTTAGGGAATTTTTTCCATAACAAAAAGATGCAGAAGAGGCACAAAAGGTTACTTAGAGAAGATGGTGGGCTCTCCTCTCTGACATACATCGAGAAAGAAGCAACAGCAACAGAACAAGGCTGTCAGGTTGAAAGAGCAGCTCTTCCAGCCACAGGCTAAGCTCCAGGGCAAACCTTGTATACTGAAGTCCCCAAATATAAGGAAGCCCATCCAACTAGGTGCAAGGAAGTAGCAAGATGGACAGAGACTGTCTCAAGAGGTTATCACTCCCTGCTTGCCAGGCAGACCCTTTTTTAATGAGAGTTTGAGATAGCCAGAGGTGGGGGATTCATGAGCCTTCATGAAAGTGGAAGGTAGAGCTGCAAGGAGATGAGTTGGAGGGCAAGGAAGAAGAGGTGAGAGAGTTTCTCAGTGTTTTCCTCTGGCCTCACACAGGGACTCCCACTGCTCATTTGGGGCAGGCAGCTCCCAGGGGAGCATTTAGCAGTAACCCTGAGACCTTTCTCATGCAGACTACAGAATAAAGCAGCCCAGTGGCCAAAAGGGGAGCCTGCTGCAGGTCATTGCAGCATTCAGACATAGTGCAGCAGACCTGTCCCGCTCCCTGCAAGGCCTGGCGGTGCAGGCAGAAGTTAATGCCCCGGATAGCTGTCAGCCCTTCCTCTTGTTGGAGAGGCACAGACAGCTCTGCCAGAGGGCCAGTGTGGCTCCCCACTCTGCTCCACACAGAACCTGCCCTGGTGCTCACACCACCCCGTGGGCGAGGTTGAGCGAAACCAGACGGTTTACAATACACTTTTCAGTGACTGAAGGCGTTATCAGTTCCAGCTTCCCTGGTAAATGAAAGCACAGTGTGTGCTATTTCTGATGCACTCCCTCTCGTTACACAGTCTGTTGGTACAAGTAGAGTTATTTATCTTCTGGTTACTCCAGAGCATATCACAACCCTTGTAGCAGAACAAGTTCACCACTCCGCTTAGCTCATCCCTGTTCAGACACCTCGGCAGACAGCAAGCCATAGCACTGCAAATCTAGCAAGCCATTGCAGCAGCAAACTACAGAGACAGATGACAAAGCCAGCCAGTACCTTGCTTTCTAACTCATCACGTCTCCATCACTACCACAGCAGCAGCAGAGCTGTTCAGTTTTCACGGAGTTAATATTGTCACAGGATCTTCAAGCACTTCAAGTTACCCATTTAGGGTAAGCCCTATGTGTTATTAGCACATATTTCATACTTAGCCACTAGAAGAGTGGCCCCTCCTGAAGACAACGCAAAGCAAAGCATCTCTTGCATTTGGGGAACTGTGTATCATCCAAGAAAAGCGGGACACTTATCAGTAGCACAGCCCTTTTCAGCATGCCATGCTGCTCTGGAGATTGCCCACTAAAGGCACCAAATAACATGCCAAGCAAAATGCAAGTCTTTTTGTGACTACTAAGTGGTTTCCCTGTCAAAGAGAAGTAATGCTCTCCCAATATAAACCATTTGTCAACCTAATGCTCTTGCTAATGACAGACCAGTTCTCCCCAAGAGTGGACCTCAGAATAGGTCCTAATTATGCCACTCTAATGCAGAGGAGGAAATGTATTGACTGGCGTAGAAACAAAAGAATATTCCCTGACTACTTTCCACCTCATTTCCAAACTCATATGACTCCCCCATATGTCAGCTTGGGTAGCAGTACTAACTATTCCATTTTTTGTAGAATTGGTGAGAATTGACTTGGAAGCTCTTATGTAGGAATTTAGTCTTTCCCTCTGAGAATCATAAACATTAATCAAACCATACACTGCAAGATCATTATTTTTAATTGATATTGCATAGCATCTAGCAATTCCCAACCAAGTTACATAAGTATGAACAATGTATAACAGAGCAATGATACTGTCCTTCAGGAGGCAAGAGGCGAACAGATGGAGCGGGATCATGAGAAATGATGTAGATTTCAGCAGCATTGTGAGCCTTATTTATTAAAGAACAAATTGCTTTATGGGGGAGGGTGTCTGTTACTGTGGGGTTTTTTTAAGGAAAATCATTACTGGAAACTGCAAAACATGTGGCAAGCACATCTTTATCTTACTAAATTTTTTACTTTCTTACCTCATATACCTTTTCAAAATACAGTGCTGTGGGCTGATACCTGTTCAAAGGAAAAGCTCAGACAATCACTACTGAGAAGTTTAACATCTAGTATATAAAATAATATAAGACATTAAGTAGCTGTATATGGAAAGGGGGAGAAAGACTTTCCTAAGCAGATATCAGTAGGTCAAATTTTGGTCCCAGATAACAGTCTGAAATAATTCCATTTACATTAGCTCTAACCTGATGTCAGCAAGTTAAATGAGCTTGGAATCTGCCAGCCAAACACACAGAACACTTGAAATCTTGCTGTTTGGCTGATACAAGTCTCATTGTTGGGAGCCATGTGGATTTCCACTTCTGGAGTATTAACTTCTTTTCAGCCAGCAAAATCCTTGGGGTCTGTTTGTCTTGGAATCAGAAAGTGCCAGCTGTCTACTTCACCCAGTACAAATAAATGCAGATTTACTGTTTCTAAAAGACTTATAAAGAAGAGTGGTTGTCTGAAGCCAGAAGCAACCTTTTTAATCTCCACAGGCAATCTCCAGACTTATTTTCCTTTTAAGCTACTTGTGGCCGAAAACCAGAAGACTGCACATGAGGATCCCTAAAGATCAACTTTCAGAGAGAGAGAAAAAGTCAGATTCTAGTTGGGGCTATTGAAAAAGTTTGCAGGTTACGTTTGCATTATGTGCTGTCTTGGAGAAGTGCCCAATCTCAGCTTATACAGGAAGCATTAGCATAGCCAATTGTGCTATAAACATCAGAAATAACACATAGACCTTCCTGAGATTGTTGTACAGTATCTAGCTTAAGAGAAGGGAAGAGGGAAGTCAGGGTAATGGAGAAGGAAGAGGGAAACCCAGCGAGTCATAAATGGAAAGAAAGGGAATGATTGCTTTGAATTTCAGGGGTGAAGTCAGATTGAGGGGAGAGCAGCTAAACCCCATTAATGTTATCTATTTCCTCTGCCCACAGGTGCACACTAGTCGGGCACCCTGAAATTTATCTGGCTGACAGCTCTGTCCCCCTGTCTCACTCGGAGCACACACACAAAAGTAAAAGACCTGCAGTTGCTACTGCAGGAGAAAAACAGGTATCTGATGGTAGGAAAGGGAGAAAACAGAACAATCTAGGTGGCTTTTCCCTTACTTGAATGAAATCCAATACTAAAAATGTCTGTCAGTGTGTACTCTTTGTCCCTGACACAGAGAAAAAGGGCAGCAGCACAACCACGAATTCTGACCCTTATTCACCTGGCAGGTTAAGAACCTAAGGGTGTTTGGATTTAACTTCTCCATTTGAATACAACCACAGATCTGGATACAAAAACAGAAAGGCTCTAAATGCTTTCGTTCTAAAAGAGACCATTCCCAAAAAACAATTCAAAAGCTCCTCATGCAAGATTTCAGTTCAAAAGACCTGCCTATTCAGGCTGAGACAAGTATTGCAAAATGGAACGACTGGGCCTGGGGCGGAAATCTCAAGAGTAGCTCAGATCACCGCAGACCCGAACCCGTCAGGCCTCACCCATGAAATGGCAGATGTACTGTGGCTCCATCCTTCACCCCTCTCACCCACTGCGTTGTCTGTCTCTTGCGGTTCGCTGCACTGCACTGTGTCTTCCTGGTGACTCTGGACCCGTTGTCCAGGCAGCTTCTGCCATCCAGGCCACTGTATCCAACATGCGCAGTCTCAGTGAAGGAGAAAAGGAAGAGGGTCTCCTTGGATGGAAAGCATATGCCCCAACTGCTGCCCAGCATGGCAGCCCATGACAATATGACCCAGCGCTTAGGTGTATGGAGCAGCATTTCAGATTCTCCTTCTCATTATGTTTCCCAACAACTGCTGTCTCACACTGAAATTCACAAAGGTGAATAAGCCTGAAAACATACCCTGGTTTGGTCTTGAACCCCAAACACAGCTGGAAACACAGCTCCGCATTTAAACACAAGCCCAACTGCCTTGATCTAGCTATAAAGGTGGCCCATGCAGACTGTGCGGCCGTCTTCATAGGAACAATACTTGCAGGGATTCAAACTAACTTTATTGCTTTGGTGATGTCTCTCCTACACCTTAGAAACACATTGATGGTGATTAGAAATTTTATTTTCTCACCTGTTCACTTTAAAGTAATTTCATCACTGCATTGTCTCTCTTCATTAGCAATTTTCTTGGAAATAGCTTTGCTTCAACTTAAACATTTTAATACTTTACTCGGCCAGCATGTACTTGTTCATTTCCCTTTCAGCTAGCAGTGCAACCACGCAAGTGCAAATCATCGGATGAAGCAACTATGAAAATTTATTTACCCGTGACTTTAAGCAGCCTAGCTATGCTAGCAACCGTCTCCCATTAATCAGTTGCACTTTGTCTATAGTATTGACTTTGTACTCTTCATGAAGACTTTCACTGCGGAAAAGATGGTGGATAGCTCAAGAATGTCAAAATTACATTCAGATTTTAGAGCATAGAAAAGAATAAACAGGATGGAAAAAATCTTGAAAAAAATCCTGTGAACTTTCCAGATGCTACAACATGTACTTTCAGAAATGTGGTGAGGCATTTTCTTGTGTTATTTGAGAAAGCATGTAATCACCTAGTTGTTGGGCTTATCATACAAGAAGTTGGCAGCAAATAACTGTTATCTCTCAAATATGAGATTTCTGTCCCTGTTTGACACTGCTGCTAAAGAGTTCCTGTGGTGAGGGAGTATGGAAAGGCAACCATTTTAGCTGGAGGTATATTGTTCCTTATTCATATTATTTTTTTTAAAAAAAAAGTAGGGTGCTTACACAAAGGATAAACAGCTTCATAGCTAGAAAGGCAGAAACAACCTACAGCCTACAGAAAAACAGGTTATAATTCAGTACCAATGCAAGATTGTTGAAGAGAGGCTATATGGAGGCGGTCAGGCTGTGTTTAATTTGACATGTATGATGTTCTACCTATGCAACCATCTGCCTGGAGCTGTAGAGATCATCACATTCAGAAAAAGAGAGTTCCAAAAGCTTTTCTGTCCTCAATAATCCTACATTTGCAAATGTTGGTAATTCCTGCAAGTCCCAGGCAGAGGGGTACATGCGGTAGAGTACAGGTCTCTTACCTGCTCACTGGCACTCTCAGGGTAGTCAAGATCTGCAATGAGCATGGGACACCAGGATTCCTGCAAAGAAACATCAAGCAGTTAGACCATAATCACTCTGGGGGCAAAGACTGTCCTCAGAATCTGTGTCTGTGCAGCACTGAATGCTGTTGTCTTAATAGCAAATGTTTTAATATAAAGAGACACTTTCAAAGTCGATGACAAGCAGTTGGGACTGGTAATCTGAACAGCCACTTCTGACCTTTCTCTTAGATGTCACAGAGGAAGATCTTTTTATACAGGCAAACCCCAGAAATAACACATGGAAATTGAAGACAGGGAAGACAGGGCACATGTGCTGGAAGGGTTAACATGTTCTACTCTGAATAAGGGTGTTACTCCTACCATAATTGATACCGAAGCAGCTCTGGGCACAGTGCATCCCAATGAGAGAGCATGTGGCCTAATTTGGCACTTCTTCCACCAGCAGGAGGCTCTTCTGCAGGCTATTCACAATCCAACTGAGGTTGGCATCCTTGCCTGGTTGAAGCTGACATACTGTGCCACATTATGAGTGGGAACAGGACCATCCTAACAGATTAGCATGAACACAGGCTTGCCAGAATACCAGTATGTGGATAATATTTAAGTGTTAAAGGGGGGATCCCTGTCCAAAAATGATGAAATGACAGTCTGTCTTCAGCTTGCCCGGCTATAGTTAGGAAATCTGTCACACGGTACCACAGCTGAGCTCTGCGCACCCCAAAGCCATTTCTACAGGCCACATGAAAGTGGAAACTTTATTCCAGAAACCAGGTTCTATGGAGGACACAAGCATGGGCAGGTCTTCAGGAGAAGACTGGGTGAGCCTCAATGAACTGTTTATTTGCCTCGCTGGATTGCCTTGCTTGTTGGGGAAGCGCAGTGAAGAATTTCTTCTGCTGCTGTTCCATGGGAATTTACATCCGTGCGCTTCATGGTGAATTTTGTAGCAAGGATAAATGGTTAGAGCCAGATTAGAAAGAACCCTAGGGAGATGCGTAGGATGGGGAAGGAGGGAAGAGCCCCTCCCCATTTCTTACTGGCTTGTGAGGATAAAGCAATACTCTGCACATAGAGTTTGAGCGCATTTGCCCCCACTTGCTCCTTGGAGAAGTGCTCAGTTGAGTTAGCTAACACGCTGCTGTGTCTCAGCAGCAATTCAGGCTGATTTGGTCAAACTGACTTAAAAGTTACCATCTGCTTCCAGTGCACATAGCTCCCTGCCCCTGCTGACACTATTCCCACAGCTGTGCCTCCTACACTAGTTTTGGCAAGTGATTCCCCAACACCAACCTTCTTTGCTTAGCGAGAGAGCTGGCATTCCTCCCTCGACATGGGATGGGACCATCCCTATGCCTGCACTGTCCCCACACTTCCTAGCACCCATCTCCAGACCAAATGATACCGAGACGGTCCTGTCATGCTGCAGAGACCCTCTGCATCTTTGTTTTCAACAAAGGTTACTCTTTGGTGACTTTCCTATCCATCTGCCTCCAGGCTTGAGTGGTGCTGAGCATCTTCAAAGCTTGCAAAATACCAACTGAACTTTTGCAAGATACTTGCTGCCCATTACTAGGAGTTTTGCTGTGTAAGCCAAGCAAGAGTCATCCTTCCAGGATCAGCATCAGCCCAGCTCAACTGGCATCCTCGTTTAGACTAAAACTCTCAAAATTAGAGTCTTTCTCATCCATAGGTAGAAGAGGGACCTACCATTTAGGTTGCACAGGCAATTTGTGCAAAAAGTGTATTTCAGCACCCTTCACAAGCAGTTAGTGTTGCTTCTGAATATTCTTTTCAGAAGTTTTATTATGAAAAAGGGGAAAGAAACAACTGAATTTGCACAAACCGTGGCTAAAGTATTTGACACTTCTCAAAGGTGTGTGTTGAAACATGAAAATGTTTTTAACCCCAGATGAGATCTTGAGGAAGTGTTTACTGGGCCTCAGAGAAAATGTAAATCAAAACTGCCAAAACTGTGTCAGTAGATTTCATTACAGTTTACTTATTTAAGCCGAGAATGCAAACAAGCAGAGTTCTGGGCAAGTTTGTACTTTGCAGCTCCTTTTAGATCTGTCTGTTTACATTATACAGTGTTTTGGGAGTGACACAAAGGTGGCAAGTTGCTGAATTCTAAATGTCCTTCAGTAGCTGGAACACTGCATTCCCGTGCCTTTTGATGAGTCACATTACTTATTTGTCACATATGTTGTTAACGCAAGGAAATGTATTCAATGAAGAAATTAATCCAGGCAGCCAGCCATGGACAGATGAATGAAAGTGACCAAAAGCAGGTTGGAGCAGAAAGCGATGAAGGGAAAAAGGACTGCGAAATCTGTGCAGTCTCTGAATCCCTTTAATATCAAACACAAATGCTTTAGAGATTGAAATCAACACTTCCCACTGCAGAAACCACTCTCTTCCTGCTCCTGAGCAGGAAGCTGGTTTGGAGCTGGGCTCTTTACTTGGTGCTTGACCCTTGTGATCTGCACATTCTCCCCTGACCTGGGGACAGGGGAGAAGCAGCAGGCAGCGTTCAGGGATGCTACCTAGAGAGGTGAAGAGCCTTTGGCTCTGCTGTCAGGGCCCACTGGGGATGCTGTTTTGGGAGGAATGAGGAGGCTGAGAGCGTTGCCAGCGTTGGGCTGAGCTGTTGTTCTCTGGAGTCCAGACTTCAGCCAGGCTGTGAAATGAGAGGATTTGGTATCAAGACAGGAATAGACCCAAACGCAGAATGAGGTGTCTGATACATCACCTTGCTTTCACCATTGCCTTCCTAGGCAGTGTGGACACCGTGACAGATCACAGACAGCTCGTGGCCAGCTTCATTATTCTAAGCCAACATTTTCTCCACAGCATTTTTAGAAGGGACAAGTAACATTCCACCATGATACACAGGGATAATTTTTGACAGGGCTGCCCCAAACAGCATATCAGAGCCCCTTGCACCTGAAAGGTGACACACAAGGCTGTTGCCACTGTGATGGCCCAGGCTCGCCTTGGTGATCAGTCCAGTCATTGACAGCCAAATCCAGGCCATCGTCTGAAGTATTTCAAACACTGCATGGCAGTGTGAATTGGCCCCATACACAGGTAATCAAACCGAGACTCACTAGGTGACTAGACTTTGACTTATTAGGCAAAGTAGAAGGTAAAGGAACTCAGATCCTTGCTCCAGAGCCTAAATGTCCATGACGTCAGATGAAATTTGGAGTAAACAAACTCATTCAAGCTTTCCTTGCTGTTTCTGCTCATTGATTACAAAGCAAGCAGTGGCAATTTTGGCAATAATTCTAGCAAACAGAGGTTTGGGCCCTCCTGAACTCTTTCTCTTGACACAGAGGGATCCTTAGAAAGCATCGCTCTTCCCCCACTGCCTGGCCAAGGGCTTGTTCCTTCCAAGTGATAGCTTTATGCAGCTCATCAATCTGACTTTTCTTATTCCTAACTCAGAGAGGGAAGCCTTCCCCACACCAAAGCATCAGGGAGGTCCTGAGTATTGCCTCGGTGCTGTGCCCTGCTCGCAGGCATGGCTGAGGGCCTGACTCTGCCTTGGGAAAGCGAATAGGGTCTGTGCCTCACTGGGAGGAGCGCCTCCCTCATCAGAAGGCAGCTCTGGCTGTGTGGGCTTTCCAGGCTCCAACAGCTGGAGCTGTGGTGTGTAGCACAGAGAGGTGCTGTCCCAGCTTGTGGTAGCCAGGCTATGACACAGGCATGGGTCCACTACTGCAGTGCAGTGAAAGGCTTTGTTTTTGTTTTCTTTAAATGGGGGGCATTGAATATTTCATTATTTGAGACAGGTTGATTTCAAATCTGTCCTCTGAGAAGCTGAGATCACTGCAGCCTGGAGACCAGCCAGGCCTCAAGGGAATTTCAGTCCTAGGCTAATAAATTTTGGTCTGACCTGGAGGAGCTGTAAATTTTAAATAAGCCTTCTTACTTCACTTGTGTTACTCTAAGCTTACAATGGTGTTTCAGACTCTGAACATAGTCCGTGCCATCTTTTCCTGAAAGGACAATTTAAGAAAAAAAATATGTATAATGAAGCTACCCCAAATATCCTTTCAAAACACAGGAAAAAAGAGAAGCTCTTATCCTCTAGAGAAGATGCTCAATCTTAACACATTGTGTTGTCTTCCCAAGCCTTTCAGCTTGAAAGCAAAATCCTTCTCATACATCCTTTGCTGGCCTAATCTCAGCAGCTCTCTCAGCAAACAGACAAAATCAAAGTGTAACCTGGGATCTCTAGCAGAACTTGAGCATGTCCATTTTAAAGCCTTCTGCCTCCTGAGAAAACAATGATTCAGTATTACACAAAAGAGATCTGACGTCCCTCAGCTTCCACCATGTGTGATGGAAATGGCTGCTACCCAGCAAATGCTACATGATTCCTCTTCAAAGGAATTTACAGCATTAATCGTTAATCCTCATTGCACTCCAGTGAGACGAGGAAGTTGAGCCAGGCTGGGGAAACCAGATACACAGTTTGAAGCAATTTACATTGCAGGCTGGGTCCATGCGCCACCATTGGCACATGTCCCATTATATTCAACTGATTCTGAAAATCTCCTGCTGAAATTTAAGATCAGAGTTGAACCACAGATACAACTAGGGCCTGAGAGATTTTGTCCCCAGTCCTGCAGAACAGGCAGAGGTAATTTTCAATTCCTAAGGCTTTGACAGGCAATTCTCCACTTTAAACGCACAGCGACCTCCAACACTCACAACAAGAGTCCAGACCATTCCTCTGTTGCTCACTTAGGCTGATTTTTGATTCACATGAACCAATCCATCGCTTGCACTGTCATCACAGCACACTTGAGATTCAAAATTAAAACTTTATCCCTGTATTCCCGCATACACCATGATTGCTTGCCCACCAGAGGAGTCCTGATATTCTCATCTACCTTCATGAAGGATCATTAGTCACTTCAAGACCTCTAGCCACCTGGAACATGGAAATTCCATTTACATAAATTCAGGGCCCAGGCTTGTCTCTCTGATCTCCCTGGTTGTCATAGCAGCCTAATTCATGGGTGGTCACGTCAGCCCTTTACCCACCAACCATTCCTTAGAGTTACAAGTGGCAGACACAAAGTGAAAGAAGGGGAAGCACATTCTTCAGTCTGACACAGAACTGCAGGCTAAGCATGCAGAAGAACCTGGGGATTTCACACAATCAGACAGGTTGTAGAGAGGCTGTAAGCTGCTCTCAAAATAACTTAGTGCACAAGCAATTGTTGGTTAGTTCTTCCTCTCCTTAATACAGAGTTTTACCAAAATCTACCTTACCCAGGAGACAAGCTCTGGAAAACCACATGAACCTTAGGGAGCTTCCTAGTTGTTCTCTACTACAGAACGCATTTCCTATGGACTTCAGCCTTGGATTACTCCTTGGGAAGCTTCAAATGTTGCCTTTCCTCACCAAAGAGCAGTCCAAATCAGTTGCTGGCATAAACAACAGTCAAGCTGCCCTCTCTTCTTGCCAGAAGAACTAGATCCAATGGGGCTTGGTGATCACAATTTTTTCCACTATAGCTTTGAAATCAGGACTTCTCATCAACCAGCCAAACAGTTTTTGTAGGCTTCAGCTCTAGAATAATCTCCAAGTGAGTCAACTTCATACTGAGGAAGGTGAGGGCATGGATCCAGTTCCACTTCAGGATGAGGCAGACAATTTTCAGAAATCTGCAGGAATTCTGTTTGCCTAAACCTGAGTTGAATTTAACCCATATCAGATTTTAATGCAACTGGCAGAACTCTTGCACTACAGCCTTCTTCTGTTCCTCTAGTTCATAGTTCAAAGCTAATATTCCCCATCTATCAGCAATCCACAATGAGTTATTTGTTTAGTAGGAAAGAAAAGTGATTAAAATATACAACATGATAAAAATCATATTCTCATCCTCTGCACTGCTGTATAATTCACACTGAAGAACAAATGAGATTACAGCTCTGGGACTGTCTCCAGAATGAGTTACATTTGTCCCGTTTCCCATTCTTGTTACAATCTTTGTCAAGTCAGTAGAATGATACATCCCATTTGCTATCCCTTTCACAATATTTGTCATATTACTGCAATATCAGAGTTGCTGGGTATCCATATATATATATATATATCATGAATTATTTGCTGATGTAAAGAAAGTTTTGCTTGCATTCTCTTTGAGTAATCAGCCTTCCCTTTAAATCCAGAAGCAGGTGCTGATCAACATTATTGCTTTTTATTATTTGGAGGATAAGATTTTCTATGCTCAGCCTTTTGTTTCGATGTGGTAGAGGAGGAGGGAGTGAACAGCAGAATGGCAGACACAGTGTATCACTTGACTAATCGTAAAGAGGGATCCAGGTGTCTGCAAAGATCAAACCTACTAATATAATATCACCAGCCCTAAAGGGCAAATAATTACAACAGATAAATCACTGTTCAATAAACACGCTATTAGAACAGCCATCTACCCCTAAGCAAACAGCTTTGAGAAAACTTATCTTCTTATGCAAGCATTTGTGCAGGATTGATAGTCATCAACTAACAGCATTTATTTAAGCTTACTTCAGAAATGGATATGCTCTGGTTGCTGCTGAGTAAATGCAAATAGAGAAAGCAAAGGAAAAAAATGAATACATGAAAAGCAGTAGAGATGCTTCAAAATTAATAGGAAAAGAAGGAAACAAACATTGCCCGGTTTTGCTTGCACCAAAAGAAATCTCTCACGTGGTAGAATACCAAAAGGGGGTCGAGTTACTACCCTGAGCCGGCGATCCCCTGTGTTTTAGTTGAAAGCCTTGCCCCCGTCTCTCTGGTTGGAAATGTGGGGAGGGCAGGCTCACTGCTGTCACCTCCAGCACACCTGGAGCACGCCACCGCGGCGCCGCTGCTGCCCCACGCGAGAGGCCCCGCGCTGCCCCAGGCACAGCACCGGCAGCGGTGGCTGCCCAGCCCGTCTCCTGCCCCTCGAAGTGGGGGAGGCTAACTGCACACCTGGAAAACGAGGCAGTGGAGATTTCGGCTAAGGGAAGCACGAGGGCACCAGGAAATACAAAGTTAAGGGGACACCAGACCTGCAGCCTCAGTGCTGTGCTGGCCCTGTAGCAGTGAGCCCACCACTGTGCGAAGATAGGAGCCATGAGCATCCACTGCTTGCTATGCCACACCAGTCAGCAGTAATCTGCGTTTGCAGCTGCACAGGGAGATGGTTTTGCTCCCCTATGCTATGCCCAAGGCAGCTGTGGCTGTACCTCTGCTGTTTCCAGGCATCCTGGGCAGGACCCAGAGGGCTGTGCCAGGGCAGGAGAAGGAAAGGAGTCAAGCTGAAGCAGACTGATGACAGAAGAAAAACTCGGCTTTGGGCAGTCTGCATGGGGTGTCTAGAGTGACACTGCTGGAACCAGACAGCCTTGCCAGTCCGGCCCAACAGTCCATCTGGCACAGGACTGTCAGACCAAACCTTGGCAATGCTGGCAGCTGGGACCCAGGCCATGCTGGAGCCAGCGAGGGGCACAGACCGTCCAACCATGCAACCATGAGGAAGGAGCACAAGAACTTGCCGCAGTGGGGAGGAGAGACGTGGCCAGCTCAGCCTGCCACTCAGGAAGGAGGAAAAATGCACACCAGCAGAAAGCCTGCTTAAAAGCTGTGGGGGGAAGGCAAGTCCACCGAGGGAAGACAGCCTCTGTGCGAGCACCTGTATGATAAACCTGCTGCTGAAACAGGTGAAGGAGGGGAATCTGCCATCAATACACCCTGACGGGCAACAACGAAAGGGTTGTTCTGCACAAGTCAAAGAGCTAGGGGACTCTCACTGCAATAGATGTTTCCATAAACTAGCAATTGATATCATATCACAGTTGGAGATGAACATTGGAGACTTCTGCTCTGATGTAAATTACTCAGGGGCTCTCTTAGCTCTGTCCTAAAATGAATGTCATAAGCCAGCCCTGCCCTCGCTTCGTCTTTCTTTAGGAAGCTTGCAAGCTTAAGAATCCTAAACAACAAAGAAATCAAAAGGGGAGAACTGTCATTCATGCTGTTCACATAAAAAAAGGAATTTCTCTTGCTAAACAAACAGAAGCAACAATATGGCAGTCAGCTTTGTATTTAGAAATGTAACAGTAGCAGGGATGCTGTCAGGTTTTTCAGAGATTATGCATTCTTCATGATACTTTTGGTATTGTTTGGAACATGCATTTCCGAATGTGAAATATAGGCATGAACAGTGTGTATTAGTTCATGAAAAAAAAAAAAAAAAGAAAAGAACTTAAAAAAAATGTGGCAATGAAACAGATGCTTGGAGAGACTAGGAACAGAGAAAGCATAAAGCTACTCCTTCATCCTCCTAATATTACCCTCCCAGTATCCTACTATTTTCAGCTCAGAAGTCCTCCCATTCCAGTATTTTATCTCCCTAAACCATAAGTTTTCTGTAAGCCTGTTCAGGTGAGAGTTAGATTGTAGTCAGCTGTCAATGACTTTCAGCAATGATCCAGAAGAATTATTCATTCCAGAGTAAACTGGGACATTTCACACTGATTGAACTTGCCATGAACTAAGGAAACTACAGTTCAAGTTTACCAGAGACATAAGCAGAACTGAGTCAAAATGCTACCTCAGTTTTTGCACACACATGTCTGTCAGTCAGCCAACAAACTAGGAAGAAGAAACCAATGACCTTGGACTTCTCTTAAGAACCAGTTTTGCATTTCCCACTCTTTACAAAAGGTTTAAGGTTTTTAGGCCAAAGGCACTTTCATACACCTTGACAGCAAGATGATTTTGTATATATAATTATTTAGCTCTTTGTTCTCGGTCATGTGTTGCATTCACCTTAATAATTTATTTTTCCGTGTTAACCACAGCAATTTTGTTTATGTAAAACCAGAAGAAGGTGTGAATTCCCAAGAGCCATTGGGGGGTTTCACAATGTACTGCAAAAGGAAAGCAAGCAGTTGCATAATTATTCCGGCATGACATGTTCATGCATAAATGGCCTTCTCTCCCAGCACTGGCTGTCAATAAGCCCTGTAAGTCTATATGAGAGCTGTTCATAACACTTTCAATTTTGCCTATCAGTATGATGTCCAATTACTTGGGAAAGGGTGAAAGACTTTATGCCACTTTGAAACATGACAGACATAACCTTTAAGTACTGGCAAATGCCAAGATACTGCTGGGGTAGGCATTCCGAACATGTTTGTGTTTTTCTTTGTATATAGTTTTCCTTTTCTTTATAAATGCAGATTCTTAAGTATTTTAAAACCCTACATTATCACATCTCCTAAGGAGCCAGTTTGGAAAAGGGAAGGAGGTTTTACACTACCTAACCTTCCCTCATGCATTTAATATCATATAGGTTTGGCTGCCTCTACAGGTGCTATAACAGCATTTTTCTGACCCTTGATCTGGTATACAAGTATTGAAGTTGTAATATCAATGCTAAGTTGCACCACTGGGCCTTGTACCAAAATAAATAAATAAATGAATTAATTAATCAGTGCCATTATGTCACTGTCTTGTCCTAAGTAAAATACATCAAAAGGCTCTGCTCCACCTACAAATGGTAAGGCTGATCTGTACTTCATAAGTCTTTTAAAATAGGTCAGCATGTCTCCCTTTCCTAATTCCTCCCAGCAGGGATCACAATAGCAGGTCTAGTTTATCTTAATTATCTTTCTTTATCTCCATAGGAGGAAGAAATTGCTGCTACTGTGTCGCTGGCTGGAACAGAAGCATAAGTAATCTCCACTTTTCTGTGGCCACTACCACAGATCAGGTAATGGATGGGAGAATCTGATGGTGGGAGAGGAGACCTGGAGAATGGGATTTCTACTGTTTCGTGTCAACCATCATAACTAGAAATGGACAGAGTTACAGTGTGCGTAGAGGAGTGAAAAAGATTTCTTTTTATGTAGGAGGACATGTTTTAACCTTGCTTACCACACCAGGAGTTACCAAGTAGAAAGCAAATTGCAGTTACTGATTATTTAAAAACACACAGCCTCTATATTGACCAGCAAAATATACCGAGTACCAGGGTTACTTAAAATGCTGAGTGTCCTTAAAACAGAAAGACACTGTCAGAGTTTCCATTCTATAGGAAAGTATGTACATTGCACTAGAGAAGTTATCTTATGCACTGGAGAAGTTATCTTTTTGTCCGTCATTGTCTCTCTATGCAGCACTGTGCTGCTGCTTCTCCTTCAGGTAGGTCCAGCAGCAGGTTCTTGGGCTTTTTGCTGCTGAGAATGTGCGGCCTTTTGGCCTTTTGGGAAGCATAGTTTCATTGCTCTGCAACAATTCTGGTTGCATTTTTAATAGTGTCACAGCTGGTTCTGTTCAGCTAGCATACCTTTGCTCTTGGCTCTTTGTAATTAAAGGAGTCTCGTTCTCTTTGCAGCAGAGCTCCCTGAGCTGACTTAGGAGTCTAATGCAGTACCCAGAGGAGTTAATGGGGAACAGAGCAAGACCTCATCTCTTTCCTGGGATCTCATTGGCAATGCAAAAATAACATTGTAGCATCCATCTCAGCTACCATTTTCTCATGTGCTTTGTTCATCTGTGGTGATATTTCCAAGACTACCTTTCTCCTAATTCCTCATGGCCCTAAGGAACAGTCTTTTCCCATCATTTACATCCTGATTGGAACTAGTGACTCAGCAGTCAATGTTAATGGAAATATGTAGCATATGAAACTCAGCAGAAGCACCTTACAGAAGTGAAACTGGTAATTCTAAACCTGCCAATTTGTACCAAAAACTTAGCCCTGATTGGTGTTGTATTTACTGCACATGCTGAATAAGTATAAACCTCACAAAATCATTGCCTTACTGACCTGACTTAAATTATTATTATGACTCTTTTTCTATTGGTCATCATTTATGAGAAATTAAAAATCATTTTAATCTCCCTTCTGCTGGCTGCCCCACAAGATGGATATCTACCAATGGTTGGATTATAGTGCTCAGCTCGGTTCATCAGCTCAGCTTTGGAGATGGGTAATCTGAAGTTTTCTGTTATACAGTGGGTTATGGCTAGGGCTCTTTCTCCTCTCTCTAACTCTTAAAGGCACAGTCAGCAGAATAGGTCATCACTAAAAAGGAGGCTCTGGGCCTAAGATACTCTGATTTAAAGGGAAAATGTAAGTTGACCATAAAGCTAGCTAGATGTTGCTACTGATAAGTAGCTTCTCCTTTATTGTTGTATAGTGGAGGGTAGATTTAGAGGACTGAAGTCAGTAGGAAATCCTTTCAAGCAGCTTTGAAAATTTTAGCCAAGAATCCTCTAGCAGAGTTTTGGCAGTGCATGCAGACCCTTCTGGTTTTCTTTGTGATGAGGATCATGCTATTCACATAGTGAAGGATTAGAAAGAAAGATAGCAACAATAATAATATATTCACTTTAAAAACTGGCAAGTTTTATTCCTCCAAGTCAGGAAATGCCCTTGAGCCAGCTGGACAGAGCGAGTGCCAGCTATCAATGCTGTCTTCCAATCAGGAAGCCGCTTGATAACCTCTTTTCTAGCATAAATCTTTACCTCTTTGAGGAATGATCTGTATCTGCTGGCTTCTAAAAAAAACTGTAGCCCAGTGAGGCCCTGTTCTGACAGAGTCCTTCAAGACAATACAGTTGGTCAATCACTTGTGATGATGAAGATGATAGCTGCTTTAATAAGATGTAAAACTCCTGCACTGGGACTCTGCTGTTGGCACATCGTGATACACAATTGCCTGTTTTACTGCTCTGAGAATCCCCAAACAGCCTGGCAAATCTAAATCCTATTCAGAGGCCTGTGTTTGAAGATCCAGCCATACTGGCCTCCAGGGCTGGTGGCCCAGTGCCTGAGCATAGTTTCTAGGTCAGAAAGCATGGGGAGCTTTCATAGAAGCAACAGTAGTGACAGCTTCTGCCTAGAAAAATATCCCTGACTGAAATGTTCATCCACCTGCAGTCCTCCAGTGATGGCCCAAATAAACGACCGTCTTGCTGAGCTTCCATCCTGTGATGAGTTTAAAGTCATCGTGGAAGCGGGAGCATGGTTCAGCCATGCCTGGCACTTCCCTTCTGAGGAAGTGGATTAGGGCGAGGATGTGTGTACATCGCTGTTCACTGCGCCTCAGCACATGTGGGGGGCTCTGCTCGTGAATGGGAGAACTGGGAAAACTCCATTGCATGCTCAACTTGCGCAACTCTTCATTCTATAATAAGATAAAAAGGGCCTCACCCTGGCCATCATACATGTTCCAGAGTGTTAGGCCACTGGGTGCTTTGTCCGTATTTATTTTTGTTGCTGACAGTATTTGTTACTATAGATATTACACCCATATCATTTTATTTTTACTATTCCCAGGGCTGGAGAAATCCACCTAGACATAACCTTCAAGAACCATTTTCTTAGCCCACTCCTCTCTAAACTGGAGGTGGGATAAAGCCCACAAAAAACAGGGGAAAAAACTTTACATATTATGCAGTTCTTTCTTTTCTCTCCCACCCAAGGCCTGCTTTCTTCTTTAACAGGCTTAATGGCATTTCCAAACAGCTGAATGTTTTCATTCTTTCCAGCTATTTTTTTCTAAGCAATCAGACTTCTGCTGCAGCATTAAATTAAAAAAAAAATAAAAATAAATAAAATGAGCATTTCAGCTCCAAGCAATCTTTGCTCTTTCACTGCAGCATGGCTCCCATCCAAAGCCAATTATGTAAAACAACAGCACCTCAGCACCATTACCAACAGCCATCTAAAAGGAAGAATTGCACCTACTCAAAGCTGAAAACATTTTCAACAAATTTAATTATTTTCCTACTTTATCGCCTCGAGCATTCTTCTTACCTTACTTCACTCAAAAATGCCTTGGGCGTTACTCATCTAGAACATATGGAGCACTATATAAATCCAAGTTGTTGCTGATTTTACTTAAAAGTCAGGTTTTATTTTCTGTTTTCACTTCTGCCTGTTTACACTCCTTGAAACATCTTTTGCATTGCCCCAGATGTCACTTCTCACAGTGCTTTATCTTTTGCACATGTTAATCTTGCTTTCCCAGTACTTGTGATTTTTTGCTTCAGACAGTGATGGAGGCAAATGCAATGCCAAAAACTAATTGTCAAAGAAAATGGCAAAATTATTTAAGTTCATGCCTTTAAATTCAGTATCAATTAAGTTTAATGGTCAAAATCCTTTCATCGATTTATGAAACTGTGTAGATCATGATTTCTAAAAGAGGAAGTGACTCTGAGACAGCTCTATCTAATAGAGAGATTTCTCTTTATTTTACAACCTACTGTCTTAACTTTAACATACTACAGAAATAATTTGCAGGCTTTTGTTCTCATGTTGGGTTTTCAATGATCTTGGTCAAGTATTCCAAGTATGCTGATAACAGCCGCTGGCAAAGCATGTTCCCCATGCCACAACTGGCTATAAGACAGAATAATCAAAGCATGATTTACTCTCAGATACAGCAACTTTGGGCTCTGTAGCATATCCATCAGAGTTACATCCTGGAGGCGCAGTGAGTCATTAGGTATTGTCCAAAGTTGTAGTAGTTTTCTAGCATGAGATGGGTTTTTCACCTGACAACTGGGATGCCCTGCAAGCCATAGTCATTTCTAGAAAGCGGTTATTCATGAGGAAGTCATCTTAACTGTAAGAGGAGACTGTGTTCATCACTGTGTAATTTTTCATTATCAAAAACTATACAAACAACATATCTCTGCGTAAAATATCGATGCTGATTTATGTATGCACTCATTACAATTCCTGAATGAACATCTATTAAAATAAAAGGGCTGAGTAATTTCATCACTCTTGGGCAAGCTTATATAGTGTTTTGGGCCTTCTCATCCATTGGTTTGCAGTATAAAAACATTACATTCAAGAATAAGAGGAAATGATTTTCTGCCTTACTTGTCTCTGGGTGCTCGTTCAGTATGAACATGCTGGGCAGTGACTTCACCTGGCTCCAAATTCTCTTTGGTAGTTGGCACCATGGAAGATGGGTGTTAAGCTGCTTGCTCATGGTTCAACATGACACAGTTTATTACCTTCGTGGTTTTAAAAGAGTGACTCCAAATAACTCCCTTTCAATCCATTTTTTACTCCTTTATGTACAGTCCTCCCCTAATGTGAACTGATAGCTGTGAATAAAAGCAATTGTTTGGAAGAATGCTCTTTGAGTCAGGTACGTGATCAGACGGCCCCTAAAATATAAGAGACACTGAGCTGAGGGGGAGATGGGGAAGGAAGAGTATGAAGGAGAGAGCTGAAGGCACGTGGGAATGTACACAGTATTGGGGCATCTATTACTGGAAGAATCAAACTTGGCCCTGGAGTGTAGATATTTTTTGCAGAACAAGTGATTGATACCCTATAGTGCCAACCATCAACCTATATTCCTCTTGGCATTTTGGAAAAGAATAAATGAGTAAACATACAAACTTTGAAAGGGGAAAATATTGCCAAAATCATAAAGCATGTATCTTCCTATTAACTGTGCTTACGCTCTGTGGAGCTGGATGGGAAGAGGCAGAAATCTGGGATTGTAATGCTCAGTTCTCTTTGGAAGCTTCCACTCATTTAAGCACTTTTCCCCATGTGGCCTCACATGTCTGCAGCATGCCTTGGTACTTTAAGACCTGCTCCTGCTGCTCCCCAAAGTAATGGGAGGACCATCATTGTACAGCCCTCAACAGCAAAAGAATTGTAAATAATCTGTCTGGAGTCAGCATAGATGTCAACAGAGGTGTGCTCATGTGGCCTGCTAACAGTAAGGTCCAAATTTTGCAGACTGGGATAAGGGTTGTTGCAGAGACCTATGGAAAAGAAGGGGTCTGGGCAGGGACAGTGGCTCTGCCATTTCAGTAGCAGCACCCCAGGCAGTTCCCTGCGATTACATAGTGCGGAAGGAGTGCCACGGGACTCTGTGGTGGGGAACTTCTGAAGGCGCAGTAAGGTCCTTCATATTATTATGTTCAGCTGCTGCAGGTAATACATTGGTTGCTTGTTGTCCCTGTTTGAAGATCTGCTATGTGCAACGATGTTAAGGCGCTAGAGAGAGCTCCGTTAAGGAAAAGAGCAGTTCCTTGGCTTAAAAGAACCTAAGAGGCATTAAGAAAGGCTTGTTGGTTCTGCACAAACATAGCAGCATTAAATTACAGCCCAAGCTTTTTACCAGGCTCACTCAAGTACAGCAAATACCAGCTGGAGGGTAAGGAGGGATTTGCTTTCCAAACAGCTAGCGGAGGCATTTATTTCACTAAATTAAACAAATATCAGCCTGTTTATGATAGTAAAGTCAGCTGGACATCATGAGCTGTGGCTTGTACTGTGGGCTGTTCAGGACTTGGTACCCAAAAGGAACTCAAAGTAGCAGAGCAAAGCTTCAGAAAATACAAGATAAACCATCTCTGTTCCACCCTTCCTTGAGATTGTTGAAATGAGTGGGGAGATCAGCAGAGGTTAGCTTTGGGCCTCAGAGAAATAAGGGCAGGCGGAAAGGAGTGTATTTAAAGAAAGGCTTTTTACCTCCTGTCTGCAGCACACTCTTGAAAATCCCAGGAAAGGTGGCTCACAGTCTGACCAGAAATGGGTAGCTGTCATTGCTGATACAGCTTGGACTCCCTTCGGAGCAAGCGTCTGGATCCCCAAAGAGGGAGCTCTTCATTACTGCAATGTATAGCCCCATATCAGCTTGGTGTTGGTTATTGGAGACTACCCAACGCTTGACCTAAGGGACAAAAAATCTCTCCACAGGGCTCGGCCCAGTTCACTCCCTATGTGTACGAGTGCAAATAGCACTCATCCCCGGTTCTCTGTAACCCTACAGCACAATGTGTGTGCCTGACTCCTCAACCTCATCTTACCTGTCCCATCTGGATGATGGCTGCAGGTAGTCCTCTTTGCTAGACAGCTTTACAGAGCCCCAGTTGTCCATAATGCAAGGAAAGGGGACCCCCTCACACTAAATGAAAAAGAGGATTTCCATCAACCATTTCCATCAGCCTTATTTTTCCTTTAATTCTAAAACCCAACAGTTTTTATTTTTCCTGATTTTTTAATATTTTTTCCTTATTCCTTATGTGGCCTGAGTTTGTGCATTTTGTCACCAGCCACTCCTGCACTGAAGGTTCTGGCAACCTGCAGAGACGCTGTGACCCTCTTCCCTGCGAGCAATCTAGGAGGCCTTGTGGCATTCACCCCCAAACAGCACAAGTGGGAAGGTGCCCCTTGGCTTCTCTAGCAGACCCCCGACTGATTTCAGCGGGGCTGGAACTTCACTCCCTCTCCACCTCTTTTTTCCGGTATTCCCTGCTTCCCAGTACTAACACGTGCTTTTTGTGGAATTTAAGACCTTCTTCCTTCTTTATTTTGGCTACTTGTATCTGTTCCTCCTGATAATGCAGTTCTGAAAATTCAAACCGTAACACACAAACTACCAGGAGCAGGCTGAACTTTCTCATTCCTTTAAAGAAGAGTTGCTCCAGGTTTGCGTTCTTCAGTGAACTGAGGCCTTAAAGAAACCTTACCTGAGGTCTGCGGGAAGTCTCTAGCGATGCCAGGATGCGAGCACTGCTGTTTCATCCCAGCCTGGTGTTTATTCGTAGAACTGTCACTTTGCTGTTATAATTAATGGCAGGGCGGTTGTGAGAGGGAAACCTTCCTAACAGGAGTGCGCTGGTCAGGGCTAATGCCAATTCACACGCATACAGACTTACTTCAAAAAATAACAGAAATAGAACTTACCTAACAATAACTTAGAAAATCTGATTTCTTATTTGTTCCAATGGTGAGAGGCATTTCCTTTGTCTCAATCTACTTCTCAGCAGGAATCCCACACTGATGAAGTATCATCAAATTGTCAGCTCCCACTGAGAGAGACACCCGCACGGCACGCTGATTGGAGAGATGGAAACAGTGACAGGTGTTTCTAAAAACTGTTGGGTTTTAAAATTAAAGGAAAAAATACAAATTTTTCTCCTCTTGGAAGATATTGCAGACATAGAAGAAGTTCTGAAGCAAGGCCATGAAAATAATGGTGGTAGAGACCGCAGAAAACAAATGAGATCAGTTATGTAGCAAGGGACTGGGTGACAGAATTAGCATTTGTAATTCAGGAACAATGAGATGCACTGTAAAATTAAAGAAAGTCAACTTTAGTGGTGCGAAGAACTTCACTCTACATCAGCTGAGCTCTCGGTAGTTCAGTGGCAGGGCAAGAGGAGGCATAATTGTTAAAATTCATCTTGCAGTAGACCGTTCAATCAAAGCAGTTAGTGAGAGTCTAAAAACAGGTTAATTATTCTTATGAATAATGAGGATATCCACACTTACATTGGTTAGGATGAAAATGGAAAATTTATGCAGGACTGGTAACACCACTTATTATTAAAACTAAATGGCCGTTCTCACAGCAAAACCATATTTCATTTGCTTTTTAACCACTTCGGAGAGAGTAATGGAAATTCTTGCTGAGATCATCCAACAACGATCCTCTCAGCTGAGCGGGGATAACGCCAAACCCTCCTTTTACACAGATGAAACCAGGTGTGTTAACTTATGTGAGGGCCGCGGCTGCTGAAGTGGGGGATGTGACGGGAATGCCCGCGCGAAGGCGAGTGACCGCACCTTGGGCACGAGGCGAACGGAGTCCGGCGAATAAGCCTGGGACGGCGCAAACAGGGTGGCCGAAGGGAAGTACCGGGCAGCTTCGCACGCAGTGCGTGTTGCCTGTCCTCTGCGTCGTGAGACACGGCCCTCTCGGGAGAAATAATGTATGCTCATGCAGTTAGGTAACGCACGCACCCAAGGCGGTTAATCGGGGTCGCACGATTCTGCCATCTCCTGTCTGCGCGCTTGGCTTCGCAGCCCTAGCAGTGTGTGGGTGGTTTGCAGACGGCTGAGTCTTCTAACTTTGTGCTTGTCTAATCGAACACAAACCCCCTTCGTGTTCCAGCACCAACCAACCATTCGCGCCCCCCTCTGCCACTAAACTGCATTAAAGGCCCCTCTGCCCACTAGTCCCTGCTTAGACCTAGGTCACGATCAACTCCCTTCGGCATCAGCTTGTAGGAGAATGAACAACAATAATTTAAAGTATTTTCTATTTCTTTCTGCCATGCTTCTGGAAAACAACAGTGGAGCCGCATAGCCGCAAACAAACTTGAAGTAGAGTTTTAATTCCCTTTTACATGGTGACATACTCATGACAGGACTGGCACGAGAAAGCAGCTGAGTGGGCAGGGGTTAGTTCGCGTGGGCCTGGAGTGTCCGCAGCGGGCTGCTGTGCGATTCTTTGGTACAGAGTGCGCTCCGTGAGTCCCAGGGATGTCGCTAGGCATACGCCGCCTGGACAAAGATGTCTGCTCCCCTCTGCGCTCCGAGTGACTCACGCTGTCGGGCGGCTGAGGACCAGGAGCCTCCTCCGGAGCCTTGGGTGAAGGAGCTTCTCGCAGGCTGTATGAGGACGGCCCGTCTGGCAGCTCGGTACAGATCAGCTGTCTAGCCATTTGCTGCCTCCGCTTCTGCAGAGGGGCTACCGCAGTCACCAGGGACTTTCTACTCTACCTACCCCCATGTAGGTGGATAAAGCAGTTTAATTGTGTATCTGCTGGGCACTCTCCCGTTGTTTCTCTGTTTTTATCCCCACTAACCCTCTTCTGAACACACCTGACCCCTTTATCTTGGAGCCGAACGGTCCCAGTATGCTTAAGGCTCCCAAGAGAGCTTTTGGCAGTAAATTTAGGTCAGACATTTTCTTGTCTCTCTGAAGTACTTTTTCTCCCACCATTCTTCTTGTCTCATGTGCAAACCCTCCTGGGAAAGTCCTACAGAAGTTAAGAGGGATGAAACCAATAAGGGTCTATAGAACTGTAATAGTACTCTATTCCGGAATTGAAATGGAGATTGCTATCTTCTCTGCAGCCTTTTCGAGCCTTCCTACTGGATTATATTCTTTGACAAAAATGTTAATTGTGTTCTATTCTATAGGATGTTCGAAATGTAAGGAAAGGTTATCATTTTCTCTTAAATTCTATAGGGCTTTACCACAGAAGGCAGCATCACAGACCATATAATGCAGTCACCACATGAAGTATGCCCATATCTCTTTTGTTAGGTGTCTTTTATTATTTTTGTATGAATTATTTATTACTCATTAATACTAGGGGAAGTGAATTGTGCTCCTGAACATGACCAAGAGAGTGACAGAGGAAACATGACAATAATTACAGGAGTGCGTGAGCTCTCTAAATGTCTGTAAAAATGATTTAGTCAGTGTTAGAGCAGGAAAAAAAGGGTATGTTTAATGTCTATTTTTGTAGGAAGCTCAAATACCCTAGTGACGAGTGCAATATAAATACCATATAGACCCTTTTATGCATTCTCTGTAAATCCCATTTTGTTCACTTGTAATGAGAGCAATACACAAACAGCCCAGTACTCTTTGACTTACACTTTCATCTGGAGATATCAAAGAATTTGGCGGGATGAACTAATCACTGCATCTGTAGATGAGGAGCTGAGCACAGAGCAGCACAGCTGCCCAGCAGCTCCTCAGCAAATCCGCTGCAAAACGGGGAAGGGATCCCCAGGCGCCAGAGTCTTGCTCCTGAGCTCCGACGTGCTGCCCCAGCAAACTGTCTCAGCATTATCCCGTAGGTAGGGCCCCACAATTTACTTTGCTTTACTGGTCCTCAGAGAGCTGTTTTAGTCTATCATCTTAGGTACTGCTAAAATACTTAGCCCTAACCGATTTTGCATGCCTCAGGAACGCCATACACTCAGTGCACCCGCCATAATTACATCTTGACCTTTGCTGGCAGGTAACCCCAGCAGATTAGCATCAATGAATTTAGTGGTGGATTCTCTGCTTTTAAGATAACCCAGTGTCTTCATTTCCCTTCTGTAAGCTGTTTTCCATTTTTTGGCCCTATCTCTGTATGGCTGTTAGGATAATTAGTTGCTAAAATAAATCCTTCTTACAAACGCAGGAGCAAAGCAACAGAGCGCTATAAAATAAGTGCATTTTGTGGAGCTGTCACTGAACAGAAGATGTGGCTGATCATCTGAGTGACAAGAACAGACAAAAGGGTTATGGGAGGTTATTTTCCGTAGACAAAGAGCAAATGTCCTCGCACTGTGAATAGCTCTTATTTTAGATTAAAGGCAGCAGAGGCAGGAGGTGGAGGGGAGTTTGATCTAAGTGGAGATGCACGTAGAAATCGCAGGTGAGTTCCTGTGGGGGCTGTACGGGGGTCTTCCCACATTGCCCATATTGTGATAAACTCCCCTCTCCAGTGCAGAACCCAGCAGAGACTGGTGTTACTGGCAGCAGTGGGAAGTGGAGAACGGTAGAGAGCACCCGGGTGCGCACAGGTGGTTTGCTCGGTGGCAGTGACCGCAGCGGACGGAGCTCAGAAGCAGCACTCCCTGAAGAGTGGCTGCAGGGTCGCTTTATGCCTTAATGGTGCCATGTATGTAAAAACCAAAACAAACCGCGGCCACACATTTACATGGTTAGCTGGTAGCATTAAAGGTGCACACGGCCGGTGTTGGCAGCAGAAATGGGGAGAAGGGAGAGTGAAAGATTTTGTCACTAATGCTTAAACCTTCCAAGCCGCCAGAGTGGAAAAAACACCCTGAGCTATTTCTCCCGACAGCCCTGTTCTCCTGTCTGTCCAGGCACTGAATGATCTTTAAATAGTTTTAAAATGTTTTATGGGCAGATTCAGTGGTGAAATTGCTGTTGTAGCTTCAGTGGGAGACCAGTTCCTATTGCGTACAACACTGTCTAGATCTGCAGCTGAGCACAGAGGAGATGAATGCCTCGACTCTCCGTTAGCATGAGGTTCTGACTTCTTTAGGTAAAATCGGACCCAAGGTGGGCGCACAATTTTCCTTCCAGAGCTTCTTTGTGTCGTTTAGCACTGAAAGCAGATGTATATTCACACTCTTTTCTTTGCCTCTAAATAAATAAAACTTTCCCGTTCAGAAACTTGAAATGTGAAATCAAATTCTAATAGGATCATGGCGCACACTTTAAATTTAATCGTGTGTGGAAGTATTTTCCTCAGCAGGGGTGGAAATAAAAGAAATTTCTGTCTTCGCTCTCCATTCCACCGCTGAACTGGGTCCATTGCTTTTCTAATTCCAGCTGGGAGCACAAAGTACAGAAAATGTCCCCGAAAAAAGCTATTTAGCCGTAATCTAATTTTTTTCCTGACCAGTGGCACTTGAAAATGTTTCTTTTGGGAGTTTATTTCTAATCCAAACAGAAAACCTTAGTGAGGTCTATTTTTCTCAACACTCAAAACCTGATAGCAAGACCTTCCCAATAATCATGAGGTTGCTTTGAAAAACACAGATGTTTAAGAATAATACATACTTTAGGTAGTTTTCTTTCAGTTTATGATTTTTCAAGTCTGTTGGATGACAAGTTTGCAGGCTTTCCTACCCCACTGAAAGGAACAGACAGCATTTTTTAAGAGAAAGCTGAGATTCCCACAGGCCCAGAGTTTGGAGCGTAAAGAAAACAATCACCAAATATGGCAAGAACATCATGATCTGGAAATGTTGAAACACTATTATTATTATCATCATTATTATCTGCTCTCATTCTGTCTTTCTCCATGGCTTCACACCAAACAGAGAGCACAGAAAATGCTCTTAGTTAAGACAGGATGAGTAAGCTGGCTGAATTTACAGAAGTGGCAGGCAGCTCTGGCATCGGTGGGAAGTGCAGGTGCTCTGAGCATAAGGTCCTATCTCCTTTATCCCCTGCTGACTTGCCTTGGTCTCTGATCCTGTGTGACACGGGCCCTTTGCTTCTGTATGCAGGGAGAAGAACTGGGGCTTGAGGCATGGATATGGGCTTGGAGAGGGTCATTCAGTCCCTTGGCTTGGATAAACACCGTGCACTCTGTGTCTGTGGTCTAGATGACAGGGATATAGCTTAAACACCTCTTTTCTCACTTTTTCCAGTTTATTTTCCATGGAAACCAGGCTGTGGAAGGATGTGCATGCCTAGGTCTTGTCCCAGCATGGAGCTGGGATTAGCTGGGTGAATGTCTGGTGTAAAGGAGCCTAGTAAATGGTCCTAGATCCTGAATGTAGGCTAAGGTCTAACTGGGGTTACCAGAAGAACTTCTTTTGCTCTGAGGGTCTAAGAGGATGACATTAAAGATTTACACACTAAGATAGAGAGGAGACAGGGAGAGGTCATTAAAAATGCCATAGCTAGGTATGTTTCCAGGCAACATATTACCCAAGAGAAATGTTATTAAGAGCATTTTATCTCCACACTGTTCCCTTTCTGTGCTAGCAGTGGAGGATTAGTTTTAGCTTTTCCCTGTCACCATGCTGCAAACAGCAGTACATAGTTTGAGGCACGAGTTCTGTGGTGGACAGCAGCTAGCGAACAGACGCCCAGGCAGGTGTCTGGGGCGGCCCCGCAGAGAGCCGCCCAGTGCGCGGACGCCGTTGGCCGCACTGGCCGACCTCAGCCTCCAAGGCCAGGCACTCCCTTGGCTTGCGTTTGGCCATGCACGGCCAAACTGCACAGCCATTGCCGTACGTGACCCAGAGGCTGAGGCCTCCTCAGTTGCTTGCCTCCCTCCTTCAAAAATAGTCAAAGATCAGACAGCAAGCTGTTGGGATTAGGATGGAGAGCAGAAGTCTTCTCTCAGAACAGATTAGGGATCACTTGTCCTGTCTCACTTTAGACTTTGAAGCCTAAGTGAGGAGAGCAGTTTCTCTGTCAGGGTTTCTCGTAGTTGGTGGAGAGGCTGTGGAGGTTTCTCCCTTGGGTCCCTGGAGTTGGACTTAACCTCACCGTGCCACAGTCTGACTGAAGCTGCCTCTCTCCCTTGGCTGTGTGCAGTCACCGGCACTAGTCTTCAGACTGACTTGGCTAAACGCTTGCGGTAGCGGTTAAATGCTAACCTGTGTGCTTTCTCCTCACACGGAGTCCCTCTGGGGATGGGAGAAAAGTGACTTTGAGTCTTCTGAGAGAAGGCAATGCTACCAGCCTCCCCAAAAGTACAGAAGAGGCTTGAAAGAAGCCAAAATGGAAAAAGCAGAAGGTAAACACTAGGAATCTGGAAAGAGCAGAAGGTAAACACTAGGAATCCCACTGAGCACTGACAGAGACGTACATTTTTACATGCCAGTAAGCGGATGGAGAGACCATACCTCATCCTTTTCTAGAGCTGCCCTTTTAATAGATATTCAGTATTTTTGCAAGTTGCAAACACCTGTGAAATAGCACAGGCTGAAAGGAAACATGGATTTCTTTCCCTGCTGCTCCTGCATTGATTGCAATTAAGGAGGAGGTAAGGCTTGTTTGAGTGCATATACCGCCAGTCCAGATGAGCTCTTTCTTGCTATCTGATTTTTTTTCCTGTCACTTCCCTCTGCTTGTTAAAGGTGCCAATTGTATAATTTTGTGCTATGATGTGAGAACACCCATGGTAGCCATGTTCCATTTCACTGGGCTGCACAGCTTTAATTTCAAGTTAATACACTATAGAGGGTTTCATGTCCGACGTTCCAAATGCCACCGCATGTTGATGAAAAGAAATTATATTGATGAAACAGTTAGGCAGTGATTAATATGATCCATAACTCAGAGTGATGTAACAGCCTCAGCTCTCTTTCCTACACAAAGTGATGTCCAATTACTTGCTATTGATCAGATATTGTATTGCACCAAATGGGATGCCAGTATCAATTCATTTCATCATACTGAATTTCAGCCAATATCAATGGATATTTGGCACCTGTTTTGCTGAAACATTTGTCTGCTATCACAGAGCTGATGAACAGGTTGGCAGGTTTTGTTTGTGAAAGGGGTGGGAAAGGGATGGGGGAGAAAAATAAAAGAAATGTGCAAATTCTGCTTGTGAATTTGCTCTCATACCTGGCACTGATGGAAGAGGAACGCCTCTCTGCATGTCTAAATCTGTTTCACACAAGTGGCTGCATGCCCCTTTCAGACATGTTAACATTCCGTGTTGCTCAGTGCTTATTTTTTATTGATAATCAAGTGAATAATTAAAGTCCAACAGCTATATAAAAAACACATAAATCATCCTCAATATGCGAGTAATGCACCTCTGCTCAGGCATAACTCCCATTATAAATGGTGCCCTAGAAATCCATGGTTCGTAGCAGCATGTATCACTTCCTCGTTCCGCGTTTGGCCGGAGACTTGCGAGCCAGGCAAAGCTCAGGGAGATAAGATAAAGGTACGGAGGGTGGTCGTAGGGCATCTCTTTCAGCCAGCTTCTCTGTGGAATAATGATGTCTTGCGTTTTGCATCTCTTCTTGGCTGTTGACATGCGACATGCCCAGCTGACGTGCCATTAGCTCTGAGCTTCCCTCCCCTCGTTTTAATAGTTTCTGGTGCTGCTGTTAATGGTTCACTTGTAGCATTTGTTTTGGTTATTTGAAAAGAAACCTTGACTCAGGAGTGCTCATCCCCATTAACCTCTCTGGCTAACATCATCAGTCGTGTGACTGCCACATGGAGTACTGCTAGGCCAAATGTAACAACATCTGCCACGCGTTCAGCAACTTCCTTTTGGATTCCTTGCACTCTATTTTCACTTTCAGCTCTGAGCAGGAGTGAGATATGTTCTGCTGTCTCTCATATGCCAAAGTGCTGGGAATGTGCCATCCTTCCACTGCAAACTGGGAGGGTTTCAGAAACAACCAAATTAAACCAAGCACTAGAATAAGAGTGGAGATGAGCTGTCCACAGCTTATTTCTGTTGCCCCTCAAAGCACCTTTTACCGTAAAATTTCTTTCCAAATCCTTAAAAAATACAGTAGCTGTGAAATTACCAAATATGGAGCTGTAGTTCTGCAAATGTTTACGTAACTGTTCAATTTTATGCACTTCAACAATCCCTGAGGTTGCTTGAGAGTATAAAATTAAGCATATGCGTAAGTTTTTATAGGCTGCAGCTTTCTACCTCACAGGCCAGATGGCACCTCTTGGAAAGCTTTGTGGAACATTATATTTAGAAACAATTCCATTTGTTATTCTAATTATTTGTTTACTGAGCATCGACAGCATAGCTAGCATGTTGCAGATGTTGAGAAAAGGTCCTCCTTCCCAAGGCGCTTGTGACTTCTATAGAAAATGACTGCAGGGAACTGAGAGGGACTGCCTGCTTCAGCTTCATGACACTCCACTCATTTCCACATGAGCCAGTGGCAGTGCCTGTGCCTGAAACAAGAGCGGAACGTGTCCTAGTGAGCAGGCGTTTCTCACGTCCTGAAAGTCTTATGGTAGATCAGCCTGATTATGGTACTCAAACTTAAGATAAAGTATAAGCAGAAAAACTGCTGAGATCACCCCCCAAAAAGTTGCTGAAATAAATAAGAGAAAATATGAATTTCTTTTCATTCCATGAGCATTTATATTTCTGTTAATCAATTCTACTGTATAACAATAGCTAATTACTAAGAGTAGAATAATAACCACAGCTGTCTATTCTTTGCATCTAACTCCTACAAACCAAAATATTTTCCACCCTTACTTTTTTTGGATATTTTTTCCAAATCCAGTTTCAGGCCCATGAGCAACTTGTAATTCAGCATGTGTCTGCAGAGAGAAGTATTCCTCTGCCCTAGTTCAGTGAATAAAGAATTTAAGGGACAGTCCCCCTGGCAAAAGCTTGTTGTGGTGCTGACAGTATTCTCCATCTGATTGTACTTGGATTGCATCACTCATAAAGAACAATAGACTATCCCATTTGCTGGGTGAGGTCTTCTTGCACTAATTGCCCACAATTTAAAAAGTGATTAGTAATTTTTGCATAATTTTTGAGTACTTAACTTGGAGCTCTTTAGAGATCAGGGATAATTTTTCGGGGGACAAGTCCTCAGCATTTCACCAAGATCAGACCCCTTTGTGGTATTTCAGAGTAGGTGTACAGAAAACCCCAGATCAGGAGACACTCCTGACTGTGTAGGTCTGTATATTTATTTGATGAAAAGTATATTCTCTCTTTTGAATCAAATACCCAGTACAGGATGAAATTCCCAGATTGCCCATAATTTGCACAATTTTATCATGATGCTTGAATATTCAGCCCTCAGGATTAGATAACTAATAAAATAAACATCTCAAAACTTTTTCTACTGCTTTCTCCCTTAAAGAGTTCCTATCTGTCTGTGATGTGAGATGGTCACTTTTAGTCAAGAAAAATAGGAAAGTCTGAGATTTTTACAACACTTCCATTTCCCTTATTGCTTTTTTTTAATTTTTATTTTTTACCAGGAAGGGTTTTTTTTTTCAGATAAAAGAATAAAGGAGAATGATTACAGCTAGTGATTACTCTCATCATACTTTCAAAAAAATATTGAAATGTAAAACCTTTAAAACTCAATTAGCCTGATGAATATTCTCCTGAGAATCTCAACCCAACTGCAAGCAGATTCTCATCTGGCACTAACATCTTCACTCTATTCCACCTCTAGGTTACCTTTCCTGTGTGGCTGTTTAAATAAGTAAATGAACAAGAAGTGCAGTGGGAACTGTCCATGATCTGTGTACCGTAATGTTAATGCTTCAGCCACCCCTTGACATCTCACCTAGGCGGAGGAAGAAGTTGTTGTAGGTGATTCTCTACCACTCTGTGCAGAGGAGGGTCGGGACTCTCCCTACCTAGATAACATAGCTGGGACTGACCCCAGAGCCTGGGACCAGTCAAGGCAGAAAGGTGAAGCTCAAGGAAAACATGACAGTTATTAATGTGTTATTGAGCTGGAGTGGAGGTGAGGGCTCTTCTTACATGTATGGTAGTATTACCTTTTTTTCTGCTTGGATGCCCTCTCCAAGCACACTAATTCATGGATATGGAGAATTATAATCTACTGACCTCCAATTTTCTGGGATATGCTTTTTTCCTGGATGAGTCAATTTGTTCACCGAGGGGATGAGTGAGGGTATTAACTCTTTCCTGGCTAAATGGACCTTAAAGATTGAAGATGAGTTTGGTCACAGGAAATAATCAATCCTGTGTATCCATCTGTTTTCATGATGTCATGAATAGGTTCCCCAAGCTGGGAAGGACAGTAGAGGTGATAGATGATTGATCACCACCACTCTTAAAATACAGGTGAAGCTAAAGCCCAGGCTCCAAAATGAGCTGAAGTTAAGAAAGAGAATTAAGCCTGACTGTGATCCATGTTCAGATCTATTCCTTAGAGGTCAAATACTGAGTTCCAGCAAAGCCCAATTCTAACAGATATTCCTTGCTCTTACAAGATGAATGCATGTCTTTTTCCAACCACAAGTACCTTGAAGATGGGATAAAGAAGCTTGTTGTGCTTTGCTAGTGCTACTCACTGCTGGTGCTGACAAAACTCCGTTGTCCACCCTAGGCAGAGGACCAGAAGGGTGGACAGTGAGCAGCGTATGGTAGGCATAGCCTGGCAGAGAGCTTTGAAGGTCAGTTGCATCCAACCACTTCTTTGCAAGCCTCAATTAAAATGTTGTAGTGACTGTTGTAGTGAGCTTGTAGCTAGTGCATTAATACATTCTGCATCCCTATAATACGTACTGGGAAACAATTTTCTTGTGCCTCGCTGTAGTTACGGGAGGGATGTGTGTAATGTCGTTGCCTGTGTGAGCAGGGGTTTGGATCAATGACTCGGTTTCTTTAGTCCTGTGCCCAGTGTTCGGCAGCTCTCCCTTCTCCAGTAAATGCAGGGTGGATATACTGCAGCATCGCCACCTTCTAGAAAGGCTGTCCAGGTGCAGCCCAGGTGAAGGGTCTTGCTCTTCTGAGAAGTCAGTTATATGCAAATGAAATATCTTTGGCACTAAGAAAAAGCAGTCCCGAAGCATGCCTGCCTCTGGTCTGGCCTCATGAAGGACTGCTCAAGTCAGTGAGGAAGTCTAGCGAGTGTTGTAGGTGACAACAGTTTGCAAACCCACGTGAGAAACCTCAGGCCTCTGCAGCAAGGATATGTGTGTGTGTGAGCAAGGTTCCTCCCACAATGAACTCTGTGGGAAGAAATTAATTTTAAACGAAGGAGAGAAAGAAAAGCAAAGAGAGTGGTCTGACGAGGGAAGATGTGGTGGAGGCTTTTGTTATGAGCACAGAGGGAGCTATTTTGGCATTGGCTGGTCTACTGCCCTGCCAGCCAGGATGGACTGCAGTTGGGGCCCTGCACGATGTACATGTCTCTCCTCACCAGGAAAGGGAAGCTCTTATGGAAAGGATTTCTCTGTTGACTTCTCTCTTTCATTCTGCTGGGTTAATTTCAGCCACGGTGACAATCTCCCAGAACTTAATTATTCATTAAAATCTCATGGAGCAAGTTTTTCCCCAAGGAAAAGTAATATTTTTGTAACTCTCTTCCCGTAAAAGCACATGCGCACAGCTCCTGTTTTGATAATGTCTGTCTGGGTGTTACCCTTGTAGGTGGACGCCGGTCACCAGAAAAAAAGCATCGTCAGATAGGAATAGATGATTTCAGTTTCCTCCCTCTCAAGTCAGGCAGAGCAATTCCAGCAATGGTCTGGAACAGGGCTGCGTTTTAATTTCTGAAGTGAGGACATTCACTTGCATTGCCAAAGGGCTTCTATCCCACCCTGTTAGGCTGTGCTTTGCCCCTCTATTTCAGAGTGGTCCCAGTGCCGGTATGGACAGCCGTAACAGGACGAGCTGCTCCCCCGTTTCCTACACAAGTATTTCCTGTGCACAGGCTGCGCCAGATCTGCTCGGCACCTAGCTGGGGCGCGATCTCCATCTTGCCCTGAGCAGAGCTGTCCTCACCCCAGCCATAGCGAGGCCAGCCCCATGTTTCCTGTCGGGCTCTTGGGCCGCAGCTCGGCAATGGCCCGCCCTTTGGCTCTGGAGAGCCTCCCTGTTTTAATTCTCAGCATTTCGTGCTTGAAGTCCCTGCGAAAGGGTCATCCCACTCCTGGCAGGGCTGACCTGCTGCCTTGGAGACCAGTCAGGTCGCTCAGAGTGCAGATGCAAGTCACAAAACATAGTGTTGATGCTTGACCCATCATTTGGAGTCATTAAGGGAGTCAAAAAAATGGGCAAATGGTTAAAAGGGGCGAGTCATATTTGTGGACCCTTTTTCTTTACCTCGAGCAGTGGTCACAGCTTTCAGCAGCCTGCTTGCCTTCTCCTGGCCAGGGAGTGAAGGGGCAGGCTGAAATTGCAGCCCTGGTCCATCCTGTGCCTGGATGCTGTGCTAGCTCATGCTGGGTGAGCAGCTCGCAGTCCCTGCCAGCCCACGAGGTCCTCGACGCTCACAGCTCTGCTCTCTTTAAATTAAACGTCTCATTTCCCAGCACGTTTATGCGATGCCTGTGTCCCCCGCACAGCACACTGCTCGTTCTCCACCTCCAGCCCTGCGCAGA